>NC_037645.1:9968728-12436228 GCF_003254395.2 Apis mellifera
TGAAAAGAATTACTCTATATAATTATTATATAAAGGAATAAATAAAACTCGATGAAAATACATCCAATTTTCTAGAAAGGTATAAATAAAAAAGAAAAAGAAAAATATAATTGCCTAAATCCCAACGAAAATTCGTCGAAAAAAAATAATTACCATTTGAAAAGAATAAACTAAGAACTCATGAATAAAACGATACTTCAAATTTTCGAGGAAGGTATAAATAAAAAAGAGAAAGAAATATAATTGCTTAAATCCCAATGAAAATTCGTTGAAAAAGAAAAATTACCATTTAGAAAGAATAAAACGATAGAATACTTCAAATTTTCGAGGAAGATAATAAATAATAAAAAAGAGAAAGAAAAATAATTACCTAAATCCCAACGAAAATTCGTCGAAAAAAAATAATTACTATTTGGAAAGGATAACTCATGAATAAAACGATAGAATACTTTAAATTTTTTATAAATAAAAAAGAGAAAGAAAAATAATTACTTAAATCCCAACGAAAATTCATTGAAAAAATATAATTACTATTTGGAAAGGATAACTCACGAATAAAACGATATAACACTTCAAATTTGTTATAAATAAAAAAGAGAAAGAAAAATAATTACTTAAATCCCAATAAAAATTCGTTGAAAAAAAATAATTACCATTTGGAAAGAATAACTCATGAATGAAACGATATAATACTTCAAATTTTCGAGAAAAGTATAAATAAAAAAGAGAAAGAAAAATAATTACCTAAATCCCAATGAACATTCGTGGAAAAAGAATGTTATAATTATCATGAATAAAACAATATAATCCTTCAAATTTTCGAGGAAAGTATAAATAAAAAAGAGAAAGAAAAATAATTACCTAAATCCTAACGAAAATTCATCAAAAAAAAATAATTACCATTTGGAAAGAATAACTTATGAATAAAACGATATAATACTTCAAATTTTCGAGGAAGATAATAAATAATAAAAAAGAGAAAGAAAAATATAATTGCTTAAATCCCAACAAAAATTCGTCAAAAAAAAATAATTTAGAAAGAATAACTCATGAATGAAACAATATAATACTTCAAATTTTCGAGGAAAATATAAATAAAAAAAAGAAAGAAAAATAATTGCCTAAATCCCAACGAAAATTCATCGAAAAAAAATAATTATCATTTGGAAAGGATAACTCATGAATAAAACTTCAAATTTTCGAGGAAGATATAAATAAAAAAGAGAAAGAAAAATAATTGTCTAAATCGAAAATTCATCGAAAAAAAACGATAGCTCAAAATTCGATGAGAATACTTTAAATTTTCGAAATAAAAAAAGAGGAATAACCGCGTAAAAATTTCGCACAGAAGAATGAAAAAAGTATTTTCTTACGTAATAACGATCCAGTATATTCCCCAACTCCTCGACTTTAACATTCCTCAAACACTTCATCATTTCTTCCTCCTCCTCCTCGCTGTACTCTTCCGTCCCGTCTTCCATCCCGCTTCCACTGATCGCCACATCCGGTGTGTACGTTGTCCTTCCTCCTTCCTCCCCCCTCCTCGCCTCGTTCCCCGTTTCCCCGCCCCCCTTATCCCCCTCCTCTTTCCTTCTCGAAGGAAGACAATGAAGATGGTCGGCTGTCTCGAGCGCTATCCTTCTTATCAAGCTTGTGGGGCTCGTGGCCCAAGGGCTGACGGCGTACCCGCTTTGCAGGATGTACCTGTTGAACAACCCCTCCGTTTTCTCGTTAAGGGCCAACATGTGAACGGCTGCGGCGCCAGCGCTGTGACCCCACAGCGTCACTTTCTTCGGATTCCCATTGAACGAGCGAATGTTTTCCTGGACCCAACGTAGCGCCTGCACGATGTCTTTCAGACCGTAGTTACCCGGACAGGCTCTGGTGCCAGTGCTGAAGAATCCTTTCAGGTGGAGAAGGCAAAATATTCCAGAAATTGTTTTGTTTATTTTGACGATGTTGAAAACGATGGAAGATTGTAATTCGATTGAATTGAATTGAAAATTAAGGGGTTGAAGATTATTTTGAAGAATTTGAATTTTGAAGAAATTGAGAGGAAAGGAAAGTTTTTGAGACTGGATAAAATTTCTGGGAAATTGGATATTGATATATTGGAAAAGTGGAGATCAGGGATCATGAGAAGTTAGAATTAAAAATTTAAAGCATCGGGTAACGAAGTATTGGGAAATTGAGGATTAGAAAATTTTGGAAATTTACGAGTATATAGAATTATTATCGGAAGTTGGAAAATTGAGAGAAGGGAAAAATTAGGAAATTGGAAATTTTGGATCGTAAAAATTGTTAATTTTTATTTTTTACTTTCTAATTTAATTTTGAAACTTTTAATTTTGTAAATTTGCACATTGACGAAATTTTTAAGTTTCATTCAGAAAAACAGTGGATATTTAAATTGGAAAATTGTATTTATTTTTTTTTCTTAGATATTTTCTAATTTTAATTTTGAAACTTTTGCTATTTGAACTTGTGTAAATTTGCACATTTGGTGAAAATTTTTAAATTTCACTCAAATTTTCAATAGCGTCAATAAATGGCAAAATTATTACCTAAAAGATTTGTACGATAATTCATCAGAACCAAGATTACGTCCTGATCCATTATATAATCTGGTGGAAATTTGTGGCTGCTAGCATTACCAGTGGAGAATTTTCCACCGTACACGTATACCATTACCGGAAGCCCACTTTTCTTCACATTTTCTGAAATTTCCTAAACGAAAAAAAAAAAGAAAAAATCTATTAAAGTTTCTCCCAATGTTTTATTAATGTTTTAAAAAATCATTGAAATCATTATTTCTATCAACGACGAATAAAATCAATAATCGAATAAAATTATTTTCTATTTTGAAAAATTATCATTCGAATAACTGAAAAATAAAATGTAAATCTACGTTTAAAAATATTACGACAATTAAAGAACGATATTTTCTAAAAAAAAAAAAAAAAGCAAATGATTTATTTGAAAGAATATGATATAATTGAAAGGATAGAAAAGAATTTACGTTTATTAATGTTTTAAAAGATCATTGAAATCGTCGATTCTATCAACAATGTCAATAATCGAATAAAATTATTTTCTATTTTGAAAAATTATCATTCAAATAACTGAAAAATGTAAAATATAAATCTATTAAAAATATTAGGAATTAAAGAACGACATTTTCAAAAAAGAAAAAGGCAAATGATTTATTTGAAAGAATATGATATAATTGAAAGGATAGGAAGGAATTTACGTTTATTAATGTTTTAAAAGATCATTGAAATCGTCATTTCTATCAACGATGTCAATAATCGAATAAAATTATTTTCTATTTTGAAAAATTATCATTCGAATAACTGAAAAATAAAATGTAAATCTACATTTAAAAATATTACGACAATTAAAGAACGACATTTTCTAAAAAAAAAAGAAGCAAATGATTTATTTGAAAGAATATGATATAATTGAAAGGATAGGAAGGAATTTACGTTTATTAATGTTTTAAAAGATCATTGAAATCGTCATTTCTATCAACAACGAATAAAATCAATAATCGAATAAAATTATTTTCTGTTTTGAAAAATTATCATTCGAATAACTGAAAAATAAAATGTAAATCTACGTTTAAAAATATTACGACAATTAAAGAACGACATTTTCTAAAAAAAAAAAAAAAAAGCAAATAATTTATTCGAAAGAATATAATTGAAAGGATAGGAAGGAATTTACATGAACCTACTATAAGAAAGATAGTTGGTTAGAAATGAAAGAAGAATAGTAGATAGCGCCACTGTTCATGGTATATTCTCGATAATAAATTCGATTATACTTGATACAAATTAATTATCGGAAAATTATAACATCTTTACGCTAAATTCTGAAAGGAGAGCGATGAAAAATGATCCGATTTACAAAAGAAAAAGTAACTTTTGTCAATTTCTTTTAAATAAATATCGAAACCAGATTTGCATAACAATTATCGAAATTAAATTATTGCAAACATTGCCAAGAAACTAATATTCGAGAGAGAAAAAATTTCATTTCTTTTTTTTTTTTCTCAATCATATCTATGAAAACGCGTTACCTTGTGAAACGTTTAAATTTAATTAAATCGGGAGCGGACCTTGCGATCTAATCGAGCTCGAGTTTCAACTTGTTGTTTCGCAAAACGCCGCTATAATTGCTCACTGAGTTTACGTGAATTTTCTCTTCTACAACACTCTACATTATCTCGAACTACGTTTCCCGATTCATATATCCAAACGAGAGACGAGGATTTATTACAGAGAGAGAGAACAAGAATTTTTAATATTCTCCCTCTCCTCAATTTCTTTTCTTCCTCGCCTCTTATCTCGCTACTTTCGCGTCTTTCACTCACTCTGGGCACGTAAACATTGAGATAGAGGCAATCCTCCTCTCCAACCATGCTCCCATCCTTTGACATCTGATAGCACGATGGGCTGTTCCTCGTGGCTTCCAACGTCCCGTTCCACCTTCGATCCCACGGCTGGGGGCTCTATCTCGTACACAATTATAAAGAGGAAAGAAAAATTTAACACTTTGCAAAATGCTTCGAAAATATTTCTCTGTGCAAGCAAAAAGAAGCAGAAGCAAACTTACCCTGAATCTCAAGTCGCCCAGGGGCGGCAGGGCGTAAGGGATACCCAGATAATGCGCCACGAGCCTCCCCCTCGAGCTTCTGCTCCAAAGTCCTTTAATGTCGCCAAACTTGGTCGTCACCCTCGCATCCCAGTTAAAACCGGTCGCGAGCACCGTAGCCAGCGCGATTAACACGCCCAACGAGCAATTATCGATCGAGCAATTTCTTCCCATCGAAACCCGTTCCTTTGGCTTTCGCGAGCAAAAATCTTCCCGAGAAGCTGCGGTCGCGCTCGATCCGTGGATCAGCCGCTTCTGAGCGCGAAAACGAAAGAAGATCGAGCGGCTGATTAAGCTGATTCGAGCTCTCTCTCTCTCGAATGAGTGGCGCTCGCCGATCTTTCTTTCCTTCACTTCAACGCGTACGAGCGTTGCTCAGAAAACGATAGATCATCGAATTTTGCGTGGAATCAGTTAGAGTGGATTAAATTGAGGAACCGTTGTGTTAAAACGGTTGTTCGATTGATTCTATGATATTGCGTTATGAGATCGTGTAAGACGGATACAACTTTACAACTCGCGTTAGACACTACTATATATTGTCTTCCCTGCCCTTGCTGCCAATTTTAGAGATTATTACAGATAAGATTATTATTTCTCCATCGTTTGTTTTAATTTTGTTTCACTCTTCATTGTTTTCTCATATTTCACAATCTTTTTCTTTCTAATGGAAAAACAGTGTTCAATCGTGTTGTCAATAAAATTGCAACGTTCCCTTCGATTATATAGTTTCTCTTCTAGATTTGAGATTGTGTATTTTGCATACACAGTATACGCAAATTTTGCGATACGACAATTTTGCTTTGTTGTTATCGTTAAATTCATTGAAGTTTCGTATATTTGTTTACTTACCGATACTTTTTAACGATAAAACTTGTCGAATATTTGAGTTTCAACTTATGCCGTCAACTAATTAAATTAAGTCGAAAATTAAGCGGGCCAAAGTACTTGGGAAGTATTAGTATAATTTGTTAAGTTAATTCCTCGACTTAATTCCACGTTATTAAACTCCTATCTAAAGGAGAGGGGGAGGGGGGGGAGGGTGAATGATACTTACGAATTCGGTCATGTCCAATGAACCTTAGCTGATAAAATATACTTTGAATAACTAATCTTCCATATCTGTTATGGAATGTTACACATTGGAATGTTACATTGTTACCATTTGTTTGTTCGATTACGAAATGGATCGAATTCCGAAGATTTTTTAATTAAAAACTTGTAAATGAATTATAATCTTTTCTTCCTTTTTTTTCTTCGTTTCTTTTCGTAAAACAAGCCAAATTTTATTTACGGAGGCTAAAGTTATTAGACAGATGTAATTAAATTAACGCCAAATCAAATTGATAAGATAAAGAAGGAGATAAGATAGAGAATGTAACATAGTAGTAAAATAACATAGTAGTAAAATGTTTTATTTTAGAGAATTATAAGGGGGGATATTTTTTTTCAATTCAATGCTAAAAATTATTAATCCATGTTTTTTCGTTATTGAAAATAAATTTTTACATTTACAGTCGCGAAAATAAATTTTTGAAAATTTAACCAATTATAAATTTTTATTAATATTTTCTACTCTCAAAGTACATACTAATACTTTCATCTCAAAAATATATCTTCCTATTTGTTCATATATCAACATATAAAAACAAATATCGATCGAAATGAAGAAAATTATTAAACGATTTTCGATAAATAAATTTCTTCAAAAATCTCTTCAATTTAAAATTTACAAATTTTGTCAATACATAAATCTCAAAAATAAATATTAAAAGTTAATTGTTAAAAATTATTAGTCCATATTGAATTTCATTCGAAAATAAATTACAGTTATAGTCGCGAAAATAATTTTCAAAAATTTAACCAATTACAAATTTTTATTAATACTTTCTACTCAAAGACACATACTAATACTTTCATCTCAAAAATAAATATTTTCCTACTTGTTCATATATTAACATATAATAAAAATAAATATCAATCGAAACACAGAAAATTGTTAAACAACTTTCGTTGAATTTTCGAATAAATAAATTTCTTCGAAAATCTCTTCAATTTAAAATTTACAAATTTTGTCAATATCAATACTCAAAAATAAATATCTTCCTACTTGTTCATATATCAACATATAATAAAAATAAATATCAATCGAAACACAGAAAATTGTTAAACAACTTTCGTCGAATTTTCGAATAAATAAATTTCTTCGAAAATCTCTTCAATTTAAAATTTACAAATTTTGTCAATATCAATACTCAAAAATAAATATCTTCCTACTTGTTCATATATCAACATATAATGAAAACAAATTGAAACGAAGAAAATTATTAAACAACTTTCGATGAATAAATTTCTTCAAAAATCTCTTCAATTTAAAAAATTTACAAATTTTATCAATACATAAATTTCATCTCAAAAATAAATATCTTCTTATTTGTTCTATACCTACATGATAAGTATCGAAATAAAAACGAAGAAGATCATTAAACGACAAAGTAAATTTGATCAAAATAATTCTCCAATTTAAATCCATTTAGAAAATTTTAATACGATACCAAATTCTCTTAAAATTATTTCCATTATTTGCACAGGAGGAGAATTCAACAAAGTGACCTTGGAGTGAAAAATTTGGCTCGCAACACGGCTAACTCCATCTTTTCCGCAGGGCAGAAGAGAGCGGTTTCCGGCCGGGATCCTTCACAACAATTTCCTTTACAAGGGGCATCCCCTGGGTATTTCCGTTTCTGCGCGGAATCTCCGCGCCACCTTCGTTACGCGTCGTTTACCAACCAGTTTATCTCCTCGTCATTAGTTATGCCGTGTTGCCTGCCTCCAATCTTCCTGCTTCATTCGCTCCTTTGCCTCCCGGTGAAAATGGGTTGCCGTCCTAATTGCTGGTAACCACAATCCTGCCCTTATACATGTTGCGTTACGGGCATGGAGTATATTTTCTTACCTTGAAATTCTGCGAATTTAAGATTCGAAATAAGAAATTGAACGACGACGAAAGAAATGATTGGTTTTCAAAAAATAAAAATCCTTTCTTTCTTTCTTTCTTTCTTCTACTCTCGTTGTAATATTTCATTATATTGGGTTGGCAACTAAGTAATTGCGGATTTCAGTTGAAGTTGATGACGACCTAATCAAAGCAATAACCGATTCGGATCGTCACAGTACAACTCGTGAGATTGCAGAGAAGCTTCATGTATCGCATACATGCATTGAAAACCACTTAAAACAACTTGGCTATGTTCAAAAACTCGATACATGGATTCCTCACGAACTGAAGGAAAAGCATTTAACGCAACGCATTAACAGCTGCGATTTGCTAAAGAAACGTAATGAAAATGATCCATTTTTAAAACGACTGATAACTGGCGATGAAAAATAGGTTGTTTACAACAATATCGAGCGGAAAAGATGGTGGAGCAGGCCACGTGAACCAGCTCGAACAACATCAAAAGCTGGTATTCATCGAAAGAAGGTTTTGTTATTAGTTTGGTGGGATTACAAAGGAATTGTCTATTTTGAACTCTTACCACCCAACCGAACGATCAATTCTGTTGTCTACATTGAACAACTAACGAAATTAAACAATGCGGTTGAAGAAAAGCGGCCCGAATTGACAAATCGAAAAGGTGTTGTATTCCATCATGACGATGCAAGGCCACACACATGTTTGGTCACTCGGCAAAAATTATTGGAGCTTGGTTGGGATGTTTTGCCACATCCACCATATAGTCCTGACCTTGCACCATCTGATTACTTTTCAATCTTTACAAAACTCCTTGAATGGTAAAAATTTCAATAATGATGATGATATCAAATCGTACCTGATTCAGTTTTTTGCTAATAAAAACCAGAAGTTTTATGAACGTAGGATTATGATGCTGCCTGAAAGATGGCAAAAGGTCATTGATCAAAATGGGCAACACATTACAGAATAAAATTATTTAGTTCCATGAAAAAATTGTCTTTTTCTAAAAAAAATCCGCAATTACTTAGTTGCCAACCCAATAATATCTCTCTGGACGATGAGACAATGATTTAAATATGTTTGACAGGTTTGGAGGACAGGCCATCCTCTATTTCTACTCGTCTTCATCTTTGTGATTAAAAGAGAAGAGGAATTTTGCGAAAAATTCTTCGAATTCTTTTTTTAAATTACATTTCTTAGAATTTCTGCATCTTGATTAAGGGTGCACGTTCGAGGGTTACGTTACATCGAGATGAACACTTGTTCTTTACGACTTCATTCAGAGTTAGAAAACGCAGAGATGCCGGTTCTGATGATTTCGAGGGGTTGCTCGAATTTCAGCAAGCTTTAAACGTTGGGTGGAAGTTGTTTTTAGATGGAAGGGGTAAGTTTGGTAGGATTTACGTAGGAAGGATGGGATTTGGGTAGTTAAAGGCTTCTTAATATTGCATAATTTTGGAAGAGAGAGAGAGAGAGAGAGGAGAATTTTATTGTAGGATAGGATCAAGAGGAAAGTTAATTAATAATATTGCGGTGATAAATTTTTCGAAAGATAACGAATTTATAGATAACAAAGTTTGTATAACTGCGTTCTCATGTATTTATTATTTTTTGAGCACAGTTTTTCAAGATCGTTCTCTCTTAATTAAAAAGAATATATGAAAAAGAAAAATGAACGAATAAAAGTGTCCAATTGATTCTAAACATCGCGTAAATTATAATACTCTCCACGCTATCGTTCATATTATTACATTCCACAGATTCAACAGTGAACGTGGCAAATAATTCAACAACAAGCGCTTGACATTTCGTTAACGCAATTTATTCGCAATTTGATTTACGTTACATTGAGACAAAATTATGTTACACGGTTCTCGTACGGCCAACGAATCTGCAAAATGATTCTATTCTCGAACGCAATTGAAACACGTGGATACAAAGAATAAGAAGATTATCGAAAGACATTTATTATATGAAAATAAAAACTTTGTGTATGAAATTGAACGCCCAATATAGGATTATTTAAATAATTTTGAATTTTTAAAAAGTTTACATTCAAAATCTATCTTTCACTGTTCAATTTCTGCAAATGATGAAATTGATATTATATGATCAGCAAAAAATATTAAACTTTTCAATCCAATAGAAATTTATTAAATTCATTTATTTTAGTTTCTTCAGGATTTGCAGTTATTTAATTTCTAATGATTGAAAATTTAGAAAATTTTATTTAATAACAACAATTTTTTCAGGAATTTATTTTACAAACAATTAAATATTTAAATTCATTTCTTTGTTTTAATGATTTATGGTTCAATTTTTTTTATAACCAGAATTCTTCTTGTTTTAATTGGATCAATTTTTCTTTCAGTTTTATTATATTGAGTATTAAATTTTTCAAATATTAATATAAATTTTGAATTAGCTATGTGATATTGACATTTTGTAATTTGATTATTTTTATACACTTTTATTTATTCATTATTTTAAAATTAAATTAATAATTTAATATTACTTGTAACTTTAGTTTAACAAATATACATATGTAAAAACCTCATACATTAAAAAACTCTAAATAAATTAAATATCAATTAATCAAACACTTGAAGTATAACCAATGAGAGAAATAAATAAATAAATAAATAAAATTCTCGTTAAACGTGTCATATCATCAATTGTTAACCATTTTTTAAATAATTTAATCTCTAAACAAATTTTTAAAATGAACAAACTCGATGTCGAGCGAAAATTAATTCGTTTCAAGGAGGAACGGAGAGCGAAAGATCGATTTTGATCGATCTTGTTAAACCGTATTAATGCCGTAATGTCAGGTATTCGCGTGGATGGCCGAACGCCGTCTGCGCCTTAAAGGTCTGTTTGTCGCGAGAAACTAATTGCAGAGCGGCTGCGGCCATGTATCACAACGACGACAAGCGGCGAGAAAAGCGGCACGAGTGAATTACTGGGCGGAGGATTACTTTATGACTTGTAACGACGACCTCGTTTACTCGATCGCATCTGCTTCCCCCGACTTTCGTTCCAGTTTTTCCGAGTTCCACCTCCTTGACCTTGAAGGGTTTCCCGTTTCCGGGATTAACGTCCCGGAAATACGGTAAAATTTGATGAACATCTCGATAACGCGTATCCTATGGGATTTGTTCGTTGGAAAGAAATTTAACAATTTCGAAATAAACTCTTTAAAGATATATAAGTTTGTTACGTGATAAGTTTGGTTTTTTCGATTTTAATTAACGATTATTTTTAACTTTCTGTTGCAGGTAAGCATTCGAATGGGTACGGTGAGTTTATTTTGAAGAAATTTTTTGTATTTTTTTTTTCATGTCTCGTTTTGAAAATAGAGTTCCTAAAAGAGATTAATTTAATTTCTTAGAAATAGTAAAAATTCTTTCGTATAAATATAATTATTGTTTTATTTTACAGAATTCTAATGAGAAAGAAAAATCAATAATTGTATCAATAAATGAATCGTTTACTTATTATGAATTTATAAGCTTCTTTTCTAAACTGACTATTTTTCGTTCCAAAGAAAATAACAACGTGTCGTAATATTATATATATAAAATAACAATTTTGCAAATTCTTCTCAACTATTCGACTCTCTTTTTCTTTTTAATTATCTAAAATTCCGTCACTCAAAAAAGATCACAGCGTCACCTCTGGCGTGCGAGGAACGAATACGAAAGAACGAATACGCAACAACGCGCGAGAAGGAGGGGAAATCTCTCTTCTTTCCAACTCCAGAACGTTGTGGCCTCTGGTGGTGGAAAGGCGGTACTACTCCGCCACTGCTCCCGCTACACTAATCCCGTGCACGAAGCGAGTCGAGTATAATTGACAGGATAAATGTTTATTCGAAGCAATTCGAATAAACGAACGTTAGTCCCACGGTTATTTCCACGTCCGTGGAATTTTGTTCACGTTCACGTGGCTCACAATTGCACCGAATAATCTGTATCGTTTCGCCTGAGAACTGTGATGCACGCCATCTGCAGGATTTACCGGGTGTCAAAACCGTTATATCCTGAATATCGAACCCCGAACGAGGCTGTGTCTTCTGAACGCGTTAGGGTATTCAGGGATGAAGTATCAGGGGAGCAGGGATGAATAATACATGGGGATTCGGTGGAGGAAAAAATAACCTTCCTCGATTCGTCTCGCGATCGTCATTGTCGAAACTTTTTAAGCGAGCGTAACAGCGATCGGAATATTCAAGTGATCAAAAATTTAATCGACGGATTAACAGTCTTGATCGAGATAAATTAATCATTGAAATTAATGATTTTGATGGTTATTCATTACATTTTTCGTGTACTATATATGTACATACGAAACAAATTAATTTTTTAAATCGAAAATATTATATTATTATATTATATTATTATATAATATTATATTATTATATAAAATATAATATTATATTATTATAAATATTATATTATATTATTCGAATAATTTTAAAACGAAAATAATTTTGATAATTTTAAATCGAAAATAATTTTGATTATTTTGATTAAAAATACTAAGCATCATTAATTGTTGAATTGTTGTCATTATTTATATGATATAAATGAGAGTGACTTTGATCATTGATCGTTAATTATTACATTTTTTGTGTACTATATATATAAAAAATTAATTTTTTAAATCGAAAATATTATATTATTAAAAATATTATATTATATTATTCGAATAATTTTAAAACGAAAATAATTTTGTTTATCGATTAAGAATATTGAGCATCATTAATTGTTGGATTGTTGTCATTATTTGTATAAAAGACATTAGTAATTGAAATAAATGAGGGTGACTTTGATTGTTAATTATTACATTTTTTGTATACTATACAAAACAAATTAATTTTTTAAGTCGAAAATAATTTTGATTATTTTGATTAAAAATATTGAGCATCATTAATTGTTGGATTGTCATTATTTGTACGAAAAACATTAGTAATTGAAGTAAATGAGGGTAACTTTGATCACTGATCGTTAATTATTACATTTTTTAAATCGAAAATAATTTTCATTATCGATTAAAAATACTAAGCATCATTAATTGTTGGATTGTTGTCATTATTTGTACGAAAAACATTAGTAATTGAAACAAACGAAGGTAATTTTGATCATTGATCGTTAATTATTATATTTTTTGTGTATTATATATAAAACAAATTAATTTTTAAATCGAAAATAATTTTGATTATCGATTATCATTAATTGTTGGATTGTTGTCATTATTAGTATAAAGGACATTAGTAATTGAAATAAATTAATTATCAAAAATAATTTTGACGAAACTGTTTTAGATCATCGATTAAAAACACTATTAATTATTAGATTATTATCACATTATATATTCTTTTAAAATCAAAACTTTGATCATCGATCGTTGATTAAAAATATTAAGCATCATCAATTTATTGGGTTATTGTATAGAGGACACTCTACATACGTACACATAATAATTGCATTAATAATTGCAATCGAAACAAATTAATTATATAAAATCGAGAATAACTTTAATCGGATTTTTTAAAAATATTAAAAAATCATCATTAATTGTTGAATTGTTATCACTATTTCAAAATACACTCTATATATGTGCGTATAAAATTTAGCATACGTGGTACGTACGTATAACTATAATAACGTTTCAAGTCCACCTAACCTAACCTAACCTAACCTAACTTTTAATTTCATTTACACGAAGGAATCAATTAACATTATCCGTAGTTCCACGCGAATCGTTTCTTTTCTGCTCCCCTCAAAAATTACTTCCTCTCTGAGTTAAAAATTCTAATCGTAGCAATCGTCCTCTCCAACTCGTTAAAAATTAATCATTGCGAGGAATTCTTCCATTCTCTCTCTCTCTCTCTCTCTCTCTCTCTCTCTCTTTCTCTCTCTTCTCGTTCCTTCAACGTCAAACCTATTTCCTATCTCCCTTCGATTTCTCTCTTCAAATCCTTCCAATGTTTCTTTCTTCCTTTTTTTTTATTCCACATTCTCTGCCCTTCACACACACTTCAACTCTCTCCTTCCAATGTTTCTTTCTTTCTTTCTTTTCTTTTACACGGATATATTTCTTTTTATTCCACATTCTCTTCGCACACACTTCAACTCTCCCCTTCCAATGTTTCTTTCTTTCTTTCTTTCTTTTTACACGGATATATTTCTTTTTATTCCACATTCTCTGCCCTTCGCGCACACTTCAACTCTCCTCTTCCAATATTTCTTTCTTTCTTTCTTTCTTTCTTTTTACACGGATATATTTCTTTTTATTCCACATTCTCTGCCCTTCGCGCACACTTCAACTCTTTCCTTCCGATGTTTCTTTCTTTCTTTCTTTTTACACGGATATATTTCTTTTTATTCCACATTCTCTGCCCTTCGCGCACATTTCAACTCTTTCCTTCCGATGTTTCTTTCTTTCTTTCTTTTTACACGGATATATTTCTTTTTATTCCACATTCTCTGCCCTTCGTACACACTTCAACTCTCCCTTTCCAATGTTTCTTTCTTTCTTTCTTTCTTTCTTTCTTTCTTTCTTTCTTTCTTTCTTTCTTTCTTTTTACACGGATATATTTCTTTTTATTCCACATTCTCTGCCCTTCGCGCACACTTCAACTCTTTCCTTCCGATGTTTCTTTCTTTCTTTTTACACGGATATATTTCTTTTTATTCCACATTCTCTGCCCTTCGTACACACTTCAACTCTCCCTTTCCAATGTTTCTTTCTTTCTTTCTTTCTTTCTTCCTTTCTTTTTACACGGATATATTTCTTTTTATTCCACATTCTCTGTCCTTCACACACACTTCAACTCTCCCCTTCCAATGTTTCTTTCTTTCTTTCTTTCTTTCTTTCTTTCTTTCTTTTTACACGGATATATTTCTTTTTATTCCACATTCTCTGCCCTTCGCGCACACTTCAACTCTCCTCTTCCAATATTTCTTTCTTTCTTTCTTTCTTTCTTTTTACACGGATATATTTCTTTTTATTCCACATTCTCTGCCCTTCGCGCACACTTCAACTCTTTCCTTCCGATGTTTCTTTCTTTCTTTCTTTTTACACGGATATATTTCTTTTTATTCCACATTCTCTGCCCTTCGTACACACTTCAACTCTCCCTTTCCAATGTTTCTTTCTTTCTTTCTTTCTTTCTTCCTTTCTTCCTTTCTTTTTACACGGATATATTTCTTTTTATTCCACATTCTCTGCCCTTCGCGCACACTTCAACTCTCCTCTTCCAATATTTCTTTCTTTCTTTCTTTCTTTCTTTTTACACGGATATATTTCTTTTTATTCCACATTCTCTGCACACTTCAACTCTCCTCTTCGCGGATTAGCGAACGGAAATCCAATTTTCCGTTCGAAAAGCGACGCCAAAGAGAGAGAGAAAGAGAGAGAGAGAAGGAGAGAGGGAGAAGAGGAGAGGCGAGAACGCGGCGTCCCAAAAAACAGGATGTCCCTGTCAACCTCTGGAACCGCATCCTTTCGCAGGGGTAACGAATGTACGTATTTAGAGCGCGCGGCGGTTGGACGCGGCGGCGGTGGCGGCAGGAAAACTGTGATGCATCGCCCGGAGAGATTAATGCATGCAGCGGGGAACGGTTTGTTAGAGTGAATAACGGCCGGCCGGCAATAATGATATTGCCATTAAGCTGTCCGCGAAAGTTTCGTTTCGTTTTCGCGGAATTCGGCGATCGCGTGCTTCCACCCTCGCCAATTGATTCTCATCCGATTCTTTTCTTCGTTCCCTTCGAACGCGTGTTTCGCTCAAAAATTTTTTCCACTCGAAAGAAAGCTTGGGGATGAATTTCATTTATCGTATTTAGAGAAATGTTGTACGAAGAAATTTGATTCTTTTTTTTTTTTAATGGAAGTAAATTATTCGTTGCTTGAAAAATGGAACAACTTTCAGGATAAAATCAAATAATTGGGAATTTTTTTATTTTTTTCTTAAAATGACTATTGTCATTAAATAGTAAGAGATAAACGAATAAATATTATAAATAAAAATGAAAATTATTGAGTTTGGAAGAGATGGAAAGAGAATTGCACGAATTCTGGGATAAATTTGTCGAAAGAAGGGTTTCAAAGGAACCCTTTAAAAAAATACACAAGAAAAATATTCTTAACGATGAATACTTTAGCTTCAGGATGGATGGATAAAATCAAATAATTGGGGAATACTTTTATTTTTTTCTTAAAATGACTATTGTCATTAAATAGTAAGAGATAAAGAATAAATATTGTAAATAAAAATGAAAATTATTGAGTTTCGAAGAGGTGGAAAGAGAATTGCGCGAATAAATTTGTCGAAAGAAGGGTTTCAGAGGAACCCTTTAAAAAAATACACAAGAAAAATATTCTTAATGATGAATACTTTAGCTTCGATTTAAAGATTCGAAAAATCCGTTTATTAAAAAAAGAAAAAAAAAAAGAAAGAAAAAAGGAAAAAAAAACTAATTTCCCTCTCGCGAAACCGTATTTGAATACGAGAAGAATGACCGACCAATCGCGTCGTGTGCCTTGGGTTTCATTTCAACCCGTGCCACGATTTCCCTCTCACCAGGTTGGCCACCAGGGTGCAGTAACGCGGTAATCAACTATTTACTATTCTATTACTACGTACCGCGAATTCACTCCCCCCTCCCCCTCCCTCTCCCCTACGTTTTCTCGTCCCTACGCCCCCAAGGTATCCCACCGATTCTCCTACGACACCTCTTCGCCCGTCTTGATGAAAGTTTAGCCAATTAGAGGAGCAACGAGTCAAGTAGAATGAGGAGATGGTCCCTGATGCTTGATGAAATGATTTGTGAATGAAAATCGAGCACCGAGCAATGGATTTGGGACGTGATTTCGCGTACATAGATTGTTGTTTCTTGCATATTGATTTGTTAATTCAAACAAGTTTCAATATCATAAACGTCTAAGGAAAGACAAAGTAGTAAGATAAAGTTAATGGTCGATCTCTCGATTCTTCTTCTTGTTCTGTATCATCTGATTTCTTCTTTTATTTCTTCTTTCGTGCTATGAATAAGATTAATTAGAAGGAAATTAATTAAGAAAATCGAGCACCGAGCAATGGATTTGGGGCGTGGTTTCGCGTACATTGTTGTTTCTTGCATATTGATTTGTTAATTCAAACGAGTTTCAATATAGTAGTAAGATAAAGTTAATGGTCGATCTCTCGATTCCTCTTCTCCTGTATCATCTGATTTCTTCTTTCAAGCAAGTTCTTACTTAATATCGTGCTATGGATAAGATTAATTAGAAGGAAATTAATTAAGAAAATCGAGCACCGACCAATGGATTTGGGGTGTAATTTCGCGTACATTGTTGTTTCTTGCATATTGATTTGTTAATTCAAACAAGTTTCAATATAGTAGTAAGATAAAGTTAATGGTCGATCTCTCGATTCTTCTTCTCCTGTATCATCTGATTTCTTCTTTCAAGCAAGTTCTTACTTAATATCGTGCTATGGATAAGATTAATTAGAAGGAAATTAATTAATTAATTCGGAAGAATCGTGAATCGAAGGGGAAACAATCAGGGATTTTCGAGTCAAAGTCATCAATCTCGAATCATACAGTCGCATAATATTATGAAAATGGCAAACTAATATATGTTGCGAACGTCGAAACAGTGATGCAAACGCGAATATTATCAGCCTGTTATCTTTCGAACACGAGCCTCGACCTGACCCGATCTATCCTAGTATTGTGTGATATCAGGCGAAAGCTTTGCCAATTCCCTCATCGAATGATAACAAACATTTCGAACAAACTATTGTATATTTTTCGAGCTACGTAATTTTATTATTAAGAAGTTAAATGGCCAAGTGAAGAGGATGATCGTTTAACGCTCTCACATTTACCCATTATCGAGCCGATATCGATGATTCAATTTCGTCAAGAAAGCGTTCGTTCAAGTAAAATAATAAAAATAAAGAGACAGAGAGAGAGAATGCATTCCCAATCGGGGAACAACGTTCCAACAAACGTTCCATCTCCCTCCCCTTAAACGCTACTTCCCCGATAACCGTTTTATCTGGAAGGGGATTCCCCCGAATGGATCGATATCGATTTCCAGTTATCGTTATAATTTGCCTGGCCGACTATTCCCGACTTCTGACGGTCCTCTTTTCTATCCAATAATGCGGCGTGACACACGCGACACGTAAAATGGAGGACAGGCCTATTCCGACCGTTGACAAATGGCCGTAGCAGCACGCAAAATGGACGCCCGGATATAAATACGATCCCATACGGTGTGTGCCACGCTGGTATCAGAACCGATACAGAAAAACCGCTCGATCTGTCGTGTTTATACGCGGAAGGAGAAACGTTTAATTTTTTTTCCCGCCAATTTTTTCCTCTCCTCCTTTCCTTTCTTTCCTCTCTCTCTTTTTCTCCTGTTTTTTCAATATTTTTTTTTGGTTTCTTTTTTTGCGTGCACGTACGTCATCGCATCTCACGAGAATTTCGAATAATTTTCGATACCTTTTGACCGATATTTTTCGTCAGCAAACGATTGTTTCGTTTTTTTGTATACGGATTTCTCTTTCTTTTATTCTCCCGTAAATTGAAAAAAGAAAAGAGAATCTTCTTATCTTTTCTTTTTCCTGGAAATCGGAGAAGCACTCTTCCCCTTTTGAAAATTGTTCCATTTTTTTAGCACGATGAATCGTGCTAATTCCGTTTCTCGTCACTCTCGCGACTCCTTATTAAAAGCTTCGCGACAATATTTCGCAGGCAGAGATAGAACGACTAGAACGATATTTTCGAACGTCGATAAACCGACATTGTTGAGACGAGTCACAAATTACTCGCGAAATCGTCGCCTCGACGGCCAACCGCCCCCCCCTCGCAAAATTTCCACCGCTCGCCCTGTTTATATCCACACCCTCGGTGTGCGCTGTGCACGCGTTCACCCGTGACCACGTATTCCATGCAAATTTCGCCGAGCGAGACCCGGTGAACCGTGGCCAACGCCGTTGCGTTTGCGTATCCTCCGATCTTCCGCCTGTCCATCCATTCCTCCGATCGAGGAATTCGAAAATCGGCCGATTTTTTATCCATTTTCATCGAGTCCCCTTCGAGTTTTATTGCGACATATCAACTGTTATGTTCTTCGATAAATTTCGTCCGATTGCCGATTTAGAATGTTATAATATTTTGTTATAATATTTTATTTATAATATTAATTATTCGTTTCGAATTTGAAAGAAATTGGGATGTTGGATAAAGATCTCTGTTTGTTGTAAAATATTTATCGAGATAGGCAGATATTTTGGGAGAGAAAAATTATAATTATAGGAGAGAAATTTATAATTATTGTAATGTTTGTTTTATTTGTTTTGTCCATTGTTCTGATAAGTGAATTTAATAATCTACAATAATTGGTCACGTTTATTTGTTACTACTAATTCTTTTTCATTTATAAAATTAATCTTAATTGGAGAAATAAAGAATTGAAGAAGAAAAATTTCCAAGGTTAATTATAATAAATTAATTGGAGGAGATAGAATTTTTAATAAAAATCCCTGAAAGTATTAAATTTTTGTTCATCCTTTCAATTCTCGGTGTAAGATAAAATACACCTCGATGAAATATAATAATACAATTGAATTCTTGTCGATGGGATGAACGAGTGAAACGAAACGAAGGAAAGAAAAATTTTGGCATTTGAAGAATATAAAAAAAAAAAAAAAAAAATATTCAAAATCTATTTAAAAATTGGCTACATCCTTTTCTCCTCGAACACGCGTTACGTCATCCCAGTTGTTCGACCAGCTCGATTAATTAAGATTCGCTGGACTTAACTCATAAACTAAATTCACGCATTAACTGGTCGCAACTGGTCGCTTAAGTGGCCGAACCGATTACCATGGTAACGTTTGGCAGACCCACTTACCAGTAACTTTGATCTCGAGCGTGGCATCTGTACACGATCTTAACGTATTATTCGTCTCTGCTCTAGATAATCGAGATTGATAACACCTGGATGATGACAGAACGCTTGATTAATTTCCAATATGATGGCGAATCTGATCCATACGCTCCGAATATGGAGATTATTATCAATAGCCCGTCCATTCAACTTCACTAATTTCACTGTTGATCGCCTATATCTTATAGCGTTGTAAAATTTTATAAAATATTTATATAAATACTTATACTAATTATATAACTATAATAACTTATGCTAATAATATAACTAATTATATTTTTACTTAAATACTTACAATTTTATAAAATACAAATATTTCGACATATTATACATCTATCAAATTATATTTGGTTAAATACGTTAAATCGTGGATGATATTAATGATATAATAGCTCCATAGTCCATTCATCTTCACTAATTTCACTGTTGATAGTATATCTTATTTCGCATAGCGTTGTAAAATTTTATAAAATACTTAAATTTTATATTTTTACTTAAATACTTATAATTTTATAAAATACAAATATTTCGACATATTATACATCTATCGAATTGGTTAAACACGTTAAATCGTGGATGATATTAATGATATAATAGCTCCATAGTCCATTCATCTTCACTAATTTCACTGTTGATAGCATATCTTATTTCGTTGTAAAATTTTATAAAATATTTATATAAATACTTATAATTTATATTTTTACTTAAATACTACAATTTTATAAAATACAAATATTTCGACATATTATATACCTGTTAAATCGTGGATGATATTAATGATATTAATAGCTCGTCCATTCAACTTTACTAATTTCACTGTTGATAGTATATCTTATTTCGCATAGCGTTGTAAAATTTTATAAAATATTTATATAAATACTTATAATTTATATTTTTACTTAAATACTTATAATTTTATAAAGTACAAATATTTCGACATATTATACATCTATCAAATTATATTTGGTTAAATACGTTAAATTGTGGATGATATTAATGATATAATAACTCCATAATCCATTCATCTTCACTAATTTCACTGTTGATAGTATATCATATTTATTTTATAGCGTTGTAAAATTTTATAAAATACTTATATAAATACTTATAATTTATATTTTTACTTAAATACTACAATTTTATAAAATACAAATATTTCAACATATTATATACCTGTCAAATTGTTAGTTAAATCGTGGATAATATTAATGATATAATAACTCGTCCATTCAACTTCACTAATTTCACTGTTAATTGCGTAATATATTTTATTTCGCATAGCGTTGTAAAATTTTATAAAATACTTATATAAATATTTAATTTATATTTTTATTTAAATACTTATAATTTTATGAAATACAAATATTTCGACATATTATACATCTATCGAATTGGTTAAACACGTTAAATCGTGGATGATATTAATGATATAATAGCTCAACTTCACTGTTGATAGTATATCTTATTTTGCATAGTATTGTAAAATTTTATAAAATACTACAAATATTTCAATACACTTGTCGAATTCGTTAAACACGTTAAATCGTGGCTGATATTAATGATATAATAGCTCCTCCATTCAACTTTACTAATTTCACTGTTGATAGTATATCTTATTTCGCATAGCGTTGTAAAATTTTATAAAATACTACAAATATTTCGATACACCTGTCAAATTGATTAAACATATTAAATCGTGGATGATATTAATGATATAATGTAAAATTTTATAAAATACTTATATAAATACTTATAATTTATATTTTTACTTAAATACTTATAATTTTATAAAATACAGATATTTCGATACACCTGTCGAATTGGTTAAACACGTTAAATCGTGGATGATATTTTTATAATACCAAACAAATATGAAAATCGAATATAACTTAATTTAAAAAAAAAAAAAAAAAAAAATACGATTGAAATATCGGAGCTTTCGATCGATTTTTTCCATACGAGAATATCGAATCTTCGAAATTCGATTTATTCGATATATTCGATTCTCCGCGTGCGCAAAGGATTTCTAATGATCGAAGAATTAAATAAAGTGCAAATCGATCGTTTTATTTTAACAAATAAATAGAGAAAAGAAAGAAAGAAAGGGATTTGTTTGTTTCTCGCAGGAAAATAATTATTGCCGGCGATTGTCGTTAGAAAGCTTCGCAAGATCTCCTCTCGAAATCTGCCTGTTTCGAATTTTCCAAAACAACGTTATGTCAACAAATGTGAAATTTATGCACACGGTATGAAATTAATGTTAATTAATTACAGGCGCGTGCAAAATAATATCGAAATAAAGGGGTGAATATTGTTTTCCCCTTGTCTTTTGTCGTTCCATTCTTTGATAATTAATTTTTCGACGAGCACAGTGTATTCGTTTGGGCGAAATTGGGCGAAATTGGTTGCGCACGGTTCAAATAAATATTGCAACGTAGTCGTCGAAACGTTCAATAAATTGGTAAAATAATCCAATTTCCTTTTTCTCTCTTTCTCTCTTTTTTTTTTTTCGCTTCAAAAGCGATCCTTTTCCCTGTTACCTTCTTTGTTTATTGATTCAATTTATTACACTCGCGTTCCAAAAATATATATATTTTACTTTCACGTTTATCACGGCTGATAATTAAAGTGGTTTGCGACGCTGGCAACGTTTAACGTCTCGAAAAAAAAAAAGAGAGATATTTTCCAATCTTTTCAAATCGTTGAAAAATCGTGCGTTTCTAATATTTAATAACCAATACCTGTTTAGTTAGAAATTATTATTCAATAACTTGCTTAAACCCGTCTCAAACATTGTTCAATATAGTTTATCTATCAAAATTATCAAAGGATAATTTTCTGGTTCCAAAACCGAGTTACGTTTAGGATGAAACGTATGATAATTAATCTCGAATGCTTTTTCCAATAATTTTTAGCTCATCGCCAAATTTTTGTCAATTTGGCAAATGAACGTCGCGATAGAGAATATTGGAAATTTGGTGGAATGAAAGAGTTGACAGAATTGTCAATTACTCTCTTCATTATTCACATTGTCTCGTTCGTGATTCGTATTTTGATTTTCTGATTATTAACTCGACTCGTCGATCGAGACAAATAAAAATTTTCTCTACTTATATTCTTCTCATATCTTATTCTTCTCTTATCATATATTCTTCTCGTCTCTTTGAGAAGAGAAAGAAGAAGAAAAAATCTTCTCTCCTCAATCGTTACACGCACACATTTTTTCTCTCAAACTTTCTTCAAAACTCTTTCGAAGAAATTCGATCGTGATTTCTTATTTGCTACTTCTTGGGAGGAAAAATTTTAGCGGATAAATTTAGATAAAACTTGAACCAGAGATTTATTTACACGAGTTCTTGTATTCTTGAAACAATATATAGAATTACTTACTCCTTAGATTAAACCTAGAATCTCGACCGTGTAATCTTTTCCAAGTTCGAGAACAATTCACGAATCCTTATTCTTAGATTCATAGATATCCAACCTTCTCTTCTTGAACGAGATATAAAATCTTGCTCCACATATCCTTCATTAATTTCGGATAACGGATAACGGATAATGATCAGTTGTAAAATAAAGAGAAGGAGAGAGAAGGCATTAAAGTGTCGATCCGTGATTGGTTTTCGGTTTTATGTCGAGTTTTACTATTGGTGGACATAAAGTATGGACATAACAGGTTGATACGGTTGTATCACGGGGGAGGGAAGGGAGGGTTGGATACTTTGGAAGGTGATTTATGAGCTTGCCCAAGTTAGCATTGAAGGAACTCTTATCATACGATAAGGACAGTAATATGGACACTTTCCTTACAGATCCAATAAACTTGAGGTATATAACTTTACCTCTAATCAATTTCACATTACGTTACAGTGCCAACTGTATCACTTTATACGATAAAATGCTAGTGAGATTTTGAAATAATTGCTTGTACAACAATTTATACCAAACTTGATCTTGAAACCGAATTGAAATATGGGTTGGCAACTAAGTAATTGCGGATTTCAGTTGAAGTTGATGACGACCTAATCAAAGCAATAATCGATTCGGATCGTCACAGTACAACTCGTGAGATTGCAGAGAAGCTTCATGTATCGCATTCATGCATTGAAAACCACTTAAAACAACTTGGCTATGTTCAAAAACTCGATATATGGATTCCTCACGAACTGAAAGAAAAGCATTTAACGCAACGCATTAACAAAGCTGCGATTTGCTAAAGAAACGTAATGAAAATGATCCATTTTTAAAACAACTGATAACTGGCGATGAAAAATGGGTTGTTTACAACAATATCAAGCGGAAAAGATCGTGGAGCAGGCCACGTGAACCAGCTCGAACAACATCAAAAGCTGGTATTCATCGAAAGAAGGTTTTGTTATCAGTTTGGTGGGATTACAAAGGAATTGTCTATTTTGAACTCTTACCACCCAACCGAACGATCAATTCTGTTGTCTACATTGAACAACTAACGAAATTAAACAATGCAATTGAAGAAAAGCGGCCCGAATTGACAAATCGAAAAGGTGTTGTATTCCATCATGACGATGCAAGGCCACACACATCTTTGATCACTCGGCAAAAATTATTGGAGCTTGGTTGGGATGTTTTGCCACATCCACCATATAATCCTGACCTTGCACCATCCGATTACTTTTTGTTTCGATCTTTACAAAACTCCTTGAATGGTAAAAATTTCAATAATGATGATATATCAAATCGTACCTGATTCAGTTTTTTGCTAATAAAAACCAGAAGTTTTACGAACGTGGGATTATGATGCTGCCTGAAAGATGGCAAAAAGTCATTGATCAAAATGGGCAACACATTACGGAATAAAGTTATTTAGTTCCATGAAAAAATTGTCTTTGACTTTCTAAAAAAAATCCGCAATTACATAGTTGCCAACCCAATATTAAAATTATTAAGAATCATCAATTCGTTAAATTTTTAATTTTTGTAATTCTAACGAAAGCAAAAAAAAAAAAAGAAAAGGAGAGAGAATGCGAAGCAAAATCTACGCAAATCTCTTTAAATTGCATTTTATTCCTCGATTTTATTTTTCAGACAAACTGTTCTCCAAAAAAGAAAGAAATGTCTCCCGATGGAAGGCGCGATAACAATATGACGAACCTGATTCTTATTGAACTGGCCACGCGTCTGAAACTAGCAAAGGCATAATTTGTATTTCCATCCTTGTCTCTCTTTATCTCTTCTATGGAAAACGCGAAGGATTTTTCAAAATATTTTTTCACAAAAAAAAGTTCATCATCATCATTATTACTATTATTATTATCCAAACGTTTAAAAATTTACATTTTTTATTTAAAAATTCGAGACGATTGATTATATTTTTTTGTATATCTCGACCGATTCTCCGCTCGAGGCAAGAAGCGACAATGGCGGGGAATCGTGGAATTATCGTAAAAGTTGGCGAGAGAGGGCCCGCATATGAAATGGTGCGTATCACGGGATACAAGCAATTCCCATCAGCCAATATTGTCATGTGGGTAATGAACGGCCGTGCCCTGAATAAACACGCGGCCAGGGAGGCGCGCCTCGCGCAGAGGGCGCCCCGCAATGCTGTGTGGATACTGCGTGGATCCGGAAGTGGTTTCGCCCGCCCAGAGGGAGCCACTGTTCGCACGCTTTGCCCGGCAAATGGAATACATTCGGCCCCGCCATTTCTGGGGGAAAAAACGAGGAGAGAAAAGGAAGAATTCGACACAATTTTTTGAGTTTTTCTTCCTCCTTTTCTTAATATTTCTCAAAGATTTTACTTAAAATTCGTCTGCGTTTTAACTCCGTGATTAATTTTATTTTCAACGAAATATCGGAAATATCACGTTTACTTTTTAACCGTAATTAAAAAACGTTTCGTAATAATCCCGAGCTCGCGTCGTTTGTCAACTACTTTATTTTCCCCGAAACTGGAACAAACGTTGAAAATCAAGGCAGTCGCGATCGAGGCATGAAATCCGTTCCGAATCGCGGCAATCCGTAATGGAAAACGGAAATTTATTAAATTATTCATGGAATCGAGAACGCGGTAAGTTAATAATAAAGTGATACCGCCAGTTGCCACCAATTTCGAATTCATTTGTTTCCGATTAATAATCGATAATGCTATTTTGCATTTTGTAACCGTGATAAAAAATCGGCTGAATTATTTATCACGCCCCCCCCGAAGATTTCATTTTCCAACGATCGATATACGATAATGATCGCACAAATATTTTCGCAATAAGATTATTCCTTCCATGATAAAATAATAACAATTTTATCTTCTCCGATAATACGTAAACATCGTCGAAAGTTTCGCGTCTTGTTTTTGTCCTCCGTGTTCTCCCTCTGTTCAAACGCATCGTGAATGGGATCGAAGTTACGCAACCAGAGAGAGAGAGAGAGAGAGAGAGAGAGAGAGAGAGAGAGAGGGAGTAAGTTGGTAGTAAAGTCGTTCGTTTGAATCGAAAAGGAAGAGATACGAGCATGGAACTCGATAAACGGACTCATTCACCGGTTATCTCCGAATACACGTATGCATGTATGTATCCGTGCTAGATACGTCCTTGCACAATGTCTTTCTCTGTTCTCTCCCTGTCGCGTGGCCCCATTTAACCGCGTTAAATGGAGACACACTGGGTGGTCGAAAAATGGGAGGAAGAATTGTTGCAACGATGAATTCTGAAAGGAGTATGTATATACTCGTTTTTTCAAAGGAAGAAACAAATTTTTTTAATTTCGAAAGAGAGAGAGAGAGAGAGGAACGTTAAAATTTAATTTAATTAATAATTAAATTTAATAAATAAATTCGTGTATCCATGGCCTGTTTTGGGATTATTTGATACACTAGGAGGATATACGATCAACACAAAATGGGTGGAAGAATTGTTGCAACGATGAATTCTGAAACGAATTATGTATACTCGTTTTTCAAAGGAAGAAACAAATTTTTTTAATTTCGAAAGAGAGAGAGAGAGGAACGTTAAAATTTAATTTAATTAATAATTAAATTTAATAAATAAATTCGTGTATCCGTGGCCTGTTTTGGGATTATTTGATACACTAGGAGGATATACGATCAACACAAAATGGGTGGAAGAATTGTTGCAACGATGAATTCTGAAACGAGTATGTATATATTCGTTTTTCAAAGGAAGAAACAAATTTTTTTAATTTCGAAAGAGAGAGAGAGAGTTAAAATTTAATTCGTAATTTAATTAATAATTAAATTTAATAAATAAATTCGCGTATCCGTGGCCTGTTTTGGGATTATTTGATACACTAGGAGGATATACGATCAACACCACGTGGAACTGATTATCAATCATCGTAAAGGATGTCTACGAAACTATACAATTCCGAAACAATGGATTTTCGCCGCGGATCGTACGTCATCGTTGTTTCCTCCCCGCCCGAACTTATCGTAATTGATATTAACAATACGAAATGATGATTAAACGCGATCCAGTTTCGCGCGCGTTAATGGACTCTCATCGACGAATCGCTCGATCCCTTACATTTATTATTCTTGCAAGTTAAATTATTCCAGAAACTTGCAACTCTTTTCCTCTTCCGTTCTTAATTTTTAAATTATTATTGTCTCGAACTTCGATCGAATTAATTCAAAATTTCAATTTTACATTTCGAAACGAGGAAAACTCTACGATTTTTTAAATCTGGATCAAATTTCGTAAATGGAAGATTTTTCGAGCTCTTCATATTATTCAATTAAAGAGATATAGATTTTTAGCACTTGGTTAAATCTCGTATCAGAGATCAGGAATCTCGATTTCCTCGAAGCAAAACACAACTTCGAATCTCACTCGATATATTTCTCGAGATGTACTCTGCTCTCCACTCCACACTTCTGTAATCTGGGTACGCGTCACGGTTTGGCTGAGGCGTTTAATCTCACGTAGAGACGAGAGTGGTCGTTAGTCCCCGTCGCGTGTCGCGATTAATTAACACACGCGCGCGCGCGCGCGGATAATAAGAGACGCGGGTTCCTCGCTCGCGTCGATTCTTTGGGGAGGGCTCGAATCGCGGCTTCTCTTTTCTCGATCTCTCCTCCCTGCTTCGCCCGGTCTTTGTTCCGCCGGAGGCAATGCACCCGGTGAAATTCGTGGGACGCGTTGAAAAACGCCGTCGAGTGGGTTTAAACGGGCGCTCTTTTGAGGTTGGAGGCTGCATGGATCCACGGAGGACGGAGATCGTAGGGTTTAAGGTTTTTCAGGGGGACGATCGCAATAGTTTGTGGATGTTTGTTGTTCGTGATTAACGTGCTCGTGACGAAGTTGTAGAAATTTTGTGAGAATTTTGTTAGAATTAAAGTAGCTAGTTTAATAATAATTCTTTGTGAAAATTAAAATCAAGGAGAATTTAAGGAAATGTTTTTGGGGAAATGATTAGGTCTGTTATGGGCAGTTGTAGATACTGAAATTTTTGTTTGGAGTTAAACAGTTTGTGAGACAATTTCTTGTCAATTGAAGATTAAGGAATTTGAATTTAAAGAAATTTTTGAAGAAATGATTAGTAAGTGTATGGATCTTAGTAAATTGTGAGCAGTTGTAGATTGAAATTTTTGTTGGAGTTTGTGATTGTCAATTGAAAATCAAGGAATTTAAATTTAAGTTTTTTGATGAAATGATTGATAAGTGAGGTTATTGTGTATGGAATGTGGATAATAAGTTGTAGATATTGAAATTTTTGTTGGAATTTGTAATACAATAATTTCTTGTAAATTGAAAATCAAGGAATTTGAATTTAAAGTTTTTGAGAAAATGATTAATAAGTGTATAAGTCTGTTATGGGCAGTTATAGATATTGAAATTTTTGTTGGAGTTAAAGATAGTTTGTGATACAATAATTTTTTGTCAATTGAAAATCAAGGAATTAGGAATTTATGAATTTAAAGTTTTTGGAGAAATGATTAGTATATGAATCTGTTGTGAGCAGTTATAGATATTGAAATTTTTGTTGGAGTTTGACAATAATTTCTTGCCAATTAAAAATCAAGGAATTTGAATTTAAAGAAATTTTTGAAGAAATGATTAGTAAGTGTATGGATCTTAGTAAATTGTGGGCAGTTATAGATATTGGAATTTTTGTTGGAGTTAAAGATAATTTGTGATACAATAATTTTTTGTCAATTGAAAATCAAGGAATTTGAATTTGATATTTTTGAAGAAATGATTAGTAAGTGTATGAGTCTTAGTAAGTTGTGGGCAGTTATAGATATTGAAATTTTTGTTGAAATTAAATAGTTTGTGAGGCAATTTCTTGTCAATTGAAAATTAAGGAATTTTAATTTAAAGAAATTTTTTAAGAAATGATTAGTATGTGTATGGTTCTATTGTAGACAATTATAAATATTGAACTTTTTATTTGTTTGTGACACAATAATTCCTTGAAAAAATTGAAAATCAAAGAATTTGATAAGTATATTGTGGACATTGAGTGTAACGTGACATTGATAGATATTTAAATTTTTGTTAAATAGTTTGTGATACAATAATTCCTTGTCAACTGAAAATCAAAAAAATTGAATTTAAGATTCTAGAAAAATGATTAATATGGATCAGTTGTGAATATTGAATGTAATGATGTAGTTGAGATAGTAGATATTGAAATTTTATTGGAGTTAAACAGTTTGTGACACAATAACTCCTTGTCAACTGAAAATCAAGAAATTTGAATGTAAAGTTCCAGAGAAATGATTAATAAATGGGTCTATTGTGGGCAGTGTTCCTGATAAGTATATGATATAAATGTGTCATTGAATGTAAATGTTGAAATTTTGATAAATTGTTAGAATTGAATAGCTCGTCGAACAATAATTCTTTGTCAACTGAAAATCAAGGAGTTTGAATTCAAGATTTTTGATTAATAAGTGTATGGATTTATTGTATTGAATATAATAAATGTAATAGTTGCAAATATTGAAATTTTGTTGAAACAATTTCTATCACAATAATTCGACTGAAAATCAAAAAATTTAAATTTAAAGTTCCAGAGAAACGATTAATAAATATTTTGCCCATTCTTCCTGATAAGTTGAAATAAACGTTGAAATTTCATTTGTTACAAACAATAATTCTTCGTCAACTGAAAATCAAGAAACTCGAATATAAATTTTCGAACAAATGATTAATAATATACGTACAAATGTATGATGAATACGAATAAACGTGTCACGAAGTATTATATATTAAAATTTCGTTAGAATCAAACAGTTTGTCAAACAATAATTCATTGTCAACTGAAATTCGAATTTAAGCTTGTAAATTTTCTAATGATTAATAAGTGTAGCGTGACAGGTGTGAATTGTAAAATTCGTGTAAACGTTGAAATTTTGAATTGTTGTTGTAGAATGAGATAGAAATGTTGGCAACGATGTTTGGAACTCGAAAACGATCTCTGCCTGAATCTTTCTACATCGATTTTGATCGAGCTTGAAAAACAGTAAAAAATTAAGTAAAAGCAAAATTGTATTCCAATGAATGAATCGTCGTCCAGGGCTCCTATTAAACGGAATTCACTTCGTACCCTTGGAGGGCGCACAAAGAGAGGATCCTCTGGAACGGGACGTGGACGGCCCGAAGTGGAAACGGCGGCTCTCTGCTGTCAACAGTTTGACGGCCGAGATAAGCGCGGCCATTTCCGCCATCGATATCCCATGCCAGTTACGCAACGCCCCGTATCGACGTCTTCCCTGCGAATTCCAACAATCCGTAAGAGAAAGAATATCTTATCTCTCAATGGATATATTTTGGACATTGAATACCGTCGTGCCAAATGTTAGATTAGATTGTATCAGGTCAATTACAAGTGTCTGGAATCTCTGGGCTTTTTTCTTTTTTTTTTTTTTGGTTTTGATAACATTTATTTTTTATCGATCATCGTGCTCGATAGAGGCTAGAATAGAAGAGAAAAGAGTATTTTATTTTTGTATGGAAAGTTGTATGAGGATAATTCAAAGATGGACGAAAGTGTAATTATTGAATTAATTATTGAATCAAAGCAATCCTGGGATGATATTAAAAGTGTTCTTTCTGTTTCCCTTCCATTTTTCTTCTTTTCTTCTTCTTCTTCAAATTTCGAACGAGTGAATGAACGAGAGATAAGCGAGTTTCGACTGGGAAATCCTTCGGTGTTTCATTGTTATCCTCCGGCGAGAAGAACAGGGGGTGTGTACTTTAATCTCGATGAGAAACATCCTCTTTTTGTTCTTCTTTCTTTCTTTCTTTCTTTTTTTTCTTTTGATAGACTTCTTCTTCCGTTTATGGAGGAGTTGGACGGTTGAAGTTTCTGTTATTAATCGCGAGGACAGTTCAGCGAGTACAGTTCAGTGTTGTCTCGCGATTGAAATTGAAATTTTATGGATGTATGATGGATTATAGTTTCCTTATTAATGTTGTGACTAATAATTATTCGTTTTCCTTCGTCACATTTTTGGAAATATTGTGTTTGTGTTTGTTTCTTGAATCGAAAAATTGGATGATAATCTTAAGAATCTTCTGGAAAAGAAAATATTGTATTGGACTGTATTAATCTGTATTATTGTTTTTCTTCTTCGATAATTTGTTTATCTTTCGTACAAAGAAGAACAAAGAATGAAATAAACGCGTCTTGCGAGTGAAAATCTTGTTAAAAATCTTCATTTCCTTCATATTTGACGATACTAATACAAAGAAAGAGGAAAATTCTCTTTCGTCGTTTTTTCGAAAAGGTTCTCGATTTAAAGAAAAAAAGAAGAAAAATGTAATAAAAGCTGTATTTCTCTTAAGCCAACGTTACCGTTTCGAAAAAAAAAAAAAAAAAAAATAAAGGGGCTTTACATCTTCCCGTTGTTTCAAAATACATTCGCGAGAAATGGTTTTAAAATAAAATAGAGAAAGGCATGGGCCACGTTTCTTGGCAACGTTTGCCGCATCCGAAAATATTGGGTGTAAAAATACATTTCGCGATATTGATATCTTTTCCGTGGGTAATAATCTCGTAGTTACGATTTTAAATATCGACCCTCGAAATAGAAATGATCCTATGACGAATTTTTCTCAATGGGACCAATAATTTCTTCCTCTTCTTCTTCCTCTTCTTTCTCTTCTTCTTTTCTTTCGTTTCGCAACAATCTATAAATATAATCTATAACTGTAAATGATTAGAGTGTAAGAATAAAGTTATTCATTCTTCAAACTTATATTCTTCCTGAGAAGAAAAGAAAAATATCACAAGTTATTCATTCTTCAAACTTATTTCCTGAGAAGAAAAGAAAAATATCACAAGACGTAACCTAATCTAATCGATATGATAAAACGAATAAATAATAATAATAATAATAATAATAATAATAATAAAGAAAGCATATAAAGCCGGGAATAATATTATAAGTAACATTTTCACGAGAGAAAGAAGTAATAAAACCGAAATTGCCGCGAGCGGAACGAAACAACACGACCTCCAATTACAGTTAAGGGTTGTTTAGCTAATGAACAAACCTCGTTCGCGAGAAAGGAAGGAAGAAAGGAAGGAAGGAAGGAAGGAAGGAAGGGGAAAAAGCAACCGCAAAGAAATAATGTAAAAATCTTTATTATTATTATTATTATTATTATAATAAAACATTCTCGCGATAAATAATTGAACAATCTGATGAAAATATATAGATATTTAAACGAGAAGGAAGTAATGATAAATTAAATTCACTCGAGATCGATCGATCGATCCATCGATCGAAGGAAGGAGGATTAAAAGGAAGGGTTGCGTACTCGACCTTCGATCGTCGCGGTGCACCCTCGTAGATCGCACGATACACAACCCTTCAACGCGCGAACTACGTCGAATAAATAATCCTGGACGACGAAATGTCGCGTGACCTTCGCGAACATATGCATATTTTTCTGAATATTTTTTCCTTTTTCTTCTCCTTCGACAGTTTTTTCTTTTTTTTTTTCTTATCTATAATCGGGCGCGAGAAGCGCGTTGCAACTGGGTTTTTAAGGGATTTAAGGAGGGGGTGGAAGAAGTGGATTGATGAATTTATTAATGTGTGCTTATACGTGCAGTTACACGTGGTGTAAACGTGTTTCTGCGCGATTAAATTGGGGGTGAGGTTTCAGGGATTATTGTTACGAAATAAGAGTTTGCGTGTCCCCTGGGAATAAGCGCGTTAATAGCACGTTGTATAGCGATGAGGATGAATCATCGGTGAATATTTCAACTTTTTTATCCGCATGGTTATTGGTATGATTGTTATAAATAGTTTGAATTTGTTATTGAAAATTCATTTGAAATATAGTGGAGGATGAATCATCAGTGAAAATAATTTGTTAAACGAATTGAAAATTCATTTGAAATATTCTATACAGTGAAAAATGAATCATCAGTGATCCAAATTTCAATTATTCGCATGGTTATTGGTATAATTGTTATAAATAGTTTGAATTTGTTATAAATGAGTTGAAAATTCATTTAAAATATTCTATAGTGGAAAATGAATCATCAGTGATCCAAATTTCAATTATTTGCATTGGTTATTGGTATAATTGTTATAAATAATTTGAATTTGTTATAAATAAGTTGAAAATTCATTTAAAATATTGTACAATGTAGGATGAATCATCAGTGAAAATAATTTGTTAAATGAATTGAAAATTCATTTAAAATATTGTATATAGGGTAAATCATCAGAGAAAATAATTTGTTAAATGAATTGAAAATTCATTTAAAATATTGTACAATGTAGAGTGAATTATCAGTGAAAATAATTTGTTAAAATTTAGTTGAAAATTCATTTAAAATATTATACAGTGAAAGATGAATCATCAGTGAAAATAATTTGTTAAATGAGTTGAAAATTCATTTAAAATATTGTACAGTGAAGGATGAATCATCAGTGAAAATAATTTGTTAAATGAATTGAAAATTCATTTAAAATATTGTATAGTGGAGGATGAATCATCAGTGATCCAAATTTCAACTTTTTTATTCGCATAGTATGGATATAATTGTTATAAATAATTTAAATTTGTTATAAATGAGTTGAAAATTCATTTAAAATATTGTATAGTGGAAGATGAATGATCCAAATTTCAACTTTTTTATTCGCACAGTTATTGATATAATTGTTATAAATTTATATAATTTGTATTATTAATTTGTATAATATGTAAATGTATATAATTTGAATTTGTTATAAATGAGTTGAAAAATCATTTAAATCATTATAAAATATTGTACAATATAGGATGAATTAGTGAAAATTTCAATTTTTTTATTCGCACAGTATCGGTATAATTATAATTATAATTATAGTTATAAATAATTTGAATTTGTTATAAATGAGTTGAAAATTCGTTTAAAATATTGTTTAGTATAGAATGAATCATCAGTGAAAATAATTTATTTTTTTTATTCGCACGATATAATTATTATAAATAATTTGTTAAACGAGTTGAAAATTCATTTAAAATATCATCGAATGCATCTCAAATAGTGAGTAATAAAATGGGGTGTAATTATTTACAAAAAATCTTACCATTTTTTCCAATATCAAGATCATCATTGTTCTGAATTTTAGATTTTATTTGACGATCGTTGTTTATCAAATACTTATTAACAAAAACATTTCTTCAGAATAAACTGTTAGATTAATTTCGTTGCAGATAATTTGCAAGGAACTTACGTCAAAATTTATCCGATTTCTTTTTATCGATCTTGGATCGAGTTGGCTTAATAATTCTTTTACAAAAACTACCTAAAATAAATAAAATGCCCTACGATACTGAGAACTACATATTCCAAAAAAATCATCAAATTCTTCTCAATTTAGCTGGAAATTAAAGAAGAAACTTTTCACTTGCTCGACGATACACTTATTTCGTATAATAAATAATCGAATCGAACGTGTTTAAACCGCGAAACACGAAAAATTCGACAAGTCGTTGTAGATCCCACGATCCGGCGTTGGTAGTTATTATGCGTCGACTGGATCGTGGACAAGTCTGATCTAGGAAGTCAAACAAGGGGGCGAAAGTTGGCCGTGAGCCCAGCTGACAGCGGCAACTGTCCCGTTGAAAGAAGGGACGGGAGGAACGAGGTTGCAACAAGTCTCGTCGCTCGTGACACCGCGGTTAATTAACTCGGTATTAACGCGGCTCTGCCTCGTGATCGACTTGCTCCCTGCAATTAACGCGCGAAATATCCGCGGATCAACCGCGATTTATGCCCCTCTTCCACATTCCTAGATTCGTGCGTTTGATAATCCCTTGCTCGCCCTTGTTTCAATCAAGATTTGTTACGAGAGAATATTTTCGAGAACGAGATTCTTTTTCTCTTTTGGATCTCTTTTGATCTCTCGAAAGCGTCGAGTTTTATACAAATGCATTCGCGTCGAAAATTGTCAACTTTTTTCCGATCGAATCAAGAATATTATAATTCTTTCTTTCCGAACTTCGAAAGGGGTTCTCAACTCGAGCGTTTGTATCTCCCTATATCGCGCAACTTGTTCCTAGAATCGCGCGTTTGATTCGCCGTCGCTTGTTGCTCCTTGGTTGGAACTAATTGAAAGATTTATGGGAGTTCGAGGGACAGTGGTTCTTCTTCCCTTTTTTTATTTACACCACAGGCTCTCAAAGCCGGGCTAATGTCCGTTAATTTGCCGCTTGAAGTCTCAAAGAGTTTTCCCCACCGTTGAATTTTCTTCCTTAAAAAGATACGCGATTCTTATCTTACTATACGAAGATTAACATATGAATCTCGTACACGATCAAAAAGCACTCTTTTCGATACAAAATAAGACAAACTTAAAATAAAGCGAAAATAAATATCGTTATAAATAATAATTCAAAACCGTTATATCGGTCCAAGCGTATATTCGTATCCAATTTGAGGTTATGTCGAGAGAAACGCCTCCACGTTTCCTAATCCAACACTAATGACTGATCGCGAAGAATCGATGATATAACTAACGGTCTGGTTTCACCGACGTGAATTTATTTATTATCGGCTGGCTGCCACTATGAAACGAAGAGAAGAGAAGAGCGAAACGCAGCTCGCGTTTAAGGACGAGCCGGTCAATTAATTAACCGATCCAGACAGACAGCAGATGGCGCGTACTGTCGAGTCGAGTAGTAAGAGCGAGAACGAGACGCGGTAAAATGGCGGTCGTGGGTGAGGAGGGGGAGGGAGAGGGGATACGCGATTATGGGGCAACGAGCGTTCCTCTCTTCTTCTCGTTTAGGTATCGGGCTCTTCACAGAGCGGGGCATGGACGATTACTTAATTTAGATTAATTTTACTTGCCTCGCGCTGGTCTTTCGATTCAAACATGCTTTTTCTTGCCTCGAGAATTGCGTCTCTTTTTTTTTTATTTTTCTTTCTTTTTTTTTAAGGAAAATTTGATTAGATTGGGAAGCTCTCGATAATTGTATTTGCCTCGCTTCGTAGGAAACGAGAATGATGAGGTTGATAATCGTGGTAATTCGAAGAATAGAAATAGAATAATTGATCATAATAAGAAAATAAGAACAGGTGAAATGGAACAATGTTAAATCGAATTGAGAGTTATAAGATACTATAAGAGGAATAAATATTTAGAAATCGATCAAAGGAGGAAATTTCTTGCTCTCTTTTGTTTCTCTCTCTTTTTTTTTTTTTTTTAAATGGAAGGATTGATTGAAGAAGAAACATGGCTGGCTTCTGGTCAACGATGCTGCAACGTGGAAATTTCCTACGGTATTTTCAATTTCCCCCGATCTTATTTTGAAATTGAACTTACTATATATTATAAAAGATCCCGTGGAAGTGGTCCAAGCGTGTTATTAATGTCCTTTCAGAGCTTACTGCGATCGATCATGGGAAGCTTTATAACAGCGCAATTGCGGGAGGAGTATGCGAAACATTCTGACCAATTTTTGCGACGGAAATTAAAATTGTGTTTTGTAACATGCGCGTCCTATCCTTCTTCAAATCCTTTTTTTTTTTTTTTTTTTAATAGTTTGATCGTACGAACATTGAAATTTGCATTGAAAAAAATAAAATTCTAAGATTTTTTTCAAAGAATATTTCCAATAAAATATAAATAAATAAATATATATAATTCCAGAGCGATAATTCCTCGACAATATTACTAGTATTAATGATACATCGATACGATACTTTTTTACAACAAGTTAATCTACACTAGCTATTCGTGTTTTCGTCACGAGCCATTAAAATTCAATCGTAAATTCTATAATTGAATTGTTGATTAAGTCGTAAATTTGAACGAAAAAAAAAAACGAAGCGAAAGATATATATATATATATATATATATATATCGAAATGATAGCTCTTCTCATTAACGTTCATTAGACGATACACGGATAAGGAAAAAATCGAAACGATAAGCCAAAAAATTACATTACTTATCTTTTTATCTCCAATATTTGTGCATTATATATCATTCGATTTTTATTTTATCAATTTTTTTAATTTCTTTTTTTCTTTAAGAATTTTAAAAATCGTTTCGTTGTTTTTATGATTATTCATCGACGAGTTTTATTTTAAATTTTAATGCTTCATTAATTAATGAAATAAAATAAAAAAATATGACTAATATTCTCCATTAGAAAAATAATTAGTGTTATTAAAATTAATAATGAATTTATCGAACATATAGAAAATATTATTATGGAGATGAAAAATTGAATAAGAAATTGAGTAAATTAGAAGAATTGAGGGTCTATTAAAAATGTTATTTAAATAAATTGTATTGAAATATTCGGAAAGAAATTATTTGAACTGTTGTGTCGTGCAACAGAGATAGAGAAGAAGAAGAAGGAGATTGTCGATGCGCTTTTAAGTTCCGCCATGAAGAGAACCGTCGAAACGGAAACAATTACTTAAGCAAGCGATTAAATGACACACCTCTCGATTCCTCCACTCTCTCGGCAAACTCGATCAAACAACCGTGAACCTGAATTTCAAGTCTGGTTCAGGAACATGATTGCTACGCACGATTGCTCGATCGATAACTTCATTCAAACGAGATTTCACAATGGAAATCATCGTAGAGGGCGTTCCAACTCGCGTTAAATTGTTAAATAATAACCAATTTGTAATAATAACCATTTTTTTCCTCAGAAAATTTACAACGAAATTCTTTCAACCATTTTCATTTTTAAAACGTAATAATAATTAAAAAAAAAAAGAAATCTTGAAAGCATCTAACAAAAGAATCAAAGTCGATGAGAGAATTTCTTTCCGCGAATCGTCATCGTGTAAACTCTGCCCTGAATTATGAAACTGAAAAATCCTTTGAAAGAAAAACTCATTTCGATCCAAAACGAGTCTTATTGAGTCTTTTCTCAGTCTTGGGAGAAGGGGGTTGGTCGATGTTGCTGAGCTTAAAGCTCATAAGTCTTCGTCTGCGCGACTTTGCAGGCTGGGAAGGCTTTCTGGTCAAACGCGCTATAAATCTTAATTCGCGCGTTGAAAGCGGCGTTTAACGTTTCCACGAGTTGAGATATGGCCTCTCCTCCGGAAAAAAAAAAGCCTTTGTCCGGAAAAACCGTGGACGAAGAAGCTGCGACCCCGTTTTGTTTATTTTATTTACCCTGGATTTATCTTTCTAATCTGATAAATATACTGATAACGATTTGATATCGAATCAACGTATATATAAATCTAAAATATAAGTATATTGTTCCGTTAAACGACGAAAGATTCGACGATCGATTTGGAAATTCCTTTTAGTTGGATAAAAATACATTTAAATTTTTTGGAAGAGTTTTTAATCGATTGGCCAAGTTTATTGAAACGTGGAAAACGAGCGCATTTCTCAACTTTTAAATAAGTCTTTTCTGGAATACCAGTTTTCCTTAATTTTATTTCCTGTCACGTTCCACCTAACCTTTTGTCTTCTTTTTTGACAGCATAATTTTATTTCTCTCTTACTTTCGAGGAATAAAAATTGTGCGTGAATCAAAATTTGTGTCCTTGGAAAGAATAAAAGAAGATATTCGTTTAATAATCTCGAGCTATATTTTTATACAATAAAAAAAAGATCTAGATCTTATTCGTGTGAAAATAAATACGAATTGAAAATAAATAATATATGTAAATATCGTTTAGCAAAGTGTCTTCGTTGCGTATGCATAATAATTTTGAATGTTGTTTCGACATGATCAATTTTCTGTTTACATTCCTATTTTGAATATTTTGAATATTTTATTCGTATCGATCGCATTGAAAATTTATTTTTTGAAATATGTATGTATATATGTATGTATGTATAATAATAATAATAATAATAATAATATTCGGTAATCAAGTGTTATGAATCTATGCAAATTCGTTTAAATTTGGTAATGCACACGTTGGACACGTAATAATTATAAAATATACATTCAATTAAGCGAATTAAATTACAAAATTCCATATTGCAAAATAATTATTCATTACACACCTATTTATCAAATATTCATTTTTTTTCTTTCGCTCAAAAATTCGATAATATTGCAAGTGATTTATAAATAAATTTAGATACATTCAATTCTTCTTCTTTCTTAAAAATTCGAGAAATAAAAATAAAAGATACCATCAGATTAACAACATAGATATACGCGAATAAATCCAATAATCAAATTCAATTAGAACAATTTCGAATTAAAATGAAGAAAAGAGCAATGATTATCTGTGTAGAAATGTTTCTGAACTGCGTCTTATTCCTTTTCGAAATAGAAACGTCTTATGGAAATGAATCCATTTGCAGAGTTTTAGCAGCGTTAAGATCTCAATGAACCGTCTGATCGTGAATGAAGCAACGCTTTGTGGTGGTCGCGCGACATAATGGTAGCGTCGGATCGGTAACGCGCGTTTTGGAACACGTCCAGCATGAAATGATAATTCATCGGTGTGCGCATTATTCGTGTCCTCGTTGGGCGTAAAAAGACCCGAGTTCGCCCGATTCTTTCGTCCCATAAACGAATTATCCGCCGCGTTTCGTGATATCAATGATGGAAAAAAAAAAAAAAAAAAAAGAAGCAATCGACCGGTTGCTCCCTGGTAATAATGTTACCAATTTATCGGTAATTAAAGGCTGGCACGAGGCACGCTGGGATTCCAGCTTAATTAAACTTTTCTCCATCGTTGGTGTTGATCGTTAAATTAACGTAACGCTATTACGACGACGTCGTGCACACGTTTGTGAATATACTATTTCAGAATTGTTTGTTCCGCAACGGAGAATTTCAGGGATCAAAAATTTGGGCGAGAGAAACCTTGAGGCGAGAGTAGGGAATAGCTATTTTTGCTTTATTAGTTATAGAGAATTATTATATTTAAAATATCGGTTTCGTATATAAATATTTGCAGACGTTCGGATTATTATTAATTTGGAAATAAATGTTCGACGAATTTAATTTGTATCTCGTGGAAATTTTATTATTTAGCATGATAGATATTGTTCGATTAAAATTTTTGAATTTAAAAATTTTAACGTATCAACCCGATCTGAAAAAATATTGAAAACTCGATGTTTTTTTAATTTGTGATTAAATTGTAATTTATATTTGCAATCAATTAATGCGTTAATGCAATTTAATCGGGAAATTATTAATATTGTGTAATAATCTCTACCGATACTTTACATTTTTTACGTAATCCGTAAAAATTGAGATATTAAAATCTCAATTTCAACTTCAAAAATTAAATCGTTTATTCGATCGATATTTTACGTTTATTTTATTTTCAATTAAATATTTATCATTTTATGATTATTTATTCTTCGCGTGTAATATTTCACGAATTAATAAAATCTAATAGAAATTCTACATATGTATATCTACAAGAAAAAAATTACCAATTTACAAAATTATATTTCCATATTACAAAATGATATATACATATATTTATGATATTATTTTTAAAATCTTCAATATCTATTACATATATATATATATATACTCTCAACTCTGTCCTTCCTTTTTTACAAATTACCTCGTACACTTCTCCTAATTTAGAACGTTTCGAAGACAATCACGCGCAAGAGGACATCGAGAAACCTGTTGGATGGTGTGCGCGCAAATACGATCCCCCTTGGCACGAGTTTACATGTAAAAGGTGGCTCGTCCTTTGTGCACGCGGTGGACAGGCAGGATCCTATGGGTACGTTCCCATGCAGGCACGTTTGGCAGGGCTGTAACCGTCGATCGACGCGCCCTCTTCGCGAAACTTCTTTGTCTCGCATCTCCTTCCCTTCTCAACATCGTAAACTTTATATATATTCCCAGTTACATAAATTTATTGTTATTAAACAAAAGGTTGTATTTTTTTTACGTAATTCGAATGTTTATATATGGGTTATCGTCGAGCGAGAGAATACTATTTTGCGTTCGATCTTACGTAACATTGGTGTATCGCACGGTGAGTTTTATATAACCCACGTCGCACAATTCTAACGAATGGAGTATATTTTCGAGTATATTAATCGGTCGATAGATCGCGTGTTCAACGTCCCGCGACAGGAAGAGCCTGTTCGAGGATTCCAAGAAACGTCAGGGACAGTGGTTCCAGTCTTTTATTTTATATCGTTCGATGCAGTTTTCTTACGCGGTGCCCCGTAACGCGTCGCTACTTTTTTCGTTTCGCGGCTTAAGCCTCGTTTACACCGTTACCATCTGTCGGCAAGGGTTGGGACTTATATAAACGATTCGGTATCATCTCTTGCAAGGTAATATAACGTTATACGTAAATCGCATAGCATTGTTTATGACCAGATGTTGCAGTTATTTGTACGTAAATTATAATATATTAACTTTCTAAATATATATATATATTTAATATATAAATATATATTTCTATAAATTATATTAATAAGAATAAATCGAAACTATTATATTATTGGAAAAAGATATTTTAAATTAATGTAAAAAAATTGTTTTATTTTTAAAATTTATTCTACGCGCGTATATTTGTAAATAAATTATTCTATAAATTTTTATCCGTGTGCTCATACTCTATTTGTTTCTAAGTTATTTATAATCGAAGGTCAAAGATTTGATTTCTCGCAATGTTTTTGCGAGGTATTCAGCGAACTCGATCGACATTCCGCGTAGCGCGGGTTGCTTTCAAATATGCATGGGAAAAAATTGGCCTCGCAAAAAATATTCGAAACGTGTATATTCAATTTATAAATAACACTCGATTTGCGCGATTTTTTTCGCAAATTCTTTAAAAATAAAACTATCGGATTTTTTTACGTAACAATCGTTTAATTTTCTAATCAATGAATTTCTTCAAATATTTTTCACTCAAATTTAAATAGAAACTGTTTTTTTTTTTATATATATATATATATAAATTTTAATCATTCGAATATTATAACAATTGGAAATATGAAAAATATTCGCATCGATGTATATAGATATATATAATAATTTTCAATATAATTTTCATCTTTTCAAATATATAAAATTAAGAAACGAAAAGAAAATTTGAAACTTTGAAGATGAATTCCTTTCGAAAACATTTCTTTCCCGCGCCAATTTGTTCGTCGTTAGTCAGTCACCTCCACAATTCCGTGAGAAACGATGAGTTCCGACACGATGAGAAAAGAACGGGCGCGGAATATCACGGCTCAGCCCAATTGAAGTGGATATTCCAGAGAGCGAGAACGGAGAGAGAATTGCCGTGTGAACAGGCCTTTACGCACGCGAATCGCCGCCAGCGGAGACGCACGAGGGCCTTCTTTTCCTTTAAACCTGTACTTCCTCTCTTATGCACAGGCTACCCTAACACAAAGCGGCGTTTTCTACGCGGCTCCGAGCCACGCTGTGCAAGGTCTCCCGTTCGTTTCCCTCCCGCTAGTCCCCCCCGATCCTCCCACCGCGCCCCTTGTCCTTTTTCATAGGCGTCATCCCATCCTTGTCGCTCGCACCGCTCTGTCTCAGGGCCCTCGTCGTGCCCTCTCGGTTCCTCACCTTGCCCAGCCACGTATTCTTTTCGCCTATGCGAGCGTGTGCACGTGCATACATCGGGTGTCTTCGAACGGAAACGGATTCACTCCTCTACACGAGTTTGTACATCGTATTTGCGTACGGATTAGTCGGATCGTTGGCTTCGCAATATATAAACAGTTATTCAAATAGCGAAATTTCCAGGAATTATTTTGGTTTTCTTTTGTTTGGTTTACTTGGTCGTGTAGTCCAGATTTAATAAAAAATTATTGTCGTCCTTCATCTGATGGTGTATGTATGTAGTTACAAAATATAATATAGACACGTATCCCTATTGCTATTATTTATAGAAACGTGGCGAAGGATTATGAATTAAATGGTCGTATATATTATAAATAATTCATTGTTATATAAAACTAATAAATAATTCGTTATCATAAAAAAAAAAAAATTGCATTGAATTCGTCATGGAAGTAACAAAAGATACATTAAACTGTAATTTCAATACACGGTAATATGTATACATACAATATGTATGCATATCGATTTTTACGAGTATGCCGCACTGTCGCAAAATGATCGTGAAATTGGAGTATGGAGTAACCACAGCAGAAATCCATAGCCAAAGTCACAGGTTGGGGCGTCACGTCGCCTCTTGGTAACCGGGCGCCGGCTCCCACTAATCAGACAACAATAATCGAATAATACCTTGCGTATATAACATTCAATTCCCCGTATGCGAAACTACGTTACCTTAGTCTTCGAGTTCTCTTCTCCGAATCAAAAGACACCACCCTGTATAATACGTGCGTCGGTGTATGCGAAGAGTGCACGGAGAGGTTTGAATCATGTGCCGATACACCAATACACGCGGTACGTTGGCGAGAGACGGAGAAAGGGTGCCAGAGCGAGAAAGAACGAGAAGAAGAAGAACGGAGTTGAGTCGAATCGGAGTCGGCTGTTGCCGGCTGCGAGTTTCCCCTCCCTCGATCCTCTACCGCCCCTACCCGGCTTCTCCCCTCCAACCTAGTCGCTTCAATCACCCCACGTCCCTCCGGCGAGTCGACATATTCTCCCCCCTGACCTCTCTATACCCTCGTGCAGCCAAGAGTCGAGTGGTCGGCATCGTCCTCCCTTCGGTTCCCTCGTCTACCTTCTCCTTCCCCCTCTAGATTCGTCGTCTCGCTCTACCCCCCTCTTCCCACGGCTCCTCTCGTGGCGTGCCATGACTCGTGGCGAAGTTTTAGCGTCGCCTACCTCTACTCGTGGCGTGCCTACAACTCTTAGCCGGATCTATTACGCGCAGTTTTCGTGTTCGCGCGACGTTTCATCCTCGCAACTAGTTTTCCGCGTTATCGCAGCTTTTTTTTTTGTTTCCTACCTCTTGCTATTTCTTCTTCGTCTGTCGCTTGTCATTTGTTTTTACGTGTGGTACGCGGATTCGCGCGGCGTGTGCGCTCGTGCCCGGCTTGCTAGTTTCCAGTGTGTAACACGAGCTCAGTGTGAAACGGCTGACGTCGCTCGTCACGGCATTTTTTTTTTAAGCGTCACGCGGGTGAACCGGAAGAAAGAGGCTCGATCTCGCCGGAAGTTGTCGAAGCTGCCGGCAGACGCGTGATCCGCAGACCGATTCGCGACGCGCCATCTCCTAACCTCTAAAAGCGTTTTCGCGAACCGCTCTCTCTGTGACAACCGAACCGAAGCAGCGGCTGCGTCCTATCCTGCTCTCATCCGTGTGACGTTGTCTTCGATTCGATATTCACGCGGCGTTCGCGCGTTCGTTCACTTCACTTGCCGCGTAGTGCGTGCGCGGAAATCATCGATCTCTGTTTTTCCAAGTGACACGCCATCACCGATTGCCGGTATATATATATATATATAATATTCGCGGGCGTCGCAACGGATCGTGAAACAAAAGAGATAAGGAAATATATATTCTAACCTGTGCCTCTCGTTTGTGTGCTTTGTGCCAAGGATATTCACGTGTGTGTGTACGATAATTACAACGTCGCCGATCATTCTCAGGGAGCACTACGTTTTTTTTTCTCTTGGATACGATCTTCCTTCGCCTGTGGACCACCGTCCTACCGTTCCCACGGTTAGTATGCAATGTTTGTTATCAAAGCCGGTTGTCGTAGACGCATGCTGCGCCCCTACGCGACGAATAAAGGTGCTTTCGGCCGATCGGAGCCGAGGCGACGTTTCCTCGTGCGCGCGTGCTCCAGAGTCAATGTGTACATACCCCACCGGTCGGTCGCGAGATTCAAGGGCGCATGTCCAAAGACTGTTCACCCGATGCTCCGTTCAAACTTGAAATGCCTTCTCCTTTTATCGTAACTTTTATTGTCGCTTCGCTTCGTATTCGATAAACCTTCGTATATTCTCTCTCTCTCTCTCTCGTAAATTTCAAGAAAATTTATTTCAAATTATTATTCGTATCGTAATATTCGTATATGATCGCAGATGTCTAGGTCACGATAACTGGTGTCGAACCGCGAAATCAAAATATTTGTGCGAGTCTCTGTTTACGTTGCGCGCCGAGATTCATGGTAGACACGCGCATTCCATTACGCGCCAAAACCTTTTCGACGTTTCATGGCATCGGTTGTATGGAAACGAGTTTTGCGAATTCGTTTGTTCTTCCTGTATTTTTCCATCCAGATTTCATTTCTTTTTCAGAACTTATGGATGAATTTTATTCAAAGGTAGACATCTTTTTCCACATGTTTGAATTTTATTATTATCGCGACGTTGCCATCCATACAAAGGATTTCTATTGTTGCGTTTGTTTGCGTAAGAATGGCGCTTAGAAAGCGGATATTTTGTTGGAAGCGTAACTTCTGATGTAATTTAATGTTGAATGTAAAATCGTTGAATCGAAGATTCAATATCATTAATTATTTTTATATAATATTTAATTTTCTTTTTATCGAAGGTTGATCGAAATAAAAATTGATATATATATATATATATTGTTCGAGAATGTAAATATACTATATCGTTATTATCTATACAATTAGAATTACTAATGTTGTTGTTATCTTAAGTACATATATTTTTTACGTCACACAAGACAAATTAGTAATTCCGATAAATTTTTGTTATGAAATGGCTGTGAATATAATATAGTATAAAATAGCAAATTGCAAATTTTTCCTCGTTTTATCGAAACAAAATATTTCCAAATATTTATACGTTAATTTATTTATTCGAAACTTTTCTCTTTGTTATCACGTTATATGTAGAATTCAAATATTTATATTATTATTCGAACAACTTATGTCAGCACTATTATGCACTCTTTCGACTGCTGCGTTAGATATCCAATTAACAAATCTTATTTATATATTATTTCAACAGCTACAGCCAGTCCAAGGAATCAAATTTCACGTACGTTTTACAATCTCAACGACTTAAACGGGACTAAAGATTCTTCAGATATGCAATTCCAGTCCATACTTTCGCACAATTTCCTTTCTCTGTCCGTTCATTCAGAAATTTCATCGGTCCATTAGCCCATTCGATCGGTCGCGATATCGACGTTAATTAGAGCGAATTATCTCGGGAATTGCCGGAACGATCGTCTCTGTTTTGACCCATTAAATCGTTGTTAGGCCGCGATATCCGCGATATCTCGCAGTGGGCGGAATAATGGTACTCGTCGACTATAAAGGGCAGTATAGTCTGTGGTCATAGTACATGACAAATATCAGGCATAATAATTTAATCTTTTTTTCGATAAAATTCCCAAAATTTTTGCAATTTTTTAAACTAACCGGCAGATTTTTGCTGGGACCGTACCTCACGGATCATATTTAATTCATCATTTAAATTAGAAAAATCATGAATTTTCATAAAAAATTAGCATAAAAGCGACGTTTGTGATAGAAAATTCTCTATTTTGAATTTCGCGAATTTTTTGACGATTAGATATTCGAGTTTGGCGCGTGAGAAAATATTAGAATTTTTTTTAGGGAAAAATGAATATCTTGACCACCTTTTTCCAGAAGAAGGAACACCACTGTGCGACGACCTCTTCTTCTTCTCGCGTGGAGCCAATAGCCTCGCACGTGGTGCCTCGCCAATATGTTCGGTTGAAAAAGTATCGATCTGAGACTCGGCCGAGATATTTTCACGGCGGCAGCAGCCTGCTTGGCTGACCTGGAGGAGAGAGAGAGAGAGAGAGAGAGAGAGAGATTCGAGGACTTAGGGTTGTTTGGAACTAGGGAACTGGAAGTTGCTTCTTGGAGTGGAGGGGTGTTCGGTACGTGGGACTTTTACGGGATTATGTTTGCCGTGTTGGAACCTCTCCTTTTGTGTACATTATATAGGGGGTATTTTTTTTTTCTTTTTATGATTCCTTTTTTTTTTTCGTGAGATTGTAAAGAAAAATGATGGAAGGTTTAAGATCTATTATAATGGAATTGTTGTTGAAATTTATATTTTCTTTTCTGAATTTTTTTGAAAAAATTTTTTTACATATATTTATGATATTCAAAGGCGAATAATAGTAATCTTTTGGATTTTCATCAATCGAACACAGCGTTTGGAATTATTTGAATGTGCTCGAATGTCGAAATGTTTTTCGTTCGATGAAAAAAATGATACATCGATCTGTTATAAAAATAATGATAAACGGATTTTTTATTAGTTTCTTAGTTAAAGAGATTATTATTTATTTTAATCAATATATCGTGCTACTGAAAAGAAGAAAAAAAATAGATTTGTCTGCAAGGGTACATCACAAGTTTTATTATTAGATGCTTGAAACGCATAGAGGCCACGTTAGTGGATGTAGTGCGTGTTTTTGCAGAAAATTTATAGAAAGGAATAATAAAGAAATTGCTGGTAAGAATTCTATTTTGGATGTAAAGTCTTACATCATTATTATTTTGCTTTCGTGTAGAAATTTTTTTTTCTTTTTTCTCTATTAATTCAGTAGAAGAAGAAGAAAGCAGTAAAAGCATCGTTTGGCATGAACAAAATTTAATGACGTAAAAAAAAAAAACGTATATATTTACATTGTATATATCTATTAGTGGTTTTGTCCATATGCAAATATATACATTCACGAATACGAATGTTTTTTCCAGGGATTACCATTCTAAAATAATCTTTTATCCTCTAAATTTATTTTAATTTATTTACACTATGTATTGAACCTATAAGTATATTTGACTGAATCACTTGAGACACATATTTATTTTACGTCGAAAGTCTTATATTTAATTTCAGCGTTCACAGACGAAAGCGTGACCAACATTTCTTCGGCAAAATAAAATCTCCAATTTCTAGCTGTGGAGTGAACATATTCGTTTCACATGAAAGCGATAGTTTAAAGAGATAGTTTTATGAGAATTGATATTTATAATTTATTTTTTTTTTGGATATTGAAATTATAATATCCAATCATATTCGATACATTTTATTGAAAATTAATAAAAGCAAGTCTATAATTTTCGACACGTATAATATTTCACTCTTAACAATAATTATTTAATCGTTTAAGAAGAAGATAGAAATGGTGAAAAATTATACACGTTTTAAAAAATTAAATATGAAATACATTTGAGAGAAAAAAATCGCAACAACAATTTTTCTATCTCTCTTATCTCGAATCCATATAATTACGTAAAATTTTCAACATCTCTCTTTCCAGTTTTACCTGGCGAACTTAATAAAAGAATCAGTAGTTGATGGTTCAGAAAAGAGAATAAAATTCTAGACTAGAATCAGGTTCGTCTGAAATTTAGGATAATGTTATAAATAATTAAAACTGTTCCAGCTAACAAAGTCGAGGCAAACTTGAGTATAAATTGTATTAATACGTGTTGGAACTTGGCAAGTTTTGCGCCTCGATGAAACTCGAAACTCGGCTCGAAGAGAAGATCGATCGATGTAGATTTAATTCGTGTGGCAATATATATTAAATTGGGATATATTTTTTTAATTGGATATCTAATTTAAAGCTCGAATGTTAATTCGACGTAGGAAAAAAAAAAAAATATTGATTAAACGTGAATTCGATTCTTTTTCTTTCTTTTTTCATACACATTTTTTGATATTTAATCGGAAATTTGGTTAAAAATTCGTAAATTCGACTGAATTTAACAGTTGCGATCACGACCATTCCATTAGCACGTGTAACACGGTGGATATTTCAGTTATTTCACGGGCGTTTGAAATGAATTTCTAATTTTGATACAGTTTTGGAATTGTATGAAATTGGACGTAAAATATGTACGAGCTCGACAAAATTTCATGTGTTAATTGCATAGTGGCGAGTGCGAAAATATCGTTATATTTCGCGAGCGCGTTTATACTTGAATTAACAAATTATTTTTTCATAAACGAATATGGATTACGCTTTATTTAATTTTTTTCCCCTCCCTCAAACGATTCCAATACCATGTTCCAATATTTTTAAAGCGGGCATCCATTCTAGAAAATAATAATTCCAAGTAAATTTTCTTCTTTTTTTCAAATTCTAAAATTTTCAAATTAGTTTTCAATCACAAATATTTCCAAACCTTCTCCTTTTCTTAATTCAAAAATTTCCAAATAAGTTTTCTTTCTAATTTTCTTCTCCGAATAAATACTTTCAAAATTTTCATTCAAATTAATTTTCCCGATTCTCGAACCGACTCGTCCAATCTCTTCTTCCCCAAATAAAAATCAGGGACGGGAAGAAAAATCCCAAACACCTTGCCAAGTTACAATTTCCAAAACTTTCCAAAATTAATTCTCAAACCGACCATTTTCCTATATAAAATATACCTTCTTAAATAAATTCTCTCGAAATTTCCTCAAAAATCTCCAACCTTCTTTTTCTCAAACTTTCCAAAATTTCTCAAAATTTCCAGAACAAAATTTCCTTCTTCCCTTCAAAATAACTCACGTATTATTTCGTAGATTCCCGCGCGTTTCTGAGAAACAACGAACGCAGGATCGCTTCCATCAATTTACCCGCAACACCTGTCCGACCTGTGCACACTCTCATTAACTCTCTCTCTCTCTCTCTCTCTCTCTTTCCTCCTCCTCAGGATCGTGAGAATCGGGCGAGCCTCCCCTATGAATCATTCCGCTCGTTGCAAAGGGAATATAACATCGGTGGATCGGCACGTATCGTGTCTCTTTATTTCGTTAACCCTGGCTTCGAGCGTAAACTAACTCCTCGTCTATATCTATATATATTTGGAACTACGAAGCTTCGCGATTTTGCTCAACGACATCGCTTTCCTTTATGGATTTTTTTCCACCGCCGTTTCTCGAACTCGCTGCGTGCTGTTTGGAGAGAGTTGTTGGTCGAAAGGAAGGAAGGAAGGAAGGAAGGAAGGAAGTGTCGGTTGGTCGGTAGCCGGGGAGCAAGGGTAATTTTAGACTTGTTTATTTCTTTTACGCAATTGGAATTTGGATTTGCGGAAAGTTTTCTTTGATGGTAATGATAAAGTTTGGTAAAGTATTTTTTTTTTTTTTTTTTTTTTGGGTTTTAACGAAAATTTCTTGATTCCATTGGTTCCCTCCCTCCCCTTTTTTTCTTTCATCACGAACGTTCTCCCTCGTTTCAAAGGAATTTTGGGAAAGGTTATCATCGGATGTATTTGTTAAACGATCGATCGAGCGAAATTTAAAGAAATCTGAATTAAAACACGGATAACCTTTTCCTTTTCTCTCCTTCTTTTAAATTTATATATACTTAATTTATATATTTAATTTCAAGTTTATATACTTAAATTTTATTATTATTATAAATCGATTGAAATTTGAATCGAATCTAAATATATATATAAATTATTTATCGGATGTATTTGTTAAACGATCGATCGAGCGAAATTTAAAAAAATCTGAATTGAAACATCTTTCTCTCCTTCTTTTGTCAAATTTATATACTTAAATGTATATAGCATCTATAATAATGTATCTATAATAATTTTATTACTATAAATCGAAATTTGACAAATTTAAATATATATATAAATTATTTATCGGATGTATTTTAACAATTTTAAACGATCGATCGAGCGAAATTTAAAGAAATCTGAATTAAAACACGGATAACCTTTTCTTTTCTCTTTTTCTTTTGTCAAATTTATATACTTAAATTTTATTATAAATCGATTGGAATTTGAATCGAATCTAAATATATATAAATATATTTTAATATAAATATATATAATCTATATAATAATATCTAATCTAAATATATATAAATTATTTATTTGATATGTATTTGTTAAATCGATCAAGCGAAATTTAAAGAAATCTGAATTAAAACACGGATAACCTTTCCTTTTCTCTCTTTTTCTTTTGTCAAATTTATATATTTAAATTTTATTATTATAAATCGATTGAAATTTGAATCGAATATATATATATATATATATATATATATATATATATATATATATAAATTATTTATCGGATATATTTATTAAACGATCTATCGAACGAAATTTAAAGAAATCTAAATTAAAACACGGTTAATATTTCTTTTTCTCTTCTTCTTTTGTCAAATTTATATATTTATTATTTATAATTTATATATTTTCTTCAAATTTAAATTTTATTATTATAAATCGAAATTTGACGAATTTAAATATATATATAAATTATTTATTGAGCGAATTTTAAAGAAATCTGAATTAAAACACGGATAACCTTTCCTTTTCTCTTCTTCTTTTGTCAAATTTATATACTTAAATTCTATTATTATAAATCGATCGAAATTTGAATCGAATCTAAATACGTATATAAATTATATATATATATATTTTCTCTGTTGCTCGAAGGATCGAGACTCGATTAAATACCGATAACCATTCCATTGTTCGTGATTTTCATTTTGGTCGAAGTCGAAGTCGTTTTCGCGAGTTTTCGTGTTGCGTCGAAAATTAAAGCGGCGCCTGTTGTTCAGCCGAGGCTGAAATTTCCCCCGCCACGAGGAGGAGGAGGAGGAGGAGGAGGATACGAGGGACCCGCTAAGAACGATGCTATTGTCAATAGAAACCGGCTTTAAACCGGCAATCAGAGCGTACCTTCCTGCGAGCTAAACACGCTCGCTCGTACGTTGCGTTATAGAGGCAAAGAAACTCTTTGTACGTAACACAGACCTCTTCGGGGATAAGAAACGACCGTCTTCCCCGGGTTATATACCCTTCTCTCTACTTGCGTATGGCCGTCTCGGAATTATACGTAATAACACGTGCAAAACATTTTCAGACAAATTTTATTTGCGATTTTAAAGAAAAGTTAAAGTCGAAAGGAGAAAATTATAGGATCCATTTTCAAATGCTTGCTTTCGTTATGCTCTTATGGACGTTTTATGGATTGGCCAAGCTTCGAAAAATTAATTTATATTCGTGGTAATTTTAGAGATGGAGGTAAAAATAAAATATGGATTTTATTTTTGAGATTTTATTAATTTAAACAGACTTAGATAAAATCATCTTTTTCTTTCTTTTCCATTTTATGGAAATTTAAATTGTTTGTAGCAACGATAAATAACATTCTTCCATGTATTAATATTTTTCTGTGTCGCGAATATATTAACACCCGGTATAATAATCAAGAAAGATAAGCGGAGAAAAATATTTCACGATCGAAAATATTTCGCAAAAATACGTAATTTCTCCCGGACAAATTTTCTTTCAACGTCGTTAGAATATTTTTCCAAATTATCGAGAGGGATGAAGTTTCTTAGAAAGAGAGATATTAATGGCAGGTTCGTTTAAATTTCTTCGCCAAGTTTTCTTTAAATATTTCCCGCAATTAGCCGGGAAGACAGGAAGTTTCCCCTTTGCCTCTCGCACGTGAATTTTCGCTTTTCGATACTGTTATTTATAGTTAATTAAACGGAGGAAAACACAAACATCGAGTAAATACGCGGGGAGAAAAATTAAAGAGCGGGAGAACTGCTTGTGCAATTGAGAGCAATTGAGAGAAGCGGTCTTTTTAGAGAGACCGGTGTTGATCATTTGACGGATTAAAATCGTGCATTGGGAATTTCGATAATTATTTTCAAGAAATAAAACGAACGATGATGAGAACGATGAGAGAAGGAAGAAAAAAAAAGAAAATAAAATTGTTCAAAAAAATTAAAATACGAAGAAAAAGATACTCTGAATTTTCGTTTAAACGGTTATTTCGGGTTGAAATATTCGAAGCATTTCTTTCCCTTTGTCTTTGTTGGCGCCTCGTCAAGCCATCGATATCTCCGAAATTTGGTTATAACGACGATGACGGGTATCACGCGTGCACTCTGGTGAAATGGAAAGTTATTTTCTCGGATGACGCAAGGGCCACCTGTTTCGACGAAGCCGCTCGCCTCGCTTTTTAGCCTTTGGAAGGGTCCTTTTTGCCACTGGCTGGCCACCGTGCCGCGACACATCTGGAACCGGTTTTTAGCCAGGAATTTTTTCAGCACCAGGAACGCAGACGCGCCTCGAAACTCCTCGAACCTTCTCGTCCCTGATTTTTACCGCGCATTTTTATCCATTTCTTTCTTCCCGCCTCGCGAGGGGAAATTTAATTCGAGGAAGAAGGAGCAAGATAAAGGAAGGAAGAATTTTCTCCTTTCGTCCTTTTTGTTTATATGAGAGTGAATTTTTTTCAAAAAGATTTCGACCCAATTTCGAGAAGATAAATTAAAATTAGATCAAACAAATATTTCTCTTTTTCATCTTCCTATAATAAACAACGCTATCGAACAATCGTTTTCAAACAATCCTCAAACCGCGAGAACTTCACGCCATTTACAAAGAAAAAAAAAAAGAGAGGAAAATAAAATAAAAAAGCCCCGCGAAAAAACAGTGGAAACAGCGGATAGAGAGGGATAATTAAATAAACCGTGGAAGGTTTGTTCATCGGTCGACGCGGTTTTCCACGGATGGAAATACGCATATCCGTATCAACCGAGCCCCCGTGCCCCGGGATTAATTTATCCCCCGTTCCTTCTTTGTTCGATTTAATCACATTTTTCGGAAAAAACACCATTTTCGGCCGCGATAAATTGGATGATCGGATGATCGTTGGAAACACGATTGGCGCGGATCAAATATTTATTACTGCGCGTTTACTATTTTCGCCCGTTTTATTTAGCTTGCTCTCTCGCGTGCGTTACGTATCGATTGCGACCCATCGAATGACGGCGACGTGCAATTGCCGCTATCGGTCGAATTATCAAGTTTCGATTCGATTCGACAGAAAGCGGCGGCGATGTCAGCCAAACGGAAACTAGGTTTTTAGATTTTCGCCTTCGTTTCGTTTTCCCTTTCCTCCCTTCTTTTTTTCAACTCTCTCTCTTTTCTTTTAATTTTAGTAAATATTTTGTTAAATATCGAAGAGGAGAGGATTAATTAATTAATCGAACATTTTCTATTTCTAATAGAGTTGATTTTAGAAATAGAAAGAAAGGTATGTATATTATTTTTAACATTTGTGAATATATAAATGAGTGTCGACAATGTCATGCTTTTATTATTATTTTATTCTTATGCAAGGTTTGAAGTTATTTTCCTTCGCGTCTATAATGATTCGAATCATTATACATTGAAAACTTGTTTTTAATTTTCTAATGTTAAGATAATCGATCATTAATTCTAAACATCGAATCCAAGATTTCTTATTCTTTCTTTTTTCCCTCTCTAACCTTCGTTTTTTTTTTAAATTATCAATTGATGAACGACAGCACAATTTCCGCTGTTTTCTCTCCTCCTTTTCAAACGAAAATTCGCGAAATCGATATCTTGCTCGCGCGTTCGTGCTCCCATTGTCGTCGCGAGGGAGATCTCTTATCGTGTGTCATGCAAATTTCGAAGAGAAAGAGAGAGAGAGAGGAAGAGAGAAAAGAGAGAAAAACTTTCCACTGAACGTCGCCATTCGTCTTGCTCGGCCTTCTTGGCCGAGGAAGCACGTGCGACACTAGTTGCTTCTTCTCTCGCGAGTCAAGGTCGCGGAACTTGCACGCTTTAATCCGTCAAGTCCTTTCTCTCTCTCTCTTCTCTCGCGCGTTCCTCCATGGTTTTCACTTCGCTCGTCGAAACACCGAAACACGTTGCTCCTTGAAAATTCTTCTTTTTTTTTTTTTTTTTTTTTTTTTTAGTTGCCGTACAATCTCGTCGAGATTTTTCTTTCCTCTCTTTCTTTCTCTCTTGTTTTCAGGCCGTGTAAAGAGAGTTTAAGAGTTGTTAAGAGGAGTCGTTCACGGTTTCAAGTTGCGTCGGGGAGCTTAACGTTTGTTTCTTCTTGTCTTGGATACTTTTCGCTATTAACCTTTTTTGATAACTTTCCTGTCTTGGGATTTCGAGTTTTTCTTTCATTATTGTTTCATGGTTTATTTTATATATATAGAGAAATCTAATAGGATTGATTTCTTGAATAATTTTATACGAATTTTTCGTTCTATATTTCGAGATGAAATTGAATTTCTATAATAGGAATTTTTCTAATTTTTCTAGAAGAGGAAGAGAAAAAAATATTGTTTATTTCGTGCCTTGATTGAAGTTTTTCTTTCATTTTTCATTATTATATATATATATATATATATATATATATATATAATAGGGGATTAATTATCCAATAGGATTAATTTTTTGAATAATTTTATATTTGAATTTTTCGTTCGTGAAATCGATCTGTATTTCGAGATTTTGAATTTCTAATAGGAATTTTTCTAATTCTTCTAGAAGAGGAAGAGGAAAAAATATTGTTTATTTCGTGCCTTGGGATTAAAGTTTTTCTTTCACGTTATTTTTCATTATTTTGTATATATATAGGAAAATCCAATAGGATTAATTTTTTGAATAATTTTACAAGAATTCTTTGTTCGTGAAATCTGTGTTTCAAGATTTTGAATTTCTAATAGGAATTTTTCTAATTTTTCTAGAAGAGGAAGAAGAAAAAATATTGTTTATTTTATTTATGTTTATATTTTTATATTTTCGTTTATTTTCTTGGGATTGAAATTTTTCTTTCACGTTATTTTTCATTATTTTATATATATATATATATATATATATAGGGAAATCCAATAGGATTAATTTTTTGAATAATTTTACACGAATTCTTCGTTGTGAAATCGATCTGTGTTTCGAGACGAGATTGAATTTCTATAATAGGAATTTTTCTAATTCTTCTAGAAGAGGAAGAGAAAAAAATATTGTTTATTTCGTGCCTTGGGATTAAAGTTTTTCTTTCACGTTATTTTTCATTATTTTGTATATATATAGGGAAATCCAATAGGATTAATTTTTTGAATAATTTTACACGAATTCTTCGCTGTGAAATCGATCTGTGTTTCGAGATGAGATTGAATTTCTATAATAGGAATTTTTCTAATTCTTCTAGAAGAGGAAGAGAAAAAAATATTGTTTATTTCGTGTCTTGGGATTAAAGTTTTTCTTTCAAGTTATTTTTCGTTATTTTATATATGTATATATAGGAGAATCCAATTAATTTTTTGAATAATTTTACACGAATTCTTCATTCGTGAAATCGATCTGTGTTTCGAGACGAGATTAAATTTCTATAATAGGAATTTTTCTAATTCTTTTAGAAAAAAAAGAAGGAAGAAAAAAAAATATTGTTTATTTCTTTGTATGGATATGGATATTTTATCGTTTAAATTTCAAGAAGTATTAAATAAATCTGTGGAATTTCCAATCCACCTTTGGCGAAATTCTTCGGTTAAAATATCTTATCTGTCACTTTCGTTATCGTAAGAACTTTCTCTATTCCTCGAAACGATTTGTGTACCAAATATTTCTCTCGCTTCACTCGTGTAATTCTCCGTCTGATTATTTTTCACACGCGTTAAAATTAAAAAAGAGAAAAAAATCCGTGGAAACAAATTTTCTCTCTCTCTCTCTCTCTTTCTCTCTCTCTCTCTCTTATACACAAAATTAAAAAATTCGAAATAAAAATACTCGTACAATTCTTAAGAAAAACTTAAGGAAATTTCGATTTTTAATCTTCAATATGGAAAGTGAAACTGAACGATCTCGAGATCGATCTACATCGTGGAAATACACGATGGTATTTTTGATTCTTCTGTACTTTCCTTTCCTTTTTTTTTTTTTTTCGAATAATTAATGCGATATAGGCGAATCCACCAAGCTGGATGAAATTCAGATCGTGTGACGTAGAGCGTGTTTTTCTTTTTCGCCTGGTGGGTGGTGAATTATAATGGTCGCTAAAAATATGCAAGAAGAAGGGGACACTGGATCGAAAAAGATCGAGCGAAATTTTTATTCTTCTCGCGCCGTTTAATTGCATAACCGAAGTGGATGGAGTTGGATTTTACTTTTATTTGATCTCCCGTGTTTGTGATTCTCTTATCTTCTTCAAGTTTCGAGGAAAAAGAAGAAGAAGAAGAAGGAAAAAAAAAATATGTTTACAATTTTAAGAAAATTTAAATATCCGAGAGAAGAATGACAAAAATATTTACAAAGAACGTTTGAAAATTAAAAAAAGAAAGAAAAAGAATATTTATCTCCCAGATGTGTTCAAATTTTTACAAATCATTTTACAATTTTTAAAATACGTAATTTTTAACAAAAGTTTAAACGTAGTCGATAATTTGTATCTCATTCGAATTTTGAATTGTATTAAATTGCATATACAATGTAAAAATTCTCAAAATCTCTTGTATTCTCTTGTAAAACAATTGTTGTAAAAGTAGATTGCTTTATCCAAATTGTTCTAATTGTTATCACTTCCACGAATCATCTTTAAAAATCGAACGAATTCGCACATCGAGAAGTTTAAAATTAATTTTTTCTTCCTTTCCCTCGAAAAAAAACACTCAAACTTTCGTTAAATTAAATTAAAAGCGATTCGAAACAATTAAAAAAAATTCCCCCTCCCCTGATTAATCCGAGGAGATACATATCGACATTTTGATCACCTTGTATATATATATATTTAACTCATCGGTTATGTAACACACCAGGTTGGCGTGTAATATGCAGATTATTCTAGACAGCAACAGGCTTGAACACGTTTCTTTAATAAAAGATTGGCATCTATGTAATTAAGGTACTACATTTTTTTTTTTTTTTTTTTTCTATATTTTCGCGTGCACTTCTTCTATACCGCATTTCCATTAATCATAAACCATTTTAAACTTGCATTGCGTGCTACATTAAACCACTTAATTACGGTTAAATAATTTCCCAATATTTTTCAAGCGTAGTACTTTTCAACTTTTTCAAAGTTAATATATCTCGTTTAATCCTTATTTATGAAGTTGAAATTCCTTTTATATATATATATATATAAAAAAAGAAAATCTACTATAACTTCTTTTCAAAAGAAAGAGAAAAATACAATCTCTTCGTGTAATTGTACTTGTTATAATTATTGAATATTTAAATGCTCTTTGATAAATAATAAAAAATTCGTCCTTTCGTCTTATTCCTATATATATACGATACAGAAGACAGAATAAATTCTTGGAACAATATTATAAGCAAACAAATTCCACGTCCCGATAAATTTAACATAAATTCCAGGATGGGAGTCGCACGCGTCATAGACCGGGATTAATTCATTCTTCGAAAATGGCTGTCACTCGGGGAGAGGTGGATAGGGAGCAGCACCGTCGCCCTCCCTCGAAAATTGGAGGCTTAGAAGCCAGTTCACGTTCACGAGGCGTGCCACCTCTATTTTCTCGCCGATCGAACGTCCAATCGAGTGCCCGTAATTCACGTTGCGGTGAATTAATTAATTAAATCGGCTTGCTTGTGTGCCGCCTCTCTGATCGATACCTCAAAGTTATGCGGCTCGATATGACCGGGTTTCCTCTCCCGACTTTCTCCAGGGAGATTGTTCGTTACATTGTTCTTCCGCTCGTCAAAACCCCCCCCAACTGGGTCTGATTGGTTTAATTGATCGTCTGAATACGGGGGACACGGGTTGTCAGGGTCTTTGGAGATTTGGAAGCAAGTTATGAACAGGTTTTTTGATTTAGAAATTTTTTGAAGAAAAGAAACGATTAACAGTATTTTCTATATTTGTTATACTATTTTAATGCGATGGAGTTATTTGGATCACGTTTGAAGAATTTTAGACATTTTTTTTTTTAAAGAGTTGCTCAGTCAATAATTCGAAAATAAAAATCCAATATACATTTCGTTCAGAGTCATTGAACGATGGTTTGTGATCAGATTTAAAGAGCTGTCTAGAAATTTTTTAGAAACAATTAATAGTTTCTTCCATTTTATATTCTTTTTATTGGTATATAGTGTTCTCGAGAGAGTTTAGAAATTTTTAATGCGAAAGATTTTTATTGTTTATCAGGCTGTTTGAGAGGCTATTTAGAATTTTTTTTTAAAAACAATTAACAATTTTTTATGTATATTATTCTACGAAAAAAATTTTTAGCTGATAAACTCGAGAAAGTAAAAATGCTAAGATATTATTAAATCAAAGTGATTAGGAAGTTTGAAAATACAAACTTTTTTTACATTCTTATACAAAAAATTTCACGTAGAAATTCTTCGCATTGTTGACAAAGTTACGATAAAAACCCAACGGCTGCATAGCTAAGAATAGTACCTATGGATCGAGTTATAATAAGATCATAAATTAAACTATCGATCATCAATTGAACCGATTGGTATCGATTGATGTCTCTCCGAGACTTGTGAACTTCTTAGTCGCTTCTTTAAAAAATTTTATCCAGCGAGGAAAAAGTCACGACTTTTTATCAATAATTTTAATCGAAATCATATGACACACACACTTTCGTATTTACGATATCGATGAATCAGATCAAACAGTGTATAATTTCTTTTTTTTTTTCTTTAATTTTTCGTATATCGAAATATCAAAATTATTTCCAAAAATTTACAACGATGCACGATTCACTCAATTATTCGTAAATTATCTTTCATTATTTAGTTCGAGATTCCAACGGAATTAGAACAAGGATGCATCATACTCAATACGCTAGAGTTAGGTGTAGAGAAACAAAAAAAAAAAAAAAAAAAAAAGAAAAATCGAGATCAGAAATATAATGTACGAAACGCTTTCTTAGCTTCCACCATCTGCTATTGCGACACGGTTCTATCACTTAAGTAGAAAATTACCACGAGCTCGTAAATGAAGAAAGAGAGGGGACGAATTAAACGATAGATATAAGAGGGAACGAAATCGTCGTCGCACAAAGGAACCAACGTTGGCGGAGCTCATTTAAATTTCACGCTAGTATCATCGCCGGTAGCCTTTGCAATCGTATATCTAATTTCTCGCGTTTCGTTACAGCCTATGCTAATCTTTATTCGCGTAGGATCGATCGGCCACTCTTCGCATCTTTCTTTTTACCTCGATTCGCACTTACCTCTCAACGCCTCGAGTGTTTCGCTCCTCCTTGGCCTCGGCTTGTTTGTTTACGGATTGCGCGGAAGTTCGGGAAACGCCGGTAGAGGCGCTGTTTTGGATTCGTTCCAAGTTCGAAGGAACGATGGAATCTCGAATCGATGGTAATTAAAGGATAATGCGTGTATATTTTCCACGAAATTTAGCGAGATTTCGTAATAGTTTAGCATTGTTTAACGATGCGTGTGTCTTAGTGCGTCGATCTTTTGGAATTTCTTTTCGAATCTTTCTTTTTACCTCGATTCGTATCTCTCAACGCTTCGAGTGTTTCGCTCTTCTGGCCTTTGGCTTGCTTGTTTACGAATTGCGCGGAAGTTCGGGAAACGCCGGTAGAGGCGCTGTTTTGGATTGGTTCCAAGTTTAAAGGAACAATGAAATTTCGAATCGATGATAAAGGATAATGCGTGTATATTTTATGTGTGTCTTAACGTGTCGATCTTTTGGAATTTATGTAGCTCGGTTTAAGATTAAAATTGAAGGTGTAAATATTTTCGTGAAAGTTGTATCATTAAAAATTGAATATTCATATAGATTAATTTGAGGTTAGGGACGACATTTGGAAAGAGTTGAAGATTATTATTATACTTTAAAGATTGGTCTATTTTGATAAATATTGTCTGCAATATTCATCTTAACAAACAACGTACGAAATTAATTTAATTCAGAAAATTGGATGGACTAATTTCCTGTTGATAATTACGGGGATGCCATTAAAATGAAATATATTTAAAATAATTCTGAATGCGGCGGTTATTAAAGATGAATAATTATCGATGTGATTAATTTTGCGGAAAATTTTCTGTATGACGAATCGACATATTTTAGGAAGAAACGTTGATGCTTGGTTAAATTTTCGAATTTATTACGATTCTGATTAAATTAATTACCATTAAATCGGGATATCGAGTAATATTTTAATTAACGAAAGGACGGAAAGAGAGACTTTCAAAAATTTTTAAAATTATCCCGCAAGATTAAGAAACGAAAAATGAAATAGAAATTTAATTTTTTTTCTCTCTCTCTAATATAAAATATAAAATCTTAATTAATTTAAAAAAAGAATAAAGAATTTAATATTAATGAAAGTTGCATCAACAATGAAATTAATTATAAATTTTCATTATGGAGAAAGATGAGAAATGAAATTCTTCCATATATATATATATATATATATATATATATATTTATATCCTTTCTCTTATTTCTCTCTAAATAATCATATTTTTCTCATATTAGTTCTCGAATATCGAACATTCCATTTTAATGAAATCTTCAATATTCGGAATAAAGGATGTTGATAATAATTCCTCGACTCGAGAAAGTGACCCATATTCATAAAGGAAACGCACAAGGAATTATCTTGCAAAACCGATCTTCATTAATGGTGGATGCGAGCTAACGATAAACGATACATCCTTTCTCTGGAATCTTATCACGGATCAAATTGTCCATTAAATTAAAATTATTACCGCGTGTGTATGTGTAACGTATAAACAACTCTCTTTCTCTCCTTTTACCCTATCAACAAAAGTTAATCTTGCATCGATTACACACACATATATATATATATACGTGAAAATACATTTTACAATGAATCTCGAATTATTTTTAATCGTAATTTCAGAGGAAAAAAATGTACAATGAGAATTTATCGAAGTAAACGAAGTGGGATATCCGATAATCATCCCCTCCCCTCCGCTGGAAAAATTCTTCGTGACTCATCATTGGTATAATATTTATTTTCGCTCGTCTCTCTCTTTCGCCAACTGTTGTCCTTTTCTTCTCGTTCGGCTAATTATTAACGAAGATTTGACCGAGTCAGATTAAATTCCTCGAATATTTTTATTTATTTATTTCCTTTATTCTTCTCTCTCTTTTCTTTTTTCTTTTTACAAATTATAGTAAAATTCAAAAGAATCGTTTCGATATGTTAAATTTCATCACTGCTTAAATCCCATAAGCGCGTGATTATCCGTGGATTTCTGGCTTTCGAGTTGTTCCATATTTATTATATTTTGACTTTCAGTCTCTCTTCCACCCCTTATTGTCTTTTTCTATGCTCGATAAATAACAAAGGAATCTCAGAGTTTCGCTCGACTCATCTAGATTAAATTTCAACAAGTTTCGTAACTTCCACGAGTTCTTTTTTTTTTTGGCTATATTTGGACACTGTTTGTTCAATCTGCTCGCCTATATTTACAAATTTACAAAGTTAAGATTCGAATCTTATCTTTTTTTTTCTCTCTTATTTATCTTATTCTTTAAATCTTCTTTTTAATTTATTTTCACAAATTGAAAATAAAACAAAATGGGCGAAATCGTATTTGCGCATTATTATTATTATTATTTCACGTTTTACCTGAATAAATGGTAAAACGGTATCAGAATTGGACGGACGGACGGAAAGTTGAGTCCATCCACGATCGCTGCACGCCAGAGGAAGGTTCTTCAACCGGGAAGCGAGCAATTTTCCTATTTCAACGAGAGAACGATTCGTCGGATAGACAGATATTTAATTAATTTCAACGCGAAGACGTCGACACAACTGACAAGTTCAAAGTTGAAGTGAAACGAAGTTGAAGGTGATCCAGAACCGTTTGAACGTATCTTGAATTTTCTCTCCCCTTCCTCTTCCTTTTTTTTTTTTTTTTATTCATTAACGAACTCGATAAAATTGAAGAAAAATTATATATATAAACGAATTACCAAGGCAAGAATCTAAACGTTAATTTCGTAAAAATATTTCGATGATTTACACACTCTCACCGGTTATATAGTTATATATAGATAAATCTAACTGATATTTTTCTCTGCCTCGGTGATTGTCACCTATAATTTCCAAGCCTCTTCATTTCCGCTTTCACCTAAACTATGTTCCTAAACAGCTCGTTCAATCATCCTAATACCCTTTAAATACATCAATCCTCTTTTGAACTTATCCTTTTCTGTATTATACTTACTTCGCATCTTGGAATCTCGTTTCTCTTCTCGAAGAGAAGGGAAGATTGGGATAAATAAACAAACAAATAAACGAACGAGAAGATTCTTTTTTTTTTTTTTCGGTTCGAGAAACATTGTTAAAAATATCGCGCGCGAAAAAGAGAGAGAGAGAGAGAGAGAAGGTCGATCGTCTCTTTTCCCAATGGAAAAATATCTCGCGGTAATATTTCGTAATTTTAGATCGTCTTCGTTATGATTTAACTCGCGTTGCCTATCCTCGTTATTTCGCGGCCTGGGCGAAGCGCGGCCGGAACACGGCCCATTATTATTATGCTCCCCGTTGCACCACTTATCTTCGATCATGGCGTTCCTATTCGCTTCGAATTGTTCTCCGCGGATCGGGGACTCGACCTTTCCCCGAGCCCGTGAAAAGGTTGCGGAGAGAGAGAGAGAGAGAGAGAGAGAGAGAGAGAGAGAGAGAGAGAGAGAGAGACAAAGAGATCAGAGAGAGAGAGAGAGAGAGAGAGAGAGAGAGAGAGAGAGAGAGAGAGAGAGAGGATCCTAGCGTGTTTCCATTTCCCCATCTTTTATCAAAACATTGGTACAAATGGAACATTCGGGGTATTATTGACAATAGTTTCTTCTTCTTTTTCTTCTTTTGAATGTTGCTCACCAATTATACTATTAAGAAAAATTAAGGCAAAATTGTCAGATGCCTCGAATTAAATATAAATTTCAAAGTACTAACTTTTTTTGTAATTGCAAAGTTTTGGAAAAAATGGTGATTGAAAAGAATGGAATGCCTTGATTAAGAAGGTGATTAAAAAAAGAGAAAGAGAGAGAGAGAGAGGATCCTAGCGTGTTTCCATTTCCATCTTTTATCAAAATATTGGTATAAATGGAACATTCGGGGTATTATTGACAATAGTTTCTTCTTCTTTTTCTTCTTTTGAATGTTGCTCACCAGTTATATTATTAAGAAAAAATTAAGGCAAAATTGTCAGGCGCCTCGAATTAAGTATAATTTCAAAGTACAAGTTAATGGAAGACACATTAGTTTTGGAAAAAATAGTGATTGAAAAGAATGGAATGCCTTAATTAAGAAGGTGATTAAAAAAAGAGAAAGAGAGAGAGAGAGAGAGAGAGAGAGAGAGGATCCTAGCGCATTTCCATTTCCATCTTTTATCAAAACATTGGTACAAATGGAACATTCGGGGTATTATTGACAATAGTTTCTTCTTCTTTTTCTTCTTTTGAATGTTGCTCACCAGTTATATTATTAAGAAAAAATTAAGGCAAAATTGTCAGGCGCCTCGAATTAAGTATAATTTCAAAGTACAAGTTAATGGAAGACACATTAGTTTTGGAAAAAATAGTAATTGAAAAGAATGGAATGCCTTAATTAAGAAGGTGATTAAAAAAAGAGAAAGAGAGAGAGAGAGAGAGAGAGAGAGAGGATCCTAGCGCATTTCCATTTCCATCTTTTATCAAAACATTGGTACAAATGGAACATTCGGGGTATTATTGACAATAGTTTCTTCTTCTTTTTCTTCTTTTGAATGTTGCTCACCAGTTATACTATATACTAAGAAAAAATTAAGGCAAAATTGACAGATGCCTCGAATTAAATATAAATTTCAAAATACTAACTTCTTTTGTAATTGTAAAGTTTTGGAAAAAATGGAATGCCTTGATTAAGAAGGTGATTAAAAAGAGAGAGAGAGAGAGAAGATCCTAGCGTGTTTCCATTTCCATCTTTTATCAAAACATTGGTAACATTCGGGTTATTATTGACAATAGTTTCTTCTTCTTCTTTTGAATGTTGCTTACCAGTTATACTTTTAAGAAAAAATTAAGGCAAAATTGTCAGATGCCTCGAATTAAATATAAATTTCAAAGTACTAACTTCTTTTGTAATTGTAAAGTTTTGGAAAAAATAGAAAAATGCCTTGATTAAGAAGGTGATTAAAAAAAGAGAAAGAGATAGATTTCCATCTATCGAATGAATCTTAAGCGGATGAGGGAAAGAAAAGATCGCCACTTGGCTCGTTATCGACTTTAAGAAGATCGTTTCACTTTAAGAAGAACAGAAAGATAACACCTGTTTCCCCGTGTGTACTCTTACGTTTCTTTCTTTCTTTTTTTTTTAAGTTTGCCAATCGACGCTGATGTTCTAGTAAATGGAATATCTTTTTCTTTTCTTTTTCTTTTTTGCACCGTTATTGAATGGAGCTTCTTCTTTTTCTTCTTCTTCTTCTGGAGCTAATCTTTTCGTCTCGATGAAAGAAAACCGGGACCACCTTGACCCGAAAGGGAAGCTTATCGATTTGTCCGTTCATATTTCATTGGAATAGGAATTGGATTAGATAAGGAACGAATTTCTAGGATTTTCCCCTTTGTTTTATTTATATTTTTCCGATCGCCAGACATTTTTGAAAATTAATCCGAAAATTTATCGAAATATTATTTTCGATCAGTAAAGTAAATGATTTTTTGAAAAATTTAGTTTTCAAATTTTAGAGGATCATTTCTTCAAATTTGTTAAAAATATGTATATAATATTTTAATAATAATGAAAGATTGTTTGAAAAGAAAATTTCTTATATATAAAAACCAATCAACTTTCGTATAACTAATTCTAATTTCAATCAAAGTTTAATTTTAAATTTTAAATCGCGAGAGACGAATAAATAAATTGGATATTCACGAATTTGCTTTAAACTTCTTCTTTTCCACGATAATTTTAGAAAAAAATTCAATCTTACGTAACGTTTTCAACCTCAGAGGATCGTATTCCTTAGTATTGTTTAATTTTCCATTTAAGATCATTACACGTGAACTTTAATTTTAATAATAATTGAGATATTATGCAAAAAAGGAAAAAAAAAAAAAGGAAAGAAAGGAAAATTGAAAAAAATCTCTTACGTAAAAAACTTATCCAACTTTTAATACGAATCCTAATTAAAGTTTAACCTCGGTGGAAAATTTTAAATCGTAAAAATAACATAAATAAATAAATTGTTTTTCATCAACGAATATACCGCTTAATAAACCGAAGCGCTCGGGAGGCAGATAACCCACGGAAATTCAGTTTAACAACCCGCTTCTTCCCATCCTTATTTTCCACCGGCCTGCGTTATTTTTGACCAATGACGCGCGCTCCTTTGTTCTTAAACGCCATTTATTCGGCGTGAAATTGTTGCGAAACAAACGGGCCGCCCCGGTCTTCGAAACAACACGTTGCGTCCTGGCCGCATCCGGATTATCGGCGGATTGAATAATTTACCTCGCTGATGAATCCCAATGGATCGTATTTTCCGTTCCACGATCTCCCGTTTTGCTCCATTTACGCCGAAAGAAACTCTCCTCTCTGTGAATCACGCGACCAATGAAAATTGCGCGCGCGCGTGATTCGATCATTCCGACTCGATCGATGAGAAAACGATTCGTTTGTAAAAATTTATAAAAATGGACGAATTTATCATTAAAAAAATTCCATTATTGGAAAATTTTCTTTCCTAATTAAAGAATTAAAGAAATGTTGAATTCCTTCGAATATTTTTGATTATTATATTATAGATTTTAATTATTTTGATTAATAATTTTGATTATTATATTATCGATCGATAAGAATCCAATTCATTGGATTTATAAAAATTTATAAAAATGGATGAATTTATCATCGAATTTATTATTAAAAGAATTCCATTATTGGAAAATTTTTGCTTTCTAATTAAAGAATTAAAGAAATGTTGAATTTCTTCGAATATTTTGATTATTATCGATTGATGGGAAAGCGATTCATTGGGTTTATAAAAATTTATAAAAATGGACGAATTTATTATTAAAAGAATTCCATTATTGGAAAATTTTCCTTCTTAATTAAAGAATTAAAGAAATGTTGAATTCCTTCGAATATTTTATTGATTATTATATTGTCGATCGATGAGAAAGGGATTCGTTTATAAAAATTTATAAAAATGGACGAATTTATCATCGAATTTATTATTAAAAGAATTTCATTAGGTATTGGAAAATTTTCCTTCCTAATTAAAGAATTAAAGAAATGTTGAATTCCTTCGAATATTTTGATTATTATATTATCGATCGATGGGGATTCATTGGATTTATAAAAATTTATAAAAATAGACGAATTTATCATTAAAAGAATTCCATTATTGGAAAATTTTCCTTCCAAATTAAAGAATTAAAGAAATGTTGAATTCAAATATTCCTTCGAATATTTTGATTATTATATTATCGATCGATGGGGATTCATTGGATTTATAAAAATTTATAAAAATGAACGAATTTATCATCGGATTCATTAAAAGAATTCTATTAGGTATTGGAAAATTTTCTTTTCAAATTAAAGAATTAAAGAAATGTTGAATTTCTTCGAATATTTTGATTATTATATTTCTTCTATAAATGTGATATGTCGTTTCAAAAATTTATCTTCGATAAAAGAAAATGGTACGTAGTCTATCATATTATTAAATTATAGACTATTTTTTAATCCGTGACTTTAACTAATTTATACGCTATATTTGACACATCTTTTATTTCCAAACTTAAGAATCTTTTTTTTTTCAATAATTTATAATTCATAATTTGTTTTTCATTAATATTAATCCACGAGTGAAGCGTCCCAGAAATCAAACTCTCTTTTATCCCAAAAATCCTTTAAATTCATTATTCGATCCAGCATGTAATTGAACAAAACTTGAATTAGTACAAAACAATCAACTTTTCTCTAATTTATAATAATAATCGATAGAAGAAAGAATTCGCGGCCATATTGTCGTTGCTCGAAAGACACGCGTTCCATCAGATAAGAAACGTCTCGAAGCGGTTGCAAAGCGGATGGAAGCGCGCGTGGACGCGTGTCTTGTACGTCGGCTTACGAGCGCGCGCTTTTATCAGCTTATCTTCGAAAGCGACGGTAAACATTTGAATTATTGAGGCTCCTTTCCACTTCTCTCTTCGCGAACGGGTCCTTGTTAACAGACAGGGATGAAGAGGATCATTGGAGGGGAGAGGGGGGAAGTGGAGAAGTCTGGACATCAAAGTTTCAACGGAATAAGCGATCTTTCCTTGGAGGAAGGATGTGGAATAATTGACGAAGAATTCTCGAAGAGAAGCGTAGTAGCTTGGACCGTTTTATTTCGAATATTGTTTTATCTTGTTTATTGCGCGGAACGAATGATCTTGGAAACCGTGAAACGAACGAAGAACAGAGAAAGATAACACGTAGAAGAAGAAAAAGAAAAAGTAAAGAGAGGATCGAGCGTGGAAATATTGATGAAATTCGATACTTTTTTTTATCTTTCCTCGAACGCATTTTCGAGGCTCCATCGTTCGTAAGAAAAAGACTCGTTGTTACCGATCGAGTTTGGGCTTTTTCTGATGATAACAGGTGCGTCTTACACGAATACGCAACGAACTATAGATGATGAATATGGAACTATAGATGGTAAATATACACGTTTAATAAAGAGTGAAGGATCGTGGTCGAGAAATAGTGGACATTAATTTCTGAAAGAGATAGAAGAAGAATTAGTCATAAATTGATAATTAACAGTTGCGTCGACAGTTAAGACGACAAAAATATCGATGAAATTTAATAACAATGCTTCGCTTAATACCTGTTTTTTTTTCTTTTTCCTCGAACGCATTTTCGAGGTTCCATTGTTTACAAACAATGGAGAAAAGTACCGTGGCAGTATATACTGTATCGCGTAGCAACTTTGGGCTTTCTCTGATGTAACGTGATACACGTCTTACACAAATACGTAACTGTAGATATACGTTTAATACACGTGAAGAGCGAGAAAGATCGCATGGAAACACGGGAATGATCGACATCAATTTCTGAAAGAGATAGAAAAAGAGTTGAATCGATAATTAATCTTTAACGACGTGGAAGAAATTTCGAAGCATTTCCTCGATTAATCTTCGCGTGAACGATCAATCGATTGATTTATGATTACGTCGTTAAGAAGCGAAACAATTCTCCTTGTTCGTTCGATCTTCGATCACTTTCCTGTAAAGGAAACACGGAAAAGGAAAAAATAAACCGCGAAATCGTAGATGGAAATCTTGATACGATCGAAATCTTAAACTTGGAAGACTCTGCTTAAAAGCAGAGAACGCACGGTCTGTCTCTAAATGCCGTTCTCGACGCCCGGCCGCTATTCCTTCCTAATGGTTTAATTTATGACTCTACTACCGTTGCGCGATGGTGGCTGCCCGTGTTTACTATGGCACAACAGCCAGCTCTGAAGGTCATTCCGCAAAACCATTTCCAAAATTATTATTAAGAATGAAGCCGCACGCATGGCTCCTTTATTCCCAACCATTTCGACCGCAATAACATTCAAAACTGAAGCGCACAGTAATTTTAGCATGACAAGTTTTGCCAACATCATACCTCTCTCTCTCTCTCTCTCTCTCTCTCTCTCGTATACCTGCCGTTCAAAAACTAGTATCCCTCGCCCGCTCGAGAAGATAAAGCTGAAAATCAACACTCTTAGAAAGATCTAGCTACTAGTAGATCTATAGTTTCAGGGAGGAGGACGTTCCCCAAGTTTCTTGGAAACTTCCTTCTTTCTAATACTTTTAAAATTATTCCGTTTCATCGTCTCTCTCTCTCTCTCTCTTTCTCTCTCTCTCTCTCTCTCTCTCTCTCTCTCTCTCTCTCTCTCGTTTCATAACTCAGAAAATTCAAAATTCCGTGGCCCGAGGCCACCTTTCTCGTTAATCCGTCCAACAATCTTTTCCCAACTTTGCTCGACGTATCACGCACACCCAGGCCAGCCAACCACCGAGGAAAAAACTTCAAACTTGGTTTCTCTCCGGCAACGCATCGCTCGATTCCTAATTCTCTCTCTCTCTCTCTCTGTATCTCTGTGTCTCTGCGTCTCTGTCTCCGTTCTGAGGCGAACTTTCACCTTCGACCTCGAGCCACGAACGGTTGGCTGTGTTTCGTGGTTGACCGGCTTTGTCGATCACTCGGTCGGGGAGGAAGGAAACGCGGACGCTCTTGTCCGTCGGGGAGTAGCTCGAATGGAAAAGTGAAAGTGTGTTGCTGGGTCAAGTGTGCCGGGGTATCCTTGCGTAACGCGTCCACCGGTAACCTTATTCCATCGATAATCCGCGATTTCTAACGCTCGCTCGCCTCTGTGCGCGATTCAGGAAGAGGGATTTCTTTTAAATCGGGATCCGATTTCTCTGTTCTGCGTTCGATGAAAAATGATCACGGGCTTGAGATTTTTTTCTTCTTTCTTTTTTTTTTTTTTTTTTTTTTTTTTTTAGAAAAGAGTTGTTCTTTTTCTTCGTCAATTTCGAAGAAAGATTCGATTGCTATTTTTAAAGAAATATCTGTAATTGTTTTATCCTCTTTTCTGATTCTTTCAATCGATCAATCGACTGGTCAGTTGATACATTCTTTTTTGGCAAAAGTTTTTTCCTTTCGTATGAGACAGTCGGATGTAAATAAGATTGATGTATTTTTGTATGTAAATGTTATGAGGTTTTTTCGATTGTTATTTTTTTAGAAATATATATCTATAGTTGTTTCTTCTTTTTTTTGCCATTTCCAATCCTTTCATGTTCTTAATATATTCTTCTTTTGCAATCATGAATTGTAGAGTGTGATCTCAATACACGTGTAATCTTTCCTTCTTTCCAAGTTCCACTGAAAATATGCTTAACGCTTTTTGTATATCGGTGGATTGGAATTGTTTGCTCGATCTCGATTGCTTTACGTTTCCCTCTATGCATTAAAAGGGATTTTGAAGAGGATTGTTATCAGGTAGAGAAAGGGATTTGGCTTAGTGGAAGAGGAAGAGGATTCGAGTGTTAGATTATTAAGAAGAAACCCACTTATTTTAAGATGACGATCTTTTAACGTAAAATTTATCTTTTCATTATAAAAATCATTATGAGAATTCTAATTTTACACGTTCATGGATAATTTACAACGATAAATTCCTCCACTTCTTAAATTCTAAAATTGTTAAAATATCCTCGCTGGTGGAATTTTCAATCATAACAGATTTCTGCAAACAACTTACGTAAAGTTTCTCTAATTTATACCTAATTTATATTACAAAAAAATAATGCTAAAAAATATTCTTAATCGATCAATTCGAATTCGAACGAAACTATTGCTCTCGAAAACTGTTCTTCTGGAAGAGCCCAACTAAATTTATAATTTTTCTTCATTCGAAGGACGTGGAAACGTGGATCACACGCCGTGGCTCTGCACGGTGGTAAACGGGAGAACAAATAATCACGCGGTTTTATGATTTTCGAGGATGCTTCCCCACCGACGAGATCGGAAATCACTCGGTGCATTCAAAATTCAGGCCGCACATATTTCACCGCGTCTCTCTCTAGCAGGATGGAATTACTGAGATCACCACGATTTCAGAAACTCTCCTTCTCCTTCCGTAAATTTACAACGCTCGAATTCGAATGCTCGAGAAAGATTTCCTCCGAGGTTAGAGCCTCGCATTTTTCCTTCATCCGCCCGTAACATCGCTGATAAACAGTTCTCTAAATTCTCCTTATTTTCGCATATTTGGTACTCAGAATATATCGACACATATTCGTAAGTATTAATAAATATAGTATAATATATGTATAGTATATATAGTATAAATAGTGTGTGTAAGTGTATTAATAAATATAGTATAATATATGTATAGTATATATATTGGGTTGTCAACTAAGTAATTGTGGATTTTTTTTAGAAAATCAAAGACAATTTTTTCATGGAACTGAATAACTTTATTCTGTAATGTGTTGCACATTTTGATCAATGACCTTTTGCCATCTTTCAGGCAGCATCATAATCCCACGTTCGTAAAACTTCTGGTTTTTATTAGCAAAAAAGTGAATCAGGTACGATTTGATATCATCATCATTATTGAAATTTTTACCATTCAAGGAGTTTTGTAAAGATCGAAACAAAAAGTAATCAGATGGTGCAAGGTCAGGACTATATGGTGGATGTGGCAAAACATCCCAATCAAGCTCCAATAATTTTTGCCGAGTGACCAAAGATGCGTATGGCCTTGCATCGTCATGATGGAATACAACCTTTTCGATTTGTCGGGCCGCTTTTCTTCAACTGCATTGTTTAATTTCGTTAGTTGTTCAATGTAGACAACAGAATTGATCGTTCGGTTGGGTGGTAAGAGTTCAAAATAGACAATTCCTTTGTAATCCCACCAAACTGATAACAAAACCTTCTTTCGATGAATACCAGCTTTTGATGTTGTTCGAGCTGGTTCACGTGGCCTGCTCCACGATCTTTTCCGCTCGATATTGTTGTAAACAACCCATTTTTCATCGCCAGTTATCAGTCGTTTTAAAAATGGATCATTTTCATTATTTCTTTAACAAATCGCAGCTGTTAATGCGTTGCGTTAAATGCTTTTCTTTCAGTTCGCGAGGAACCCATGTATCGAGTTTTTGAACATAGCCAAGTTGTTTTAAGCGGTTTTCAATGCATGTATGCGATACATGAAGCTTCTCTGCAATCTCACGAGTTGTACTGTGACGATCCGAATCGATTATTGCTTAGATTAGGTCGTCATCAACTTCAACTGGACGACCAGAGCGTTTTTCGTCTTTGAGTGAAAAATCACCAGAACGAAATTTGTCGAACCAATTTTGACACTGCCGTTCTTTTAAGGCTTCGTCGCCATAAACAGCACATAACTTTTTGTGAGCTTGCGATGCATTTTTCCCTTTGCGAAAATAAAAAAGCAAAATATGACGATAATGTTTCTTTTGATTTTCCATTTCTCAACGAACGCCAAACGAAAACTACGCAACCGATCAAAAAACTTTTTTTACTGATTGACAGCTGAATTGCCAACTATCAAATAACAAAATGTGTTTTACATTTGGACTACGCCAGTAAACCTAAAAATTCAACTGAAGCCATCTATGAGTGAAATCCGCAATTACTTAGTTGCCAACCCAATATAATATATATAGTATAAATAGTGTGTGTAAGTGTATTAATAAATACAATATAATATATATGTATAGTATATATAGCATAAATATAGTATAATATATGTATACTTTAATATAATATTGGAAAGAAAAAAAAAAAGAAATGATGTAATTCTTCCTAGATTTTTCCTTGATTACGCGAAAAATAAACAAAGAGTATAACGACTCTTCTTTTCGAAATGAAGATCCAAGATTAAATCATCCTTCTCATCCATCTTTAATTTCTCTTTATTTCTTTCGAACGCAATATTACAGGCAAATAAATCGTAAAAATGAATCACAAACGATACAGCGTGATAACGCGATAACGAGTTGTGCGTCATCCTCGATTATTATACTTCGATAATGATTTCACTTCCTCGAAACATCTTCTTCTTGTCGATGATATATGCAAAATACGTTGGAGTGAATTTTACGATCAATTCTCGTATCTGTGGAGGGGAGGGGGGGATTATTATGGAAACAACGAGCGGAGACTATGGATATAGACCGTTAAGTATTCGTAATAGTTTTGGCCTCTGTTTGGAGGAGGATTCCAACAACGGCCGTTCCGCATTTTCGAATGTTCCAGTCATCGCTTTGCCGCTTTGCTCGTTCGATAATCGAATAACGCAGCTTTCGATCCGCAGCTTTGTTGTCGCTTCGTATTTCGTTAACCGATCGGTGGAGAGTTTGTTTTGGGATCGCGATTTTAAAGGAGGCGTGTTTTTTCTCTCTCTCGAAAATTCGTAATCCTCTCCAACGACTAATAATTTTCATTTTATTATTAGCATAACCGTTTTATCCTACCAATATATTCAACAATTTCCGCGTGTTTCTCGATATACGTGTAATGGCAAATGATTCAAAGATAACGTCATAAAAATAACGATACGTGGCGCGATGTTGTGAAGAATGTCAAGACGTTCGATAATTTTCATTTTTTATTTTCGGTCGTAATTTTTTTAAAGAGAAGGAAGAAATGTATATTAAAATTATTTCAAAGGGATGAGAAATAATCGCGACCCGAAAAAAAAGAGAGAGAGAGAGAGAGAGAGAAAAATCTAGTTTTCAAGACTTTTATTCCCCTCCAAGTTTGAAACTTGTCGCACTATTTACCGAGGATTAATAAAATTAATTACTGCTATAATATCTGGCAGTGGGTATTCCGTCCCGTAATTTGTCGACGCGCGTGTCACTTTAATTAACATTAGCACGGCCGGGTATTCGAGTGTCTTGATGCGTTCTGATTCGCAAGGATCTTCTTCACGGACGGGATTAATTAACATCACAAATTGAAACTGGTAAAAGGAAAGTTGGAATGTTTCATTTCACCGTGGAAGCAGATGGTGTGCACACTCCCCGGGAAACTGTCTTAATAATCGTTAATGTTCTTAATAACACGTTATTTAGAAGGGAACATTTAATTTCCTCCTTCTCTCTCTCTCTCTCGAAATATCCCTCTTCTCGAATTATTTCAATCGTCCAATCTTCTCCTTTAATGTAGTCTGTTGAATTTTTTTACCACTCTTATCCATAGCTTTTCGTCCAATGACAACGCTTGAAAAAAAATATATAAACAACGTGATATCGCGTACAAGTGTTTTTCCTTGGAGATTGAGAACCACTGCTTCGAGGTATCCTGATCAAGAAAATTACGAAGGAAATGTCGAACGTGATTAAAAAAGAGAGAAAACAACGTCATTCTCGATGGAACGAGTGGACAATGACCCGTTGGTTGAGAACCACTGACGAAGGAAGGAAAAAGAAAAGAAGAATAATGTCGCCGAGCAGACAATCGTTGAGAACCGTGATGTAACGTATGCGCTATGCGTCACCGTCTGGCCGAGGGAATGCAGCCGCCTCGGCCGATCGAAAATATTTTCCTCGGTCCATCAGAAATTCGCCGGACGTGCGACGGAAGTCTCCTTAAAGATCGCCGGACGTGACCTTGTGTACATGACCCGTCGTGAAATACCCGTCTCTCTTTGGCCCTTCAATTGGAAAACGTGCCGGATTCTAGGAAGACCGCGATGATACGATTTCCTGTCGCCATCCTCGTTCGAATTATCGCTGTTATTTCTTTTTCAACGGCTTCCGGCACATCTTTACTTTAAGGATGTAATATCACCCTTTGAAAATTACAATTCCTGAAATATTTTTCTCCTTTTTTACACTCGTAAAAGTGGAGCATAGAATTTTAGAATTTTCATAGAATTTTATCAATATATATATAAATTACGAGGATTTTTTTCTATATTTTTTTATATTCTCATCACGAATGATCGTCAACATCTAAAAACATCTAATCTAGGAATCTAATTTCTAATCTATTTCTAGTAAGAATATATATGGATGCGCAATGGATTTCCATTTCAAAGGAATTTGGATGGAAATTTAAAAATGTTTACGCGGGTTACGTAGAACGGTGGAAGGAGGAAGGATTAGTAGCTGAAGGCGAAAAAGGAAAGAAAAACCTGGATTGCCCAGGTTATTCGAAAAATTCGATTGCGCACGCGCGCAAAGACGCCATAACGGTTCGCATGATCGAGGCCTGCCACGTACCGCGTTATTCCCAAGAGGAGCAGCTATTGGGTTACGTAAAGGCGGACGCGTTATTCATCCACCTTTCTATCCTAACGCGCAAAAGCCGTTTCGTGTTGTTTCACGCTTAATTTCCAGCGAAAGGGACGCATTTTCCTGCTTGGAAAGAAAGAGAAAAGGGAGAGAGGGAGAGGATAAAACTTGGCGGATACCGCGACCTTAACCCTGATGGATGGCTTCTTCTGAGGGGAGAGAGGAGGGGGATCATCTTTCTCTTGGGTGAAATTCGGTGCGCGCCTCGTGTTAAACGTGCGTTCCACGCGCATTTTTCTTCGGAAATTCGCATGCTGCCCGCGTTCTTCTACAACTTATGGCCGGCCACGTGGCTCGCCTCGACGACCTTGTCCGACATTCGAGCCTCGGATCGTCCGAACCGGGCGGCCGTCGCCTGAGAAATCTCCCTTTTGTCGCTACGTTCAAGCCTCTTCGCGAAAAAAAACCAATGTCGGGGAGCCGAGATCGAGCCAAGATCTTTTTGTTCATTTAAATAAAACTTTTCGAGTAGAATGATTAAAGTAATTTGGTAATATGGAAGCTTTATGGATTCGGACTAGAAATTGAGGTTTATAGGATGAGAATCACTGCTCTAATTTTCTTCTAAACTCATTGCATATATGTAATGTTTCTTTTCTTCGAATTGTAATATCTTTTTTAAGAAGAATAATTAAAGTAATTTGGCAATATGGAAGCTTTATAGATTTAGAATAGAAATTGAAGTTTATAGGATGAGAACCACTGCTCGAATTTTCTTCTAAACTTAATGCGTATACTCGTCAAAATTATTGTTCAAATCTCAGAGGACATAGCTAGATATTAATCTCTAAAGAACGAATATGTCTGCATAATTAGATATATTATCTTAACCTAAAAACAAGAATTTATAATATTTCCTTTTTTCGAGTTGCAATATTTTTTTGTACTTTTCAAGAAGAATAATTAAAGTAATTTGGTAATATGGAAGCTTTATGGATTCGGAATGAGAAAAGTCCATAGGATGAGAACCATTGCTCTAATTTTCTTCTAAACTCATTGCATATATGTAATGTTTCTTTTTTTCAAATTGTAATCCCTTTTTCTATGTTCAAGAAGAATAATTAAAGTAATTTAGCAATGTGGAAGCTTTATGGATTTAGAATAGAAATTGAAGTCCATAGGATAAGAACCACTGCTCGAGTTTTCTTTTAAACTTATCGCATACACTCGTCAAAATTATTGTTCAGAAGAATAATAATTAAAGTGATATGAAGCTTTATGGATTCAGAATAGAAATTGAAGTTTATAGGATGAGAATCACTGCTCTAATTTTCTTCTAAACTCATTGCATATATGTAATATTTCTTTTCTTCGAATTGTAATACCTTTTTGTATGTTCAAGAAGAATAATTAAAGTAATTTGGTAATATGGAAGCTTTATGGATTCAGAAATAGAAATTGAAATCCATAGGATGAGAACCACTATTCGAGCTTTCTTTTAAACTTATTGCATACACTCGTCAAAATTATTGTTCAGAAGAATAATAATTAAAGTGATATGAAGCTTTATGGATTTAGAATAGAAATTGAAGTTTATAGAATGAGAACCACTGCTCGAGTTTTTTCTAAGCTTAACATATACTCGTCAAAATTATTGTTCAAATCTCAGAGGACATAGCTAGATATTAATCTCTAACGAATGAATATATTTGCATAGTTAAATATAATTATCTTGTTTTAAAGACGGGGATTCATAATGTTTTCTAATCTTCCTTCGAGTTGTAATATCTTTTTGTAACGTTCAAGAATAATAATTAAAGTAAATTTAGCAATATGAAGTTTTATGGATTCAGAATAGAAATTGAAATCCATAGGATGAGAACCACTGCTATAATTTTCTTCTAAACTTATTGCATATATATATAATGCATATATATATAATGTTTCCTTTCTTCGAATTGTAATACCTTTTTCTATGTTCATTTATATAACATAATTATTCTGTCCTAAAAACAAGAATTCATAATGTTTTCTAATCTTTTTTTGAGTTATAATACCTTTTTGTATTTTTCAAGAAGAATAATTAAAGTACTTTGGCAATAAGAATTTTTTGAATTGAGAATAGAAATTGAAGTCCATAGGATAAGAACCACTGCTCTAATTTTCTTCTAAATTCATTGCATATATATATATATATAATGTTTCCTTTCTTCGAATTGTAATATCTTTTTCTATGTTCATTTATATAACATAATTATCCTGTCCTGAAGACAAGAATTCATAATGTTTTCTTACTTTTCTTCGAGTTGTAATATCTTTTTGTATTTTCAAGAAGAATAATTAAAGTAATTTGTCAATATGAAGCTTTATGGGTTCATAATAAAAATTGAAGTCCACAGAATGAGAACTACTGCTCGAATTTTCTTCTAGCTTAACGCGTATACTGAAAACCATTAGAATCATTGTTCAGGTATCGAAGGACAATTTTAATACGTCCGCATACTTAGACATCTCCGTTCCTTAGGGATTGATATCTATCTGATTACATGGAAAAAATTAGATTTAATCGATTGATGAAGCTGGCAATCAATCAGAATCGAAGTAATCTTCGATTATCGATCGTTGATTAAAATTTTGTAAAAACGTGGATAGAAACGTGTGAAGACATAGCTGACAGAGTAAGCATTTATGAAAACGATCTAACGTAAATACACTAAAATAGTATTCCTAAAATATCCAGAAAAAATATCCAGGAAACGGATAATACACATTTGCACGCGAAAACTTTCGTTTAATTCGTTGTACAAAACGGGAAAACACGTGAAAAACATACGTGTTACGCTCGTAAATTGGGGGCGTGTCTGCACATCCAACACGCACGCTAATCGAGTGACATACTGTTTGGGGACGCAGGTGAGACCATTTTAACCATTATCCGGTCATCAGGCAGTCATATCCGGCCCGCGTCGCTTCGGCAAATAGATCGATTCCTGGCCGTCACGATTCTTCGTGTGATTGCGCCCATATCGTGTGTGTACACAGTACGTACGGATAAACGAACGAGCTGGGACGAACTTTTATTTGCCACCACGAGATCCTTCGGGTATAGTTTCTCGAGAAATTGGAATGATAAATTGTTCGAGCTAAAACATCACTCTCTCCTTTATTACATTATTCGCTTATCGAATCCAGGAAAATTTTTGTTCAGACTTTACTCCTCTCCTTCTCTCGTAAATAAATAATATAAAACTTTTCTATCATACTATATATCCAATTTCTTGTCGATGCAAAATTAACGATACAATCTTTGTCTTTCGTAATATCGAACAAAGAGCCTGTAATCATCCGTTGAGTTTCAAAAAAAAAAAAAAAATTCACGTGGCTTTGCCTTTCCACCTACCAGAGAGAGAGAGAGAGAGTACTTTTCATTCTCGACGCCACGGTTTTCAACATAATTGCGCATACTGGCGGGCAAACAATAATCTGCGCGCGCGAGGGGGCAGCTCGTGTAGCAACAAACAAAGCCAGAGTGGGCCAGGTAGTAGCATTCGTGTAGCGGCTCTCGGTCGAAAAGCCGGTGGGTGGCCGCGATGGACATGGCAAAGGGATGCAGGGGCGGAGGGAGGCGCGAAGGGCAGGTATACGAATTTACATGCAACCGCGCGCGCGTTGACTCGGCTTTAATAATTCAGAGGGTCGACTGACCAGCACTGACAGCGTGTCTGCGGTCGCAGAATCATGGTTGTGACACGGAAAGAGGAGGAGGAGGAGGAGGAGGAGGAGAAAGTGCCTAGGCAACTTTTTGGCCGATCGTTGGTTTTTTACGAATACGCGAAGGAAAGTGAAAGAGCGCGCGAGCAGCTCTGAATTCGAAGAACGTGGCTTCTTTTCCTCGAAAAGTTTCGAAGTCGAATCCGAATTTCTCTCTTTTAACCCCGCGGCGAGCAACCCGGCCAACAGGAACACCAATCCACGCTTGGCCGATTGCCAATCTACAGGCGTCTAAATCGCTCGTCTAATAAACCATCGTCGAGAACAAATCGAATAATATCAACGAAAATGTCTCCTTCTTTCGTTCTTAATATTCCTTAATATTAAAATTTACCACAAAATTATCAAATTAAGCATTAATTAAATTTACTTGCGAGTTAGATTTTGTTAAACTTTCAATTTTCCATTCTTATATTCCTATTCCATTCGTGAATTGATAAGAATTGAAACGAACCAAAAGTATATATATATATATATATATATTACAAACGTGACACAATGTATCCAAATCAGGAAAAAAAGAAAGGAAAGCAATGACGATTCTTCTCTCCCCTCCCGGATAGAAAAATAGAAAAATCTCTAAACTCAGCATTGCCTCGCCGTGCGAAACCGATAACTCGACCGTCCATTTAATTTCATCGTTGGACGCGGAACGTTTTCGGATTTAATCAAATTAATGGCGGCTGGTATATGGGGGCCGCGATTAATTCGGGTGAAACGCGGCCTACGGCAACCGAGTCAGAGGAGGGGGAGGAGGGGAGGGATCCTCCGACCGCAGAGGTAGGAACAGGCTCGGGCACAAAGCCACGATAATATACCGTGAGCGGTGCGCAAACGTCTTCCATAGAAGGTGGAAGCGGCGAGGTCGGTCCATTAAGCCCGGCCCGTTTGTACCGGCTCCGCGTTTGTTCTGCGTTTTGCCCCTCCCGTGGGATACCCCTGGCCAAACCTACCTCCAATCGCCGTTTCATCCTTCTCGAGTCAATCTTGCGTGATGTTTTGACCAAGGTTTTTTTTTTTTTTTTTTTTTTTTTTTGGTAATTTTTGATCATCACTCTTCATCTCTTACAGCTTTTAGATATTGTACGCTCGTTCAGTCTTATGTATGATGTTCGAAATGTTCGATGAGAATATTATTTTCAATCGAATTTTTGAATCGTTGATTGTTGTATTGAAAGGAAGGCGAAACAGTTACAATGACGTGTTTCGATGACTACTTTCGGGGCGGAGGAAGCGATTAGATTTTCAAGTCAAGTTTTATTATTCATCCGCTATATTGAACTCGCTCGATGCGTCACAACTGTTGGAATACGCGTAACGGCGCTTTTCAGGGAACTCGCTAGCGGCGTTTCTCGCTAACCAGGAGAGTGTAATTGATACAAATAAAGTTACGATGATTTGTAAACAAGACGTATCTCCTCTTTTAACGATAGAATTTTTGAAAATGAAACAATTTGACAAAGAACAGGACGAATCTCATCGAAAACCAAAAAGACATAATAATTTTGATCCTCGAATCGAAAGAATCTCGAGTATGGACGGTTCGGGTTCGTTGAAACCCGTTGTTGTTGTTGGAAGAATGGGGCGAAGATTGGGGCTGGATAGGCCGATGCGCGATCCACCAAGAATAGGTTTTTACGGCTGACGCGGTTGTAACAGCGAGAATTATTTACTTCGCGCCGCGTGGCAGAAATAGCACGGGCGGAAATTTATTTATCTATCTGTCCCCGCGTGTGCCGCATCCGCGACCAAAATACTGTTCCCTTACGGAAAAGTCGATTGTCGTGCGCCATTCGCGTAGGCTGGAAAGAATTTTCTCACTCAAATCGATCGAAAATATTATTTTCCAGCGAATCTTTTCCAAACATCTCTCGATGTTTGACGAATTTGTCAAGTTTATTCCATTTTATATATATATATATATATATTGGGTTGGCAACTAAGTAATTGCGGATTTCAGTTGAAGTTGATGACGACCTAATCAAAGCAATAATCGATTCGGATCGTCACAGTACAACTCGTGAGATTGTAGAGAAGCTTCATGTATCGCATACATGCATTGAAAACCACTTAAAACAACTTGGCTATGTTCAAAAACCTGATACATGGCTTCCTCACGAACTGAAAGAAAAGCATTTAACGCAACGCATTAACAGCTGCGATTTGCTAAAGAAACGTAATGAAAATAATCCATTTTTAAAACGACCGATAACTGGCGATGAAAAATGGGTTGTTTACAACAATATCGAGCGGAAAAGATCGTGGAGCAGACCACGTGAACCAGCTCGAACAACATCAAAAGCTGATATTCGTCGAAAGAAGGTTTTGTTATCAGTTTGGTGGGATTACAAAGGAATTGTCTATTTTGAACTCTTACCACCCAACCGAACGATCAATTCTGTTGTCTACATTGAACAACTAACGAAATTAAACAATGCGGTTGAAGAAAAGCGGCCCGAATTGACAAATCGAAAAGGTGTTGTATTCCATCGTGACGATGCAAGGCCACACACATCTTTGGTCACTCGGCAAAAATTATTGGAGCTTGGTTGGGATGTTTTGCCACATCCACCATATAGTCCTGACCTTGCACCATCTGATTACTTTTTGTTTCGATCTTTACAAAACTCCTTGAATGGTAAAAATTTCAATAATGATGATGATATCAAATCGTACCTGATTCAATTTTTCGCTAATAAAAACCAGAAGTTTTACGAACGTGGGATTATGATGCTGCCTGAAAGATGGCAAAAGGTCATTGATCAAAATGGGCAACACATTACGGAATAAAGTTATTTAGTTCCATGAAAAAATTGTCTTTGATTTTCTAAAAAAAATCCGCAATTACTTAGTTGCCAACCCAATATATATATATATATATATATATATATATATATCTGTTTAAATGTGTGTGTGTGTGATTTTTGTTGACGAATACACGATCGAAGGAAAATTGCATTGATCCAATGGAAGGGAGGATGAGTTTGACCCAGTTTAGAGTGCATCGATCCCCTCTCGCTTCGTAAAAAAGGGTGACGACGTCGCGACAGGCGGTAGGTGTTGAGGCGAATCCTCGACGAGAACGGCAACGTCGCTCGACAATTGGCAATTAGCCGGTTGGAGCGGCCGGGTCAATTGGACCCACGCTTCCAGTTTGAATTCGCGAGTCTGGTCACGTCTTATCGCGAAATTACTCGTTGGTACACGCACTGCCGCTCGGTACATCCTCGTTGCCCGAACTCGACCTTCACTCGCTCAGTGATTCTCAGCCCGGTGAAGGTGCTGAAGGATAAATTGTCATCACCTGTGGAAGAAAGAAATAATAATGAGACTCTCGCCAAAGGAGATTCTCTTAAATTGTGAAAAGAAAAAATAAATGATCGTAATAATCTGAAAATAAGGATCGAATCTTCTCTTCATCCTCGAACGATTGAAATAATTTTGCTTTTTCTTTTCGCATCTGTTGTATGAATAATATTATAATATTAATACGAGTAGTATAAAAATTAACGTTTTGATCAACGAGGCTTGTATCGATCTAGCATTGGAAGAAGAAAGGATCGATCGTTTTCAATTTTGGATTAATGGGCACAGGTCAGAATAAGAGGAGACAGGTTTGACGATTAATCAGGCCGGGGCAGGCTTTTGTTCAGAGCTGTACGAGAGGGAATACACGCATAAGATTGCCGTTGCACGTCCGTGGCTCGACATATGGCAGTGCTCCAACAAGTGGCAGCGAGAACGTCGTGTGCAGACCTTATGGCCCCGTGTTCGCCGTCCATTGTCTGCCCTGACACGTGACATTACGCTTGCTCCTTTCGCGAAAATCGGCCTTAACGTTTCGCTCCTCGCGAGGAATCAACGATTTCAACGTCGTTGAAGAAATTAAATTCAAATTGCATCCCTCAGATCTTGCAACAGGAATCTCTCTTTCGAAATTTTAAATCGATTAAATTTGATTAATTTTGGAAATTGATAAAATGGTTGACTTTTAGATTTAGACTTTTAAGATTCGATCTCACGTTATTGTTTACGCACGTTGCGTTTTCTATATTAAGAACGGTCGCGTTGACGCCAATCCCACACGCGATTCCAAGCGGTGATCGTTGCCGAACCAAGGTCAAGGCTTCTCTGGAGAGGGCTGGCCTTAGGGGTTCGCAGTCCCCATTGTTCTCAGCCGAGTCCTGCGATTATCTCGCTCAACTATCACCGCTCCCCATCGCGTTACGGGAGCGTGGGCAACCAGATCTCTCTGGCTAGCTTTGTTCCCGCCATTCGGGAAAGTTACATCCGATCCAACAAATTTCTCTTCCCTTTTTTGATGAACTTTTAATGATCAATCGAGAAAGAAGATTTTTATTTATTTATTTATTTTTTTTTTTTGAAAGAGATCGGATTGGTTTCAGAAGTTTAATCATTTTTTTTTTAATCTAATAAATTTCTCCTTTCTTCCTTTGACGAGCTTTCAATAATCAATCGAGGAGGAAGAAGAAAAAGAATTTAATTCTTCGGCATTAATTCTTAAGCCTTGTTTTAACTTTTTATTTATTTATTTATTTTTCGAAAGAGATCGAATTTTCAGAAGTTTAATCATTTTTTTTTTCAAATTTCTCCCCTTCTCCATTTTGATGAACTTTCAAAAATTAATCGAGGAGAAAGAAGAAGAGAATTAATTCTTCAAGTCCTTAAACCTTGTTGTAACTTTTTATTTATTTATTTATTTTTCGAAAGATCGGATCAAGTTTTCAGGAATTTAATCATTTCTTTTTTCAAATTTCTCCCTTTCCCCATTTTGATGAGCTTTTAAAAACTAATCGAGGAGAAAGAGGAAGAGAATTAATACTTCAATATTAGTCCTTAAGCCTCGTTGTAACTTTTTATTTATTTATTTATTTTTCGAAAAAGATCGAAAGATCGGATCGGCTTCAGGAGTTTAATCATTTTTTTTTTCAAATTTCTCTTCTTCTCTTTGACGAGCTTTCAATAATCAATTAAGGAAAAAGAGAAGGAATTTAATTCTACAGCATTAATCCTTAAGCTTTGTTGTAACTTTTTATTTATTTATTTTTTAAAAGAGATCGAACGATCGGATCGGTTTCAGGAGTTTAATCATTTTTTTTTTTCAAATTTTTCCCCTTTTTTGACGAACTTTTAATAATTAATTGAGGAAGAAGAAGAGAATTAATTCTTCAACATTAATCTTTAAGCCATCATAAATTTTTATTTATTTATTTTTCGAAAGAGATTGGATTGGAGTTCAATCATTTTTTGGAATCCGATCCAACAAATTTCTTCCTCATTTTGATGAGCTTTCAATAATCAATCGAGGAAGAAGAAGAAGAGAATAAAATTCCTCAACATTAATCCTTAAGCCTCGTCGTAACTTTTTATTTATTTATTTATTTTTCGAAAAGAGATCGAACGATCGAATCGAGATTTTTCACGAGTTTAATCATTTTCTTTTCTCGATCGATATCGAGGCTTTCCGTTGCGAAGGCTTGGAAGGAACTCTTGCCACGGAGTGTACAAGCACGGAGTGTACGGGCACATACCAAGCCGCCGCGATTTGAATTACAATCGGCGCATCCCGCGGCATCCCGTCCAGTCGGTTCGCGTCTCGTTAACTACCCGCCATTCTTATGTAATTTTATGCTAAATTTCCGCCACCACACGCCACCCCGCCCATCAACCCCCTTTTCCCACGGAACCCGCGCCTCATCCTCCTCCCCTCCCTCCCTCCCTCACCACTTTCTCTCCTGTTGCTCGCTTTTCCAAGGGAGCCGACCCCTTGTTTCGTATTTCACCCTTCACCTAGACACCTATCCCACCGGTTGTGTCGCGTGGACCTCGCTCTTTATTCGAGACAGGGAAGGGGATTTACTTTTTCTTCTTTTTCTCTCTCTCTTTTTTTCTATTCTTCTTCTTCTTCTTTGCTTTCTCTTCTTTAATAATGCATTTTCGTGCATTATTATTATTATTATTATTCTTTAATCTTTTATCGAAACGCAGTTATAATAATAATAAGAATAAAGAACGTTTCTCGTTCATTATTTTAATGTGCGCAACAAATAAGCAAGAGTCGGTAGGTAAAAAATGAAATTACTTTGTGATAAAATTAACACAAGTGTTGCACGTTTCTTTCGTTATAGTGTAAACACGCGGGGTTATTAAATTAATTGGAGTAATCGTTTGTTGCTGTTGTATTGCCTTTTTTTTTTTTTTTTTTTTATTTATTTATTTTTCGAGGATTTTCGAGGCAGGTGAGTTTTTACGTATTGCGTTTTAACGTTGTTTTTATTTGTATAAAGCTTTTCGGGACGGTTAATCTCCGTGAAAGTGATTTTTTTTTTTTTGAAAATCGATCGATAATAGGGTTGTTCTTGATACACGCTTTTTCGTACGTAAAATATTTTGCGCATATTTATATATGCATCGTTCATATTATATATATATACGTATTGATACAGATTTTAATTTTATTCGTCGTATATGTCGCTTGTTTTATTTTGTTTATATGCCACTCTTTTTATCCTATATTATCTGCAGGAGAAAAATAATTGTAAACGAAAATAAATAATTTCGTGGGAAAAAAGTATTGCTCGAGTCTCGAAGGGAAACTAGATCTCTCTTTCTCTCTCTCTCTTTCTCTCTCTAGAAAAAAAAAGTTCCAAGTCGGTACAGGATTCCTTTTTCTTCGAGCGCTTCCTTACCACCGGTGAATGAACCAGCATTCTACCTTATCCTCCTGCGGCCAGAAGAGAGGAGACTCTTTGTCCGCCATGGGATCGATTGGAAACGCGAAAAAAGTTGGAAAGTCCTTGCGTCGAACATGTCATCCTCTACAATGGAAGCAAATGATTCTCTTTCTTCGATCATTCATGATTTTTATTACCCGGTATTATCTCTCTTTTCTTTTCTTTTCTTTTTTTTTTTTTAATTATATGATATATCACACAATTTATTTTTCAATTAAAAATAACCTCAATTTTTTTGTCGAAGAAATTTTTTTTTATCCATGTATCCATTGTTGGCAAATGTCAACGTCAATATTTTCTCAAATCCACGCTTCTTCTCTAATTTCCAATAACCTCCTACGAGATTAATGATAGAAAATTCTCGAAATACCGACGATCACGGATAGATTGAAAAACTCGATTCGTCGAATTATCGTCGTCAGTTTGCAAACGTTTTTTTTTTTTTTTTTTCAACGACGCGTTCCTTTCATCCCTGACCTTGTTCTTCCCATTTTTTCGGCTCACTCCATCGTATTTATCCATCGTACCATTTTCTGTTCGATTCCCTCTTCTTCCGAATGTGTCACAGCTCTGACCGACTGTCACCGGCTCCGGTTGCAATTCCTTCCTTTGTTATACGAAACTTGCATTCCATTGATAACACTTGCTTGGGTTATACTCGAGTGTTATACACGTTATCTGTACCGGGAATGGAATGAATTCGAGATTGTTAGCGAGCGATGAGTCGACGCGATTTAATTTGGTATTCGAGCTCTCTCCAACGGCGATCCATGATTTTAATTCACGATCGATCACGATGTTATAATAATCACGATAACTCGTTGCAATTCACTGCTTCGATCGAAAATCGTGCACGTCGCGAGAAAATTAACGTTTCTTACGTAATTCTCGTAATCCGCTTTTGTTCTATAAAAAAAAGAAAAGATGGTTTAGCATCTACGCGACATCTGTTTCTCGTAGTTTAGCCACCAAGTTCTCGCTCCGATTTAAAGCAACTCATCTCTATAAATAATAAGAACAGAGTGTAGCGAAACTTGTGTGTACGCTCATTGTTTGAACGTGGAAAATCGAGTGGTCGCTTTTCGATTATTTAGAACTGTATTGTTATTGTTAATTTTGATTTATAGATTATAAAAAGTCTCAAAAATAAATATAATATTACACGTTTGTGTAAATCAATCCCAGTTAATCTCTTTCATTGTTACAAGTCCATTAAAATTCAAGGTAATTCATAAAATTAAAAAATAAATAAATAAATAAATAAAATTGGATCTAAGAAGAATTTGTATATATCTCAGAAATACAATGCAGATAAACTAAGCAGTTTAGAAGAGGAAGAGGATAAACGTTCGAATATTATTAAGCGTTTCAGCTTTTTGGATCCGAGGAGCGAACGATAAATAAGTTTAATTTATAGATATGATCGTTCTCAATATTGCCACTGGGATCCATAAGTAGCTCGATTTATTAATCTCGGAGGAGGATTGGAAGTTGTGCCTAACGTATGGTCGCTCAAAATCTGATTTGTCGCAACATGTTGTTGTTATGTAAAAGTTACACGTCTAAAATTTATATAGAAAGATAATACCGAGAGAGCGCACCGTTGTTGATAGATTTACAAGTCTGATTTCTCAACATTATTCTCTAGAACCCAAGAATCCACCAACGTTTCGCAACTTCTCTCGAACGAATGCTAGAAATATCCCCTTTGCCGAGAGAATCGAAAGATAAACGATGAACGATCGATATTTGAAAATCTGGAATAATCAAAATCTCGCTGCAACGATTAAAATCGTAGCTAGATATTGACGAGAATCCACTTTCGATGACAATTTATATAAAATTTTTCAAAGACAACGATAAAATTTTTCAAATTTTTAAAAAAAATGGTTTCAAAGACAACGACAATAATTTTCTTTTCCTTCTTCTTCTTTTCTTCTTCTTCTTTTTCTCCTTCTCCTTTTTTTACTTTTTTTTCTTTTTTTGCTCGTTTTCCTTCTTGTTCTTTTCCTTCTCCTTGTCTTTCTTCTTGTTTGTCTTCTTTTTCTACTTCTCTTCTTCTTCTTTTATATTTTCTTTTTCTTTTCCTCTTCCTTTTTCTTCTTCTTTTTCTCCTCCTTCTCCTTCTTTTCCTTTTTTTCTTCTTCTCTTTTTTCTTTTTCTTCTCCTTCTCCTTCTTCTTATTTTTCTTCTTCTTCTTTTCCTCCTCCTCCTTTTTCTTCTTCTTCTTTTTCTCTTCCTCCTCCTTCTTCTTTTTCTCCTCCTTCTCTTTTTTCTTCTTTTTTTCTCCTCTTTCTTTTTTTACATTTTCTTTTTCTTTTCCTCTTTCTTTTTCTTCTTTTTTTCTCCTCCTCCTTTTTTTTCTTCTTTTTTTCTCCTTCTCCTCCTTCTTGTTTTCCTTTTTCTTCTTCTTCTCCTTCTTCTCCTTCTCTTTTTTCTTCTTCTTTTTCTCCTTCTTCTTGTTCTTCTTGTCCTCCTTCTCCTTTTTTTCTTCTTCTTTTTCTCCTCCTCCTTCTTCTTTTCCTTTTTCTTCTTCTTCTCCTTCTCCTAGTAATTCTGTTCATTGCACACCGCGTTACGAAAGTGACGGGTTTGAACGGGATTCGAGGCGGCATTCGCAACGACGTACGTAAGGTGCCCCCTCCTCTCCCCTCGAAACACAAGGAGAGACAAATTTTCGCAAGTTCGGTCCGTATCAACGTAATTCTCGGCGAGGCGCGGGCTTTTTAATTAAAAGCACCGCGCTGCCCATTATCCCGCCAACTTATAATCGCGCCTATCCATTCCCACTCCCCGCCCTCCTACGGAACCCGTGCCTTTATCCGTGGAGCACGGAGGCGGCCGTAATGAGCAATAATTCATATTTCTCCGTCGCGGTGGAAAGAAAATAGAACACAAGATTGTCTCCATTTACCGCGGAATAATATCTCGCGAACGATCCTTGCCATTTCGCTCTCGAAACATTTAACATTCCCCGAATAAGGCCCCTTGCCCCCCTCTCTCTCTCTCTCCTATTTTTATACACCCGAGAATTAATAATTATTTCTCCAATTCTCCAATTTCCACTTTTCCTTCCCATTCTTCTCTCGTCGAGAAACCACGAAATACCAATTCGTCGAGGGAAAGCTTACTTTTCGAATTACAGCTCCGCCATTTCGGCGAACTGAGGGGAGAAGGGAATGGAAATAGAACGTTTCAGATACGTTTCAGCCAGTTTCGTAGCTTCCAACTCTCAATTGCAATCCTCGCGAGCGACGAACGGATGGCGCAAGATGGTCGTCCATCCACTCCGACCACAAGCATCTCCATTTCCACCGATATTAACGCGTCTTCCAGCATAACAGAGTATAATAAATAACGCTCGATCTTGCTCTCCGTCAAGCGTTATACACCACTTATCTATTGGGTTGGCAACTAAGTAATTGCGGATTTTTTTTAGAAAATCAAAGACAATTTTTTCATGGAACTAAATAACTTTATTCCGTAATGTGTTGCCCATTTTGATCAATGACCTTTTGCCATCTTTCAGGCAGCATCATAATCCCACGTTCATAAAACTTGTGGTTTTTATTAGCAAAAAACTGAATCAGGTACGATTTGATATCATCATCATTATTGAAATTTTTACCATTCAAGGAGTTTTGTAAAGATCGAAACAAAAAGTAATCAGATGGTGCAAGGTCAGGACTATATGGTGGATGTGGTAAAACATCCCAACCAAGCTCCAATAATTTTTGCCGAGTGACCAAAGATGTGTGTGGCCTTGCATCGTCATGATGGGATACAACACCTTTTCGATTTGTCAATTCGGGCCGCTTTTCTTCGACTGCATTGTTTAATTTCGTTAGTTGTTCAACGTAGACAACAGAATTGATCGTTCGGTTGGGTGGTAAGAGTTCAAAATAGACAATTCCTTTGTAATCCCACCAAACTGATAACAAAACCTTCTTTCGATGAATACCAGCTTTTGATGTTGTTCGAGCTGGTTCACGTGGCCTGCTCCACGATCTTTTCCGCTTGATATTGTTGTAAACAACCCATTTTTCATCGCCAGTTATCGGTCGTTTTAAAAATGGATCATTTTCATTACGTTTCTTTAGCAAATCGCAGCTGTTAATGCGTTGCGTTAAATGCTTTTCTTTCAGTTCGTGAGGAACCCATGTATCGAGTTTTTGAACATAGCCAAGTTGTTTTAAGTGGTTTTCAATGTATGTGATACATGAAGCTTCTCTGCAATCACACAAGTTGTGACGATCCGAATCAATTATTGCTTTGATTGAAATCCGCAATTACTTAGTTGCCAACTCAATACTTCCTTCCTTCCTCTGTCGTCGTAGCTCTTCTCCATTCGATCCCCACGAAGAAACCAAAAACTCGTTTCCCTCAAATTCAAAACTCGAACCTTTACCTAGGCCGTGCCGTCACGTGGAAACTTGTGGTCGAAGGTGAAGTTGAAGTTGGCTGAGCCCTGCCTCGGAGGCAAGTTGTCTTCGTGGAACGTGGCACGTCCCTCGACGACGGAGCACGTTTCCACGGAGGAGGCCCTGTCCCCCGTGGCGGAAAAAGGAGGGGGAATCGTCCTGGAAGCGTACAAAGGGAACTGCTTGCTTCCCTTCGCGAGGAGGGTTGCCAAAGTGGGCGGTTGGCAACTTCTCCTTCTTCTTCTCCTTCTCCTTTCTTCCCTCGTCTCACGGTTTTCGGGATGAGGCTTATGGGGGAGGGAGAAGGGAGGATGAAGATCCGTTTTTCTTTTCTCGAATGGCGGCACAACTGCGTTCTGACGTTCTCTGGTGGGCTCGTTAGGGTAATGGGGAGGTTGTTTTGTGGCTGTGGATCTTGGGATGAATGAGTTTGGAAGGAGAGGGGCTGGGTTAGAAGTTTTGAGAAAGGGGGTTGGTTAATAATCGGAAGATGTTGTTTAGGGTTTTGGATTTTTTGGGGAAGAGAGTTTGTATTTTTGGAGAAAATGTGGAAAGATGAAGAGATTTATGTATATATATATGTAATAAGGTTGTTTCATGGAGTGTGAATTTCACGTTGATGAATCGTTCAGGGAGGGTTAATCCGTCGTTTTGGAGGAAGTTTTCAATTTTGGGAAGAGTATTGGTTAGCTTGGTTACTTAAGCTAAGTATTTTATTTTGGTAAAGAATAATCTGTCGCGTCATTTGTCTCCATTCCGAGATTCTCACTCGAGCATGAATTATTCGAATGTTTGTCGAGTGATATAACTGTTAAAATTTCTGCCCTGATTCGTTCCAATGTCGAAAATGGAAAAATGGAAGAGTTACGTTTCTTAGTGAATCGTATAGCAGACAACTTTTTGTCCAAATTGTCCTGACCAATCTTTCTTTGTATAGAATGATTTAAAGATATTCATATTCTAAATAATTTTTTTAGTAAATTATTATTTTTTATAACAATCTGATAGTTTCATTCTTACCTAGGATCCTTCGTAAGTAGTTAAATAAGCGTCGTGGCTCGATTAGAACTTTTGTTAATTACATATTTAATATTTTATTAAAAGATATAAATTCTAGAAGCTATAATAGACATATTAGCATTCATGAAGCGCGTAGTTGTGGTAAAACGATAAAAGTTACATATACATAAATATAAAAAAAAAGTATACAACATTCAAGAATGATGGAAAAATTTTAATACAAATTTTAACTTGTTTATTTAATTATTTTATCATTAAAAATAGAAATTAATTATTTACAATTTATAGTAATTAAGCTCTGAATTTTTAAAATCAAAATATATTTTTGTCTTTTGAATCTTGTAGTTGTGGACAATAAAAGTTACATATATATAAATATAAAAAGAAACATATAAAAAACATTTAAGAATGATGAAAAAAAAGTACAAATTTTGAAATAGATAAAGTATATCGAAACTATACAATATATATCGAAACTATACAATATTCAAGAATAATAGAAAAGAAGTACAAATTTTAAAATAGAAGTTAATCCAATTTATAGTAATTAAACTCTGAAATTTCCAAAATCAAAATATATTTCTGTCTTTTGAATCTTGACTTTCTTCTCATATCATTATATTCCTTAAATAAAATATTTGAACAATATACGATTTAAAATTTCCCCAACAAATATTATATTCAACAAAACTTCCAAACTTTAATTTTCAAAAAGAAAAAAAGAGAGAAAAAGAGAAAGTCGCAATAATTATGCACCGATTACCGACATTAAAATTTTATTATCATTTTCGTTCGGGACAAGTCGCGGGCAGCAAAGCTCGCTCGTCCCTCGTCCTCCCGTTTCCCGTTATATTTTATTCAACCGGGCGCGCTCACGCACGCCACGTTTCGTGCAACACCCGTCGGGACACCGTCGATGCCCCGTTGATAAAACACGCGCCGCAAATTTCGGCACCTGTTACGCGCGTGTAATGGCGGCCGCCGACATCGTTGTCCGCCCGTTTCCCCGGACTTTGGATTAACATCCTGCCTCCCCATTCCATCCCCCTCCATGATGACGATACCTGCGAACGCTCTTTGATCGCATTGATTTCGCAACCGACTGTTTACACGCGATTATGATCATCCTCGATGGATGATCCATCCGATTTTCATTTTCGTTCGTTTCAAGCTTGTTTAATATCGGCATTAAGGGGATGAAAAGTTTGGAAGTAATGAATCGGATGGCGCGTCAATCAACGAAATAAAGATACGTGAAACGTTTCTTTGTTGTATTTGTTCTATGTTGAAATTGGTTGAACGGAGAGGATTTGATATTAGATTTATCGGAATCTGTCAATTTGACGGGTTTTCGATTCTATGCTTTTTGAAAATTTTAAAAATTACGTATATTGGTTTTTAATATAAAAAAATATATATTTCTATTCGTTTTCTCACAAAGGAATATAAATTTATATTTTATTATTTCTAGATGTTGTATACCTATTTTTTGACGAATAACAGAAATGAAAATAAGAATGGAAACAACACCAAGGAAATGAATGTTTAATAGATCAAACAAATTGTTGTACAATTTTGCAGAGGAAAGAATTTTTCTAAATTTTTCTAAACGAATCTTCTTATTTTATAAAACAAATCCAGATTCACAGATGAGAAATAATTTCAACAGTTTTGTAAAAAAAAAAAGTGCTATTTGGAAGCTTGGCAAAAATTTATTTTCCTAAGTGAAGATTTTTTTCAAGATATTTCCAAAGGGTATTATGGGCAAGTCTTCAAAAAATATGGAATTGATAAAAAAGAATAATCAGTATAAATGAAGATATATATAATCTGGATCTGGATTCTGATATAAACGAATTACGCGAAGAAGACATTTAAGGAAGAATGAAAATTATTTCAGATACTGGAAACAGGATCCCATAGATGGATCCTCCTTCACGTGTTTTATAATTGTTTTTATATTTGTCAGGATTATTATGCAAAGAGAGTAGACAAAACTCGAAAGAATTTTCTCTTTCAATTAAAATTGAAGAATTGAAGAATTGAAGAATTGACTATCAAACAAAAATTCAATTCAAATGAGTCTGAGTTAACTAACTATATTTTATATTAAATTTAATGCAATTATATGTATACATCCAAGATTGAGTTTATTTATGTAAAAAATGTATCGAAGATAATTTATTTTTATAAATAAAAATCTGTAGATTTTGAATAAATAATTTACAAAAAATTTTAATATAAAAAAAGACAGATTTCGAAAAAGGTATACAGTGAATAAATCCAACAATTGATTAATGATTTCTTTTTGCAAAGTAAAACTTATTACCATCTCTTAATTTTTCCTCTTCTCTCTCTGTTCCAGGTGAGTTTCCTCCCCGTTTCCTGAGGGACCCGAAAGACTTTTCGCGGCTTGTTTCGCGGTGAGTTAAGGCTAAAAGTTTCGCCAACGATCCCTCCCCTTCTTGAGGGATCGATCGACGAAGGGGCCACCGTGTAAATCACTGTAAAAAAAAAATAATACGTTTCCACGAGAAAGGAATTTCTTCCTCTAATGACGTCAAATTCAACGAATATTGATATCAATATTTGCCATATAAATACATCTTGCTAGAAGATAGGATAAAAATCACTTTATATTGGATAAAAATATTCTCCCTTTTTTTTTCTTCCATCAGAGAGTCTTTGAAACTAAATTTGGATTTCTAAATTTGGATTTATTATAATTTTCTTGTTGTTCATTCGATGCGACAACAACCTTCCATCGATACGATTCCGTTGAGCGCAATTTTTCCAAAAAAAAAAAAAAAAAAAGAAAGGAAAATTTACTTTGAAAAAGAAAAAACGACGCAGGTCGAGGTAAAACGCGAATTGATCGTTCCGGAAGATTGAACATTAACGGCACGTATCCCGAAAAAGGAGAGAAAGAGAGAGAGAGAGAGAGAGAAAGAAAAGGGGGAAAAAATTGGCCGGCTTGTTTAATTCTGCAGGTTAATTAATTGTCGTTAATTAGCTCGGTTCCTTTCCCGCGCTAATAACGCCATGGTAATGCCGTTTTTTAATTACGCTCTATTACGCATCCCTTTTATTACGAGCTCTCCTCCGTGGCTCGTTTGGAAACATTTAATTAGCCCGGCCGTCGAACGCTTGCTGGAATTGTCCCGTGAAAATAATCATGGTGGCCCGACGTCTTCGCTCGCCGTTCTCTTTCTCGTCGCCATTTTCCCCGACGACAGCCGATATTCTCCCGACAATCCTCGTTGACACCTCGTTTTCACCGACGACGCCTGTCTTCTTTCGGGATATTTTGTATCGATATGCGTTTAGATTTTTCTTTTCTTTTTTTTTTTTTTTTTTTGAATTATTGTTTCGAATTATTATCGCTGGAAAGAGTGGATAAATGATTCTTGCGAATTTTTGTTTGTTCTTTTGAAGAAGAAGAAGAAGAAAAAGAAGAAGAAGGAGAACGAAAGAAAGTTTTCTTTTTTTTTTTGAATTATTCGATTTTTGCAAATTTTTGTTTGTTTGTGAGTTTTTTTTTGAAGAAGAAGAAAAAGGAGAGCGAAAGAAAGTTTTCTTTTTTTTTTTTTCGAATTATTTGATTCTTGCAAATTTTTGTTTGTTTTTTTGAAGAAGAAGAAGAAGAAGAAGGAGAGCAAAAGAAAATTTTCTTTTTTTTTTTTCGAATTATTGTTTTGAATTATTATCGAAAAGAATGGATAAATGATTCTTGCGAATTTTTGTTCGTTTGAAGAAGAAGAAGAAGAAGAAGGAGAGCGAAAGAAAGTTTTCTTTTTTTCGAATTATTCGATTCTTGCGAATTTTTGTTTGTTCGTTTTTTTGAAGAAGAAGAAGAAGAAAGAAAGAAAGAAAGAAAGAGAACGCGTCTCTAAATTTTTATTCAATTCGACGCAACCAATGCAATAATTTTTTGTTCCGCAATGCGGGAATTTCTGGTATTGGTTAATTAAATTGCACTTTGCGGAATTATCTTAATTTGTTTAAAGTTCGTTTCCACGGATTCTTTCCCCTCCCTCTCTTTGAACGAAAAATTTTTCATATTATGATACCGGGAATAAAAATTTCCTTTACGGTAGAATGCGTGAACGAAATGGAAGTTCTTTAATAATAAAGATTCCCAAGTAAAGGGGTGCCCATTAGCAAAGGAATTGTAATGAAATTCTCTTTCTCGTACAACGTATGAACGAAACAAAAGATTGCCTATTCGAGAGAGAGAGAGAGAGAGAGAGAGAAGAAAGACTAGTAAAATTCTTCTTATCCTCGAATCTTAGATGCCCACGTTGGAAAACAAGAGCGGAATCTAATCAGAATTTCCCTTCTATTTTCCACTCACGAAAAATCGATCTTTTTTTCGAACCCTAAATTTCTATCAAACGCGTCTACATTTTAAAAATCCTTTAAAAAAAAACATAACGTTCCATTTCCATTAACATCTCGTTGTTGTTGTTGCAAACCAATTGCAACGGATCCCACAAGAGTTCGATTTCTCTTCACTCTCCAATGTTTTCGAAATGTTTTCACTTTCGAAATAATACAGACGTGGAATTAGCGTTTGGCAAAAGGAAAAAAAAGGGGGAAAAAGAGGAAAAAAAGAAAGGAAAAATGGAACTGGCGTGCGATTGGGAAATCGATGGGCTCGTGTCGCCGGTGAAACTCTAAATAACCGATTGCACCCCTGAGGATCAAGCACGAGGCGGTTCGCCCAGTTCGGCGAAGAGGAAACGGCGTTACCTGTTTGCAGAACCGAATTGTTTTGCTCGCCCCCCTCCTCCCCCCTTTCCCATTCCCCCGCTTGTCACTTCGTCGTAAATATTTATCGGACTTTTTTCCCCTTTCTTTTTTTTTTTTTTTTTTAGCCTCTCCTTTTTTCCCTCCTTTCGTGCGGTTGGAAATTGGTGAGTTATTCGAGAATTTTTTTTCTTTTTGGAAAGGAAATTGCGGGTATTATTGATGATAAAAGAGATTAGAATTCAAGTAGTGCCATAAAATGTAATACATTTGAACAAACATTTTAAAACAACGATTATATTATATTCTTGCCTCGCATTGATTTATTATTTATTCGAACGAAACGATATTTTCCTGAAAATAATATTCGATCGATTTCGTGTAATACCATTCATAAAATAAAAATATATATATATATCGAAATAACGATGAATCGAAATGAATGTTGTCGAAAGCAAGGAAATGATTTCGACTCGAAAGAAAAAAGTCGACAAATTCGAGATCGTTCTATCAACTTGAATCGAAATAGAGAGCTTCGTCCCTCCAGTCTTGGAGAGAACGAACCTCGAAACTCGAATAACGGTTTCGAAAAGTAGGGGGAAACTAGGCAGGCTAGCGAAGGGAAGGGAAACGGAATTGTTTCATTCGTACTCCGGCGCGGGGACTCCGGAGGGTGGTCGAAGGGGGGAGGATTGCAGGATGGAGAGAGGAGGAGGAGGAAGAGGAGGAGATGGCGGTGGTGGTGGTCGCGGGGTTGGAAACGACAAACGAGGCTGGCAGGTTGGCCTGTGCGTGGAAATTTTCCCCACCTGTTGCCAAACAATTCTCATGGAAACGAAGTTATGGCCACTGTTTCCGCCAGATAAATACCGCGCGCGCGCGCGCGCGCGAGCACCGGACCACTTCCCCTGTGACAATGTCCCTCCAACGAGACAAAGGGACACCTGTCGCGATTGTTTGCGAGTGAATCTCGAAAGACGATAACGCGAAGACGTGTATGTTGGCGCGAAATGTTGTAGCAATTTAAAAAATTCCACCACATCGAGAACATGTGAAGAAAGATTTCATCGCGAAATTTTTTCTTTCTTTTTTGTAACTTTAATTCCATCCAAAAAAGTCGCAATACAAAAGAATTATACTGTAAAATTATATACGTTATAATTTATTAAATATCACAATTAATTATTTAGTTTCGATGATAAATTGAACAAAACTCAAACCTACCCTCATCTCTCTTCATATATATATATATATATATAGGGTGTCCCAAAATTAATAAGATTTGAATTAAATATAAAAGAGAGTTTTTAGTATTTAAATATTTATTTTTTAAGGGAATCATAAAATACATAGGATAGGGTTATTTATGGAATAACACATCGGGCACACACGCCTTTCGTCCAAATTTTTCATTACCTTTCTGCACAATTGTGGCCGAATTTCGTCGATGCAGCGTTTAATTTCCTCTTGTAATGCACGTGTGGTTGTGGGATTGTCGACATAGACCTTTCACTTCGAATAACCCCGTAAGAAGAAATCTAATGGGGTTAAATCGCACGATCTAGGGGGCCAATTCTGATCACCGAAACGAGAGAGTACACGACCAGGAAATGTCTCGTGCGATGATTGAATCGTTTCGTCGGCTGTATGGCACGTGGCATCGTCTTGTTGAAACCACGTATCGGCCACATCGATATCATCCAATTTCGGCGGAAAGAACTGCGTTATCGTGTCGCGATATCGAGCACCATTAACGGTTGCTGCTTGACCAGCTTCGTTTTCGAAAAAGTATGGTCCGATGACGCCTTCTGGCCAAAATCCGCACCAAACAACGACACGTTGTGGGTGCGTTTGTTTTTCGCTAATCACACGTGGCTTCTCCGAACCCCAAACACGGCAATTTTGGCGATTAACGAAGCCATCGAGGTGAAAATGTGCCTCGTCGCTTAGGATTATTTTGCTGGAAAAATCAGCATCCACTTTTTGATGATCAATAATCCATTCCACGTTGTTGTATCGTATAACGCTCCATTTTTACTAACCCTAAACTCTCGGCTGTCAAACTGTTCTTTTTTCAGTTGTTGTCAACAACTTGATGTAAAAATGGCGGCAAATTCAAATCTTGTTTAAGTTAATTTTGAGACACCCTTTACAACCTCTTCGAAATTTCCCGCTCGAATTCCGATCATGGTTTCTTTTCGCCGACGAAAACGAGAACGGCCGAAACGAAGAAGGATCCGATCCACGCTGCGTTAATTGCTCGAAGGGTGGTTGAACGATTTCAATTATTCCCATCCCCCTCTCGTCTCTCTCTCTCTCTCTCTATCGTAACCGAGCTCTTGCTCACCGGGCTGGAAACGCGTCGAGGGAAAAAAGTCCAGAGATTTTAATTAGAAGCCTCTCTCGTGATCGCGTCGAAGATCAGAGTCACGGCGCGCACAAGGGTCGTCGTCGTCGTCGACGTCGACATTCTGACGACGCTCCGCGGGGATAGGGGGAAAGGTGCAATATAGAGAGGCCGCCCCTAGAGCCTAGGCCCTTCCTCTCTAACTTGACGTCGTTTTATGTGTATTTTCAGTGTCAAGCTTGAAGCCTCTTGTATATGTGTGTGTATGGGTGTGAACGAAAATTCGTGCGATAGGAATATGGTGATTTTATGGGGATTGGAGGGAGGAGAGGGGATTTTATGAACGAGGAATTTGACGTGGTGGATTATATGTTTGTTCTTTTTTTAAATATTTACTTGTCGAGTGAAAATTGCGAAGAATTTTATGAGAAATTTGAAGAAATAATATATAATTTTGAATGATTTTGATGAGATTTAGAAGGAGATGATTGTGACGATCTTTCTTGAAAGAAATATTTTGATAATTGACATACAAGAGAGAATAGATATGTACATATATTAGATAGAAATTGAAGTTTTGAAATTTTGAGAATTTAAAAGGAGGTTGGAACGAATTTACATAAGATACAATTTTTCAATCAAAATGAATTCCGTGATCAAATTCTTCTTAAACGAATTTTTAATATTAAATTTCTCATCACGATACTTTTACGATCTTGTATAATACGTTCAATATTACACACGATTTCATTTATTGTGTACAAACACGTGTTAATTGCTGTCTCTTTGTACGACGTTAATACAAACGGAAGAGAATTATAATAACAAGCACTCCCTCTCCTCTCTCTCTCTCGTTATTCGCTAGTGATATTCAGAAAATTATTGCATTTCCCTGTCGCTTGTATTCCCAATGCGATACCAAAACTCGATATTTTCAAAATTTCGAGAATAGGCTGGTTGCCAGGTTTCGAGACGAGATGAAAACGTTTTTCGTTTTCTCGTGGCAGACGAAAGTATCGTAATCGGTGAACGAATAAATAAATAAATAAATAAATAAATAAATAAATAAATAAACGTGAAGATATGATTAATCTTGACTACATTATTACAACCGTCCCATTATATTTCTCGCGTAAATGCGAAACATTATCGCGAAATTCGTATCACGTCAACGTATTGCGTTTCATTCGTAATCATCTTCAAATTACGATTGCGCATTATCGATTCGCGATTGTGAAACAGTAGCCAAATTTCATGGTAATTAAATCATCAGCGACAGACTGCGTTATAACGTATCCCCCGCTTTATAACCCTGCCTGTTATCGCGTCCATTTATCATTATTATCGTTATTGTTGTTGTCCCTGTTGCTTTAAAAATAATAATTTCAATATTGGAATACATCTTTCGTTTCTTGAACTTGATCTCGAAAGTGTTCTCAAATGCTCGTAATTTTCTTCATCTTCGATTCGATTATTATCATTATTGTTGTTGTTGCTTTAAAAATAATAATTCATTTCAATATTCTTTCGTTTCTTGAACTTGAAAGTGTTCTCAACTTCGTAATTTTCTTTCCATTTCTTCGATTCCCTCTTCATCTTCGATTCGATTATTATTATTATTATTGTTGTTGTTTTAAAAATATAATAATAATAATTCATTTCAATATGGAATACATCTTTCGTTTCTTGAAACTATTTGAAAGTATTCTCAACTGTTCGTAATTTTCTTTCCTTTTCTTCGATTCGATTATTCATCATCGTTATTGTTGTTGTCGCTGTTGCTTTAAAAATTATAATTTCAATATGGAATTGGACATCATTGACATCTTTCGTTTCTTGAACTTGATCATTGGAAAGTGTTCTCAACTGCTCGTAATTTTCTTTCCATTTCTTCGATTTTCTCTTCATCTTCGATTTGATTATTATCATTATTATTATTATTATCATTATTATTATTATATTATTATATTATTGTTATTGTCGCTGTTGCTTTAAAAATAATAATTTCAATATGGAATACATCTTTCGTTTCTTGAACTCGAAACTATTCTCAACTGCTCGTAATTTTCTTTCCCTTTCTTCGATTCCCTCTTCGAATAATTTTAATTATAACTAGAAAATATTTAATAATAAATGTTATTTATAGGAAAGAGGATAAAATTATATGTATTTCAATATTATTAATAATGATTTTTAGACTAATTTATAGAAAATTAATTTTTAATTCAATAAATTTTAATTTAGTAAGAGTTAATTTATTACTAATTTATAAATTAATGGTATTTAATTTAAAATAATTATAGTAAGAATAATTATGGGATTTAATTTTTATAAATTAATTTTATTAGATAATAAAATTGGACTTTTTAAAATATCATTCTTATTTATAAATTTATAATTATTTTTTTTATATATAATTTTTAAATTTATATATATATTTATTAATTTATAAAGTAGCTTATAAAAAATTTATTACTCTTCATCTTTGATTCAATTATTCATTATCGTCCATTATTATCGTTATTCTCGCTGTTGCTTTAAAAATAATAATTTCGATACATCTTTCTTGAACTTGATCAAGAATTCCCTCTTCATCTCATTCCCTCTTATTCTCAATGATTTAACGATCGATATCGGAAATCTGAAAGGAGAGAAATCATCGACATCGATTTTTATACGAAGAAAAGTATCATAAACAATTAATATCCGCCGCGCATTCGTTGGATTAAGACACGCCCGAGAATAAATCCGGGAGAGGAGCTGAACGATGGCTAAACATCGGGATGCAGAAATAGGTATAAAATATTTACAGAATGAAAATAGTGCGTGAGCGGTGGTCTTGGCATGTCTCTTCGCTTCAGAGATTCGCATCATTATCTGTACAGTTTCCACGGATTTCGACACTTTTTCAACTCCTTTCCAATCTCCCAGTCTACAATCATCTCCTGATAATCTCTCTCCTTATAATCTTTCCTCCAACTTTCTGTAATCCTAAAAGCGTAGATAGCGTTTAGAGAACGGATTGTAATCATGGTTTTCGGAAGCCAACAAAGATCGAGAGATACGAAAACCGTAAAACGAACGAGAAAGAGAGCGATAGATAGATAGATAGATAGAGATAGATCTAAATAAAGAGAGAGAGAGAGAGAGAAATTGCTTTCTCAAAATGCGCGTGGAGAGATAGCATTAATCCGCATAAATAATTTCAACCTGGTATACACGTATTTACGGAGATTAAAATATTCGAACGGAGTAGAATAACGCGAATTCCGAAGTTGAAGCGAAATAACAGATTATTTTTGCTCCATCCACGTAACAAGGTTCGTCGTAATTTCGAGAGATCATTACACGAATTAATTCCATCTTCATCCGAAGAGAACAAAGGATAACGAATAGTAAAAAAAAGAACGAAATCATTCTTAAATAATTATTAGATGATTATTCGAAGCGATTATTAAATTATTCGACGATCAAATGATAAATTCGACAGCCAGGCATCCTAACACGACACTTTTCGAATTCCAACTTTCGCGTGCGGCCGAAAAAAGTTCGCATCGGCCGACAACTCCGCGGTAATCCGCGGCGCAAGGACTCGTAGGAGGAGGATATAAAGCGAACGAGTGGAGGCATAGCGGGGATATTTTATGGGCCAATAACAGAGGCGTGTGTCTTGTCGTTGTAAATTATTAAGCCGCCCTCAGCGCGGCCCGATATAAGCTTGCGGACCTGATACACACACCCCCTGTGCTCTTAGAGACCGTGCTCTCTAGACCTGAAGAAACAGAGAGAGAGAGAGAGAGAGAGGGGGAGAGGCTTCCTTCTCCAGGACAGGAAATAACGATTCACTCGACGACACCGTGTACATACTGTAAATCATCGACGACTTGGCGAGAAACACCTCTCGTGCGAGGGAGGGGGAGAAAGGACAGGAGACTATTAAAAGTCGAGAACGAGGACGATATTTTGCGGATCTAAAAAGTGGGCGGATTCGAGCGGTGGCCGCCCTTTGTCTTCCTGACGCTCCCCGCTCAATTTTGCTCCCAGCTCGAAAGAGATTGTTTTACCACGCGTGTGGTATATTTTAGGGAAGGAAATATTTTATCTTATCTTGGCGATTTTCTTTCACAATTCTTCAGATCCGTAATCCGCTCATTGCACGTCGAAGTCGAAGCAATGAGCGGAATAAAAATATAATAGATTCGTAAATTTGTAGATCGATTTGTAGGCTCTCTTTCGAATCTTGTTAATGTGGTACGTAGAATTTTCTTTGATTACTGTTGTCAGGGTATATATAGCTCTGGATTCTGGTAATTGCGTATATAATTCAGTTCTTCGTGGTCTATATTTAATTCCAAGGCATCGTTGATTGAAGAGCTAGAAGGACGTGAAGAGGCAAATGGCGTAAGTGGCAAATTTTGGCGTTTAGATTTCCCCTCCTATTTTATCCTATCTTTTGGTACTATTTTCTCTCTTTCTTTTTCTCTTTATGCTCGTAAAATTATCAAAGGATATTAAGAGTTTCTCGAGATGTAAACCGGTTGCTCGCAACAACTCTAAATCTAAGACAACGCTAAATTAAGGATCGTTGCAAAGACTTTTTACTCGGTATTTACAAATTTATCAATCCCTTCAAGTCAGAATCCCTTTCTGCACACTTCTTCCTGAATCGTGATTAATACAAATATTTTGAGACGTAAAGTTAGAGCACAAAGAGTAAGAGTGTAGAGTAAGAATCGAGATTGTGAAGAATGTGAAAAAGCAAGGAGGAGGAGGAGGAGGGGAGGATCGAATTTAACTTGGGAAGGTTGTAATTTTCAGGCCAGGAAGAACGTATCCAGAGAGAAATAGGGTTATGGACGTCACCAAGGGTGACGATGTTTCGACTTAAGAGGTTGTCTTAAGTGCCCCTTAATATTGAGGAGGGCAACGGCGGCGGTCTTTATTGGCAAGGCTGCGCATTAATCCGGTTACGGTAGTGGTGCTCGCGAGTTGGAAATTTGTAGGTGGTTATAAATTTTAAAACTTACTTGCCCACGCACCTGCGTTCGTGCACAAACCCCCCTCGGCTTAGAGGGGTTTGTTAATCGAGCGAAACTGAAATATTTCCCCCGTATCGGGTACACCACCCTTGCACGTGGAACCCTCCTCTGCGCGTGCCACACATCCTGGTTGATTTGTTTGTTAAAACAATGCTTGTTGAACAATGCTTGAAAAAAATCGTTCTAATTATTTCGATAATTTTCTTTCAAAAATTCAGATACTGTCTTTAGTTCCATGAACTTTTCTGTGAATTATGCACATTCTGGCTGATCTTTTTATTAGAATGCATGAAAAGAATAATTATTTAATTATTTCGATAATTTTCTTTCAAAAATTCAGATACTGTCTTTAGTTCCGTGCACGTGGAACCCTTTTCTGTGAATTATGCACATTCTGGCTGATCTTTTTATTAGAATACGTCAAAAGAATAATTATTTAATTATTTCGATAATTTTCTTTCAAAAATTCAAATACTATCCTTGATTCTGTGTATATAAACATGGAACCCTTTTCTGTGAATTATTTCGACAATTTTCTTTCACAAATTCAGATACTACTTGGTTCCTTTTTTGTGAATTATGCATATTCTAGCTGATCTTTTTATTAGAACGCGTCAAAAGAATAATTATTTAATTATTTCGATAAATTATTTCGATAATTTTCTTTCAAAAATTCAAATACTATCCTTGATTCTGTGTATATAAACATGGAACCCTTTTCTGTGAATTATTTCGACAATTTTCTTTCACAAATTCAGATACTACTTGGTTCCTTTTTTGTGAATTATGCATATTCTAGCTGATCTTTTTATTAGAACGCGTCAAAAGAATAATTATTTAATTATTTCGATAAATTATTTCGATAATTTTCTTTCAAAAATTCAAATACTATCCTTGATTCTGTGTATATAAACATGGAACCCTTTTCTGTGAATTATTTCGACAATTTTCTTTCACAAATTCAGATACTACTTGGTTCCTTTTTTGTGAATTATGCATATTCTAGCTGATCTTTTTATTAGAACGCGTCAAAAGAATAATTATTTAATTATTTCGATAAATTATTTCGATAATTTTCTTTCAAAAATTCAGATACTACCCTTGGTTCCTTTTCTTTGGATCTTTTTAGAACGCGTCAAAAGAATACTGTAATTATTTCGACGAATTATTTCGATAATTTTCTGTTAAAAATTCAGATACTATCCTTGGTTGCTTTTCTGTGAATGATGCATATTCTGGCTGATCTTTTTATTAGAACGCGTCAAAAGAATAATTATTTAATTATTTCGACAAATTATTTCGATAATTTTTTTTCAAAAATTCAGATATTTCTTCCTTTTCTGTAAATGATGCATATTCTGGCTGATCTTTTTATTAGAACGCTTTTTTATATTCAAAAGAATACTCTAATTATTTCGATAATTTTCTTTCAAAAATTCAAATACTATCCTTGATTCTGTGTATATAAACGTGGAACTCTTTTCTGTGAATTATTTCGACAATTTTCTTTCACAAATTCAGATACTACTTGGTTCCTTTTTTGTGAATGATGCACATTCTGACTGATCTTTTTATTAGAATGCGTCAAAAGAATAATTATTTAATTATTTCGACGAATTATTTCGATAATTTTCTTTCAAAAATTCAGATACTACCCTTGGTTCCTTTTCTTTGGATCTTTTTAGAACGCGTCAAAAGAATAATTATTTAATTATTTCGACAAATTATTTCGATAATTTTCTTTCAAAAATTCAGATACTACCCTTGGTTCCTTTTCTTTGGATCTTTTTAGAACGCGTCAAAAGAATATTCTAATTATTTCGACGAATTATTTCGATAATTTTCTGTTAAAAATTCAGATACTATCCTTGGTTGCTTTTCTGTGAATGATGCATATTCTGGCTGATCTTTTTATTAGAATGCGTCAAAAGAATAATTATTTAATTATTTCAACAAATTATTTCGATAATTTTTTTTCAAAAATTCAGATATTTCTTCCTTTTCTGTGAATGATGCATATTCTGGCTGATCTTTTTATTAGAACGCTTTTTTATATTCAAAAGAATACTCTAATTATTTCGATAATTTTCTTTCAAAAATTCAAATATCAATTCATCTTTGGTTTTGTGCATATAAACGTGGAACCCTTTTCTGTGAATTATTTCGATAATTTTCTTTCACAAATTCAGATACTATCCTTGGTTCCGTGCATATAAACGTGGAATTACACACATTTTGGTTTATCTGTTTATTAAAACGCGCCAAAAGAACGCTTTAGCTCGTTGCATCGACGAAATGTTTCGATAATTCTGTTTCAAAAATTCGATTACCACTCTTGATTCAATGTAAGTGGAACAAGATGTTGGAATCCTTTTCTGTGAATGATGCACATTCTGGTTGATCTGTTTATTAGAATAAAATCAAAAGAACACTCTAATTATTTCGATAATTCTGTTCCAAAAATTGAGATACCACCTTTGATTCCATGCATGTAAACGACGTGGAATAAGATGTTGAAGAAGAACCCTCTTCTGTGAATCATGACACTAATCTACTTATTAAAACGCGCCAAATACTCTAATTATTTTCACGAATTATTTATTTTATAATTCTGTTTCAAAAATTGAGATATTTGAGATACCATTCTTGGTTCTATGCATGCAAATGTGGAACTTTCTTCTGTGAATTATGCTATACATTCTGGCTCATCTTTTTATTAAAATGCGTCAAAAGAATACTCTAATTATTTCGATAATTTTCTTTCAAAAATTCATACTACTCTTGGTTCCTTTTCTTATTAGAACGTGTCAAAAGAACACTCTAATTATTTCGATAATTCTGTTTCAAAAATTGAGATACCACTCTTGGTTCCGTGCATATAAACGTAGAACCTTCTTCTGTGAATGATGTACATTCTGGCTGATCTTTTTATTAGAACCTGCCAAAAGAACACTTTAATTATTTCGATAATTCTGTTACAAAAATTGAAATACTATGATTCCATGCATCTAAACGACTTGGAATAAGATGTTGGAACTCTCTTTTGTGAATGAGTAATCTACTTATCATATTATATTACACTAATCTACTTATTAAAACGCGCTAAAAAAAACACTCTGATTATTTCGAAAACGAAATAACGAATTAATTATTTGGATAATTATTTGGATAATTATTCGGATAATTTTGTTTCAAAAATTCATATCAATCTTGATTTCATGTGTAAACGACGTGAAGTAAGATGTTGGAACCCTCTTTTGTGAATGAGTAATCTACTTATCATATTATATTACACTAATCTACTTATTAAAACGCGCTAAAGAAAACACTCTGATTATTTTGATAACGAAATAATAACGAATTATTGGATAATTCTGTTTCAAAAATTCATATTTTGATTTCACATGTAAACGACGTGGAATAAGATGTTGGAACCCTCTTTTCTTCTGTGAATGATGCTGATGTTCTTATTAAAACGCGTTAAAAGAATATTCTAATTATTTCGACGAATTATTTATTTTATAATTCTGTTTTAAAAATTGAGATACCACCTTTGATTCCATGCGCGTGGAACAAGATATCGGAACCCTTTTCCATGAATTACACACATTCTGACTTATTTATTAAAACGCGCGAAAGGAACACTCCAACTCTTTGCGCATCGACGAACCATTCAAATAATTTATACTTCCCCCTTCAAAGATTTTTTCCCTTTAAAATTCTTCCATTTAGCTTTTACCCAGCTCGCGTGAAAGTTATCCGTCAAACCTGTCCATCCTCCTCGACATCCAATTACCCTCCCCTTCCTCCTCCCTCCCTTGTCAATTATCGATATACGCACTTTTCGATCGAAAATCAATCGATAAATGTTTATAATATTTAATTAACGCGATTGGGGGGAAAAGGGGATTGGCGAGAGTCGTCGATCGTTGGTTGTATTTAATAAATCGGCTATATACGGGAATCGGTGGTCTCCTTTCTGCGGAAACGATATTATATTTCGGCTAATGAGACTGAAAGTTGGGCCGGCAGAGGGTGGGACGCGGCAGCGTGAGCCTGATTGGTCGGCTATTAACGACGCCCGAGCCATAACGATCATGCGGCGCGCGACAAATACAAATTAATTAATAACGTTCATAAACCAGTCCGGCCGAGTAGCTTTAACGGCTGGCCCCGGCTACCGAGGGGAGGAGGGAGAGGAGGAGGAGGAGGAGGTGGAGGGGAGTTAGTTAATACCCGTTAAATTATCTACGGTACTTACGCAAAGATCATTAATTTATGTTCTGTCCTGTATTCTGCGCTGCTTCTCGCGCAGCGATGTTTACGTTTCGCGACGCAACGTAGCGCCATCTACGCTGCATCCTACGGTTAACCTACGAACTTTCTCGCTTCGAGTAGAAAGAAATACGACGAGTGGGAGTGGATAAAAGTGAAACTAAACCGTGAGACGTGTTCGATATAATAGAAATTATAGAACGAATTTCCAAATTATAAGGGAAATATAAATATATAAATTTCTCGATTTGCACAATTTGTCGTCTACGACAAAATCGTATTACATACGAGGATAATACACAGCCGTTGTAATACGAATCGTTCGGTAAGGTCAACGGGCCACTTTGCCGTCATTCGATCAACCGACTTTGTTATTTCCACTCGATCATTCCACTCGTTTATTAATTAAGCTCGTCGATGGACTCGATACGTGTATATTTCATTCCGTTAACGTGAATGATCGTCTCACTGCGCTTGTTCTATACGAATAGCAGCGAACAGAGACGGTTGGACGATTGTTGTTCCTGTACTTTTTTCACAAAATGGAATGTTCGGTCGATCGACGGTTGATAATTTCCTCGAGAAATCCTTGCACGAAACTTGCACTTGCGAGACAGGTTGGGATGATGATATCGGCTGAAATAGCAACCTACGTTCCTCCCTACGTTCAGCATCTGTAATTACTAGGATTCGAGGAGGGGAGGGGAGGGGAGGGAAGGGAAGGGGACGAGTTAGCCGTCACTCGTTCCCCGGTTCCGCGATTAAGTGATTGCAAACTGCAGGACAAACCGTCTCTTTGTCCCCGGATAGGGACAGAGATAGCAATTACTCTTAATTAACGAGAGACTCCGGAACGTTGGGCTACGCTGGGCGGGTTGTGATTATGTTTAAGAGGTTCGGGCGATGTTGGTTTTTGCGGTTAAGGTGGATCACGAATATTTCCCGTGGAAATAACTCTCGCGAGATAAAAAAACGATTATGACCGATCGTAGCGTTGGAAGTTGTTCACCTAGTTGATCGTTTATTGTTTTATTCTTTTCGAAGCGTCGATGTTGATAATTTTGGACAGAGATTGTGATTAAATCGCGTGATATAGCATTGAATTATTGATAAATGGTAATAAATAGGATAGAACTAATTTTGGAAAGAAGACTATTTTGTTCGTTTATTATTTTATTTTTTTCGAAGCGTCGATGTTGGTAATTTTCGGACAAAGATTGTGATTAAATCACGACAACATGTGATAAAATACTGAATTATTGGTAAATGGTAATCAATAAGATAGAACCAATTTCGGAAAAGAAACTATTTTGTCGTGACGTTCGTTTATTATTTTATTATTTTATTCGTTTATTATTTTATTTTTTTCGAAGCGTCGATGTTGATAATTTTCGGACGAAGATTGTGATTAAATCGCGACAACGCGTGATACAGCGTTGAATTATTAGTAAATGGTAATCAATAGGATAGAACCAATTTTAGAAAGGAAACTATTTTGTCTATTTTGTGATATTCGTTTATTATTTTATTTTTTTCGAATGTTGATAATTTTCGGACGAAGATTGTGATTAAATCGCGTGATACAGTGTTGAATTATTGGTAAATGGTAATAGGATAGAACCAATTTCGGAAAGGAAACTATTTTGTCGTGACGTTCGTTTATTATTTTATTATTTTATTCGTTTATTGTTTTATTCTTTTCGAAGCGTTGATGTTGGTAATTTTGGACAGAGATTGTGATTAAATCGATATAGCGTTGAATTATTGGTAAATGGTAATCAATAGGATAAAACCAATTTTAGAAAGGAAACTATTTTGTCTATTTTGTGACGTTCGTTTATTATTTTATTTTTTTCGAAGCATCGATGTTGATAATTTTCGGACGAAGATTGTGATTAAATCACAACGCGTGATAAAATACTGAATTATTGGTAAATAGTAATCAATAGGATAGAACCAATTTTGGAAAGGAGACTATTTTGTTTGTTTGTTATTTTATTTTTTTCGAAGCATCGATGTTGATAATTTTCGGACGAAGATTGTGATTAAATCGCGATAACGCGTGATAAAATACTGAATTATTGGTAAATGGTAATAGAATTGAACCAATTTCGGAAAGGAAACTATTTTGTTCGTTTATTATTTTATTTTTTTCGAAGCGTTGATGTTGATAATTTTGGACGGAGATTGTGATTAAATCGCGTGATACAGCGTTGAATTATTGGTAAATGGTAATAGAATAGAACCAATTTCGGAAAGGAGACTATTTTGTTCGTTTATTATTTTATTCTTTTCGAAGCGTCGATGTTGATAATTTCGGACAAAGATTGTGATTAAATCGCGTGATACAGCGTTGAATTATTGGTAAATGGTAATTAATAGGATAGAACGAATTTCAGAAAGGAAACTTTTTAATCTAAGACGAAACAGTTAGTTTTGAGATATTACGGGCTGGAAATTGGATGGTAGGAGAGATGGTAAGCGAGATGAGAGGCACATTTCGAGAAATGTGATAAACTTTTAATGATTATGAGAGAATCGTGAAAGGGTATATACGCAGTTAAGAGAATTCGTTCTCGATGTGCGAGCTATGGACTCGAGGAAAACGACGGAGGACAGTTTTCTACGGTTTTGTTTCCTTGTTTTTTATTTCTTTCAGATTTTACTTACTGCTCCCGTTCTTTTGCGTGGATATTTTTTTATGTAAAAAGTTTCACGATATTTAATATCATTGTAATTTTAATCATAAAGACTCTATATATAAAGGCTCAGCTATTTTCTCGCTAAATTTGTTTATTTGGGGAACGATTCTCTGGAAGGATACCTCAAAATTAAAATCATGTTCATCTTCATCACATGTTATACATAAAGAACTCAAAAGTTTCACTAAATTTATATTATTACAATTATGATTATAAAGATTTATGTTCCTTTTTTCATTTCTCCTATTTTCTAATGATAAAAGATCAATATTTACAAGGATCCCTTAAATTATGTTCATCTTCATCATACATTATACATAAAGAACTCAAAAGTTCTAAACTCAAAAGACTAAATTTATATTATTAGAATTATGATTATAAAGATCCATATTCCTTTTTTCTATTTTCTAATGATAAAAGATCAATATTTAGGATATCAAGGATATCTCTAGATTAAAATCATGTTCATCTCCATCACACATTATACATAAAAAAATTTAATTAAATTTATATTATTACAATATATTGTAATATATTATTACAATAAGTTCCTTTTTTCGTTTCTATTTTCTAATGATAAAAGATCAAAATTTACAAGGATCCCTCTAAATTAAAATCATGTTCATCTCTATTACATAAAGAACTCAAAAGTTTCACTAAATTTATATTATTACAATTACGATTATAAATATTCATGTTCCTTCTTTCATGTTCTTCCTATTTTCTAGTGATAAAAGATCAAAATTTACAATTATACATAAAGAACTCAAAAGTTTCACTAAATTTATATTATTACAATTATGATTATAAAGATTCATGTTTCTTTTTTCGTTCCTCCTATTCTATTTTCTAATAATAAAAGATCAAAATTTACATTTATTATATTATACATAAAGAACTCAAAAGTTTCACTAAATTTATATTATTTTACAATTACGATTATTCATGTTCCTTCTTTCGTTCCTCCTATTTTCCAAAAGATCAAGATTTACAAGGATCCCTCTCGATTCTTCGACAAATCATTAGGATCAATCGTATTCGTCTGCCATACGATTGCCTCCTGCCAGATTGATACATTGTTGCGCGTGGCAATCGATGAAACAAATTTCATCCCTTGCCATCAATTTATCCCGACGAACGGATCCCTTCGATAATCGAATCCAGTTGGCTAATAAACCTAACCTAAAACGTTACACGCATAAACCGCGAAACATCGATAAAATCTGTTGAGCACACCGGCCGTTTTTACGGTGAAAGCTGTCAGCCCGCAGCTGCCGTCGTGTCCCTTCGTTCGTTCGAACAACCGTGACGAATGTGCTCCCTCTATATATACACGCTATACTCTGATTTATGACCGGTAATTTCGACGGTGTATCACGCGTCTACCGATTCAACTGACTCGATTCGATTCGATCCCGGAGAATCTCGATTTAATCTCCGTCCACGATGATGATGATTGTTGAGCGAACTGTTTAACAATCTTCAACTTAAAAACTGGGTGCAATGATTCGAATCGATGAAAACTTAAAAACTGGGTGCAGAAAAAGATATTGAGATTGAGGGGAAAAGATATTGGAATTGCTTGAGAGTTGAGGATTATAGAAATGAATAAATATGGTTTTTTGTTACGATCTAAAAGTAGCCAGGTCTGCAGGAATCCGTTAAGGCAGTTAATAAAATCTCTCTGATTAGTCTGTAGTATCAGGATCACCTGTTTCGAAGACGTCTGGGGTGAGGAAAGGCGTGGAACGGGGTTGGAAGTTGGTGGTAGGTGGCACTTAGACGCGGTTCGTTAGTCGCTGGAGATTGCACCTCGTTGGATTTACCGTGAACGTACGTCGGCCATTACCAGCCGATTGCCGGCTCAAGTGCAATTTCGTTTCCGGATATCGAGTCTGCTTGCCGCTATTTCTTAGGCGCCCATCATTTTTCATCCACTCCTCCATTCCGATTTTTTTTTCTTCTTCTTCTTCTTCTTCTTCGTTTTCGAGCAATAGTGGCGCTTGTTCCAAGGGGAAGAATTCTTTTTTTTTGCTCGTAATTTTGAAAAGTCAAGTTTCCTTGAAGCTTGTTTGTTGATTCGTTCAAAACGTTCATTGTTATCTTCGACGAATTGTGTAGATAAGATAATGTATATACGGATTTTGCAATTTTCCTTAGGTAATCTATTTTCAAAATTGGAGAACTCTTTGAAGATTCAAATTCTTAATTCTTAGAATATATATAAACATAAAGATAATTGAAGAAAAAATTCTGAATCAATTTATTCAATTTAATAATTTAATTCAAATTCTTTATTGTAATTTTGAAAAGTTAGTTCCTTGAAGCTTTATAATTCCTTCAAATTATTATCTTTGTATTACCTTTGAGAAATTGGATCAATTCGATAAAAAGATCTTTATACATGGATTTATGGAATTAAGAATTAAGAATCTTTGAAAATGTGCAATTTTCCTTAGATATAATCTATTTCCAAAATTGGAGAACTCTTTGAAGATTGAAATTCTTAATTCTTAGAATATATATAAAGTAAAATGTAAAGATAATTGAAGAAAAAATTCTGAGTCAATTTATTCAATTTAATAATTTAATTCAAATTCTTTATTGTTCGTAATTTTGAAAAGTTAGTTCCTTGAAGCTTGTTTATAATTCAAACTATTTGGTATTATCTTTGAAAAATTGGATCAATTCGATAAAAAAATCTTTGTACATGGATTTATGGAATTAAGAATTAAGAATCTTTGAAAATGTGCAATTTTCTTTAGATATAATCTATTTCCAAAATTGGAGAACTCTTTGAAGATTCAAATTCTTAATTCTTAGAATATATATAAAGTAAAGTGTAAAAATAATTGAAGAAAAAATTCTGAATCAATTTATTTAATTTAATAATTTGATTCAAATTCTTAATTTTTAGAATATATATAAAGTAAAGTGTAAAGATAATTGAAGAAAAAATTCTGAATCAATTTAATAATTTAATTCAAATTCTTTATTATAATTTTGAAAAGTTAGTTCCTTGAAGCTTGTTTATAATTCAAACTATTCGGTATTTGAAAAATTGGATCAATTCGATAAAAAGATCTTTGTATAAGGAATTATGGAATTAAGAATTTGAATGTTTGAAATTTTTGAATATATATAACTTATTCTCACAAGTTTCAATTGAAACGTCGAACATGCTACTTGTTGCGACATCTATCCCAATGTTTCTTTTTTTTTTTCACAAAATTCTTTTTCAACGTTAGCGAGAAATCGTTATTATCGTATCTATAATTTCTCGATTACGATCCTCTACAATTTTCAACGCGTCATTAACTTCGCAATGATTTCGAGAGATTCGTTACAGCTCGTTACTCGTATCGATTATTTTATATACCTGTTAAAATCTCTAGCACCATCTCTAATTTTAATTTAAATTTTAAAACGAGTCGATGCCTCCATCTCGAGTTCTCCACTACGAAATAACCTTTTCTTCTTCCTTTCTCCCTTTTTTTTTTTTTTTAGCAAATTCAAATCAAAAAAATTGCCACCTCGTCACAATGACATTTCTTTCAACCTTTGCTTCGTTCACACCTAAATATCAATATTTGCGTGTTGAAAAAAAAAATAAATTCGCCATTTATATAATGGCACATAATATTTTTTTTTCTCCCATCCTGGAAGCAATCAAACGTCATTGTTTCTCGATCTTTCTCTTCTCGTGATTTCAATTTCAATTTTTGGGGGCAATATCGTGGAATTCTTTTCTTTTTTTTTTCCAGCCCCCTTTTCTCAAATAGAGACAAGCATCACCCGTCAGCTCGTACGTCTTCGAGATCCTTGGAATAATAGAAAAGAGCAGAGGGGAAGTGTATGGCGCGCTGATGGCTTTTCCGATGCGCGCCGCGTGTACGAAACAGCTTTGTCCGAAATTTCCCGACTAATGGCGTCCGCCATTTTGCGACGCCGTTTCCTTAAATGGAGGGCCGAATTCCTCCCTTCTCCACTCGAAACAAAATATTTTCGATCCTTTCCCAGTTCTCGGTGTGTGTCGATTAAATTCGAGTTTGATCTCGGAGGGAAAGCGAAAGGACGGACGTTTATTTTGATTTCTCAGGAATAATTGAGTTATCGAGTCAGCCTCGTCCACACGAATCATTGGACGGATGTTTTGAAAAGTTTAAAGAGAGAGAAAAATAGGAATAATTCGATTAATTTTTGTATATCATTAAGGAGATTCGTTCTCTAATTTTAAAATAGTTCTAATAATTCTCTAATTTTTTAATTATTGAAATGATGAATGTATGATTTTTCTGAAAAAAAATTCAATATACAATTGGCAATATCGAGTTACAAAACGAGAGAGAATTATTTCGTATTAAGAATATAACAAAGAAAAGAAAAATTTGTATATAATTATAATTATTCGAAAATTGTAATATTAATCGTTGAATACATTTCTGTTTTCAATTATACTGAGCTATGGTTTTTGTATTATTAAGAGATGGCCCAAGGCAGATGTTCCTCGTTTCAGGAAGGAAACAAGACGGATTCGGGTCGAGATGTTCTTCTTCCTTGTTTCGATTTTCCCGCGTTTTTTTTTTTTTGCATTATCCACGCCACGTTTTATTCTCGATTCTTGCTCGATGCCTCGTTGGTCGTCAAAGGGAATTATTTTTGCCCGATAACGAATTCCATTAAGGTAAAAGTGTGTCTTCCATCGTTCGTTGGAAAAAGCTTCTTTTCGTTTCCCCATCTCCTCTATTCTCTCTCTCTCTCTCTCCTTTCCTTGTTTTTCCAATTTTCCCCCCTAGATTTTTCTTTCCTTCTCTTCCGTCTATTTTTTCTTCTTTTTCTTTTTTCTTTTTCCTTTTTTTTTTCGTCTTTTTTAATTATTTGGCCAACAAAGAGGCAAATGAATTACTTGGAACGAAGGGTAGAACAAGATTTGCTTTAATGCAAGTACCTTTGATGGAACGGTTTTACTGATTCTCTTGTAATTCTATTTGATAGTTGGATTATCTTCATAAATTGTAGCTAAGGCTCTGTGTCGAAGATTCAAGATGGCGGGCTTTGCTCCTTCTTCTTCTTCTTTTCCTTCTTCTTCTCTGTATTTATTAGAAAGGAAATTAACAAAGAAAATTTAAGAGTTATTCTTATATATATATATATAATTATAATTATTCAGAAACATATTCATTCTATTCATCCCAATAAATATTCTTTATTAATTGTCAATGACATACACAAGAATTTTGCTTTCAAAAATTCTAAGAACAAATACAAAAAGCTGATGCATTCCAATCCATTCCTTATTAATTGTCAATATTTGACCAATGTCAATCAAAATCCATAATGAGAGAAACTGATCATTCCATTCTTATTATGCAATATATAAAATGCACACAAAAATTTTGCTTTCCATCAAAAATTCTGAAAACAAACGCAAAAAGTATCAGAGACTGATGCATATTCACTCTATTTATTCCAATCCATTCCTATTAATTGTTAATCAAAATTATGACAATTAATGACAAAAACTTCATTCCTATCATTGCAATACATAAAATGTACACAAAAATTCTGAGAAAAAATGCAAAGAAGCTCCTCCTTAAAATGACATAAACCACTAACTAGAATCTTTTAGTCTTCCATTCTTCCTCGAAGAATGTTTGTTTTCTGCTCCAACATTCCAAGAATAAATGCAAAAGTAGCTGATGCACATTCATTCTATTGATCCCAATAGATATTCCCTATTAATTGTCAACAAAATGAATAATGCTAATTAAAAATTGTAATGACAGAAACCGTTGCAGTATATAAAACACTACACAAAAATTTTGCTTTGCACCAAAAATTCTGAGAAATGATATAAACTACTAACTAGGATTTTTCAATCTTCCATTCTTCCTCGAAGAACTTTGTTTTCTGCTCCAACATTCCAAGAACAAATGCAAAAGTAGCTGATGCACATTCATTCTATTCAATAGATATTCCCTATTAATTGTCAACATTTGATCAATGAAAATTCATAATGACAGAAATCAATGACTCCATTCTTATCGTGCAATACATAAAATGTACAGAAAAATTTTGCTTTCTACCAAAAAATTCTGAGACCAAATGCAAAGAAGCTTAAAATGATATAAACCACTAACGATCTTTTAATCTTCATTCTTCCTAAATATTCCCTATTAATTGTCAACAAAATGAACAATGCCAATCAAAATTCGTAATGACAGAAACCATTGCAGTACATACAATGTTGCTTTGCACCAAAAATTCTGAGAACAAAGAAGCTCCCCCTTAAAATAACATAAACCACTAACTAGGATCTTTCAATCTTTCACTCTTCCTAAATATTCCCTATTAATTGTCAATGAACACAATGCTAATCAAAATTCATAATGACAGAAACTGTTGCAGTACATAAAATGTACACAAAAATTTTGCTTTGCACCAAAAATTCTGAGAACAAAGAAGTTCCCCCTTAAAATGACATAAACCACTAACTAGGATCTTTCAATCTTTCACTCTTCCTAAATATTCCCTATTAATTGTCAATGAACACAATGCTAATCAAAATTCATAATGACAGAAACTGTTGCAGTACATAAAATGTACACAAAAATTTTGCTTTGCACCAAAAATTCTGAGAACAAAGAAGTTCCTCCTTAAAATGGCATAAACCACTAACGATCTTTCAATCTTCCACTCTTCCTAAATATTCCTTATTAATTGTCAATGAACACAATGCCAATCAAAATTCGTAAGACAGAAACCGTTGCAGTATATAAAACACTACACAAAAATTTTGCTTTGCACTAAAAATTCTGTGAACAAACGCGAACAAGCTTAAAATAACATAAACCACTAACGATCTTTCAATCTTCCACTCTTCCTAAATATTCCTTATTAATTGTCAATGAACACAATGCCAATCAAAATTCGTAAGACAGAAACTATTGCAGTATATAAAACACTACACAAAAATTTTGCTTTGCACTAAAAATTCTGTGAACAAACGCGAACAAGCTTAAAATAACATAAACCACTAACGATCTTTCAATCTTCCACTCTTCCTCGAAGAACTTTGTTGTCTCCAACCATTCCGAGAGGAAAATGCGAGAAGCAATCCCGAAATCGTAGGAAATCGGCGCGTGAAAACGCGGCTTTACCCCTCCTCTGTATTAATTAACCAGCGTGGGGTGGAGGTGTCGGATGGGGAACACTAGAAAAGTAATCGAAGTAATGGCTCTCGAGAAACGGCCGGCCTCGCTAATTGAGGGCCCACAAAATTATCGACACATCCGCCGGGAGTTCCTATTGAGGTGGCCAAGTGTACTCGATGCCCGGCTTCGACTGCGATCCCGAAACGCGGGTGGAACAATTGGACCGGGGTTGAATTAAAAAGGAGAAAGCCTGCCCGTGAGAAAGTTTCGCACCGAGTTGGGCTCGATCTCCATCGATCCGCTTCTCCCTCATTTTTTAGCCCAATAATTCTTCTAAATGATTAACGAAACGACGAGTGGAGGAAATAGATAGCACATTTGGAGGTTTGCTTTTTTCTTTTTTCTTCTTTTTTAATTATTTGCCCAACAAAGAAGCAAATGAATTACTTGGAACGAAGGGTAGAATAAGATTTGCTTTAATGCAAGTACCTTTGATGGAACGGTAATAATTGGTGGAGATATTTTTGTTTCGAAGGAAGGAAAGAGTATAGGAAGATTCTTAAGTGTACAACGTGTACAAATTCATCGATTTCGATGAATAAAAAAGGGAAGATCTTAGAAGGGTTTTATTTCAAATCTTTAAAGAATTAAATTCTTCGAATTTTTAATTCTTTTTTGGCGAAAGTTTCGGCGATTTTTGCGCTCCATTCGGGGCAATAATTGATAGTCAGTCCCCGGACTCTTGCCAGATCGTCTTGATTAATGTCGCAACGATTCAATTTCAGGAGTTTTTAATTAATCGACTGAGGGTTTAATTGGGACAAGGAAAGAGGGATTTTAACGAGAGAGATTGTGTCGTTCGATTCTGGCATTCGCAGCGCGAATTTATGACACGTCGATCGATATTGAAAATAGATGGGGTCGGATGCTAAACGAGAATTGCGGATTTCATGGCCGTGAAATGAAATGAAATGGGGGAGGAACATGGGCGAAATCATCGTTTATCGCGAATTCTCTATCCGACCTTTAATTACAATTCGTACAACGCTGTTATAAACTAATTTCTAAGGTTAAGTTTCTTAATTACACGTTATTGCAAAACAACCAGTTTACCATTTAACCGTAGCTCATCGAGCTTTAATCAAACTTATCCCAAGAGTCGGGTTACAAATAATCGCGATCCTAACACACTAGCGCCACCCGAACCCATTAACTCGCCACCGTCCATCAACTCCAAACCGTATTAAGAGAATAAAATAAACCCTTTTCCTCGAAAGAAGAAAGAGGAAAGAAACGACGATCAATGATAATAAAAGGGAAAGAGAGGAATTTTTCATAGCAGGATGAAAAGCGTGCGTAAACGGCATGACGCGTTATAAAGGCAACGGCCGAATAATGGCCGCGTTTAAAAAAAAGCGTCCAATCAACGCCAACTACTCCCCTTTCCGGTTTCAATTAGCTTTGATTGACTGTCCAGTCTTAATTGAAGCGTTAGCGGTGGCGCTCGGTCGAATTAATTTCTGCAAATTAATAAAATCGGGAACGGGCCACGCTTATCGGGCCCGATCTCTGTGTAAACGATTCCCTCGAAATGGGGAAACTCGCGCGAAACGAATGAATGAACGAACGAACGAACGAATGAATGAATGAAACGAACCGATCCAACGATCCCCCCCCCCGAAACGGCGACTCGCCGCCCCCGAGAATCGAATTGTTCTCCCGTGAATAACGAGCGTTGTTGTTTCATCGAATTATCTTTACCCTATTGGTGTCATTTTATGGCGCCCGCATCCGTGCCAGCGGAAGCACGAACTTTTTCACCCCCATTTTCACGGACGATCGCGAGGATAATTCCGGCAAAATTGCTGCTGAACGTAGTTTTTCGTTCGTCCTTTTTTTTTTTTTATTTTTATTCTTTGTTTTCTCTCTGCGGTCAATCGAGGATTCGAAAGAGTTTGGAGGGAGAAGATCACGATGAAAATTTTTTCTAATGGGATTTTTTTTTTATGATATTTATTATCGAGGAATATTCTACGAATATATGTTTAATTATAGATTAATGATATTATTTATTTTAAAAATTTATTTTAAATTAATAAATAAATGAATGTATATAAAAATAATCAAATTACATCAGCAAAATGTCAGTATCAAATTGCTAATTCAAAATTTATATTATGTATATTAGAGAAATGAATATTTAATATTCGATAAAAAGGAATTAATAAAAGAATTGATCCAATTAATACGTGTAAACCATGGAATCCTGTTGCTATAAAGAAGATTGATCCATAAATTCTATCGTTAAAACAAAAAATTTGAATTTAAATATTCAATTGTTTGAAGAATTGTAAAATAGATTCCTAATAGAATTGTTAATAATAAATATGATTTTCTAAGTTTTAAATTATTAGTAATTAAGTAATAATGACTTAATGTAAATCCTGAAGATACTAAGATAAATGAATTAAGTAGAGGAATTTCTATTGGGTTAAAGAATTTAATATCTTTTGGAGGTCATGATATATCAATTTCAATATTTGGAGAAATCGATGAACGAAAGAATGTTCAAAAAAATGAAATAAAAAATATTAATTCTGAAATAATAAATAGAATTATTCTAAATTTTAAAAAAAATTATGTATAATAAATAATGTATGTATACCTTGAAATGTTCTTTCTCGAAATCATAATCTTGCGATTAATGTTGAATTAATTAAATTTAAGATTATAAATATTGAGATTGATATATAATCGTCACACGTATTATACTATACATCTCTACATCAGAGCGGCTATAGCCAGCCGCATTTTAATGGAGAACGACGGATAGTTCGTCCCAGCAAGTAACGAAAGGTTTGATTTTAATTAAACAAAAGCGTTGAAAGATTGTCTCTATCTCTCTCTCTCTCTCTCATATCACCTCTCATTTCGATCACCCCGATTATCTGAAAGCGAAATATCTGATAACGAAATAAAACCCTTTTCCTAAATTAATAATTCCCGGGACCCGTTCACCCGTCGGCCATCATTATGCATTTTATCTCGCCTATTATACATTTTATACAGCGTTCGCCGGACTACGATACCAAAACGGCCATAGTTTCCCAATTATGAAAATATCGGTGTCAGTGTGTTGTTCGGGGGTGCACCGTTCGAGAGATTAAAATGAACGCGTATCGCGGATATTCCACCCCTCCCTCCTCATCCCTCCCGCTCTATTTCGCGTATGAACAGACATTACAGACGATCGAGCCGGCACGGTTCAGTTAATGGCTAATTACCCGATTAACGCCGATTCGATTGATCGGTAATTATTTTACGAGCTCCACGAGTATCCATTCGGATAGTTTGTATTCGGGGGAGGAGGGTGATTATCGTCGGGGTGATTCTCTTACGAATCACTTGACTCGTTTTTTTTTTTTTTAGGCCAGACTTAAAATCAATTTTATCGCGTGATTTTCAACGATTCGTTCGATCGCTTCCGTCCAATTGAAGCCCGGGCTCGATATAATCACCTGTTCGCTTCCTTCTTTTTTCATTCATTTCCTCGTATTTTGGTATCGATTTTTTTTTTTTTTTTTTTTAGTGAGAAAAACTAGTCTTGTTTTTTTTTTTTTTTTGGATCGTTACATTTCTTATCTTTCTTTAAACGATTTTTATATGTTTTAATAAAATTCTTTATACTCGTGTCTACTTGGAATATTTTTAATTAAATTTATTTGCAAATAAGTTGTTCGATGAAATAAAATCAAAGTGAAATAATTCTTATCGATCAACTCGGAGTAATGATCGGTTCCAAAGTGTCTCAGGATCGATCTAAGATTCAAATAGGCTCTACTCGTTCGTATATACTCGTTCCCGAGCTACCAAGTTTCCGCCACTTCAACCCTCCCATCTGTCCCTATCCCGCCATGTGCTTGATGGCTAATTACTTATTACTAATTGCTCGGAGTAGTTCAGCAGTTTCGATTTGCTGGCCTGAACGAGGGCACGCCACGTTCAACTTCTCGCGAAGATGACACGTGCTGCCACACAGGTTCCGATGGAAGGGGTAGTTTCATCTAGAGGGTGAAAACTATGCGCTGTAAGTTGGGGATTGGAAATCGTTCGTTCCAACGAATTTCAAATATTGATATCGAGTGCAATGCGACAATTCGTGATGATTACTCTTGTGTGTCTACCACTCAGTGATGGAAAATAATAATAATAATAATAATAATCGTACGTAATTCGAAGAAAAAAGCTTCTTCTTCCTTTGAATACAATTCAACGATTCAATGATTATTAAATTACACGTTTTTCGTATATTTAATGCATCTATACAATATTCAGTATACATTGAAGAATGCACTGTCCGTGCGTGTGAACCCCGTTTACGTGATATATGCAATGATAGTCGACTATCGTAATTAGATCAGAGAAATACGTGTGTGCGTTTAAAAACTCTTTATAGATCATATTGCGTTACTATCGAATCTCTGATAACGTCAATAAAATATCGATGATTCTTTCAAAGAATTGAGAATAACAAAATTAAAAAAAAAAACCATATATTATATACAAATATACATTTAACTTGCATCATGTCCGTGCATGTGAACCCCGTTTATATAATGCAATGATAGATATAGATTATATTACTTCGAAATTATTCAATCGAATTTCTGATAATATCAATAAAATATCGATAATTCTTTCAGAGAATTGAGAATAATAAAATTCGAAGAGGAATACTTTCAAAAATTTTCAACATATCTATCCTCTTCTCACAATAAATCAAGGCACAGCAAATATACATCTATATACATCAACTTAATATACATCAGCTTGCCTTTTGTCCGTGCATGTGAACCCCGTTTATATAATGCAATGATAGATATAGATTATATTACTTCGAAATTATTCAATCGAATTTCTGATAATATCAATAAAATATCGATAATTCTTTCAGAGAATTGAGAATAATAAAATTCGAAGAGGAATACTTTCAAAAATTTTCAACATATCTATCCTCTTCTCACAATAAATCAAGGCACAGCAAATATACATCTATATACATCAACTTAATATACATCAGCTTGCCTTTTGTCCATGAACCCCGTTTACATGGCATGCAATTATAATCCACTATTATAATCAAATCTCTAAATAAAAACTCTTTATAGATCATATCATGTGTTACCTCGAAATTACTCAATATTATCGAATCTCTGATAATATCAATAAAATATCAATGATTCTTTCAAAGAATTGAAAATAACAAAATTCGAAAAAAAAGCGTAGCAAATATACATCTAACTTGCTTTCTGTCCGTGCATGTGAACCCCGTTTACATAGTATATAATGCAATGATAATTCACTATTATAATTAGATAAAAAAAAGAATATGGATATTTAAAAACTTTTTATAGATTTTATAGATAATATTAATATTATGTTTGACTTTTATTATGACTTTTTATAGATAATATTATGTTATCTCGAAATTACTCAATCGAGTTTCTGATAATATCAATGATAATTCAAACATCTTTCAATTGAGAATAATAAAATTCGAAGAGGAATACTTTCAAAAATTTACAACAATAAATCAAGTAACAACAAATATACATTTAGGTCGTGTCCGTGCATGTGAACCCCGTTTACATAATATAATACAATGATATAGATTATATTGCGTTACCTCGAAATTACTCAATCGAATCTCTGATAATATCAATGATACTTCAAACATCTTTCAATTGAGAATAATAAAATTCGAAGAGGAATAAAAATTTTCAACATATCCTCTTCTCACAATAAATTAAGGAACAACAAATACACATTTAGGGTCCGTGTCCGTGCATGTGGACCCTGTTTCCGAAATTTTTTTTTCGTCCATTCCTGTAACTTCGTGTATTTCATCAGCGTCAAAATTAACCGCTAAAGCGTAGCACGAGAAACAGTACAATGGCGGATTTTCCCGAGCAAAGCTTATTAAAGACGTACGCGATAGGATTCGAATAAAGCGATTTCTTTCAAGCGGCAGAGGATCGATCGGGTCAGCCCTACCCTACAACAATTGTTCAACGGAACGGTCGAAGCAACGTTAGAAGGGCAGGCTACGAGGGAATACGACAAAAGACACGGCCGGCGATTATTTTATTTATAGACACGCTAATGGCCCTCCATAAAAGGAGGGGGGAGAGAAAAAAAAAGTCGGCTCGGCCAAGTCGGCTCGTTATTTCCTTTCTCCCTGCAGCTCTTCCGGCCGCTGCGCGTGGCACTCTTCATTCTTTTAATCATCCCCAGACGACGACGACGATTTGGACATCGTTCAAAACTTGACGAGCAACCATCTTTCCCTTCCCTCCAGCTGTTGTTCAAACAAACAACCTCGATTATATAAAAACAGATTCGAGCCGGTTCCATCTCACATTGCCCCACTTTCCACGAATATCGATGAGGATTAATTTTGGCTGGGGATCGAGTTTCGTTCGTCTGGAGACTTTTTGGAACCGCTTCAAGACAAGACTCTATTCTCTAATTTTTGATTCGCCTTTGATTCGTGAAATTTTTTTTTTAGAAAAATCCAGTCTTCATCCATTTGACTCTATTGATTCGAGGAATTTCATTTTCAACGATCCACAGAAACTTCTGCTCAATATTTCCACGGTAGAGATAGAGCCCCGAACGCGTGCCAGAGATCGTCGAGAACCGGATGCTCCGAGGTGATTCGTTAGGCTCGAGAGGAGCTACGATCGTTCGACGATCGTTCTTCGACCCGCGGATCCTCGATGATGCGGCTCGATTAAGTTTCGAAACGAGAGAATCCACGACAGGGGATCGCTTAGTTAGAGGGACGAACGAGGTTAGCTTGGAATCAGCCACTCGACGACTCCCGGCACCCGGGAATCCCTGCTATTCCGCTCGAGACTTTGACCCGTGGCCGAATGCCCACCGGAAACCGGCAAATTCGAGTGGATGAAAGGATGAGGCAGAGTAATAGGAAGAATTGATTCTTCGTCGGAGAAAATTTGCTCCATGATTTTTTTCAATTTTTCTCTTTCTTTTTCAAATTAATAAAACCTCAAACGATCCTTTTGACAAATATCAATATATTTTTTTTTTCTTTTCCAAGGAAAAAGAGAACCTAATTTTTCCACTCGAATTACTGAAACACCACTCCTTAACCTTTTCTCGTATTATCATAATGTATTATATATGAGTTGGCAACTAAGTAATTGCGGATTTCAGTTAAAGTTGATGACGACCTAATCAAAGCAATAATCGATTCGGATCGTCACAGTATAACTCGTGAGATTGCAGAGAAGCTTCATGTATCACATTCATGCATTGAAAACCACTTGAAACAACTTGGCTATGTTCAAAAACTCGATACATGGGTTCCTCACGAACTGAAAGAAAAGCATTTAACGCAACGCATTAACAGCTGCGATTTGCTAAAGAAACGTAATGAAAATGATCCATTTTTAAAACGACTGATAACTGGCGATGAAAAATGGGTTGTTTACAACAATATCAAGCGGAAAAGATCGTGGAGTAGGCCACGTGAACCAGCTCGAACAACATCAAAAGCTGGTATTCATCGAAAGAAGGTTTTGTTATCAGTTTGGTGGGATTACAAAGGAATTGTCTATTTTGAACTCTTACCACCCAACCGAGCGATCAATTCTGTTGTCTACATCGAACAACTAACGAAATTAAACAATGCAGTTGAAGAAAAGCGGCCTGAATTGACAAATCGAAAAGGTGTTGTATTCCATCATAACAATGCAAGGCCACACACATCTTTGGTCACTCGGCAAAAATTATTGGAGCTTGGTTGGGATGTTTTGCCACATCCACCATATAGTCCTGACCTTGCACCATCTGATTACTTTTTGTTTCGATCTTTACAAAACTCCTTGAATGGTAAAAATTTCAATAATGATGATGATATCAAATCGTACCTGATTCACTCTTTTGCTAATAAAAACCACAAGTTTTATGAACGTGGGATTATGATGCTGCCTGAAAGATGACAAAAGGTCATTGATCAAAATGCAACACATTACAGAATAAAGTTATTTAGTTCCATGAAAAAATTGTCTTTGATTTTCTAAAAAAAATCCGCAATTACTTAGTTGCCAACCCAATATTATAAAATTGGTTAAAGTTAAATTTCTCCTATGAGATTATTCTCAAAAATTCTGGCAGATTATTATTCAATCGTATCGAAGAGAATATTCTGAAATTTCTTCTCTCCTTCTTCCTCGATAATTTAGCATGCTTTTAGGATAAAGTTACGCGAGTGAAAAAGAAGAGGATGGTTCGATTGCACCGATCGTACGAGTGAATAAGAAGGGAAAAAAAAAAGAGAAAACAAGTGTCGAAACTGGAGAATCGAGGAAGGGAGGGGAGGCGAGGATCGGTTAATTCGGTAAACACCGAGGGGTGCGATATTAAGCAGCGTGAATACAGCGGGTCGGTGATAAGGGATCTTATTTGGCGGGGAGGAGGAAGGGTTGGTTGGTTATAGGGGAAAATAAGGCGGGGCCTCGTGACAGCGAGGCAGGCATCCCTTTCCAGCTGGCCGGAGCGCGCTTCCTTATCGAAATTCTTAATTAGAAAATTTTAATTATGTTTCGAGGCCGTTCGCGTTGAACATCAGACGCGAGGAGGGGAGGGGGGTGGTCAGGGTAGGAGAGGTTAGAGAAAGAGAAACGGGACGCTGTGGCGCGAAACATCCCTGTGACGCGTTGATAGTGAAATTTCCGCGAGTTCCAGGCCGCTGGAGGTAATTAAGCCCGCGCCTGGCAAAGACGGTGGCGCGGCTCTTCCGAGGCGATATATTAAATTTCACCTGTGGCGCTCAAATCTGCCATGATGCGACGTGCTCCTTCCATTGTTTCCGATGCTTCTTGATGTTCACTCCCCTTGCTTTGCGTTCTTGACAGATTTTCTTTATTTTTTTTATTTTTGAAGTTTGAATTTTAGTTGAATTTAAATGCACGTATAAAATTTTAAAATTAATGTATTATATATTATAATTGTATAAAATTTAAAAATTGATGTATTATTAATGTATTATATATTATAAAATTGGTAAAGTAAAATTTCTCGTATGTTTATGAGATTATTCTAAAAAATTATGGCAGATTATCGTTCAATCGTATCGAAGAGAATATTCTGAAATTCCTTCTCTCCTTCTTCTTCCTCGTTAATTTAGCATGCTTTTAGGAAGTAAAGTTATGGAAAGGAAGGATTAAAAAGGATGTATTGATAAAAAAAAGGATATTTCCTTTTGTTGCTCGACTTCGTTTCAATAATCGTTATTGCGTGAGAGGATGAAAACGAGCGTAGTTTCTATTGAGAGAGAGAGAGGGAATAAAGAGGAGGAGAGAAGGAGAAACTATTTCTGTTGCGCGTTACGTCCTCTTTTGTGTCGCGCAACTTTTTCAGAAGTGCTTTTTCCTATTGTTCGGACCGCGGGCTCCGAGGCAAAATCTCGTAAGAAAGAACAGATTTCAGCCAACTTTGCCTCAACTCCCATGGTTATCTACGATTGAATTTTTTTACTCCCTGTTTTACTCGAATTTATTCAATTGCGAAACGTTTATACAACTTTGAGGGATTAATCCAAAGAAATATTTCATCTCAGAAGAGTAATATAATATTTTACTTAATAATTCGTTGATAAAATGTCGATTTTGAAGTCGATAGAATATATTGAAAATGTTATTTCTTTTTTTCAAATTCACGAAAATTTCACGCACAACGATATATATATATTTAAAATAATTATTAATATTAATTAATATATTTAAAAAATATATATATTTTTTCTTTTCCTTTCTTTTCGTTTCTTTTTAAATTCAGAATATTCATAACGTAAAACAAAATTGTTCATCACGAGTAGGTTACAAAATAGGTTAAATGACCGTTTATCTCGTTACGATTTCACCCGATTCGTCGGAAAGTAAAGACAATAACGGTTGATTCCTGGCGAATAGGCGCCATTTTGAACGCGGATCAAACGTCATAACGCGGCGCGTGCCGCGAATGCAATCGCATTCGCAATCTGTCAGAATTGAATTCGAGTCGCTGCGTTGCATAGAAACCTCGTGGAACCTGTTGCCTCCGGCTTTAACGAGACTTCTGGGACGATCGTCGAATAATCTTGCCTCATCTTCGGGGAAATGTCCGTTTAATTAGCTATTCTCTGTCGTTGAAATACGACTTGTTAATAAATGCGAGCAAAAGCCTTCTTTCCTCGTTCTTATTTTTCACGGAAACTTGTATTATCGTGTTATATTTCAGTCTTATATTTCGTATTACATATTGTTTCAATCTTTCAAATTATTCAACAAATTTAACAGATTTAAATTTAAATTAATTTAATTTCTGTGTAATTTATTAATATTAATAGTTAAAAATTTTTGAAGATTTTGAAGTATATTTTGATAATATATATTTATGTTTTGCCATTATTTATTTCGAAATTTAATTTCGAAGGAGAAAATTATAACGTAATGCCACGTCTTGGTCAACACAGCTCGTGGCCGATCTTTAGTACTCGTCGCTGCCGCTAGGCGGCTACGAGCATGAAGCAATCCTCTTCAATATATATGCCGATCTGTAATACCGACTTTCGCCGCTAGATGGCTCCAAGCGCTACCGCTACTCTCGCTAGTATTATTTACTTATTCGGATAGAATAAACGGACTTGAGTCGTCTTTTTTCGTGCGATGACAGGATTTTCTTTCATCTATCATAATTTTTTAAAATTATTTTTTTTAAATATGCTGTTCATCGTTCCATATTCGTATCAATAGCATAAGAAGTGGCATATGTATCGTGGAATTAGTCAATGAGATATATATTGTTTAATTATGAGCTTTTAATAGATATGTAATATAATTTATTTATTGATTCTAATTTTAAGGGAGATAAAATGTATTTTATAAGGAAATTTTTATTCATTATAAGGAATTGTGTTTATCGATTGAGCTCGTAAATTGTCATATGATCTCGATAAAAAATTTATATTCGTTTATCATTTTTCTGGGTAAATTTTAACATCTCTCTTTACTTATCTATTTTTATACAAGATAAATTTTTTTATATATACAAAATAAGAAAGATTATACGTGGATAAATGTAGAACATCCTCGTTCCCAATCAATTCGAAATATTCGAAGATCTGGAATATTGGACAGAAGTTCGAATTAGTTCGAAATACCAAGAAGGGGGTTTCTCGTTAAAGTAACGCGATTAAGCTCGCGCGTTTTGTCCGATATGAAAGTTCCTCCACAGCGCTCCCTTCTCAAAGAAAAAGAAACGAGGAAGGCCGTGGAAAGCCTTTCGATATTATCTTTGAATATCTTTGAATATTTTACGCGATGCACTCAAGCTTAACGGGGAAAAAGAAGCCGGGATAATTCTCAAATTCTTTCTCCGGCGAAGATTCGATGAAGAATCGTCTTTATTTAGTTTGCCCGCCATTTTAACGTCTCCTTGTTTATTCGCTTTAAGAAACATTTTTTTATCTTATCTTCTATGAGATTCAAAATTATTCCTCTTGAAAAAAATGAAAATTTTTTCTTCCAAATTCAATGGAACGGATCATCGAAACTTCTGGAACGTTAAATACGTTCTCCGAATCCTCTCGAAGTCGAGAAGATTCACCATCGCAGGATTCTGGAAGGACGGACGGGAAATTTACAGATCGGTCCAAGGATCACGCGCAGACTCCTATATAAATACGAACTAACTCAGCCTGGTAGGAGCCTCGTAAGAGTCGTAGTTGGCGCAAGAGAGAAACATCCCTTGGGATCCTCCAGACGTCTCTTACCACCGGCTTCTTCGTAACCCCTGGATAAGAGGCCACCAAGTTAGCCACGGATCGTTAATTTCAGTATGAATATGCCTGAGACAAGAGTGCCGTATCTTCTTCAAGGCGGATTCGCTTTCGTAGTTCGATGATATGATTTTTTTTTTTTTTTTAAATCTCCAAATGATATGGATGATAAATGAATACGAAAGATTTGTCATTCTTTTCTCTCTCTAATTTTTCAAAGATTACGTTAAGTATTGATTTCAGTAAAGATATCACAGTCGCTTGGACGATTTTAAAGAAACGAAGAAGATTGGAAATAAGATGAGGAGGAAGGAAAGAAGATGATTCGTGTTTTATTGGATTGGAGATCTTTAAGGTTTAAACGTGAGCTTAATACCAGATTCGAGGAACAACGAAGCTTCTTTCCTGGACTATGGCTACGTGATCATAGTAATCAAGTCTTTTGTTATTTTGCCCCGTTGGTTTATCCTTCGCCTCGCGTAAGTCCTTTTTAACGCAAATACCACCATAGATACGTGCTCGTTTCGCAGTTGGATTAAGTTTAGCCTTCAATTTGGAACTAAAAATCTTTCCTTCTTATGGAAACTTTACCTTAATAACTTTAAAAAGATCGTTCGATGTTAATTTGAATAAAAAAAAAAAAAAAAAGAAAGAGAAACGTTGTTAGTTTTGTTTCTCGCGCAATAGTTTTATTTTTTTCGATAAAAAAAAAAAGATATTACGTTTACAGAAGCTTAATTATCGATAACTTTTAATCCTCGAACAAAAAAAAAACAAACCTCCAAAATAAATGGAATTAATTGATTTTTATTTACGATTAATTTTTTTTTCTAAATTAGAGGATTCGTTCGAGTGCTTTTTCCTTCTTCTTTTTTTTTTTTTAAATTTGTTTTTTTTACACAAACTGAAATGGAACAGAGGGAAAAAAAATAAATTATTTCTCTATTTTATACACGATAAACTCCATTGAACTAATGGAAGGTTCTACATAATGTTTCGTTAACGAATTTCCCGTTATCGTAATTGAACGAGAAATAGGAAAACGGGGGAGGGAAAATTGAGCCAATATTTTTTTCCAAATTGCCTTTTGATTGAATTTCTATATTTATATTTCGGCCAATACTAGTTTTCATTTTTCTGACATTGTAATTGATTTAGATTTAGCCTCGATTCTATGTATAAAAATTATAATACCAATTTCTTAATTAATCGAATTAATAATTTCTTCAAAGAAAAAAAAAAATCCTCAAATGTTAATGAAATATCGCGAGAATTTCAACATGTAAAGGCAACAGGTAAAGAAACCTGAATGAAATTGTTGGATGGACAAAGAAGGAGGACGAAAGAGAAAAAGGTTACAACACTCGTGTTTGATGGCTCGAAATATTGGCGAAAAATGCAAATTGCCACTCGTCGCGCACCGGCTGCGAAGTAATTGGAAACACGCGTCATCTCCGGCCAGGGGTCTCGGCGCGTCGCTTCCGGTTCCAGTCCACTTCCGTCACGATTGACATCGTTGCGCGCGTCCAAAGATAACGCGCTTCGACTAAAACGTTCGAGTTTCAACATTGTCTCTTTTCCTTTCTCTTCGAAATATAAATTTTACCCGAATAAATATCTCGAATCGATAATATTCGATCGTTTAATCCCCTTTAACCAGGGAAGGGGATATATTAACCAGGGTGAATCACTAGCAGCAACCATCATTAGCGGAAAATCGCGTTAAACGTTGCCGCGTCGCGTCATCATTCACGCGTCACTGTCAATATTCCTAATGCAACTACACCGATTGCCAATTAGCGGCGTGGTGTCGATCGATCAGAAGCCACTGAATCTACACGGCCCAACGATCACATTCGTTAACGCGAAAGAACCTTATCTCGATTCTCGCAAGATTCCGAATAATAATCGAATCGATCGTTGCTTTAATTCTCGAATCTAGATTCGATCGAACCGAGGGTTGATTTAGATTTAACCAATCCTTTGATTATTCGATATCTGAGCGTGTTATTTAGGTCTAATTTTGATAATTAATTAATCGTTTGTCAGAATGGATATTAATTCTTTTTAATTTTCCTTGGCTCGGTTATCAATGATGAATTCGGTGAATTTCTTAGAATCAATGTATAAAATTTTTATATTCTAATATTTTATGTATCTTTGCACGTGAGGAAAGAAAATTTGTTATAGAATATTAAAAAAGGATATATTGTTGATCTTTGTATGATATTTTAATAATAATTGCCAAGATGCATCCTCGGTTCGCGATAAAATATTCGATTCTGCCTTTCGTCTTTCTTATTTTATGAATTTTGCAATCCAAATAACTGTCTATTATTCCTATTTTTCATTTCGTTCTATATTCTTCTTATACTATATCTCTATTTTCATATTCCTTACTTTTCTTCTCTCTGTCGTCAATCTCTCAACGAGTAGAAATAATTTCGTTATTCGAAAAATCAAACTTGTCCAACTAATTTTATTTTATCTCCTATCTCATGCTTACAAAACTAAAAAATACTTTTTAAAATAATATATTTCTATTCCCACAACTGTCAAACTCGTCCAATTAATTTCATCTTATCTCCTATCTCATGCTTAGAAAACTGAAAAATACTTTTGAAAATAATATATTTCTATTCCCACGACTGTCAAACTCGTCCATTAATTTCATCTTATTTTCTATCTTATCATGTTTACAAAATTCAAAAATATTTTTGAAAATAATATATTTTTATTCCCACGACTCATCAAACTTGAAATGTAAATGTAATTTTAATTCGAGATAAAAGAATCTAACCATTCGACAGTATATTATCCAACACTCTACAAGATCATCACGTAGAGAGAGCTTACGAATTTATATTCGTGAATTGATATATCGATCCAAATGGTAAGAATCATTATTCGAATGCAAAGATTCATTTCCTCGATATATTCCCAAAAATACTTATACAGTAGTATCTCTCTCGTCTTCTCTCCATCTTAATTCATTAATCGTCTTATATAATACACGAGCCATAACCCATCATCCTTCAATTAAACGGCAAGAAGAAGAAGAAGATCCTTTCCCGTCTCTCGAAAAGAAAGAGAGAGAAAGAGAGAGAGAGGGGAAAAAAGAAGAACCGAGAGGAAATCGTAAAACCGGCAGTGACCCCGTTGCGAGGCTCAAAGCGATAATTGCACACGTTATTCCGCGTTAATACCAGCGGATGAAGCTGGTGGCCCGTCACGCGTCGTCCACCTCCTCCTCTCTCTCTCTCTCTCTCTCTTCTTTTATTTCCACCGCGAATCCCTCTCATCTCCACACGTTTCCACCACGTTTGCAGTCGGGGAGACGCGTTTGATTAATTCTGTATCCAAGCGTGGCTAATTCGCCGGCGATTAACCTCCTCGTCGCGAGAGAGGAGGGGTGACAAAAAAAAAGGAAGAGAGAGAGAGAGAGAGAGGAAAGAAGTGGTGGATAAAAGCTGGACGAGAGAGAAATGGAAATGTCAGGCGTCTATCCCTCCTCGGAACTTGTTGCAACGACATGCACGACCGTGCTGCCACGCACGGTCGAATGATAAACGAGTTGCGATTTGATTAATTCTGAATGGAAAGAGGAAGGGGGGGGGGGAAATGAAGGAGCGAGCGATGCGTATAATAGTTTGGCGTGGTTATTTGGCGAAGAGAAATGGGAGATTATTATATATATATATGTATGTATGTATGTATGTGAAGTTTTGACAACTGTTTTCAGGCGGTCCATTATTCATAATGTTGATATGGTGAAAATCTATATGGATTCTGTTTTAGATTTTCTCTCCCCCTCTCATCATCGTTTTTAATCTTACGCGTTATATTCTTTTTTTCTCTCTCTCTCTCTCTCTCTCGGCGAGTTTTAAGAGAAAAAATGACGTATGATTTCAGACGAGTGCAGAATCGTTGAATTATTTCGAGTGTTATACTCGTCGCTTTTGTGACTTATAGAGTTCGGTGAATCATCAAATTATTATCGCGATGGAAATAAAAAAGAGAGAGAGAGAGAGAGAGATCCTGATCCTTTCTGCGTGAAGCTGAAGCGTCGCGCTTAATCCCGATGAAGTTTTTTTTTTTTTCTTTTTCAACTGGCTCCCTTTTCAACCGAGGCACCCCAACCCCTGTCTTTCCGACCGGTGCTGCTCGAGGAACGCCTGGCCCCCTGTTTTATGCAAGCCTCGGGTTTTATGCAATGAGACTGCGATATCAAACGGCCGCGAAAGTCGTGCTGGCCGAGTGCCGTTGAATAAAATATTCGTTCGTATAAAAAGAGAAGGGAGGGGGGGAGGAGGAAAAAAGAAAAGGAAAAGGAAGAAAGAGAGGGAGGAAAAGAAGAAGGAGGGAGGGGGGACATCCTCCTTCAGGGTGAAAACAACAGATCGTCGTGCAACAGGAATCTTCGTCTCCTCGCGAGTTCTGCCTCTTCGAACGAACTTTAACTTTCTTATTTTTTCACCTTGATCCAATTTTCGAAAATTCGGATAGATAAATTCGATCTTTAATCCTCTACAGACAGTCATTTTACTTGATCATGATTAATCTTATCACCTGGCAAAGTGGCAAGAGAGAGAAAAAGAGAAAGAAATGGAGAGAGAAAGAGAGACAGATAGAGATAAAGATAGAGAGCTAGAGAGAGAGAAAGAGAGACAGAGATAGAGATAGAAAGCTAGAGAGAAAAAGAAACGGAGAGAGAGAGATAGAGATAGAGATAGATAGATAGATAGATAGATAGATAGATAAATAGATAGAGAGAAAGAGAGAGAGAGGGAGAGAGATCTAGAGCGATAGAGACAGAGAGAGAGATAGAGAGAGAGAGAGAGATAGATAAATAGATAGAGAGAAAGAGAGACAGAGAGATCTAAAGCAATAGAGAGAGAGAAAGATAGAGATAGAAATAGATAGAAAGAGAGATCTAGAGCGATAGAGAGAGAGAGAGAGATAAATAGATAGAGAGAAAGAGAAAGAGAGAGATCTAGAGCAATAGAGAGAGAGAAAGATAGAGATAGAAATAGATAGAAAGAGAGATCTAGAGAGAGAGAAAGGAGAAGAGAGAGAGAGAGAGAGAGAGAGAGAGAGAGAGAGAGAATGAATCGCTGCAAGCCGATAATTTTCCTGCTATTTCCCTTTGAGAGAAAGAGAGAGAGAGAGAGAGAGTGGAAGCGTCGAAACAAAGAAAAATCTGGCAAAACGAGTATCTTATTTTTTTTTTGTCCATCGTTAAACGACTCGAGTACGGGGAAGGGAGAAGGAGTGGACAGAGGGGAAGGGGAAGGGGAGGATGGAGGGATAAAGGGTAACGGTTTGATCTGGAACGAAAACAGCGTGGAAACACGGCGTTCGCCGGGAAATAGAGATTTCGCGGGAGGTCTTACGTCGGCTTTGCCGGTTAAGCCGGCCCGGATCGTGCCGTTACAACGTTCCCCCCCTCCCCCTTTCGTGCGATCTCGCGCGCATACCAAGCCCCTCTCCTCCTCCTCCTCCTCCCCCTCCTCTTTATCCGTTGTTCCAACTCGCGGATCGACGACAGCCACGTGGCCAGCCAATCTAAGTTTCCACCCACCGAGAACACTCTTTTTTTTTTTTCCTTCGGAGTATTTTTTTCTTCGAGAGAGTTCGTATTCGAATCGATACTGTAATAATCGTATGCTCGGCCATATTAAAATACAACTCGTCGAAATCTGTATATTTCGAGGAATCGAATGAAAGAAAAAGAAAAGAAAAAGTGAAATTTTTAAAAAATTTTTAGATAGGTTTAGATATTTCTATTAGGTAGATTGGAGGAGAAATATTGTTTGGTAGTTATTGGATAGATACTTTCAATTTCCCTAATTTTTATCATTTTCCTCGAAAATGACTCCGTCGAAAGTATTTCTGATTGTTCATCGACAACTTGAAAAACGATATGATGGTTATTTTAAATTTTCGGAATAATAATAATAATTAAATTAATAACAAGGTAAAGAATGCACGTTCTCGTAAAAGGAGGGAGGGGGGGGGAGGGGCGTCGGAGAGGTTTAGAGCGGCGATGATCCCGGGGAAACGAACGAAACCGGTCTCTAAGTACACTTTAATTAGCCGGCGAGCAAACAATCAAGCTCCTAAGCCGGTGATTTGCACGGGGGAGCGTGCGTGTTCGGATGTACGGAATTACCATCTCGCTGCCGAGAGAGGGAGGGAAAAGCTGGTGTTCCAAGAAATCAGAAATCCGTGCCCGTGCTTATGAGCTTTTCATCGTTCCAACGATCAGCTCGAGGAACGCTTGGTACAGAGCTCTTTGATTATGTTTAAGGGAATGAATCGATCACGAGCTCGTTGTTGATAAGGGTGGTTGTTGACGGTGTTATCGGCTTGTTGCTGCTTTAATTTAAATTTATAACGCGATACCTTTGTGAAAGATCGTTCGTGAAAGAAATTTGGAAGATTTAAAATTTTACGAGATCCACTTTTTTTTTCTTTTTTTTTATATAACGAATGCACAATCGTGAATAGAAATCTTTTTATTATATAAATTTAGGAAGGTTTGGAGACTTTGAACGTTGATAATTTTCTTTTCATTTCTCACACGATTTCTTTCCTTCTTTTTTTTTATAAGAAATGTACAATCGTGATAGAAATCTTCTTATTATATAAATTTAGGAATATTTTGAAATTTTGAACGTTGATAATTTTGTTTTCATTTCTCACACGATTTCTTTTCTTTTCTTTTTATTAAGAATACATAATCGTGATAGAAATTTATTTATTATATATATAAATTTAGGAACGTTTTGTTGAAAGATTTTTTTGAAAGATTTAAAATTTTACAAGATCCACGATTTTTTTTTCTTTTTATAAGGAATGCATAACTGTGAAATCTTCTTATTATATAAATTTAGGAACGTTTTGAGACTTTGAATGTTGATAATTTTGTTTTCATTTCTCACACGATTTCTTTTCTTTTTTTTTTTATAAGGAATGCATAATCGTGATATAAATTTATTTATTATATATATATAAATTTAGGAACGTTTTGTTGAAAGATTTTTTTGAAAGATTTAAAATTTTACAAGATTCACGATTTTTTTTTTTCTTTTTATAACGAATGCATAATTGTGAAATCTTCTTATTATATAAATTTAGGAATGCTTGAACCTTTGAATAATTAATAATTTTGTTGAAAGATTTATTTGAAAGATTTAAAATTTTACAAGATCCACGATTTTTTTCCTTTTTTTTTTTTATAACGAATGCACAGTGATAGAAATCTTCTTATTATATAAATTTAAGAACGTCTGAGTCTTTGAATATTAATAATTTTGTTGAAAGATTTTTTTGGAAGATTTAAAATTTTACAAGACCCACGATTTCTTTCCTTTTTTTTTCTTATAATAAATGCATAACCGTATAATGATATGTACAATGATATGCATAATGATAAAAATCTAAAGTCTTTGAATAATTAATATTTTAATTTTAATCGAGTTGGGGAATGTTATTTCTCTAATTTTCTAATTTTCTAATTTTTTCAATTGCTTTTTCTTTTTGTTTCTTTTGTTTCTTTTTTCTCACCCGTCTAACCTTCTCCTTACCTTTTGTGTTTCAGGTAGGTCTAGTAAGCAATAAATTGATTTGTGTTCTGTGCACGAAGGGAAAGTACGTGCGAAGATTCTAGACAGTATGATGATGGCAAACATATCCCCCGTTATGCTGCCACCCCTTACCGACTATGGGATGCTGACTCCTACCCTCGGAATAAAGGTGAGTCGCGATCAACCAGTTAGGATTGGCAGCGTATCTGTCAACGATTTTCAAGAAGAAGAAGAAGAAGAAGAAAAAAAAAAAGATAAATTGAATTTTAAAAAAAACTTTTTAAATTCTTTTTAAAATTTTTCCACAATCACGAAATTCATACTTTTATTGATACATGTGATAATTATATTAGATAATTTATATAGAAATAAAATTAGATAAAAGATTAGAAATCTTATATAAAATATAGATATATTTATTAAACGAATTGTTTTTGGATAAAAAGGGTGAACCAATTAGTCGGTGTCGGGGGTAAGTGAAGAATCATTCTTTGAATTTTTTTCTCTGAGTGATTATTTCTTTTTGTTGACGCACTTTAGAGAGAGCTTGCTTCTTTTATAGTGCCAATTTTTCTTTTTTCTTTTTTCTTTTTTTTTTTCGAGTTTCCCAGTTTTGTCCAATGTTAATGAAACGTGCATGCTATTGAATTGTTTCTGCATATTTCTGCATACATCTCAGATGAGGATCTTTAAATCGACTGAACAATATCCGGTAAGTGATTCAACAATGATGAATAAATTGTACGTTGTTGAAATTTTATCGTGTAAAATTTATATATAATTTATTTCGAACAACGTTGTTCTTTTTTTTGAAATAATTTTTCGTGTAAAATTTTTATGCAATTCTCTTCTATTCGTTGTTCCCTTTTCTTGGAAAATGAACATAATGGTATTATGGTTGCAAATTTTGAATTAGATTTAAAAAAAGTTGTTGCTTATTCAACTCTTAGACAATTAGGATTTATAATGAGAATATTATCAATTGGTTCAACTGAATTAGTATTTTTACATTTATTTATTCATGCAATATTTAAATCATTAATATTTATATGTGTTGGTAGATATATATATTATATATATAGTAATCAAGATATTCGTTTATATTATGGAATATATTATATTTATTCATTAAAAAGAATAATTTTAATTTTTTCAATTTTAAGATTATGTGGTTTTCCTTCCTTTTAATAGGTTATTATTCTAAAGATTTAATTATTGAAATATTTTTTTTTAGAAAAATAGTTTATTTTTCAATAATTAATTTAATTGTTGGTACAATTTTTACCGTATCTTATTCATTTCGTATAATTTTAGTTACGATTAAGAAATATTTAATGATAAATGTTATTTATAGGAAAGAGGATAAAATTATATGTATTTCTATATTATTAATAATAATTTTTAGATTAATAATGGTATTATTTGAAAGATAATAATTACATTTGCGATGATTTTGATCATGCAAAAGAATGCATCTGTTGATTGTGGCGCCATTACACGTTCAACTTTTACAATTAGCTCTTATTTTTATGCAACTCTTTTGATTAACATTTTCATCAATCAGATAATATTTCTCTTTTCTCTACGATATTCCAAGTTTTTTTATTTGAAAATGTCGCGTGGAGCAAGAATGAGATTAGAAAAGATATTTCCATAATCGAAATTTATTAATTATTCAAGGCTGAGCTGAAAATTCTAATTCGTGGAATACGGATGGGGATGGATCCGCATCCGAGTCGGCACATTATGAGGCCACTGTTGCGACGCAACAGGTACCGACTGTTGTCCGTGGCCATTCCGCGTCGGATAGAGGAATCTCTGAATCGGTTCAGCGAGCTTATGCAACTTATTTCTCGTGACTTTGTGTCTATTAACCTATTCAACGATCCTGCTCCCTCTCTTAATCCTCTATCATCCTTACACCTCTTTCGACCATATTTACGTACGTAATACGTATATCTTTAAAAAGTCTTCTGTCTAACAGTTATTCTAAGCTTTATTATTTTACATACAAGTGATTTCTTCTAATAAATTATTGTTATTATTTTATTACATTATGTATACCTTTAAAAATTTTTCTATTTTTCGTATTTATAGAGATTATTATGCTTCATAGAATTCTTCCTTATTTTACGTAGAAGTGTAATTTCTTCTATAATAAATTATTATTTTATATATTTTATTATATTATATATATCTTTAAAAATTCTTCTTCCTTTAAAAATTGTTCTTATTTATATAAAGTTTTTCTAACCTTTATTATTCATTACTTTTATTTATTTATTTATTTATTATTACCTTTTTTATTTTTACGCAGAAATATAATTTCTTCCAAAATTATTATTATTATTTTATTATATTATGTACCTTTAAAAGTTCTTCTATTGTCTCTATTTATAATACAGAGATTATCGCATCTTATAGAGTTCTTCTTATTTTCGTTATTTTACGCAGAAGTGTAATTTCTTCCATAATAAATTATTATTATTATTATTTTATTTTTTTTTTAAAATCTTCTATTTACAGAGATTATCTCGTCTCTAGAATATAGAATTTTTCTAATAATCTTCGTTATTTTTCTTTAAAAATTCTTCTCTGTATTTATAGAGATTATCGATTATCTCATAGAATTCTTCTAATAATCTTCGTTATTTTATGCAAAAGTGCAATTTCTTCCATAATAAATTATTATTATTTTATTATATTATATATACTTTTAAAAATTGTTCCTATAAAATTCTTCTAATCTTCCTTATTTTTATGCAGAAGTATAATTTCTTCCATAATAAATTATTTTATTATATTATTATTTTATTATATTATGTATTTTTAAAAATTCTTCTTCCTTTAAAAATTGTTACTATTTATATAGAGTTCTTCCTTATTTTTATGCAGAAGTAATTTCTTCCAAAAATTAATAATAAAATTATAATTTCTTCTCTAAATTATAATTTCTTCCAATAAATTATTATTATTTTATTATAGTATGTATACCTTTAAAAATTGTTTCTATTTATATAAAGTTCTTCTAATCTTCCTTATTTTCATGCAGAAGTATAATTTCTTCCATAATAAATTATTATTATTTTATATATTATATTTAAAAATTGTTCCTATTTATATAAAGTTCTTCTAATCTTCCTTATTTTTATAATAAATTATTATTATTTTATTATATACCTTTAAAAATTGTTACTATTTATATAGAATTCTTCTAATCTTCCTTATTTTTATGCAGAAGTATAATTTCTTCCATAATACATTATTATTATTTTATCATATTACGTATACATTATTTAAAAATTGTTCCTATTTATATAGAGTTCTTCCAACCTTCCTCATTTTACGCAGAAGTGTAATTTCATCATAATAAATCATTATCATTACACATCTTTTTCTATTGTCATTGTATTTATAGAGATTATCCCGGAATAACAATAAATTATCATCGTTATTGTATCATATTTATTTCAATTGTACGACACAATTGCTTAGAAAAGAAAATTTCTGCACGATTCCGTGGACGTTCCAATTTCTACCCCATCCAACGGGGCGAGCAGCAACTAGTGGTGGCAAATTACAAACGATTCTCGCTTCGTGGAAGCGGCCGTTCGGCAATTAAGAGGATTCGCCGTGATTTTATCGTTCGCCCCATTCCCCCATTCCCAGCCCGATCGCATTCTTTCGGAACGGCCGGGGGGTATTCTCGACGCGATAACAATTGTCGTTAGGCGAGTGTTTATAAAGGCAGGGATGCAAAACGGGGCGAAACGTAACTCGCCTCGTTCCGAGAGTTCGAGAACGTAACGGGCCTCTTTCGCGTGAACTGTGCCCGTGAATCACGTTAAGTCGCTTAATGTAAATGCATTCAATTTTATCCCCTTTCCCTTTGAGATATATTCAACAACCTTTTCTCTCTCTCTTTTTTTTTTTTTTTGCGTTATTTAACTTTCTCATTTCTACTATCAAATGCTCGAATATGTTTTCCTAAAAAAAAAGAAAAAACGATTAAATCCCTTTCAATGGAATTTTTCAATAGATTGAATCCAACTTATTCGAAGAGATGGATATGTTTTTTTTGATACAAATAAATTGGTGGAATGGCAAAAAGATGTGCAATACATGTATCAGCTTATTTGCCATTGCTACTTGAGATAAGAATGATTATATAGGAAATATTGTGACGTGTAATTACTCGAATGTATTATCTTTCACTGTTTCAAAAAATGCATTAAGTAGGCATTAATGAGAATTTTATCGCATTGATGTGATAAAAAAAGTCTCTCGTAACGCGATTTGCAACTCGATTCAGTTCAATTAATATAAACTATGTAATTTCCTAACTCGAGTAGTTAAGATTAATAATTACCTATCTAGTATAATAATAAGCTAGACACGCTATACATGGAAAATATTTCCAAGCATTTCCATTCTTGATTAGATTAGATCCTATTTCAATGATTTTGAATATTCAAATTGCAACGAAGCATCCCTCTTGTTTCTTTGACCAATAACTTTGAAAATAATTACTGGATACGACACCTCTGCTCCTTCTTATTCGTTCACCAAATTAAGTGGCACAGAATGTAAATGAACAGTATTAAATGCTAAGATCATCGTAACGTGACGCCATCTGAGCAATCGATTTCTCAGAAGAAAATAACCTTGAACGAAAGAATTATCTTGGAATGAAACGATAGATCTTGATGCTCGATTGTTAGCCGAGGGACAGCCGATTTGAATTTTTATCGATCGATTGGAGGGGACGATCACTGCCTTTGTCGGAAGGGAGACGTGTTTCTTCGCACACACAGGTGCACGTTGTATCCGGTTAATTGAATCACTTAATTAATCTTGTAGTCTTTAATTAAACGTAAGGAAAGACACTACGGGGGGTGCCGATAATTTTGATGAGATTCGGGATGCTGGAATTAGGAAAGGAGGGAGGGAGAAGGAGGGGAGGAGATGTGATGATAACGCGTTTAATACTTGATCGTAACGTTTCGAAGTTGGTGGCCGGTGGAAGTCTAATCTGACTCCTGCATCCCTTAATGTTGATTCGATCAATCCGGGAGTTATGAGATTGCAGAGGGAGCTGGTGAACGAGAATTTTTTTATCCAAGCGTTAAACTCAATATTCTTAATTTTCTGAAAAATATTTCCAATCTATTTCCTATAAAATTAACGCAAGATTTGAATTAAATACAAAAGAGAGTTTTTAGTCTTTAGATATTTATCTTTTAAGCGAATCATAAAGTATATGGGATAGGCTTATTTATGGAATAACACATCGGGCACATACGCATCCTTTCGTCCAAATTTTTCATCACCTTTCTGCACAATTATGGCTGAATTTCGTCGATACAGCGTTTAATTTCCTCTTGTAATGCACGTGTGATTGTGGGATTGTCGACGTAGACCTTTCACTTCGAATAACCCCGTAAGAAGAAATCTAATGGCGTTAAATCGCTCGATCTAGGGGGCCAATTCCGATCACCGAAACGAGAGAGTACACGACCAGGAAATGTCTCGTGCGGTGATTGAATCGTTTCGTCGGCTGTACGGCACGTGGCATCGTCTTGTTGAAACCACGTATCGGCCACGTCAATATCATCCAATTTCGGCGGAAAGAACTGCGTTATCGTGTCGCGATATCGAGCACCATTAACAGTTGCTGCTTGACCAGCCTCGTTCTCGAAAAAGTATGATCCGATGACGCCTTCTGGCCAAAATCCGCACCAAACAGCGACACGTTGTGGGTGCGTTTGTTTTTCGCTAATCGCACGTGGCTTCTCCGAACCCTAAACGCGGCAATTTTGGCGATTAACGAAGCCATCGAGGTGAAAACGTACCTCGTCGCTTAGGATTATTTTGCTGGAAAAACCAGCATCCACTTTTTCATGATTAATAATCCATTCCACGTTGTTGTATCGTATAACGCTCCATTTTTACTAACCTAAACTCTCAACTGTCAAACTTCTTTTTTCAATTGTTGCCAACAACTTGATGCAAAAATGGCGCCAAATTCAAATCTTGCGTTAATAATATGAAAGGATTGCTAAGTTAATCTAAATCAGTGAAATTTAACTAAGGAGTCGAGTCACATTTCCGTGACGTTCTTCGTGATGCAACGTCCCAGTCAGAGGCGAAGGATTGTCCTATCTATCGCGACGTAGAGGCGTCCGTTCCCAATTCCTTTGTTTGCTCATGCAAACGAGCAAACTTGACCAATGCACACCGTGCGCGTGGAGCTCGCTTTAATCGTGATTTGTAAACGTGTTGTTGTTAAACGATAAAATTGTCGTCGTTACCGCCCCTTTAATTTCCAATTTTCCTCGAGGAGGAAACGCAATAAATCCGATGTGCGCGGGTCTCTTTAATTTTAGAAAGAGGAGAGTGAAGAGCGGTGAAGAGTGTCGAGTCGTCGTTCGAAAATGAGAGAAGAAGGATTTGCTACAGCTTTGAAAATTTTTTTTTTCGAATCTAGAAAAAAAAGAAAGAAGAAGGAATTCGCTTCCAAGACCTCCCTTTGGTTGCCTTATTATTTTCGCGAGGAAAAATTCGCGTGGCTTTGGTGGCAGGATTGATTTGAATTTTCCTCCACGCCGCTTTACCCATTCAATATTCCATAAATAAATCGGCGTTTAATAGAAAATCGGGTGGGAGCCCGATCTCATCGCTCACTGTCACGCCATGGCCGCGCGCTATCTCAATAATATTCACTTTATAAAGTTTCAATGGCGTCTTTATTATTGGCGGGATGAGAGGCTTGACTCGTTTTCTTGTCCCTTTCTCTTCTTCCGCGCAACAATTTTTGCGCACGTACGTCGAAGAATTCCGGTTATTGGTTTTAATGATTTTACAACGCGATCAAGGAGTGGTCGATGTATTTTTCTAAAAAAAGAAAGAAAATTTTTATTTAGATTCGATTTTTTTTTCATTGAGTTATATATTTATATTTTCATTTTATTTACCCTCGTTTTTTGATAAACATCCGTAAATATACGAAATGGGGATATTCGCCAAATGGATCCACGGGAAATTTAATCCCTTTTCTCTTCTCTCGTTCTTAGTTATTTTCTATCTGCGAAGTTTAGAAAGTTTTGGCAAAGTTCGAAGATAAAATTGAATTCCATTTCGTTTCAGGAAATTTTAAAGTACGATAAAACCGATGATGTTGAGTTTTCTTTTCTTTTCTTTTCTTTTTTTTTCTATCTTTAAAATGACATGTTACGAAACACGTGGCAGGTATTTTCTCTTATTCGCGAATCACCTCCGCGGGAAGAGGGAAGAGATGGTTGACAAATGTAAAAAGATGGGACAAAAAAGGTTCTCGAGGAAGAGGTTCTTGACGTGTCTCAACTTTGGCCCTGGTAACCATAAATGATCATGCAGCGTAACTTTTTATTTATGACACGCGAAAAACTTGGCAAGCCGATACTTCAAAAACTTTCCACCGTTTGCCCTTATACGTTGCGAAGAGAGAGAGAAAGGACCTCAACATGACTTAAGAGTTTCATTAAAGTCCTGGGTGTCCTGGGCCTTCTTTTTCTCTTGAAGAAAGATTGTCTCTTCTCGAAAATTTACTCTATATCCATTTCTATAAAAGAAATATATATAAAAGAAAAAGTATAAAAGAAAAAAAAAAGTATCAAAATATTACTACAAAATACTAACTGTATTTCTTCGCTTTTCAAATATTAATTTGAATTTTTATATAACAATTTGAATAATATTAAATTTTTATGTAACAATTTATTGAATTTTTTTAAAACAACTTTTTTTTTCAAATTCAATTCGATTGTGAATAAAAAAAAAGAAAAAAAATAGAAATAGGGGCGAGGAAGAATCGGTTTTTCGGTTTCGATATTCTTTTCAACCTTGCCTTATCAAGAATGATTTTTGAAGGGTGGAAGGGGTCCGCAGATGGAGGCGCAATCATTTACCTTCCACCCACTAGGCAGATAATTATTTGCGTGAATAGACCTGGCCTGACGAAGCCTGGGAATCCATCACACTCGATCAAACCGCCGTTCCATCCCCAATAACGTCTAACAGTCAGTCAATTGACGATGTATCCTCGTTTATCTTTTTATGCACTCTTTCGCCACCCAAGGGACGATCCTCTTCTCCTTGAGAATGAAAAACTTGCCTTTCATTCTCGACGAAGCTTCCGAAGTTTGAAAATTTTTATCGACATCATAGGTATATATTTAGAGTAGATAGATAGATGTTGATTCTTATCATTGTATTTGTAATTTTCCACCAAGAGACGTTAGATCTTATCTAGTTCCTCTGCAAAAGGATTCACAGCAGAAAACAATAGTAAAGTTTTTTCGACTGAAAAATAAAAAAAAATTAAATTTTTAATTTTTTTATCAATTAATTCAATTAATTAATTTTCTACGAGAAATTATACCTTATCTACAAAAGGATTCACAGAAGAAAACAATAGTTTTGAGTAAAGTACTTTCTCGATTGAAAAATAAAAAAAAAAAATCAAATTTTTTAATTTTTTTATTACTGTATTAATTAATTTTTCATCGAAACGTTACACCTTATCCAATATGCAAAAGGATTCATAGAAAACAATAGTTTCGAGTAAAGCTTTCTCGATTGAAAAATCAAAAAAATAAAAAATCAAATTTTTTAATTTTTTTATCACTGTATCAATTAATTTTCCACCAAAACGTTAAATCTTATTTACAAAAAGATTCACAGAAGAAAACAGTTTCGTGTAAAGTTTTCTCGACTGAAAAAAAAATAAAAAATCAAATTTTTTAATTTTTGTATCAATTAATTCAATTAATTAATTTTCTACGAGAAATTATATCTTGTCTACAAAAGGATTCACAGAAGAAAATAATAGTTTCGAGTAAAGCTTTCTCGAGTGAAAAAAAAATAAAAAATCAAATTTCTTAATATTTTTATCACTATTTTTATATTAATTAATTTTCCATCAAGACACTTACATTTTATCCAGTTCTGCAAAAAGATTCACAGCAAAAAACAATAGTAAAGCTTTCTCGATAAAAAATCAAATTTTTAATTTTTTTATCACTTAATTCAATTATTATCAATCAATTTTCCATCAATTAATTTTCCACCAAGACGTTACACCTTATCCAATTGTTCCGCAAAAAGATTCACAGCAGAAAACAATAGTAAAGCTTTCTCGATAAAAAATCAAATTTTTAATTTTTTTATCACTGTATCAATTAATTTTCCACCAAGACCTTACACCTTATCCAATTATTCTGCAAAAGGATTCACAGCAGAAAACAATAGTTTCGAGTAAAGTACTTTCTCGACTTCTCGAAAATCAAAAAAAAAAACTCAAAATCAGACACTTGTCAAAATCTCATCTGGCGGATCTTTTTTCCCTCGCAAAATCGTTCGCAATTAAAAATTGCGGTCCCTCGTCGAGAACCGGGAGCCGGGGGATCAAACGGAGCGACCCTTCGAAAAACGATCGCGTGACGAGGCCGGAGAGGAGAGAGGAGGAGAGGGGATAGGCTCGTAACACTCGTAACCGGGGGGGGAGGAGGTAGGTGATTCCCGGGCCAAGAGCAGGTTGGCCAACCGAAATCCAGCGCCTAGGCTGAAACAAAGCTTGGAAGCTCGGCCGTGCAAACAGCGCGGGGGGAGGCCAGCGCGTTGCTCCGCGAAACTTTAACAATGGTTATTGTCTCGACACCGGCTCTGTAACTGGCCTAATAAAATGGCGGAAGCCGCCTCTGGGGGCGAAAAAAAAAAAGAAAAAGCGGCGCCACGGGGAAAAATCGGGCGGATTGGGCGAAGGTCGAACGAGCGAGAGGAGAGAGAGAACGGCCTATGGCTGCTCTCTCGTTAACGTTTTTCGAGCCTACTACCTTCTCGTAATTCCATATACCACTCTTGCAGCTCCCCCCTCCTCTCGTTCGATGTTGCTCCTCCTTCCTTTTTTTTTTTGGATTCTATTTTTCTTTTTTTTTTTCACGATATCTAGCGATATCAGGCTTAATGGCTCGAGTTATTTTTTTCCCCTGGAATTGCACCTTCCAATTTTATTTTATTATACGCGAGGATCACGAGGATTTGCTCCCATTCTCTCTCGAGTCTTTTATTTATTTATTTCTCTCTCTCTCTTTTTTTTGTTCGACGATAATGACGAACCGTTGTCGCGATTATTATTATGTGTCGAGGAATCCCAAAGGTCGTTTGTTTCTTTTTTTTTTTTTATCTCTCGTTTACAGCGCATTTTATAAAATTTGCAGAATAAAGAGAGAGAATAAAGAGAGAGAGGGGAGGATGGAGAAGGAGGAGTCGTGGTAACAAAGAACTGATTTAAGATAACGCGTGGTTGCGACGCGCCCGTTTGCCTGGAAGTTAGTTTAGCGTGCATTTTGCAAGATCTTTGGCCGCGCATTCAACGGGCGTTTCATTGCGAGAACGCGTGCATATTTCAATGGAACAAACATTTCGTGGTGGAAACGTGGCCTATTCCCTCCTTCCCCCTCCTCAGGCTATCCCGAACTCGAGCTATTTCGATGCGAGGCAGCTTTTGATTCGTTGCCTCGCACCGTGACGTCGCCGGTGATCAAGCTTTCCGGGTTGCTGGTGGCAACCTTATTGTTCGATATTAGTTTCGAAGCCTAGTTCGGAAAATTTAGTTCGACGAAAGTCTGCTCGCTTCGTTTCACGCGTTCCTTCCGTGCGAAAATTCTTTCTTTCATTCATAATTGATAATAATAACGTCTTTATAATCCCGTAATTCAATTGCTCTTTATCAATGTTCGTGATCGATGATCGGACTTTCATAGCCGATCATCGATGATCCCATCAATGATCATCATTTGGAATGAATAGCGTTTCGTGACAATGGATAACTGCACATGCATAATGATCGTTTTTTATCGATCAATGATTTGTGTAAAATTGGTGAAAATGTATAAGGAAATATCGGGGAATACCGATTATCAATAATGATATTTAATAATTATTAGTAATGGTATAATAATAGTATAATAATATAATTATCAGTAACAGTCAATGTCCAATCACTGGCACAATAGCTCTTTGTACTAATTACCGATAATCGATATAGAGAAAGCCTTAGAGTAATCGCTGTGGCGATATTTGATATTAAATTATAACAAATTGCCTCGATAAAAAGTGATAAATAGGTATCGAGGGGAGGGGGGATAATGATATATATGTAATCGCGAATGATCGATGTAAAGAAAAAAACGATAACGAGTTATTTTATTGGTAATTAATAGGAAAGAGGAAAAACTCGATACACTCGATTTATGAGATCAATAATGTTCCAGCTTGGAAATTATTTATTAAATCGAATCAATCAGATTATTTTACAAACTTTTCAATTTCTCCTTCTTCGCTTTTTTTTTTATCGATTATTTGCACGAATCCGTAGCAAACATTCTCAAACGGTGAAAAACTATTCTTCAATCTTCAAAAAGTAACTCAATTCCAATTTCTTTACCGCAACAACAAATTCTCATCCGTAAAAATCTGTCTCAAACATTCTCAAACATTCTCAAACATTCTCAAACATTGATCGATCGGGTCAAACATCTTCAAACATCATCGAAAGGCGGTTTAATTAAGCCTTTCGACGACTTGTTACTCGTTTCGTAAACGAAATCGTCCATTTTCCTCTGACAGAATCTCTTATTTATTTATTTTCTTTTTTTCACGGAACTAATCCCTAGTTGCTCCAACATCTTCAAAACAGCGTTTCCAACGACGACGACGACGACGACGATCTTGTCTGTAATTAAACTAATGGAAAGCCAGTCGCCGCTTTTGTACGAGTTGAGGTTGATGTACAAGAAATATATACACGCCGGAGGGGATGAAAACGAGCAAACATCGGGACGCAATCCATTGAAATTCGCGGCGCGACTCGCGGGTCAGTTGAAAGCCGCGAAACTTCTCTCCCTCCCCTGGAAAAAAAAAGAAAAGATAAAATTGTATGCCAAACTCCCCCTTTTTATTTCCAAATATATATTTTCGCGCTGTATTTTTCTCTCAACAGTCGGAGGATGATTGGATCATTTTAGTATCATACGCGAGTTGAAATAATTAAATAGAATTTACTTTTTTTTTTTTTTTTATATATATACATTTCGCAAAGGAAGAAGGAAAACGGGGTTAATAATGAAATTTGATTATCAGTTTATTACGCACAGTTATATTTCCATCGTTTATCCGTATATAAACATTGAATTTGTCATGTCTAAAACAAATTTCAATTTATTTCAAAATATTACATAAATATTTAGGATTAAAAGACTAAAATAAATATTCTTTTTCATTTCGCGCAGAAAGAGAGCATAAAATAAATATTCAAGGATTCAAACATTTGAAATATATATATATATATTTTATAGATAAAATGAAATATTTCTTTCCCTCGTGAATGAAATAGTCGTAAAATAAAATAGAATAATCTTCTCGTGAAGAATCTACAATATTTTTTGAAACAATATTATCTCTTTTTAAACTCGATCCAATATATATATATATATTATACGATATTAATCGACTTTAAGGGTAGAAAAAAAATTTAATCTTTCGACGATAATATTCGAGAAAGATACCTTTATTATCTAACTGGATAAATCGTTTAAGGAAAAAGAAACAAAGAGCGCGTGGTATTGTTTCTGTCCGGTCGTAAGGTTGATGTTCGAAGCCTCGAAACGATCGAAAGTTTTTCATGGGGTAAAAGGAGGGCAGGTGGAAAATAATGGATTCAGTTGCTCGGGAGAGTGATTAATGGCTCAGCCCAGGCGTTTAAGATATAATTAATTAGTGGGTTAAGTAAGTTGCCCGACTTTAAACAGTTTTCAAGTTTTATTAGATTCACCAACGGCATTTAGTTTAATGTATTTATATCGGCCAAAAACTATTCTCCCAGGGTATTTTAAGGGCCTTCACCCCCTCCCCTTTCCCCTCTGCTTCCGGTCGATTGTTTATTAATGCGTTTTTAATTACGCCCCTCCGAATTACTTATCTGTCCACGAGACAAAAATTTCGATACGTTTCTCGTGAATGCATACTCGTAAACGATCATTTCCAATATCCTAATTATATATATTGCAAGAACAAAAATTTCAATAATTTCGATAAAATATCTGGAAAATATTCGTAGGTACATTTTAATAGAATTTTCGAACATTTTGTTAACAAGTTTTGAACGATCGTATTACAAGCTTTTTTCGTCTAATCTTCATTATTTCTAACTATATTTATAATATTCTGTGCAAATAAAAAATAAACAAATGTAAAATACAATATTAAATACAAGAAAATGATGTAAAAATCTGAAAAAAATCTTGATAAATATTTTGGTTTCATTCATTACAAGCTTTTTTCATCTAATCTTCATTATTTCTAACTATATTTACAATATTCTGTGCAGATAAAAAATAAACAAATGTAAAATACATATTAAATACAAGAAAAAGATGTAAAAATCTGAAAAAATCTTGGTTAATAATTATTAAAATTATTAAAATATTTTGGTTTCATTCATTACAAGCTTTTTTCATCTAATCTTCATTATTTCTAACTATATTTATAATATTCTGTGCAGATAAAAAATAAACAAATGTAAAATACGTATTAAATACAAGAAAATGATGTAAAAATCTGAAAAAATCTTGGTTAATAATTATTAAAATTATTAAAATACTTTGGTTTCATTCATTACAAGCTTTTTTCATCTAATCTTCATTATTTCTAACTATATTTATAATATTCTGTGCAGGTAAAAATTAAACAAATGTAAAATATAATCTACTATTTTTTTTAATCTAATCTTCATTATTTCTAACTATATTTATAATATTCTGTGCAAATAAAAACTAAACAAATGTAAAATACGTATTAAATACAAGAAAATGATGTAAAAATTTGAAAAAATAGTAAATATTTTGGTTTCATTCATTACAAGCTTTTTTCATCTAATCTTCATTATTTCTAACTATATTTATAATATTCTGTGCAAATAAAAACTAAACAAATGTAAAATACGTATTAAATACAAGAAAATGATATAAAAATCTGAAGAAATAGTAAATATTTTACTTTCATTCATACCGATACTTCCATGATAGCATGTACAGAGTGGAAACAGTGGAAAAGAAAGGGGGAAAGATAAAAATGATGAAAAATGGGGAGATTATAGACAGGGAAGGATATCAGAAAATCCGTGTATATCCGTTTGAACGATAATAAGGGGTTGAGGGCCGATACTGCGCGCCCCGTTCGATAGACATTACCTGGTACGATCTTGGAAAATGGTGAAATTCGCGGTGTCCCGCCCCTGGCAAATGGAAAACGGATCCCTCGTACGATTTTAGTGCATCACGTGTCGGATACATCCCCTTTCGATTGCATTGTCGCGTTACCATCTTTCCTCAGAAGGAGGAGGAGACGCGAAAGGCTTGGAACACAGCTCGAATTCGCGTATCTTGCGATACTGCAAACTTGAATTCATAGAAAATCGCGAAAGGAATCACTCTCTTTCTCTCTCTGTCTTGAAACTCTCTCTCTTTCTCAAAAGTTTCACGAAAATTTCTTTCTCCCCTTAGAAATGTCGTTTTTTCGATGAAGAAGGGATTCCAGCTCCCTCCAAACCTCTCCAATCGATGAAATTGAATTATGAAACGGTTTAACCAATTCGTAATCTCTTCTCCAAAGTTGCCAAGTTACGAGAAGAGAAGGTGTAAAAAGGGGGAGAGGAGGGGATGTTCCTTTTTTTTATTTTTAATTCCCATCCAGTTGCCATTTCTAATTTCATCCAACGACTGCAAACAATTCGGACGGAACAGTCATATAATTGTCGGTAATTCGATCCTCTAACGCAGTTTAAACGCAAAAACTGTCCACGTTGGCTGTGCACAGTCTGTCGCGCACGTGCTTAATTGAGTACGCTAATTAAGGGTGCGATTGAACGATACCCACCTCTCTCCCCCTCCTCTCCGCCACGCTCGTGGACACACACGCTCGTTCCACCCTCGTCGCGCGCGCGCGCGTTGTCGAGTCCTCCTCTCGCGTCGAAATGAACGGTTTAATAACTGTTTAACCCCTTATTGTCCGACCGGTTGCATCTCTAATGGATCGTCGGTTAATAGGGCATTGCATTTCCATTCCCAACGCGCGAAAGCTGATTTCTTTTCAATGCTCGAATTATCGATCGACCGTCCATTGTCCAGGAATTACTTACCGGAACGATTGGCAACAATATGGAGGATAAATGAATAACTCTGATCCTCTGATCGTACACACTGTTTATCGATTCAATACGTATTTAAGAAATCAGGATTCTTATATTTGTGTGTGTTTGTGTGTGTGTGTGTGTGTGTGTGTGTGTGTGTGTGTGTGTGTGTGTGTGTGTGTGTGTGTGTGGAATAATTGGAAATTTATTATCCAAAAGGAAGAAAAAGAAGTTCGTAGACACGATTTTGGAGGAACTTGTACTGTCACATGACAGTACAAGGTTGCAAGAACGCTATGCACGGATTTCGCTGGGATTTCGAGAAATCCAACGATTGCATCGATATGAGGGGAAAGGTCTATTAAAACTTTAATGGCGAGTGTCGTTTTTAAAAACGTTTCGTTTCAGAACGCGTCGGGTTGATCAAATTTTCGGCGCGGTTGACGGCCAACATGGCAAACAAAGTTTGCTCGGCGCGGCGGCGTTAATTCGGTTTGCCACGCTGTTTTTTTTCCTCTCTCCCTGTCTCTTTTCCACCATGAGGAGGGGAGAAAAGACGTCCCAGGGCGATGTTGCCCCCGGCTGTCGTAGACACCCTGATAGACGAATTTTAAAAAGCGTGCGCCGTCCCTCCCATCCCTCTTCCATGCCCTTGAGGCGCATCCCGCGGCTCACACTATGGATCTTCACACTGTGGAAAAATTCAATTCTCGATACCGAATTTCGTAATCAACGCGAGTTTTAGGAATTTTTATTTTTTTTTGCACGATGCTCGTTAGAATGTCGAAATTTCATTTGTCAAGGATGTAAGGATTTCTTTAATTACTTCTCTCCGCGATTCTTGATTAAGTTAATTTCTTCTTCGTGTGATCGATGGTTGGAATTTTTTAGCGTTGACACTTTGAGTTTACTTTTTTTTTTTTCTGTTAAATGGATAAATCACGTTCTGTAAGTCGCTTTGTTTTGCTTCTCTTCTGTTTATCGTCTTAATCTACGTTTCTGATGTAAATCGATGTAACTATTTTCTATTTATCCTTCGAAGTGAATGAATTGCAGAAACCTTTGCAGAATCCTGGAAATTTGATACAATCGTAAAATATGGTTTCTTCTCGCGTGTGACTGGGAAATGATATTAACGAGTCAATAAATAAACGCATTTCCGAACGAGTCGATCTTTTTGAAATCTGGGATCTTTGAAGCGAGGGACACGATGAGAGGCTGTCCGTTGCACGCTTTAATCCTCCATTGTAATACGAAATTCGCAAGGAAACGACAAAGAGCCGGCCTATAAATTTAACCGCCTTCCGGTTTATCGGCTCCAGCCTTCGATCACAAAAGAAATCTCTTCTCTCCCTTCAATTTTTTCCTCCATTTACTCTAGAAACGAGAATAATTTTGCTCCTTTTCTTTTTCTCGTGGCACACGTAAATAACTTATTTAATATTTCTCGTTATCCCCCTTTCGAAATCTTGTTCGATTGCCTTTGGAAAAAATCGAATTTTCGGCACATTTTAATCGATTTTATTCTTCTGGTCAACTTTCTAGGCTTCGTTCAAGTTCAAGGCAGAAGAAATTCATTGGGATAGAAATTTAATCGCAATGTCTTCAAACAAACTTGGATATCATGAAAAGTTGCATTGGTTATTTAGTTGAAACTATTATTTACAACGAGATGAAAAATAAATTTTACAATTATATATATACATTTTTAATATCGATTCGAACAGGAGCCAATTTATCTCTAAAATATTCCTGATATTTTTCAATGGTTAAACAAGAATGCTAATCCGAATAAACACGTGTATCGACGAGATTCGGCTTGGCCGAGAAATCTATTTGCCCGTCGACCACAAATCACCGGGGTCTTCGATCCTCGCTAATCCCTCAGACGGGCGGAAGGGTCGTCGAAGAAAGGGATTTCCGTTTCGAGACCCATTCCGCCTCACCGTGAATTTCCCTCCAACGGGCTCTAACTCTTCCCTCCCCAGATCTCGGCGTGTGTCCCTTGTACTTTTCCGACCACCTTTCTAATTCCTTTAAGCAAATAGCAATCTCTCGCCGATCTCTAACCACCCATAAACTTTACTTTGCGCGTAACAAATTTCCCGCTTCAACTCGATCACGAATACCTGTCGATAATTCTCACTAACCTTTTCTTCTTCTTCCCTTTTTTACATTAAAATATCTTCGAAAAGCATTTTACGTCAAATATTTTTATTTTTTTTTCTTAGGCAGGATTGAGAATTAATTTTTAAACTAGGGTGCCCCAAAATTAACGCAAGATTTAAATTTGCCGCCATTTTTGCATTGGCAATCCTGAAGAAAGAACAGTTTCATAGCTGAGAGGGTTTAGGGTTAGTAAAAATGGAGCGTTATACGATACAACAACGTGGAATGGATTATTAATCGTGAAAAAGTGGATGCTGGTTTTTCCAGCAAAATAATCCTAAGCGACGAGGCACATTTTCACCTCGATGGCTTCGTTAATCGCCAAAATTGCCGCGTTTGGGGTTCGGAGAAGCCACGTGTGATTAGCGAAAAACAAACGCACCCACAACGTGTCACTGTTTGGTGCGGATTTTGGCCAGGAGGCGTCATCGGACCATACTTTTTCGAGAACGAGGCTGGTCGAGCAGCAACCGTTAATGGTGCTCGATATCGCGACACGATAACGCAGTTCTTTCCGCCGAAATTGGATGATATCGATGTGGCCGATACGTGGTTTCAATAAGACGATGCCACGTGCCATACAGCCAACGAAACGATTCAATCACCGCACGAGACATTTCCTGGTCGTGTACTCTCTCGTTTCGGTGATCGGAATTGGCCCCCTAGATCGTGCGATTTAACGCCATTAGATTTCTTCTTATGGGGTTATTCGAAGTGAAAGGTCTACGTCGACAATCCCACAACCACGCGTGCATTGCAAGAGGAAATTAAACGCTGCATCGACGAAATTCGGCCACAATTATGCAGAAAGATGATGAAAAATTTGGACGAGAGGGTGCGTATGTGCCCGATGTGTTATTCCATAAATAACCCTATCCTATGTACTTTATGATTCTCTTAAAAGATAAATATCTAAATACTGAAGATTCTCTTTTATATTTAATTCAAATCTTGCGTTAATTTTGGGACAATTTTCATTATCCAATGAAATAATCTCTCTCAGAAATCGATCAAAAACCCCGATTCCAAAAATCCTGAGTATTCTAGCTCTTCCTCCTAGCGGCCGCAGACACTGTCCAAAGTGGAGATCAGTCTGGCGGGAATTGGATGGGGTCCGATCGAGCGTCGAACTCTCGAATAAGCGCGAGCAACCTGATTCCTGAGGGAGCCGCGAACCAACCCGGTGACGGGCTTTAAATAAATAAAGAGGCGGAGAAGGGAGAGAAAGGCAGGGTGGCAGGACGAATGGCAGATCTAGGGGAGCAGCATCCTGGGAGCCATGCATCAAGTCTTATTACCCTTCCTAGCTTCGTAGATGTACATACATATACGTGTGTATGTGTGCAGTCTGTAACACGAGGTCGTGATGTTTCTGGAAAAATTGGTTATTTTTTTTATTTTTTTTTTTTGAGAAGTTTTTGCAAAAGAAACTCCACCCAGACTTCGAAATGGTAGAATAGATATGTATATCGATGAGTTTGTTAAACTTTTGTGATGATCCAAGATAAACAGCAGTGTAATGGAGTTAATCCATACCAGAATTATTTATCTGCTTATTTGTTTATTATTGTGATATTTTTAAATAATCCTGAGAGTCGAAACTATATTGACACGTCACAGGATATATATATAGCGACTTGTAATTCCAACGATCATCCAAAGATGGAATTCCTGTCTCTGTGATCAATTTTCAAGTACAGTGTATATAAACAACCAGACAAATAATTCTGATATGGATCAACCTCGTTCCAAATTATCTTATTACTGTTTATCCCAGATTCCTTTGCTCCAATAAATTCGCGAAGCATTTCTTTGCGGCTATCTTTTTTTGTAAGAAAAACTCCTCGCCTCTCGTTCTGTCCTCTCTCCACCATTCTTCAAACGTCCAAATTATTCATCAACGGAAAATCGAGGTGTACTGTAATACTTTTCTTGGCCATCCATCATCGAGGCTCCTTTTTCTTTATAAACTTGTTCTCGCCAGGAATTCGAGCGGTCGCGTGACCGGCGATAAAAATCGAACGAGATCCACGAAGGAGACGCGACAGCTTGGTCACGTGATAGGCCATTCGACGGATGCGTGGCGCCCCCTTTTTCGAAAGTCTCGCATGCCTCGCTGCAATATCTTCGCGTGATCGAAGATTTTCGTGGATACTCGACGATCGATGCGAGTTTGATCATCTAGATCCCTTTATTATTTAATTCTAAAGTTTAATTTAATTTTGTGACGTGAAAAAAGACTAGATAATGATACATATATATATCGTGTAAACGAGTTAACGAAAGACAGGGCGAAATATCGGGTATAAATCGATATATCTTCGCGTGATCGAAGATTTTCGTGGATATTCGACGAAAATATTCGATCGAAGCAAGTTTGATCACCTAAATCCCTTTATTATTTAATTCTAAAGTTTAATTTAATTTTTTGACGTGAAAAAAAAAGATATATATATCGTGTAAACGAGTTAACGAAAGACAAGGGTTAATGAAAAAAGAACAGATAATGATATATATAAATAAATGAAAAAAGAAATGATAATGATATATATAAATAAATGAAAAAAGAAATGATAATGATACATATGTATCTTGTAAACGAATTAAAGAAAGACAAGGGTTAATGAAAAAAGAATAGATAATGATATATATAAATAAATGAAAAAAGAAATGATAATGATACATATATATCTTGTAAACGAGTTAACGAAAGACAAGGATTAATGAAAAAAGACTAGATAATGTTATATATATAAATAAATGAAAAAAGAATAGATAATGATACATATATATCGTGTAAACGAATTAAAGAAAGACAAGGGTTAATGAAAAAAGAATAGATAATGATACATATATATCGTGTAAACGAATTAAAGAAAGACAAGGATTAACGAAAAAAGAATAGATAATGATATATATATATATATATATATATCTAAATAAATAAAAAAAAAATAGATAATGATACACATATATCGTGTAAACGAGTTAACGAAAGACAGGGCGGTTAATCGATAGGTCGAAATATCGGGTATAAATCGAGCGTTTTGACAATGATTTGGCATTTTTGTCGTTCCGTTTCGACTTTAAAGGGGCGGCGATCGGGCACGGCACGACATCAATCATCCTTGGTAATTTAGCGCGTGGAACAATCGACAGCTGTGACCGTAAATGGATTTACCGGCACGTATGTACGGATGACCGCAATAATGATTCGTTCAAACAGAATTATGCACGGCCGATGCCACGATAACGACGCCGCTAAACGCGGACAAATCGTTGTTACACAATTCCGCCAGTCGATGACTGGCATCCCCGGAAGCGGCGATGTACAAAATCGATCGGATCGGCCGTCGTCTTTCTTAATATTCCTCCCTGTATTTAACGTTTCCATTGAACGAATTCTCAAATAGGAATTTATTCCCATCCATCAAATCGAATTCTATATTCAAATTTCTCTGCCAATTATAAAAACAGATTACAATTACAGACATCTTACCAACAAAATTCCCGTGGAAATTTTTCCCCTGACATTTTAACAAATTAAAAGGATTAATTCCTCTAACCGTTCTCGATAAGCTCTAAAAAAAAAAGGTTGAAAGAAGATCCCTTGCCATTAGAAGATCAGAGGAAGATCCTCTAGAAACGTGTCATCACCTCTATTCGAAATGACTTCCTTTTACGCAAAGATAAATCTCTCTCGAATGTAGAAAAAAATTAAATCGAATTTCTTCATCCCAAAATTATCGAAGAAGAAATCCTCGCCGTTAGGGATCACATCTCCTAGCCGAGGATGGAATATTCAATGATTTGTTTGTCGAATATATTTATAAAAGAAAGAAAGAAAGAAAGGAAGGAAAAAAAGAAAACATTTTATATTGAAATAATCGTAATTTTTGAAAATATCGTTGCGTGCGATTGCACAAATTATTATCTCTCTTAAACACGAGAGAGAAGAGGGCTTGGAGTAAGTAAGTTAAATAGGGAAATTCCTGGGGACATTTCGATCTGCCGATCTTCCGGCAGCCTCCCCCTTAAGGGGGTGGCTAATCCTCGACGTATGTCGCGATTTCGCGATCTGCATACTGCTTAGCCCCAACCTTCCAGCAATTTCCCGGGGACTTAGGCTCGGTTCCCAACTGGGCTGGCGCGGAACCGGAGGGGTTTGCCCATCGTATTAAGTCGTCGCCAAGGTAGGATTAACGATCGCAGCGCCGCCACGCGATCCGCCACACCTGCGTCAGATTTTCTGTTCAACCTTTTCTATTCGATTCGCCCTCTCCCTGTCGAAAGTAAAATATTCTTGGCGTATTCTTGGTGGATCTCGTGTAATAAAGGATGAGGAGGGGATCTTGGGGAAGATTTGATACGGAAGTTAAATAGAGATTATAATGGAACCTGAACCTGAGGATTTGTCCTGATCGTGTAAGTATTACAGGAGTACGTTTAATTTTAATTGCGAGAGGAACGATTCTTCTATTTTCCAATTATTGATTATTTCAAAGGTTGTTGTTGTTGTTTGTTGTTCTTTCTTTAGTTGAAATAAAGAATTTTTTTTAATTCTTTATCCAATGTGATATTTTGGTACAGAAGAGTAGATGATTTTAATTTGGAGTAAGTTTCGACTTAGTTCTTCCAATTTTGTAAAGAAGATTGTTTATGCGAGGTAAAAGGAACTTAATTATCGTTTTTCTTTATTTTTATTTTTTTTTCTCAGAGAGACGTATTTAAAAATCGTGTTACCGAGTTGCGGAAGATTTGATGTTTTCGCGTAAAGAATATTTTTTACTACTCGGTTTCGTAATTCCATAAACGTGTATAAATATGTACTAATGACGTAGAAAAACTTGGCAAGTTTTTTTGGTAATCTTTTCTTTCACAAAGCTGAATACATAACGTACACGAGGCAAAGAATTTAATTTTATAGCTTAAAATGTATGTTTTTTTCTTTTTTTTTTTTTCTGAAATGAAAACGCCACGCTATGAACGTATAATAATTTTTTTTTTTTTTAGTAATTTTTAATTATTTCTCTCGTGGTGCTCGAATGAAAATTTGTTAAGTTTTAAAATGTGACGTATATTTTTTCTCATTCTCGTTATTTCAATATAAAATGTTTCCTTTTTTTCTATCTTTCTTTCTTTCTTTCTTTTATAAATATATTCGACAAACAAATCATTGAATCGAAACTGGAAAATTAATTGGTTTGTTTTGAAGATTCGCACCCCTCTGTTTTCTTTTTTTACAGATGCACGCGATTTTTGGCACGGATGTCTTACTAAATCTTAAGAAAATATATTAATTTTTGTTCCAGGTAAGATTTCTGGCTTCTTTGGCTCCGTTTCCTTTGGCACGCGAGCAGCTTGGTAAGTTGATTAAATTTTTCTCTTAACGTCTTCTTCCCTTTCCTTTATCGCCGTAATTAAGAAAAGAAAAGGAAATTTATCGTCCTGTATTTACCTGTTACCGCGACATGTTTCGTTTGTTTCCAATATTTTGTTTCACTGAAATTCATTTTGCTCATTGAATATCATTTCAAATTCCCTATAATTATCCAAATTATTTTTAAAGAACGAGCGAATTTTTTTTTTAAAGTCTAGAATTATTGAAACCCTCTAAATAAAATCTCTTCGATTAACTTTTTTTTTAAAAGCTAGAAACTTTATCAATTCGAAAGATTAAAGATTATCGATCAAAGAAAAAGTTTGCAACTGATCATCGATCAAAATGGAAAAGGATAGGATTCCTACTCTCGAAAGGTATCGAAAAAACGAGGTCCACGAGGTCCGCGAGAGTCTCTGATATCTCGTACGTTAATTAAAGGTGGCTACGATCTCGAAGAGTTACGACGCCTAGTAATTATTTCATTTGCCGCTTCTCGATTTGACAGTAATTAACGTAGCTACTTGGCCGAGCGAATATTAGCACGTCAGACGTGAAGTCAGCTCCATTCTTCCCCCTTGTTTAACCTTCGTTCCATCTTATGATACCCGTGGTCGCGTTTAATTAACGATACCACCCCTCCTCCCTCCTCCTACCTCCATGGAAATCCTCGTGTCTGGTGGATTAGCAAATTCCTCTCTGTTGATCTTGCGAAAGTTTCTTTGGAAAGATTAGCAAAATATTTAAACATTCGTTTCTCTTTTCTTCTTCTGTATTAATTATACATTGTAAGACGATAAGAGGAGATACCGTAGGAACTTTTTATAAACATTTCCTTTCGACAACAAATTTTTTTCCACACGAAACGTTCTTAAAGAACGAGATTTCCTTAAACGAATCATTTTAATACATTCCCTCATCGTATTAAGGAGGATTCTTAATAATTTTTCTCCCTTCATCCCTTCTTTTACGGAAATTAAAACCATCCCTAAAATTGTCTCTCCATTCTTTTTTATTCTCTTTGAATCAATCGATCTTCGAATTCTTGCCAACTTCTTCGATCTGCAGAGATCGAAATCGTCTTTCAACGAAGAATCTTTTTCGAGGAACCGTAAAAAAAAAGACACTCCGTCCATAAAAATCAGAAATCCGAATTCTTCCCCGCAAAACCTTTGTGTCTTTATTCCCCTCATTGATTCGATGTGGATAATCAGGTTACCACTTTCGAGGGTGGTAGAGGGCCGATTGCTCGAGCATTCTCGAGGCCGTGGAGGGTGAATCGGTTCGTTGCGCAATCGATCCCGATCGACGCCGCTCGTTTCTGAACAATCAGAATCCCGAAGAACGCATCGAGAGCGCTCTCGTGGCCGTCACTAACTTCTCCTGGGTTTTTTCTTTTTTTCTTCTTCTTCTTTCTCTCGAGAGCTGATCACGCCTTCGAATTTCGATTCTTTCGCCCGTTTCTCATCCCCCTTTGACGCCCACTTGAACGATCGTAATCTCGGTCTTGGACAAACTATTCGAGAAGCGTCGTTGTCGAGGAGTGAATGGAAACGTTGTTTCGTTACGTTGTTTGAAAAGGGTCGTTGTTGATCGACGAATGGTCAGGTTTTTTTTTTTTTTATATCCGTGATTACGAATTCGGGGTGATATTAATTATTCGTGAATTAATTGAACGCCAGTTTAGTTTTGTTCATTTCTTTTTTATTGAATTATATAAATTTGATGTATATAGTTTAAATTGAACGATAGATGTTATTTTACGATTTAATATTATCGTGATCCATAAATAATATTTCAATTTCAAATAGCATTGATTTAATTTGCACATTTAATAATTATACATCGATGATTATTTCAACTCGATAATGTCAATTTTAATTAAGAAAAGTTCTCGTATTTCGAAACAATTCTGTTAAAATTCATCGTTTTCCTCCATTTCCTCTTGTCAATATTGTACATTTTGCAATCCAAGCTCTGTTTAATTCCTTTCATAAATAATGAAATACATATCTATCGAGTTACAAGTGATAGAGGTTGTAAAAATTCTCAGATAAAGCTAGAAACGATCTTACTTGATAGGACGAAACTTTAGCATTTTATTTATCTAGTTACATTTCGATTAAAGTTAAGAAAACTCGTCTCGAAATAATTATTAAAATAGACGTATCGAGAGGATTTATTTTATAAATCTAAACCATCTTTGGAAAACGCACGTACATCGAAGATTGAAAGAACCGATTAAATATTTAAGCGCCATTAAATCTTAAAAATAAGAAAACATTCGTGAGACACATGGACCTATCCATACTATATATAAAACTATCACAATATATTTCGACTCGAATCCTAACTATCTCCCATTAACGCAAAACCACTGTAGTAACACGTCACAGAACGATCATCGACGTAGAAACGGAATCCACTCCTGTCCACCACCACCACCACCACTGTTCACCGGTTATCCTTCCCCCACCACCACCACCCGATCACCAAACACACCGCCAACCACGGTGAAATCCCATCCAACCCAAACATAAGTCACCAGCACTCGCGTTCCCCTTCGCGAAGAAGGAATCGGTCTAACCTGGCCGGCGAGGAACTATCCACGGTGAGAATCCCCCGAGCGAAGTCGTGAGTCGCGGGCAAAGAGCGAGAAAGAGAGGCGGATTGGAAGAAAAAGAGGCGAAAGCGAGCGAAACAGGGTTAGTAAAGACACACCACTGTGTTCTCTCGGCCGAGCTCTCCCTCGAGTGGGGATAACTGGTGTGAGCGGCGCGGGGCGGGGGACGAGGACAGCGGGACGACGATAGGGAGGGAGGGAGGGAGGGAGGAAGAGCCGATCAGGAGGGAGAGAGCGGCGAGGAGCGAGGCACGAACTTACGCCCGGTTGCGCGCAAACTCGACTCGGCTCGTGAAGTTTCGCGAGATCTCGGCAATCCCTCGCTCCCGATTGGCGCCGCTACGTGCGCCGGGGTGCAAAGAGCAGGGGGTAACGTTTGAAAGCCGCGTATACGCGGCGACACGACCCGGCCGCGGCGACGGTGGCGGTGGAGGCCTACGCGGGCGCCGCGAGAGAGACACTACTCTCAGTTGTGTCAAGCTAGGCGATCGAGTAGGACGCTCTTTAATCGTTCCCGCCTCCGAGTTACTCTCTCACGTACACACACACCGCCTCACACACACACACTCCCACACACACACTTTCTCCTTCTCTCTCTTTCTCTCGGAAAAACCTCACCTCCCCGCCCTCCCCACCGTGCAGGTCGCGGCAAACAGCCTCTCCAAGCCGACGCGACACCACAGTCACACACGTGCACACAGACAGACACACACGCGCGCCCGACCGATATCTCTCATCTCTCCGTGTCCTCTCGGAACAGAAAGTATATATATACACACACAAACACACACACACGCGCGCGCGTAAATAATAATATACGACCAAGTTGTAAAAAAAAAGTTGTCCTCTTATCCGACTACGATTGTCTGTTGCCTACTGCTGTTGTGCGGGTCGCGCTCCTTCCGTCTCTTCAACTCTCGACGTCGGTGCCCACTTAGTCCTCCGCCGATCGCCCGTCCCGGTCTACTCTTTGTCTCTATCTCTGTCTCTCCCCCTCTCTCTCTTTCTCTCACTGTTTACGCCTGCCCGTGTGTCGGTGGCCACACGCGCGCGTCAGCCGGCCGAGGAGAGAGAGTCGATCCGACGCGGACCAAGCAACCAACCAACCCAACGACGCTAGTGTGAAAACGACGGTCGACACGTGATACGACGTGTGCACGAGAGAGCCCTGTCTAAAATCTGCATTGGTCCCCCCCTCTCTCCGCCCCCGTTGGCCGAGGCCGTTGCCGAGCCGCCAACGTTCAACCAACAGCAGCTGTCACAGGAGCTGGCACATGTATGCACCGGCTCTTTGATCAGTCTCACACTGCCCTCCCCCCGTTGTCCGACCGTGTGTGTGTGTCTGTGTGTGTCGAACGCGAGTCGCCCCCCGTGCAGCCAGAAGCAGCCAGCGAGGGAAGACAAGGGGAGAAGGAAAACAGATAAGGCTTCTTCCTACATTGCCAACCGAGCGAGCGGCCAGTAGTGTTTTCAAGGTCGCGTGCACAGCCAACTCGAGTTATATACTCGGTGTTTACGTCTCGGTTGCCGTCGAACGGTACGAGATAGAAAGAGAAAGGAAGGAGAAGGAGGCCGAGCAAGAATCTGGAGCAGGAGGATCATTTAAAGCTGAACGGGCGAGAAGAGGCCGGCGAGCGTGGATAGAAAGAGGAGGACGACAGACGAGGAGCTCGCTGGAAGAGTCGCGAGGCCGGGATAGAGAATTATTATATTTTTGTTTTCCGCGGCGGGCCGCGATTCGTCGGTGCTAGGGAGCGCTGCTGCTCTTAGTCGTTCGGACGTTGGACGTTTTTGCGCGTCTACCTGGTACAAAAGAGAGAGAGAGAGATTATAAACGAGAAGAGGAAAAAAACGTGCGCGTTAGATTATTACGGATTACAAAGAGAGAGAGAACGTCAATATATATTTCTTTCCCTTTTTTAGATATAATAACGCATTGTTCCCCCCCTTCCCCTTATGTGTAAGTTAATTAAGGATTAATAACAAGTATAAAATAAGTATAAATAAGAAAAAGAGATGGTCGCGCGTGAATAATGAGCGACCGATCGCATTAAAGAGAATCGCGTCAAGACAATCAAGCACAGTAGTGGGTTGGGTATAATAGAGAGGAATCATTTAAAAAAAAAAAAAAAAAAAAAAAAAAAGGATCGTGAGAGGGAGAGGTGGAAAAGTAGCTACGCGCGGTATTTCCCCTCCCCTGCGGATTATCGAGTGAAAGAGAGTAAACGAGTATTCGTGTCTTCATGTGATCTCCAGCCTCTGTACTACTTCTGTACACGCTCTACATATACACACACACACACACATACATACATATATATATATATTATCTACATAGATATTTATGTATATAAACTTCTACATATATATATATATATATATATTATATATATTTACACTTATATACATACGTTTATATACGTATACATCCTTCGCACATATCCGATCGTTGGGCCTAGCCAGTTGATCCTCTGATCGGAAGACAGAGCAAGGCCCGACCGTCTCTTCCCTATTTATCTGCTCCTATTTTCCAGGGGCGTTCTCTTGTCAATCTTCGTGACAATCATTTTTCAGCTAGCTCTCTTAGCTAAAAAAAAAAAAATAAATACTCGGTGACTAGGTGAAATCTCTTTTTTATTAACAAGTTGAAATCCTCCTCCCGATCCCCTCCCCCCCGAGGATCATATCTTCAAGGGAGGATCATCGCGCGATCACTTATGGAAGGAGGAAAGGAAGAATCACGAGAATCCACGTACCTACGACGTTTCAATTAACTCGCGCGAGCGAGTCGTGCGAGGGTCATTATTACTTCGCCTCCTCTTCAAACCTCCTCGCACGCTCCTCGACACGCGCATACACGTGTGCGCGCGCGTGTGTGTGTGTTTATGTATGTGTGTGTGCGCGCGCGCGCGTGTATATATGTTTGTTGCGTGCGTGTTTCCATGCGCGCGTGCCCCCACCGCGTGCGTGTGCGTGTACCACCGTACCACCCCTGTTTTTACCTCGCGCACAACCAACCCCCTCTAACCCCCCTCTAACTCGCTCACACATCTTGACAATCATCTAACGTATTTCTAACGGCGGAGCGATCGCTCATTCTAGGCTAATCGTAATCTCTCGTAATCTCAATCTTCTAAGGCTCGAATCTTCTGGGTGTATCGCCACGGGTGTATCGGGTGTGCCTCGTGTGTGTCTGTTGTAAACCCCTCCACTCGCCCCTCTCCACGTGTACGTATGCGTATGTGCGTGTCTCTGTCTAATAGTACGGTAAGGACTTGAACGGCGACAGCCCGTCTAATCTGATTCAGACGCGGCGCTCGTGTTAGCTCTTAAGGTATATATATATATATACCATCCCCTTCCCCGATCAGGCCCTCAGAGCCCGCTCTCTCCCCCCCCTCACTATAGAGGCACTCTAACGTCTCACGTCCGGACGACTAGGCGCGCGCGTAACGGGGAAAAAAGAAGAAAAAGAAAAAAAAGAAAAGAGGAAAAAAACAGTCGTAAACAGAAGAAGAATAGATAGAAAGAGGGGTGTAAGCGAATCTAAACGGATGATATATAATCGGCCTCGCGGTTCGATTCTTGCGCGCCGCTGAAACGAATCCGTTGAAAGAGGAGGGAAAGAAAGAACGGAGTCAAGTGGCCAAAGTGTGGTGGCCGTCGTGCGAGTCAAGGCGAACGGCAGCAAGCAAGACGGAAGCTCGCCATCATCAGGCGTCGTTGGAACGCGGCTGGCCCGGTGAGGAGCAACGAGGCGGCGGCGGCGGCGGCGGCGGCAGGTTGTTCTGGAGGCTGCACTCGTTGGGCGGCCGCGGCTTGTTCGTACCCCAATTAGGGAACGGCAAGTGTTGGTTAGCGGAGACGATAGGCGCCGACGAGGCACGATCCTCCATCACCACGTATTTTCATTCGTACCCGTTTGTCCCGGGTGGTGCGGTGTCCCTGCCTCCGCCCCTGCTGAACAGCATCAACAACGCGGCGGCAGCAGCGATCACCCCCGGCCTGGTAGGACACCTCTTCGCCGGCCAGCAAGCCTGCAACATTGGCTGCACCTGCACCTGCACAAATCTCGCCAATTGTAATCCGCACCACCATCAACACCATCACCATCAGCAGCAGCAGCAGCAGCAGCATCATCACCATCATCATCATCAGCAGCAGCAGCAACAGCAGCAGCAGCATCATCATCGGCCGCTAGCCGCAACCACGGTCCTCCTGCAACCGGTCGAGCACATCAAAGACACCATGGTGAGTGCGACAAATATTCTTTAAGAATGAACGCGGTGATGGAGGATTTTCGGAAACGTTCTTCTTTTCGTTTTCATCTTTTCTCGGTTTATGGTGATCATCGTCGTTTCGAGGAAGAAAGAAAAAAAGTGTTGGATCGTTAAATTTACGGGTTTGCCAGGTTTCCTTCTTGTGATTAGGAAAGAATTCTTCTTTTTTTTTGAATGGATAAAGTAATTTTTACGTCCTCGATGAATAAATGTAAGGATTTAATGTTATTTCGCAGAATTCTTTTCATAGGGGGATACTTTAATTGTAAGACAATAATTTCTTATTACCGGAATTACGGTGATGAAGTTTTTAAAAATACATATTTTTTTCATTACAACTCTTCCAAGAGTTAACAGATTCTTTTGATGAAACGTTTCTTTCCTCTCAAAATAGATTTTATTCGCTTCTTTTATTGTAACCAGTTTTTATATCCTGTAATTATTTATTTTTCTTATTAGGAGAGTAAAAATACCAATTTTACGCGATTTGTCAAGTTGATCTATCAGGCTTAAAACCTGATAGAGTTGTCGAATTGAAATTTAATCGATTTTTATTAAATTATCGTTTCTAATTTCTAAATAAACTGATTAAATCTTCATATAGTCCATTAAATTTATCTTACAAAATTATTTTCTTTATATAGTTTGCCAAATAAGAGTAACATTAATTTCAATACTCTCACGTTAACAATTAAACGTTAAACGTTCTCCAACAAGAACATTTTCCATACAAAACTTACCCTATCTTCCCTCAACACAGCCTCTCAAACAAATTTCTGAATAATCTTTTCAATCAGCCATCTCCATAATCTCTTCAATCGTCTCTCTCACCTGTCATCGCTACATACACTCTATCACAAATCTCTGAATAATTTCCCAACAATCGTCCTATCATTACCAATTCATAACGCTTCATCTTTCCAAACCGGGGACTCTAAATTCACCTCCCGAAGAACGTTGAACGAGAATCAACGAGGTAGGGGGAGGATTTCCCCCTCGAAGTTGCAAGTTTCCAGCAGTGGGGGACCCGTCCGTCCCATGGCGCGTCCTCCAGGGTGGAGGATCCTCGTTAATATCGCTTGCCCATCGCATAAATTAGCCACGGATCCCCCGGATGTCCATTTGTTCGCCACCGCGAAGCACTAAGTAGCTTTTACGACTCGATTGTCCCTGGACGCCAGGTCAGCCGCGGGGGTTCCATTCGATCCTATTCGACGATTGCTTATGCTCGGCTAATAAGCTGCCCAATACGCGCAACTTGGCGGAACTTCCGCACCGGTGTCCTTCCTTGTTCCTCGTTCGATCGATTCGATGCCCCCAACCTGCCGCGTCCCACGTTCCTCTACCGCGCGAGGGCGTTCGATGTGTTAAGGGCGATTAGACTTGTAGCCGAACGTTCCGGCATGTTTCTCCCTAGTGGGGGAGCCCTGCAAATTTTCAGAGGCGAAAATTATACTGAGGAGAATCCTTAGCATCTTGCGGCAAATTGTGTTTGGGCTGGAAGTGATAGTCTATGGCAACTGTTCTCCTTTTACACTTTCCTTAGAAGATTATTCAGCGATAGAATTAATTTTGGAATGGATTTCTTTTTATTTATTCATGTTATTTGTTCAAATATTTTTGGAACGTTGACACGTTGACTGCCACGCCAAGAGGCAAGAATAATTTCCTGCATCATTTCTTTTCATTCTCGAAGTCCTCCAGCCAGGAACAGTTCGAATGTTTGTCGAGTAATTCGTTCCAATGTCGAGAAGAGAAATGAAAGAGTTATGTCTTAATGAATCATATTGCAGACAACAACTTCCTGACCAATTTACCTTTGCACAGAATGTTAATCTTTTTAAATACAAAATATTCCATATTCATAAATCTTGAATTCTATTTATATAACGCATAAACCGTTATAAATAGAGTTTGAGGAATTGGAATTCTAATTTTATTCGCATCGATACCATTTACAGATTATATTCTTCCTTCGAATATCATATTATAGGCCATCAGTGTGTACACTAATTACACGCCTTTCAATAGAAACAAATTTCTCCGCGAGTTACACTTCCATCAGACGTTGCTGTATCATTCTGTTAAGCGATATACACGATTGATTGCCGTCAACAACTGTAAAATCGAGGAACGAAGAATAGTTTCGAATTCGAAGGAACGAACGAGGATGAAGGAGGAGGATTTTCGATCTGGGATCACGGGCGAGTAATATAAATTCGTAAACACGATTCAGGGCCACGTTGACGCGAGTCGAAATCGCGAGCTCGTTCCCGTAAATCTTCCCGGGAACGGTGCATTGAGACGGGCTGTCAAGAGGCAACGACCGTTCCCTAGCTAGCTCCTCGAGCGTGACGTAAGCCCCATTCGTCGCGGGTCTCGCGAAAAAATTCCCAGACACGACGATCCTCGCGGCGAAACACGATTTCCCTTCTTCTTCTTCTTCTTCTTCTTTCCTTCTCCTTGAAACAGTTGCATCGAATCTCGCCATTTTTCACGAGCAGTTTCCCGCGATTTCAATTCAAACTAGAATTTGCTCCTCCATGAATAAAACTAAAATAAAATTAAAATTGTATCGTCCAATTGCCAATTTCTATCGTATCGTATATTACACCTTCCTTTCTCCAATAGTTCAATACGAATTCGTAACGAGATTGCCAACATCTCATCGATAGACACATGATATTGCAGAGGCAAGAAGAAGAGAAAGAGAAAACTCGTCATCCTATCATCTCATAAAGAATCAGAAAATTAGGAAGGAATCGATAAATCGGTAAGAAAAAGGATATGATGATGTGGCAGGCGCGACATCTTGCCGAGAAGCATCCTTGGAACGCAATTGGAGAGCCCAAGTTTGAACAGGATCCTCGATCAGCATTCTCCCGACACCTGTCGATCGTTGGGGATTAAAGAGGAAGTGGAGGAGGAGGAGGAGGATGTGGCGCGTCTTCGCCTTGGCAAGCCTCGGCAAACACGAGGGTGGGAGGAGAGCAGAGGGGATGATAGGAGGGCAAGGTCGGGGGTTCCCGGGCGCGAGACTCGCCCCTGTTTACACGACAAACGGGATGGATGATTCATCGCCGTGGCTAAATCTGTTCCTGATCCAGTGGTTGCCAAGCTGGCTGCCTGCTTGCTCGCCTCGCCTCGTTAACTCGGGGGAGTTTTGTTCCCCGCGCCTTCGGAGAGGCCTTCGAAGCCATCGATTCGAGTGAAATTTTAAACATTGGCAGATTCCATCATCATGAATATTTACTATTTTGGGGTCAGGTGGTGAATATTCTTGGAGATATCGGCGACGATCGATCGCGTTCCAATATTTCTCACGCGATCTCGCGGGATCGTTGGGGATTAAATGCATATTGAGATACTGTATTCGCGATAAATCTTTACGGAACACGATTCTTCAAATCGTTGTAATCGTCTCGAAGGAAATTTTTTAGAAGAGGAATCTTCTTATTAATTTCGAGGGATTGGTTGAAATTATTCAATTATTCAGATGAGATCCCAGAAGAAGAAAAGGAATATCGTTCACGTGTTTAGGGATTTGTTTTCAAGAACAGTTCACATATTTAAGACCGTGAAAGAGAATGATTCAGAAGATGTGTGAATTGATTCCAGTACAAGTCAAAACTTATACTTTTAGAGATTTGTTTTCAAGAACAGTTCATATATTTAAGACTGTGAAAGAGAATGATTCAGATGTGTGAATTGATTCCATTACAAGTCAAAACTTTTAGAGAGAACTTCTTTTAGAGAGAAAAATCACTAGTGACAATCTTGCCTCTATTTGGACGAATGATACTTGGATCTTCTTTCGGATGAAACGAAGGACTCGATCCTTCTTATCCATTTCTCAGAGAAGGAAACGTAAACAGGCTGACGGGAAAATATTTCGTTCACGGTGTTGCGCGCATTGGCTAATTAGCAGTCTGTCGAGGGAAAATAATCAAGAATCAAGCGTTTCGGTCTGTCGAGCGTTCGAGCTCGAACTCTCTCAGGTCATTGTGAAACGAATTTCTCCGGGTGTCGAGCGTGACCTCGGATGATTTATATATATTTTACGATTTTCCTAATGTCAGGTGAATTTGTTGGGAAAGTTTCAAGGTTTTTTCTTCGTGATCCTGCTATTTTTAATTAATTCTTCTTCAGCTCGAATTTTTTTCTAATGAAAGGGATACTCTCTGACGTGTAGCTTTTCTTCTTTTTCTAGATCTTTCAGAAATTAAGTTATTTTGAGGAGAGAAGAAATTGTTGTTCAAACATTTAGGATTTAAAATGTTTATAAATTTTCTCAAATTCTCAATCTTCTTTTTGTCCTTAAATCGTGTACAACATTCATACATTCGTTAAAATGGAATTAAAATATGCATGCAAATGAAAATACGGGAAATACTCGACTAACGACTTGTCGATTCGTGTTCCTCGACCGGGGACGAATCGTTGAATTATTAGGGAGATTTCCATTATGTTATTGTTATCACCGGGGTTAAGCATCGAGCTCCTTGAATATTCAGACTTTCTAACAAATTCTGGATGACTTCGTCGATGCGAAAGTGACCGTAGGAAAATTCACAAAGCAGCACGTCATCCACGAGATGCTTCTTAAGAACGCTACTTTAGGTCCGCATGAATAACGCAACAGCAATGTTCTTGCGCTGAAAATTGCCAGGGAAGCTCTCGCTCCGTTTCCTGGCCAGCTTATCTCGAGTGGTTCTTGAAATTTTTGTCTTGGAAAGCAGCGCTTCTTACGAAAAAAAGGAAAAAGAGAAAGAAAAAGAAAAGGGGAGGGAGAGAAAGAGGGAAGAGGACCTCGAATCGACCTGAGCATTAAAGATACTCCGAAAAAAAAGAAAAAGAAACCATCGACAATTAATCCTCAGATTTGTCTTGTGTCACTTTTATACCGGAATGCAATGGAAGAGGATTGAAAAGTTGCACGTCTATTCTATATATATACTTTACTCAAAATCTATCTGGGAGAAGTTGAAGTTAAGATTGAGAGATAAATCTATTTTATATATGTGACTTTTTTTTATTCATGTATTGGGTGATTAGATTTATAAAAATTAGTTTAAGAATAAATGGTGTACAGTATAGGTTGATAGATTTTTATTTATTTAAATTTTGTTGTGCAAAAATAAAAAATCTTTAATCTTGAATATCTTTGTTTGAGAAAATAGAACAATATCGAATTCTTTACTTTGACAAGTGATTTCAGTCACGCGAAATGTCAATTTTATATAATTTTATATTTCTAATCGATACAATTTTCTTACTTTCTCTTGGGGAAAAAATAGGATAGGATTGCGGGCATCGAAATCTCCGAAAATACGCTCTTTTCCTGTTCCCTAAAAAATAATTATTATCCAACCGAGGAGGAGTTATTTATTTAATACAATTCAATATTAATTTAAAATTAATTTGAAACCACCGAGGAATAAACGTATGAATATTTAATCGTTCCTCTATTTCAACTCGATTGTTGAGATAGATTCTTGCCGACGGATTAAAGAAAAAATAATTTCGCGGCTACGTCTGTTACCCTTCCTCCGTGCTCAACCACCGTTTCGTCTGCGTCCATTTCCGGCCCGGTAGAATTGCGCGAAAAATCTTATTAATTCGTTAATTATTTATTTCACAATCGTTCGTTTTTCCATTTACGGGAACATTTCATTTTTACTCCTCGATTAAAATTGATCGATTCGAGAATAGCGTTTAATTTAATATAAATTATGTCCATCTTAGTTAAAATAATCCCGTCTGATGTATATATATATATATATTTTAATATCTCGTTCAAATCCAAACTTCTATTATTAACAACACAGCGTGAAAAATAAATGAAAACTCTCGGAGAAAAAGCGTATCGTTTTTTCACTTTTTTGCGAAATTTGTTTCAAATAATCAAAACAGATTTAATTTCGTATATAAATATATATTTTTTAATCTAACGTTTTCATATATGCGTAAATAAAATTATAATAACCGGTAAGGGGGGAGGAGGAAAAGTCTTAAAAATTCCATTACGCTCGAACTAATTAAACATATTTTCACCTCCTTGTTTAATTATTCATCCAATGTACAATGTACACGCATATATACGCACACGGGCAATTAAAATAACACCGAAAAACCGTTATTTTACATAACCAAACGCCACGAGCTAGAGCTATCCAAAATTAAAATATCAGATGGAACGAGAAGGAGAAATCATAATAAGTAAACTGTATTCAACCGTTATATTCATTCTCTCTTTACAATTATTAACAGATTCAATCTTTCTCCATCGATGAAAGAAAGAAACGAAGAATTATGTGCATATCGATTCAAAATTCTAAATTTTTCAATAATCCAAAAATCACTCGTTTCCACTTAGCTTTTAAACAAAAACTTCAAGAAAGCAACGCTTCTGAATGGCACGTTACTAATTCTAATAAAATTCATACGCAAACAAAATTTTTCTGTCTGTAAAAAGCTACTCCAATTCCACGCGATTGCTTTCTAAATTATTCTAATTAATTTGTAATAGGAACAGCAACGATCTCCACGTTTATCAGCCACGAATATTTCTCCTCGAGCTTACGAAAGGCGAGATAAATTTTCACGGTTTTATCGACTGGAATTTTTGATTCGGCAACCTTCCGTCTTCTTCCGTGTCGTGATAAATTTTTCCCGAGATATAATGCTTTTCCTTCCATTGTCAACTTGTCCAGTGTGTCTCAAAAGTATAGCAAAACTTTTTTCCTCGATTTTCCTCAATTTACATGGCTTGGTAATTTGTGACGCTGTTTTCTTCCTTTTCTTTCTTTTTTTATAATTGTGCAAAAATACTACAATGAAATATTTATAATAATATTTCATCTTTGAGCTCTCCAAGCTAATCAAGGAACGATCAAGATATCCTTCTAATTTTAATTCTTTATTTCATTTTCATTGTAATAAATAGGTATTAATTAATTGGAATTGAAATGATTAGAAGAATAATCTGGTTGCGATTAATCCTGGAGAATGATCCACTGTTGAGAGAAATAAATCTCGAGATCGACGAGTGAAGAAGAATATTTATTTTCATCTTTGAGCCAAGCTAATCAAGGAACCATCAAGATATCCTTCTAATTTTAATTCTTTATTTCATTTTTGTAATAAATTAATAAATAGATATTAATTAATTGGAATTGAAATGATTAGAAGAATAATCTGGTTGCGATTAATTCTGGAGATCGATCCACTGTTGAGAGACAAACCGCGTTGCAGATCGAGATCGACGAGTGAAGAAGAATATTTATTTTCATCTTCGAGCCAAGCTAATCAAGGAACGATCAAGATATCCTTCTAATTTTAATTCTTTATTTCATTTTCATTGTAATAAATAGGTATTAATTAATTGGAATTGAAACGATTAGAAGAATAATCTGGTTGCGATTAATCCTGGAGATCGATTCACTGTTGAGAGAAACAAATTTCGAGATCGATGAAGAATATTTTGCCTATTATAAGTTAAAACAGGATCGAATAATGGCCACAGAAAAGAAAGAGAGAGAGAGAGAGAGAGATAATTCTCTTAAAATAAAATTCCAAACGTAAATTCCTGACGTAAACAATGTGCACAGCGCAAAATTCCTTCGCGAAACTTCTTCACTTTTTCACACTAAACAATGCCAACGACTGGTTTGTCATTATTGGCCTACGTCGTGCCAACTGTCTGCCCTATGCTATCTTCTACACGAACGTAATAATAATAATAATAATAATTATGTACTCGAAGCTGTCCAAGTAAATATAAAACAGAGAGAGAGAGTGACTATTATTGTTTCGATTCAACTATTATTGTCCGCCATGATTAACGATTCGTGGACGAATTATTGGCAAACATGTGGACGATGATAATAGATTACGATTGCGATTGGCTCGTCGAGGCTCATTGGCCTCATCGGCGGCGAGAAGTTGGCCTCGTTCGGTGGAAGTGGCCGTCGAAGTTTTTCTTCTCTCGAACTGGGTTATTTATTTTACGAGCTTAGCCTAACAGTTAACACATCGAACATCCCAAGACAATTTGAATTTTTTTTTTCGTATTCATCTCGCCTTCATCGTCCTTACAAATTGAAAAAATTACAATCAATTATTCCTGAGGTTGTAACGTAAGAATTTTCACACGTCTGTTTCATAAAATGAAATGTAAAAAATATTTTTTCGTCGAGAAATAATAAATAATGCCTAAGTTAAGATTTTCTTCTCACGCAATTCGAACAATATTGAAAAAAAATGTCAAGGATCGTCAAAAATATAATGTTACACGGGATAGAATTTTGCTCGCGAAACCGTTCGTCAATTAATCAATTACAACCCCCGTCCATTCCCTTTCCCTCCCCCCTCGTTTTCCATGGAAAATTCGTTCCATTCGGGCATCTCGGGCGAAGTAACCGATAACATCGTTGTTCGAGCGTGCCGATTGCTCGTCCAACTTCGATTGGGAATCAATCGAGTGCATCAGGCAGCTCTTTAATCGAGGCGCGATGGTAAATCGCGTAAGAATCGAAACGATTTCTGGGACAGATGGGGAAAGAGGGAGAATAAATTGAAGATTCGTTGAGAAACTTCGGGACGTTCTCTTCCTTCGAAAGTTTGTCGCGGCTGATATGGCGCCAAGTAGATGATAGATATCTTGGGGAAAAATTTGTTCGACTGCTGGCAGGAATCGTATGTTAAAAAAAAAAAAAAAAAGGAACGAGATAGAGATAAAAGTCGAGGAGAAGGGGAGGAATACTTTTGTGAAATTTGGAAATCTGATTAAATCTGACGTTTTCCTTCGATGATCCAGCATAGTGAAAATCGAAATTTTTTTTTTAAATACACAAGCGGAACGACGAAATTATGAGCGGCAGAGGCGGTTGAAACGAATTAATATTCTCGACGGTGAAAAGTTATCGAGTTATTTTTTTCCCTTTTTTTTTTTTTTTTTTATTTTATTTTTACTCGGGGAAATATTTCGTATTAAATATTTTATACTTTCAATACAGTTAAATGAAATGTTGAAAAGTTATTTTTAAACACGATACGATTTTTATTGTTCCGTTTTATTAATACTGAATTTTTTTTTTTTTTTTTTTAAGGGAGGTTTTCAAAAGGACTTTTTTTCGTTGCGAAAGGTATTGGCAAATAGATTTCCATCGTAGATGTACGTTATTAAAAAATACAAGAGCACGAGAGAATTTTCGTTCGTTAATTCGTTCGTGCTCGATAATCTCGCTAATATCACGTTATAAAATAACTCAAAAAATTCAAGAAATTTCTATATATTTACTCTTATTAACAGTCTTATACAAATCTCTCCATGTTTCATTGCTCAGAGTCTCAAATTTCGCGCAACGCATTTCTAAAACGCACTTCTTGTTATTATATCACTTCGAGAGACACGTTACTTGTTACTCGTCGTAATATCTCGTCTTCACCTTGGTCATTTAAAGCGTGGACGATCGTGGAAGAAAAAAGAAAAAAGAAAAAAAGAAAAGAAAAGAAAAGAATGCACGAATTCGAATCGTTGCCTTCGAAGACGCGCAACGATCGCAATGCCAATCCCGGGGAGAGGGGTTGAGCGAGGTGAGAAAAGAATCACGCGACCTAAATTCACCCTGCTAACAACGTTTTCGACGAAGAGGGAGAGGGAGAGATTTACTCTGCCCGCTATTTCCTCCCCCTTTTGTTTCCTTCGAGGAAGAAAAACAGGAAGAGAGGTGAGAGAGAGAAACAGACAGAGAGAAACGAAAGAGGGAGGTGAAGGAGGAGGAGGAAGAAAGGACGCGCGAATCTTCTCCCCTCCTTCTTCCTCTCCCTTCCCTTGCTTCTCTTCCTTTTTGTGCAAGCAAGCGAGAGCCTACTTTCGATCTCATTTTCGAGGATCGCTCCCCCCCTCCCCCCTCCATCTTTTCTTGCGTAGCCTCGAACCTTCGACAGCGATTCCGCAAGCACGGAGGGTGGGCTCGAGAGTCGCAGGGTGGCCGCCGAAAGAAAAGGGAACGGGTGTAAATGGGGTGGTATCGTAATGCAGTATTGTGAGGACGTGCCTGCAGGCTCTCTTTTCTTCGCTTTACCTCCCCTCTCTCTCTCTCTCTTTCTCTCGTTTTCTCGCTCGGCCTCGGGGATGGGAGGCTGAGACGTAGATGCAGTTAGGGAGGAACGAAAGGGTGCTTCGACAACGATGGCGACGAGCCGGCTTTCAGCATCTCTCGAGGGTTGATCTTTGGAATTTTTCTTTTGCTTCTTTTTTTTTTTTTTTTTTGCGTAGCGTGAGGGAAAAATTAGATGGACAGGGTGTGAGTAATTTTTTTTCAGAGATTGATCTTTGGAATTTTTTCTTTTCATTGGGCTATGCGAAAAAATTAGATGGCGCGGATGTTGGAGAGGGGAGGAAGAAGAGTGTATGTAGCCGACCGTTCTCGGGTTGAGATTGATCTTCGAAATTTTTTTCGTGCGATATAAAAAAATTAGATGGCGTGGATATAGTAGATGTAGTCTCTCAGGCCTTGGAATTTCTTTTTTTCCCCTTTCTTTCTTTATAGAAAAATTAAATGACGCGAATATAATGTAGATGGTATAGCAATTTGTCTCCAAGATTGATCTGAAATATACATACATATATATTTTCGTGTATAATAGAATTATATATAAATTGATCTTCAGAATTTTTTTCCTACACAAAATTATCAACAAAGCATTATTAAATTGTATAATTACAATGAAAGGAAGAGACGTTGAATATTTAATATTTAATAATAGTAAATATTGGAAAGATTGGAAGAAGGAAAATCTGGCCACTTCTGGTTAAACGGTCCGAAGCGACGTCGAGCGGGCCCGAGCGGACTCAAAACATAAACGGCCTCGCCCCTCTGCCCGACCTTACGAATTCGTAGTCTTCCCTCGACCGTCGTTGAGTTTGGTCGTTCGCCGAGCCGAGCTCCAATTTTTCTCCCCCTCGTGTGTGCGCGTCTTTTGTTCCACCACGCGTGTGCGTGCGTTTTCAACAATACCGGTTCACCGTGTGCGTGCCTGCCTGCCTGCCTGCCTGCCTGCCTGCCTGCGTGCCTGCGTGCGTTTCGTTGTGCATCGGTGGAAGATCGGCCGCCATGATTTTCTACGACCGCGTGGCCGTGCCCCAACCCCCCCAACTCGCCATCCCTTTCTACAGATGCAATAAGGTTATTTTCCTCTCTCTCTTTCTGTGTGTGTATAATTTAATATAAGAGTAATTATGAATTATTTAATATTATTACATTGATTTCGTTTATTTATATGTACGAGTTGGAGAAATTTATGTTAGAAATTAACGAAGATGAACGATATAAATATTTGAAAATTATTCTAACATAGAGAAATGATTCCTGTGTATTTTTCACGGCATATTTCTCGTCGAATCCCGTGTTTCGAGTTTGTTTTCGAGCGAGCCCATTTTCCAAGAATCCTCGACTCGCGTTTCTCCTCGAAGCGTTTGGAAAAAGTTCATCGTCCTTGAATTTATAACACGTTTACACAACGCGTTTATAGTTATTGCTCGATACAATTTGATACGTGGAAAAGTAAGACGATTTTGAACTTGTGAAAAAATATTTATCGACAATATTGATAGTATCGAAATATTCGTATTAATATTATTAACGTTGTATATCAGTAATATTAATCAGTAAAATTGTTTAATATTAATATTAATGAAATATAACGAAGTGTATGAAATAGAATATTCATACTAACAATTGCTCGTATATTAATATTAATGTTAGAATTATAGAATACTAAAATAAGTGGGGTATTATTAATATTAGAGTATTTGTGCTAATATTTAATCGTATAGTAATATTGAATAACATTAATATTAAACGTATCCTAAAATCACTGGAATAACATTAATATTAGAATATTCTCGTCACTGAAAAAAGAAAGAAATTTTAAAAAGACGAAATTGACCCTGAAATCTTCAAAGTATTTTTATCTTTGAAGAAGAAGAAGCATCGATGTATGGAAGACAAGTATTGATTTACTTAATTCTTCGTAGCCAATTGGCTCCTTGACAAATATTTTCCCTTTGTCTCCTCCAAAAATTTTTCTTCTTACAAAACGTTCCACGTAGAAATATTATCAAATAATTTTTATTTTTCAATTTTTCTTCCCTAACTGTCGATCTTCCTTGGCCATTTTTCTCGTATCCTTGATCAAATTTTGTTCGATTAAACTTGTTTACACTCGATTACATTACTGATTATATAAAATTATGAAAAATTTCTACGAAACTAAAAGAAAAAGTGGAAAGAAGAGATTAGAAATCGAGACTTACTCGCCTTTATTCTTTTCACAAATTTTATCTTTCCACTCTAACACGTATATATGAAAATTTTATAAACGTAGAATATTTATTGTGCACATTATCTTAGGAAACTTAGATGTTTCTCAGTCTTTCATTTGTTTCGAATATTTTCGAAATAAAAATACTTAAAACGAGTATATGAAATACGTAAAAAAAGTATATGAAATATCGTGTCCATCCCTTCTTTAAATTTCATTCGATTTCGTACATAAATTTTTTAAAAATTTAAAAAATTCAAATATTAACGATGGGATAATATTCAGGTAACTTTATCTCTGAGTTTAAAAAAAAAATTGTCAAAATTTGCACTCGAGCTACTGGAGGCCGTAGGCCAGGTCGCCTCCTCCTCCTCCTCAACAGGAAAATGTATACTCGAGCCATCCCCTTATGTAGGCAAAGTAATGCCCCGGGTATCTATTGCGGACATAGTAAACGGGACATAGTAAAGAGAGTGTACGTGCGCGGCCTGCTTGCATTGGCCCAGGGGTTGCTGTTTGCAGCAGGGGTAAGTGACCGTGGAAGTCGTGAGAAAGGATCTCTGTACCCCAGTGGTTTTCATTTCGAGGAAGCTTCTTGAAACTTCTCTTTTTTTCCACGATAAAAATTAAGGAATTGAGAAATTAAGATTAATTATTCGAGGAAATGGAGTCTTAGATGGATAGTTTTAATTATCGATACGTGTAATATGTTAAGATGGCACGAGAGCAAAGTCTTTATTCTCGACCAAAGTTATTGTACAACCTGTTGAGAACCTATATGGGACTGTAAAGATATTGTAAGAAAAAGGAAGACTTAGCCAAATTCCAAGATTAAAATCAGCAAGAGTTCCGTTACTTCTATCCTCTGAAATAGAGAAATTTCTTCTTTTAATTCTCCACGTCCTGTTCGAAAGAATTTCAGAAAATCGAATCGAGAAAGTGATTCGTATTAATATCGATTTTTCTTTATCTCGTTATGCAACAATTAACGTTCGAATTTTAATTTGTATCTTCTTTTCTTTTTTCTCCACGTAGAAGCACGTTTTATTTATTTATTAAATAAAAATTGTCTTTTGAAACCTCATCGACTCTCTTCTTTTTCACTTTGAACTAAAAATGACTTTTCGTTCAAGAGATTTAAATAAAGATTGTTAAATAACACTTGGACACTTTTGTGCACAGTAATATTCGTTCTAACGTTTTTAAAATTGTTTTAATCGTACATTAATGCACAGTAATATTCGTTCTAACGTTTTTAAAATTGTTTTAATCGTACATTAAGATGTCTGGATAAGATGGCTCGTCGAATATTGAAACGAGAATGCATGGGCCGACGTTGACGACGAGGATCGAATTTATGTTTCCGCACAAGGAGTTCCAGCCTAATAACGATTTCTACGGGATTGCGCGGGGGAAGATCGTGGCGGGTTTCTCGGCCGAAAATTTATAGCCGTGCAACGAGATGCCCTCGAACGGCCCGGCTCTATTATCCATAACGAATTTTAACGTCCATCGTTGATGGAACGTCGTTGATAATTGACGTTGTGCAAAGACGCGCCGCGAGGAAAATTTGCGCAATAAATTATCCCCGTCTCGCCCTCTTACATAGATTCACATTCACTGGCAAATGCTCGATAACATGTTTTCTCGAATAACAACTTGTTAATCGATTCCTCTCGAAAAATTCGGAAAGGGGACGAAAAACAAAATCGATTGTAAAATTGAAAATTAATTAACAAGCAAAGGAACAGTGAATTCGAATCTTTCTCTCTCAAGGTTTCTTTTTTTTTCTCTCTCTCTCCCTCGAATTTAATACCAGGATTATTATTATTTACCCACCGCAAGACATAAATCGCACATTCGAGAAGAAAATCGTCCGAAATCGTTGCTCGAAACGACCCAAGCTCCGACCCTTTTCCTTCGAATCCAATACCACACCCCATAACCTGCCGAAAACATACCTCTCCCTCCCCCGATTAATCCCATAGTTGTCCCTCTCCTCCCCGGAACTACCAACACATCGACTCACACACACATACACACACCTCGAAACGCACGCCCGGTTTAATATCTCATCAAGGAAATGATTTCGTGACGAATATCCGAACGCACCCCAGTGCGGGGGAGGGCTCGATGAGAAATACTCAGTGATTTAGGGGAATTCGTCAGACGCGGTTCCAAGGCTGTCCGGATCTATTATTGGCGTTGGAACGTAAGTTAGTGGCCGCAGGGGCTGATGGCGAAGTACACAGGGGGTGGTTTGCACCGATGGTGTCTGGGGATAGGGTGTAGGCGGACGTATTAGGTAATTGTGGGGGATGGGTATGAGGGAGGAAGTGGGGGGGAAGGGGTGATTTATATTGGCGGCACGTGACGCCCGATAGGAATTATCGTTAGCCACCTCGCAACCCCTTACGTGCGACTCCGTTTCCTTGGCCGTATTTTCTTCTCAGAAGAGCGGAGAGGGGGGATGATTTTTTTATTATTCTATATTCTTCTCGATTTTCGATCATCTTGTTTCGTCATCATTAATTTTTTTTCGAAATTCTTCGTAATAATTTTTTGGAATTTTATGTAATTTTCGATTCTTTTATCTTTTTGATTTTTTTGGATCGTTTTAAATTTTGAATTATTAGGAACAGGATCTTTGGATTTTTGTAATCAATGTTGATTTTCTAAATTTCGAATTTCTGAACTCTCTTTGGATTTTTCTGTTTTCAGTTTTTTTGGAATTTGGAATTTACGTAAATTTCTTAAATCTTTGATCCTTTGAATTATAAAAATCTCTGAACTTTTGCATTTTAAATCTCTGATTCTTTGAATTATAGATTTTTGAATTTGCTTATTATTATATTTTGAATTCTTGGATTTTTCTTTCTGAATTTCCGAGCATACGATTCCTTGGATTTTTAAAATTTTAAAATTTAGCGTTAGAGTGTAACGTTTCCTCGTTCAAATATTTATTGCAACTTTGAGAATCGAGGATTGGGAAGAAACGTAGATACATTTCTACGATATTCCCAATGGAAAAAAAAGGAAACAGGGGAAACAAAGAAATCCAGGATATTCGAAACATTAGGATCCAACGAAAAAAAAGCGACATCTCTATTCATCCCCTTTATCTCGAACATTTTTCTTTTTTTTTTTTTTTTCTCGACAAAATCGGCCTCGACATTCCACGTGGCCCCTGGCAGAAATTAAATTTCTCGGTTTCCACGGAATTTAAAAGCTCGAGGATCCTCGTCTCAATAGGTGACATCTTGACGAGGCATTCAACCGCCTCACCTCACGAGACACTCGGCCACTCCCCCCCTCCCCATCTTGGAAAAGAAACCGTGATTCGTTCTTTGACGACTCTCGTGGCCGGAAGTATGCCGGCCTTGATTTATCGTCCCTCGTTACGCCGTGGGGGAGGGATAAAAAAATGGAATTAGAAAGATCAAGTGCAAAAGTACGCTGCAACGGGGAGGAGACGACAAGATAAACCCTTTGTGCGAGAGGATTCGTCTAGAATTTGTCTAGATAACGTCTGTTTTTAAATCGTTACCTTAAAAAAAGAAATAAATACTCGTCCTTTGTCCTCTTTCTCGTTGGAATCTGGAACATTTTTCAATTTTCGATAATTAAATTCGAAATTGTCGTGTCGGAGAGAGAGAGAGAATTAACGTATCTAACGTAATAAAAAAAATTTAATCAAATGCAATTTCCTATACACAGTCTTTCGATACAAATTTTAAAACGGATTTCTCAACCTATTTGTCTCCTTTTCTCTGTTTCAGGTAAGCTCAAACTACCTCAAACAATTAACAATATTTCGATCGCCGATCGCTCCCAGTCTCGTTCATCCCCTCCACCGGTGAGTCAAATTCAATTCAAAAATTACAAATTACCGTAGTAGTAATTGCGAGCTTAAGGTTAGAGAACTTAATTTCGATTCCCTACTGGAATTCAAGTCCCTTGGAAAAAAGAGAGTAAAATCGTTCTCTAAGTACTCCTTCTAAGTAAAGAAACAACGCAACTTTTCCACCCCCGTGAAAATCCTCCCTTAACGAGGACACCCCTTACGAGCCGGGGCGAGCAAACCCACACATAACTCGGCGGATAATGAGAGGGCGGAATGGATGGTTGACGCAAGGAGAGGGGGAGGGAGAGAGGGTAACGGATAGCAACGAAGCGGCCACGTCGTCACAGGGGGGGAGGGGCACCTGCGGTTTGTCGGTACGTTACTGTGGTACACGATGCGGTACCGAGCCGTCAAGTTCATATTGCCGGTTTCCTGTCATTAACGTGCCGCGTCGAGCCTCCAACCCGTGTACAGCCCGTTCCTCTCCACCTCTCCCTCTCTCTCTCTCTCTTTCTCTATGTGTCTATGTGTCTCTCTCTATCTCACTGTTCCCTACCCGCCCACGGAATATCGGATCGCCCGTGATACCGTACAACCGTGTTGGATATTGTGGATTGGTATGAAAAGTATTTGTATCGAGGGAACTGGGATGAAGTTGTTAAAGCCAGGGTCCTTGGGAGTAGAGCGTTCGAGATTGATGGGATTAGAAATGTCGGTGTCGATTTGGAATTGATAAAATTACGTGGTAGGGATTGCGATTTGGATTTTTGGAATTGGCGGTCTGAGAATAGGAGCTTGTGAGATTGGAAATAGAAGATTAGAATAAAAGGAAATAGAAGAATGGAATAGTTGAAGAGAATTGAGATTCAAGGGGAGATGGAGAATTAGTTGTAATTTGGAATTTTTTTGGATGGAGGAAAGATTCTTTAAAGGGTGTTTGAAAGTAAGTTGGGGTGGGATTAGAAATATTGATGTAGATTTGAAATTGATAAAATTACAATAGAAATTGTGATTGGGATTTTTGGTGTTTTGAGAAATAGTATCTTGTGAGATTGGAAATATGTTGAAGAGAAGTTAGAATTAAGATTCAGGGGCAATGGAAAATTAGTTGTAATTTAAAATTATTGGGATGGAAGAAAGATTCTTTAAAATTAATAAAATTATATAGTAGAAATTGTATTTTGGAGTTGGTTAGATTTAGAGAATAGCATCTTGTGAGATTGGAAATAAGTTGAAGAAAAGTTAGAATTGAGATTCAAGAGTAGATAGAAAATTAATTGTAATTTGGAATTTTTGGGATAGAAGAAAGATTCCTTAAAATTAATAAATTATAGTAGAAATTGTATTTGTGATTTTTGGCATGAAATTGGTGATTTAGAGAATAGCATCTTGTGAGATTGAAAATACGTTGAAGAGAATTGAGATTCAAGAGGAGATGGAAAATTAGTTGTAATTTGGAATTTTTTGGATGGAAGAAAGATTCCTTAAAGAATGTTTGAAAATAAGTTGGGATGGGATTAGAAATATTAATTTAGATTTGAAATTGATAAAATTACAATAGAAATTTCAATTTTTAATATTCTGAGAATAGTATTTTGTGAGATTGGAAATATATTAAATTGAAGAGAATTGAAATTCAAGGGGAGATGGAAAATTAGTTGTAATTTGGAATTTTTTTGGATAGAAGACAGACTTTTTGAAGAGTATTTGAAAGTAAGTTGAAGTGGAATTAGAAATATTGATTTAGATTTGAAATTGATAAAATTATATAGTAGAAATTGCATTTGCAATTTTTGGCATGGAGTTGGTGATTTAGAGAATAGAATCTTAAGAGATTAGAAATAAAAGTTGAAAAGAAGTTAAAAGTTGAGATTCTAAGAGAGGTAGAAAATTATATTTGCAATTTGGAATTTTTATTATAAAAAAAAAATAATTGGGAAAAATTGAAATTGATAAAATCGTGCAATAGTTGTGATTTATTACTATACAGTGTTTGAGAATCTTCTTGAATTCGAGATTGAAGTATCGACGTAGGTTCGAAAATGAATAGAAATTGTAATAGAAGTTGCGATTGAGATTTATTAGAGGGACTTGCGCCTCCTTGAGAATTAGGAAGCTCTAACTTCAAGATTGAGATGAGATTACAAATGCTAACCTAAACCCTTTGCACTAGATTTGATGATAGATTTCATCTACGCAGACGTGGATTAGGGGTATGAACTCTGCCACAATTTAATCGTGCAAATTTTGAAGCAAACGTCATTTCTCGATAATCATCGATACGCGATATCACTTCGTTCCAACGGAAGAGATTAAATACAAATTTGCATTTCTCTACTTCGCTCTAGGATAAACCTAGATAAACCTAGGTACATGCATTTCCAATATATTTCACCTCTAGCATCTGCAATAAGCGAATTTATTAATCTCTAAGATTAGAAAGTAATTGTTTCAATGCAATTCGAATCTCTTTTATATTTTTGCACGACAAAAATTCGAAATTATCTTCTTGCAACCCTATTGTCGAGCTATGAACCCCTGAATGTTATGAAAAAAACCAAACTTGATAAAAATTTCGTCGATCCCCCTGTAAAAGGGGGGCTGGATCTCAAAGTTGCCTTGGCAAAAGGGAACTTTATCGAGGCTGAAGAAATCCTCGCCGGATTTGAAACGTTAAAAAGCGAAACGCGTCGCAAAACGGGGGGAAATGAGATATCTTGCGCCTGATGAAAGGGCCATCTTCTTCATCCGTGTATTTGCGCCCAATGCGTTGCTTCTACGTATAATAATGAATAATGCGAAACGAAATGTTGACGATTCAGAAGGAAATGAAATTCCACGGCGAGGAACCTCGTAACAACTCCAAGATTTATTATTTTTATACGCGCGCGTTGCATACTTTAATGCAAAGTGGAGTGAAAATAGTGGAAAGGAGATGATGGTATACGAATATCTCGCCAAACTTTCTTTCTTTCTTTCTCTCATCCTTTGACGTTTCGATGAGTCCAGATGTTCGTGGAAATGAATTTTTGAAATTTTTCTCCCTTTTTTTTCTTAAGCATCTTTCGCTTGGAATTAAAAAAAAATTCACTTTCGAAAATCTTTTAAGAAATTTTTTACATCTCTTTTCCATAATTATTTTCGCGGATTCGAAACTCTTACGATTGGTACAAGGCTTAGGATTTATTTTTCGATTTATTTTTTGAACGTTCACTGTTGCTCCATGCAATATTTCTAATCGTATTTCGTTTACATTATTTTCTTATACACGAAACTTCGTTCGCGCGATCCCTTTTCGGGGGAAGGGTAGGGAAGAGAGAGGAGGAGGAGGTGAGGAGGGGGTGTAGAAAAAAAATTCGTACGAAAATCTCTGAAATACTCTGTGTACGTATTCCGCCCATAAATATTTATTCGAGGCACAATCTATATTCATAGTGAATTTTCCGAATTTTATTTTTAAAATATTATTCCTGCTATTCTTATGCATAATTCCGACGCTACACGCCAACACATAATCCTGGCCCGTGCTTTCGACATTCGCAACAATATCGTTTTTTTTTTTTTTTTTTTATAAATAGAAAAATTTCACGACAAATTTTCCAATTGATAATTTTTATCTTTTCCGATTTGTAATTTCTACATTTTTATTCCACGTTGAAATTCCTCGATTCCTATGTATATGTGTATATGTGTGTGTATATATATATATTTTTTTTTTTCGAAAGTAACGCATTAACATATAAATATCGTGGAACGAAATGAAGCGAAATTAAAAATCAGGAAATTGGCCCGTAATCACGGCCTGCCAATCGCCTCGAGCAAAATCGAAACTCTCGAATTAGGGTAAAACAGGTGGCACGTTTGAAGTTGCTGATAACTGGAACTTGTCACCGTGTCAAACGTGTGACGACGACATTTGAATTCGAAATCTCGCCCCTCTCGCGCCACCCCTTTATAGAATCTCTTACCACTAATTGCCAGAATCTTTAGACCATGGAATAGTGCAAGTCCCTGCTAAGCGTTCCAGATTCAATCCGGTTTGCCAAAGCGTGACAGCTCGTCTAATTCCTCGACTTCCGGATGAATTTGCCCGGAAACACAACGTCTAAGTGCGCATAAGCTGCGCTCCTCGTGTTTCTCTATGCGCATTTCTGCTTGTTTGCTTCTTCTTCTTCTTTTTCTTTTGGTAGAAATTATTTTTTTCTGTGAAATTGAAAATTATATATATATTTCATTTTTTTTTTTGTAAATGAGATTTAATTATACGATTTAATTTATGAAATTGGAATTTCGAGCTCTCAAAAATTAACCGATTAAAATCAACGAGTTAAAATGAATTTTTTAAAAAGCTAATTTGTAAATCTTTTTCCAAAATTTCTTCAAACATTTTCCAAGGTAATTTTAAATTTTTTTTCTTCAAAATAGAAGCTTGCAAAATTGATACAATTTTCAAAAAGAGAAATTTCTCCCAAGATGAAGAAAATTCTTCGTATATTTTCTTACAAAATATTCCCTTTTTACGTTTAATTAACAAAACTTTTTACCACCATTTGAAATATTGGATAATGGATGCAAACAAGTTTCGACTGTTGTAACTTTCTCGATAATAAAAATAAAAATTTTAATGCTTTCTTTCCTTTTTTTTCAAATTGTAATCTTTTGTCCCTCGGATTGGATCCGGGATTGGGATTATTAATCGCGCCAATTATCGTTTGTACACCGGTTTAAATTCACTAACAATGGCCGAGGTTGTCACAGCAACAAGTGAGCAGTCCGAGCGAGGCAAAAAGGAGAAGGAAGGCTTTGTGCAAAAAAGAGCCACGGCTCTTTAAATTCTTGCCCGATTCCGATTTGCCCGCGGGGTAATTTTCTTAGTGAATACGGCCCAGGACGAATTGGAGGGCAGAATCAGCCTTTTCACCACTCCTCCCTCGTTCAACCGTAACCGACAGGGCCGCTTTATTGAAGCTTCGCCGAGAGAGAGAGAGAGAGAGACTGGGTTTGCCCCTTTGAGAGAATGAAAATCCAGCCGGTTCGAAATTTCTTTCAAAGCGAATCCCTTGCGAAATTTTTAGTTATCTTTCCTTCCGTTTTATTAAAAAAAAAAAAAAAGGACTCCTCTTTTTTTCTAATCTTTCTTTATTCTTTCCTCTCCCATTGTTCCAACTCTCCCCTTTCTTTCTCCCACTCTTTTCGAGGGATTTTATTTTCGAAATTATCGGATCCTTGGTTTTCTTTTTTTCTCTATCGATTGTGAGAAAAATAAGTTGGATAATAACAGTAAATATACTGTTTTTAAGATGAATTTTCGCGAATCTTATTATTCTCCTTTTTCGATCGTCTCATCATTCGATATCCATTTCGGGTGACACTGAAAAAAAGTAGGTTAGCTCTTAATTTTTTCGATTAGGAAATTAAATAAAAATAGAAACGAAGAGACTGCTCTATCCAATTGAAATTGAAAGAAATTAAATTATTCCTGATTTAGCTTCCTTTATATAATAAAAATAATAAAATAAGTAATCTTCTTTTACCCCAAACTCGTATTATTTAATCGATTTAATTTAAAGTTTAAGGATTAATAAAAGGTTGGAAACGTCTGGTTCGCTCGAAATTTCACTCGAAATTTTAGAAACGATGGAGAGGAAACGTTAAAATGAGAACGGAAACCAGTAACCAGCTCAAACACGACGAGCACGTGGAAAATCCTTGGCGAAGGAAGGCTCGGTTGGCGACGCTGAAAGGAGGAGGCCAAACACACCTATCCTCATTTTTGCGCAATAAAGCCAGTGCGGGGCTGCGTTTGACTAACAACGAGTATCATGTCGTGGAATAATTAAATGCCAGGCCGGCGAACTCGAGCATTAAGTAGACTTAGGGGGGTTACTTTGCTCTTCCCTTACACGTCTTAATAATCTTTCCAAGATTCGAGCGGTGGATGGCTGGGTTTGAAAGGGATGAAAGGCGGGCGCCATATTGCGGATTCGCGCCGCCATACCGTGATTCTTTCACGGCGAGGGGAGGAGGTGAGAAGCGGAACGAAGAGGATCACCCCTCCCCCCCTTTTTTTACCCTTTAATACCCGCCACTCGTGTGGCTAAATTCCGTCCGTGAACTGGAAAACGATTTTTCTATCCGATTTCCGCTTCTGGGCGAAGGAGAACCGATTTGCGATCTGTCTTCTTCTTTGTTTCTTCTTCTTTTTCTTCTTTTTATGTTTTTCGCGTCGCTTTTTGAGAAAGAAAATTAAAAGAACTTGGAAATGACTGCTTTCTTCTTGATTTCTTCTTCGTTTCTGGATGAAGGAGGAGTAGAGATGCGATTTATCTTCTTCTGGTTCTTCTTCTGGTTTCTTCTTATGATTTTTTTGACGTTTTCGATGTCACTTTTTCGGTAAGTTTGAGGAAAGGAATTGAGAGAATTTGAAATGGCGCGATTTGTCTTCTTCTGCTTTCTCTGTTTCTTCTTCTTATCTTTTTCTTTTATTTTCTTTTTTTCTTATGGTTTTTGTGTCTTTCTTTTCTAGTAGTAGGTTTGACAGAAAAAGGAATTGGGAGAAGTTGAAATGGAAAATGACTTTCTTCCTGGTTCTATTCGATTCTGGGTGGAAGAATCGATTTGTCTTCTTCTTCTTCTTTGTGGTTTCTTCTTCTTATCTTTTTTTTTTATGTTTTTCGCGTCGTTTTTTGAGAAAGAAAATTAAGAGAACTTGAAAATGACATTTTCATGTCATTCTTTTTCAATAGGTTTGAGGAAAAGAATTAAGAGAACTTGAAAATTATTTTCTTCTTGATTTCTTCCCCGTTTCTGGATGCAGAAATCCATATGATTTGTCTTTTTCTGATTTGTATTTATTTTTATGTTTTCTTCTTTTCTTCTTTTGTGTTTTGAATAGATTTGAGAACCAAATTGAAAAGCGATTTTTCTTCCTAATTCCATTCGATTTTGTCTTCCTTTTTCTCCGTTTTGAGCAGATCTGAGAGAAATCTCTAAAGAAATTTAAAGGATTGAAAGAAAGGATAATTGATAAGAAAATATTTGGTTTCCAAACGAGTTAAGATATTTGTGTTCTTTTTTTAATCCTCTACTATCATCGATAAACGATTTGAATCTTTCAGTTGATTGATTTATTATCATTATCAGAACTACTTGATGAGAGCAAAGAAATTCCTTAAGAATCTTTGATCAAGAACTTGGCGCATTTCGCATTTGCTGTATTAATAATCGCGCGATTTTTTAAGGTTTTGCCAAAGTTTTATAAAAGTTTTCGGGTATTTATCAAGATTTCAAAGACGCGGGAAACTGTAACAACGTTAATCGATTAACACGTTATTCAGCAACAAGCATTTTATCGAAAAGTAACTTACGTCCAATATTCTATAATCCGCTTAAACTTCGTAGTAACTAATTAAATATATAAACTTTGTCTATTAAAAAGCTACCGAGCTGAAAATCTACCGAAACCAGTTGTAACTCTGTTACGTTATCCGCGTTATATGCGTGCGAAAACAGTGAAAAGCTACGAAAATAAGGGGGAAATTCGATCAAAAAAGTTTCCCTCCTCCGGACACGGAGTGAAAATTCTCGTTCCAAGATCCAAAAAAAAGGAAAAAAATATCTACATTTCGCTCGTTATAACCGATATTCTTCTCGAATTGAATCGAAAGAAAATCATCCGCGAATCATTCAACGTTACGCAAAAAAATTTCGCCAATTAAGCGGGAAGAAAAACACGCGTAACATTTCTCAATATTATACGATATTAATCAAGAAATTTAATCCGGGACATAATTTTCCAATATCCCTCGGATAACTTCAAAATATGAGTTGTGAAACACATTTTATTAATCTTCTCTTCCCCTCCTTCCATCCATCCACCCATCCATCCATCCATCCATCCATGCGGATACATTTCATACGTCCGTTTCGAATTCTATCCCATCGAGCGCTTTCCAAACGATTATTTCCATAACGAAGAAGGGAGGAGGAGTGGTGGGAGTTGGCCGCGAGAAAACTGCATTCGCGCGTAGAAGAGAGATTCTTGCAGAGTCGTTGTCGTCGTCTCAAAATATCACGAATATTCTCCCTTCGATAAATCCGACACGCCGGTTTTCGCTGTGCAACACACCCCCTCCTCCATTTTATTTTCATTCACTTGTACGGAAATCTCGATAAAACCTCTCTCTCTTTCTCTCTCTTTCTCTTTCTCTCTATCTATCTATCTATCGCTCTAGATCTCTATCTATCTCTATCTTTATCTCTCTTTCTCTTTCTCTTTCTCTATCTATTTCTCTCTCTCTTTCTCTCTCTATCTATCTATCTCTATCTTTATCTCTCCCTCTTTCTATCTATCTATCTATCTATCTATCTATCTATCGCTCTAGATCTCTATCTATCTCTATCTTTATCTCTCTCTCTCTCTCTCTCTCTCTCTCTCTCTCTCTCTCTCTTTATCAATCTATCTATCTATCTATCTATCGCTCTAGATCTCTATCTATTTCTATCTCTCTCTCTGTCTCTCTCTATCTATCTCTATCTTTATCTCTCTCTCTCTCTCTCTCTCTCTCTATCTATCTATCTATTGCTCTAGATCTCTATCTTTATCTCTCTCTCTCTCTCTCTCTCTCTCTCTCTCTATCTATCTATCTATCTATCTATCTATCTATCTATCGCTCTAGATCTCTATCTATCTCTATTTTTATCTCTCTCTCTCTCTCTCTCTTTATCTATCTATCTATTGCTCTAGATCTCTATCTTTATCTCTCTCTCTCTCTCTCTCTCTCTATCTATCTATCTATTTATTGCTCTAGATCTCTATCTATCTCTATCTTTATCTCTCTCTTTCTCTCTCTTTCTCTCTCTCTCTATCTACCTATTTATCTATCTATCGCTCTAGATCTCTATCTATCTCTATCTTTATCTCTCTCTCTCTCTATCTTTATCTCTCTCTCTCTCTCTCTCTCTCTCTCTCTCTCTCTCTCCCCTATCTATCTATCTATCTCTATCTCTATCTCTATCTCTATCTATCTATCTATCTATTTATCTATCTCTATCTTTCTCTCTCTAGCTCTCTATCTCTATCTCTGTCTCTCTCTCTCTCCCCTTTCCCTGTTTCGAATTCGTTCGCGTTTTAATTCACAGTTTTCGTTCGATTTCAATTAAATTCATTGTTCTATATATATATATATATATATATTTTTTAATTTAATTGTAATAATTTGTACGCTCTTGTATTTTTTTCTCTCCATCTCCCCATTAATTTTCATTAATTATTCGAATTATTTCTCTATTGTGCGTGCGTGTTTATGATTAATTAGCGTTAATTAAAGAGGAGAATAGTTGTATAGAACGGTGGCCGGTTGTAGGGAATTATTTATTGATAATTAATATTTCGTTTTGGAGAATCGTTGTGGCACGCGATATCGGTATCCGATGGGTCGGTGTATAAAAGAGTCGTGGATACGTATTTCGGGGTATCGATGTTCAATGGATCGATGTTGGCGGAAGGGAAGAATTTTTAGAGACTAATTAGTTTCATATTTGTGCGGTTAATAATTCAGTTTAGGTTGTACGCGTTGTTGATCGTTTCGAAATTATATATTAACCGTGCACGTATATATATATTTCTATATATCGTATTCGTTTTGCATATCCACGTATCATACGTGATTCAATCGTTCCTCATACTTTTTACGATTCCACACCGCTTCAAATTCTATATTATTCTACACGCGATACATTTTTACATTACCCCGCGTATTTTATATATATATCTCGTTTCATTTGTTGAACGTTCACACATTCGTTCTATATTCATATTTCGATATATTTCCGCGTATAGTTATTAATATATTCCCAAGAATATCGTATATACGTATCGTGTTTTACTCATTTCCGATTTTTATTATTATTTTTTTTTATTCCCTTTTTCTCTTTTCTTCTTTTTTTTTTTTATTAATTTACATCCTTTTTTCCACCTATATATACAATATTTATTGCATATTCAACGCTCCTCCTCCTCGTTCTGCGTAAAATATTATTCGAATTTGTTGGAATATCCTCGGATCGGAAATATCACAATTATCGTGGAATAATAAAAAAAAATTCCCTAGACCGGCGTCGATTCCGCTTGCGCTTCGAGGTTGCTCGTACCCCCTCTCCCTCTCCCCCCGTTTTCGATACTATCAGGAGGCACCTTATCCGGTGGAAACAGCGGGTGAAGAAGAAGGGGTATGTAAATAAGCCGGTTGAGATATTCGTGTTGCTCGCAGTCTGTGTATCTGCCGCTATCCGGAACGGCTCAAACGGAACGCGCGTTCTAAATCTCGGGGAACGATAAGTGTGTTTATGCACCCGCTATCATCCCCCTGTTTCCCGCGCAGAAGAGAAGTCGATTTCGAGGATGGAATATCTTTTCGGAGAATTCGAAGAAAGGAAATCGTCCAGGATCGAGATCTAGGATTTCTTCTTTTTTTTTTCGAATGTACGTTGATGTTAGTTATGAATCTCGAGTTACGATCTTCAAGGTTGGGTGGTTTCAGTCGGTTTTTTATTTTCTTTTGCTTTTTCTTTCCTGATTATTTTAAGAGGAGAGGAATTAACGATGAGCGAGTGGAACTACGAGACTTGTTACGTAATTGTGTGTAATTTTATAATTTTCTGTTTATGAAACGTACGTTCAAATGCTGCGAAAATCCTGTAAAAGAGTTGGAGATTTCTTTCTTAAAAAAATTCCCAAAGTTTCCCTTCCAATTCAATCCTCGACCGCTCGATTCTTTACACTTTTACCTTGTGCTATTCTGGAGGAATCTCGTTTCGAAACGATTCCATTCCAAATATATATATATATATATATATATATATATATATATATATATAGGGATATATATCTTTCGAGAAGAAAAAAGCTTTAAAAGTTTTCGGCTCGCTGTCGCGTTAACGTCGACAGGTTGATATTACTCACGAAAATCTCTCTGTTTTTTCCCTCCCGTTTGAGCGTCGATGCTCAACAGTTTCTTCCCTTCAGCCTTGATTGCAGGATTGAGCGAGGTTGGCAGACGGTTAAAAATAAATTTGAATCGATAAGAAAATAATCAATCATTACGATGTATTGTTACTTCCATTCTGTAAATTCGAGTGCATGATATAATTCGCATCCTCGAGATTCGAGAAGAAAGAAAAAAAATATCTTTGTTTGAAAAATGATCCTCAATACATTGTATGCAATGAGAAGCAAGACTCGTCAATTTCAAATGGGGCTAACTTGATAAAATTTCCCTTTTACTGCCGAAAATTCGTAGAATAATCCGTTTCGAAACGTGGCTCCCTCTTCCTCCCTCCCCCTCTCCCCCGATAAAAGTCTATTCTCGTCGAGGTGTCGAATCGAAGAACAGACGGAATCGTAATGGAACGACAGTGTTTCGCCGCTTTATAGAAAGTAAACGGTCGCATTTCGCCTGTATGGCGGAGGGAAACGCCGCTCTAAGGGCTTTCGCCTGTTTCTCGCCTGTCACATTATCTGAAAATCCCTTTGCGCGTCCTTTCTCTCGCTCCACGCGCCTCGTTCCACGGTTTCACGCCGCTCCCCTCCAACTCCCGTTTCTTTTCTTTTTTCTTTTTTTTTTTTTACGCGAATTTCATGCCATGGAGGACGAACAACGACTCGGCGTGAAACGAAAGAACGACCCGTTGATTGGATCTCGATTATTGTTCTCGAAAATTTTGGCACGTATCTTTTTCCTCCCTCCTGGTAATTTCGTTTGAAAAGCGTATTTCAACGTTTTTAATTCATAATTTTTCTTTGAGCCTCCAAACATTTTTAAACGCGATGAAATTGTAAAAACTCTAGTTATATAGGAACTTAAATTTTTCTCTATATATTATCTTTGATTGTTTTATAAATTTAGACACGATATCTCCAAAGTATTATTACGTTTTTAACGTTAATTTATAATTTTTCCTTGGGTCTAAAAATTCTTAAACTAAATACGATGAAATTGTAAAATCTCTAGTTATATAGGAACTTAAATTTTTCCCTATACATTACCTTTGATTTATAAATTTAGACACGATATCTCCAAAGTATTATTACGTTTTTAACGTTAATTTATAATTTTTTTCTTGGGTCTAAAAATTCTAATAAATTAAATACGATGAAATTGTAAAATCTCTAGTTATATAGGAACTTAAATTTTATACATTATTTTTGATTGTTTTATAAATTTAGACACGATATTTCCAAAGTATTATTACGTTTTTAATTTATAATTTTAATTTATAATTTTTTTTTTAGGTCTAAAAATTCTAGGAAATTAAATATGATGAAATTGTAAAATTTCTAGTTACATAGGAACTTAAATTTTTCCCTATACTCGAGAAATTATTATCTTTGATTGTTTTATAAATTTAGATATCTCCAAAGTATTATCACGTTTTTAATGTTAATTTATAATTTTTCTTTGGATGCAAACATTCTAATAAACTAAATATGATGAAATTGTAAAATCTCTAGTTACATAGGAACTTAAATTTTTCCTTATACTCGAGAAATTATTATCTTTGATTGTTTTATAAATTTAGATATCTCCAAGGTATTATGATGTTTTTGACATTAATTTATAATTTTTCCTTGGATCCAAAAATTTTAAATACGATAAAATTCTAATTATATAGGAACTTAAATTTTCCTCTATACATTATCTTTGATTGTTTTATAAATTTAAACACGATACGATTATCTCTAAAGTATTATTACGTTTTTAACGTTAATTTATAATTTTTTCTTGAATGCAAAAATTCTAGCAAACTAAATACGATGAAATTGTAAAATCTCTAGTTATATAGGAACTTAAATTTTTCCCTATACTCGAGAAATTATTATCTTTGATTGTTTTATAAATTTAGACACGATACGATTATCAAAGTATTATTACGTTTCTAACGTTAATAATTTATAATTTTTCCTTGTATGCAAAATTTTCTTCTATACATTATCTTTGATTTTTGATTGTTTATAAATTTAAACACGCTACGATTATCTCTAAAGTATTATTACAATTTATAGATATCAAAAATGTAATATACAGTATCTGTACAGATCAATTTTTCAAATGCCTACTATTCTCCTCCTCGATTTTCTTTTCCACGAAATTTCCAAGATTTCCATGAAATCGACCCATTAAAATCCGAATAAACGCGGAGACTGACGCGCGGCCAATTAGCATCCTGGCCAACCTTCGCTTATTTCGGCAAAGGCCGCGTTTTAATCATTAATACCCAGTTGCCGCGTTTAATTCTCGAAGCGAGTTGAATTAAATTAAACGAACGCAATGGACGGTGGGATTAACCGGAGTTAACCCGTCTTCCCTTAATTAATAGGTCAAGATGTGACGTGAAAAGGGCATGGAATGACCAAAAGGGCAATTTAATCCGAGGAACGAGATCGTTTCATCGGGATGATCGGTATTTCAAGTTTGTAGGTAGTTTGGCAAGGTCGAATGGCATTGCCAGGCTCGGTGTGCTCGGTTCAACAATGTAATCTGGCCAGCGTGAGGTCATCAAGTCTATAATCACATCCTGCCTGTGTGGCCAGACAGCCTTCCAAACGGGTTCTCTCTACCACGCGCAAATATAGAAACCGTGATTCTATATCTTGCCGGCCGAATAATGCAAAGTTTCGTGGCGTGGTTCGGATTCAATTTTGCGATTAATCCGGTGTGGACGCTTTCTTGAAACGCGTCTTTTAAAAAAAGCTTCCCCTTCGAAGAAATCGGAATCTCTTTCATTCTGTCACTTTTTCTTTTCTTTTCTTCCTCTTTCTCTCTCTTTTTTTCAAGAATATAAAATATAATTGAATTTTTAAGTATGTTTATGTATAAAGTTATACAAATTTGATGGACAATTTGTGATTAATAATTTGATAAGGATTAATTATCTTCAACGTGGAACAGAATTGGAGGATTGTTAAGGAAATGGTCGAGGAAATTTTTGTAAAAGGATGTAGCGATTGAAATTAAAGATATACGTTAAAGAATTGTGAGTGATGCGAAATAGAATTGCTGAACAGTTGAAGTGGAGAGGTAAGAGATTTTCTGGAAATTATTTGAACCAGTTGAGGATTGCGAGGGAAAAGTATTCCATGCTATTAGACATAAATCATTGTATCTGTTCATCTTTTATTTATTTTATTCGGTCCTTGGCGTACTTTCTTGTTGCGTAATACGTAAAGAGATTCGAGACATCGATCATTTGGAAGTAGAACGATCGGGAATGCATTTAAACTATCCTTGGAAACGTGCAATGTTCGTGAATATTCTTTCACCTGATTTCACTCTTTCGCGTTTAAAACCTTCTTTCTTCTTCCTCCTCCTCCTCCCTCTCGAAACAATTATTCTTCGAGAGAAGAAAAGCTCGATTGTTTTCATCCCTCGAAAGTTTACACCCCCTAAAAATCAGATATTCTTTTTAACAAATTTCAAACTTTGGTTCTTCCTTTTAAAGAATAGACCAATTATAAATTTCATGGACAATTTAATCAATTATCCTGTTCACCCATCTCAAAATACTCAAAAGAAAATAATTCATAAAAGATATTTTATAAAACCCTTCGTCAAATTTTTTAAATCAATAAAACATTTCTTTTCGATTTCGTTACGAATTTTTCTTAGCTTCGAGAACAGAGGCGCGAATATGCAAATTCCTCTCCTCTTCGCAGCAACAACAACAAGATCGATACCATCTCGTTATTTTCAAACATTCGCATAAATTATCGAGTATTCGCCATACCATTCGAGCGCAACAAAGATGGAGGAAAGGGAGGGGAGGGGAAAGAGGGATCACGTACGTGATCATCCATTGCATACGAATAATCAACGGTGGAGGAGTACGGATGGCGAAAAGTTTCATCTTCTTGAGAAGCTCTTGCGAAATGGAATCAGTGCCGCTCGAGGAAAAAAAAAAAAAAGAAAAAAAAGGCGACGCTCCATCCTTTTGCAGGAGCTTGACGGCGGGGCTGGCAATTTCTCGACCAGGCTAAAAGGTTATATGGGGCCGGCCCGCGACCCGACACACGCGCAACTCCTCCCGCGAGCCCTTTGATTTGAATTATTTCTCCCTTCTTCTTTCGCTGCCTCCGTCTCGCCCTTTTATTATTCTTTTTTCCTCATTTTCCCACACGCACACCTGGCTGGAAAACGTGTCTCCACTCCTGGGCAAGGATCGATGCTCTTTCTATCCAATATCGATTCGGGGATTTTTCTCTTTTCCTTTAATTTTTCGAAGCCAAAGATCTCCCTCTTCCGTGAAATTTTGGAGTTTCATTCGATTTTGTTGCGAGTTAGGCCAAGTTAGGTTAGGTTAGGTTGGGTTAGGCTGGGTTAGGTTAAGTTAGGTCAGGTTAGGTTAGGTTAGGTTGATTAAAGTTGGCAGCGGGACGAGCTTGTTTTTTTTTTTTTTTAATTTTGGCTCATGAATGTTTTTTCCATTCGGATTTCATTCCAAGTTTGAATTGCATCTTAGAAGAATTTTATAAAGGATTTCTTTAATTTTCGTGCTGAGACGAGGATTGGGTTGTTTGTTCGGTTTGTTGTTGTTGTTTGCTAAATGTGAGCAGCAATTTCGTTAATGGTGGAAATTGTACAGTTTGTAAATAAATATTCAGAAGTTATTATAATTTTGCCAATTTTGTTTTCTTTGATTCGATAATTGAAAATGTTTCCTTTATCCGAATCTTTTTGCAGAAAAGAAATTTCTTTTTACAAGTTATGTGACAAATTGTATTAGGAAATTTAGAAGGATTTCTTTAGTTTAAATTAATTGTTTTTTTATCATTGAAGTTACAATGGTTTATTATAATTTTTCCAATTAATATTTTCGTTTATTGATTCGATAATTGCGAATGTTTTTTTTATCCGAATTTTTTTGCAGAAAAGAAATTTCTTTTTACAAGTTAGGTAACAAATTGTATTAGGAAATTTAGAAGGATTTCTTCAATTTAAATTGATTGATTTTTTTATCATTGAAATCACAATGGTTTATTATAATTTTTCCAATTAATATTTTCGTTCGATTCGATAATTAAACTTTTTGGAGAGAAGAAATTTTTATAATACGAATGAAGATTTTGAAAAAAGAATATAATATAAGATTAATTATGATATTTGAGTTAATGGGAAATCGGTTTTGTAATTTTTTCCCAAAGAAAGAATCTTATTTCTCTGGCATTATTCATTTTTTCATTAATCACGCGCGTCGAGTGCATAGACCGAGAGAGTATGGCCGTTTAGGCGCGCCTTGACCTCAACCTTGAAGCGGAGGAATGCAAGGAGATGCAGCTTAGCGTAACGTTCGCGCGCTCAACATTGCACAGCCAACGGCTGCACTTGGTCATTGCACTTCCCTCCATCTTTCCACCACATTCTTTTCTTCTGATGGCGTGTGCTACCTTTTACAGTCCCCTATCATTCCTTTCTATTTTAGAAGCCACGTACTTCAAACACGTTTCCTTCTCCGCCTCTTCGAGTTCTATTCACGTACACCCGGGATAATTTCTCGCCAAGGATCTTTCGTCCTTCGAACGTGCCTTTCTTTTCATAAATTTTGGATATTCGCAATTTTATTTTTTATAAAGTACTAGACAATTTTAATAAATCCAATCTATAATATCAATAGTAAAATGTTTCCATATTAATATATTATTTTACGTATATATATGCATTTAAATTTAAAAGTATATAAAATATCCAAGATAATATTTAAGAAAAGAAACAAATCTTTGAGCTTCGATTCATTAATTACGTTCGTAAAAATTTAATCTTGCAGAAGACTATCTACTTTTAATGAAAGTTTCGATTCCAGAGGATTAACATTCCGAAAAGAGGAATTGAAGAAAGAAAGAAAGAAAGAAAGAAAAAAAAAAGGAATCGGTACAAACAGTAATTCCATTAATTTTCTCCTACGACGAAAACAAATTTGACGAGGAAATATAATGTTTCTCGTGATAGTATGTATGCGCACGTACGTATTTGGCCACGGCGAAGATAATATTGGCGGCTCGTACGCAGCGAGCGTGAAATGTAAAGCCGCGTTCACGTTGGGACAAAATCTCGTAACTTGTCGGTTCGTTCGTTCGTTCGTTCGTTCGTTCGTACGCTCGCTCGCTCGTTTGTTTGTATTGAAACGTACGATCAAACGCGACACAGATGTTTCGTGTATCCAATCACCATGATTCACCGATTGTTGATCTTTACGCGATGCATTAGGGGATATTGCGCTACCGAATCGCACACGCGTCTATATTGGCCGCGCTCGCTTCAAAGAAACACGGTGCAACAGCTTGCCAAGTTTGATCATTCAATTCGTTGCGAGTACACGGTGTGGAAAATCTGGATTGATTTTATGATCGGCGCGCGAATATATCGCAGTGATAATTTTCCCGTATGTACGGTTTAGAAATTTATGGTCGTTGGTGTTAATGAGTAACGTTTCGTTCCGTTTTTCATTTCTCGATCGAGTTTGTTGTTTAGGTTAGGCAGGCGAGAATTAAGGTTATGTTATCGCTTGTAGGTAAAGCAGTTTCGTAGTAGTAAAAGTGGTCTTTTAATTTTACAACAACTTCGAAAACGAATTTCTATTTAAAAACAGAAATTGGAAATTGGTTGACAATCGTTTTATCCTTTTTTTTTTCTTTTTTTTTTTCAGGTAAGAATCCGAAATTAGGGATGTTAAGAGATTTTTTGATATTCTTCTGGTGGTAAGTGAAATTCAAACTAATACACCAACTCGAATAATAAATTATCATGCATGAAATTACGATAATAAAATTAACGCAAGAGAGAATGTTAATTGCGGAGAAGTTAATTAAAATTGACCAGAGATGTTACGGAACATCTCATTAAGCAGTATAAAATGTAAATGCAAATTTGATATGCAAACGAACTCGGTTCACTTACGTATCGAATTATCTATGATTATTATTATTATTATTATTATTATTAACATCATTATTATTATTATTATTATTATTATTGTTTGAACGTTTCTCGTTCAATTATCGTCATTTAAAGATTTTCACGAATCGCACGAATATTAATTTTCATTAACTTCAATTTATTTCCAGAAGATTTTCATATTTCAAATTTCTGAAACGAGTAACGATAATATAATGGAAATTGGAGATAAAAATTTTGTTATTGACAAAATCTCGATATAAATCTTTTTCTAAAATTTACGAAATTTCATCTTCGTTCAATTTAAACTCGTTAAACTCGTCTCGGTGAATCGTGCTTTTCGATTTCGTTTCGTTCGGTCAGAGGAAAAAAAAAATACAGATTCGTCCGGTGAAAAGAGGATTCGTCCTCGGGACAGAAGGCCCTCGTCTCTTAAACACGCAAAACGAACGAACGAACTGGACGCCCTTGTCCCCGCTTTCGAACGTTTCGTCTTTGTAATTTTTATTCTGCGATCCGAATCTTTTTTCGCTTCGTTTCGCTTATTCCTTACAAGTGCTTTTCTTTCTTTTTTTTTTATAAAGTTGCCAAGGTTCCGCGTCATTACGCAGTTTTAAACGATTTCGTTTAATAAATCGAAACAATCATTTGAGAGTTATAAGAAACGCATTGGAAAAATTTGTTTACGTTTTTCTTTTCGATCGAGAAAAGATATTTCTTTCTTTTTTTTTTTTTTTAGAGTAATACGAATAAATAAAAATTTGTCCAAATTTTGAGCCAAGAGTTATTCGAATGTCACAAGAAAATGGATTGGAAAAATTGTTGAAATTTTCTCTCGAAAGAGATTTCTTTTTTTTTTTTTAGAGCAACACGAATAAATAAAAATTTGTCCAAATTTTGAGAATTATTCAAGTACACAATTATATATTCACAAAAAGTATCACAAAATGGATTGAAAAATGGATGGAAAAATTATTGAAATTTTCTTTCGAAAGAGATTTCTTTTTTTTTTTTTTTAGAGCAATACGAATGAATAAAAATGTTGAGCCAAGAGTTATTCGAGTATCAGAAGAAAATGGATTGGAAAAATTGTTGAAATTTTCTCTCGAAAAGAAGGGGAGGAGGATTGATCAATCGATAAAAATTTTGAGGAAAAATAACTTCTCGAGAAGATTCTCGGCCACGTGGATTGGAATTCAACAGGTTGCAGCAGCCAGTGGCTGTCAGACGAAAAGAGGACCCTGTTCATCCTTCTTTCGTCTTCCTTCCTTCCTTCCTTCCTTCCTTCCTTCCTTCGCTCCTCCCTTTTTTCCGTGACTGGTTTTTTTATTCTCTCGTTTCAATTAAACGTCCCACGACACTCGGCTTCACGGCGCGTGATTCCTTTTTGTCTCTCGGACAGCTTTTCTTCCCCCTTACCATCCATTATATCCAATGGAGAATTAATATAAATCAGTGCTCTTCCTTTAATTGATTCCTAAGAACATTTCTTTCGAATTATTATTTGTATCCTTTTCGTTGTTACGAATTTTTTCCACTCTAATTATCACTCCTCGCCCTCCTCCCCTCGATTTCCATCCCAACCAACCTTTTCTCTTCTCCTTTGATTCATTTTTTCCCTTTTGTTCAATTTCTTTCTCGAAGAATTTCTTTTCTCCTCCTACAATTGAACTTTACAATTTGCCTAATTATTTATTGTTATTATTTAATCGTTTTAATCTTGGCTCCCGTTTCAATCTTAATAAAAAATAATAATAATAAGAAAGAATAAATTGTAACTAATTACTTTTTATTTCCATTGATTTCAATCGTACGACTTCTAATCTCGTTCTGATCTAAATTATGTTAAGAAGTTTAAAAAAAAAAGTTGTTGAAAGAGAATAGTCTCGCAATAAATTGTACAATCTTAAAATACATAATTAAATATATATATATATTTAATTCAGACTTTAGTTGAATCAGTTTTAAAATTTTAATCAACTAATTAATAAAAATTCAGGCTGATTCGCAAGCAAGTAAAACAGAAATAGAGGGGAGAAAAATTCGAAAGACGTGTTGGAAGCTTTTCGAGTGTCGATTTCACGGTCGCGGAAACCGCGGAAATGGCCGGAAAGAGAGAAACGCGGGGAGACCGAGACGAACTTCCGCCCAAGTAGCAACAGACCGTGATGGTCAGACAAACATCGAAAGCGGTGGGTCTACCACTTGCGGTCTTATCCACTTAAATCTTCCTTCCATCTCTCTCTCTCTTTCTCTCTCTCTCTCTTTTATCCCACGAAACGAAGGAGAAATTTCTCTCCGCTCCTTTTCTCGATCGGTGATTGATCACACAGAATTTTCATCGAAATTACGCGATCGAATTGAATTACAACTCGAATTCCTTCGATTCCTTCGTTTTTTCGAATTTCGCGTGGATTTCAATATCGAACTTGTTCAGAATTAAATAGAGAGAGAAGATTGAGAATGAGAACGTTTGAGGAAGTAGAATCAAATTTTTTCAGGGAGTCTCTTTTGAGTTACGAAATCTATTTAAACAAATTCAATTTTATATGAATGATAATAACTTGACAATAAAATTAATTAACCTCTAATATAAAAATTTTTGCAAGAGTTAAGCTGTTGAAATGGTACATTTTCTGGCGACGAATTTTCATTCCATGCAATCCTTACTGTTTTATATAAAAATATTATATCTTTTCACTTCGAGGAAAATTTTGAAGATGGAATATTCAGGTTCGTTTGAAACTTGTCTAAGCGCATATATAGTGAGAGGATGTTGAGAAAGAGAACGTTTGAGTAGAATCAAATTTTTTAGGGAGTCTAAGTCTCTTGAATTATAAAATCTATTTAAACAAGTTTTATGCGAATGATAATAATTTGATAATAAAATTAATTAACTTCTAATATAAAAATTTTTTTTTGCAAGAGTTAAGCTGTTGAAATGGTACATTTTCTGGCGACGAATTTTCATTCCATGCAATCTTTACTGTTTTATATAAAAATATTATATCTTTTCACTTCGAGGAAAATTTTGGAGATGGAATATTTAGGTTCGTTTGAAACTTGTCTAAGCGCATATATAGTGAGATGATGTTAAGAAAGAGAACGTTTGAGGGAGTAGAATGATAATAACTTGACAATAAAATTAATTAACCTCTGATATAAAAATTTTTTTTTTGCAAGAATTAAGCTGTTGAAATGGTACATTTTCTGGCAACGAATTTTCATTCCATGCAATCCTTACTGTTTTATATAAAAATATTATATCTTTTCACTTCGAGGAAAATTTTGAAGATGGAATATTCAAGTTCGTTTGAAACTTGTCTAAGCGCATATATATTGTGAGAATGAGAATGTTTAAGGGAGTAGAATCAAATTTTTTAATAGCAAGTTTCTTGAATTACGAAATCTATTTAAACAAATTTTATGCGAATGATAATAACTTGACAATAAAATTAATTAACCTCTGATATAAAAATTTTTGCAAAAAGCTGTTGAAATATTGAAATGGTATATTTTCTGGGGACGAATTTTCATTCCATGCAATCCTTACTGTTTTATATAAAAATATTATATCTTTTCACTTCGAGGAAAATTTTGAAGATGGAATATTCAAGTTCGTTTGAAACTTGTCTAAGCGCATATATATTGTGAGAATGAGAATGTTTAAGGGAGTAGAATCAAATTTTTTAATAGCAAGTTTCTTGAATTACGAAATCTATTTAAACAAATTTTATGCGAATGATAATAACTTGACAATAAAATTAATTAACCTCTGATATAAAAATTTTTGCAAAAAGCTGTTGAAATATTGAAATGGTATATTTTCTGGGGACGAATTTTCATTCCATGCAATCCTTACTGTTTTATATAAAAATATTATATCTTTTTACTTTGAGGAAAATTTTGAAGATGGAATATTCAGGTTCGTTTGAAACTTATCTAAGCGCATATATATTGTGAGAATGAGAATGTTTGAGGGAATCAAATTTTTTAATAGCAAATTTCTTGAATTATAAAATCTATTTAAACAAGTTTTATGCGAATAATAATAACTTGACAATAAAATTAATTATGCAATACAATAATATTAATTAATTATTATATTATTAATTATACCTCTTGGTATAAAAATTTTTGCAAAAAACTATTGAAATATTGAAATGGTACATTTTTTGGCAACGAATTTTCATTCCATGCAATCCTTACTGTTTTATATAAAAATATTATATCTTTTCACTTCGAGGAAAATTTTGAAGATGGAATATTCAGGTTCGTTTGAAACTTGTCTAAGCGCATATATAGTGAGAGGATGTTGAGAAAGAGAACGTTTGAGGGAGTAGAACGATAATAATTTGACAATAAAATTAATTAACCTCCTGGTATAAAAATTTTTGCAAGAGTTAAGCTGTTGAAACATCGAAATGGTACATTTTCATTCCAATCCTCGCATTTTATATCGCGAGAGAGAAGAAACGGGAGAAGAATAGCTCTGGAATGAAATTGAAACGAACGATGATCGAAGAGAGAGATAGAAATCGTTTGAGCGATCGTTTCAATTTTCCGGGCGAGGCATTAACGAAAAATTGCGGATCTCTCGAGGACAGCTCATGCAAATTTGATCGCGCCACCATTTCTCCGCGGTCGGAAACAAATGTCGCCCTGTTACGCGTCCCCCGTGCTACGTCTACGTGACCGGTTTATCGCCGTGTCCCGCTTGATCGTCCGCTCACGTGTCCGCCCCCAACACACGGGCCGAAACGTTTCCCAAAACTTTTATATATCGCAGAGAAAATTATTTCCAATTTCATTTATTTATTTCCCCGCTCTTTTCTTAGATACCCTGTTTCTTTTCTTTTTTAACGTAGAAACAGAAATGAAAATTTAATAATCGAGGCAATTCTGTAATCTCCGTGATCCCTATATTCCATAATTCCAGTGGAAAGATTCGAAGGTAAGGGAAAATTCCAAAAGCTTGCGATAATGTTGAGATTATTACTATTATCGATTGCTTTAGATTAATAAATGCGACAAGTTGTGCAACCTATCAGAAGATTTTATTCATTTTCTTTCCATTTTCATGGACCATCGATGTTAATCTGATTTTGTATTAAAGTTCGAAAAGAAAAAAAGCTAAGAAATTATAATTATTTTATAAACGAACTTATAAATGACGAGTTTCAATTATTCCTTCTAAAGTATGCCAATCTTCCAATCTGGAAATTATTATAATTTCTATATTAAAATTATTAAAGTATTATAATTCATAATACTTGTTAAAAAGCAAGTGAATTATTGGAAAATGGAAACAAAGAGGAGAGAGGAGGCCGTTTTGGAAAATCAAAGGAAACGAGGCGAAAGAAAGCTACGTTCGGAGAATAATTGCCTCGAGATCGAAGGTCGTGGTTGCAATTTAAGGGGATTTATATTGCCCTTGGTAGCCCTAACTCTCTCTCTCTCTCTCACGTTTTACCCTCGAATTTTCCACGGAAACCAACGGAAAGCTTACCTGCCGTGCTCGATCCTCGTGCATGCTCGCCAAACCAAGGCCCGTCTCGACTCCTTCGAGAATTGGCAAAATTTCGCTCCGTAAATCACGACGTCCGCTCGCCTTTTGATGCTCACCCCGGGAGATCTCGAGACTTTTGGGACGCGGATCGCTTAACGCGTGCCAGAAATCTCGGCGAAATTGGGTTAACGTGGAATTTATCCGCGGCATCGCCTGCTAACTAAATTATAACGGAAAGAAGAGCCTTTTGTCCGTTCTGAGATCGATCCCTCTTTGACTTTCGATTCCTTTGTTCCCGAGGAGGAATTGACGGATTGTTTTTATACAAAGTTGAAATAGACTCGAAGCCTGATGAACCGACTTCTCTTCTTCACGTACTTTGCGAATTTGGAGAGGTGATCTCATTTTCGACGTAACTCGGAATTGAATAGTTTACAGATTTCTAATTCTAGGTAGTTCAAAATTTGAAGAATAGAATTTTCTCTCCTTCTCTTCAATGATTTCTCTCGAACGATTTTGAAATTTTCCAAGAATTTTACGTTTTTTCGAAGAGTTGGACGATTCAAAATTTTTAGAATTTTTAGAATTTTCTCTCTCGAATCGAACGGTTTTAAAAAATTTCCAAGAACTTTATATTTTTTCAAATTCGACAATCGATCGAATTGTCTTCTTAAAATTTTGATCTTCGACGAATCGAATTAAAATCTTGGCAATCTTATCCAACCTCGATCTCAATCACCATCAAACAATCATTTCTAAATCATTAACATTGAACAATTTAGAAAAAGAAAAAAAAAGAAATCAAATAAACGTTTTTTTAAATCTGGAAGACTTTTTCATCGGAAGACTTGTTGTGTCGCATTTAGATTTGGTTACCACTTCCATTCCCAAGAATTCCATTCATGGCATTCCCGGCTGTTTTCCAAATTGCATCGTGGAAGGTCGGGCTCGAATGAAAATCGACAAGATTGACGAATAACCGCGGCATGGAATTGACACGGGGATCGATGGGCGAGGCTTAAACGGGCGGGAATCGATGTCCCAAGTTTAGTAATCGATCCTGAAGTAGCCCCTCGAGTATCACGGAGGAGGAACGAGGAGTCCCACGAGATGGGCGTAACGTTTTCTTTAAACCGGAAGCCACGGTTCGTTAGAACGACATTAATCCAACCGAGTAGACGACGCTCGATTTTTCCTTCTCTCCTTCCTCCGTCCAAGCAATTCTCCTCCCCCCTCCATCCTTTACGATCCTTTTTCTCGAGGTTGGAAATAGATTTCCGAACTTTGATCAATTTTTAAGTTTCGCGCTACTTAATTTTTTTTTAAGTTCGTTTTCATTCCGGGTTTTATCTCCTCGTTCTCGTTTCTTTTTTTTAAATATATCTCGAGGAGGGTTTCGAGTTTCGTTCTTCGAGTGTGATTTCTAATTTTTTTCATTGATTTTAGAGATAGATTTCTACGCTTTGATTCACGACGATTTTTAGGTTAGGTTCGTGCTATTTCAGGTTTTAACTCCTCGTTCTTTAAAATGTCTTTTGGGGAAGGTTCGAGTTTTGTTCTTCGAGTGTGATTTTTAATTTCTTTTCGTTGATTTTGATTTTAGAAATAGATTTCTACGCTTTGATTCACGACGATTTTTAGGTTAGGTTCGTGCTATTTCAAATTTTATCCCCTCGTTCTTTAAAATGTCTCTCGAGGAGGGTTTTAATTTTGTTCTTTGAGTGTAATTTTTAATTTTTTTTCATTGATTTTAAAAATAGATTTCAAGATTTTGATTCGCAACGATTTTTAGGTTAGGTTAGGTTCGTGATGTTTCAGGTTTTATCTCCTCGTTCTTTAAAATTTCTCTTGAGGAAGGTTCAAGTTTTGTTCTTCAAGTGTGATTTTTAATTTTTTTTTCGTTGATTTTAGAGATAGATTTTGATTTGCGACGATTTTTAGGTTAGGTTCGTACTATTTCAGATTTTAAGTCCTCGTTCTTTAAAATGTCTCTTGGGGAAGTTCGAGTTTTGTTCTTCGAGTGTGATTTTTAATTTCTTTTCGTTGATTTTGGTTTTAAAAATAGATTTCTACACTTTGATTCACGACAATTTTTAGGTTAGGTTCGTGCTATTTTAGGTTTTATCCCTTCGTTCTTTAAAATGTCTCTTGGGGAAGGTTCAAGTTTTGTTCTTTGAGTGTGATTTTTAATTTCTTTTCGTTGATTTTGGTTTTAAAAATTTCAGGTTTTAACTCCTCGTTCTTTAAATTAATTCTTGAGGAGGATTCAAGTTTTGTTCATTGAATGTTCGATGTGATTTTTAATTTCTTTTGGTTTTAGATTTAGAGATTTTGATTTACGATGATTAATTTTTTTAGATAATTCTTTTTTATTATTTTTATTTCTTTATTTTTAGATTTTAGATTCGTATTCTGTTCTGTTCGATTTTTGCATTTTATTTGTAATGCTTGTTCTTATTTTGCTCGTATTCGAATTATTTTTCTTTTTACTTTTTTGATTAAATCGTTACTTAATTCTATCTGAAATTCAATTTCTTTTACACACTTGGAAATCAATCAGATTTTCTAAGAATCACTTACATTCTTTTTATTCTCTTAGTATCTCTTTATCGTTTAAACTTTTGACTAATAAAATTAAATAACTATTTCGACAATCTATCACACTTTCCATGAAATCCATTCAACGAAAAATATAAAAGAATATAAAAATATAAATATAATTCTCTTTTGATCTATATATCGTTTCCAAAAAAGAAAAGAAATCGAAAAAATACATTTCTTAAACTGCATCGAATATAATATAATATTATTTTTCCACGAGGAAAAGAAAGAAAGAAAGAAAGAAAAAAAAACTCGCTCTCCACACGTTCCAACTCTCTCTCTCTCTCTCTCTCCAATCTCCTCTTCCCCTATCCTCGAACGAGGGAAGGGGAAAAATACACGCGCCCAACTTCTTTGGAACAATCGTTCCAAAGGATTAACCTCGCGATTATCCAGTCCCGACCCCGAGCAAACTTAAATTCACACCAGAGGTATTTCATCCTCTCGAGGTATATATCCTCTTCTCCCCTATCCCTCTGCCCCTCCCCGTCCACCGCGGCGGAAGTCGGGAATAGGAAAGGAAGCGGGGGAGCCTTAGCGCCCCGTAAAACGACGGCGACGAGCTGCGGGCGCAAACAGTTCCTCCACTTTTCCGTGAGAAATTCGCGGCATTATCATGAGCAAATTTGACTTTCCGCGGAGCCGCTGCCGGCATCCGCCCCGAGACCGCGCCGAGATTGACTATGCATCAACCGAATCCCACACACGAGGCATTTCCCCGGGCGGAAAAGTGGCGATAGCTTCCTTTTCTTTTCCTTTCTTTCTCTCTCTCTTTCTTTCTTTCTCGTTTTATCTCATCTCTCGATTCTCGATTCTCGAGGAGAGCGAAGAAGAGCCTTGCTGCGTCGAAAGGAAAGGAGAGGAGAGGAAGGAAGAGTTGGGCGAGTTGTTCGTTTCGAGGGGAAGAAATTTTTTTCGATTTTGGAATGACGAATAAATAATAATAACGGGGGATAATAACGGGTGTTAGGGTTATTAAAAGTTTCGAAGGAATACGTGAAGTATTGTTCATATATTAGGATTATTAAGGGTGATTAAGTGAATTATTTTAGACGAATGGTAAGGCTGCTTTATTAAATTTTATATACCTATGTGAATTCTTAATAGATGAAATTAATGTTTGCTTCGAGTGAGGTTAGAAGAAAATGAGTATACTAAATTTCGAAGGAATAACATAGAATAGGATAGAAAAAGAAATTCGGTTTTGGAATGGCAGCGAATAAGAAGATGAACGTGAAATGAAATTCGATCTTGGATAGTGGAATGATAGTAGAATGATAATAATTAAGATAATATTAAGAAAATAAATTATATTTCAAAATAATAGGCTGATTTACTAAATGAATCTTACATATTCCTATGAATTCTTATGCTTTCGTTTAATAGATGAAAATTAATATTTGCTTCGAGTGAGATTAGAAGAAAATGAGTATAATAAATTTCGAACGAATAACAGATAGAAAAAAGAAATTCAGTTTTGGAATAACAGTGAATAACAAGGTGAACATGAAATGAAATTCGATCTTAGACGATAGACAATGGAATGATAATAATGGTGTGTTCTGAAAAGTGAATATATGACTTATTCGTACGAATTATTAATATTGGATTCTTATGTTTTTGTTTAATAGATGGAAATTAATATTTGCTTCGAGTGAGATTAGAAGAAAATGAATATAATAAATTTCGAACGAATAACACACTGATAGAAAAAAGAAATTCGGTTTTGGAATAATAGTGAATAAGGTGAACGTGAAATGAAATTCGATTTTAGACAATAGTGGAACGATAATAATTAAGATGAATCTTAATGAATCTAAATGAATCTTACATATTCCTATGAATTCTTATGCTTTTGTTTAATGATGTAAATTAATATTTGCTTCGAGTGAGATTAGAAGAAAATGAGTATAATAAATTTCGAATGAATAATACACAGATAGAAAAAAGAAATTCGATTTTGGAATAACAATGAAGAATAGTGTTCTTAAAAATTTCGAAGGAGTGAACGTGAAGTGAAATTCGATCTTGGAAGATAGTGGAATGATAGCGAAATATATATATATTATTATAATAATTAAGATGAATCTTAATGAATCTAAATAAATCTTACATATTCCTATGAATTCTTACGCTTTTGTTCAGATTAATTAATATTAAATTAATATTAAATTAATTAATTAAATTAATATTTGTTTCGAGTAAGATTAGAAGAAAATGAGTATACTAAATTTCGAACGAATAACACAGATAGAAAAAAGAAATTCGATTTTGGAGCAACAATGAATAACAGTATTCTTAAAAATTTCGAAGGAAGTGAACGTGAAGTGAAATTCGACGATGGAATGATAATAATTAAGATAATATCAAGAAAGTAAATTATATTTCAGAATAGTAAACTGCTTTACTAAACGAATCTTACATATTTCTACGAATTCTTTCGTTCAATAAATGTAAATTAATATTTGCTTCGAGTGAGATTAAAAGAAAACGATGTAAATAAATTTGACTTCGAACGAGCAACACTTTTTTAAAAAGAAGAAGCGGATTAAGGAAACGAAGTCGACAATTTCTAGAAGGGGAGCAGTATCCAGTATCCATGGATTCTTAACAATGTGACACAGTGAACGGATGGGCATCCAACTCCATCCCAATCGAAACGTTTTCGATCCGCCACGCTTCACGAGTCCTCGACTCGCAAACGAGCAACGAAATCCGTGGCGCGTAAATTTGAGAAACCTCGCCACCTTTTCCAACCGGATATTCCCTTCCCAGGACACGCTTCCGTGGATATCTTCGATTCGAGTGGATAAGGGATCGAGCATCTGTCGTCTCTGCCCCGGAGAAGAAGCGAGGAAAAGGGTTTTCCTTCCATCTCTTCCGTCGAGCAAACTAAAAGGAAAGAGAAGAGAGAAAGAGAGAGAGTGGACAAACAGTTGGAATCCTCGTTCGAGATTATTCCCTTCCGAGGTAACTCGGCCAATCCAAGCGTCCAGGGATGATCGCTCCTTAGGGTGAAGGAGCTGGTAGAATTTCTTTTTTACATCCCTTGCCACCGATATGGAATTCGAATTGGATATCGCTTGAAATTGTTTTTCAATCCGTATCGATACTCTCATTATTATTCAATCAAATTGCGATCGAATAATTATCAGCACAAGCTTCCTTCCCCTCCATTTTTATCGAAACTCGATTTTTATATAGTCTCTGTTGTATATAGTTGCTCGATGAAGAGTTATAGGAAAAATTGTTAATAAACTCTGAATTAAATCGTTGTGAAGAAAAATCATGGGGATTATTATTATAAGTAATTATATATTATAGTTTTAGTAATTATATTATTATAGTAATTATTATAAGTATCGAAAGTATTATTATTATAATTGCCTTATCATGATGCAAACGAATTTTCCCTGCATAGAAAATTAAAAAAACTATCGAAATATCGAAACTTACATTTAAATTTTAAGAGGAAGACACTGATATATATATTAAAAAAGAAAACAGAGAATTGCCTTATTATGATGTAAACGAATTTTCCTTGCATAGGAAATGATAAAAAACTATCGAAATATCGAAACTTACATTTAAATTTTAAAAGGAAGACACTGATATATAAAGAAAACAGAGACGAGAGAGAGAAAGAGAGAGAGAGACAAAAAACTGTCGAAATATCGAAAGTTACATTTAAATTTTAAGAGGAAGACACTGATATATAAAGAAAACAGAGACGAGAGAGAGAAAGAGAGAGAGAGATGTGATAATAGTAACAATAATAATAATAATAATAAAGAAGAAATGTACAATTATTCGATGATACAATGCACGATTTCGTACGTTTGAGAAACGCGTTGCTGGAAGGCATGGCATGCGCCGTCGGAGGGATTAATAAAGGGTGATGGAGCGGCGGTGGTGGGCAGTTAGGGTCGGGCTAATCTCGCACGGGTCGTGAGAGAGGCCTGGCGTGGAGAAAAATTCCGCTCGTTTCGCGGGTGTTTCACGGGAAGCCGGGCCAGCAATTCCAGGAATGGAGGTTGCGCCTTTTTAAACATTAATCGTACCGCGCGATTGCATTTTTCCCCCGGTTCCCTCTTGGCCGATTGGCCAAGGAAACGCGATTAGGCGTCTCGAGGGACGGGGGGGAAGGGAGTTCCCCTCCTTCCTTTTTTTATACATCCCTACGCGCTTCCAGGGATTCGACGCGGCGATGCCTTCGATTCGATTCGACTCGATTCGACTCGTGTGTTTCCTTTTTTCTTTCTTCTTTTTCGAAATCGACGTCCGTTTTCTTTCGAATCGAAGGTGTTTTCGAACGTCCAAAGTATTTCCAATTCCCTTCTAGTATCATCGAATAATTGTATATTTCTTCTTTATTATTGTTGTTATCACATCTCTCTCTCTCTCTTTCTTGTCTCGTTTTCTTTTTTAATATTTTTCGAATAATTGTATATTTCTTAATTGTTTCTTAATTGTATATTTCTTCTTTATTATTGTTGTTATCACATCTCTCTCTCTCTCTCTCTTGTCTCGTTTTCTTTTTTAATATTTCTCGAAATTGTATATTTCTTCTTTATTGTATATTTTTTAATTGTTTCTTAATTCTTCTTTATATATATTCTTTATATATATATAATTGTATATTTCTTCTTGTATATTTCTTTCTTATTTCTCGAAATTGTATATTTCTTCTTTATTGTATATTTCTTAATTGTTTCTTAATTATATATTTCTTCTTTATTATTGTTGTTATCACATCTCTCTCTCTCTTGTCTCGTTTTCTTTTTTAATATTTCTCGAAATTGTATATTTCTTTTTTATTGTATATTTCTTAATTGTTTCTTAATTGTATATTTCTTCTTTATTATTGTTGTTATCACATCTCTCTCTCTCTTGTCTCGTTTTCTTTTTTAATATTTTTCGAAATTGTATATTTCTTCTTTATTGTATATTTCTTAATTGTTTCTTAATTATATATTTCTTCTTTATTATTGTTATTATCACATCTCTCTTTCTCTTGTCTCGTTTTCTTTTTTAATATTTTTAATACATTACCTTACATTTTTATTTAATTGAAATAAAGAAACGTGTATTTTGATGAAATTTATTTTTAATAATTTGCACGTTTTTGTCTTCTCCTTTCGTATTGTTATGTTATACGAGAAAGTATAGATTAGATCGAAACCACGAATAAAGTATACGATAAGAACGATTAGATTGGAAAAGATTATTTTCAACAACGCATCTCGCCTTTCTATACACGCAGTATATATCCTACACGTCGTTTCGCTTGCCCTTGGTCGAACGCCAGTTTCTCAGAATCTGTCCTGTCTCGGGGAACCGCTCATGATCCCTCTAATGGAGTTTCGGGAAATTAGAGCATGCGTCATGCGGAGAGCCGGTATTAATATCGCCTCTCTCCGGAGTTTTCATCCCCCGGAGGGATGTATATACGGTCTAAGCGTTGCTTAGTCCTCGCTAATTTCATCCCCGCCGCCCCCGTTCCCTCTTCTTCTTTCTCTCACCCTTGCGTCTGAATTTTTCTCGTTAACCGTCGGGAGGATCCTGCGTCGATCCTGCTTTGCAAAACGATCGCTTTGCCGTTTCCTGCCGTGCTAATTAGCCGGGCAAGATGGCCGGCTGGCGAGGATTTATACACACTTTGTTTGGATCGCGTTTGAGGCCAGGATTAGGAGAGGATTCTGTTCTTTTCTTTTTTTTTTTTTTTAGAAAATTCTGTAATTCAAGAGTCTTTATAGTTTTTTTTAGAAATAATAATAATAGTATTTCGTGCTTTTCCAATCTAATCGTTTTATACTCTCTTTCGAAACAATGGCTTTGGTTGTTGCTTTTTTATTTCTAGATCAAAGTACTTGTTTTGTTTAACGATTAAATTTGAAATATTTGATAGAATGAGCTATTAATTATTGTATTGATATCGTAATTTACCCAAGTAATATGTACAATATGTTACATGTAATTGGTATTATTGTGCAGGATTAAGCGTTGATATTATTATTTCGTGGAAATTTTCAATTTCCTCGACGATTTTTCTGAAAACAAAAGCATTCGAAAAACACGGAATTGAGAATTTTCGTTCAAAGGGATATAACTATAATATTATAATATAATATTATATAATGTGTAATTGGTATTATTGTGCAGGATTAAACGTCGATATTATTATTTTTAGTTGAAATTTTTAATCGATTTTTAATCGATTATGTACCAAAAATTTCCTCGACGATTTTTCTGAAAGCGAAACAATTCGAAAAACACGGAATTCAGAATTTTCGTTCAAAGGGAGCGAATCCTTCGTACGTGTATAACGTATAACGAGCCGCGTTGTACGTTGCATTGTTGAAATCTTGCGAATATCGAGGCAAAATAGTATAAACTAGCTCACAGAAATTCCATTGTTTCGGGACTCTGTTATCTCTCTCGAGAACTTTGAGGCGCGACAAGGTCCATTTAGATCATCATTACTGATCCTCTGTGCTCCGTATCGTTTCAATAATCCTGTAAACCATCACATACCCTGGAAACACATTCCTTGGAACACGTTTGAAATTTCTTCCAACAGTGTTATTCGTAAATTGTACAAAATTAATTATTTAATTTTCTATGTTAAACGTTTAATTCCTCATTCCTTACTTTTCTTCAAATTCTTTTTTTTTTTTTTAATATATGTAATAAGTTTTTTTTAAGAAAATTTATCATCAGATTCGAGATGATATTATTTTTTTATTATATTATTATTTTATTATATTAACAGTGTTATTCGTAAATTGTACAAAATTAATTATTTAATTTTCTACGTTAAACATACCTTTAATCCCTCGTTCCTTACTTTTCTTCGAATTCTTTTTCTTTTTTTTTTTTATACAATAAGTTTTTCTTAAGAAAATTTATCATCAGATTTGATTTTATTATATTAACAGTGTTATTCGTAAATTATAGAAAATTAATTATTTAATTTTCTACGTTAAACGTACTTTTAATTCCTCGTTTCTTATTTTTCTTCGAATTCTTTTTCTTTTTTTTTTTATACAATAAGTTTTTCTTAAGAAAATTTATCATCAGATTCGAGATGATATTATTTTTTTATTATATTAACAGTGTTATTCGTAAATTATAGAAAATTAATTATTTAATTTTCTACGTTAAACGTACTTTTAATTCCTCGTTTCTTATTTTTCTTCGAATTCTTTTTCTTTTTTTTTTTATACAATAAGTTTTTCTTAAGAAAATTTATCATCAGATTCGAGATGATATTATTTTTTTATTATATTAACAGTGTTATTCGTAAATTATAGAAAATTAATTATTTAATTTTCTACGTATCTTTAATTCTTCGTTCCTTACTTTTCTTCGAATTCTTTTTTTTTTATATATATATAATAAATTTTTCTTAAGAAAATTTATCATCAGATTCGAGATGATATTATTTTTTTTTTAGCTCTTCTTTCTTTCCTTTTTCCACGATATATCAGAGGTCAGAGATAGGTTTCAACTTTCGTGACGTGAATTTTTAATTTCGCCGAGAGCTGAACAAGCTTTGATTTGTTCGAAATTCCGGCCAACTCATTGTTTCGCGTTTGCGTTAGGGCTCGTTTGTTTTAGTTAAAATGTTGATAAACCGAATCCGCGTTCCTCTCGTTCCGTGTTGTGTTGTCCCTCGTTTTAATTTTTCATACGAATTGAAACGTTCATTTCATTTTCCCCGCTCGCGTGGCAACGTGGGAGGGGAGGAAATTCGGACTGGAAATTATATTTAACAGAACCTGTGATGATAATTTCATTTTCTTGCCCGAAGGAGTTACACGACATTAAACGAATAAATATAATATTCTATGGTGGGCTGTTGATTCGTATTCGTAACAAACTATAATTATAGTTGCATCCCTTTCCTCGAATCATTTAAAAAGATCTATCAGAGACAGATTAAAAATTCTCTTAAAAATACCATCTTCAATTTTCCAAACTGATTTAAACTGATGAAAAAAAAAAAATTACGATCATTATTCATAACTCACGATTCGTTTCTTCTTCTCTGTTACAGGTAAGCATCCAAAAAACTTGCTCCAGCTTTTCAGTCCATCTCGGTGAGTCCGTCTAATTTTTATCGTTAATTATTATTATTATTATTGTTATTACATTCTTTTTCAATCCACACGCGACAATTTCACGCGATATCGCGTAATTCTTGGCGGGCGAAGAATGGACGAAATCTAAAAAATTCCGTTGGAAGGGCAAAAAAATCCGGGAATTTGAAATGTCGGGGGACGGTAATAAGCCGGGGATATTTCATACCTTTATCCACACGGGGCCGGATACCCGTGGGGGTTTTCGTCATTACTCTCGCGTAATAAAATATTCTGTTTACGACGGTGTACGTTTCTTATGAGCTCTCATTACGCGAGTTAATAGTGGATGTAATATTACGGTAACATCCCCCGGTTTAACGTGTTTCCGCGCAAGTCTCGGTGTCTTGCTTGTCTTCCTCCTCCCCCTCCCCCTCCCCCCGTAATTTTGGATTTTCCCTGTTTAACCCCGCCGCTGGCTTGTTATTCCTCCAAATGATGGAGATCGTGTGTGTGTATATATATATATATTCTATCTTTTTGGATAGGATTATATCTGAACATGATAATATTTTTTTCCTTTTGAACAACTCGATACAACAGGACAGGAACCGAGTCTCTTTCGCCAAGGAAATTGAGAATTAATAAGATAATGTAAAATTTTTAAAGATCTTCGATTGAAAAGTATGGATGAATTGAAATTATAAATATATTTATAATTATTGAAATTTGAGTCTAGTGGATTCGACGATCACTAATTAAATGGAGAATTACTATAAATAGAATCACCAATAGTAGAATGAAATGTGGAGAAAAAATAGATTTAAAATATTATTAAATTGAGAATCCATAATAATCCTCAAATTCATAATACTTTTATGTCTCTAATGTAAGGGATTGCTGATAGAAGATTTGTAATAACTGTTGCTTCTCAATATGATATTTGTTTTAAATCTATTGATTCAGAACCGAGGAATATTTTCGAAAATTAATCTCTAACGTTAGAAAATTATAATTCAGAATATCTTCGAGAAATCCATATATTTATATAGTATGATATTTGTTTTATCTTCAAATCTATTGATTCAGAACCAAGGAATATTTTCGAAAACTAATCTCTAACGTTAGAAAATTATAATTCGTTCAGAATATCTTCGAGAAATCCATATATTTATATAGTATGATATTTGTTTTATCTTCAAATCTATTGATTCAGAACCAAGAAATATTTTCGAAAACTAATCTCTAACATTAGAAAATTATAATTCGTTCAGAATATTTTCGAGAAATCCATGTATATATATATTTTTTATTGATTCAGAATCAAGGAATATTTTCAAAAACTAATGTTCAACTCAAAATCTAACGTTAGAAAATTATAATTCGTTCAGAATATCTTCGAGAAATCTATATATATGATATTTGTTTTAAGTTCAAATCTATTGATTCAGAACCAAAGAATATTTTCAAAAACTAATCTCTAACGTTAGAAAATTATAATTCGTTCAGAATATCTTCGAGAAATCCATGTATATATATCCATATATATATATCCATGTATATATTTTCTATTGATTCAGAACCAAGGAATATTTTCAAAAACTAATCTCTAACATTATATGAAGAGAAAATTATAATTCGTTCAGAATATCTCGCAAGAAATCCATATATATATCTATATATATCATAAAAATGTGAATAGGGGTTAATCGACCCGTCCTCGCTCCGGAGGAGCCTCTTTACAATTTCGAAACCACCTGCTTCCCCGAAACCGACGACCCTCCTCCACCCTTTCTCTCACCCCCTCCGCCCCCTCCGCCGATGGAAACGTCAGATTTCAACGGACGGATCAATGAACGCGTGGCCAGTGTCCGCCAGGACCCTCTGACCAGAACCGGACCCCTTCCCCCCCCTTATTTTCCCCAAAAGTGAGTGTACGCGTCTGGCCACCCCTTCACACACACACACACACTCGCGTACGCTCGTGTAATAGCGTGTTCGTCATGCGGGGGTCGGTTTTAATTAGAGAGGCAGCGGATCCGGAGGCTGCAGGACCGGAGCAGCAGCCTCTTCGATTAAATTATTAATTAACGTTCTCCTGGAAATACCACATCACACACGACTCACTCGCTCATATCGCGCGACGGTGTGCCAGATACGGGAAAAGAGAGGGGGAAGGAGAAAGAGAGAGAGAGAGAGAGAGAGGAGGGCACGGCGAAGGGCACAAAGAGGCCAGGGGGCCTTTGAGGGAGGGGGAGGGTTGAGGACTGCCCGAGGGAGGATTTTATGTATACGCGTAATCCCTGGCCCCGACCGATGCTCTGACGACGAAAGTGTATTATGCCTTCACCGCTATTCACCGCCTTTGTGCGCGTACTTCTCTCTACTTCTCTCATATTGTATCGATTTTCAAAAACCGATAGTTTTACACCGAATCGAAATCCGGTGGCTCGACTCCGTTTCAAGAAAGGGAGAGGATTCGTCCACGTTTCGAGGAACGTTGGACGTGGCTTGAGAAGAATATTTTTTCCTCGAGGAATTGAGAGTGGTATTACATTTTGGTAAGCCAAAGTATTATAGGATATTGGATATTTTCAGAGTCTTTGGACAAGAGATATCTTTTCGAGTACGTATCGTTCCATCGGGTGTGTAATCTCGTCCCTGTAACGCACTCCATTTTATATCCCATCGTCCACGCACGAAAACTGTGAAACTAGGAGAAAGGGGCCTAAGAGAAACAGGCGAAACGTCGTTGCAGAGGCTATTAAAACCGGCGTCGACACGGTTACGACACGTTCGAACAATCGAACGCGCCATAAGAAACTCGGGGCCTGGCCGCAGGAAACGGCCTCTATAAAACTGATACATTGCATCGTTGTGCATCAACCCAGCCGTTGTATATAACTGCCAACAAAGCCTGAAAGCAGCCTGTACAATGCGCCCGACTTAATTGGTTCGACAGGGTTTGAGCGCATCCCGAATCTCGTTCACCCCTTCTTGCGTCTTCCTTTGGGGCTTCGAATCAATCCTCTAGGTGAAGAGTTGGCTGGTGAAAAATTGATCGAAGCCCAATTGTATTATTCTTAGTTCTAGTTTCTTCGAAGAAGTAGCAAACAGTGTCTCTTGTCAGAGATCAGAGAGTGTTTCGTCAAACATCTCCTCGTTCGAAAGATTTAGCCGCGAAATTGTATTATTCTTAGTTCTAGTTTCTTCGAAGAAGTAGCAAGCTCTCAAGTCTCACTTGTCAGAAGATCAGAAAGTGTTTCGTCAAACATCTCCTCGTTCGAGAGATTTAGCCGCGAAAATGAAACGCGTTACATCGCGTGATAAACCGTAGGAAACCTGTGGGGATCGAATTCGTAATTCGACACCGTTAATCCCGAATTAATAATAAATTTGACCGCAAGAAATAAGGAGGGGGAGAGTGCATAGAAAGGAAAAATAAGAGAGAGGGAGAGAGAGAGAGAGAGAGAGCAGGATTAAAAAGGGTCCCTTGATCCCCGATCAAACAGGATGAGGTCCCCATCCCCCGGTCGCGTTTCAGATTACGTCGCGTCGTCGGTGCAGTTAATTCGAGGCGATCCGGCTTCACCGTGACGCAAACCGCGAAAAGCGGCGCGCACACAGGTCTGGCTGGATATTAAACGTTAATTATACAACGAAATTTACTTAGAAATACGAGTCGAGAGAGGGAGGGAGGGAGGGATGGTGGGTTAATCTGGGCGGGTACGGAAGAGGTGGAAAGAAGGAATGGTGGAAACTAGCGTGGCGGAAACTAACTCGACAGCTTAAGGAGAGAGCCGTCGTCGAGCGAACTTCGACCCCTTGATTGGACATTTATGGCTGGCGAGTTGTAAACTGCCGCGTTGCAAACGTTAATTACCATTTATCGCCGCCAGATGGCCTTTTTCCTCCTCCCTCGACGATGCTTTTCGTCGATCGGAATTTTTCCTTTTGCTTGACACTACTATTTTTTAGATTTGTTGTCAATTTTTGTTAACTTTGTCGCGTGAGAGGAAAGAATTAATTATTCCAAATTATGCATTAACTCGAGGCGAGGCGTGCAAACGATGACGATGTGACAATCTCCTTTTTGAGAGAAGAATTTGGAGGAAACGATTCGACTTGAGTGTCAATGAGACATTTCCAGCCGTGCAAACAGTCTCAACAGTAATAAGGCAATCGATATCATCCTTGAGAAGAATTATTCCAAACACTGTTTCCTAGGAATATCAGAATATCTCTGAAGGAATCTCATTCTCGGAAATTTTCCTTAGATGAAGGATGTCGCTCAATCAAAGGGATATTATTAGCTTGTGCATCTCACTGAAGATCTCGCCAAATGAGCAGGGAGCTTCTTGGAGGATTTTTTGAATTGTGTTTGAACCTCAGAAACCGGTGAACCTTGCTTTTAATTGTCCTCTTCTTTTCCACGTAATAGATCATATTATTTTATTATTAGGAATGGTGGAGTTAAAATCAAAACTATATCTCTGTTTTATTTAAAAGGAAGGAAGAATTTTGCCAAATCAATTTTCCATCCGCCTGATCCATGGCCCGAAAGGGAAGAAATAGGAAAAAGGAATCTTCGCGGAACGTTTCAGGGATGCGAGTCTCGTCCACGTGGACAAAATAGAAAATATATCTAGCGGACAGGCCGGCGACGACCGTCCACTTTGGTGTCCGCTTTACGTGGATCAACGCTTCCTGTCTCATTTTTTCCTTTTCTCCCCCCCTTTCCTCTTCTTCCCCACCTTCCATTCCCCGGGCCAAGGCTCCTGGGATCCTGCAAATCCCGAAATCCGATGCGTGTCACCCCGTGATCGCCCCCTAGACCTCTGTTTGTTCTCGTTTATTGGATACCCCCGCCACCTTTCCCTTCCACTCCCATTTTTCTCCCCCTTTTCTTCCTCCTCCTCCTCCTCCGCCTCTTCTTCTTCTTGCGGGGGGATTTAGATGTCGCGCAAGGGAGACGATAATTAATTCCTTTATAAGCTGTTTCGTTCAGTCCCCTAGAAATTGGCCAGGGGAAATGTTTCTACTTTCGATCGAGAATCGAGGAATCATCCGGACGAGATTTAATCGACAAGAAGAAAAATAAAAAAAGAAACTCATGAAGAATTCATTTTCAAAGAAAGGAGGAACGAAGCTAGCCTTTGCCTCTTTGGTCAGGATGCGTCACGCGTTAATTTTTCACTAATTTTTCCAGGGAAGGAAAAGGAGTTTTTCGTGAATCATTCGTGCAGAATCGCAGAGATCGAGAGAAGAAAGTATCAAATTTCGAAAGGTGGATCGGTTGGGGAAGGGAAAGGAAAGGAAAAGGAGGAAGGAGTTGTCATGATGATCTGAACATCTGTCTTTTCCTCCCCGACTTGGTATCATTTTTCACGGGCGGGGCGCGATAATCGCTTTCGCTCCAACATCGCCGTTTCATCCCCGAATTTATCGAATTTCACCCCCCTCCACTTCCCCCGCCGATTAATAATTGCACGCTCGATTCTCTCTCTGGATCGAGGGGAAACTCCCTGGATGATGGTCGATAATTGAATATTGTGTTAGAGTTCGTTTCTTTTCTTCCATCGACGAAAATATTGAAAGAGACGAAACCTTTTGGATCAGATCCGATTCTTGAGTAATATATGTTGACGAATTTTGTTAAAAAATTTTGTTACTTTTTAAAAAAATAATTTACACTATTGCAAACTATTGCAAACGTTTCAAACCAGATTCGATATCTTCTGATTTTTGAATCTTCGCAGAAAGAATGGTCTATGATACACGAACTGTTTTAAAGACAAAGACCATTGTTTGAAGATTATTTATTTAATCAGAGAACGAGAAGACAATTCAATAAACATCGAATCAAAAGTGTTTACTGATGAAACGATACGCGAATATTGCAATTGCAATTGCAAATTGATGATCTCTAAGCGAATGCGACGCGTTTCGTTCAACCCCCAACAGGGAGTTGAAACGTAGCATCGAGGCAGCATCGAGGGGTTTCTATTATTTTTCAATTGGCCGACCGAGCGTGCGACCTGGCGGTTGTAATTGGAGTTGGCTTTGCCGACGATAACGCAGCGACGAAATAAGGCAGGCAGATCGAGATAAAGAATAGCGAGTGTCGCGACTGCTGAGACAACTGAGTTACCGACGCGGATTTCAGGGGATGAAACGGTTAGATAGGTTGTTCTGTCGTTTTAGCGGTTCATAGGATTCAAGTTTTATTTGGCGAATAACGTTCAGAGTGGATTCACTTTCGTGAAGAGTGAATCTCTACTCAGATTCGAATCGATTCTATTCTTCTAGACTAGATTTCTTCATTTTTAACGAAGATTGATTTAGTTTATCCGTATAGTTTAATTTAATTTAATTTGACTAATTTCATATTGAAAACAGTTATGAAACAGGCTAAGGCTACACAGATTTCTCGACAAAATATAAATTTCATCCTTGACAATTCAGAATGGAATTGGAATTGTTAATCCTCTAAATTCGTCGATCAACATTTTAGTTTGACAAACTAATGTTATATTAGATTAACTAATTTTTTAATTTTGTTTATTAATTATCAATTTAAAAATATTTGAAGTTCAACTATAATTAGAATGAATCTATGATTTAAAAAATATTTGAATGAAGTTGATTCAACTATAATGAATCTATGATTTAAAAAGTATTTGAATGAAGTTGATTCAACTATAATTGGCATGAATCTATGATTTAAAAAATATTTGAATGAAATTGATTTAACTATAATTGGCATGAATCTATGATTTAAAAAATATTTGAATGATTCAATTATAATTGAAATAAATCTATGATTTAAAAAATATTTGAATGAAATTGATTCAACTATAATTGGCATGAATCTATGATTTAAAAAGTATTTGAATGATTCAACTTGATTCAAGTTGATTCAAGTTGATTCAACTATAATTGGTGAATCTATGATTTAAAAAATATTTGAATGAAGTTGATTCAAGTATAATGAATCTATGATTTAAAAAGTATTTGAATGAAATTGATTCAACTATAATTGGAATGAATCTATGATTTAAAAAATATTTGAATGAAGTTGATTCAATTATAATCGGCACGAATCTATGATTTATTCCACAAATTTCCGAACATTGACCGAAGAAGATTCCAGGACAGGTTTTCTAATTAAATTTAATTGGTTAATTCGTCCTGGAAGTGCATCAACTTTAATACCCAATAGTATTGGAACTGTTCATGAATGAATTACATCCACCTGTCTTTTCTTGTACACCGAGGATAGACAGTGTTTAAATTCGATTACATTTTTGAAATACGATATATACAATAATAAAATAGAGGAAAGAAATATCTTCTATTTCACGCGCGATAAAAAGAAAGAAATAGAAAATAGTTTCAGCGTAGAGAGAGAGAAAGAGAAAGAGGTCTCTCGCCATTAAAACCGGGGCTGCGAACATCCGACTCGGTTGTGCCTCCTCCGCCTGATCCCGTGCAACGTGCCGTGTTTCACACGACCACGAGCCGTGCCCATTGTGCTCCGCTATTAGCCCGGTTCTGCTTAGCTCGAGACAATTCCGATAACGAGCTTTTCCCAGTTTCGATTAGAATCGGCTAATGTCGGATACCTCTCCTCTCAAGATTTCTCTCCTTTTCTTTGTTTTCGCGTTCCGCCACCGACTTCAATTATCGATTAATTCTAATTTTCGAAACTGTTGCAATGACCTTTCTTGGAATTTGGAATTTGGCTTGTTTTTGGCCAACTTTTCTCGAGGATTGTTTAGTGAGAAGGATTTACTGTCAAATACAGTAAGAGTATTGAAAATGATGAAAGAGATTTCCTCGAATCAAAAGTTGGAAAAGGAAAGAAAGAAAGAAGAAACTGCGTAAATTTATTTAGATTTTCTTTTTATTCTTGGAAATATGGAGAGAAGAAGTTGCGATTGAATGTTAGATTTCGAGGGAGGAATTAAATTCGTGAAATTCGAAAAGAGTTAAAACTTTTTCCCTCGTCTCTTTATCATCGGCTTATCAACGTCGTAGGTTAACTATCATTGCCCTGTTATCAACGGGTTATCGGTGACATTTATCTGGAACGTTGGCGTTATTCTAATCCATTTTTACGGTCGACGAGGTTCCCGATCTCGAACGGGCTCGAGATTACCTTCGACGCGGACGATCGCATGCCCGTTGTGATTGAACGACCAACGGCTGTTGAAGGGAGTCACGGAAACCGGAAGCGCGCCGCAAGTGCCAGGATATCGATGAATTCATCTTTCCTTCCTCTTTTATAAACCCCCTTTTCCACTCGTTTGTCATTTCATTAACCTCTTCCTCCCCTCGTGTTTATCTTCCTTCCTTTCTTTTTTCATCATCCCTCGACGAATCAAATCCCTCCCCAAATTTCCATTTCTCAAATTCTTTCTCACCTCGAATTGTCAACAATTTATAATTATATTTTAATACGAAAATTCAATCTTTCTTCATCATCCCTCGACGAATCAAATCCCTCCCTTCCTCTCCAAATTTCCATTTCTCAAATTCTTCGACTCGATTTTTTCTCACCTCGATTATCAACAGTTTATAATTATATTTATCACGAATTTTAATACGAAAATTCAATCTCTTTTCATCATCCCTCGACGAATCAAATCCCTTTCTCCCCAAATTTCCATTTCTCAAATTCTTCGACTCTTTCTTCGATTCTTTCTTACCTCGATCATCGAATTGTCAACAGTTTATAATTATATTTATCACGAATTTTAATACGAAAATTCAATCTCTTTTCATCATCCCTCGACGAATTGAATCATCATCCCCTCCCCAAATTTCCAATTTTTTCAAATTCTTCGACTCGATTCTTTCTCACCTCGATTGTCAACAGTTTATAATTATATTTATCACGAATTTTAATACGAAAATCCAATCTTTTTTCATCATCCTTCGACGAATCAAATCCCTCCCTCCCTCCCCAAATTTTCATTTCTTAAATTCTTCGACTCAATTCTTTCTCACCTCGATTGTCAATAGTTTATAATTATATTTATCACGAATTTTAATACGAAAATTCAATCTCTTTTCATCATCCCTCGACGAATCGAATCATTATCCCCTCCCCAAATTTCTATTTCTCAAATTCTTCGACTCGATTCTTTCTCATCTCGATCAACAGTTTATAATTATATTTGTCACGAATTTTAATACGAAAATTCAATCTTTTTTTATCATCCCTCGACGAATCAAATCTCTCTCAAATTTCTATTTCTCAAATTCTTTGACTTGATTCTTTTTCACTTCGATTGTCAACAGTTTATAATTATATTTTAATACGAAAATTCAATCTCACTCTTCTCACACGCTCCTCAAAACTATTGGAACGAGAAAGGAAGGTGTAACATGCGACACAATTTTAATTTTATTTTCGTTTTATTTATGGAGAAGCAAATTCCATTCAATTTTGAATTGAAATCGCGCGAAAAACTCTTCTTCTTCGTAAAAAATACCGAGATTCGATGCAACTGTTTCGCGAAGAAAAGAAGAAGAAGAAGAAGAAAGAAGAAGAAAGGAGGACAAAACGAGGAAGTGAAAGGTTAGTAGGGGGAACCGGAAGCGTTTGTCGCTTGATGATCAAGCCGGGAAGGGCGTGTAATTAACCCGGCGGACAACGCTATTGATTCGGGGCGATATTAAAATGATATATCGCCGCCGGCTAATAGTTCAATATTTCATGCACGCTTACAAACTGCGGCCGGCCGGTCTCGCGGCGGGGAGATAATCCGCGCGGAAACGCGGCCGCGCTTCAAAACGATCCTCTATTTACACGGTGAACATTCGAAACAGAATGATTAATGACGTTATCGTGGAACGTGTAATTTCGCCCGTGTGCAACACCCCTCTGCCGGCCGCACCATGCCACGCCATTTTGCACGCTCGAAACCTTCTTCTCTCCCTCCTCCTCCTCCTTCTCCTTCTCTTCTGGGTGGAATTCGACGGAGGCGGAGACGAAAAGTGAATTTCTCCAGGATGTTGCTTATCCCACGAGCGAGATTATTATTCGTATTATTTGATATATTATCGATGTTATGCTCGATGTTGTTGGTGAATTGGGGTGAAAATTATCGCATCCTCTTTGAGGAAAAAATTTATTTGAAATATCGAAATATCTGTTTTTTTTTTATTTATTTGTATTGGAGGGGAGGAAATGGAGAAAATTTTCTTAAGAGCTAACTTTTCGTCGGATACGAAGTTTCGGAGACAAGTTTATTTATTTTTTTCCTTCCTTCCTTTCTTTCTTTCTTTATCCCTGTTTCGATGGAAAAAGTGTTTCCAGAGAGATTTTCCATTCCTCAAACTTCTCCGCGTTTTCTCGAACTTCCTTCCTCTTGTTTTCCCTTCAATTTCCACGTCTCCGTTCTTCCTCTTTTTCTTCCTCTTCCTCCCCTCGCTAATCCTTTTCCCTTTCTTCCCGCGGTCCAATATCGGGCCGTGTGTCGGGCAACTCGTTCCTTTTACGACGCGATATACTCGCGGAAATGGTCGTCGGGCGGGGTTTTACAGCGTAGAACTCGCGAAACGGAAGCGATTCGTTTCGAATCCGCTCGTTTCCTCGTAAACCGGCGGTAAAATCCGTCAAGGACCCGGGACACGCTTCCCTCCACGCGTTGCATAAGGAATTGGGTTCATCTTTGTCCGTTTTCTTTCCTTCTCCTCTTCTTTTTTTAATTATTTCTTTATTATTTCGATTATTTATCTCGATTCGATTCTCTGCGAATTTCGAACAAAATAATCCGTGTTCCATTTTAAGTTTAAGTTTCCCTTCTTCGTATCAAGGATTTCGAATTTCTCGAAGGAATTCGAGGAATGTTTCTCGAGGCACGATTTCTGTCAGATTGTGACGAACCGACCGACTTGGCAATAAGTTTTCTGTTATTGTCGAATTGTCACGTTAGAGTTTGTCGAATTATTTCATTAAACTTCTCGTATTATTCGTGTTACAGTTCCCTGGTTTGTTTAATTGGCACCTTCGAATTGTTCTTCGCCTTGTTAAATTGCGTAACGAAGATATATTCGTTATCTTATGTATATATATGTATGTGTGTATAGAAGCTTTTCCTAATTAACAAATCTTTCGGTTTGTCTTGTCGCAAAATGTGGATTAATTGTCGAAGATTTTTCTCTCTCTTGTTTAAAGAGAAAAGAAAAAAGATGGAAATCAAGGAGGATCGTTATTGTACTTCTTTTAGAAAGATATATAATTTACTTGCGAATAACAACTTTCCAATAAATTCTACCAAGTTGAACGCGTTCCATCAAACATTTAATACCATTGTAATCCTTCTGTTTCGACCCTCTAATCTCTAGTCAACCGTGCTTCCTCTCGAATTTATCAATTCAAAAGCAGCTATGCGCGTAAATTAACGATTCTCCCACTTTCAATAATGGAATAACAATTCTTTCAAGTTGAAACGGATCGAAACGATTTTTTAAAAACGAACTTGAAACAGTCTCTCGATTATCTCAACGATGAATCTCGATTGATTAAAAAAAATAAGTTCATCTTTCTGTCTTACGCGATCGAAAGCTGGGAAGCGTCTCCTTTCAAATGCTTCTCGTTTCATTACGATTTCTAGTTTTGAAGATATCGTCGTCTCGATGATACTCGCTGAGTCAGCGATTTTTTTTCAAGATTCACTCATTGCTTGACGATGATCAAGCAATATCTTAGAGCTCGCGTATCTCAGAAATGGATTCGATTCTAAAAAAACGATACTAAAACTAATTTTGTTTATTTTTAATTGATTAATTTATTATTAATTATATAATAATTTAATTTATTTAATTTTTATTAATTTTGCATATGTATGATCGAGAATGCTCGTCACCATTAATTTTAACCATTTCTATCGTTGTCACATTGTCTTTTATCACATTTTGGAGAGACAAACATTAACAATATTCCCATTCAACTTTAGCCTAACTTGAGATATCGAGACTTGGAACGAAGCTCGTTTTGAACGACGAGTGCATTTTTGCGAGAGGAAAAGTGTTCGAAGAATCTTGTGTTTCAGCGATGGGTTTGAACAATATTCGTACGTTTGTTTCCCAAGTAAATTTCTGCCTAAATTTCTGTACATTACATCCTTTCTAATTCCTAGCGAGTTTTCTCACTTCATGCTGCTTCATCAGCAACCACGGAGTCAACATTTCTCGATAAAGAGAAATATTTGAGAAAAAATGGCAAATCGCGAGTACACGATCGAATATCTCATTTTTGTCCTGCATAATTAACATAATTAAGGATACTTAGATAAGACAAACTGGGGAATACTTTACAACTGGTTCAAAAAAGAAGAACGGAAGAATGAACTTTCCTGAGAAAATTTCGAATTAGTCTCGATGCCTACGAATATTAATGTCACATGAATTAACGCGTTTCGAATCTTTGGTTGAAACGGGTTCGTTGAAAGCCACGCTCCCCTTTCATCGCTGACCATCCACCATGAAACGGTGTTTCAACCGGGATCGTTTCAACGAAATTAACCCACCGTCCTCGTTTCCACCTCCTTTATCGCGTGTCGACAATACACCCAGCCATACGAAGCCAGGGGTCGAAACAAAGAGGCGGGAAGGCAACGTGTCGTTCCTCTCCACCGCGTTTTTCCATCCCTTTCGCGCGTTCCACTCGATACCCTCGCGGAAACCCATTCCCCGCGCGTTCCACATTTTCGTTTTGCCGGCTATTTTCACCGTTTCCAACAACCCCCTTTCTCTGCGACACGCGCCCGTCTAGCCGAGGAGGAGGAGGAGGAGGAGGAGGAGGAGGAATGTTCTCCAACCACGGTTCCGCTCCACGGTTCTATGCCGCAAGCTTTTTGCGGCTTTTTGCCCCGGGAGCAATGCGCTCTTGCATCGATTACTCTTTGGTTATAACTTTTGCTTGCGGTCGGATTTAGCGAGCTATTTTTTCCCCTCCCCCCTCCCTTTTGTTTTTGTTTCTTTCCTTTTTTCTCGTTTTTCTTTTCGGTCGTCGGGTTAAACGATGGGTTTTTTAAATTTATTAATTTTAAACGGGTCAGTTTTTTTTCAGATAGATAGATAGATGGATGAGAATCAATGAGAAATTTTTAAATATTTATCTTCGAATTTATTTGATAATTGTGTTCGGCACAATTGACGTACGAATTGGAACGAAAATTTGTATTTCAATGTATACAATGAAAGCGAATCATAGTTTAATTTATTCGTCAAATACGATAATTTTGTCCATTCGTTTTTGCGATTTATTGCTTGTTTCGATTGTGTGCGTTTAAAATTGTTTATTCATTTTTTTTCTTTCGATGTCGTTCAATTTGATATTCCGAGACGTTGATCTTTTTTTTTTTTTCGAAATATTATCCCTCCCCTGAAATTTTATAAATTACTTCTGCATTAGATCGTAAATCTCTCGTTCCTTAATTAAAAAAATCCGGTTAATAAACTAGGGAGAGCCAAGATATTTTTTTTTATCTAAAATAATTGAAAACGAATTTTCTCCCGGAAATTTTTTATGAAGATAAAATTTTAAAAATCACCACACCGCACATTTTATCGTGTATATATATATATTCGTGCTTATTCTGATCTTTTCAATTACCGGTATCCGGGATGGAAAAACCGGAAACAGCTCGGTCAGCCTTTGCTTTAATTTCGTTCTTCTCTATCCCTTCTCCATCATTATTCCGCGTTAACAGCCCCTACGTGTTCTTGAATACTTATGCGATGATTTTAATACTTCGATACTTGCGATCCCATAGACAAGTAGAGGGATATTAATATTAAATTTTTGAATTTTGATTTTTAATAATTATTCGATCGTTGACGTGAATTGAAAGAAATAGAATTTTTTCATTTTAATTTCCAAATTTTAAAAATTTGAAAATATTACCATTTCGAGATTAATAAGTTCAAATTTCAAATTACGAATTGTCAGATGGGAAAAATTAATTACAAAATTGATGATAAATAATTCGTATCTACGTTAATTAACGGAATGTACGTACATTTTAAGTGTGGAAATGAAATATCGATAACGAAGAGTGAAAACTTATAAAGATAATTTGAAAACTTATAATATTAAATTTGTAATGTAAATTTGATTTCAATGGGGATATAATAATACAATAACAGTAATGATTTTGAACACGTTTCAATCAAACGATTGATTTAATAACAAATAAATCGCAATTGAAATATCGTAATTCCTGTCATTTTGTTATTACACTTTTTATTACAATCTCTCTTGTTGACACGCTTGACCGATGACGAATTCGTGTCATCATCGCGGAACTCGAGATTTCCTTTCTCTCGATTCGATACAGTTAGAGATTGAATTATGAGAAACTTTTAATGGAGCCAGCCGGAATAATCGCCGTGATTTCGTTTCATTTTCTCCGAAACCGAAGCGAGAGAGGGGGGGATTCATGTTTATTTAATTTCGGGGACGCAAACAGCGAGACGAAGAAGCTCGGCGAAGTCAATTTTCCACTCATTATGTTCGAATTCCTTCCTCCGAGGAAATTTCGACCTCGTGAATATCACGCTTCATTACCTCTATGTCCTCCCCCTCCCCCTCAATTTTTTCATTAATATGAAAAAAAGATTCGATATTCCCTTCTCCTACGATTATTACTACCCTGGACCATCTTCCTCTTTATTTTTTACCTTGACCCGCGCCTTCAAATATTCTACTTCGTTTCAAAGAGGATTGCAAAGTTATTTTTAAAGGGATGGAAAATTCTCCCTTCACCGTATCACCAATCACCGAATCACAATAAATCGACAATTGACTTACAACTTCACAACTGCAACGAACACTAAGGAAGAAGAAGAAGAAAAAGAAAAAGAAGAAAGAAGAAATTATATAAAATAATTTACCACGAAGACTGGAGAAGAAGAAGAAGAAGAAGAAAGAAGAAATTATATAAAATAATTTACCATGAATACTGGAGAAGAAAAAGAAGAAATTATATAAAATAATTTACCACGAACACTGGAGAAGAAGAAGAAGAAGAAGAAGAAGAAGAAAGAAAAAATTATATAAAATAATTTACCACGAACACCGAAGAAGAAGAGGAAAAAAAAAAGAAATTATATAAAATAATTTACTATAAACACTGGAGAAGAAGAAGAAAAAGAAGAAAAAAGAAATTATATAAAATAATTTACCACGAACACTGAGGAAGAAGAAGAAAAAAGAAGAAATTATATAAAATAATTTACTACAAACACTGGAAAAGAAGAAGAAATTATATAAAATAATTTACCTTCCGAAAACTGACTAACAAACGCGACCAAATCTTCAAAATCTTCAAACGAAACGAAATTTAATTCGAATTGGAATATCCAAATCCGAGCTGCTGATGAATAAAAAAAATTTTAACATCGGCGTGGCTACAAAGGCATCCCTTTTCTTCATCCCCCGCAGAGAAAGAAAACGTACATCCACCCCTCTTCCTCCCCGTAATAAGTCAATCGTGAAACCGCCACCCCCTCTCTTTTTCGAACGCGTCATTACGCGCGACACAATGCACGCTAATCCCGACATCCTTGATGGAAACGCGATATCTGGGAGGAGGAGAGGGGAGGGGGAGGGGACAAATCCCCCGCTGGTGGATAAGATTGAAAAACGGATTACTCGAAGGTGATCCCGAGCATCCGGCGAAAAGGATCGACGATGGAGGGCGCCCCCATTCACCGGCCGCGCAAGCCCTTTGTGATTTTCTCATTACCGGAGAGGAGGCCTCTCCCTCTCCTCCCCTCCGACTTCGAATTCGAAGTCGGCCTCTTTTCACATCGCCCCGCGCTTCTCTTATTTCTTCTCGGCCTATATCGTGGTGGGCACGCGACCACGCGCGTCTTCCTTCCTTCCCTTAGAGGGAGAAGGGAGAAGGGTCAACTTCTCCCTCCTCCCTCTTCCTCGTAAGAGGGAATTACACCCTCAGACGACTATTTCCGCGATGCTGATTCCCGATCATCGGCGGGAAATTATGTTTGATGGCAATCGGCTCGGACGAGATTCGATCGCGCTTCTTTTATAGGTTCGTTTTTTAAAAGGGAATCGTTTACGTGTTAGAAGAAAATGTATTGTTTGTAATTGTATAAATATTCGTGGAACGCCTTTGGAGAGTTGATTAGGATAGGTTAGATTAGGTTAGATTATCCGTTTTAAAGAGGAATAGTCTACTAGTGTTTGAAGAAAGTATATTGTTATAATTGTAATATATTCGTAGAAACTTTGCAGAATTAATTAGGTTAGGTTAGGTTAGCGCTTCTTTTATAGCTTTTTTAAAAGGGAATTGTTTACGTGTTAGAAGAAAGTCTATTGTTGTAATTGTATAAATATAATATTCGTAGAACGTCTTTGGAGAGTTGATTAAGATAGGTTAGGTTAAGTTAGGTTAGATTATTGGCTTTAAAGAGGAATCGTCTACGTGTTCAATTAAAATATATTATTATAATTGTAATATATTCGTAGAATAGCTTTGGAGAATTAATTAGCTTAGGTTAGGTTAGGTTAGATTAAATTATCGGCTTTAAAAAGGAATCGTGCATGTGTTCGAAGAAAGTATATTGTTGTAATTGTAATATATTTGTAGAATAACTTTAAAGAATTGATTAGGTTAGGTTAGGTTAGGTTAGATTAGATTATCGATTTTAAAAAGGAATCTACGTATTCTACGTCTACGTGTTCGAAGAGAGTGTATTGTTATAATTGTTGTATACAATTGTATGATATTCATGGGATGCTTTTGGAGAGTTGATTAGGTTGGGTTAGGTTATTGGACATGATTTGATCACATTTCTTTTTAAAAGAAAAATCGTTTACGTGTTCGAAGAAAGTATATTGTTATAATTGGTATATATAATTGTATGATATTTGTGGAATGTTTTTGGAGAGTTGATTAGATTAGGTTAGGTTAGATTATTGGCTCGACCATATTTCTCTCGCTTTTTTTTCAAAAAGTCATTTATGTGTTCGAAGAAAAAGTATTGTTAAAATTGTAATATATTCGTGTGATACTTTTGGAGAGTCGATTAGATTAGGTATATGAGGAATTCAATTGAAGTTATTTATCAAGTTATAAACAATTGAGAAATTGTTTAATATCTGTTTAATATCGTATTAATGCTTTTAAAGAAATTGTAATTCTTTTGATTGAGAGACACCTTTCGAGAATTGATTTTAAAGGCTAAAAGTTGGTATACAAAAATATCGATCAAGACTTGTTTATCGAGTTCTAAAACAATTGAAAAATGGGGCTACGTTGGTTGAATAAAAGTTACTATTATCATTCCTAGAAGGAAATACAATTTTTTGAAATTTTTTTACATATAAAAAGAAAAAAATAAAAATTGCGTATAATGGAAAGCGAAAGAAACTTCTTATTCCTCTTCTTAAAGATTTGATTCTTATTTCTAAGATGAGGCGAGTCTTCATAAATTTCTTAGAAATATGAAAGACGTATTAAATTTTGAAATACAGTTTCGCGAAATTAAATTAATTACGTCGGCACACGATGAAAGCTGTAATTTCGAACAGAAAAACTTCCCCCGAGATTAATTCGATTTTGCATAAAAGTAGCCACCTTATAATTCCATTCTTTCGAAGAAGAGTGACAGCTTAATAAGGCGGAAAATTTATTGGTGAAATTAAAATAGTTTGAAGATGATGTAAAGATCGAAGGATTATCCCGACAAAAAGATTTATTTTTTCAAATTCCAACTATTTGTCTTCCCCTTCTTACATTGTCTCATCATCCTCCCCTTCATTACCAAGATGTCAGTCTGACTATATACGACTAAACTCGCGAAAAAATGGACGACGATTGAAATTTAATCACGAAAGAAATTACTTTCGATCTTCCAACTCGAACAAAAAGAAAAAGAAGAAGAAGAAGAAGAAAAGAAGAGTACATTAAAACATAAGAAAACGGAACGAAACTGGATGGAAAATTTCACAAGTATCCAAGAAACTCACCGAGAAGAAGTCGTCGCGGCATTTGCCTGAAAATCACGGCTACGATTTTTCCACGTCGTCATCGTCGACGTTGTTCCCCATCAGACGAACGAAAATGTAAATTGGCCCGCGGAGGCTGCATTGTTCGCGGCTCGGTTCGTCGCAACTAAATTAGAATCACCGTGGGTATTCGAAACTCGCGAGGCATGAGTTATGATGACTGCATTATAGTCACGATGCATGCGTGCTACACGCGCCGCCTTTGAGCAAAGTGGAATCGGGAGGAAGATTAATGGAAGGACGCGTTAGGATTCATTAGGACCTTGGTTAAACGAACTTTGTGGATATTAATGAAGATTTATTTTTTTTTTCGCGGGTCGAACCGACAACAACCTTCCTCGCTTTGCTTTGTTCCCCGTGTCTTTCTATCGATTAGTGTCCATTAGTGTGTTTATCAATCTTTTTCGTCAACGTTCACTGCGGGACAGCTGCGTTAAAACAGCATTACTGATACATTGTGAAAGAAACAAATAAATACAGAGTGGTTTAATTGGTATATATTTTTGCAATAGCATCACAATATACTAAATATATACCAACTATATTAAATATATATATCAGTATAAATATAGTATTACACCATCAGAATTATTAGCACTAGTATTCTCTATACTACTATACTATAGTATTATTAGTAGATACTAGTAAGATATTAAGTATATATACAAGTATAAATATGTATTATAAGTATTATACTATGCCAAATATAATATACTCAGTAGTATATTACTAGTATAATGAATATATACTACTAGAATTATATATTAGCACTAGTATTTTCTATACTACTGTACTATAGTATTATTAGTAGATACTAGTAAGATACTAAGTATATATATGAGTATAAATATGTATTATAAGTATTATACTATGCCAAGTATAATATATTAATAAGTATTATATTAGTAATAAGATACTAAGTATTTATACGAGTATAAATATGTATTATAAATATTATATTATGCCAAGTATAATATACTAAATACTATGTTATTAGTATAGTGAATATATATCAACAGAATTATATATTAGCACTAGTAGTTTCTATACTATTATACTATAGTATTATTAGTAGATACTAGTAAGATACTAAGTATATATATGAATATAAATATGTATTATAAGTATTTTACTATGGCAAGTATAATACTAAGTATTATATTACTAGTATAGTGAATATATGTCACCAGAATTATATATTAGCACTAGTATTCTCTATATTACTATAGTATTATTAACAATAAGATATTAGTATTATATTCTATCAAGTATCAATAGAAATTCAAGTATCAATCAAAGTAGTGTAATACTGAATTGCTTTTATTAATACTGAATATTCCGAGTAACAATAGAAGCATCTAAATCGGACGGATTACTCCTCTTATTCCTTAAATTCATCCGTTCGGACAAATTCACTCGTTCGGTTCTCTTTTATTTCGCGTAAAAAAGAATCTTTCCAGAGATACAATTAATTTTTATTCTCCTCCCCTTTCGTCCACTCCACCTCACACAAAGAAAAAAAAAAAAAAGAGAGAAAATCGATTCAGGGATCGCGAGGTCGTCAAAGAAGACAGGCGGGAAGTCTCGCCGCCAATTTACGCGAGTCGTTATGCTTGCTCGTAGCCGAGGAACACACCGAGGGCCGTTCATCCCCCCATTGTTATCCTCGAGCGGTGATGCTGCACAGGGGGTGGAAAAGTCGTGCGGGCCGGCTTTGTGGCGAGGGAAAGGGGCCGCTCTCCGGATGCTTTCACGGTTGTTTACCAACCGGCTACCAATTAGTATTGTAACCGGTGGACGTTTCTACGACGGGGCCAAGAAACAATAGGGGACGTCCGACGTGGCGTCTTGGAAACGTTCTGACAATGACGTTTTCGAGGTGAAATTTGTGGGAGAAACTGGCCTCGGGTATTCACCGAGTCGATGCATGCAGAATTTTCGCTCGTTCGTTGAAAGAAAGACTTTAGCAGGGAAATGGTAATTTGCACGAAATATCGTAATTGTTTAAAATAACGCGTGATTACAAAATTTTAATTCGAGTTATCGACAAAATTTTTTCTATTATTTCTCTCGGAATGCGTTCAACAATTTGACATTTGACGCGTCCGTTTCCTTTTTTATCGCAGCAATTTCACGCTCTTTTATCCTGCAACGTTTTACATTTTATAATTATTCCATTATTTCGCGATAAATAATTCGAAATCGAATGGAGAAAGAACAAGAAAAACTTCTCTCTCCTTATTCAACTTTTCCACTTTTCTTTTTCTCTCTATTTTAAAACCATTTTAATCTACCTCAAATTTTTCCTCAGAAGAAGAATTTTCATGTTTCATTTTTACAACGCATCGATAATGCGTATTCTTCGTATAAAACTCGTTGATATAAAAATATCGTTTTCATCGTAATAGAAAAATTGAAATTGATACCGGGGATGGAGACGTTTTCTTGTATATAAAAAAAAAAAAAAAAAAAAAAGGAAATAAGAATCTTTTTAGCACAGCGTGAAAACCAAGCGCTGTTTCAAAATACGACTTCACTTAGGGTGAGACGGGATGGGTGTATCGACAAACACACACCCTACACGGAATACGTGTCTTTAAAAAGATACACCTTCTTAGCCTCGCGTCGCATAGACGCGAACTGTCACGACTACACGGCCACGTTGCCACACTTAAGGAAAGCGCAACACTAATGCATGTACACTTAAGTCGGCCGCAGCCTGGGGTGGCGGTAACTGCAGCTGCTTACAGGGGCTTCCGACAGTTTCCACCGCCCCCTCCTCCACTCTAGACGTCATTATCATCCATTTACTAATACAACAAGATAAATTGCCCTGCCTCGTTGCAACGTTACACCCTGGCTTGCGAATTTTCTCCTCCCGCATACCTATACCAACCCTCCAACCCTCGATCGTCTTTCGAGGCGAAGGTAGATGTTGGATACACCTAGAAGGCGTCGCCTTCCGCCGGATGCCTCTTTCTTTCTTTCTTTCTTTCTTTTTTCTCCTTCGCCTTTCACTTTGCTTTATCTTTGGGAGGAATTAAGCGTGAACGAGGCTAAGAGCGGATGATTCTAAACGAATGTTTTCTTTCTTTATTTATTTTTCCTGTTCTCGACGGGGATGGGACGATTGTTCATCCGTATTCATTTCCAAGTTGTAGGCTTTAGGCTTCGATCCCGGTTGTATTTATTTTCTTCTTTTCCTTTGGAAAACATCGTAAATATCTTGAGATTTTTGTTGCAATTAATTTTGTCAAGAGATTCAGTGATACGTTTCTGAAGCTGTTCGATTGTATAATCTTAAAGAAAAAGTGTCTAAGAGATTCTAAGTATTGTAAAAGACTATGAAAAGAGGAATCTTGACAGGCAAGAATGTCTAAATTGATTATAGGCTTCTTGTATTTATTTTCCTTTTGAAAAATTTTGAAAAATATCGTAAATATCTTGGAATTTTCATTGTAGCTAACTTCGTCAAGAGATTCAGTGATAAGAAAGAGTGTCTAAGAGACGCTAGATCCAATTGTAATTACTGCAGAGGACCACAAAAAGAGGAATCTTGGCAAGCAAGAATTTCCAAATTGGTTGTAGGCTTCGATTTTGGTTATATTTATTTTTCCTTTGGAAAATATCCTGGCATTTTCGTTGCAGCTAACTATGTCAAGAGATTCAGTGATACGCGTCAGTTTTCTGAAGCTGCTCGATTGTATAATCTTGAAGAAAATGTATCTAAGAAACGCTAGATCCAATTCTAATTATTGTAGAAGAAGATGAAAAGAGGAATCTTGGTAGGCAAGAATTTCCAAATTAGTTGTAGGCTTCGATTCTGGTTATATTTATTTTTCGTCAAGAGATTCAGTGATAAGAAAGAGTTTAAGAGACTCTAGATCCAATTCTAACTACTGCAGAAGACCACGAAAAGAGAAATCTTGACAGGCAAGTTATTGGCTTCGATTCTGGTTGTATTTATGAACTGAGAACTGAAGAAATGACTCTTCTTTTTCACTTTTGGAAAATATCTTGGGATTTTCATTGTAGCTAATTTCATCAAGAGATTCAGTAATAAAAAAAAGTGTCTAAGAGATGCTAGATCCAATTGTAATTACTGCAGAGGACCACAAAAAGAGAAATCTTGACAGGCAAGTTATAGGCTTCGATTCTGGTTGTATTTATGAACTGAGAACTGAAGAAATGACTCTTCTTTTTCACTTTTGGAAAATATCTTGGGATTTTCATTGTAGCTAATTTCATCAAGAGATTCAGTGATAAAAAAAAGTGTCTAAGAGATGCTAGATCCAATTGTAATTACTGCAGAGGACCACAAAAAGAGGAATCTTGGCAGGCAAGAATTTCCAAATTGATTGTAGGCTATGATTCTGATTATATTTATTTTTCTTTTGGATAATATCGTAAAGATCCTTGGATTTTCGTTGCAGCTAACTTCATCAAAAGATTCAATGATAAGAAAGAGTGTCTAAGAGACTCTAGATCCAATTCTGATTGCAGAAGACCACGAAAAGAAGAATATTGGCAGACAAGAATTTCCAAATTAATTGTAGACTTCGATTCTGGTTATATTTATTTTTCGTCAAGAGATTCAGTGATAAGAAAGAGTATCTAAGAGACGCTAGATCCAATTCTAACTACTGCAAAAGACCACGAAGAAAAGAAGAATCTTGGCAGGCAAGAATTGATTATAGGCTTCGATCCTGGTTGTATTTATGAACCGACAACTGAAGAAATGACTCTTTTTTTTCACTTTTGGAAAATATCTTGGGATTTTCATTGTAGCTAACTTGATCAAGAGGTTTAGTGAGCTTTTTGACGAAACTGTTCGATCGTATAACGTTGAAGGAAAAGTGTCTAAGAGACACTTAGGATCGAATCCTGAGCAACTAGACTGCAGAAAGACCACGAAGAGAGGAATCTTGGTGGGCAGGAATTGTCGAGAAGCGCGGCGGGGCAAGCAGGGTCGAGCAGATTTTATCAGGCTGGTCACGCAACTTGCACGATTGCCAGCTTTTTCCCCTTCAAGCTCGCCATTATCGGACACCCTTTAACGGTCGGCAACGAGCGACCGATAAGATCGTGTCGTCCTTCGATATTCGCTATTTATGGGGACGGAGGAGCGAGCCGCATGTAAATGGCAATTGAGGCGGGGTTTGGGGGGGGAGGGGCTTGGAGAAGGTTTGGAAAGGGAGTACGTTTCGTGCGCGATACCAGAGGATCCGTGTGAGGATTTTAGATTGGGTGGCACAAGTTTCGTGGGAAAACGTTCGGTTGTCTTTGTTTTAACTTTTACTTGTAGGTCGTAAATTAGTCGAAATTTTCTCTTTTTTTTTTTAAGAATATCAATAAAGAGGATCGTCGAGTATAAACTTTTTCTCGACTCTCTCGCTGGTTTCCTCGACTCGATTAATTAAAGCATCGTAAATTTAACCACCTTTTCTTTTGAGGATTATTTTAGAGCTAGTTTACGAGCAATGAAAAGTTTCGGCGGATTGAAACAGCGAAGCGTGACCAAGTCGTGAATACGTAGTTACGTGTTACGAGATGACGTGTCACGAAAAAAATATCACGACAAATCGTTACTTACCAATCAAGCCGCAACACGCGATGATTAAAATTCTTATGCTTTTATCCATATTGCGAGCAACTCACGATGCTCGTGAATGAAACGTGTGTACTTCACTTCCTTCCTTTCCCTTTATTTTTATTTCACGAGAATTTATATTTTATTTATATATTTATATTATAAATTTATATTTATGTTTTAATTAATTTCGAAGAAAATATCAAATTCATCATAAAAGTAAAATTTACATTTTTTTTTGTCTTTGGGAATCATTGGAGGAACTAGGTGAATAGGGATAAAAAAAATTCCCTATCCTGTTGCATGAATTAGTTCACTAACCGTGTTATTCTCTGCAACTCTTGAAATAATGGAAATTTTTACGGGCAATGAAAAAATGATATGCTGAAAGTGATGTTGTTCCAAGTTATTTGCAATTATTTTTATCAGACATTTAAGAGGTTTCTTTAAAAAAGAAGATGCTTCTATAATAACGATTCTAAAAATTATTTCAAAGTTGTTTCTAAGAGTATGCAAGAATATTATGATTGATTTATAATTGTTCAATGAAAGTACTTTCGACAATGATTTATTTATTTTGAAAGCCGTAAAAAATGAAGCATTGATAACAAATGAAATTCACGAATTTTATATTATTAAATTTCAGATTATCGTATCATCTATCTGTTATAATTAAAAACATATTGCATCGATCAAACGATGACCAATGATCCAAATGCACTCGCTTTTGCCATCCTCCATTAATAAATCGATGTCTAACCTAAACATCGAGTTGAAAACATCGAATTTCTCTATAATCGACTCGGTTCACTTTCGCATTAAAAACGATTAAAAATGAGTGAACGAGGAGGAGATATATATCGGTGCAAACAACAAGCTATCGATTTTTCCACGGCTCGAAAGGCTCAATTTAATATAACCCGATCGCCTATTAGAATCGATGCAATTCTTGGAAATTTTTCCTCACCTTTCGAGAAAATAATTCTCGACGACGATGGCAGATTTTTCCTTGGATCCGTATTTAAAACGGCCCACGAGGTGGACGAGGAAACCTCCCCCTCCCTCCGTTTTCTTTTACATTGCAAATAGAGAAATATGTTAATGGAGAAAACGGAGGGATGTTTTAAAGAGAATCTTAAACCTTTCCGAGAGGAAATCTTTCCCGCGCTTTACATTTATGCAGTTGAAGAATCTCTTTCTAACGAAAATGTATACAGCTTCAAGGGATTTAATAATTATTTTTTTCCTACGTATGCTGAATCTAAAGAGTCGTCGTCGTCGTCGTCGCTTATGCTCGTAGCATTAAATCTTACTTTCCTATTTTGAAAGTTTGTCTAAAATTAAAAATATATATATATAAAGCTTATGAATTTTTTTTTTAACAGATTTATTATTCGTTTCTACTCTACTTTTCCATTACTCTATTACACTTGGATAAAGAAAAAGATCAATCTTGAACTTTTGTTTAGAATTTTTAAGAAAAATTCAGAGTTACATTAGACTTAAGGATTACGTGTTACGATATTTCTAAAAATCGTTGAATTTTAATATCCTCGATAAATAATTTAACAATAATAATATCACTTATCACATCCTATCACATTTCCAACGATAATCCGCTATTCAATTAATTCTTTCTCCATCCTTTCTCGCGAATATTAGATTTCTTTCGAGAGAAAAAAATTAAAAAAAAAAAAGAAAGGAAAAGAATCGTAGTGGGATCGAAACAACCAATAAGAGAGGAAGCTCGAGGCTGCTGGTGGGTTAAAAATTTTAATATTATATCCGGGGGAATAGGGAACGATGCTAATAAGCGAATTTTCCTGGAAAAGCAGGTCGCGCGTGACAGCTCTTCAAAACGCACGCACAAATTGGACGTGGCGTGACGAGGCGAGCCTCGTGCGGATTCGCTTTTCAAAAGAAGTTGCATTTCCACGGGGATGGAACCGCCCCCCCCTCCCCCCCTTCTGTTCTTAAGCGAAGGCGAATCGAAGCTACGCGTGTCGTCGTGGGTGTTCGAATATTATCAGATTTGTTCACGAATACTAGGGGAATTTTATAATGTTTCTTCTTTTTTTTTTTCGCGCCCTTTGACAGATTTGCAAGATCCTTTCTCGATATCTTTTTTCTTTTTAAATTATTAATATCGGATGTATCAAAGTTTCCATCCATTTGCAATTCTTTCTGGCGTTTTAGAATTAAACATGTTTTGGATTTTTTTTTTTTCACGAATATTGGATATTTCTCGTAGTTTTCCATGTCTTTTTCGAAAGAGTTCGACACGGAATGTTTCGTAATTTTTCCTCAGATGTTGGAAAATTTTTTGTCGAATTCCTCCGATATTTTGGAATTTTTTTTCCGAAATATATAATAGTAGCCTGCTTCATAGTTTTCCAATATTCTTCAGAGTATATTTTTTGAGATATATTCCCCCGGAATATATTGAATATTTTTAGACTCTTTGCATATATTAGATATCTATATCGGGCATCTTTATATTCGAGTTTTCTTGCAAGTCTTGAATATTTTCAGATTCTCGAATATGTCGCTCGAATATATCTCTTTTTTTGCAAATAGAAAAAATTTGGATATTTTTAAATCCCCTCGTGGATATCACGAGATTTTTCAATACCCTTTCCTAATTTCTTCTTTTTCTTTCAATTTCAATATTTAATTTATTTTCCATTTCTCTCTTCGTAAATTTCCATTCCATTTAAAAGACAAAAAAAAAAAAAATATACGCATACATTAGATACTCGACGAATACAATAATATCCTTTTTTTCCCCAATAAACATAGAAAGAAAGAAAGAAAGGAAGGAAGGAAGAAAAAAGGTATTTAAAATACTGTTCCATCGTGCACGTAATCTGGCATCGACATAATTTTTCAATCGTGATGTCTCGAGGCATCCTTGGTGGAATTCTCTCTGTTCCCATCCCTGTTGTTCCCGCCCGGCTTTTGTTGCTGCTCCGTTAAATAGACCACGGGATATCTTGGCGAAATTGATCGACTGACGCGGCATTCACTCGCAGAATGAGCGGCCCCGACCATGTAAACGCGTTCCCCTGGATTAATTTCCGGCGTCTGACGATGCGTCGACCGTTACTACTTGCACCGCCTCCCCTCCTCGCTCCCTCGATCGTGGCAAGAAAATGGTCCCCCGGCTTCGTAAACAGACAATATTGGCCATCGTTTCATGCCGATTTTCTTCCTCAACGTTTCTAATATATTGTTTCTAACCTGTTTTTTTTTTTATCCTTCTCCTTCCTTTCGCGTGTATATTTTTTTTTAGAAAGTGCAAGTCTATTTCTATCTCGACGATCCATAAAATTAGATTTCAATCTATCGTTATATAGTTTCTTCCATTGTTTCATCTAAATGGGAATGAACGTATCGTGAAATTATCGTGTTGCATTATTGAAGAACGGAGTATATATATACGATAAGGCACACGCAATTATTCGTAGTAATGTATATAATTAACTTGACGATTAATGTATGGGATTCTATATTTTCTTCTTCTCTTTTTTTTTTTTTCTATTATAAGTGTTTTTCTATTAAAAGATAATTGGAGAAAAATTGTATGAATTTTTACGTCGATCGCTGCGCCATCTGCCGCCAATTTTTTAGAACTATTCCTTTCCCTAACCGGAATTAAGATTAACAACCCGTTGATTAACCTATTAAAACGCTCGAATAATATTTATTCGTAGTAATATATATAATTAACTTGACGATTAATGTATGGAATTCTATATTTTTTTCTTCTCTTTTTTTTTCTATTATAAATAAAAAGATAATTGGAGAAAAATTGTATGAATTTTTACGTCGATCGCTGCGCCATCTGCCGCCCATTTTCTAGAACTATTCCTCTCCCTAACCGAAATTAAACGGAATTAACCCGTTGAGAAATAACTAGTTAAAAATTTCGAATAAAGTAATAATTGATTAATCTATTAAAACACTTGAATAACATATATATATAACTTGAATAACAATATATATAATTAACTTGACGATTAATGTATGGGATACTATATTTTCTTCTTCTTTTTCTTTTTTTTCTATTATAAGTGAAAAGATAATTGGAGAAAAATTGTATGAATTTTTACGTCGTGCGATCGCTGCGCCCTTTGCCACCAATTTTTTAGAACTATTTCTCTCTCTAAACGTTAACAACCGTTGAAAAATAACTATTTAAAAATTTCGAATAAAGTAATAATTGATTAACCTATTAAAACGTTCGAATAATATTTATTCGTAGTAATATATATAATTAATGTATGGAATTCTATATTTTCTTCTTCTCTTTTTTTTTCTATTATAAATAAAAAGATAATTGGAGAAAAATTGTATGAATTTTTACATCGATCACTGCGCCATCTGCCGCCCATTTTCTAGAACTATTCCTCTCCCTAACCGGAATTAAACGTTAACAATCCGTTGAGAAATAACTAGTTAAAAATTTCGAATAAAGTAATAATTGATTAACCTATTAAAACATTTGAATAATATTTATTCGTAGTAATACATATGATTAATATATGGGATTTTGTATTTTCTTCTTCTCCCTTTTTTTTTTTCTATTATAAGTGAAAAAATAATTGAAGAAAAATTGTATGAATTTTTACGTCGTGCGATCGCTGCGCCCTTTGCCACCAATTTTTTAGAACTATTCCTCTCTCTAAACGTTAACAACGTTGAAAAATAACTAGTTAAAAATTTCGAATAAATTAATAATTGATTAACTTATTAAAACGTTCGAATAACATTTATTCGCAGATACTCGATTTTCGTATAATCTTTGGCATTCACGATTCTTTCCAATTATTATTATTATTACGTTTTAAACCGATAAATTATCGAGGTAACTTTATTCATAACTTTAACTATTAAATTTTTCCCATCTGATCATACTGATATACTGCATTCTGTCGTGAAAAAATTTAACCTTCCACAAATACATTCCGCGTATCGCGAATATACCATATGCAGAGTTGGGGATTAACTCGTTGAAAAAGTGACTAGTTAAAAATTTCGAATAAAGTTACTTCGAATAATCTAAACTTATTAAAATGCTCGAATAACATTTATTCGTAGATATTACAGTCGATTTTTCCTTCGTAACCTTTGGCATTACGATTCTTTCTAATTATTATTATTATTATTATTATTATTATTACGTTTTGAATTGGGATAAATTGCCAGAGTAACTTTATTCGTAATAATCGTACATTTTGTCCATCACCTTAATTAAAAAAATGCTTTATAATAAAAGTCGAAAGAAATGTCGAGAAAAGAAATCGAACGTTTGTATTATTAACGCATCAAATTAAATGATAAATTAATTATTACAATTTTAAAAGGTATTTAATTCCCCTTTTCTTTTTCTGTTTACAGGTGAGTGTCCCGGAATTCCAGTACGCTCGAGGGGCGGGCGCGTCCCTGATGATGGTAAGCCACAAATAAAGCAACAATACCTCCACGCAGCGTGGCCTGATTCCGCTTCTTTTTCTTAAAAAAACGCAAATCAAACTTTATCGATCGACGCGTCTCGTTCCAATTTTAGATTTTAGATCCGTTCTCCTCCGCATTATCGACATTTATTCCAATCGATTTAGAAGATATTGAACAGAAGTTAGATCGATTTGATCGCAAGAAAACATTTTGTTCGAATTTAAAAATTTATTTATTTACTTTTTTTTTTTTTTTTAATAAAAATCGTACGATTTTAAATAGCAAAAGTTTGAAATACATTAGGAGTAAAAATTGAAACGCGTGTATTTTCGAATACAGGGAAAGAAATATCGCGGGAAAGGTATCGTCGGTAAACAATTTGTATTGGGCAAATATTAGAATCTCCAGTTGACAGTTTTAACAGGGAAAATCGTATCGCCCTCTTACGTTACTTGCGCTATAAAATGAGACACTTCCCTTGGGGGGAGAAGGGAGGGGGGGATGTAGACGAATATATTTGCATATCATCAGGGTGGCCACCAAGGGACGCGAAATTCCATGAAAAATAATTCTGTTGTCGGTAACTGGATAAAACCTCGAATTTTTATTGCAAAAATTCGTAGATTAACGTTGCGTGTTCTTTTCCAAATTCTAAATATTTTGAAGTAATCGTGATTCTATCTAAATCCATACCAAGAATTTTTTCAAAAGAGAATGCTGATTGTCATTATCTCATCAAGTTATCTCAGAATTAATCAGAATATTCGTATATTTTTGGGACACTTTGCATATTTTTTTATCAATGTATTATATATTTTTTCCAATTATGATAATCATGATTCTTTCTTACAAATATATAGGATTCACTCGGTAATTTTTCTCGGTTATTCCGTTTCGAACAATTTTATATCGAGAAAATAAAAATTTGAAAAATATTGGAACACCTCTCGCGACAGAATATCTCCTCTAAGGAATCATAATAGAAGCAGTTCCACCGTAACAGACATTTCCAGGGCGGATAATTCGCGAGGAAAATTCCCCCACGGATAGGAACAATTTCACTTACTTAAACACTGATTCCACGTCGTTTATACGTCGTGAAAATAGCGAGAGATTGTAGCGAGACACCATCGTCACCCGCACAGAGGCGCGCAAACACAGTGGGTGGATGGGGTCTTAAAGTGTCTGGCAGAGGAGAAAAATGGAGGCACGCGACGCACGAAAATCCGACCCTATTTCGCTTTCAATTTGCAGCTCCTCAAAGGCGCGTAAACAGTTTCCAGAAAGAGTTTTTCACCTGGTCCTGAGTTGCGCCGAGCGTTTTCCTCGCGCTTCTTACAAAGGAATCGCGAAACTGGCGATTTTTCCGTCCCCAGAACGCCCTGTTTCTCGCCCTCCATCATTTTAATACATCGCTTCTTTCTTTCTTTCTTTTTTTTTTTCTAAATTTATTCATTCTTTTTTCATTTACTTTTGCAATTTGCTTCGAATTTTTTTGGTCAAATTTATGCGTAAAAGAGAGAAAAAGAAAGAAAAAGGAATTCCGTATTGCCTCGCGGACGATTTTAAATTCGGTAGTGATGGGATCGAGTGTATCGCGAGTATAACGATTGAACTATTACGTTCAACGCGAACTAAATTTTTCCTCCGATCGATTCGTAAATGTATAGTGATTCCAAATTCCATGAAGAATTTACTAAATTTCTAAAAAAATTTCCAAAAATGTTCAAAATATTTCTACGATATACGAAATTATTAAACGTGAAAAAGGATGGAAATACGCGAACGAGCTTCCACTTCGAAACACGAAAGTATTGAATAATCAAGAGAGACTGACTCTTGTTCTTCGAGGAAATTCATTCTTTGCCATTCTCTCTCCCCCCTCTCTCCTCCCCTTTTGACAAACCATTTTGATTCCAAGAAAACGATCTTCGTATCGGGGTATCGATCACTCGCCAGCTTTTTGCTCGTTAAAATTCTATTTCGCCCAGGGTAAACAGCAAATTATGCTCGAAAGCTCGACGTCATCCCCCCTCTCCCTCCCCATGCATTCAGCCCCATGCATGTTGTGTGCATATACACGTCGATTCCATTATCCCCTCCGCTCCTCCCCTCCTGGCCACGTTGTTTTTCTTGCTTCTTTTAATGGAACTGTTGCACAAACTGTTCGCCCTCGGCCCCGCGGCTTATCTTTATTTTCCGCATAAACGAGGACAGGCCTTATCAGCGGGCAACCCAGCGGTTATCGTTAGAGTCAAACATGTTTCTGACATGCTCGACGCCGTTTTCCAAGTCGGCCGTTACCACTTACACCTGCCTTTTCTCTCTCTCTCTCTCTCTCTCTCTTATTTTCCGCTTCATTATCGGTCTACTTTGCGCTCTTCTCCTCCCCCCTTTTCTTTTTCTTTTCCCCTTTATATTTGCGTTACATTTCCATACGATGCGTTGTGACGTAATGCTCGCAAGAAAATTATCAGATTTCTAGTTTTCTGGATCCGTTTGTAATAATAAAACTTGTCTCTTTTTTTCTTTTTTTTTTTTTTTTTATAAAATACAGTTGCTACAAGAGAGAATTTATTATTTATACATATATATTATGTTTACTCGGTAACGAAGCAAGTTTTTGATGAACTTTTTTTTATTATTATAGCTTGTACTTTACAACTTTTTCTTCCTTCTACCATTTTCCTTTAAATTTCTTCTTTCCTTTCTTTTTTTTTTTTTTCGAACTGACGTTAACAGAAGAATTTTATGCGTTTACCAGCTAATCGATCGTTTCCTTTCAAAGATTATTTATCGATTTTGTAACGTAATTTTGTTCTGTCATTTAATATCTTCAGAGAGAAGATCAGATCCAAAATTTCGATCTTATATATATATTTCTGGGGCGAGATCGGTCTCGCGGAAATTACTATGGGTTCCTCTATTCGGGGGAGGGAAATTTGCAGGAGAAAATTCCGAGGGGCGCGAACGCTTTGATGTGCTCGCCAGGCGTGGATTGTGAAAAGAGCTGTGAAAGAAAGGGAAGGGAGGGTGGCCCTTCGTGCTTACAGGAAGACGGATCGCGGAGGAAACGAGCGGAATCTCGCGTTTCACGAGTCCATTGAGAGGAGTGGGCCGCGTTTTTAACTCCTGATATTATTGTTTCGTTTCAAACATTTCTATTCTTATTCAATTTTTTTTTTTTTTTTCATACAACAGAATGTATCGATCTGTGAAATATCGAAAATTGGGATCAATGCGAAGTTCGAACAAAATCTCTTCGAAGAATTATAATTTTCATCATCATATTAAATTTTTTTTTTCTATGGCGATATTTAAAAATTTTCTAAATAAATTAAAAATAATTTCGAGGAAATTATTTTACGGGAGAGATAATTGTATAAACGAAATATCCAACAATTTTGAAAAAATAAACGAAATAAGAAACATGAGAAGATGGAAACAACGAGCGAAGTCGATAACTGAGGGGGATGAAAAGTGGTGGCGTTGGAAGGGAAAGAAATAAAAAGGGAAATAACGTTGCTCGCGTTTCCTAAAATTCTTCGCTGTTCGGTTCGAACGAAGGACGAAAGAAATATTTTCGTATCCCTTAATTATTCGACACTTGTGTTGTAGTAAGGAACATTGTATCGAGACTGAAATCGAATTTTTCCGCGTTTTATTTATCCCCCATCGCGTCGAAACTTATAGAAAAATATGCGCATGGATTTGACAGAACGACGAACGAGAATTCTCTATTTTTCGAACACCGCGTTCGAAGGACCGCGTTTTAATTAATACGAAATTTCACTTGTGCGCGGCCGCGCAATAAAGAAAGAAAGAAATATTAATTTTTCATTCGGTTTATAGATCGGCAAGGGCCCCGGAGGCGGACGATTTTAATTAATTTTTCAGACTTGGATCCGTTTCCTCTTCCAAAGGCGAAGGAGGAACGGTGTATCGTCCTAAGCGCATTTCTTTTTCCATTTATCTTATCATTGTGCAACGATATCGAATTAATTTCGAAAATACGTATCGAGTGTTTCGAATTTGATGGATTTTTGCTATACGAGCCAATTGAAATTATATTTTATAATCGTAAATTTTTTGTCAATTTTTATTTCGCAAAAGTAAAATTTCCCCGATATAATAATTAATATTCCTCCTCTTTAAATATATTTTTGCAATATTGCGTAAAACGTGGGAAAATTGAACGGAGAATAAAAATTTTTCTCACAAATTTTAATCCCAACGTGAGTTCTAACTTTTATACGTGTGTGTATAAACATTTGATAAAAGTACAACGAAAGTTAAAATTTCATTCGGTTTGTCGAGGCACACCGTTCAAAATAATTCAAGGATCCGCATGAATGATGAGAAACGAGAATGATAAAATGCTCGATAAACCGTAAAAAAAAAAAAGAAAAAACTAGATTATACCTGTGCTTCGACACGAATAATTTAAAGGGTTAAATGAAAATAGCGATACAAGGGTCGATCGCGAGTCAGGAATCTCTGCCCTCCCTTCCTCGACGGTTCGTAAAAGAGTAAAGGCTCGTCACCCGCCAGTAAAAACAGTCAACTTTGCAGTAAACTCCGCTCCTCCTCCTCCTCCTTGGCCATATGCAACCGTGCATAAAACTCGGCCATGAAAACGGCCGGCCGTATCGAAACATGCATAAGTCATTTACCGAACTTATCCACGATGATGAATAAAATTCCTTCGTTCGTCGTAAAATTGCGAGCAGCTACGAGCTATGGATGGATCATCATCGATATTGCGAAATTTTTATTCCCGCGGAATTCAAATTCTTTTTCGAAGTTTGGAAAATTGGGAAAAAATAGAAAATAAAATTTGGAAATAAACTTTCTTCCTTTGAGAATTCTTTTTTTCTTCTTCTTCTTTTTAGCAAATAGCAAGAGAAAATTGCATTAAGTAATTTATTTATATGCTGTAATTCATTATCGTATCAAGAATATTTGATAAATCGATGACGTTTGTTTGTAGGATTAAAAAAAAAAGGGAAAGATCGAAATCTCGAAGAGATGTTTAATTATAACCGGTTAACAACTCGCTTTTCTCACGAGTCGATTAATTACATCGTCTTTTGGTCACCATGATTAATCTCTCTCTCTCTTTTTCTTTCTCCAAGGATTTACTACCTCTTGAGGATTTTCGTTATTCGGTGAAAAATGTCGTACGTCTTCTTGCCAAAACTCGAAGAAAAGAGCGAGGAGTGGCTGGTTCAAAGCTCCAACTTGCGAGAGTGCACGTTCATTTCCGTGTACACTGTGAATAGCTGCGATCTAGTTCGACACTGTGTCACCAGCATTTTTCATCGAACTGGAAGAGGAATGAATGGTGACAAGTCTTTCGAAAGGGATCGTTCCTTTGCCCTCCTGTTTAGGGCATTTTCCAATCATTTTTGCGAAATATATTTCTCGAAAATTTGCTTCTTTTCCCTTCCCCCTCGAAAATTCTTGTCACCGCTGTACAGCTATATGCAATAGTTTGTCGAACAGAAACATGGACGGCAGAGTTTCAGGGACGCGTTGTAATATCCCAATCACTTTTATTAACCTGTACTCAAAGTGTAAGAAAAGGTATACAACTCGTACTCCATCTAGATATTCTCGTAATGATCGAGCTGGTCAATGATAAGGAAGCTAATAGGGCTAGCTAGATCGCAATTGGATTAGAACGGAGTCTGATCTCGTCTATAATTCAAATTTATTACGAATTACGTTTTGTCTTTTGCCACTCGAAGAAGAATCCCTTTTGCACGATACGACTCTACAAAAGATATCCAAGGGATATCCAACTCTCTGTGAAGGATCTTCTGTGATCCAGGATATCGCGTTATCCGTCACATGATAGATTACTTTCACTGAGCCGCGAATACGTCAGCCCCGTCGCGAGAATAGATTCCTTGCCATGGAAATTCCATTCGTCGAGTCAGCTCTCAGCCACGAGTGAAGGGAGAAATGGCCATGGTGCATGGAGAAATGTGCGGCGCGCACCGGGGATTTTGATCCCGAGCAAGGATTTTATTCCTTTGTAAGATCGTAGGGGGCCAATTACTGGGGGCGGGTTACTGATCGAAATAGGAGAAGACAACGACGGATCTCGTACCTTTAGATTTTCATATTTTTTTTTTCCTCGATTGTTTGACGAAGTTTGAAGGGGTGAGAAGATTGAATACGATCTTATTTCTGATCTTTCGGGAATATTTTTATACGTCTTCTTGTTTGACATGGTTTCGTTTAAAGTTTCTATTCTCGAGGCAAGGCGAAACGAAATCGTGAGACGATTTTCATTTCGACTCTCTCTTTTGGATTTATAGAATTTAAAGATTATGTTTTGACAAGACTCTGTAAATTTTCTTACGCATCAGTCATGAAATTATTTTATCCATTTTTGGTGAAATAAATAAATAAATAGAAAGAAGAACGGAATAAAGAAAGGAAACCAGAACGGTTTCGAATATTCAACTAGCTTATCCCTTTTCCAGTCGATTTACGCTCCAAGTTCGCGTTTATGGAAGGAAGCGAATCGTTTATCAAGCGGAGGGTTAATAGATAACGCGTTACGTGTTTCTGAGCCTCGATCGAATCCACTTTATCGGGTTGGATCGGGCTCCTCGAGTCTAGCGTCGAACTTCCGCCCGTGTCGCGCCGGAAGTGCGTGTACCCATATCCGATCGTTATCCTCGGGTAATCCTTGAGAGAAGAAGTTGCTCGATGCTCGTAAATTTTCAACATTTACGCCTCTTTTCTCGCGATTAAAATAATCGTAACCCTGAGATCTGATACTTTTGATACATTTTTCTTTTTTTTTTAATATTTATTTACAATTTCGAATAAATATATAAAATTTTTTTCACACGCTTATATAATTATTCAACGAACGAGGAATCCATTAAGAATGAAATCTTGTTTGCACGATCAAACACGCGGAAACTCTTCGTTTAATTCATCTAACGAGCATCATCTAAGATAAGATAAGGGAATCCTCGAGTTCTTTGGTTGTCTCGATATTTCGTGAATGCGTGGTCCGTGGCGATCGGTGAAGGTGGAGAGGGAGGGGGGAAAGGGTCCAAAGGGATCCCAGTGCTATTTCATCGAGCAGAGAGTTTGGCTTCTCGAGCTTCCGATGACTCGTGAAACTCCTCGAGACGGCCATAAGCCGATATATTTATTGCTGAGATACTTCTCTCAGACTCGTGCTCTTCCTCCCTTGGCCAATAGGGGAGGAGGGGAGGGGAGGGGAGGTTGGCCTGGGGAGTAGTCGATTTACTAAATAAGACCGGAAGTGGATTGCCTGTGACATCGCCGTCAAACTTCCATCGCCTTTGAAGCGCAGGATTTCAAAGGATTTTTCCCCGATCGACTGCGCCCTCCTCCTCTCCTTCCACCCCCGTCCCCTCGCGATAAGGGGGAAAGGGACAGGAAATTGTTAGGCTCTGTCGCGGTTTAATTAAAGAAATTGGCCTGTGATTAATGCCCTGCGATGGATTTTACCCTTCCGACCAGTTGGATCGGGAGATGAGCACGAGTTATTTCTCGCGAATCTTTTTCCAAGATGGTTTAAAGGATGTAAGGATGACATTTCTCAAACGGGAATTTTGTATTCTTCCAGAAACCATTTAATTTTCTATTTTTTCTGACGTGTTATGGAATTCGTTTCTATAATGAAATATAAGTATGAGGAAACATGGTCGCAAGTTTAATCTTTGAAAAAATTCGAAAAAAGAAATGTTCCAATTTTTCTCTCCCCTCGCGAAATTCGCTTCGACTTGGACAAAACTTTAATCGAATCACTGTCATCATCGAGTTATTTCTCACGAATCTTTTCAAGATCCTTTAAGTAAAATTTTTCTTCCACGAATTTTGTATTCTTTCAAACTAATTTTCACTTCCTCTAGCTTATTATAGAATTTGTTTCAATCTCTAAGTTTAATCTTTCAAAAAAATTCTAAAAAGAAAGATTCCAATTTTTCTCTCCCTCGACTTCGACTAAAAAACTTCAATCGAATCATTATCGAATTATTTCTCACGAATCTTTAAGTAAAATTTTTAGCAACGTTTCTATTATAGAATTCGTTTCAATCTCTAAAAAGTTTAATCTTTTAAAAAATTCCAAAAGGAAATATTCCAATTTTTCTCTCCCTCGACTTCGACTAAAAAACTTTAATCGAACTTTAATCATCATCGAATTTCTCACGAATCTTTAAGTAAAATTTTTAGCAACGTTTCTATTATAGAATTCGTTTCAATCTCTAATAAGTTTAATCTTTCAAAAAATTCCAAAAAGAAATATTCCAATTTTTTTCTTCCTCACGAATTTACTTCAACTAAAACTAATCGAATCACTATTATCATCCTAAATTCTCTCAAATTAATTTTTACTTCCTCTAGCCTATTATAGAATTCGTTTCAATCTCTAAAATCTCTAAATCTTTAATCCTTCAAAAAATTCCAAAAGAAAATATTCCAATTTTTCTCTCCCTCGACTTCGACTAACTAAAAAACTTCAATTGAACCATCATTATCAAATTTCTCACGAATCTTTAAGTAAAATGTTTAGCAACGTTTCCTCTACGAATTTTGTATTCTCCCAAGCTAATAAGTTTAATCTTTCAAAAAAATTCCAAAAAAAATATTCCAATTTTTCTCTTCCTCACGAATTCACTTCGACTTCGACTAAAACTTTAATCGAATCATCATCGTCATCCCAAATTCTCCCAAATTAATTTTCACTTCTTCTAGCCTATTATAGAATTCGTTTCAGTCTCTAATAAGTTTAATCTTTCAAAAAAATTCCAAAAAGAAATATTCCAATTTTTGATTCCTCGACTTTGACTAAAAAACTTCAATCGAACCATCATCATCATCATCATCATCGGCCAGCATCCAGCAATCGGTATCCCCACGACCCATCAGAGGAACGAACGAACGGTGGCGAGTGGAATGGGGTCGACGCGTGTTTTTCGCGTGGCACAATCGTATCGTGGAGCATTTCACCGCTGTTACAAACACGTCGTCCCCCTTCTCTCTTTGTCCCCATCTCTCTCTCTCTCTCTCTCTCTCTTTCTCTCTCTCTCCGCGCGCATTCTCTTCGGCCCCTGTTGCGCGGCCTGCTCTAAAAAGATAACCGCGGACACCTCGTTTCCGGTATCCCGGCGTATGCGGCTGGTGGCGCGCAAACGAGGCCAGGCCGCATTATTGCGGCCGTTTCTCGGCTGAGATGTACGAGGGGGTGGCACGAGGGGGTTGGATGGCGAACAGAAACTGGCACGATCTTTTTCAAACACTTGGGGGAAGCTGTGCATGAAGGATGTAATTGTGTTATTGAAATAAGTGGAACTGAACAGTGGTCGCGGTTATATATATATATATAATTGAGTTGAGGAGAGGGTGGTGAATCGAGGTGTGTGTCGAGGAGGTTGGTCGAGGAGAATGAAACGAAATGATTTTTTTTTTCGTGGAAATATATCGCGAGAAATATCATGTATTTGAAATTTAATTAATTCATATTTATTCGCGTTATTTTTCGTGAAATTATTTTTTTAACGTAATGCTCCGTGTATTTGAAGGAAAAAGGTCACGGAACGTGGATTTCTTTTAATATTTTTCTTTTTTTTTTTTTTTTCGTAAGTACAAGGAATGTAAATTTGATCGAACTTCTAAAGTTTCGATTAGATTCCTAGATTTTAACGATAAATTTAGCAAACACAAATAAAACGAAATATCTAATGAAGAAGAATCGAGAAGAAACGTTGAAACGTTTCCGTTCCAAATTCAAGATAAAAAAGAATTAAAATCTACTTAGAAGCTGTTAAACTCTTAACATTCCTCAGATATTCCTCGAATTTACTTCTCCACAAATATGAAAACAAAAGGAAACAAAAATCGAAAAAAAGGGGTTCTTCTCTTGGAAGAAAACCGGTTTTATCGAAAACGTTGCACTTTCGAAAACGAAGGATTAAAATCGGGCGTATCAGGAAACCGATCGGGAACCGTCGATCAGCGTTAATCGGTAATCCAGCGTGGATTTTATCCAGCCAGTTGGCCGCCGCCGGCGATCGTTACATAATAAACGATGAATTTTCATAGCATGAATATGAAGAGCGGCTAATGAGCGCATTAATATTTGCCGGCCGTCCGTGTTTTCCACCCCTCCATTCCCATAAATTCCCTCCACGGGGGTTCCGTTGCTCCACTCGTTTTCACCGCTCTTCAACATTTAAACTCGTCCCCCGTTCGTCTTCTCTGTTACGCGCGGAATCGCCGCCATTTATCCTATCCCAACTCTTGTTCCGTGTTTTCTCTTCGGTGTTCGCCTCTGGCCAACACACGTTTCCGCGCGTTTTTCTACCCTTCCTGCTCCCCCTCTGCTATAGTTTAAATTAGGTTAGATAATTTTAGGTGAATTTTAAAACGTTCAGGGTGAAAATGAAAAAGCGTATTAAGGGTATTTTCAATAAATATTTATTTCCGTTTAAGTTTTTAAGATTCGAAGAGAAGAATTTTCGGATATATTTCTGCGTTACGACGATCTTGGAAGAAATATTTTTGAATGAAATTTCTTTTAATAAGGACGTTATATATGTGTGTGTATTAAGATGAAGCTATTAAAGAAGTTAATTTTGTTAAAAGAGACGTGTATAATATAATCTTTCCACGTTAAAAAGACGTTAACGCTACCTCAAGTTCTTAAATTCTTATTAGAAGTTGAATCTTTCTTTTTTTTTACTGCTGTTAAGAATCCAAGTTGAATTGGATAATATAAAAAGGTTAAATTTATTAACGTTTCTTTTTCTTTCTCTCTCTTTCTCTCGTTTTAATATGACAGTAATATAGTAAAGAGAAAATGAAATAGATTAATTTAATTGTTGTTTCAATTTTCCACTTTTGTTAAAAATTGAAATTGAGATTAATAGGAAAAGGAAAGTGATGATATTCATTATATAATTCAAGTTCCTTTTCCACCATCAATTTTGTCAATAAGTTTCTCACTAATCTCAATCTTAAAAAATTCTAAAAAATATTCTTATTTCTTAAGAATCCTTCAGAAATCCTTTCGAAATTTCTCGAATGATTGTTCGACGATCAATTCCTTAATCGAGCAGCCTAATTTTCAATGATACCCCCAAGATCTCGTTTCGAAGGATGGAAAAAGTTCTCCAGCAGCCGGGATTCTTTGTTTCTTCCGCGTCCCCCCATTCGCATTAATCACGACGGGGTGGAGGAACTGCCGGGTCTTTTCCCACCCCGTGGCCGGTTCTCGTTTCGTTCTCTCGCGCCGGTTTAATGGGTTTCCTCCTCAAGCTTGGAAACGCGGCTGGATCATGGCGGTCTGCCGCGATAATCGCCGATAAGGATCGCTGGAATCACCCTCTTCCCTTCGTGATCATCTGCTTCTTGGGGTACTTTGCACCCTTTCCAGATGGGTGGATGATTGGTCGAGAAAGGACTCGAGATCTTTTTTCGGGAGGGAGGATGATGTTTCAGTTGGATAGAATGTTTTGCCAATGATTTTTATTGATCTTTCGTAATGAAGCATGATTTATGTTAATTGAAAGTAATTGAATAGAGTAACATTGATTGCAGTGGAATACAGCAATTGTGATGGAAGAATTATTTTATTATTGTATCAGACGTATCGAAGATACTTCATTTAGATTAACATTTATATTGTATTCTATTGTAACACCATATGACGCGTTATAATCATAGGCAATGCTGAGCAAAATTTAATAGTTGAAGTTGCTTCATAATAATTGTATGATATAATAAATAAATGTTATTCATTTTAATAAGTAATTGAAATAACATAATTTTATTCGAAATTTTTAACTAGTCAATTTTTCAATGTGTTAATATACTAACTCTGGTCATGGAATAATTATTTTATTATTATATCATACGTATTGTATCAAAGATACTTCATATTTGAAATAACATTGACATGTAATATAGCATGGAATTATTATATATCAATAATGTTATGTATCAATATTATTATATATCAATGAATGTATCATATAATAACATTGACGTGTTATAATCATAGGCTTAAATTTATTCAAAATTTTTAACTAGTTGTCAATGTATTAATACCAAGTCATAGGATGATCATATAGTAATGATAGAACCATTTTGTTATTATTGTATCATTGCTGTACCAAAAATACTTTATATTTAGAGTAACATAACATAGAATTACTATATTATTATATATCAATAATATCATATAATAATATTGACATGTTATAGTCATAGGTTTAAAATTCTATTTGAAAATTTTAATTAATTAATTTTTCAATGTTTTAAAATCCAACTAGGATAAGAAAGGATAGAAAGGATAGGATAGGATATAGTAATGATAGAAGAACTACTTTGTTATTATATCATATATATTATATCATTGCTGTACCAAAGATACTTTATATTTAGAGTAACACAATATGAAATAACATTGATGTGTTATAGTCATAGGCTTAAAATAACTTTATTCAAAATTTTTAACTAATTAATTTTTCAATGTATTAATATCCAACTCTGGATAGGATAGGATATAGCAATGATAGAAGAACTACTTTGTTATTATATCATACATATTATATCATTGCTGTACCAAAGATACTTTATATTTAGAGTAACACAATATGAAATAATATATTGATGTGTTATAATCATAAGCTTAAAATAATTCTATTTGAAATTTTTAACTAATTAATTTTTCAATGTTTTAATACCCAACTCTAGCAATGATATAGCATATAGCAATGATAGAAAAGAACTACTTTGTTATTATATCATACATATTATATCGTTGTTGTACCAAAGATACTTTATATTTAGACTAACATAACATGGAATAACATTGACTGTTATGGGCTTAAAATAATTTTATTCAAAATTTTTAACTAATTAATTTTTCAATAATTATTAATATCCAACTCTGGTAGGATATAATAATAATGGAACAATTACTATATCATTGCATGGCTAAATTACTATACTCTATTATGTTTTTCGTTATACACCTTATTCCTTATCATTAAAGTAATACTATTTACAAAATACTATTTACACAGGACTTATATAATTAAACTGCAATACGTATTTACTTAACAATTAACTATTGCAATATATATACACGTCAAAACATTCGTGGCCAAACATTAATTCGAATTGCCTCCCTCTGTTGGCTCGGTTCTCAAAGAAGCTTCAATTTCCGTGGCGATATAATTTCCTCGGCCTGGCCAGCCTCGTACCTTATCCTTGCCGGGCCTCGTGGCCGCAGATAAATTTTCGGATGACGGGAAGATGGATGAAGGACAGGGGCGAGCCGGCCGCAGCAATTTAAGGCCACGGAAGACGGACTATTTAAATTTTTCGCGCCGCTTGCGGCTAATTGCCCGCGGCTCGAGTAATTGCACCGCATCGATACCATCTTTGTGCAAGAGGCGAAGATACTCTTTGAACAGAAAATTCTCCGATGAAATTCTCAATTATTTTTTTTAACGTAACAGATTTTCCTTTGCAATTTTGCAATTTTGCTTTATATAAAATTATAATCAGTTTCGTAATTCGGTAAACTCGATGCAAATTTGGAAAAGAAAGAAAGAAGGGAAAAAATAGTTAGGAGATGATGATAATGATTGAAATCAGAATCTGCATCTTTCTTTATTATCGAAGTAGTCGGCAAGAAGGATCTCGCCCGGTTGCTTCGTTTTCGTGGCATTGAAAGTTTCTCGAATCCCATTGAATTTAGCGCGAATTAATTTTCCACGGTCTTCCATTCCAAGTTTTGACGTGTTTGTGTTTCGCGAAATCGAAACAGGTTTGCACCGGGGGGAAACAGGTCGAATTATTCGCAATCAAGAAGCATTTCAATGTCGATTCTCCGTGGGAAATTTATCGAAGAAAAGTCGATCGTGTTTCTTCCACAAGTCGTAAAATTCTTACTTCGTTGTTCAATTTATTATTTATCTTCGAATCTTTTTTAAAATTCTTGCTCCTCTTAAAATTTTCCGATCAATTAAATCTTTAAACCTAATTCTATGCCAAATATATCAAATCGGATCCAGTTTTGAATTTGAAAATTTTTTCACAAATAAAAATAAAATATATCTCTGAATCCTTATAAGAAAAGAAATTCGATGGAAAATCGATGGCAAATACGATGCTGTTCGTTTAATTAAAAAAAAAAAAAAAGAAGAAGGAGGAAATTAGGCCATGAGAAAATAGTTTACACTACGTGATTCTATTTTTCACTGGGCGTCGATTCGAGAATATTGATTTTACACGAGCATATTACAAACTTGTTTGCACGATAAATATATCGATAGCATCCCTTATAAGGTGTGTGCACGCGAAGAAAAAAGATCTGACTATCCTGTACGAACGTTTCGTAAAGATTGGAATTTTTGTTTAAACAAATTCCATCTTGTTGTAATTTATCTTAATTATATATATAATTATTTTGAACGTGTACATTTGATTTTTGTATCTTCGATCTCGTCGTGAATTGGCGAATTTATTTTTATCCAAGCTTTTGGAAAGACACTTAATATCCAGGGAAATGGGATATAAATTATACCGCGTGACCATAGTCGAATTTAATTAATATCACGTGATCCTTCGCGTTACAAGTTAATTAATTTTATCTGAAATTATTCCGCCCTTTATTAACTATAGATCCCCGAATTTCTATCGTTGATTTAATTAAATTTCAATGTTTTTGTCGCATTGGCCGAATAATATATATATATATTTTTCTCTCTCTAGATTTGCCTAATCTTACAAAATTAACAAATTTAATCACTGTCATTCAATAATATTTATTACGATATAAATCTATGATAATGATAAAAAAAAATGATCGATATTAACAACTTCCAATTTTTCCACAAAAAATTAATCGTCGATTGAAGATGCACGAGTTCGAAGAAAGAAAAAAAAGACAACTCTCCCTCAGAAAATCGATCCTATCCTATCCTCCCCCACGTAATTACCACTCCAACGAACGAAGAAGAAATTAATCGCAGATTTATCTCGTCGAGCGAAAAATATTATTACATCTCCCTTATGTGTGGGAGGGTTGACGTTTTAAGTAAATAAATAAAGGGCGGCCAGGAGGTTGCGTGCGTGTGCGTGTGAGAAGGGGTGAAGAAGGGATTGGGAGGGGGTGGGCAAGTTTTCACGCAGCTGGGACGGGGAAAAACTCACGAGATAAATCTCGCGCACGTTTACCTGCACCAGAGAGACATCTCCATCCCCTTCAGACCATCCCATGGATGGAGGGAGAGGGTGGAGGAGGAAAAAAAGTGGGGGAGAAAGAGTGGCAGAAATAATCTGGAGGAAACGTTTCCCGGATTATTACGGATTTCTTTTCTTTTCCCTCATTCTTTACCTCCTTTTCGCTGTTTTCTCCGCAATCACTGTCCACCAACCCCTTTCCCACCTGTGTTCCATACCCTTTTTATATTCGTCACGATAAAAAAAAATCTGCCTTTTCCAGATATTATATTCGTTCGATTTTTTATCCATCTCTGCTTTATAAATTAATTTCCTCAAAGTTTCCATCGCAGTTTCTCAAAGCGAACTCGACCTTTCCAGAAATTTCTAATCATCGTAGTCCGAGAGGATAGTTCCTAATAGAGAAACTTTGCCTCCTTCTCTTTCCATTTAACACGAATTTAACACGAAAATAATACGACGAAGCGAGAGAGAGAAAGAGAGAAAGAGAGAGAGAGTGTTGAAAAATTGACAAACAAATAAAAATAATCGATCAATAGATGATTATTCTAATCTAATTGGATTCCTAATTCTTTCCAATTCCTCGAAGGAAATTTTCAAAATTTACATTTTTACTTCTTCCTTTTTATCTCTCTTGCATTTACATCATCGTCTTAGATGGCATCCATATTCGATTATTTCTCAACTGGTCGCCCATATGAAATTCCAGCATTGAAAATCCTCTTACATAGAGTATCCTGTATACGGTTTATCGACAGGTGTATTCGGTGTCTTTTCAATTTTCCCCGTTGGTTCATTACTGCGGTTAAAGTTAGACGCGGGATCGACTTTCTCCGCCATTGATGCCACGCATCTGCACCATCGAGCTTCGTTTCTAGCTGGCTTACCTAGGTTCACCGGTATCCTGTAAAATATTAATACGAATGCTCTCGGATGGGGTGAAAATTCGATACTCCCTACTCTCCTCGACCAGTCGCTCAACGCCAACCCCCACGCCCTCCGCTATTTCTCATGGTGTTCGTTTTACCTCCGCCTCTTCGCTATTGGGTGTCCCGTATACGTGGTAAATAAAATTTTAAAAATAGTTTACGTCAACGATAAAATTTTAGACAAATTTTTTTATTGGGGAAGAGAATCGATTATTGTGTTATAATAAGTACGTAATTGGTTTTGATCGAATGTTAATTATTCTCGAATCAGAAAAGAATCAAAAAGTGATTTTCTATTGATTTATATTTAAATGGTGGATTCGGATGTATCGTTTAATATAAATGTTAAGATAAATGAGGTATATTATATATATGTATAGGAAAAGGGATTGAAATAGTGACTTAAGGAACACCCGGTTTGTAAAGTGCACACTAGCGCCACAACGCCTCGTATTACACCGTACTCGAAATCTATTGCCAGCAGGGAATATTCAATGGCGCTGGTCAGGTAAATATTCGATGAACCTGCATGGCTAAGAGTGGTAGAAGTCTTGGGTATATTTTATTCCAAGTGGACGTTCTTCTAGAAATTACTCTTCATTTCTTAGCTTTATTTTTCTGTTAAATTAGAGACATGGGCATACATCTTATACAGAATCTGAAATTATTTCACGAGGAAGAAATTTGATCGACAATTATTTCCATCTGTTGCGAAAATTTAACTTTTCTTTTATTTCTGTTTAAATTGTGAAGAACACCAGAGAAGGTGTTATGTAAAAAAGATTCACATTGGAAAGATTTTGAAATTTCGAAACTGGTTTATATGGCATTTGCGAAAGTGAAAACTTTAACTGTTTTCAAACGTCTTTAAATTTGAAGATCGAAAGGAGTGAGAAGAGTTTGAAGACTTAAAGATGCGAAAGTTCGAAGACTTAAAAATTTGAAAAGTATTGAATGAGAGACTTCGGGAAAACTTCGAGTGGAAGTGCGAGGTGCATTTGAAAGTAAGACGACAATTTTAAAAAAATGTCGATATTCGAGGTAATGAAAAATCTTTGAATCCAAGGATTCTCGATAACTTCGATAACTTTGAACACAAAAGATTCTGTATCGTTTCGCGTCGAGATGCAATCAACCTTGATCAATCCACATCATCGTCAAACAATTTTTTCCTAATAAAAACTAATCTATCCCCGTTCCTTGTGGAAACGAACGAGTTTAATCGCGAGAAGTTCGCGGAAAAATCAAGCGACAACCACGGTTCACCTTGAAGAAAAAAAACTCGACGACACTTGGCCGGGGCTAACTCAATTTTCGAAATTTCCATATTTATACGGGTGCCCAGCCCCTCCATTTAAAGTGCACACACCAAGTGGGCGTGTGTGGCGTCACCCTTGTTTCCCTTTCGTGCTCGACCGTTTCTTTTTGCGAAGGTTAAAAAACGCTCGAGGCTTGGAAAAATAGAGCCACACCTCCCCTCTCATCTATGATTAATTTAAATGTCCCGTCAACACAATAGAACCTCGATTCCGCTCCGAGCGAGTCGAGGAATGTTTCACCAAGTTTGAAAAGGAGCGGGTGTTAAACGAGTAGTCTTTGATGTTTTAATACCCCGATGGAATGTTGTTGAATGAAGTTTAAACGGAGATAAATTCGGTCGAAACACGTTTCGTTGACCTCGTTCCCTCGTATTTTTCTAATAAAAATCATCACACACGTTCGATCCAATAATTACACTTTTACCGGAAGAATCATTCGAAGTTTTAAGCTTTTACATACACGCCAAACCTGACGAAACCTCCAAATAATTCGTTCGAAAATTATACATTTTCACAAAGACTCTGAACTCTAAACCTTGGTAAACAATCCTCGAACGTACAAGTATACTTTAAACTCGATCAAATTTCTAATAATTCATGCTTATTAAGAAGAATATTAATGTCTCAAAACGCACATCAAATTTTGACAAACAATCTCAAACGTACAAGTATACTTTAAACTAGATAAAATTTCTAATAAATGATTCATTCGAAGAATATTCACGTCTCAAAACATACATCAAACTTTGACAAACAATCTCAAACGTACAAGTATACTTTAAACCAGATGAAATTTTTAATGAGCGATTCATTCGAAGAATATGCACATCTCAAAACGTACATCAAACTTTGACAAACAATCTCAAACGTACTATATACTTTAAACCCGATGAAATTTCTAATAAGTAATTTATTCGAAGAATATACACGTCTCAAAATGCACATCAAACTTTGACAAACAACCTCCAACGAGTAATTGCTCGAAAATTATAATTCACAAAGACTCTGAACTCTAAACTTTGGTAAATAAACCTCGAACGTACAAGTATACTTTAAACGATGAAATTTCTAATAAGCGATTCATTCGAAGAATATATACGCACATCAAACTTTAACAAACAATCTCAAATAGTATTATATACTTTAAACCCGATGAAATTTCTAATAAGTGATTCATTCTTCATTCGATAAATCTTGGTAAATAAACCTTGAACGTACAAGTATACTTTAAACCTGATGAAATTTCTAATAAATGATTCATTCGAAGAATATACACGTCTCAAAACTCACATCAAACTTTGACAAACAATCTCAAACGTACAAATTTCGTACGAATTCACCTTCATCTTCGTCTTCCGTAAAGCATCGCACTTCGTAGCGAGTAATCGCACGAAAATTGTATAATTGTATATTGTATATGTTTATTGTATATTTCCCTCCCTTCCCCCTCCAAAAAAAACCTTAACGAACGACGAACAAACACGACCAATTAACCTTACCTACTGGTTCCCTTCGAGCGAATCGATATTACAGTCGCGCGAAGCAACGAGTCGAATTGAAATCCAATAGCCGTCTGTCATGGGCCGCTATTAGGGGTGCAGGGCGAAGGAAGGGCCATTGATTCAATTGGGAGTAGGAAGAGTGGCCGACAGGTTGGCCCATCGAAAATGGCACCCACGGGAACGGAGAAACGCGGCAAAACTCTGCTCTTCCCAGTATTTTATTTCGCGTATTTATATATATATATATATATATATATATAGAAACCTGGGCCGCGTATTTTCACGGCGGGAACGAACCGCGCGCCGGACGCGCCATGGGACTATAAGGGAATTTGATTTACGCGCCACTCGACGCTCGTACGTCCTCCTCGCGCGGGCTACTCCACAACTGAAATACTATCGATGGCTCGGTCGGTTCTCGGGTTTTTTTTGTTTTATGGCAGAATGGGGTGTCCGGATTTCGATGGCCCCGAACTTTTGCACGTAGCGTGCTCGATAGCGAAATGTTTAACAAAAATTTGAGGCGATGGCTTTCGAAACTTTTTGAACGGGGAGGTGAGCAATCTTTTGAAAGACTACTTTTTCTCACAATACTGAGGGGAAAATTTACAATGATATTCCACGGTTCAGTGGAGTAGAGTTGCATGTTTGCAAATGTTTGAAAACGTTTTTATCGTTGGATACATTTTATTCTTTTTTTTTTTAATCTATCCTTCACTTTTTACTTAGTTGGAGGAAATATTTTGTCGTTGCTGTCTAATGTTAACCCGCAGAATAGCTCGGCCAGTGTGTTTACACGTGTTTACACCCACGAGAGAGGGTATAGAGAACAAAGAATTCTAGTGGTCCGAAACACAAAATCACAGTGTATCGAAACAGATCGTTTGGAAAGAAGTCGGCGTGTTTCGGACAATGCTTCCAATTTTCTCCGCCCCGGGCGAAACTTTCGGGTCAGTGGACTTGCGCCGGTACGGTTCCGTGTCCAGGCCATCAACAGTTGGGTTCGTTCTAGTTCTCAGAAGAATGATTAAAAGCTTCTATCCGAGACGGGTTATGTCACTGCACGCGAAAGAAGAAAATTCGCAATTCAGTCGAGCTTTTCCGAGAAACGTTTCTAAATGTTTCTTTTGTTACGTTCTTCTTCGACGAGCAGTTGCAGGCCAATCGATTTTATCGTCCATTTATTTTTTTTAATATCGCCAATCGCTCGAATCGAATCTCGTCTCCGATAATTGAGAATAATACGGACTTAAAATCGATCATTCATTCGACGAGAAAAGATTAGAATTTTTATTTTTAATGCAAAGATCATTTTCCAACTCGAGAATTTCTCCTGGAAACAAAGGAATCCGTGTGCTTTTAAAATAAGGGCAAGCGTGTTATTTAAGGATGTGTAAGAGGATGAAAGGAAAGAGAGAGAGAGTATTCGAATGGAATTACTTGGCTCATCCATCGCCCAAGGGAGGTACTCGCCTACTCTCGAACGCTGAAAATGGAGTAACTTGTCTGCTCGAGCGTTTGTGAGCTAACAAGTCCGCCTTGCTTCGATCACGTGTCAACCTCTTCTACGATTCTCTGTACCCTATTTAGAAGATTCTTCGATTAGCTTCATAGGATAATTTTACAGATTTTAAATTCTCTGATCAAGATATGTTTGAATTGATATTTTTTTCAATATTTTTTTCTTTTTTGTATAATTTTAAGAACTGAAAATTCTAATTTATAATAACTTTAATTCTAATCATTAAATCAATCATACAGTTTGGATTGTAATCCAAGGGATAATTTATAAAGATAATTTTAGAGAGAACGATGCATTTAATTTTACGATAACGAAAAATCGATTATCCCTCGTTTATGTTAGAATCAATTTATTTATTTGTAATTTTCACGATTGACGAGTGACAGATACAATAAGAAGATGGTTATGTACACAAGTTTCTGAAAGGTCCCCTAGACTTCGCTTCGATCCACAGTAATCTTAACGAGCCGATGGAAGGCGTCTTTCCATCGTAATATCGAAAGTGTCGCGAGTTTGTTTCCTTTTGTTTGTTTTTCGAAGAGGGGGAACATCGAGTCGAGCAATATTCAAAATTAAATTTCAAGTACTCCTCCAAGATCCTCTCCTGCATCGAAGAGAGATCATTTTCTCTCGAAACGCACACGCAAACGTCCCCCCTTTAAAAGCATCGATCGTCGAAAGTTGAATTTTTAAATTTCAAGGAAAAAGAAAATTCCAACTTCGCAACTTCGAATACATTGGACAGCCAGTTCCCGAACGCAGTTCCCCCGATCCCGAGGGCGAGAGAGAACGTGTCTCGGGATCGAAAATGTAATTTAATTAATTCGAAACTCCTGAAAACACTCCGACGATTTCTCTTAAAACTAATAAATCACCATAACCCTCCCATGTGCGCAGCGCAGCGCCATCTCTCGTAAATACGAAACGCGCGACACACACACACACACACACACGACTCCCACTTTTCGCTCAGGAATATCTTTCTCGCCAGTTTCCAACGCGGTCTCTCAATGTCTCTTCCCCTCCCCCCGCCGAACTGCCAAACGGCTGGAAGTTTAATTAATTCGTGACATTAGGTCGGGCATAAAGTGATATCCGTGTATACGAATTAAAGTCGAAGTTGGAGGGGACGCGGCGCGGGGTGGGGAAATTTGTACAAGGGAGGGGGTAAACGTCAGCACGTCCGTTAATTCCGATCCAGGCCCCGTAATGAGATGACTTAATGACTTGCGCCGTTTAAAGGGGTTTCGAAGTAGGGATAAGGGGGGGGGGCAGGAATTGGTTCGATCGGGCGCCGTTTCGTGGCCAAGGCGGCCGCCAGCTGGCGGACCCCTGTTGATTCGTGGAAAATAATGATAGTTAAGAAGTCGTAGTCTTTTTTTTTTCTTTTTTTGGATAAGAAAAGATATCGATGAATTTTAGATAGAAATTTAGATTTTTCATTTTTTTGCAATTATAAGAATATTTTTGAAAGTATGTTTAAGCGTGTTTCATTTGATTTGAAGAAATTTTGACAGAAATTGATTTACAGAAAATTATAACGTATAATGACGAGATTATTGATATTCGTTGGAATAAGGAATGAGAAATTTAAATAATAAAATTTTTGTACTTGTGAGAATAGGTATATTTTTGAAGATACATTTGGAATCGTTTATTGATTAATAAGAAATTATAATGATGAGATTATTGGAATAAGAAATGAGAAATTTAAATTTATGCACTTATGAGAGTAAATGTATTTTTGGAGATGACAATGTGTTAGAAAATTATAATGATGAGATTATTAATATTGGAATAAGGAATGAGAAATTTAAATTTTTGTACTTATGAGAATAAGTATATTTTTGAAGATACATTTGGACTCATTTATTGATTAATAAGAAATTATAATGATGGGATTATTGGAATAAAGAATGAGAAATTTAAATTTATGCACTTATGAGAGTAAATGTTTATTTGAAGATGACAATATGTTAGAAAATTATAATGATGAGATTATTGATATTGGAATAAAGAATGAGAAATTTAAATTTTTGTACTTGTGAGAGTAGGTATTTTTTGAAGATACATTTGGAATTATTTATTGATTAATAAGAAATTATAATGATGAGATTATTGGAATAAGGAATGAGAAATTTAAATTTATGCACTTATGAGAGTATTTTTGTGATGTCTTTCATTGGTTTATAGAAAATTACAATGTAATATACTATAATGACGAGATTATTATTCATTTGAATGACGAATGAGAAAATTGTATATTTTTGAAAATTAGTTTCTTTCATTAATTAATAGAAAATTATAGCTATACTATTATATAATGATAAGGTTATTGTTTCATTTGAACAACATATAAGAAACTTATGAGAGTAAGTATATTTTTGAATATTTTATATTTTGCATGTGAAATCGTTCATTGATTAATAAAAAATTATTACAAAATTATATAACGATAAGATTATTATTTACTTGAATAACGAACGAGAAACTTAAATTTTTGAGAGTAGATATATTTTTGAAGGCACGTGTGGTGTCGTTCATTGATTAATAAAAAATTACAACGTAGCTCAATGATGAGATTATTGGAGTAACGAATGAGAAAGTTAAATTTTTCTCACAGTTATAAAAGTAGATACATTTTTGTCGAAACAGAAATAGGACATTTATCTAATCGTGGAGTTGATTAAAGGGACGAGAGGCGCGAAAATATTAAATAGTGAGACACGAAGAAGCTCCGACGAATAAAAAAAAAAAGGGGTTTAAACAGAGAGAAAAAGAGCGAGAGAGACAGAGAGAGAGAGGGAAGGGAGTGACGCGAGGAAACTTTTTGATAACACTTGCAAATTGCTTTCGAAAATAGAATAACAATCCAATTTCGAGGCAGTCGCGGTTCACTGAGGGTGGTGGGACATGTCGTCGAAAGGGATGTACAAGGGTCATGCAGGGGTGGGAAAAGGGGCGTGTGTCGAGCAGTGCGCGTATTACGGATGCAATCTTTTCGATGTGCTTGAAAATGTTTGGTGAAGAATGCACGTGTGACAAATAGCAAAAATACTTTTTCCAAATCCTTTCTCTTAAACAAAGAGATATCTTCAATAATATTTTGCGACATATAAAAGAGCTCTCTTCTCTTCCTTTTCTTTTTCATTCTAATATTAATTTTTAAACAAAAATTATTTACACAAACTTTCTTCCTTCTCGATCCTCGTCGTTCGATGCTCTTCGAGCCGCCCTCGAAAAAAACGTGCACGACAAACCCGACAGTTTTTCCAACAAATTTTTCCTCCTACCTTTCCCCTTCCTCCCCAAAACAATTTGGCGGGGCGCAAGAATAGTCTCGCGGTATTCTTAGGGTCGATCGACGATAAAATCGAGCCATCGAACGCCGGCCAACCGGCCATTTTTCCCCACCACATAATAGCAATTACATTGGCAGGAACGATCGAGTCCGCCCTGCCCCGCCCTGCCCCGGCCCGGAACCGGAAGGGACGCTCCACGATTGTCCGGAAGCCGTTGAAGATTGCGTTGCGTCTCTCGCGCGATTTTCGTCCACCCGGCAGAAAACTGTTCCTCCTCTTTTTAGATTGGATTTCAGCGGTTGTGTGTGAGTGTGTGTGTATGTTTGTGTATGTGTGTGTTTGGGGAGGGGGAAGGGGGGAGGAAGTCTGAGAAGCCTCGATGGTTGATTTGTTAATCTTAAGGGTTAGGTTAGGGCTTCATTTGGAGAACGATTGCCTCTAATCCTTCTAATTACTTTTCGATATATTATTATCTTCTTGTTTGTTTCTTTTTCCAAAAGGAAGAATTGTTTCGTGTATTTGAAGTTTCATTGGGCATTTTTTTTTTTTTTTTCTTTAAAGATATCATAGGCCTTTAATCTTTCTAATTACTTTTCGACATATTATTCTCTTGTTTGTTTCTTTTTCCAAAAGGAAGAATTCTTTTGTATAAATTTGAAGTGTATTTGAAGTTTCATTCATTTTTTTCTTTTTTAAGATATCATAGGCCTCTAATCCTTCTAATTACTTTTCGACATATTATTCTCTCGTTTGTTTCTTTTTCCAAAAAGAAGAATTGTTTCGTGTAAATTTAAAATATAAGTTTCATTCATTTTTTTTTTTTAAGATATCATAGGCCTCTAATCCTTCTAATTACTTTTCGACATATTATTATCTTCTCGTTTGTTTCTTTTTCCAAAGGAAAGAGTTGTTTCGTGTAAATTTAAAGTATAAATTTCATTCATTTTTTTTTTTTAAGATATCATATCTAATCCTTCTAATTACTTTTCGACATATTATTCTTTCTTTTGTTTCTTTTTCCAAAGGGAAGAGTTGTTTCATGTAAATTTAAAGTATAAATTTCATTCATTTTTTTTTTTTAAGATATCATTTCTAATCCTTCTAATTACTTTTCGACATATTATTATCTTCTCGTTTGTTTCTTTTTCTAAAGGGAAGAATTGTTTGGTGTAAATTTGAAGTATATTTGAAGTTTCATTCATTTTTTTTTTAAGATATCATAGGCTCGATTGCTCGATTCATCTCAATTTACTTGTTGTTCAAGTAAAACTTGTTGGAAGTAGAATATTTCTGTCATTTGTGTCAATCATATACGATACCCGTACGACGTAATAATTTATACTTTCCATCCTAATAGAATAATAAATTAAGGGGAACATTAAGGAAATTAAACTGGAAAGAAATAAACAAGCGAGGGGGAAGCGTACGTTTGTTATTGTGAAACAAAATGTAATGCAAATAATCTCTTTCGAGGCCGTGTGAAACTATGGCTTGAAACGAAGTGACAATTATACCTTCATTTTTAATGGAACGATAAGACGTAGCATTAAGAAAATTAAACGGTGAAATACATGTAAAAAAAAAAGGGGAAAAGATCGAAATGTTGTTAATATAGAATTAATTGCAAATTCATTTTTTTCTTTTTTTTCGTACGAGTAAATGAAAAGTTAATGATCGAAGCTATGCATTTTATGCATTTAATAATACGTTAAATTTCGACGAAGAAAATGCAAAGTCGATTTACTCTACGGAATTATACTGATGATTGATTATAGTTTGGAGAAAAAAAAAAAATTAAGGAAATTTTGAAATAAGGTTACATGGAAGGAGAAGGAAGGAAACTTCTATTTTTACAGAATCGAGGTTCGTTGAAGTAAATTGTTCCGACTACTTCTTCGATTATTAAAAGTTAAACAACTTGTTAACCGACGAATATTAAAAAACTTTCCTCGGTAGACGTGGCCATTAATATGGTAACGATGATACACTTTTTTTTTTTTTCCCTTTATTCCTCGGTAAACATTATATCCAAATTCAATCTTCGAAATAATCGCAAAGATGATAAAACGAATAACTTTGTTATAAAAGTAATCTCATTTTTTTTTCCCTATCCTCTTCAATTCATTCCATTCGTTCCATCAACGAATCATTTATTTCGTTCGTTTCAAAAAATATTTATCGAATAGTGATCAAGGAGGAAATAATGGTCAAACATGGGAGAAATTTACGAAACTGACGGCGTCCAGAGACGATGGTGATATCCGGTGAAGTCACCTGACCGCTCGTATCGACTCGATCTCGATCTCGAGCAGGTTTCGCGAGGAAACGGAAACGCTTTAAATTTCATCTGCGCCAGAGCCGACCTTAATCGGCATCCGGCCGACTAAATTTCCCATTCGAGCTCTCCTTCGGGACCATTTTCATCGCTTGTATGGAATAATAATACGCGGGGATGAAATCGAAATTGTATCGGGCATATAACGGAAATATAACACGCCCTTTCCCGTGATCCGAGCCTGATCTTCCCCATCTTGCCGAGGATTGGATCGTGGCCCCCGCGTTTCAACATGTCGATAAATTTATTATTAAATTTATTCGGATACGATACGAAGGAATTCTTCTTCCCTTTGGCAAAGAAAGGGAGGGAAGAAAATTTTGTCGTTCGCATGAGATGCATTCGATTAATCTTTAAATCTAGAAAATTTTTTTTTAATTTCATCATAAGGTGAGACATTTCTCTTGGAGAAATTTCATTTCGTACAGAGAAAATTAGATAATTAGATTGTCCTTGTCGGTCAAATAAATCTATTCCATTATGATTTAATTCTGTCGATACTCTTTCAACCATCCAGAGAAGAACCAAATCCTATTTACTTTTATATTACTATTATATACTATTACTATTATTACTATTATATATTACTATTATATTTTATATTACTATTTTATATTTACTTTTAAATTTTAGCATCTCTTTGACAATTATCTTGCACCAGTTTCGAAAGTCTACCGTTATTTATTATATAATTTATTCTGGTGTGCCTTTAAATACACGTGATATATACGTGTATCCTTTTTCATGGGGAGCACGTAACACCTCTTTACAAGATTTATCGCCTTAAAATGAAACGAATACCCGCGTATATCCAATTTTGTAGAATTGAATTTTTCGAATTGAAATACGAAAAGAGGGAGAAATTTTAACGGGTCTTGGATATTTCCTTATCTTGCGAAGAATCCGTCCGAGGTCGAAGGATAGGAAGAAGTGAAGAAATAAAGAGAAAGCACCGTTTTCTTGGGAATATCGATCAACCTTTCGCCCATTCATAATTCTTTCGTATATCTGCATCGTTCTTCGAGTCGATGGAATGGTATGCGCATAACTTCTGCTCCAGGTCAGGTGATCGAAACATTCCCCGAGGAATATTCGCGGACTGGCCGCGAAGATGAAAATTTACAGTTGCTGATTCGTAGTAGCTGTAAGTCGTGCTTCTTCTTTCTTTTTCTTAGTGATATATGTGTGTGTGTGTGTGTGTATGTCTTCTAGGGCATCACGAGATATAAATAAAATAAATAAATTTTTCCTGATATCACGGATGCTCTTTTATTTTTATACAATTTGGCTACGATTCAATAAGTGTGCTTCTTTTTTAAATTTTTGAAATATTTGAATGGAATAAGCTTCTTTAGCTTCTCAGAATTTTGAAGAGGACAAATGGGATGATTGTCATCAATTTTTATAAATTTTATGGTTATCGTGTATGTGTGTCGTAATCTCGAGCATTTAATTCGGTTAATTTCAACACTTTCTTCCGAGAAACTTACGTATCTCGTTTATTTCATCTCTCATTTCTCCTATTCTCGATCAAACCCACTTAACATTTCCTCTCTGCCAATTATCTTCAATTATATTCTCATTATTTCCATTCTCTTTCTCCCATTCTTTTCTTTCGCGTGCAATTCTCAATCAGATTCACGAATCTAACATTTTCTATTCCAATTTTAAATTCTCGTCCAACTTTTCTCTCACTTCATCCCTCCTCGAATTCTTCACAAACATTTTTTTTTTTTTTACTCCCTAATCATCCTTTAAAGCCTCGTTCACTTTATCCTCTCCTCCTTCGCGTGCAATTCTCTTCTCTCATCACCCACAAATCCACCTAACACTTTCTATTCCTCTAGTTACTTTTAAATCCTCGTTCATCTCTTTTTACTTACAAACCCACAAACTCGCTTAACATTCTTTATTCACTTTATATTCGCTTCCTCTCTCGTTTAATTCTTCTCTTTCACACGTAATTTTCAATCAGACCCACAAACTTATTTAGTTTTCTATTCGCCAATTTTAATTTCTCTTTATTTTCATTTCTTTTAGACACACAAATCAATATTTTCTATTCCAATTACTTTTAAATTCTTCTTTTCTTTTATTTACAAATCAACAAACTTAGTTCTCTCTTATTTCACACGTAACTTTCAACCAGACCCACAAACTTATTTAGTTTCCTATTCGCCAATTTTAATTTCTCTTCATTTTTATTTGTTTTAGATCCACATAGCAACATTTCCTATTCCAATTACTTTTAAATTCTTCCTTTTTTGTTTATAAACTCATAAATTTAGTTCATTTCTTTCATATATAATTTTCAATCAGATCCACAAACTTATTTAATTTTCTATTTGGCAATTTCTCATTCATTTGTCTTTTCTCTTCACTTTCACTTCTTTCAAACTCACAAACTAACATTTTTCATTTCCTTATTCACTTTATCTTCTTCTTCTTCACCTAACATTTTCTATTCCAATTATTTTTAAATCCTTATTCTTTTTTTATTCACATACCCACAAACTTTATCCTGTCTTCCTTCACAAATCCAATTAGTTTTAAATCCTTATTCATCTCTCCACTCATTTTATCCCTTTTCATTTACCATAATACCAAACCCATAAATTTAGTTCACTTCTTTCACACATAATTTTCAATCAGATCCACAAACTTACTTAGTTTTCTATTTGGCAATTTCTTATTCATTTGTCTTTTCTCTTTCTTTCTTTTTACTTCTTTCAGACTCACAAATATTTTTCATTCCCTTATTCACTTTATTTTCTCCTTTTTCACATTCAAATTCACCTAACATTTTCTATTCCAATTACTTTTAAATCCTCATTCGTTCCTTTTTAGTTACAAACCCACAAACTTCACTTTATCCTCTCTTTCTTCACAAATGCAATTAGTTTTAAATTCTCATTCATCTCTTCACTCGCTTCATCCCTTTTTATTTACAAATCCATTAATTTAATTCACTTCTTTCACACATAATTTTATTAATCAGATGCACAAACTTACTTAGTTTTCTATTTGCCATTTTCTCATTCATTTGTGTTTTTTCTTCACTTTTTCTTCTTTCAAACTCACAAACTAACATTTTTCATTTCCTCATACTCTATTTTCTTCTTCTTCATATGCAAACTTAATATTTTCTATTCCAATTTCTTTTAAATCCTCGTTTCTTTTTAGTTACAAACCCACAAACTTCACTTTATCTTCTCTTTCTTCACAAATGCAATTAGTTTTAAATTCTCATCTCTTCACTCATTTTATCTCTTTCTATTTTATCTCTTTCACACATAATTTTCACTCAGATCCACAAACCAACATTTTCTATTCCAATTACTATTAAATTCTCATTCCTCTTTTCTTTTATTTACAAACCAACAAACTTAGTTCTCTCTTATTTCACACATAACTTTCAATCAGATCCAATCAAACCAACCCTTTCCATTCATCTTCTACTCTCCTCACTTTTAATGGAACTCTTAATCATCACCCACAAATCCACCTAACTCTTTCTATTCCAATTACTTTCAAATCCTCTTCTCCATCCCTTTAACAAACCCACAAACTCACTCAACATTTTTCACTCTCCCCTTTAAATCCCCATTCACTTCCTCCCTCCCTTAATTCCCTCCTCTTCCACCTTATATCTTATAATCTTCAATCAGATCCACAAACTTACTCATCTACCTTTTCCATCACCTTCACCTTTTTTCTCTCCAACTCCTTTCATCAGACAAACCCACAAACACTTTCCTAATCACCTTTCCTCAAATCCTCGCTTTCCATTCTCTCCCCTCTCTCTCGTCACTCGAAAAAAGAAAATTTCACGAGGCAAGATTTTCCAACCAACCCGTCCGTCCCTCGTTTCAGGTTTATTTTTCAGGAAGACGCGGGGGATCTCGCATTTCCCCGGCCCGCTTTGAAATTCATGAGGCCGAATGGCTTAACCGCGTCCGCAAAAGAAAGGAAGTTTCGCGGCGGAAAAAGTGGCGCGCCTCTATTCGCGCGAGTCGCGGCGAGTCGTCGAGTGCTTCCTCGATATTTGAATATCCGCTTTTCGTTGAAATTAAATGCGATTGCCGCGGTTGCCGTCGCGAGAACGAGTTTGGAAGGGAACGAGATTGCGAGGGTCGTCGCGGCTTCCAACCACCCTCACGTCTTCTTGTTCTCCACTGCAGGAGAGGAGGAGGAGGAGGAAGAAACCGGAAACGGAGAGTCGGTGGCCACGATTCCATTCCTCGATTTGAGTGTTTGTCTTTGGCCAGGGATACGGCTCGAAGATTGTCAGATGGTTGGAATAAATTGGAATAAATGGGCTTCGCGTAGGCACCCATGGATTGTTCGGTTTCGTGGCTCGTTCTCGTAGGACCATCACTCAGTACAAACTTTGTTTCGAAATAAAATTCCTGCTTCCCCACCGATCGTAAAATACCATCTCAAATAGTTACGGTTTAATTGGATTATTTTTTAACTTCTTTCGATTAATAAATTCGTTTCGATGATCCTTAGATCTATGTGTTATACCAACATGACACTTGTTCCCTCTGTCACCTTAATAATTGATAAAATCGTTGATAAAAAATATACGTTTCTCGTTCCCTCGATCTATCTCCTTAATTTAGTTAGTTGATAAAATCATCGATAAAAAATATACGTTTCTCGTTCCCTCGATCTGAATGATTTTATTAAATAAGATAATAATAAAATAAACATAGTACAATCTTAAAATTTTCATCTTAAACATATTATAATGTATAATAATATCATAACATAGAATAATTAAAAATATTTAAATATTATAATATTTATATGTATTATATAAATTTTTTAGATCGAGAAAATCTAATCTCCTTAATCTCTGATAAAAAAATCTGATCGAAAAGGAAAAATTCAAGTTCGAAATCGCAGGACAAGAATTTCTCGGAGAACAACAACGAAGAATTACACGCCGCGGAACTTGTTGAGCCGAATATCGATATCTTCAAGAAAAATCGTTGATAAAAAAATCTGATCGAAAAATTCGATGTTCGAAAGACAAGAATTTTTCGGAGAACGGCAACAAAGAATTACACACCGTGGAACTTGTTGAGCCGAATATCGATATCCTCGAGAAGAAGCTAATAACTGGATATCGCAATCTTTCGTGAAACAACGTTGATCTGAATAAACCGCGAAACCCGTTGGTTGAATAGGGATCGAGAAACAATCGAAATATCGTGCACCGAATCCGGTTGTGCGGCCGATATTCAATCGAGAATTAAATAAAATTAATAAAATTCGATCAGTGCGGTCGAAGGAATCTCGATAAATCGCCGTTTAGAAGGGCGGATCAAGAAACGGTTGAAAAACTCGGTCTCGCTCGAGATGACTCCGAGTAATTAATTCGTCTGACGTCGGAAGGGAAGGATTCGCTTTTGTTTCTCTCATCATCGGCCGATGTTTGTACAGGAATCCTTCCTTTCCACGAATTCGCGTAATCTCTATGGGTGGAATTATAAAATCGTAAAATTATTATGGTAAAACTTTCTTTCTCTCTAAAAGACATGTTCTAAAAGATGCGATTAAAAAGAAGCGAATTTGAAGCTTCTTAAGAATTCCTTCCTTTTTTCTTTTGAATCGTTGTATTATTGGAATATTATTCTGAAGAGATTCTCAATTTTTAAGTTTTTGTTAGCATTGAAATTAAAATTAGAAAATTGTAACATCACGTTTTGGATCGATTCTTTTTTCTTCTAAAAAACATTTGTTGTACTGAAAGATTGGGATTATTTTTTTGATTGGTTTAATTGAAGGAATGCTTAATCTTCTCATAAATGTATCTCTCTGTGAAGTTATATAGAATACGGTAAATAATTTTTTCCTAAACAGTTGTCTTTAGAAAGTTGTTTGCATCAAAAGGTTAAACAGATGATATCGTTATCGGTTTCTGAGAATGAAACTTCATTTAAATTATCCTCTACTTGGAATCGTGCAACGTTATTTTGTATCTTTCCAGAACTCTTGTTAGACGAGGAATTGCAATCTTGCTAGGATCTAGTTTTACCAGAAACTTTTAGTTAAAGAAAGTTTTAAAATAGATTTTATAGATTTTTAGATTTCATAGATTTGTTTTACTTTTTACTACGATACTTTGAGATTGCAAATGATCCGGGCGATCATTTATTTCGATTACACATTTTAATTTTGATTAAATTGTGTTCATTTGTTATTTCATTTCCGATGCAATATTCTTCTATTTACTCGCGCGATTCCGTTTTGTCCGAGCTAATCAGTTTTCGTTCGTTCCTATTTGAAATTCAGAGGCCAGTGATAATTCATAACTCAAACGTAACTGGAACAGTTTCAATCAGACCTAGAACTTTTGCTGAATTGAAACGCGGAACAAATTGCAAACACGAGGCAAACAATAACACGTGTGCGCATCGCGATCGTTTTCATATGGCGAAAATAATTCTTGCCTTTTACAAAATTCCAAAAAGATTATTCTCTCTTTAATAATTTATTCCCATTTTATTTCCATTAATTTAAATTTAAACTAATCTCTTTTCAAAGGAATTTTAATTCCTTTATAAAAATTAAATTGTTCTTAGAGCTAGTAGTATCTCTTCTACTTCTTGCTTATGCATCTGTCTGATTTGCTCACCTTTCAAATCGTATAAACCGCGATCGTTGCGTGCAAACTGTTCCGCAGTCTGGTCGGATTCACGGCAGCCTAACGGCGCAGGATTATAATTGCTTTACATCGTGTCACATACGGAAACTCCGTTTCCTGTATTTCACCCCGTGTCGGAAACTTGGCGAAACGTCAACTGCTGCTTCCCTTCCTTTTCGTCATCATCCCCTCCCCCCTTCGAAACTTAATGCTTTTCGAAACTTGATACCGATCATCCAGATTTATGAACACGTATGAATAAAATTTACGTGAATATATCAAAAAAGAAGAAGAAGATAAAATAATATATAGTAATAAATAATATGTAATATAATATATAATAAAAAAAGAAGAAGAAGAAGAAGAAGAAAAAGAAATTATTGATTCGATAAAATTAAACTCGTAACTGAAAAACATTATAATAAAATTTACGTGAATATATCAAAAAAGAAGAAGAAGATAAAAATAATAATAATATATAGTATAATATATAGTAAAAAAAAGAAGAAAAATTATTGATTCGACAAAATTAAACTCGTAACTGAAAAAGATTATAATAAAATTTACGTGAATATATCAAAAAAGAAAAAGAAGAAGAAGAAGAAGAAGAAGAATTATTGATTCGACAAAACTAAACTCGTAACTGAAAAAAATTATAATAAAATTTACGTGAATATATCAAGAAAGAAGAAGAAGATAAAATAATATATAGTATAATATATAGTAAAAGAAGAAGAAGAAAAAGAAGAAAAATTATTGATTCGACAAAATTAAACTGAAAAAGATTATAATAAAATTTACGTGAATATATCAAAAAAGAAGAAGAAGATAAAATAATAAGATAATAGTGATAAATATAATATATAGTAAAAGAAGAATAAGAAGAAGAAAAATTATTAATTCGACAAAATTAAACTCGTAACTGAAAACCTTTCCATTTATCCGTCGTAAATTTTCTGTAAAGAAGAGAGGATCAGAAGGCTCGAAAGCTTAATTGTCCCCTCCTCCTCCCTGGTGTGTACACATAAATTTATTAATTTATCCAATTCCCTTTGCTGATGATAATTAATCTCCAGTTCGGTATCGTTCGACGAGAAAAGGAAAAAAAAAAAAGAAGAAGAAGAATAATCCCTCGCGCTACCTGTGTGTACACCGTGTAGCGCAATCTAATAATTCCAATTAAAATCGACGTTGGGCGATGACAATAGGACAAGCGATTATCGAGGGCGATCCCTTTGAAGAGTAATAATAATCCAATAAAAATTAATATCGAAACTTTTTATCCGATCTACTATTGGTCGTAAAAAAAGAAAGGAAAAGAAAAAAGTAGCAATGGCATCGGACTCGAAATGAAACAAAATCCAAAATTTCTCTAACTGACGAATCTACGTATACACACACACGTACACGTACGTGAGTGTATATACACAGTGACGTATTTGCGCCCAGCGCCCGGAGAATTCCTCGTTTTTCAGCGTCGTTAATTCATCCCTTTGTTCCGAGCTTGCGTCACGCTGTATTAAAAAACAGAAAGAACGATGCTCGCTTCATTTGCCCGGCGATCTGGCCGTGATTCAGTTTCAGCAACAAAGCTGCCGGCTACAAAGTGAGTTTGCCGGTTTTTCCCTTCCTCCTCCTCTTCCTCCTCCTCCTCCTCCTCCTCTTCCTCTTGCTGCTTCTCCTCCTCTTCTTGCCGAAAAAAGGAAGGAGAGAGGGAGAGGAAAGATAATAAAACCTGGCGAAGGGAGGGGAGGGGAGAAGGGAGAAAGGGGGGGAAGAGGTGAAAGAAATTCTTTCCGCGGCACGCATCGTTACGCGGATAGAAACGGGCGCAAATTCGTCTGTCCGAGGGCATTTTCGAAAGAGCGATACTTTGGAAACGCGAGAGTTGCAAAATTTTTTCGAGATTTTTTTTCTTTTGGTGAAAGTATTCCGCAATTTTGTGAAATTATTTTATTACATTCTTTTTTTTTGCTTTATTGGCGTGATAAGCTGGTTAACGGAGAGATTCGATTAAAAGAAAAGAATTATTCTTGCTTTCTCATTCCTGAGAAAGGAAAATATTTCGTAGTACGTAGAGTTACTTCTGATCTCGATGATTTATTATCATTGTTTCATTAAACGAATTATTAACCTGATTTGAACGCATTGTACAGAATAATTAAGGAATTAAACGAATTTCTATTTGACGGCAATTTACGTAAATATTAATTTCAAATTAACCGATCTGTTTGTACCGAGTGAAAAGCTAGGTTAAAATTAAATTTTAACCTAATCTAACCTAACCTAAATCGTTTCGAATAATAAATGAAAATATTTTCGTCGATAATTTTAATGAAATCATCAAATAAAAATGTTCATGCTCAGGGTGAAAAAAAGATTCTGTATTTTAAACCCTAACCTAACCTAACCTAACCTAACCTAAATCTTTTCGAATAGAAATATTTTCGTCGATAATTTTTTTATCGAACAATCATCAAATAAAAATGTTCATGCTCAGGGTGAAAAAAAGATCCTATATTTTAAATTCTAACCTAACTTAACCTAACCTAATCTAAATTGTTTCGAATAGAAATATTTTCGTCGATAATTTTCTTAACGAACAATCATCAAATAAAAATATCCATGCTCAGGGTGAAAAAAGATCCTATATTTTAAACTCTAACCCAACCTAACCTAATCTAAATCATTTCGAATAGAAATATTTTCGTCGATAATTTTCTTAACGAACAATCATCAAATAAAAATGTTTACTGAGGGTGAAAGAAAGATCCTATATTTGTGAGAATCGATATTAAAAAAAAAAAATCGGATCAAGATCGGAGGGTGGTATATTTTCATCGAGCAAATTAACAAAGTTCGATAAAAGTTAGATAAAGTTGTATCGATGGTTCAATTTTAATCGGGAATACCGAGGGGGGAGAGGGGGTTGATATTATTGTTACCGTTATCGTTAAATCGTAAAAGTATGGATCTCGACAATTTGCGAGATGAAAATTATGCGAGAGAGGAGAATGGGACTTTAATTTCGATTGTTTCGATTGAAGGCGCGGATAATGGGGGAAATTGAATTTCGAGATGGCGAACGTGATGTATAGCGAGCAATGACGGGGCACGGAAATGTGGAAATGATCCTTTATATATATATATACACATATATTTTTCCCCTCATTCGTTGTTATTAAATTGTATTTAATTGGCTTTTTTTCTCTCTTTTTTTCATACGGTCGAGAAATACGCGGTTTAACGAAATTGAACGTGAAATAAACGTGTTTAATTGATCAATTAAAAATATGGGAGTGTAATTTGTATCATTAAGCGTGAAATTAATTAACCGGGAATTGTTTCAGGAGATATGCAGATTTTCGTTTCGAGTATTAATAATTTTTTTTCCTTTTTTCACATCCTTCTCTCCCTCTCTTTCTCTTTCTCTCTTCGAAAATAAAACGAATCCATCGCGATCAAACTCCCTTCTTCGTCGACATCCCGATATAACGTCTCCGAAAACTTCATCGCTGAAACGGTGAAACAAATTAGAAACCGCCGAGCTTGCCACGATGTACTAATTAAGACGAAACCTTCTAATCAACCTCATTAACCTATAGATGGAGTGTTTCGGTGAGCAGAGGGATGCATATTTAATTACGATGATTAGGAAAGTGTGGCCACCCGATGGTGGTCGATAGTGGACGTCGTTATCCTCCTTTCGTATTTTCCTTTTCGTATTTCGCAACGAGATGATGAGAAGGGTAACGGAAAAAGGAAGAAGAGGAGAAGAGAGGAGAGAGAGGGAGAGGTTTGAATAAAAAATCGAGGTCAAAATTTCCCTACCCTATCGGCTTTGCAATTCAATGTTTTCCCTCGATTTTATGTTTATCCGGGATCGATTGTTGATAACGTCAGTATGTGTGTGTATCAGTTGGAGGAAGCTTTCGTGGAAATTTTCATTCGTTGTTGTTAACGAGAATTTTAATGTTAAATAATTATTTTCAGATCGTTTTGTCCTGATAAAAAAAAATTCGCGTCACTTTTTTTTCAAGAGATTTTACGATCGACGAAAAAAATCGAGATTATTCGCGAATCTCTGTCCCTCTCTTTTTTGGAACGAGAATCAAGTAAATAATCCATTAAAAAGAAGAAAGGATACGCGTTGTTTCGTTTAATTGTGGAAAAGAGATTAAATATCATTTGTACGAAACAACTTACCGACACTCGGTAAAAACGATCCTTCAACCGATTTATTTATCTCGAGATTAGAAAGGGACAAAGTTGAATTCCGTGAAACGTGTGTTCCCTGCCCGCCTACCAATCATCCAATTTAATATTAGGAAAGTAGTGACACGAGACACGGATCCACTCCTCTTTTCCTCGAATTTCCTTTGCGTCTCGAATATCGAATCTGCGTTCGCGGATGAACGGCTCCGTTCGATCCGTTCGACTTCGAAACCGTTTTCGCCCTAACGAGCGGCTTTAATTTCTGCCCTGTTTCCGCGTCATTTGGCCTGGAGAAGAAGAAGAAGAGGAAGGAGAAGAAGAAGAAGGGGCTAGATGAAAATCACGACAGGCTGACACAAATCTTCCGGCTCATACAAATCTTCATTCGGTTATCTGCCTGGCTGGCTGCCTGCCTCCCTTCGTTCCCTCTCCATTTTTCTCTTCTCCTCCCTTCCCTTCTTTTTTCATCTTATTTTTAGATCACCCTTTTCTCGAGAACGAGGAAAATTGACGATACGATTGATTTGGACCAGTCTTTCCCCGATTCCAATCGATTTTTCTTCACCGATTTAATTTAAATTTCATCGTGTCTCGTTCGATTTTGGAGTGAAATAGGATAATAATGATCGTCGAAATTAGTTTTTTTTCACAAGGTGCTTCGATGATTAAAAAAAGAAAAGAAATGGTGGACTTCATCCATCCAATGGTGGACTCTTATAGTATATAGTTACACTCGAAACAATCAACCTTTCGATCCCTCTGGCTGACCGTGCTGACTCAACCCAGATGTCGATCACGATCCATTTGCCTCGCCAAGGGTAACAAACTGGTCCCTCAACTGTCCCTCCCTCTCTACATCCTGATTGCCGGCCTTCCACGATAATATACCTTTATATACGTATCGCGAGCGTGTATATACACGATACGATCGAACATGATTTTCTGGTTAAAGTGTATCGGGGAAAATGAAATCGACGGACCCGATTGATCCGTCAAATAGCTCAGAAAATTGGAATTTTCCGCCGAGAAGAGAGAGAGAGAGAGGGCTACGTTTTATTTATTTCTCGCTCGAGCACGATTTCTCGAGATCGATTTCTACTTTCGCTGCTTAAGAAAAAAACAAATCTCTGAATTGTTGAAAGTACTTGTCGCAAGTACAGTCGGCTTATCCTGCCTATCTTCTCGTAATTTTCCAAAGATTGGCAGACGCGAAAGATCCTTTTCTGTGCCGTCCACCTGTCCCCAGAACGATACACGAGTTTGACACGATCCTCGAGAGCCATCCATCTTGGAAAACGATAACCAGTCCCTCGACGGTGTTGCGCACCGTCTTATCGCTTCTCAGGACTGTCTCAAGCTAATATTATTTCACGAGAGAGAGGGGGAGGATAGCCCATCCCTTCGAAAAAGATTTCACTTTCGCGTCCCCCTCTGGTGAGACGATCCATCATCTCGTCCCGATTTTTTGGAAAAATCGACGATCGTCGAGATTTCTTCTTTTGTTGCAACAGCTTCCTTGTTGTGAGCAAAAAAGAGAGCAAAAAAGCGCTTGGTAAGCGCTCGTTCGACGTGGCAAATTAAATTAAGTGCTCGCGAGTGTTCCACTTGTACGAAATAGGTGGTGAAATAGGTAAATGGGAAATTTCAATCGTGAAAATAAGCTTTTTCAAGCAGGGAAATTTCTTGGAGGATCTGTTCAGGAGGATCCCTTGGGATAAGGATCTTGGGATAATGAAAATTGCACGGAATGGAGATCAAGGGAACTGAGCTCTAGGGTCCAGAGGTGAGAAGAATTTGTCGTCCTTCTTATTCTATTCGTGGCGATCGAATTTTTGGAAAAATTCAGGATGTATGATTTTTCTGTAAGAGAAAGTTTGAGACAGAACAGGAAATAGAATGAAAAATATATATTGTTCTTATTGTTCAGTAAAATTCAATAGTTGAACTTACTTTCATACTGTATTAGCTATGAATAGAGTCGTGTTCGAAATTTTTTCACCAATTATCTAATGCCTATACTCTGTCCAAGCTCAAGATTCACTCTTTCCCTGTTCACCATCGCGATTTAACGACAGAGATACACCATTTTTCGCGATTCATTCGTTAAGAAAAGAGTCGACGAAATGTTCATGACACTAGATAGCGAAGAAGAACCTTTCCTCGCCTGTTCCTGGCCGACAAGCGTGGCCGGCAATTATTATTATCCGAAACCAAGGCAGTTAAACAAACTACCACTCGTGGAAACTCCCAAAAGACCAATTAACCCCCAAGAGACGAGGCATGGCACGAAATCCATTGTCCATCCTGGACTGGCCGTCCAAGAAACACGGCCCTGTTAGGTCTGTCGTCGAGCAAATTGTCAAGCGAGCGGAGCGTGCCGCGTGTTTGTCCTGCAATTAATGCGAGCCGCGCGAATCCTCGAGAGCAAATAACCGGAGGGAGAGGCAGTCAGAGAGAGGGAGAGGGAGGGTGGAGGGGAAGAGGCCACGGAAACTCATCGGATCGCGTTGCAGCTCGGACGTGAAATTGCTTTGTCAAGCGTCCGGAGACCCTTTCGAAGGGGACAGCTGGACTCTGGACGATCGTGAAACAGTTTCGCGACGAAATGACGAGCGAAGGAAGAGGATCTTTGGCATTTCGCGTTCTTCTTCTTCATCTTGTTCGATTTGGGGAGGAGAGGTCCAATTTCCAATCGGGATTTTAGGGGATTTCGCGAGGATTATTCCGTGAAAGTTATCACCTTCGATCGATCTTTGTCTCGAGGAGGTTTGATTTTGCCAATTTTCTTTTTTTTTATCGAAACTCATGTTGAAAGAAAGAAAGAAATTGTTTGAATTTATTTTCGAAAAAGTACAATCGATCTTGTCTTGGTTTGATGATTGGAGAGAATTGAAAGAAGAATTGGAATCGAGTAAATTTTCTTTGGAAGATAATTCATAGATTAGCGAGTTGTAAGCAGTGGTTCAATTGCACGACAGAATCCCAGTTAACTGAGATAAAACAGTTCGTGTATATCCAACGAATATATATATATATATATATATACAAGAAACCCTCTTCCTTCTCGTTTCTTGACATCGTAAGAGATTCTTAAGAAATTTTCTTTCTTTCTCGAGTGTTCTTTACGTTGTTGTACATCCACCGTACATTCTTTCCACTTCCCCTTTTTCTTTCTACAAACCACTTAATCGAGAATCGAAAGACGTCCGAGAAAAAGCAACAAGAAAACAGATTCCCACTTTTTCCAATTTCTTAATGCATTAACATCGTTTAAAAAAATGATCCTCTTCCATAAATTCCAGCCGACGAGATGATCTTAATGATCCCAAAAAGGGGTCCAAAACGGGGTACAAGAGACAAACCGAATCCCGAACAATTCGCAACCCATCTCTTTCCCTCCCCCATCTATGCATATCTTATCGAGCGGTAGCAAAGACCAAGCAGAAGGATTATTTCCATAAGTATTCGTCAAAGGACCCATCTCTCCTTCCCTCCTCCTCCTCCTTCCCTCCCCACGAACGACTCGAGTCTTTTCTTAGGTAGCTCGCGGCATGATCCTTGCGGGACTCTTTGATCTGCCATTCTGTCTCTCGAGCAAGATGACTGGCAGCGCCACCTCTCCCAACAACCACCACCACCGCCACGAGCTTATGAATTATCTCGCGGCGAGCAGCGGGGTATTTTCCCCGGTTGAAAGGTCGCCATACTTGTGTGCCGACCCGAGCGCTCTTTACTTTACTTTAGCGGGGATCGGATCTAGGAATCGGGCGCACGCATCGAGGATCCTGTTTATATGTCGTCGCGCTTCCTTTGAGGGATCAACTCGTGGAATTAGAGCCGGGGAAGGGAGGGAGAGGGGATGTTCTGATCCTGTTACCGAGGAGAATCGACGGTTAAACGTGTTTACGGAGTTGGAAGGATTTTAATAATCCACCTTGGGACCGGTGTAACCGGGGAATCGGTATGGTTTCTTGGTAAGGTGGGGAGGGAGGGAGTTAGTTTTAGGGAGTTGGGTTGAGAATGGAGAAGGAGGAGGAGGAATATGTAATTGGAATTTTTTTTTAAGACGATTTGGGAATGGAAGCTGGTTGAGAATTGGATTTGAATTAATCTTGGTGTTTTATATTTAATTAATGGTATCGTTTATTGCTTTTTGTGTGTATCCTTTTTTTTTATTTATAACGAGAGAATGTTTTTAATTATTATTGTTGATTTGATGGATTATTATTGTTAAAATTTGGTGGATTTTTCTTATTGTTTCAGAGGGGTAGCGACGAGCTTTTGTCGCAGAGCGGAGCAGTTAGCAATGGTGCTGCAATGAGTCCTCAACCACATCACGCGGCCGATAACAACAATGACGCCAAGAAGGTAAGTGATATTGCTCCGATTTTAATTCGATTTTTACGAAAATATACGAAAATTTTAGAAAAATCCTTGTTGATAAATAATCGTTAAGAAATTGCTTTCTTCCAACAAAGATTATTCTTCAAAGATTTGCTCTTTACATCTTTCCCGAAGAAAATTCCACGACAAAAGTCTCTCTTGCGACAAATATTCCCTTAAAAATTAAATTCCCTCGAGGAATTCCTTTCAAATTTTGATTTCCCTCTTTTTTTTTTCCTTTTTCTTTTTCTTCGCATTGGTGAACAAGAAACCAAGCCAAGGTCCGATGGAAATTTGGAGATGCATTTGAAATCGGAGCAAAGAGGTGGCAGATCCTCTGACCTCTCAGTCGTTCTTCGGTGAAAAAATTTCGTTAAAACGACGAAAAACTCCTCGCCAAAGCGACCGGATCACTTTTTCCTCGATGATTTTTTTTCAAATTCTCTTTTCTCTTCTCGTTAAGTTTAATTATTCCAACATGGTTAATCCGGGAAACTTTATGATATAGCACCATCAAAGGCGATTTGCCAAAAGATTGAGGGAGAGTTTGATAAAAAGAAAAAGAAAAAAGAAAAAACGGAAGCGGTTATCGAGCAGTTTTTGGAAGCTTTGCCTTGTGATTGAATCTGAATTTTTATCGCGAAAGAATCTTTCATTACCCCATAAATTCTTTTTAAAACTTTTCGAAAATATTTTTTCACGCAGAATCGAAACAATTCGTAACTATTTTTTGTATTTCTTTTATCCACGAACGTGTTTCGTTCGATCGCAATATATAATATTTCGTTTAAATTCAATCGTAGAATATTACAAAAAAATATATTTTTCAATTTACTGATCCTTTAATACCCTACAAATAGAATTTACGATAATATACGATTCGATTATGGGAAAATTCGTGCCCGAGAAAGGTAAACCAAAAAAAAGGACTACTTCATTCGTTTCACGGAAAACACGTCGTAGGAAAATTCGTACCCTCCTCGTATCCGAAAGCTGAAAATACGACAGGATTAACCAATCGTTCCGTGTCTCTGTCGAAAAATCGTATCTATTTTTCACTGTCCCCTCTGGAAATTTCCAACTATGACAGGTTAGCAAAAAAAAAAAAAAAAAAAAAAGAAGGAAAGAAAAAAAAAATATCACTCGTCAGTCATATCCCTGTTTCAACGATGTACCAATTTCTGTTTTTTACGTACACGCGCGGGGGAACCGGGGGGCGCATGGGTGAAAAATGGCACGAAATTGGCATATTTAACAGAAATTAACGGGTGGAACCGCGGCTAAGCAGTTAAACGTTCATCCCGTGTCAGCCGCAAAAACTGATAACAAATTGTCTCGAATCGAGGGAAAATTAATCGAGCACACCTGTTGTTACCCAACCGATATTAATTATACTAGCTCGCCTTTGACAAACATTTTCCAAGACGTATGGAGGGAGACTTACCACCGAATTTTTTCCTCTCGATTGTTCGAACACGAATCGTTTATTAAATTAAAAATCGAATAAATCTAAATCGAATTATGTTAAGCATCGTGGAAGCATGCGTTCAAGTGTAAAAATTCTGAGACATTCTGAGACAGTTTATATTATTCATTATATTTTATATTTTGGACGATTGGTATGATCGAGGTTTTTAAGGAAACTGTAATAATTATTTTTTTAAAATGGAAAAAGATAAATGGACAAAATGGAAGAAGAATGATAGATACATGTTTGATACGTGTCAATAAAGTATTATTACACGCGGTATGTTTGAAAATCGAAATGGATAGTATTTATATTGTTTAAATTATTTTGTGTAAATTATCGCGTTATATCTCGTCTCTAATTTAATCTTCACGTTTTAACATTTATATAAATTGATATCTCCGGTAATTCGTTAAATTTATAATTGTTCTCTGACCCCAGCCAATCAGATATCAATTGTGAATTTCCCCATTTGAAAATGCGATATTAACTGCGTTTGATGTAAATCAGTACTCGCTGATACGATTAATATTTCTGGATGAATACTTGGTATGGATTTAAAAAAAAAAAAGAAAGAGCATAAAGATAAGCTTATAAAAATTATATAAAAATAATCAACAACTTAGATTATCCTCATCGGAGTGTAAAAAAAATATATATTCTTCGTTTAATCTTCGACTTCTCTTTCTAAATTTCGAAATTTAAAATCTCTTTTGAAATCTCTCTTCGTTCGTATTATGTGATTTTCGTGGAGAAAAGGAAAAGAACGAGAGAGAGAGAGAAAGAGAGAGAAAAAAAAAAAAAGAATGGAAGAAATTCGTTTTCCTAGATGACCAGAAAAGAGAGGGTGAGAAAAAGGGAGAATTTTTCGATGTCGACAAAGGGAGGGAAATATTTATTATTGTCAGTCACGCGTGACGTGAGAGGAACGAAAAAATGTCGGAAGTTTAGGCGAATAGAGGCAGCTGTGTGCTCGTAAGCTCTGCGGATGATGCACGTGCACCGGGTGCATCAAAACTTGCAACCCTCGTTAATCATTCGTCCGCACGGATGGAAAAAGGAAGGAGGGGGAGGGGGAAAAAAAGGGTTGTGTGTACATGGTTCAAGGATTTTCGATCCTTGTCCCTTCCGCTTCTGATTCTTGATGCCTCAAAGAGAGGTGGTGCATTATAACTCGATCGATGATGCAGAACAATTTTTTCAATATTCGATTTTAAACAACTTTACATTTTTCCTTGTAAATATACTCGCTTGTTGGAAAGCCAAATTCGTTTGCTTGGTCCATCTGCACACTGTGAACAAGAGAAAATGTGTTTCTTAAGAATCTAAATTATTAAAAATACAGTTTTACAATTTTACGTATAATTTCCTTAACAATTTCGTTCTTCGACTTCTTCTCTTCAACAAGAGATCGGCTAAAGTAGGCTCTCTAGAAGTGACAAGAGACATTTCGCCAAGCACTGTGGGTTCATTAAGGGCAACCTCGAGACACTCTCGAGACATTAAATTATCACTGGGCCAATTTTTCTCTAATGGTCACGAATCCTAGACAAAAAAATCTCCTTAACTCCGTCTGACTGATCGTTCTCGACAACTCAATCCCCTGAGAGAATTTCTAAACATCGAATATCCGACCTAACCCGACCTAACCCGTCCCTAACTAGACCTAACTCATCCTTAACCAGACCTAACTTGTCCCTAACCAGACCTAACCCGACCTAACCCTTGAAAAGAAAGGAACATCACAATTTTCGTGGCCCTTTAACGATTTCGCGCTCTTTTTTTCTTTTTTTCAAAGCGTGGAGAGAGCGTGGAAAAGTAGAGCGTATATGTTTTCAAAGTAAAAAGTTGAGGACGCGCTTTGTCACCGAATCCGTTGTCCACGTCTGTTTTCTCCTCTGCGGTTAACGATCCACGACCTGTCGTCGTCGTCGTCGTCGTAACCAGTGTCGTTGTCGCGAATCTCTTGCAGAATACGCAAACGTGTTATTCTGACAATAATATTTATTCTTGGCGAATGTGACGTTTTCTGTTTGGATTAGGAGAGTCGATCGGATATATATATAATATTATAATATATCATATGGAATCGATTACTAATGGGGATTGTGGTGGTAAGATTATAATTAATACGAAAACAAATGGTGCATGTGGTTTTAAGAGGATTATGAGTCTATAGAGCAAGTAAATATTGGTAATCGAACGAAGAATTTTTCTGTTTTTAGAGTAAGAGGTAAAAATAATTTTTGACCGATTCAAAGTGAGAACGTTAAAAATATCCTAAAATTTCTCAATTTTCAAATTTCCAAAAAGATAAATTGTCAGAAAAAGTTCTCGACGAGAGAAGTGACTATTATGAAAAAGAAAATTTGTTCCAATATCTTTGGCTTTTTCCAATAACCAGAATTTTACTAAGAATAGTCGAACTCTGGAATTTTCAAATTTTCTAAAAATTTCCAAAAGTTTAATCACATCAATAATAGAAAAAAAAAAGATTATTTAAAATAACCTAACCTAACCTAACCTAACCTAACCTAACCTAACCAGAATCTTACTAAGAATAGTCGAACTCTAGAATTTTCAAATTTTCCAAAAATTTCCAAAAGTTTAATCGAAATAATAGAAAAAAAAAAAAGATTATTTAAAATTTTCCAAAACTATCGAAATAATACACACGATACACAAGGAATTGACTTCTCAGCAAAAAATTCTCTTTTATGGAAGGTCGACGATGACGCAAGGGTCACCATGAAAAAAAAAGAAAGAACCAGCCCTAATATCGTGAGTGGCGTTGGCCACTCTGCTTTATTAGGTGGACAACAGGGTCCCCTTTGTCCCAGTTTCTTTTTGATGTGCCATTTTCCGCTTCGTTCCGTCCCATTATCCACAAATGGTCACTGTGACGCTCATTCGCGGGGGAGCGCGTGGATTTCACCCCTTGAGGAAGAAAGGGTTCGCGTCAAGGTCTCGTTAAAGGTGTAAAGACCCAGAGTCGATTACCGGACATTATTATTATTATTTTTTCTCTCTCTCTTTCTCTCTCTCTCTCCTATTCCCCTTTGAACTTCAATCGTCGCCTCCACCTCCTCTCTTCTCCCCTCATGGTTTTTGCCGCTTCTGATGAAAAGGCCAGGTTGACGACCCGTGGGACGTTGGCCGCCCGACGACGGTTCAAGTTGTCCAAGTTTCCCAAGTTTTCGAAGTTTCGAAATGTTTCAAAGGGGTGGCGAAGAATGCGAATGGTGGAAATTGTTACACGGTTCTTTTGTTATCACGGTTAAAATTAAATTTGGAAAGTTGTTGTTGCTGTCCCCTCCCGTTGAATGCAAATTCAACGCATTGAAGATTACGCTGAGACGCGCAACGTGTGTCTTTTTTTGATCTCGTTAAATTTCGCGCTTTCACGTTCTAAATTTTATTTATTTTTATCAATCATTCGTCTCGGTTTATTAAATATTTAATCACTGCTTTTCACAAATTTTAACAAATTTTGTTCATCAATATCCTTTCATCTAGTTAATATCTCATTGAATTCTGTTCGATCTTTCGACGATGTATATAATAAAATGTAAAAATACGTGAAAATTTTCCAGTAAAAAAAAAAAAAAAGAGAAAAAGATTTCATTTCAAGGAAACATAGTTAGGACAAAAGGTTGATATCCTTCCATCTAATCCGTTAATATCTCATTCGCCATTATTATATCTCATTGAATTCTGTTCGATCTTTCGACGATGGATGATAAAATATAAAAATACGTGAAAATTTTCCAGTAAAAAAAAAAAGAGAGAAAAAAGTTTCATTTCAAGGAAACATTAGGACAAAAGGTTGATATCCTTCTATCTAATCTCATTCGCCATTATTATATCTTATTGAATTCTGTTCGATCTTTCGACGATGTATAATAAAATGTAAAAATATATGAAAATTTTCCAGTAAAAAAAAAAAGAGAGAAAAAGGTTTCATTTCAAGGAAACATAGTTAGGACAAAAGGTTGATATCCTTCCATCTAATCCGTTAATATCTCATTCGCCATTATTATATCTCATTGAATTCTGTTCGATCTTTCGACAATATATATAATAAAATGTAAAAATACGTGAAAATTTTCCAGTAAAAAAAAAAAGAGAGAAAAAAGTTTCATTTCAAGGAAACATTAGGACAAAAGGTTGATATCCTTCTATCTAATCTCATTCGCCATTATTATATCTTATTGAATTCTGTTCGATCTTTCGACGATGTATATAATAAAATGTAAAAATACGTGAAAATTTTCCAGTAAAGAAAAGGCAAGGAAACATAGTTAGGGACAAAAGGTTGAGAATCGTCGGAATTCCTGTATAATGTCACGGACGAAGGCGAGGTACGTAAACGCGAAAAACGCAATTTTCTCGCGGATAGATGGGATGGGGCGGGCGATCTATCCGGTAATTACCTGGGAGAATAGCATCTTCTAAGCAGATTACACGCAGTCGACGATTCTAAGTCGATCAGGGCCCATAAATGGCTTCCGATCTCGCGAGATCACGCGCCTATATCCCCCTTTTCACGACGCGCCACGGTTCAGCCATTTTCTCGATTAAGCCCGACGGAAGCCCGGCAACGTCTCGGCCCGGCCTGTTTCTTTCTTCCTCCTCTCTTGGCTGAAGAAAAGTCGTTTCCGGCCTGGCGAGCTAATTTCAAAAGTGCAATCTTATCTTCCTTGTCCCGAGCCCCGATCACCTCCGCCGCCCCTCCGATAATCGATTGTTCGCCGCTTTTCTTCTCGATCGAATCTGGCCAACATGGTGGAAACCTTTCTTTTCTTTTTTTCTTTTTTTTTTTTTAAACCAACCACGAATCCCTTTTCACTCCTCTTGCTCAGTTTGGAGAGGTAGCTACTACCATTTTGCTCATTTTATTTGGAAAATAATGATGATTCAAACGGGTTCCCTTTTCGATTTTTGTATTCTAAGGAATGTAAAGAATTATTTCATTTTAGGATATTCTAGATGAAATATTTGAGAAAATCAAGTAGCTCTTTTTAATACGTTGTCGAGACACATTAAATTATTTAATATTGATCTAATCTCAATGCGACTGAAACCGTGAAATCGGAAATCAAGTGGATTATTAAAAATTTTCAAACTCTTATGGGATTGGAACTAATTTAAAAAGAAGATATTATATCAAGCGAAATCTTTGCAATAAGAAATTATCGATATAAGATATATCTTTTCTACAAACAAGAAAGAAAGTTACAGCATTTCATTGGAAAAAAATTTTTGAGATAGAAAACTCGGGATGTTCGAAATCCCTTGATCCCCGCAAGCACCTTATTAATTAACCCTTAATTAACCTCTTAAATCCACTTCTCGGGGCGGGAAAAGGCAAAAGAAATTTTTCAGGAATGTAAAATCGGGATTATCCGCGCTAGAGTTGATGCGCGGATGATGGCATCCGGGAAATCGCGGCGTGCCGTTCCAGAGAACGCATTGGCGGAGAAACATTCCTACGTGAAATATGTGAGACACGCCGAGGGGCGAGCAGCAGAAGGTTTCGGTCAGGTTTTCACAAGTCCCTGTGGATCATCGGCCCCTTCCTTCCCCTCCCCCGCGCATTTTCTCATATGAAATTCCTCCTCCCCTGAATGGAGAAAACAATTGCAGAGACGAGCATTATGGATCGAGCTATACGCACGCATGCATGCGAACAATTGGTTGGTCGAATAGTTGATAATGAAAAAAGAAAAAAGAAAAATATAAAAATAAATCGATACGAAGTTTCGAGTAAAATTATTTGTCGTATCGATCGCAATCACGATAAATAAGATCCGTGTGGGAGGAGTTGGAATTGTAGGTCAGCCACGTACGCGAGCGTAAGCCGTGGTTTTGAAACGATAATAAATCAATCTGTGATAAGTTTTATTAAGGGAACACGTATATTGGGTCGTCTATTTTCCGAGCATCTGGATGTCGCTTAATTCGGACCGCCAACCTGATTTCACTGGCCTTTCCACCGCATTTATTTCAACCTGATTCTCTTTTCCAACCAATATCTCGTGACATTAGATATTTTCACCAATACCACCACCCCCTCCTGTGTAATCGGCCGAGAATGTCAAGTTATCGACATTCCATCCCTATTTTAAATCGATAATTATTTCATTAATCAAATTTCTCTCTCGCTTAATTCGATTCTCTTTGGCGATTATTTTTTTCAAGGGAGGGAAAGAATAAAGTGAATTCTCGAACAATGATGTAAATGTTTCAATTAATCCAAGGACGATTGAACGATTCGAAAGAAAAGTTGAAAACAATTTTTGTTTTCGACAACGCGTGTCCGTAACATTTCTTAGGCTCGTAATAAGCAGCGACTGTTCCATAGTTTCTCGTTCCCTTTTCATCCCAAAAACTAAGAAACTCTTCGGAAGGATCTCGATTAAACTTCTTGTCGGTTCTCCAGTCATCCACCGGCTTCCATTTCCATCGATTAGAAATTCCTCAGGCAGAAAATGGCCCCACTCGAAAAAAGGAAAACCCTACTTCTCTCTCGCTGCTTCTTGCTACCCTCTCTCCGTACGTAGACCGTCAAGTACGTCCACTCTTCCATCGTTCTTCTTCCTTCTCCTTCTCTTGTTCTTCTTCTTCTTCTTGTTCTTCTTCTTCTTCTTCAGTTTCCTTTCGCCTCGTCAGTGGCCTCGAGTTAAAGGACTCGTGGTCCACGCACAAAGGAAGCAAAGCGCAATGGCGCCCAGTAATATTCCGGATGGACTCTGCTTTTGGCTCGAGTGGCCTCGTGAATCGAACCGTTTAGATAAATTGCTCCCAGCATCCTTGCTTGTGCCTTTCGTTAACCGTTGTTCCCTTTATCTGTTTGCTCCGCTCTTCCTTTTCGTCTTTCCTTCTCTTTTCTTTTCTTTTTTTTTTTATTCGATTTTCGAGATTTGCTTCGAGATACGCGGTATTAGATTCTTAATACCCTTCGACAAAGGGCAATTTTCTTGATTTTTGAGAGAGATTCGAGAACAAACGAGGGAAACAAGAAGAATTTGAAGAGATATTTGAAAGGTGGATTTTTTTTTTTTCTTTTTTTTTATTGATGAAATGAATCGTTGGAATTTATTCTAGAAATTTGTGTTATTCGTATTAGGAGATTTAACATATATTGTTTTTTTTTTATTTTTAATTCTTGTAGAAAAATTGATATCAAAAAGTTTGAAACTTAGAATTATTCAACATAAAAATTATTATTATGGAAATATGAAATTTGTAATAAAGCTATGTTGTATGACATATTTTATATTTCTAAATCCTTTTTTTTCATAAAAATTCTCTCTTCGAGCGTGATACATAATACAATTGTTTAGACAAATTCATTTTCTATAAATAAATGTACAAGCATTCCATTGCGAATCCTTTTTTTTTTTTCGAGGAAATTTCGATTTTCTCTTCATCTCGTTTAACAACAAAGGATATTAAAAATTCTCGTTTTACGTCAAAAATAATTTCCAACCTATCAAAAAAAAAAAAAAAAAAAGAAAAAAAGGAAAAAAAGGGAAAAAAAACGTACAATATTCCGCTAAAAGTCCCTTCAACAATAATTTTTATTTTTTCATAATCACGTTTCCGCGTTTTAGATAGGAGAGGGGCCGGGAGGGGGAGGGAAAGGGAGGAAAAATTTTTAAAAAATCTCATTTCCCCGAATGGAAAATAACATTTCGCTCTCTCGTAAAAAAAACCGTGTACGATTTCACCTCCCCCCTCTCCTCTCCCACCCCCCACCCCCGATCCTTTCTCTCCTAAAAATATCTTTTTATCCCTCTTGTTTTCATCCTTTCCATCCGCGGAATGTTATCCGCGGGAAAACAAATTTCGCTTTTTTCATTGGAAAAATAGCGGCGACGAGCGACGACGGGGATCGCGTGGCGCGCGAATCGAAATTAACATCGATAAAATAACCGACTTGGCAAACTTTCCATAACGACGACACGTTCATTAGTAGTATTGTAATTTCCATCCAAACAATATTGGATTTTGAGCAAGCCCGGCTCGTATAACCGATAACAAACGTAATTACTCGGAGCCTCCTTTTTACGTTTTGCAACCAAACATTTTCGCCGAATTTGAATCGGCCCTCTCTCTCTCTCTCTCTCTCTCTCTCTCTCTCTCTCTCTCTCTCTCTCTCTCGCTCTTCCTATCCCCTTCTCTTACGATATTTCACCGGATATATATACCTTTAAGCGAATTTAATCGACGCGGCCGGATATAATTATCGCAGCCGGCAATTAAACGGTCGTTAATAAGCTTCGATACGGCCATTTTGCTAGGGGGGGAGGAGGAGAGAGGAGGGGGAGAGGGAAATAATTATTCGCGTCGGGTGTAAAAGCGTGCAAAAAGAGCTTGCCATCCTCTCCTCTCTCTCTCTCACTATCTCTCTCGTTTTCTCTCTTTCTCTCCCCCTCTGCTCCCCCCTTTCGAATTTGAATTTTAATGCCGAATTTCCGCCCCCTCTCACTTTTCGTCGAATATTTTTCATATAGAGAGGAGGAAAGCTTTTAAATTTTATCCCGATGGAAAATTTCTGCGTTTCCTCGTTGATCGAAAAATTTTCGCGAAATTTTCCCGTATAGTATAGGCTGGACTCCAGAGTGTGCAGATCTCCTGATCTTCTCTGTTGCGACGATGTATAATTCGGTGTTGATTAAACGCGAAATCGTGTATTGTTTTCTTTTTTTCTTTCTTTTGGAGGAAGTGGAGGAGAGGGATGGATTTAAGAATTCCTTGGAATTGCAAGATGGATTCGATTCTGAAAGAAAAATACTCTCGAATACAATTCGAATTTTCCCTTTCCTATTCTTCATTTCTTTCTTTCTTTTGGAGGAAGTGGAAGGAGAGGGATGAATTTAAGAATTCCTTGGAATTGCAAGATGGATTCGATTCTGAAAGAAAAATATTCTCGAATACGTACAATTCGATCGTCGAATTTCCCTATCGTCTATTCTTCATTTCTTCGTTTCTTTTGGAGGAGGTGGAAGGAAAAGGGAGAGAGGAGGATTTAAGAATTCCTTGGAATTGCAAGATGGATTCGATTCTAAAAAAAAAAATATTCTCAAATACATACAATTCGATCGTCGAATTTTTTATTCTTCATTTCTTCATTTCTTTTGGAGAAGGTGAAAGGAGAAGAGACAGGGGAGGATTTAAGAATTCCTTGGAATTGCAAGATGGATTCGATTCTAAAAAAAATCTCAAATATGTACAATTCAATCATCGAATTTCTTTTCTTCCCTTTTCTTCTAATTCTTCATTTCTGCATTTCTTTTGGAGAAGATGGAAGAAGAAGGGAGAGGGGAGGATTTAAGAATTCCTTGGAATTTCAAGATGGATTCGATTCTGAAAGAAAAATACGTACAATTCAATCGTTGAATTTCCCCTTTCTTATTCTTCATTTCATTCAAAATATTCTTCTCTTCTGGCGAAAGAAGAATAAATGAAACGAGAATACGGGAGGACGAGTGAGAGGAAAGAGAGGGAGAAATATAGAGAAACGTTAAAAATGACGAAAATTAGAGAGACGGTATAAGAAAAGCATCGGTCCACGTTTATTAATATTCCATGAGATTCGCCTGGAATGGAGAATCTTCATTCTCTTTTTCACGAGAAGAAAAAGAGCTCTCTCTCTCTCTCTCTCTCTCTCCTTTCTCTCTCCTTCCCCTTCCTTTCACCCACGTTTGTCTAATTCCGGTTCTTTCGCGCGTAACCAGAACGGTTGAAGTGTATTCCCCTTGCTTTAATTTCGCTTCGTTACCGGTACACGAGGGCAGACAGTGAAGTATCTTGTAGTATTCCGCTAATTTCATTCCCTGGCCTGGAGAAACGCGTGGAGAAACGGCCAGTTTTTGAATATGACCGGATTAGACGTGTTCCTCGACCTCGATTCCTTCCAGATATCCTCTTTTCTTCTCTTCTCTTCCTCTCTCTCTCTCTCTCTCTCTCTCTCTTTTTTAATGTTTTTTTCATCGCTCTCATGAAACGTGTTTGTATTGAATTTGATTCGATTCTCGTGGTGGTGGAGGATGGTTTGGGAAGCTGTTTCGGAGATTGGATGGAAGTAAAGTGAATTGAGAAATTCGCATTTTGATAATTAATAGGTGGACGGATAAAGGGTGTGAGGGTATTGTTTGTTGTATTGCGGTTTTCAGTGGAATTCGTAGAAATCTAATTGAATTTAATAAAAAATATTAGAAATTTAGGAGGAATTTTGTTGTTAGGAATTTGATGGAATTAAATGGATGGAATTCTCTGATAAAACGTATCAAAAAAAAAAAAAAAAGATGAAATCTAAATTTTCCGAAGATCGAAATAAAAATTTCAACGTTAAAATTAAATAATTTTTATTACATATTAAATTAATGTTTCGAACAGTTTTTCCTCTCTTCCAATCGATCTGTTACGGATATTTTTTTTCCACAATGATGTCGCACATGTCTATGAAACCTGACCTTAATCACCAAAAATAAAATTTCAACGCGAAAATCAAATAATAACTTTTTCTCTCGCCCACGCATCAACTCTTGCCGCCAATTTTTTTTTTCGCTCAATCGATCGGATACACGTCTATGAAACCTAACCTTGCGATCTAACAATTATCAAAAATAAAATTTCAACGCCAAAATCAAATAATAACTCTTTCTCTCATCCAATCAACCCTTCCCATCAATTTTCTTTCGTCCAATCGATCGTTTACGAATACTTTTTCACAATGAAACCTAACCCTGTCATGCATTTATGAAACCTAATCTCAACAACTATTCAAAATTTCATTTATCAATTACAACATGAAAATCGAGTAATTCTCTTTCTCACTCTACAAATCGAGTCTACAACATCTTTACAACCAAAAATGAAATTTTAATATCAAAATTAAATGATAATTGTTTCACTATAATTAATTATCCCCCTTCAAATCGACTATTTATAAATATTTTTCAACAATGACGCCACACATGAGACCTAACCTCGATCGCTCAAAATTTCATACCAAAATGAAATAATTCTTTCTCACAAATCAACTTTTGTCACCAATTTTCCTTCGTCCAATCGATCATTTAAGAATACTTTTTTACAATGATGTTTATAAATCCAAATCTTAACAACCATCAAAAATAAAATTTCAATGTCAAAATCAAATAACTCTTTCACCACAATCAATTATTTTCCTTCAAATCGATTGTTTACGAATATTTTTCAACAATAACGTCATACCTGACGTGAAACCTAACCTCAATCATTTAAATTTTCATTTACAATATCAAAATCAATTATTTACGAATATTTTTCCAACAATAATGTTACAAATCTAGGAGATCTAACCTCAAAAATTCAAAATTTTATTTACAAAATCGAATAACTCTTTCCCTGATCTCTTAGATTAATTCTCGAATATTCCTTTATCCAATCGATCGTTTACGAATACTTTTCCAATACAATAATGTTACAAATCTAGAAAACCTAACCTCAAAAATTCAAAATTTCATTTATAACATCAAAATCTTTCTCTTATCCTGCAATTTTCGAATATTCCTTCGTCCAATCGATCGTTTACGAATACTTTTCCAATACAATAATGTTACAAATGTAGGAAACCTAACCTCAAAAATTCTAAATTTCATTTATAACATCAAAATCTCTTTCTCTCATCCCACAGATCAATTCTCGAACATTCCTTTATCCAATCGATCGTTTATGAATACTTTTCCAATACAATAATGTTACAAATGTAGGAAACCTAACCTCAAAAATTCTAAATTTCATTTACAACATCAAAATCTCTTTCTCTCATCCCACAGATCAATTCTCGAACATTCCTTTATCCAATCGATCGTTTATGAATATTTTTCCAATATAATAATGTTACAAATGTAGGAAACCTAACCTCAAAAATTCAAAATTTCATTTACAACATCAAAATCTCTTTCTCTCATCAGATCAGTTCTCGAATATTCCTTTATTCAATCGATCGTTTATACTTTTCCAATACAATAATGTTACAAATGTAGGAAACCTAACCTCAAAAACTCAAAATTTCATTTACAGCATCAAAAATCGAATAACTCTTTCTCTCATCCCACAGATCAGTTCTCGCCACGAATATTCCTTCGTCCAATCGATCGTTTACGAATACTTTTCCACGACGACGCGTCGTTTTTCGCGGAACGTGAATCCGTGGAGCGGATCCGTTCGAGGCCGATTCCCGATTACCCTTGGGAAGAAATCCGTCGGGTTCGTAAGGCACGCGCCGCACAGCCAGGGGGCGATAAATCACACCGGATATGAGATTAGGGTGGCGCTACAAACTAGCACGAGACAGGTAACACGATTCCCATTGAGATCCGGTGCTGGCTGCGTGCCAGCCTACCCTCCTCCTCTCCTCCCCCCTCCCCCTCTCGCTCTCTATCCTCTTGTTCCGTCTCGTTTCTTCTTGTAATCTGACCGTAACTCACCCTCCCCATCCTCGTTCACTTTTCCGTATCTCGGTATATATTTAGTTGGCGGTTCGCCTCGTGGTTCGCCTTGCAAAATTGTTGCGTGGAAATCGCTGCACCACGTGTGCGGCTCTTTGAAACGAAATTTGAATGAAAGTGAAATAAAATTTGTAGAAATATAAAAGGAAGAACTTGGTGTTTAGAGCTTTCTTTCTTTTTTTTTTTTTTTTTATATATATATTTTAGGGTAAAGTAGTTTTCTATCGTGTTAGTGATTTAATTGTAATTGAATATATGTCTTTCTATATTTTTTTGATCGCGAAATTGTTTTATATTTGAACAGGAGAGAAGCTTGAGAATTGAATCGATGAAATTTTGGTTCAATTGTTGTTTAACTTTGTGTGTTGTGAATTTTGTAGAAGAAAGTGTGATGGAACGTTTCCATCTTCGAATAGAATACGTTTTATTTTTTCACTTAGAAGAGATTAGAATTTTTACGAAAATAAAATTTCATCGATTCGATTATTTCAAAAGTATTATATATATATAATTTTTCGTATTTTAATGAAGAAATAAAAAATGTAATGGAAATATTTTTTATTAGATTATTAGAAAAGATTTCCAATTACTCGTGGCAGAGTAAATTGTGGTGTAGCTTGAGAATCTTAGTTAAGTTTTACATGGAACAACTTTCAGAATAATGCGCGTATCAGAGATCAGTGCAAACTATGATTGATCCGTACTACTGGCTGGCGGGATAGACTGCAAGTGAAAACAGATCGTCTGCTGTCAGACACATTTTACAATCGGTATCACGTAGATATAACGCCGGTCATTTTTCGACTCGTTGTTTTAAAATGTCATTCGAATGAAGGATTATTGAAATTGATTAAAAAAAAAAAAAAAAAAAAAAGAAAGGAAAAAAAATATCTCGCGATATTGTCAATTACTAACGAAAACTATATCCAACGATATTTTTTATGCGTTTAAATTATTTTATTTCACGGGCATTATTTCTTGTGTTATTAAAAATAATATAAGTCTATTCGTGATATTAATATTTTTCATTATTTGCTCTTTCAGAAATATTCCAAGATACGAATGAAAAGTTTTCGTAACAAAATTATTATATCGGGAAGCATAAATAATAAAGAAAATTAATTTGCGAGAATAGAATTAAATGTGATAATATAACTGAAAGGAAAGATTTTATTAATATTACGTTGTGCACAATGTTTCGCCGTAACAAAGATTTTAATTTTAATAACTATGTTTCATGCAAATCTCGATTCGTGAAGTTATATGGTTATAAAATATTAAATATCACGTTTCTCTCTCTCTCTTTCTCTCGATCTCTTCTTATTAACAAATACAAAAAGGAAACAATACTATTACCCAGACTGAAAATCTCCTCTTCGTATTTCAAATGCAAGGAAAAAAAGTACAAGAAGCGATATTTTATTTCAGGAAGTAACGTTTCACTTCAGGAAATTACTGAAAATATCTTCTCCGTTTAGTTCATTAAAATTTATCGCGATAAACTTGACGAATGTTTCGAATCGGGAAGCATTCTCCAATTCAAAAATTATTCCCTTACAAATGAATTCGCAAAAAAAAATTTTCCTCTCACAAACCTTAAAATCAAACGTTCCCTCATCTTAATATTTCCTTTAATATCTCTCCAAAATTATTCCTTTCAAAAATTTCAACAAACAATAATTAACCCCTTCTCCTCTTCCTCCCTCCTTCACGATGGAAAATCGCAAGAATTAAAATCGACGCTTGAACGCTGGTTCGGAACTCGCTCGCCAGAGGGCATCGCTGAGTTAGAACCGAGAGTTAAAAGGAGGCGTGGAGAATGGCGTCGGAATTGAAGTCGGTGATTAAGATTTAAACGGTTGGTGCTTCGGAACCGAAACGAAGAGGGAGCTGGTTAGCAGCGTGAACCGCGGCGATAAAAAGATATTGGCGCTCGTAAAGGCGGGAAGGGGTGGCCGTAAAAAAATTGGACGCCGCTGCGTGCAGAAGCGGCGAGCTTCGTAATGGTGGTGGGTGTAAAAATAAGGGAAACGGTTCCGCGTTAAACAAACCCTGTCCGGAATAAATAAGCCTTGCGAACGGTCGAAACTTTGCCGCTTTAACCTTCGACGACTATCCCTCCCCCCTTCCCCTCGCGTTTTAAAAAATCCACCCTCCTATCCTTATCGTCGGATCAGGCTCGATCGCGTGTTTCCTCCATTCTTTTATTGCGATAGCTCGAAAGTAGAGAAAAAAGTATATCCTCGATGTCGAAGAATTTGATAAGAATTTGTCGGTGAAAGTTTTGGAGAGGAAGTTTTCTTTCCTTCTTTTTTTTTTTTTATTACTCTTCGACGGTTTAGCCTTCGAGTTTCGAAGTTTATCAGTTTGATTCGAGGATCGATATATTCTTCGATTTTTCAAGAAGATATCTTCGTGATCTTTGATGGACGAATTTATAATTCGAAAGAGATTCCTATTTTTAAATATTCTTCGAATGTTCATAAGATTGTATTAAAGAAAGTTTCTCGATCTTTAATTAAATGTTTAAATTATCCAATCGTTCATTTCCATCCACGTATTTTCAACGTTTGCAAGATTAGTTAAACTTCAATGTCGCGATATTGCGGCTAGTTTTACGACAATGCGCCTTGTAAAATATTCCGCGGTTGATAATCAAAAGGGATTAAGACGGCCAGATGTTCCGTGAAACGACGGATAAATTCGTTCTTCGTTTCCGCTTTACGGAATCCCCTCCCAACATTTTATATCTTCGAGCGAAATGTATAATTAAAATCTCGCGTTTCGTCGAACGAAACTGATTTTCCCCTGGAAAGAGGAATTTTTCAAAATCTTTCAAAATCTTCGCGCGGAAACGTTTAATCTCCATCTCTTCGTTCTTATCTCCGCTTCTTAGCGTCGATCCGTTTCCCGGAATCGGAATCGAGGAATGTTTGCGTTTGCTCCTGAATTTCGTAGTCGAGTTTCGAGTAGAAGCTCCTCCTGAACGGGGCGAGCGGGTATTTCGAAAGTTTCCCTTACATATGTTTGGATTCGTGGGCAAATATAACCCTATATTAACCATGCGACCGGCAAGTGTACCCTCGGGGGTGCTTTTGACGCTTTCCAACCCCCTTCTCTGTTTCTCCTGTTGCCCTCCCCCGTTTCGAGTTACGGTTTCTAATTTGCGCCCTGCCTCCTCGGAACTGGCCAACGCAAAATTTTGGACGATGGATCGATATACAGTCTGGGACAAGTTTCGAGTTATTTTTTGGAGCGATTGGATGAAAAGGACGTTTTCCAAAATCGTTTTCCCAAGTTTTCTTCGATTCGAATTTTTCTCTCAATTGATTTGAAGGTTTAAGCGAACATTTTCGGTTCTTTTATATAAAAATTGGAACAATTATAATAAATATAATTTATTTATTGTATTAATGTATGAAGTTTCAAAGTTTGGTAAATTATATACAATTTTCGAATAAGATAGGATTAGACAAAAGTCGAGAAAATCTCATTTTGATGTATCTATTTACTTGCAAAGAAGTATTATTAATCTTTGGCAGAAAAGGAATTATTTACAACTATTCACAACTGTGTATAACATATATTTACAATTTCAAAGTAATATTTTTCTTTCTAATTTTACTATCACTATAAACTTAAAAATAAAATCAATGGATTAAACAAAAATTAATTAATGGAAAGATCCTTATATCATCACATGTGTATACATCTTCCTGATTGATTGAATAAACAGCGTCTTCTATTGTGGCTTTCTCGATGACTTTTCTTCAGGCCAACGTAGAAAATTCTCACGCAGAAAATCTGGAATTAAACGAATCGTTTTTCAACCCATATTTCGACCCTTCTCCAACAGGAAGGAAGGGGGTGCATCATATTTGCCACGATGGAACTCGTTATCAAACATATTAAACAGGCAAAATAAATATCAGTTCGATCGATCAGTTATCGGGAGAAAGTTTTCAATTCGTCTACTTTTTCCATCGAAAAGTGTCATTTATGAACGTTGTCTCGAGTCATCATCTCAATTATTCCCGTTTCTTCTTCGTTAAAGGGTTGATAAACGACTCGAATCGACTTGGCTCGATCTTTGTCGATTCCATCCCGAAGAAAAATTCTTGAGATCGATTAAGTCAATTTTTGTATTTTAATAAATGATTTTCTTTTTTTTGTATCTCATTTTATGTCTGATTTTAAATTACAAAGATCAGAATTATGAAGAGAATGAAATTTTGATTCGGCACGAATTATTGTGACAGGCATCCCTTAAATTCGTCCTTAATTTCTTGATTCTTCTCCTTCGATCGAGAATTTATATATCCCTTCCATATTCACGACCAACCATGCGAAACAGAAGCTCACGATTAACCCTTGTTTCTCCTATATATATTCCCATTAACCACCCCCCCTGAAACTCAATTCGCTTGCCTAGAAATTCCATTATTACGATGTAACCTTGACCACATCGCCTATTCACCAACAACCCCCATTTATCCCTTCTCTGTTTACATAAACAGTCGTACGCTAACTTTCATGTCAAGAGAATGTTTGAGAAGAAACAAATATCGAAACCTCGATAATTTTTTCTAAATTTGAAAATATCTCTTTGAATGAGATAGATTAAAAAATAATAAAGAATAAGTATATATAAATAGTGGCAGAAAAATTCTAATTCGTCTCTCTCTTTCCTCTCCAATATCACCAATCAAAGAATAAAAAAACGTTAGAAATAAATAAAAGGCGCAAACGAATTTTCGTTTCGCTTCAGAAATTCAGAAATTCCTTTATTTTTTCCTTCAATCCAACACATGTAAAAAAAAAAAAAAGAAACAGAAAAATACATAAATGAGAGTTGAAAATAATTGTAATAGTAGTGGTAGGGTGCAAATTTCTGTTTCATCCCTTAGGAATAACGCCACCTATCCACCCCTTCGTTTTCCTCCGTTTTCCGGACGGTTGTCGTTCGGAGGAGATAACAGAGGCCCACGATTAATCATGTCGTGAGGGAGGGATAGGGAGGGGAGGGATGCACCGTGTCTAAACGCGTTATGGACGCAGCGTACGCCATTGTATCGTGGTGTGCAGACGCGACCGGGCGGAGGGAGGGGAGGGGGTTGGCACGGTTCATCAATAACCGGTATTTCCAAGCCGACTGTCCATTCTACGGTTCTACACCCTTTCCATAAAACTGGCAAGACCCCTCTATCGGCCCGTCGGCCAATTTATTAACCCCTCGCCCCTATCAACTTCGCCTATTGCCACCTTTTCGTCGCCGGAGGAATTCATCTGGTAGGCGCTGGCGATCGCAGTAACCCTCTGACAGTTCTGGACAATAGTATTTCTGAATATTAGTATTAGTATTTAATTTAATGAATAATCGAATATTCCTGTAATTAATAGGTGAATGTATTTTTTTTAAATTAAATTATTAAAATTATTGATAAACTTTCTTCTTTTTTTTTTTATTTTGTTTTATATAAAATAATAAATTTCGCGATGATATAGTAGACCTTTGTGCATTCATAAGGAGGAATAGGTAAATGTATTTTTTTTTAATTTTTTAAAATTAAATTATTAAAATCAAAGAGCAAAGAAGAAAAGAACATTATTGATAAACTTTCTTTTTTTTTGTTTCGTTTTATATAAAATAATAGATTTTGCATATAATATAGTAGATCTTTGTGCTTTCATGAAGAGGAATAGGTAAATGTATTTTTTTTTAATTTTTTAAAATTAAATTATGGAAATTATTGATAAACTTTTTTTTTTTCATTTCGTTATTTCGTTTTATGTAAAATAATTCTGTAAAAGATTTCACGATAATATAATAGATTCTTGTACATTCATGAGGAAGAATAGGTGAATGTATTATTTTAAATTTTTTAAAATTAAATTATTAAAATTATCGAATCTATTAAAATAATAGATTTCTATTATTCAAAATAATAGATGATCTTTGTGCATTCATAAGAAGAAATAATAGATGAATGTATTTTTCTTAAATTTTTTAAAATTAAATTATTAAAATTATTGAATCTATTAAAAATAATAGATATAAAAGATCTTTATGCATTCATAAGAAGAAAAATCCAAATAGAAATTTTGAATTTCTCCTCTTTCACTTCACAAAAACTATCTATCTATCTTAATGCCTTCAGTGGAAATTGATAGCAACTATAAATTTGAAAAATTTAAAAATTCAGAAATTGAATTATTCATCCAACTCTCCAAAGATTATATATATATTTTAAGGTTATATATATATATATATATTTATATATATATATTTATATATATATTTATATATATATTTTTATATATATATTTAAGGTTAAATTATTGTATAAGAGATAACTTCTAGTATTGAAACCTTTGATCCTTTACTTTCCGTTAAAATTGTTACTATTACTGGATCTACCACTCTTCTACTCCTCCTCGATTTAGCGATTATCCTTCGATACAGTTTTACGATTACGGCCCTCGTTCTTTGACGTAGCGGACAAAGCCTCGTAAACAAGAGCCACACGGTTCCTCGTCGAGGATGACGACGACGAGTACGAGTGAAACACGGCTGTATCCCTCCCGTTGTGCCTTTCGCCGTTCAATTACCGCTTATTGGGCTCGCGTGACAACGCATTTTCCGAAAGGAAAAATAGTTGACAGTGGAAGCGCATTAGGGACGATTATATATATTGTTGCCGCTACTTGCAACCAATGAGAAATGATTCAACTCGAATCCACATTGGATTTGTTGAAAGCTTGAGTCTGCGTTGAAAGCTCGACGAAGGAAATACATTTTTTTCAATGTATATTATGTATAATTATTCCCTCGATTTCCTTCTTAGAGAGATCGATCATTTCAATTTCATTCCTTCCTTGATTTTTCACCGATCGGGAAATAATCTTTCGAGTCTTTCGAGAATTTCTTCTCAGGAAAATTTGTCTTCTGTCTTCTGGACAGAAGGATATGATTTAAATTTCGTGAAATTTCACATTTTTACTTCTCCCATCCTTCTCTCTCTCTCTCTCTCTCTCAAAATGGACATTGTGAAGCATTTCCCATTTCGCTTCTTTTTTTTTTTTTCCCTTCTTTTTTATCCGCCAGCTCGCCGTGTGTAAATAAAGTTTAACGACGCCTGCATTGTTCCAATTGTTCCTATTAGCGGGCGAATTGTTTTCACATTTGACGTTTGCCCTCTGTTTTGCGAAAACAATGGGGCGAGAACGAAAAACGGGAGAGGCATATATATATATGTAGCAGAGTAGAGGCAACACGGTTCGAACGGAACCGTGCGTTTCGTGTATCCGTTTATTGTTATTATTCGCCGGAAATTTATCGAATATATGTGCAGAAAGAACCGATGGAACCGAACACTCTGCCCTCCCCACCCCTCCCCTCTCTCTTTCTCTGTCTCTCTCTCGTTCCTCTGTGTTCCCTGGAAAAAGGATAATACCTGTTACCTCCGATGGAGTTACAAAGAGAAATTTAGAATCAAGTTTTTTCGAGCTTTGATATGTTTTTGCGCATCAATGGACGGTTTATTTGTTAAGGAAGAGGAAGTGCGCGATCTCTGAACTTTGGCCGATTTGTTTTGCATTTAATTCTTGTTTTTTTCTTTTTTTTTTTTTTTCTTCGTCGGACGGTTTTTGCGTAACTTTTTCGTCGCGAATCGTATTTTTTCGAGTCGACGCGAATGATCGAAACGAACGAACGAACGTTGAACGCGTAGATTTTTTACAAAAATTTTTATCCGCGCGACCAAAGAAATGGGAAAAGCTTGCTTTACTTTTTTCCAAATATCGTAAAGCGTATTATGCTCTCGATGCTTTTATGCCCCATGATTCGATAAGTTTATTATACGCGTAGATTTTCGTATTTTAAATTTTTGCTTTTGGAATATCCAGATCGGAAATATCATCCTGATTGTATCATCCGTTCAACGATACAAATTTAACAACAATAATAATAATAATAAAAAAGAGAAAGACAAATTTGATGTATTCGGGAGGGGAAGGGAGAATAAATCAGAATTTCTCTCTATGATAATAAATTCTTCGCCGACGTTCCGCTCCGCTTTTTCCGCCTCGAATTTATACATTTCGATCGTTCCTTAAGCGGGTTTTCCACGCGTCGCTTTGGAATTTTTCAAGTGGGTCCCTCAAATGTCCGGAAAATGGCCGGGCTGGCTGCCTCGCTCGTTCGTCGATTCGACGAGCACGGATCCGTCTGCACGTTTGACGCGAAAATCCACGACTGATAAGCACACGTCAAAAGATCTGACAGTGACGGAAGTTGCCCTCGCCGACAGAATTTCATGATTCGTTCTCCAGCTTCTGAATTCTCCCGCCAATCGTAACCGTTCCCTGTCGTTCTTTATCCATGCACCCACCACGCACACTTTTTCGCGTTTTCCTTCGTTGAATGAATTCGTTGAACTCGTTCGATTGTATCTTGATTAAAATTATTACATCAATCTCGCGATGGGGGAATTAAATTTCCGTTTCTGTTAATTTTTTAATAATTTCTTTTCTTTTCGATTTTATTCTATACTCGTAACGAAATTCTTTAGGAGAAAATTTAAAATAACGTTTAAAGAAATTAAAGAACGAGTGAGAGTGAGAAAATTTGGAATTTTGAAAACCGATGATTCGACATTCTCACGCAAATTTTTGATTCCTCGTGAAAAGGGATAAAATATTCCAAGGAAGAGATTTTATAGTTCGCTAAATTTTATGTTTTCGTTTCATTCTAAATATAATTTTTTTTTTTTAAATGTAGATTACGAAGGATGAAAATGTTAGAATATGAAATATGAAATATTCTGTATAAAATAGTTCGCTAAATTTTACGTTTTGTCCTATTCTAACCATTTTTTGCGAATGTAAATTATAAAGGATGAAAACTAGAGATAAAATGTTTTAAGAGAGAGAGAGAGAGAGAGAGTTGTATAAAATTATCCCCCAAATTTTATATTTTTTTGCCAGCGTAGAACACTTTATAATTAAAAAGTTTTAAAAATTGTTACATATATATAAATCAATTTTTATTATAATATCACGTAACGTTAATTATAATTAGATTCGTATATCGAAAATGGGGAAAGAATTGTGCAATTGCTTAACCAGAACAAAATTCAGACGATAATGAGATCTTCAAAAGAACAGAAGGGTGCTCGTAGCTAAAAAATTGAAGTTAAAAAATTCAATGAGACAATTGCCTTTTGCTGTTACCTAGCAACTTGTAAAACAATTGAAAATCCGGTTCACCTACAGGAAACCAAAAAGAAAAAAAGAAAGAAAGAAAGAAAAAATAAAATAAAATAAAATAAAATAATACAAAAGCCCGGTATGAGGGAGAGGAAGCTAGGACAAACGACAGTAAGTTCGGCTGCATTCAACGAAACAAAGGCGGTAATAACTCTCTATCGCGCAAAAAACCGAATAGACTATCCTCTGTCTCGATCTATCGATATTGCGGAGAAGGGGGGAGAATAAAAAATAATAAAATAGTGTTTCTCTCACGAAAGAGGATCGATCGTGATTGTAATAACAGTGTAATTCGATCCATTCGAGGGGAAAAGGATGCCTAACAATTTTTATCGGATTAATCCTTTGTCTTACATCATCGAATATATATATAAATGAACGTATCAAAAACAATTATATACGTTATACGTGTAATCGTTTTCGAAATTTTATAAATTTTTCTTCATAATTTATAAACATTGAAAACTATGGGGTACAATTTAGACAATTGCCTTCGTTAATGCTCGTTCACTTAATCTTTTGAATTCTAGAAATATAAAATTATATATGTTTCAAGATGAAATAATTTAGGGATGATTAATTTCTACCTCAATTGAATATTCAATATTACATTACACGTAAAATTCCTTTAAAAAAAATTCACTTATTATTCCCCGACAGAGAAAGAAACTCGATTCTTCTCAGCCTCTAAATTATCCTTTCATGCATAGCTGTGTAGCGATGCAATCCATTCAAATAAAGTGTTGCGCTTCTTCCTGTCTTTTTTCCCGCTCCTCTCTCTCTCTCTCTCCCCTCCTTCTTCCTGTCTTTCATCCCTTCCTCCATCGTGCCACGGTTGATCGTGTAAACCAGTCGGCCGAACGAGGAATCGTGGATTGCCTCCGCTACGAATCGCGAGGGTGGTATTGAAAATGTAGCAACCGAGTGCAGCGAGATCGTGGAAGGGTGGAGATATATACGTGTATAAAAAGGTCGAATGAACTATCGAAATCGATACACAGTGTATGTGTGTATGTATGTGTGTGTATTCATCGAGAGATCGAAACGCGAGTCTAAAGGGGACGTGTCGGAGGGATGAAAAATGGTAGCGACTGGCATTTACACGGGCGCATACGGGCACGAGTATGGAAGGGAAGGCTGGCTATTTTATTAGGGGAAATCGAGATAAAAGTAAAATATCGTGTAGTTTAATGCGTCGCTTTGTAATAATACCGGCACGATGCGAATCTTTCCTGGCCAGTGGTTCTCGATCTGTGACCAAAGGGAAAATAGTTGAAAGGGAAATTTTGTGAATAGAATTATTTACGATGGAATTTTTTTTTTTTTACTATATTTTTGATTGATGTATTATCAATCGATACGATGAGAAAGAGAGGGGATTTCTATTATTTTTATTAATTTTTGACACTTTAGAAATATCGAAGTAATTTTCATGGTAGATAATTTCGAAAACAATGTTACTGATCCGTGGTATTTTAATTTGAGGAACTTTTTCTTGCCTTACACGGAGGATCGCAGGGATAATTTGAATAATGAGAGACGGAATACAAGGAATATTCGGAAGCATTGTTCATACAGTTATTATACTGGAAGATATTAAATGTTTCATGAAAGGTTTTACATTGAATTTTGTTTTAATATTATACAATCGATTGGTTAAGGTATTGAAAAAAAGGTTGAATCTTTTCATTTTATTCCCTCATTTTTGAATACTCGTAGATTTAAATTAGCCTATTATTATGTACTGTAATTTTCTCGTGTAATTGTTTCCTAAAAAAAGTTTCTCCGTTCGTTGTGTAAAATTATATTTTTTAAATAATTGAATCGCGCTTTCCCAAACGGAATATAAAATTAAGGAATGAGATTACATTCCATCCCCAATATTCGCATAAAAAATTGTTCTTAATGGAAAGCTCATAATTGAACGTAAAAAAAAAAGCTACATTTTCTCTTCCCCAAAAACAGCCATTTCGAATTCTATTCAAACCGATAATAAAATTTAACAAGCTAATCAATTTTTCCCATTGTCGAGTAAAAATTCTTCTAATTAAAAATTCCCAATTTCTCCTCGATCGAACAATTTTTTTTAAAAGCAAAAAAAAAAAACTTGGAAAACCATTTTTATCAACTTTTATTAATATTCATTTTCATTTTCGTAAAATTTTTTTTGCGCGCAGAATATACACTCTTTCGATACCCTTTTTTCCTGCACCCTTTTTCCCTCCGCCGGGGTTCGATCCACCCTTTTTCACCCCCCGTTTCTCATTCGTCTTGGGGCGATTCCTTCGGAAAAAGGGTGGCGACCAATTAAACGAACAGCAGCCTCCTTTGCTTTTTTCCCCGCCCCGTTACGTCCATCAGTCTTCGCCGTGATCGGTGTTCATTTATAGAATCGTCGATATCCTTTACCGCGGATAATTGAAAAACGAAAGACGAGCCACGCTCGATTTTTCTTCGAATCTCTCATTCCCTGTGCAACGTGGCTTTTCCTCGTCACGGATCGTTGCATCTGTGTTCCATCCACCCTCTTCGTGGATCGCAATTAATTCGATTGGACGAGAGATCAACCGCGATAACTGAGCACTTTTGCATTCGCGTATTGTTCCTTTTTCTTTTTCTCTTTCGTTTTTTTTTTTGTTCCTTTCCTCTTTTGTTTGACGCTTTGTCCATGATGTTTCTGATTTGTCTGGATAATTGATAGACGTCGATTCTTTCTCTCTCTTTCTCTCTTACGTTGATTTATCGTGTACTTTCAGAATGGTGATGACATTGGATTCTATTGGAAATTGGAAATATATATATTTTGCCGGAGGATTAATTATGTTATAAATTTGTCGAGACTGGTTGTCGTAATAAGTTAATGTTTTTTGCATGGATATTTTATATAGATAATTTCCAAGATAATAATCGTTTTTTAAGACAGGATAATTTTCATAGTGTAATATTTCTTGAAATTAAAAGCAATTAATATTATCAACGATACGACAAGTAAAAGGATCTTGAAGATTTTTATAAATTTTTTTAAGTTATTCTTCTATACGTGAATAGACAAAAAATAAAGGGGTATCCGAGTAAGAAAAATATCTAATATCTCTTGAAAAAGCATTATCACAATGAATACTCGCCTTTATGCACTCTACAGATTCACTCGAGTGCATTTATCGCGAGAAAGCGACCCAAACCTGGTTTCGACTTGCACTCTCTGGCTCGTTTTCAAAGAAAAGAATCTGGGTTCCCTGTTTGCGATCGAGGGTGGAAACATGCCCGAAGGGCGGAAGTTACGCCAGCGAAAGGAAAGAGAAAAAGAGGAGGGAACCTACTTGGAATTCTAATGGGGATGCGAGTATAGTGTCGCCTGTTGCGTCCTGGCACGTGCGCCCTGTTTTCAAATATTTTCTTCTCATATATTTTCGTTGTAATATCAGAAGAAAAAAATAATGCGAAAATAATTCGTATTTCTTTAATTTAGAAAATATTATAATCCAAATGAATAAACTAAAATAAAATAAATCTTTATACATTATTATACAGAATTTATAATAAATGTTTTCGTGCCTTGTTTAATTTGAAAACAAAGAGAAATTATATTTTATCTCCACGCAAATACGAAAATATAATTTACGATAAATTACTAAACGTATATATAATTATTATCCTAAAATGAAAATAAAATATTTAAAAGAGATATATAAATATATCTAAATATATCTAAGTTATAAAAATATAAGAATAATACGTATTTACACCATTCATTATTTGCGGGAAATTATATCTAAAGAGCGACACCAGATCCCCCACTACTAAATATCAAGCGCGTCTTAGCCGAGAAAGGTCGAGCAACGACGGAGATGCCCGAACGTCAACGTGACATCGACCGGCACATCGCGTCATTGTTACTTTCTTCGCGCGTTCAGTTTTGCTTATCATCGTATTTCGAATGTGTCGCAATGGAGAAATCGCGTCGTGGTTTAACGTGATCGTGGGGAATAACGATTTCACGTATTCTTTCACTTGACACGTGTTCTCGCGTTATTTCTATCTCGTATCGGTGCTTCTATCGTCTGTCAATGTTTAAACGATCCATGGGCATGCGCAACAATCTGCAAAGTAAAACGTGCAATAAAAAACGATTTAGATTCTTATTGGATGTCTTGTCTGTACAAGTGAGTATCTTATTTTATTCTTAATTAATCGCGTTTCGTTTAATTTTAAAATGTTACAATGTATGGATATATGGAAGTCGAAGTTTCGTATCGATTGTTTCGATATGTGAATCGATATTTCAATATGGCAGTATTGTTGTATCTATGCAATGTGTCATGGCGTGATTGTAGAATATATTGCTTGTCTTGTTTATAACATATATCATTGTTCATAACATTTCTGACCGTTAATATATATTTTTATGATTATTCATAAATATGGTACGTGATAATTGCGTTTAGTATATTGCACGTTAATTTGATCTTCGAATGTTACGCTGTTAGGTTAGGTTAGGTTAGATTATATTTTTAATATTTATCGGTTTGTTTTATTGTAATTGAAAACCTATTATAATAATTTTCATTTTACTTTAATACTGAATTAATACAAGAAGTAAGGTTGAAATTAAAAATTTTAATATATATTATAATTCGATTATATATACACGCAATATTTTCTTTCATTTATTTTTATGGATGTAATCGGCATATTTTGAATATTAGTTCATGGCCATTCCATGCAAGAAATAACAAAAACTAAATATGTAAACACAATGTAACCAGAAAGTTCTTGCGTGACTACGATATGTTTCCAAGAATTTCATTTCATTGTAATATTTACCTATATTTATATTCTTGGAATATATTGCCTTGAAATAGATTACGTAATTTTAAGACGTGTAAAGTGTGTATATATATATAAAATAATTATCATATTGAAAAGAAGTTTATAGTTTTAGGTGGTATAAAATTTCTCATTACATTTCTTATATATTAATTTTGAAATACGGAATGAATAATAAAGTAGTTAATTATTAATATCGCAATATTAATGCAATATTATTCTTGTTTTGTGTTAGTTATTATTATTAATATTTATATATTTAAATTTAAATAATTATTTAAAATTTTATACAAATTTCTATCGTTTTCATTACGTATACGTAAATAATCATTTTTCATGCAATTATTAAATATTTCATATGAAATATAATGTGAATATAGAGAAAGAAACGAATGCTTTTTACGCTTTTTAAATTGTTTTTATAATTCACTAAAAATTCACTAAAAAATGTGTATCCAAATAAATTATTTCTTTTTATTTCATTATTTTATCGCATAAATGTTTATAAAATTCTATCAGAAATTCTTTTTCCAAGAAAAATCCTACTTTTGCATTTATGAAATGAGATTAAACATTAAAGATTCAAATACGTAATATTACAGAGATAGAATTTTAAGTTAGTACGCCACAAACTTGAGGCCGTAAAAGATTAAATTTTAAAGTCTGGTTATCGCTCATAACTACTCAAAACATTCTTACTGCATCCTTAAAATATATAGAATATTTATAAAATTCGATTTGAAAGAAGCTTCAATATACTTCTTATAGAAATAACATACATAAAGATAAAAACTTCTCGTAAAAATTGTTCTTTAGAAAAACAAGAATTTTGAACCAAATAAAAAGAGAATAAACATTGAACTGAATTATAATTACAAATTTATATATGAAAAATTACATCAAGGTAAAAATTTAATTTATTTGAAACGAAATTTTATTGTAACAATTATATCATTTTTCTTTTTATGCATCTATCATTATTTCGCGATACAATACAATTAAAATATAATTAAAAAAAAAAAAAAGAAAATCACGATTTCTCACACGTGGCAGTATATGCTATACGTCGGAATTCAGGGCAGATTTTCAATCGCGTTAGCGAAAACCCTATTGAGCGCAGAGACGACAAAGACGACAGGATAGACTCGTCGTAGCTGGATGGAACAGGATAAACAGGACGATATCGATGGGAATCTCTTCTTGGGGCCGAGTCTCCTCTCCACGAATAATGCGACAGCTGATTTTTATTATTGGGGCAGGATCGGTTACCCCTCTCGCGTGTTTGAACGTGGTGCATCGCGTCAGAACTTGTTTGCCACTGCATATCGCGGTGCATCTCTTGCAAGGATATTTCTGCACGATCTTTGCGGCATTTGACCTGTGTGTTCCACCAGCCACGTTATAGTTGTGCCTCCACGATTTTCAACAGATATGGTAATTGAAAATTTCATTTCTTTCATTTCTTTCTTTTTCATTTCATCTTTACATTTTATTTATTTATTTATTTGAATTCGTATTCTTTTTTTACACGATATTTTTTAAAACGATGTTTCGATTTTTGATAAATTATTGAATTTTTCTTTTTTTTTTTTTTAGAAATTTAGTATTCGAATAATATTTAATTTCCTTTTTATCTTTGTTAAATTGCTTTTGTGTAAAATAATATTATCATTAAATTTGATAAATTTACGTACCCTCGGCTTCTTCTTAAAGGAGCAATATTTACGAAATTTAACGAAAGAATTATTAAAGGGTTGTGAAAATACGGTGAAAAGGGGAGGAGGGGAGGAGGAAAATGGCACCGCTTGTTTCCTCCGGGGGTAGAAAACCAGGGTCCTCCGTGGCGGGGCATTTTCTAACGGAATTGGAATGTTGACTTCCGGTTGGCGGAGCGCATCCTCCCTCGTTATCAGCCGATGGGAGGAGGTCACGGTACCCATTTCCTACAAGCGATTTTCCGCGAATTGCCTCTATTATGTCCAATTATCGGCTCGGATGAAGGAAGACGTATTCCCGACGAGAGACGAGCCTGCCTAGAGACTGAAAGGGGGGAGTGAAAGTAGTAATATTTTTATCAACCCTTCCATTTTAACCCTTTATATATAACAAACTTCGCGTTCGATTATCATTATTAACAATTTTCTCTCCGTTTCGTTAAATAAAATCGAGAAATCACGTTATCAATCGATCGAAAAATGAATATTTTCCCTAAAAATTATATAGAAAGAGAAATTAAATAGATTTTGAAAAATCCGTTTAAAAAGTGATAACGTTATCAAATTCTATAATTGACTTTACTCAATGATAAATAAATAAATAAATAATTTCGTGATTTCGCACAAGTTTCGTAAGTCTGGATAAAAGGAAAGGCAAAAGTAAGAACGGGAGGGGGAGATGAAAGAAATTATCGGTCGAGTTTGGTACAGATAAGTGGAAAGAAACGAAGACACTGGAAGCAGCAGCAGCACGTTGTCCAGGCGCACGAACCGTGTTCCGTGGTCCTCGAGGTCGTCGTGGAGAACGGTTGAACGATCCTCGAAGCAAACCTTGTTTGCAGCGTTTCTCGTTGCCTAAGCTACCTTTGCCAGAGCGAGGGAAACGCCGGCCAATTAAGCCTCTTCTTCCCTGCGATCGACAGCCACTCGCGTGACGCGTCGTTTCGCCCTCGACATCTCGAGTGTCTCATTTGATAGCCTCTTCTTCGGAATTGCTCGCGCTCGACTTTTGTCCCGGGATATTTCTCTTCTCCAACTTTCTTTCTCTTTACTCCCCGCACATCCCCGATTTTTATTAAATTTTCCTTTAGGTTTTTTTTTTTTTTTTTTTCACTCGAGCTCAGAATTCTGAACCTGGGCTAACAGGTGGGCTAAAAAAAATCAGTCGGATAATTTATCATTCGAAGCATCGAGTAAAGATCGAGCAAACTCGAAACCACACGAATAAATAAAATTGTGAAGAATAAAAAGTGCAGTTTTGTTGTGAAGTGAAATTTTGATTAATTTTTTACGTTAATTAATTACGTAAACTCATTCGGATCAGATGAATCGGATGGTTTAAGCTTGATCGAAAGGGGATAAAGATTTTGAAGATTATTCGAAGAAATTTGTTAAAATTGTGTGACATTGTTTCTTCAGAAGATACTGTATTGAAAAATATTTGTGTTATTAGTCTCAATCTCTTTCTTAATCCGTATCATTTTCGTACAATCTATATAATTTACTCTCGTTTATCGTGCTGTCGTTCGAAAGTTCGAAGCACATAAAAGTATCCACTCGACGAGTTTTCCACCGTTTCTTCCCGAAGAGATTCTGTTCTGAGTGGCTCCTGGCGGATTCGGCTAGCCTTTGAAATTAAACCCTCGATTTCTTTTGATCCCGCCCCAATTCTTCCGCCCCTCAAGTCTCGAAGAGTATTCGATAGTTGTTACATGCTCGACTAGAAACTCATCCTTTCTTTCTCTCTCTCTCTCTCTTTTTCTTTCGCTTGTTTCGATTCGTGTGTTGTATTAACGTTTAACGTTCTCTTTAACAGTCGCGGAATTTCGGAATGCGGTTGAGAAAGATTCTTTCAGAATCTTGAATATTATACAATTTGAATTATTAGCTACGATTCATTTGTAGAAAAAAAAAGAAGGAAGGGATTAAATTATAAATACAAAATTACAATGTTATTTAGGAAGTGAAATTTTTAATAATAGGTTAATTATTTTTGCCTCTTTGATCTTTGGCGTTGGGATAGTAAAATATTCATACAAGAGAATATAAGTGAAATTATTATTGGCAAATTTTTTTTTACAAAATCGTCGATTTATCCGGAGAAGATAAATGATAGGAAAACGATATTCAATCTGCCAGGTGCATTTTTCCATGTGGCACGTGGATGACAGGCAAATCGACGTCTACAATACTGGGACACCTACAAATTTTGATCATGTATCCCTCACAAATATATATTCCTAGTGATTTATTAACTGTCACTCGGAGAAGATCAATTTTTAAATAAATATCTCGATATGCAATTTCTCTAAACTTTCCTGATTTCTAAAAAAATAAAAAAATAAAACACAAAATACAAAATAAAAAAAAAAAGAGAGAGAGAGCGATCGTTTATCAAGCAAAAAATATTCGTCTATTTCACGATAAAAAATATCCCAATAATTTCTTCTTAACGAATTTCGACAACGAGACGTACATCACAACAAATTGAAACATTTCATTTTTCTTTTATTTTTATATTTTTAAATTTAATTTATTCGATGAAACAAGGATGTGTCGTTTAAAAATTATTATTAATCATTCTTACATTATACCATTAACCGTTAACTCACTCGCTATTCCTACTATTAACTTAAGTATAATTAAAATTTTTCTCCTTCGTCGTTTATCTACGAATTGGATCGAATGCATTAACATTTATACCGTTTTATTTATTCCGCTCGATGATGGAATGCAATTAAAAAAAAAAAAAAAAAGAAAAGAAGAGAGAAAGAAAAAGAAAGAGAAAAAGGATAATACGCATAACGATATAAACAGGCGGAAGAAGTGGGGCGTATTTATGCGGCAATTAAAGTGTTCGATTCGATTCGAATCTCGCGCATATATCCAGCGCAACGGAATTATGCGAAACGATGCCTTCATTATTCATCGTGTACGCGCGCGCGCGCGCCCGATTATCGAATAATATTACGAATATAATACGCTATTATACGAGCACGACCGATTATACTTCGCATTCAAGTCGCACAAGAAATCTCTCGAAGGCAAGATTTAATCCGTAATTCCACCATTATTCCTTGTAACCACGATAATTCGCGTGCACCTATCGCGTTATATCGTTTTATTTGCTTACTTCGATACTCTCGTCCTCGAGAGTAGCTGGAATATCGATGCCACCTGTTTAAAACCACGTAAATAATCGAATCGTAGATTTCATATTTATCGTGTCTTTTCTTTTCTTTTTTTCTTCTTCTTCTTCTCTTTAATGCTCTCTCGATTCGACACTTTCAGTGAGTCTCGTCCCCTTTCACGAATATCATTTCAGAATATCAACAGAGAGATCGTGTTATCGAAACAAAAATTTATTTCTCCTCCACGAATTTCGTAAACTTGGCGCCAAATTCGAGGAAACAATTCTCTTTCTCCCTCTTTCTGTAACTAAGTTTCCAAACAAGAAGGAAATGGGACGTCGATTCGAGCATATACGATTTCTTAACCAACGCGTGTCGAGCGAAAATATCTGGAAGAAGGGTTTACAGAGATGTAGAAGTGTCTCTCCCTCCTCCTCCTCCTCCTCCTCTTCCTCTAACTCGGTAAGAAGCGCGTTTTCCGATCGGTTAAACCCCGAAACCTCGCCTCGAATAAAAGGGAGCCAGGGCTTGAAGGGAACAGAAGAGGAGGAGGAGGAAGAGGGAGAGCGACTGCGAGAGAGAGTCTCGAGTAGATTGAGCCGTGATTGAAAATTCCGCCTGCGGCGGGATTTCGATTTAAATTTATACGAAACCGGGCGAAAAGTTTCGTTACTTGTGCACCGGAAGTGTGATCTGCACGCGTGCGGCCTCCTCCTCTTCCGATTTTAACGAGGACTGATGGAATTTTAAGAGGCCGCTTCCCCCCTCTTCTCAGAAAAATCGAATAGAATTCGATCGGATGGGTCGGCTTGGAAATGTTTCTGGATTCTGCCCAGGAGATGTTTTTATTTCGTTCAGAGAGAGAGAGAGAGGGAGAGAGAGAGAGGAATTAAGGCCTCGCCCTTATCGGGGCGAATATGAATGGAGTCGTATTTGTACGTATATATTTCGACGCTGAAGAGGATTGCCATTGTTCTCGCTCTTGATGATGAACACCTTATCCGCGATAGGGTGAAGGTGATGAACAGTGGGAATGTTTTATCCTGGTTCACGTGTGATTGGTTTCTCTTGTGAAACAAGCAATGACGAGTATTCTGGTTATATTATCTTGTACTAATGTTGCGTTTTTACCTGCTAAAGTATCGTTCATTGCCTCGAGCAGAGAAATACTAACGATACTAATAAGAGATACTGATGTAATATTCAAATTTTTTTTTTTGGTTACAATTTCCAAAAAACTGTCGCAACTTGTTATTCAATATAATTATTATTTAAATTATTTTGTAGCATCGGGATGGAATTTGAATTATAATTGATTTTTAACGAGATATTTTGAATAAAAGTATAACTTGTGACTAACCGTAGAAACTTTGTGCGCAGGTTAAACTCGACAAGAGCCACAACGGCAAACTTTCGAGGGTTATCCACATCAGAAACATCCCCAACGAAGTATCGGAGGGTGAAATCATCCATCTTGGCATCCCCTTCGGCCGTGTCACAAACGTCCTCGTTCTCAAAGGGAAAAATCAGGTGAGTTAAAATTTCCATCCATGTTCGAATAAACGGTTAATTGTTTGTAATTAAAAGATTTAGCAATACCAAGTTTATGATATCGAATCGATAAATTCAGGAAACGGAATGACAAATTGTAATAATAATTAATCGAGATATAGTCCTTGAAAAATGACAAATTAACAATTGGTGACGAATTAAATAAGGAACGAGCAATCAGCGAAATTTAATTATTCGATCGATGCTCGAAATTCCTCGATAACGAAGAGTTGAACGGTCAAAATTCGAAATAAAGTATCTATTAGACAAGAAATCGATCAAACCCCAAATTTGCCAAACTTATTGCCAGATAATTCGTTATTCAATTCAGGCAATATTTATGTTAAATTAATCCTATATTCTCTGCAAATCATTGTAATCAAACGAACCGTTATAAATATAACGAAAACTTTTATATTTCTCTTTGCCAGAATTTTTGTGTTTCGAATTTGATGTCGTTCAATTTCTTCGTTTTATCGATTATCAAATTTCTCGATCGAATTACCCAGCAAAGGATCGGGTGAAAAATGACGGTTCGAATCGAAGGATGATGGGATACGCAGAGACTGGACCAAAATCCAAGCAAAAACGGAATTTGATCCGCATGATCGAGCCACTTGGCAACCGGGACGCGGATGGCCGAGCCGAGCAATAAGAGAAACAATCGAATCATCGATTTCGGCCAGATGATCGGCCGTTCGACCATCATTATCCATTATTATCCGTAGTGCACTTTACGCATCGGGAACATTTTCTCTCTCTCTGTTTCCCTTTTGTTTCCGCGTTTGATCACGTGCATTTCACACAGAGATTTCAGTTTCGATCCTTCTGTAATTCAAAATTTCGTTTCCCTAATATATTCTGGCTTCGAATTATAATATCGATGACAGACGAGAATCTTGTTGTTGATGACGAGAGCAGAAGAGAGCAGAATTCAAATTAAATTATATTTAATACTCTACGAAATGGAAAGAGAATTAGGAGAGAGTTTTCAGAGTTTCGATAGAAATTTTTTCTCGGTTGTAATTAAGGTTAATTTATTATTCACGCGTGAGGGAGGGAGGAAATTAAGATTATTATTTTTTGAGAACGAAAAGGGAAAGAAAAAAGTTGTGGATAAGTTTTATATAAGAATAACGTAAACTTTGCAAGTTGAATAATCTTTGTGATTTACTTAATATCTTACGGCCATCCGAAACCGTAGTTTTTCCAGAAAATTTAGCCTTTCTAACGTTTACACACATAATTTAAGTATTCTTTCGTTAGGGAAAAAACGGCTGTTTTTTTTTTTACTTTTTAGTTTCTTTTAAAGCAAATTCTTTTGTTAAACACGGTAGTTTTACGACGGTAGAGTTTTAAGTGGAGGGAAAATTTTTCTGAAAGGCAGGTTGTACAAAATTTCCTAGAGAAAACGAGGTTGTGAAGTTAGTATTCCGTGAAAAGGAGATAAAGTGTATGGGCGTTGGATATGAGATACGAAATTTTTCAAGTGGGTTTACATTAATTTTAATTATCCTAATTCCCGGGGAACTGAAATTTTCAAATGTGCAACTCTTCCTTTCCTATAAAAAAATAATTAATATTAATAACGACAGAAATTCTTTTTCCACAAAAACTCGCTTATTGTAAAACGGCGGGAAGAATAGCCGGGTGGAAAAATACACGTATAAAAAATATTTCGCGGAAAATATAATGGTAAAAAAAGAAAAAGAAAAAGAATTTATTCAATTTTCAATTTTGTTTCGCGCGGAATACACGGAAAAAAAAAAAAAAACATACACGCACCCTAAATATTCTATAACACAACGAAAGAATCGTTAACTATCGAGTTTCAAATTAATCACAATCGTGTAACCAAATAACCAAAAATAATTACAAGATTCGTAACGCGAAACCGAAGCAAAAAATCAATTTTCAGTTTTATTTCGCGGAATGCTAGAGATAAAACGCTATTTCGATATACCTTTTAAATATTCTCTATGTACTTTTAAATATACATATATAAATATAACTCATCTCACGATCACGTATCGAATTAATCACAATTGCCAAAAATAATTAGAATATCCGATCCGAGGCGTGGGCGAAAATCGACCTGCGCGCCATCTTTCCGCGCAGCGCGTTACAACGCGAAATTGAAAGCCGGGAGAGATTTAGCGATGCGTTTTCATTTAGAAGGGGGCTCGCCTCCCCCCCCCCCCCCTGGAAAATTACGCGTGTTCCGAGGATGAATGGAATCTCTGCACGCCGGAATATTTCGCCGCGGAACGATACGGTCCCGCGGAATAATTTGTCGCATCCTGTGTACGTTACAACCGAATTGGGATAAATTAATATTAATAGTCGCGAAACACGCGCATTTATCGTTTACCTCGATTACCGCCTCGTTCGACGTTTCAATCTTCGCCGCCGGATGATTTCAAAATGATTTCTCGCGAATGTGGAAAATTTCGGATCGTAATGGCGCAATTATTACACGGGCTTGTATGTACAAGTGTAGATGAAAATATATAACTCTGTTTATTTTATCTATTTTGTTATTCATCGTATGTCTTTTACGTCCGATATGTCTGTCCAATGAAAATTTAAAGTGATTAAGTTAGGTTAGGTTAGGTTAGGTTAGGTTGCAATGTGCGTTACAATACGATCGATTCGAGATGAATTAATATTGATAGTTGCGTTTGTCATTTAGCTCGATTATCGGCCTCGTTTCAATGATAAATTAGGTTAGGTTAGATTTCTCGCGAAAATCGTAATGGTGCAATTATTACATAGACTTCATACAAATGGAAAGATATGGAAAGAAACTCTGTTTTTGTTATTCATTATATATCTTACCGATATGTCTATCTAATGCGAATTTAAACTGATTAAGTTAGGTTAGGTTAGATTAGATTTCGTTACAATGTGTGTTACAATACAATCGATTCGAAATAAATTAATATTAATAGTTACGTTTATTATTTATCTCGATTATCGCCTGGTTTCAGTGATAAGTTAGGTTAGATTTCTCACGAAAATGAAAATTTTCGGATCGTAATAGTGCAATTATTATATGGGCTTCATACCAATGGAAAGTATCGAATATAACTCTATTTATTTTATCTATTTTATTCATTATATGTCTTACCGATATGTTTATCTAATGCAAAGTTAAATTGATTAAGTTAGGTTAGATTAGATTTCTCGTGAAAGTGGAAAATTGTAATGATGCAATTATTATGGACTTCATACAAATGAAAAGTATCGAATATAATTCTATTTATTTTATCTATTTTATTATTCATTATATGTCTTACCGATATGTCTATCTAATGCAAACTTAAACTGAGTTAGGTTAGGTTAGATTTCTCGCGAAAGTGGAAAATTTCGAATCGTAATAGTACAATTATTACATGGGTTTCATATAAATGGAAAGATATAACTCTGTTTTTATTATTCATTATATGTCTTACCGATATGGCTATCTAATGTAAACTTAAACCTAACTAAGTTAGATTAGGTTAGATTTCTTGCGAAAGTGGAGAATTTCGGATCGTAATGGTGCAATTACTATATGGGCTCCATACAAATGGAATATAACTCTATTTATCTATTTTATTCATTATATGTCTTACGGATATGTTTATCTAATGCAAAGTTAAACTGATTAACTTAGGTTAGGTTAGACTTTTCACGAAATTGGAAAATTTCGTAATGCTGCAATTATATGGGTTTCATACAAATGGAAAGATATAACTTTATTTTTATTATTCATTATAGGTCTTACTTATATATTTATCTAATGCAAACTTAAATTGAGTTAGGTTAGATTAGATTTCTCGCGAAAGTAGAAAATTTCGGATTGTAATAGTGCAATTATTATATGGGCTTCATACAAGTGGAAAATATAACTCTATTTATTCTATTTATTTTATTATTCATTATATCTCTATTTAATACGAATTTAAAGTGATTAAGTTAGGTTAGGTTAGATTAGATTACGATCTAATATACAATATAATCGATTCGGGACAAATCAATATTAATAGTCGCGAAACACGCGCATTTATCATTTACCTCGATTCGTTCGATGTTTCAATCTTCTTCGCGGATGATTTTAAAATGATTTTTCGCGAAAGTGAAGAAAATTTCGGATGGTAATGGTGCAATTATAACATGGACTTCATACAAGTGGATATAACTCTATTTATTCTATCTATTTTATTATTCATTGTATGTCTTACCGATATGTCTATCTAATGCAAATTTAAAGTGATTAAGTTAGGTTAGGTTAGATTACGTTATAATGTGTGTTACGATACAATCGATTCGGGATAAATTAATATTAATAGTCGCGTTTGTGCATTTACCTCGATTACCGCCTCGTTTCAATCTTCGACGCGGATAATTTTAAAATGATTTCTCGTGAAAATTTTGAATCGTAATTGTGCAATTATATTTCACAAATAGAAGGTATATATAACTCTATTTTTATTATATACCACATACATCTTGGTATACATCTGTTTCTCTTCGTCTAATGCAAACTTACACCGATTAAGTTAGGTTAGATTAGATTATATTGCAATGTGTGTTACAATACAACATCGATTCGAGATAAATTAATATTAATTTAGTCGCGAAACACGTATTTACCTCGATTATATTCGCTTATTCTACGTTAAATCTTCGAACGATGAATTTAAAATGATTTTTCGTGAAGAAAATTTATATATGATGCAATTGTAGGTTATGTTTGAATTTTTTATTAGATTCACAACTTGACAAATAAGTTTTGATCAATACCTTTTACTTTGATTCTCCAAAGTTTCTATTACTTTAACATTAGATAATGCAATATTTGTAATTAACATATACAATAAACTAAAACTTCAAAATCAATAAGATTCAACTCCCTAAACATTCAACTAATTATAATTACGTCTATCCAAACTCTTAGATCAAAAAGATATTATAATATTCCTTAAATTGCCAAATCCAAATTCAAGACAAACATCTTTCCATTCCTTGCTAAAAATTCTTTCCCTTCCATAATAATATTTCATACGCAACAAACCTCGCCCTAACCTCGAATCGTACTCGATCCCAAGCAAAAGTTTTCTTCCTTGTTACAAAATTTCCACTCCAACTTTTCACCCGGTTGCATTAAATCAACCTATCCATCAATTCTTCGCGACAGTTGGGAAGCGAGGCTGGTGGAAACCTTGAAACAGACTCGCACGGTTGAAATCGAATCCTATTACCCGCTCCTTCGCACAAAGAGCACGCACACGCGCGTTCATCGTGCGGCCCACGTACACGGCACCACGTACGCCGCGTTTCCGCCGTTAATGCGTATGTAATTTGCGCAGCGGCTAAATCTCTTCATCTGGCTCAATGCGGCGGACCGGTGCATCGATGCATTATTTTAATCCCCCCCGGTATAAACAAACCGGGAGCACGCATTATCGTACCTGTTGTACTGACCGCCCTAACACGCGTTCCGCTTGCCTACCGTTCACGTTTCCGTTAGCATGCATTAAATATCCGCAATCAGGATCTCGCGAGCTTGCATTGCTCGCATTCCCCTTTGACTCGACTTATTTTGCAGCCATTAAATTTGTTTTTCTCCTCCTTTTCTTCTTCTTCTTCTTCTTCTTCTTCTTCTTCTTCTTCTTCTTCTTCTTCTTCTTCTTCTTCTTTTTCTTCTTCTTCTTCTTCTTCTTCTTCTTCTTCTTCTTCTTCTTTTTCTTCTTCTTCTTCTTCTTCTTTTATTGTCAAAGATATTGTCGCGATAGGTTCTAATTGAAAGTGAAAAATTTCTTGGAAAAATTTGATAATTTTTAGAGGATGAATGCGTTAGAATAAATGAATCTTGATCGTGAAATTTGATTCTTAGTTTTTTGGAATATACGTTTCTAAAATTGAAATAAAATTTGGATAATTTATTGTTAGGGCACTTTCAACCTTAATTTATTTATTTTTAAAGATGTAGCAATATGGATGGCTCTTGTATTTTGATCGATCATGCAGAATATTTTAACTAAAGAAACACGCTTTGGAAAGAAGGGAGAATGTATTTGATAAAATATACCATACACCCCATGGGTTATTGTCATTAGTAGCCCGATATTTCGGTAGAAAATGTAGAGAAAGGAAATGTGTAACCATAGATGATTATGGATAGAAAATTGACGCTTTTTACCCGGGAAAGTGGATGGAAATAGAGTCAACTTGGAGCGAAGATAGGGTTACAAAAGTGAAAGATGAGACGAAAGGGGGATAAACTATGCAACATCGCGTGAAGTCTACAATTTCACGTTATCCCAAAGAATTGGAAAATTTGCAGAAAGTGAAATCGATCGAGACAATGTTTCAATTCTTCTCTTAATAATCCACTTGAAATTTCGGACGATTTTGAACGGATCCTTACGGCGTGTAATCAAACTTCTCCGTGTTTCACGAAGAGAGGAATCGCGTCATAAACGTTCGTCAAACTAAGGGAAAACGAATGATCGGGGCTCGAAACACCGATCTCACGGGTTTGACGGGTGTTTCCCCACCAGAAACCCTCGCCCAAGACGATTCAAGTAAACTCGATCACGTCACTGGGGGAGGGGAGGAAACTCTCTCGCCGTTTATTACCGCGTAGCAGACTACAGCTCGCGGGGCCGAGCTTACCAATTACACGCAAACAGACTGCGAAGCAGCATTGTTGGAACACGACAATGGATGGAGGTGTGCCACGGCTGTAACGTTGCGTCAAAGCGCCGCCAATCCCCCCCCCCCTCCTCCCCCTGTATGATGCCTCCGCCCCCGAGGATCAACGGGGCGGTGAATGCCTGGCGGTGGTGGATAGTAAATCGAGTTTCACGATGAACCGGGCGAGCTGACCCCCGCGGGCACTTTCGCTGTGTTTGCTTTGATTCGAAGTTTCCGGTTAAGTTGGTTACCGGAACAGCCGCTGCCCTCTTTGTCCGATCCCAACAGGATGGATCCAGCCGCCAGGCCCGCTGGATTTTCGATATCGTTCCCTGCTGCCAGTGTGTACCAAGGATTCATGCACCCTTTGGGATGCACGGTCATGATCACTGTCACGGATTTTCACTGATATTTCGGATAACGTGGAGGGGTGTGCATCGTCGTGTTGAGACAGGGATAAAAATGGGAGAAAAATGAACGGAGGATTCGTCAATTCTTTTGGGGAATCGGTTGGGATCATTTTCAGGAATTTTTATTGAAATTTTGGAGGGACGATGGATATGTGGAAAGAGTGTTTGCGTTTGGATGAGTATGGAAGGGGAATAATGAGAAGAATGAGTGGAAAGTTGCTTGCGAATTCGTGGATCTTTTAGGAATTGATCATTTTTAATTGAAAGTTCGGATATACGAGTGAAGGAGTGATGGGTATATGTCGTGTTAGAGTTGAAAGATTGTTTGTGTTTGGAAAGGGAATAATAAGTAAATGAATAGAGAATTGCCTGCGAATTTGTGGACTTTTTGGAAACCGATTATGTTCATTTTCAGAGATTTTGATATTGAAATTTGGATATTTAAAGGAATGATGGGTATATGTCGTGTTGAAAGATTGTTTGTGTTTGGAAAGGGAATAATGACTAAAATGAATAGAGATTTATCTGCGAATTCATGGGTCTTTTGGGAACCGATTATGTTCATTTTCAGGGATTTTGATATTGAAATTTGGATATTTAAAGGAGTGATGGGTATATGTCGTATTAGAATTGAAAGATTGTTTGTGTTTGGAAAGGGAATAATAAGTAATGAATAGAGAGTTACCTTCCAATTCGTGGACCTTTTGGGATTATGTTCATTTTCAGGGATTTTAATATTGAAATTTGGATATTTAAAGAAGCGATGGGTATATGTCGTGTTGAAAGAGGAATAATGAGTAGAATGAATAGAGAGTTGGCTGCGAATTCGTGAGCCTTTTGGGAACCGATTATGTTCATTTTCAGGGATTTTGACTGAAATTTGAATACTTAAAGGAGTGATGAATATATGTGTTGAAAGATTGTTTGTTTTTGAATGAGTATGTAGAAGAGAAATAGTGACTGAAGAATCACTTGTAGATTTTTAATGATGTTTTATAATAATAAAAATTTGTGGATCTTTTAAGTGTTGATCCATTCATCAGAAATTTTGAAATTTGAAAACGTGAAGTGATGAAACTTCTATCTATCTATTCTATTATTTATATTTATTTGATACATGGATGAATCTGGAAAAGAAAATATAACGCAACAAAAGTTTGAAGTTTATTATCTTTTCAATCTGATACTCGTAATTCAAAATTCATTTTATTTTGAATTTTTCGAAAAAGAGGAAGGTCTAGGTTGAAGTTAAGAAATATTAAATTTTAATTATATTTCATCATGTTCCACGTGTTGCGACACAAAGTTAAACTCCAAGTATATATCCAAACTAAAGAATCTTTCATTCTATTTGCATGGCTTAAAGGATAACCGAAATGAAGCGGTAATTTATTTCACTGGCTCGTTTTTGTTATTCAACATTTCATCATTAGTATACTCCTTTTTTCCTTATTGTTATAATAAGGAATCAGTTAATATCAATGAATATTGTTCCACATTTTAAAATTTTACGTTCGAGATAATTTGTGTTAAAGGAAAACATAGATTTGTACGCAAACCGATCGTTTTTCCATTTTCTGTACGATTATATTTGTTTCGCTCGTCAGTATCGCGGTTACTATGGCTCCGATCATCGATTTCTCATAATCATGTTTCCACCTGAATTTTCACACTTATTTCGCAATTTCTCAAACATTATTCTACGTTTCTTTTTTCTAATTTTTTTTTTTTTTTGTTTAATTTTCTAACATTTTAATAACACCGTGTAAAATGGGATATCAAAAAGAAGGACGGGGAAACATTTCATAACGCGATTAAACAATAATGGCGAACGTAACTTTCTTCCGAATAAATTAAATTAATCTCTTCCTCTATTTCGTCGAGATAAATTAGTTTCTTCGAGTTTGCGTTACACATTTTGGAACGCTCTATCTAACGCAGTTTCGCTACTCGCATAAAATCTATTTCTTACAATGCACAAACACATTTGAACGATAAAATTTTCTCCATTTTCTTCGAAAATCATTTATCGCCTCTTTCCAAGCGTTTTTCGAAACTTTGCGGGAAGAAATTAAATTCTAAATTTTCGAGACACTCTTTTTGACGAAGAAATCATCTTCATTTTCAAAATTTTCTTGCGATAAAAATTCCATATGTTATTACGAAGAATGTAAGCCAAACAAAAGATAAAAGATGATAAAAAAAAAGAATAAATAACATAATGGGAAATTCATAAGTCGTATAAAAGACACAAACCATGGGAGAAACACGGAATAGTGTAAACGGAAATCCGTATAAAAGAAAAACGTCAAATCACACGGAAAAATACTAGGAAATATATCAGGAGAAGCAAAGAAGTAACGAACGAGTAAACGATAAAGCAGAGATACGATATCTGAAAAGAAAAAAAGAATTCCATATCTAAAATATATAAAATATAAATTCGGTGTAAAATATAAATTCAAATTCGTCAAGTTAAAGGAAAACTTGAAAGACTTGAGAAAAGATTACGCAAGTAACGAAGAACGAGAATAAGGAAAATTAAATTTTAAAAGAAAAATGAATCGGGGAGGGAAGAAGAGATGGGAAGAGAAATCAGAAAACGTCACGATGGAAGGAAATGGTTATAATATGAAAACGTTTCGTTCGGGTAAAAGATACTTGGATGGCAAGGAATGCCAGGGAAATATGATAAAAAACGCGAGCATTCCGATCCATTCTTCTCTAATATTAACATTTTAAATTCAATTTAAATTCGATTAAACTTGGCCCAACCAGACCGTTTATATACCTTCGGTCAAACGTTTCCAGCGAATGGTTTGGGGTAACGTCTCGAGATGAACGGGGAGAGGGGGAAGGAGGGGATGAAAACAGAATGGAACAAGTGGATTCAACCGAACTTTGCGCGAACGCTCGATTCGTTCGCCTAATTATTAAACGTCCTCCGTTTACGTTTGTTCACAATTGTCCTAATGTTTGTTCATATCGTTAGCAAGTATTGTATTTCGTGTTATATTCGAAGCAAGGAACGAGTTCCTTTTGACTGAGTAACATCTCGTATCGATCTATCTTGGCAATTCGCAAAATCAAAACTTGTTGCATCGGGTCAAAGTTGAAGAAAGGGGAGGGAAAAATTGCATCGTGGGTTGTTGCATTATGGCGTGCGTCCATCGATTTCCACGCTAGGCTAGTATCGCATGTATCGAGCTCGTCCATCTGAATATCAACCCCCCCAATTGATTCACGACCTACTTCTCCTTCTTCCTGACATTTTTCAACAATGTTTCAGTCTTTTGTTCCTCTTCCTTTTTTTTTTCTTTTCTAAATATTTGTCGAAACTTTTTCTCTCCCTCTCTGTTGTTTCCTCCTCTCTTTTTCTTCGTCCTCTTTACTTATTAATTAAGAAAAAAATGTGGCGAAACGAAGGAGAGAGAGAGAATCGCAACTTTCACCACCTTTGACGATGGCCGGACTCATTAGGGAGCGAGATGGGTCGCGATGAAAATTTCATTTTTTAATTACCCGGCCTTGTAATGAAATTAATAAATTCAATAACGAGCATACAACAAGTTTGCCCAACTCTGCTGGTTAACTTGCTGTTTGTTTAAGACAAGAGCGGTGAAAAATGGTGTGCATTATTTTCTTTTTTTTTTTACACGTACGTGTATCGCTTCCCTGCACGATTTTAATTTATTCTCATAATTAATCGCTCCGTTTATTTTTCAAAAATTTCGTCAATTTCTCCTTTCGATCGTAAAGTTCTCGCGAAAATGTTACATTAAATGTGTTTCCATTTATTTTTTTTTTTTTTGTACAAGTAGTGACTTTCGAAATTCATCCATAAATATTCGTCCATCTTTTTTTCTTCTCGCTATTTTTTCCATTTGGGTTCGACAAATTACAAAAGAAGGTTTGAATTAAATTTCGGTATATAATTTCCATATGCCAAATATTTATACGGGATCCTATTCGAATTTCAGTATTTCCAAGTGGAATATATTTCAGGATCGTATTTTCGAATTTCTCATAAATGCACAATTTGGATTCCAAATTCGTTTATCGCAATTTAATTTTTTCCCGTGTAGCAAAGAAAGATACAAACGAGACTTCCAAGTCGAATTTAGAGCCAAGTCATTGCGCCAATAATCTGTTAAGTGCACTCTTTATATTACTTTTACATCGCTAATACGTGCATTCACGTCAATCCTGCTTCTTACAAAGTAAACTCGCATGTATAAATCAGCATCCCTTAAGCATCTGCACGATCACTTTTTTTATTTCAAAGCTGCAATCTTTTGAAGGATAATCGAGGAAATTCCTGTTTTGTCCTTTTGTCCCGGCTCTCTAGAAATTACAGTTTACGAGCCGTGGCCGTTTCCTCCTCTCCTTCCTCTTTCTTTCTTTTTCCTTTCTCTTTTCCCTTAATTTTATGAGGCGTGAATCAGATCACGTGTACTTTCGCTCGTAGTTTTACGAGCCCGAGCTCTCGGTTTTGTAAGTCGATTCCCGCTCTCGCGGGGAAGGAATTAAGATCCGTTTTAAAGGGATTTTTAAAGCGACGTCGAATTTACCGTGGCCGGTTTTATGGTTTTTGTTTTGTTTGAAACGGAGGAGAGGGGGAATTACATTCCCCCCTTTCCAACGGGGGCTTGTTAATACACTGGGACGCTATTAATTCGATAATTGCTTTCCGCAGGAGGGAAGGGAAATGTCTGTTAATTTTCTTGATGAAAAGGGAAATTAAATAACGAGATCTGTTGTAATTAAAAGTGGCAGGCGGCATGCACTTCCATGCGCTAAGGGTATTAATTTAATCCCATTTTATTCCCATTCTAATAAATTCTTCCCTAACTCGAATTTCAAATTTTTTCTTTCATTTCTATCTAATCGTCCCGAACAATCGAACATCATCGAGCAACGAGAAAAATAAAAAGACACGGAGAATTGTATTATCTTTCTTCGAGGAAATCGAGATGCATCTCTTTTTCTCTCTCAATTCAACTTTGTGAGGAAGGCTGGAAATAATGAGAATCGTGTACAAGTAAGAATTGTTTCCTCCCTGCTTTCCACCAGCTGATTGTTTCCTATGAATAGAAAAAAAAAAGAGTTGTTCCTCCTTTTCGTACTCGAATTATGATCAAAGATTCTTCCCCTTCTTTCGAGCAACATCGGATTCGAAATTCAGTGATCCGAACGGAACAATCGGCGAACGAAATCAATCGGGGCAGGGGGAGGGGGAGGGCGTTTTTCTTTTCTTAATTTCCGTCCGTCAGAAACTGGAACGAATTCCAGTGGCTTAATATCAGCGCTCCCCCGACGTACGTCTTCCTGGGAAACGTGAAAGGGCAAGATATCCTCTCTCAGTCATGTTCGGATGAAACCGATTTTTCGAATCCGTTCTTTCTTGCGAATATTTTTGTGGGAGTACGTTTGAGGAAGAATATCTTGATTTTCGTGCGCAGAAGAAGAATTTAAAGTGTACTTCATTCTTTTTGGGATTTGTAGATATTTAATTTGCAATTTTTGTCGAAGAAGAAGAAGAATTGTGTTTCCTCCCCTGAAACCTTTATGGTTTCCAAAAAATTTTTGTTTTATGATATTTTCATGAATAAAATGGTAATTGTTGCTTTCAAATCTTCCTATGTAATAATTTTAGTTTAGTTAAAATAATTATAATAAGAATAAATGATAATTTTAGTTTAGTTAAAATAATTATAACAAGAATAATTGGAATAATGTTCATTTTGGAAAATATTAGAAAATATTAGATTAGAATAGAATTTAAAATTTCGAGAAAGGAGGGGAGAATGTGAGAGAAAAATAATCCGGGGAAGACGCGATCGAGTTGAAATACCACAGTTTCCGGTCTGAAGAGAACTCGAGGACTTAGAATGTCGTCATTAGGGGAACGAGAAACCGTCGAACTTGCGAAAAACTCTCCTCTCGGGAGAAGAATCGCGTTTCAGACGCAATGAAAACCGTTTCAGACCTCTTGAAACACGCGTTGGAACGTTTTTAATAACCGGTTTCAGGGTCATCACTTCCGGCCGCCAACAAAATTCCCGGGGAAATGAAACATTTTTACCGATTCCACGATACCACGAGGCGGAAGAGAGCCCTCCTCCCCTCTCTCTTTTCCTCCCTTCCTCGTTTGTCGGTTGATCCACGCGTATCGCGGAAGGAGAAATGGAAAGAGACTTCGAGACTTCTTTACAACGATATAAGAAAGTTTTAATTAAGATCGTCTTTGAGGATCGTATCATAAGACCGGTCTGTGCTCTGTTAACGAAAATAATCAACCGTTGTTTAATTCGATTCACGCTTTTCTAACGCGATATTGATGATAGATATTTTCTTTTAAAATCAAAAAATCGTTTAATTTTCGAAATTTTGTAGAGAAATAAACCGAATACGTGAAGACGAGAAATATAATTAAAATTCTTTCCAAGATGGAAAGCACGTTAATTCTAATTTTTACTTCATTAAAAGTAATATCAATTGGAAGAAAAAAATTTGAAGGTGATAATTCATTTGATGATTCGAAACGGAATATTTATACTTTGCAATAATTATTTAAAATTATTTAAAAATATTTGGATCGAGGAACATAATATTATTTCTTATTCAAATTTATTCGTTCGAATTGAGTTCTTTCGAGAATGTTGGAGAAAGAAAAAGCATTATCACGCGCGTTTATCTCTCTCTCTCTCTCTCTCTGTCTCTCTCCTTCCCTCCCTCCCTCCTATGTAATTACATTACCCTTCGTCTAACTACACAACGTATCAAATTTAATGGCGGATCACATGTAAGGGAAACAGCGATTAGGTGACTCATTATTCCCTTTTGGTCGTTAATGAATCGAGATTTTCATCGTATAATCGTAGCTGTTGATCCGCTTTCATCCGGCTGTTTGCCATTTTCATCATTGCTACCATTGGCTACCATTTATCTGAAAACTCGTCGACGAGAGGATGGTTGGTCGCGATCGGCGATCATTAACCCGGAAGAGTCGCGTTTAATTGGTAATTAATGCGGTTAATCGGCCGGGTTAATGGTTTTTTATGCTGCCGCGTCGTTCTTACGGCCTCGTTACCACGTGTTGTCATTACGATTTTTCCTCTAACGGATGCTAAAGAGGGAACTGTTATCCGTTAAATTTCGCTCCGAATTTTTTCTCCCTTTGTTTCGTTTCACGATTTTGAACGTTTAAATTACGAATTATACAACATAGCGTATTATTTTTATTTTTATTTTTAAAATAATCGATAATTACTCTCTTAAAGTTATGACAATGAAATTTATATATGAATGATGAACAAAATATAAAACTACGCGCAATAAATTTTTTTATCTTTATATCAGAAAAAATTTCACTTCCACTGCACTTGTAATTATATGGATTTTTATTTCTATATATAAGTTATAAGTTCAAAATAATTGTTTCTATTTTCCTAATTCATATCTTTCTTATTAAAAAGAAAAATTGCATCGAGGTACAGTTTTTATATCGATAAATAAAATTTTATATATTTTATATAAAAGAAATTTAATTTTTAGAATGAATTCTTTTACTTTCTTATAATTTTTGGATAATCAAAATTACAAATTTTGTACATTTTTATTTTTATTCAAAATAATTTTAAATTTTATTCAATATATTCTCATAATTTTCAATTTTCTTTATACCGATAACCATATCGGATATAAAGAAATTTAATTTGCATAATGAAAATTTTACACACAATTCCTGATACACCATGAAAATTGCACAGCTTATACACTATATTTTGTTTCCAAGTTCGAAGTTAATTCGAAACTTTGGAACATTCAGAAAGAAAAATTACAACGCAATTTTCATACCGATAAGCAAATATAAAGCTGCACGATACACAAATTTTATCCAGAAACGTATTGTATTTTTCTTATTTCGAGAAAGCAATAAAATCATATATTAAATTTCGACATTTTCTAATTTTTTTTTTTTTTTTTTTTTGACTATTCCTCATTGGCAATGATGACCCAAGGACGAGTTCAATTTTCGCCACAATAATCGGGATTCGTTGTCGCGTCCCGACTGGGAACAGAAGCCACGGTCGCCATGCATTTAGGATCCAACGATGTCAATGTCGCTGCGTTTGTTATATACACCTCTTTCCTCCTCGTAAACGGCACGCTTGTTAGAGTCGTGTTTTTTTTTTTTTTTTTTTTTTTTTTTTTACGCGATGGAATAACCTTTGTGACGTGGACGTAAAATACACAAGAGTGGGTGTTTGATTTGTTTGAATACATTTTCCGATTCTCGTCGCCTTATCGATTGAGCATTTTTCTCTATTTAGATTTAAAATCGATTTATTCTTTTTAAAAAATGATTCTAGTTAAAGGTAATTATCGTTGTATCAAAGTTATTTCTCGGGATAAAAGACACAGAGAGGGATTAGTAATTAAATTTATGATTCTGGACAAATTAGATTGATTTGAATATATTTTTCGATTTTTGTCACCTTATCGATTGAGCATTTTTTTCTATTCGGATTTAAAATTGATTTATTCTTTTTAAAAAATGATTCTAATTAAAGGTAATTATCGTTGTAACACAAAGTTATTTCTCGGGATAAAAGACACACAGGAATTGGTAATTAAATCTATAATTCTGATCAAATTAGATTGATTTGAATATATTTTTCGATTCTTATCGATTGAGCATTTTTTTCTAGGTTATTATAGGTAATTATTGTTGTATAACAAAATTATTTTTCGGAATAAGAGACACACAGGGATTGGTAATTAATTGGATTGGTAATTAAATCTATGATTCTGGCCGAATTAGATTGATTTGAATATATTTTTCGATTCTCGTCACCTTATCGATTGAGCATTTTTTTCTATTCGGATTTAAATTCGATTTATTTTTTTTAAAAAATGACTCTAATTAATTATCGTTGCATCAAAATTATTTCTCGGGATAAAAGACACAAAGAGGGATTAGTAATTAAATCTATGATTTTGGGCAAATTAGATTGATTTGAATATATTTTTCGATTCTTGTCGCCTTATCGATTGAGCATTTTTTTCTATTCGGATTTAAAATCGATTTATTCTTTTTAAAAAATGATTTTAGTTAAAGGTAATTATCGTTGTATCAAAGTTATTTCTCGGGATAAGAAACACACAGGAATTGATAATTAAATCTATGATTCTCAATCAAATTAGATTGATTTGAATATATTTTTCGATTCTTGTCTTTTATAGAATATACATGATTTTTTCTATTGAGATTTAAAATGCTATATATATATATATATATATATATATATATATATATATATATATATATATATTTGGTAATCAATTTATTTCTTTTTAAAGAGCGAGTATTCTAGCTTGAAGGTAATTATCATTATATCAAAGTTATTTCTCGGGACAAGAGATACAGAGGGATTGGTAATTAAATCTCTGTCTATGATTCTGGGCAAATTAGATCCGAAGTAGGTGGAAGGTCCTTCAGAGACGTCTAATATTGCGATAGTACGGAGGTGAATGAACTTCTTGACTGTGGGAGTTGAATGAACTCCTCGAGCCAAGCTTACGAATGACAGATGTCTGTGACGCGGGGAGGGAGGGGAAGGGAAAAAAGCTCGTAATTCTTCTCAATGCGTTCAATCTTAATTAGAACGAATTATGCCAATATACATTATTATCACGTCTGCTATAAAACTGAACGAGTTCGAGTATTATACGAATCCGTTGAAAATACATTTCGAAAGTTCAGAACAAATTTCTTTTCTCTGTGCACAAACGAAAAATTAAATTATACCATTTAAAAAAAAGATAGATTTTTACACCAACACCAAAAAAGAAAAAAAGAACAATTCTCAACGACTAGAATCAGATTATATTCCTCCTTTTAGGATTTAGAGAGGAAAATATGCTTTAATCCCGACAAATCTTTTCATGATACATGATTTTATTTATCCTTCTAAAACAATCATAAATATTAATCTCTGACGAGGATTCTAATCGCGAGAGATAAATATTTCAAACCTGACGGAGGGGGCCGCAAAACGTTGGCCGGCCACGATACGCCACGAATTGGAAGAACGTCGAACGTTGGACGTTGACACGGAGCGGAAGCTGTCGGAAAATGGAGGCGAGCCGGTGCGTTGGGATCGCTGGAAATAGCCGGCTAACACGGCTTAATCGGATCTCATCCTGTTTGCTATTGGATTAAAGTAACTCGCTTAAGACCCGGCTCTAACCTCGGCATTGATCCCGTCGTTTAACTCGCAGTTGCTGGAAGGCCGTGGCGAATTTTCGCCCGGTCAACCGTGGATAACTTCGTCAAACCGACGTAGAATCGTCGCTTTCCCCCGCGATCGTTAGTCGAAAGTAGGCTAACGTGTACCGTGATTCGATAGATGGCTCGTCAGTCGAACCGAAACCCGATTCCGAATTTGTTGCTCGTTCCGATTTCGTTTTGAATTTTGACCTAGGATTCTACGCGCGTTTCGTGATTGATGGATCATAGTTCCAGGTATCCCGTCATGGTCTTAATTTTATTTTATTCTATTTTCGAAATTTTGCGAATTTTGTGAAATTGTTTTCACGCATTATACGCGAGAGACTCGACGATGTATCGACAGTCGATAAATTTGACGAATTGACGTTTAATATAGAATATACTTTTTCTTTTTTTTTTTTGGAAAACTTGGAAATGAGACGGGGAAATTAAATTTTACACTTTGTTTTACACTTTAAATATACACCGTTTATTCTAGTATATATTTCACGTGTGCTCGACGATCGATTATTTTATTCAATATCTTTCGACGTTAACCACTCGTGTCGGATCTCGGTTATATTATATACGAGATTCAATTCTAATCCATCCTAATTTAAAAATCAATATAACAAAATTACATCTGACATTTCTCAATTCAATACTTTCTCCTCCCTTCTCTCAAACAAGCTCAAACAATTAACAATTAACTCTTGAATTGTTCAATTTTTCAATTTTTTCAATTCCTTGATACCTAGCTTCCTCGAAAAAGAGGGGAGGGAGGAAAGAGAAATTCTCCTCATAATAAAATTACATTCGACATCTCTCAATTCAACCAAATACTTTCCCCTTAAACAAGCTCAAACAATTAACAATTAAGCTCCTGAATTGTTCAATTTTTCAATTTTTTCGATTCCTTGATACCTAGCTTCCTCGAAAAAGAGGGGAGGGAGGAAAGAGAAATTCTCCTCATAACAAAATTACATCCAACATCTCTCAATACAATACTTTCCCCTCCCTTCCCTCAAACAAGCTCAAACAATTAACAATTAATGTCCTGAATTGTTCAATTTTTCAATTTTTTCAATTCCTTGATACCTAGCTTCCTCGAAAAATATATAACAAAATTATATCCAACATCTCTCAATTCAATCAAATACTTTCCCTTCAAACAAGCTCAAACAATTAACAATTAACCACTTAAATTTTTCAATTCCTTGATACCTAGCTTTCTCGAAAAAGAGGAAAGGGAAGAAAAAGAAATTCTCCTCATAACAAAATTACATCCGACATCTCTCTATTCAACCAAATACTTTCCCCTCAAACAAGCTCAAACAATTAACAATTAACCTCTTAAATTTTTCAATTTTTTCAATTCCTTGATACCTAGCTTCCTCGAAAAAGAGGGGAGGGAGAGGAAAGAGAAATTCTCCTCAGCCCCTCGAGACGCCGATAAATCCTCCATAAAAACGGAAACCAGGTCGGGACCCCCCTTATCCAGGGCCTGGCCGCGCGGCTACTGAATAAAAGAATCGGGGGCGGCAGGGGAGGCAGGGATCGATCGTAGGGCGCGAGGCCGATTAATAAATTGCTTCCGTTCAATTATAGGCCCGTGATAAATCGGCCCGTCTACAGGTAGTTGGCCCGCTCGTCACCGAGGAAATTGAGCGACACACACGCGAGCGCGCGCGCACGTGTGCTTCGACGACCAACCGCCCTCCTCTCTCTCCCCCCCCCCCTCCCTTTACGAAAAATTGAAAAGTTAGCCTCGGCCGAGATTGACTCGGCCGACGTGTACGGGTTAACCCGCACGCGGCCAAAACCCTGCTCCACCTTCGAGAGATTTTTTTCCCCGCGGGGAAATCGGTTGCGCGCATCCCTCCACGATTTCGCGTTGCCTTTAATGAACGTTCAACCGTTCGCAGCTCCAGACGAGATTTTTATGATTTCACGCACAAATTGACGCATGAAGTTTTGTATTTTAATATTTTATATGTCTTTACGTATAAAGTTTTAAAAAAGTCATATATTGTTGTTTTGTGGAAATATTTTATTTTGAAACAAGGTGCAGATCTCGGTTTGTCAGTTTCTTTCTAATTTTTTTATCGCATAATTATTTGTTTTTAATAAATTTATTAGATTAAATTAAGAAATAGTTTAAAGAATATGTAATAGTTCATTTATGGTTTGTTTGAAGATACTTGCGATCCTGCAAACTTTTCGGGTACGAATTGTATTCTTCGCGATATATTTTTCGATTCTGTGCGTATTATCCATTTGGAATTTTCTGTATCTTCTATAATATCTTCGCTCATAATTATTACTTTCACATTCATTGTCTATTATTCTTATTTTTCATATACCTTTTATTTTATTTTCATGTTCAACATTTCCTCCAATTTCTTTATGAATATAATTTCGTCATTCAATAATGAAAAGTCAAACTCATCTTTACTTGAAATTAATTTCATTAATGTACTTCATACTTACAAAACTTAAAAATTTTGAAAATAATATTTCTATTCTCACGATTGTCAGATTCAGACTAACGCCGAAGATCAAGGTCTAATTTGAGATGAAAAATCTAGCCATTTAACAATATATTATTCTACATTTCTTAAGATTAAACAGCTTAGGAATCTTTATAAAGCGATATTCTAAAAAAATCAAACATAAATAACTCAAATGGTGACTCTCGCGCAAAGGGTTAAAAAATCTCCCTCGTCGAGTTTCTTTTTTCATCTTATTATCATCGTATTATTATTTCCTGACTTGTTTACACTGGAAACGGAGGATGTTGCCATTATTCTTCTCCCCGAGCCAAGAAAAATCTTAGCTGCAAAGACGAAGGACAGGAATTCTTTCGACCCACGCAAACAATCGACGATGTTTATATGGGAATGCAAATACGAAATAACGAGGGAGTGGTCGCATCCGATTATCTCTTCAGAAGCTAATTAAAAGGAATCGAACTTGAATATGAATATCTCCGTGGAAACGGAGATAATATCGGCTCGACTTGATTAAAATTTTCTTTTTCAATCGCGCGAATAATTTTATTCGATTCACAAAATAATCCCAAGCAGATTAAACAATTTAAATAATTTCTTAACCATTTCTTCTTTTTCCATTGAACACCTGTCTCCAGCATATCCAACAAACACTCTCTCTTCGAAATCCAAACGTATCACTCTGACTATCCAATTGCAATCGCGCGAATAATTTTATTCGATTCACAAAATAATCCCAAGCAGATTAAATAATTTAAATAATTTCTTAACCATTTCTTCTTTATCCCATTTTCCATTGAACACCTGTCTCCAGCATATCCAACAAACACTCTCTCTTCGAAATTCAAACGTATCACTCTGACTATCCAACTGCACACACATAACACACACACACACACACATACACACACATACACATTGTGCACGCGATACACTCTTCTCCAAAGCGACGAACATCCTGTAATAAAAAAAAAAAAAAAACCCGAAAAGTCCAAAGAGCGCACGATCGGCTTTTCGGCTTGCGAGCGACTTTTTTTCTCCGTGGAGGAGAAGCCGCGACGAAGACAGAAAAGAAAGAGGAAATTACAGAGAATCGGGGGTGGAGGGGAAGGGAGAGAGAGTGGCTAGAGGGTAGGTAACCGACAGGGGTGGTCGACCAAGAGTTTTCACCGAGGCTTTTCTGCGGCTTCGATTCCCATTGGCCAACCACGAGCCACTATTTTCCCTCTTTCACCCTCAGAGGGTTATCCTCTGTGTGTGTGTGTGTGTGTGTGTATATGTGTCGTGTTGTCCCTATTGCTAGTTACGTTTTTCACTTGGCTCCCTCTCACGATCTATTCGCGGAAAGTTGGTCGAGAAACTTTTTCATCCCGACTTCCGGCCGTTCCGTTCCGAGGTACACAGGGGGAGGGGGAGGGTGCTACTTGGATTCGAACACCCTCCACGAATCCCTCAACCTGTGTAGTACACCTGTAGCTCTTTTTTATTCGTTGGACGAGGGGATAAAAAAGTCACTGCGGTGACTGGAAAGTAATTTTGGCGGGTAAAGGGGGGTGGGTTTGGATAAAAGTGTAGAAAGGTGCATGATCTTGATGATTTTTATCGTTTTTCTTTTTTTTTTTTCCGTAAAATATCATTTTGTAAACGATGTGATGAGGAATAGAGTCTCTCTCTCTCTCTCTCTCTCTCTCTCTCTCTCTCTCTCTCTCTCTCTCTCTCTCTCTCTGTTTGTCTGTCTCTCTCTGTCCCTCTGTCTATATGTCTATCTGTCTGTTTATCTGTCTCTCTCTCTCTCTCTCTCTGTGTCTGTTTGTCTGTCTCTCTTTGTCTCTCTGTTTATATGTTTATCTGTCTGTTTATCTGTCTGTCTCTTTCTCTCTCTCTTTCTCTCTCTTTCTCTCTCTGTATGTCTGTCTGTCTGTCTCTCTCTCTGTCTCTCTCTGTCTCTCTGTCTATATGTCTGTCTATCTATTTATCTGTCTCTCTCTCTCTCTCTCTCTCTCTCTCTCTCTCTGTCTCTTTCTGTCTCTCTGTCTATATGTCTGTCTATATGTCTGTTTATCTGTCTGTCTGTCTGTCTGTCTCTCTCTCTCTCTCTCTCTCTCTCTCTCTCTCTCTCTCTCTCTCTCTCTCTCTCTCTGTTTTCATTTTTCATTTCTTTTTCAATTATTATTGGTGACAATGTATTCGGCTGCGAGAAATTTTGGACAAAGTCTAAGTGTAGTTAAATTTATAGTTAAATAAAATGGATCTGTGTAAACGGAAAAAATTAATAGTAAATGAATTTTAGGAATGCTTTGCCACCGCAATCGAACAATCGTATAAACGTGTCGTCAAGATAAATAGAAAATTTGAAAATACGAGAGATCTTGTGTGAAAGTATAGGGGAAATATTTGTTTTTCCGATTAAAAGGGGAGGGGAAGTTGCGGCGGTGAGCAGTTTGCAGTGCAAGTTCAATTGGCGATGGAACACTATTAGTCCATTTACAAAGTTCAGAGAAACAGAAACAACTATTAGGGTATTCAATATTCCAAATCTATCTAGCCATGAATTAAGCAACTTCCACGATAATCACGGAACAATGGTCCAAATAGTTGTTACCAACTGGCGCGTTCATCAATTCACGATTGATTAGCCTTTCGTTAAATCCCCTTTGTAACTTTTCTAACCAACTACGTATCCTTTACGATACGTATCATTAAATCATTCCGCATTATCGATTTATTTCTAATCATCTGATCATCGATTCCATCATCCTTTCTTTCATTTTCCTTTTTTTTTTTTTTTTATCGCAATCCTGCACATTTCGCGTTTATTTTTTTCCCCTTCACACGCGAATACTTTTACCTAGTAAATTCCTTTTGCCGCTAATGGAGCACATGTGTCCCATAAAGTTTTGAAAAATGACCGAGGAACAAACATAAACTACTAAACGTACACGTCCCGTGGGTGGAATTCGAAATCTGAAAGTAGGTATAATTTTTCTTCGAGGGCCGTGGACCATTTGTCCAAGTTAATTATCCGGAACGGAAGTTTTTTTTAAAAACTAAAAATATTTAGCGAACCGCGGAACAAACGCGAATCAGATATTTAATATATCCAAGAATTAAATAATTCCTGTAACTTCAACATTTTTATTCTTCCTATATAATTCCAAAAAAATAAATAAACAAAATATCGCGTGTTTATTCATTTTTATACCAAATATTCATTTTTATACCATCAATATACCAAATAAAAATATCTCCCTCTGCTTAAATATCTTTACTTAAAAAAAAAGAAGAAGAAGAAGAAGAAAAATCGTATCACTTTCCCTAAACCGAATCATTCGATTAAAAAAAAAAAAATCTTCTCGAATCGCGCAACAAATCACTGGATCCCAAACGCCGTCCAATTCCAAACCGGAAATCCCTGCTCCGATTCCCTCCCTCCCTCCCCGTATCGGCTCACCCTCTTACACGACGAATACGAAACGAAGCAACTACCACCACCGCCAACGTTCCACGAGTTGCATTTTCCATTGTCGAAGCGGCAATTTTTGCTCGAGCGGTTCAGCGCTAATAATTTTCCACGGCGCCGGAAGCGAGGTTCCGGCAGGTTAAGCTCTGATATCCACCCGCTCTCCAGAGACACGTGGCTGGCTCCATTGGTTCGATTAATTAATTAGCACCCATTATCGAGTTTCGAGTCGAGAGGCGCTGTGTGTGTGTTTTCCGTTTACCCTCGAGAAAGCAGATGGCTGAGCTGGCCCCGGAAACGAGGAGGAGGGGGATGAACGCATAATTTAATTCCTCGAATGCCATCTTCACGGACACTTCCTCCCTCTCTCTCTCTCCTTGTCCAGTCTCTCCTTCCTCCAGATAGACAAATAACGTTGAGGATTTTTCTACTGTTTCTAAACGAACATAGAATTTTGGATCTCTCTCTTGCGCTTTTTATGTTATCGTTGCGTGTAAGGTGAACGATATGGAAACAGCAAAAAGTGTAGAAAATTGGAAAACAAATTTTCTTCTTATTGCATTTCTATTATATATAAGTTTATATAGGAGAGAATGTTATTATTTGGATTCTATTGGCGTTCTTTCGTCGAGGAAATCTTTATTTCTAAATTTCCGAAACATAATCAAACGTAAGAGTTCTTGTATTTCCTTTTTATCAATCTAATTCCTAATGAAACCTTTGTTTCATTTCGTTTCTTTTCTTGGAGGACAAAGTAAAATTTTATTAAGCTAGTTATATACATATATATATGTAAAAAAGAAAAGAGAATAATAATGGACTTGAACGAAACTCAATCGATTGAGACGTGAATACCGTGAGATTTTTTTATTCCCAGCCAGAATGAATTCGATTCAGATTTTCCCTCGTTTTCCACGTTCTCGATCGCGCGTAAAGAGATATATACATATATACATATATAGAGAAAGAGAGAAAGAGAGAGAGAGAGAGATCGGATTTTAGCCCGAAAAATTAATAAACACTCGAAAGGCTAAGAGGATTACCTCGGTTTCGGTTAAAGCTCGTGTTTCCACGAGTCTACAATGACGCGAGCACGCGGCCGGTTCTCACGGCCGCGCACAAAACTCGATATAACCCCCTCCCTCCCCCCCTCCTTCGGTGCATTATGGTTTTCACCGGACGAAGCTGCTTATAATAAATCATTCGGGCCTCGTAAATGTTATTCTCCCTTCCCCTCCCTCCCTCCTGGGATATATATACTTGAAATGAACAAAAGGGGAGGGGAGGAGAGGAGGGCTCGGTCGCGTGATTCAGCTCGTCCGGTGATGAATCTACACGCGCCTCGTCCTCTTGATGAATAATTAGCCGGATGGATGTTTAAGGATTTCCCTTAATTCTGTAATGACGAGTGAAATTGAAATTATCGCCTCTTCCGCGTTTATTTATTTTACGCGGGAGATGGAGGGGGGAGGGAAGGGAGGAGAGAGGATTAATAGTATTTAATATAATACTCGGCGAGGATTTAAGAGTTCACGTTGTAAACTGAATGGAATTATTCATTCGTTACTTGTTATTATTACGTAGTTGTGGTGATCGATAAATTTGTGATTTTTTTCTTTCATCTTATTCCTTCTGCTTGCTTTTCGAAAAATTTTAATGTCAATTCTAATTCCATCGTAATTTTCTCTTAAATAGATCTTAAATAGTTGGGTAAATTCGTAAATGGACTTTCCTTCTTCTCAAAATAACGTAACGTAACGAAAATAAAATACACGTCTCGTTACGGAGATTATTTTTTCAAATCCTGTTTTCACCTCGATCAACATCTATCGTGGCTTCGATTAACGAGAATTTATCTCGGAATCAATTTATAACCGTATAAATTATTTCTTCCGCCTCGATCCTATCCTTCGATCTCCTCCTCCTCCTCCTCCTCCTCTCCGTAAACCGCCGCCCGTAAACTCGTCCCGTAACAGAACCTATAAGCCGTAAACAATGGTTACGCCCTGTACACCCCGTCAAATTATCAAGATATATATTCCCCCTCCACCTGATGGGGGTTGCCCTCTTGGCAATGGGGGGGTGGACGAGAGGAACTCGGCGCAGACACTCGTCGGCCCCATTGCACCCTGGGGTCTGTATTAATGATATAATATTTCTTTGATTCACCTTAGGAGCTTCCACCTTAACAACCCCCTCGGTCTACCCCTTCTTCTCTTTCTCTCTCCCTCTCTTTCTTTCTCTTTCTCTCTTTCTCTTCTCTCTGTGCGCCCGGTTTCTCGTTTAAACGGGGGAGAAGAGGGTGGTGAGTGGGGGTGAGTTGGGGGAGGGATGGTGGCACAGGAAAGGAGGATGACGGAGAGGGAAAGAAGAAGGTAGGGAATTCGAGGAGGCGCGGTAAAGGGGATGGACGTGTTCAAACGTAGTCGTTTCGCATCCCTTATAACCGGGATAAATTACATTCATGCTCCAACCCCCTCGTGAGCCGCGCCTTCGCGTCATCGACGAGCAAACAAGCCGGGGCTGGGCTCGAATCGTTGAGACGAGATCCTCGGAGAGTTTATTTAAATCAGAAATAACTCTGCTTCTTAGCTCTGGAGCAGGGTGGAGGGTGGTTTGCTTACCGGACGCTTACGTTTTTCATCAATCGCGGAGAGGAGGGTTGTTTCGGTTCGAGCTTCGTTGCTGATACTTTGGCGGGATTTTTATTTAAACGGGGAGAAGTAGTTTTTTTTTTTTTTTTGCGAAATTTTGCAATTGTTAAATTGAATTTTTAATTCTAAATAGAATTATATTTTATCCATTGGAATGATACGTTGCAGATTTATTACAGGTACAGTTTTTTCGATATGATTTTGTATACTTTGAGTGACGATAATTCAAAATAATCTTCTTCTTCTTTCGTACAATCTTCTTCCTTGAAAAATTCGTGCAAATATGAATTTTGTATTTTGAATGCCGTCACTTTTATTGGAAATATTTTAACCGTAAATCCTACTGCATCGTAGAAAATATATATCGAAAGGAATAAAGGAATATAATTTAAATTTCGATCGCAGGAAAACGCCTCTCCCCGATTTAACTAATTTTTGGATAATAATAACAAGTTGGGATTTATTTCGCGCGTGAACGAAGAAAAAGAAAGAAAGTAAAAGTACATTTCGGTGTCGAAAAATATGGGTACTTTCAGAGATGGGCGGAAGTCCGCGGAGAATTTCCGCCTCTGTGCGTGAATAAATTTTGATCGAGCGACTCCGAAAGAAGAAGAAGAAAGAAACTCTCTTCCGCGCGAGAGGACGAAGGAGAGGAACAGAAACAGAAACAGGGAGGGAAAGGGAAGAAAAGGATGATCCTCTTCTCCTTCTTTCTCCTCGCTTGTTCCCCGAGCTCGAGGACAGAAGCGGCTTTTCTTCCTGATCCTCTGGGACGACCTGTCCGGTGGAAACTTCCATCGCATTTGTATACGTGCACGAGCGCGCGCGCGCGCGCGCGTCACGCGTGTCGTTATATTTGCCATCTTTCCCATTTTTCCATTTCACAGGAGGACGGGAGGAGGGGGATCCGCGGACGGACGGAGAGACGTCGAGTCCCGTTCGAAATGATTTTCACGAGACGTTATGGGACGCGTGAAAATAAATTGCTTGAACTAACTGTTGCAAACAACTCCGTAATATACGGGCCATGTAATAATAAACGAGCTTTCCTTATATTAATCGCTCAGAATTTTGTGATCGCTTAGTGCTACTTCTCTCTCCCTCTTCCTCATACGATTTCTTCATTTATTACTCTCTCTCTCTCTCTTTCTTTTCTTTGTACGAATTCTTTATTTGTTTGATTAGATTTAGTACTACTGCTCTCTTTCTCTTCTTCATACAAATTCTTCATTTATTCGATTACACTTAGGGCTAGTTTTCTCTCTCTCTTCTTCATACGAATTCTTTAATAATTTTTTAATAATTATCATATCAATCAATATAAATAAATCGTTAAACGAGCTTTCGATATTAATCGTCTGGAATTCTGTAATATCATTTAATGGTAGTTCTCTCTTTCTCTCTCTCTCTCTCTTCGTTATACGAATTCTCTCTTCTTTATTTGTTTGATTAGATTTAGTACTACTGCTCTCTCTCTCTCTTCTTTATACGAATTCTTTATTTATTCGATTACACTTAGGGCTAGTTTTCTCTCTCTCTTCTTCATACGAATTCTTTAATAATTTTTTAATAATTATCATATCAATCAATATAAATAAATCGTTAAACGAGCTTTCATTATTAATCGTACGTAATATCATTTAGTGCTACTTCTCTCTCTTTCTCTCTGTCTCTTCCTCATACGAATTCTTTATTTATTTGATTATACTTAGGGCTAGTTTTCTCTCTCTCTTCCTCATACGAATTCTTCATTTATTCGATTAGACTTAGTTTTCTCTCTCTCTCTTTCTCTCTCTCTCTCTCTTCTTCATATGAATTCTTTATTTGTTTGATTAGATTTAGTACTACTGCTCTCTCTCTCTCTCTCTTCATATCGAATTTTTCATTTATTCGATTAGACTTAAGGCTACTTCTCTCTCTCTCTCTCTCTCTTTTCTTCATACGAATTCTTTAATAATTTTTTAATAATTACCATATCGATCAATATAAATAAATCGTTAAATGAGCTTAATGGTAGTTCTTTCTCTCTTCATACAAATTCTTTATTTATTCGATTAGACTTAGTGCTAGTTCTCTCTCTTTCTTCTTCATACGAATTCTTCATTTATTCAATTAGACTTAGTGGTACTTCTCTCTGCCTCTTCCTCAAACGAATTCTTTAATAATTTTTTAATAATTATCGCCAATATAAATAAATCGTTAAATGAACTTAATGGTAGTTCTCTCTCTCTCTTTCTCTCTTTCTCATACGAATTTTTCATTTATTCGATTAGACTTAGTTCTCTCTCTCTTCTTTATACGAATTCTTTACTCGTTCGATTAGATTTAGTACTACTGCTCTCTCTCTCTTATTCATACGAATTTATTCTATTAGACTTAGTGCTAGTTCTCTCTCTTTCTCTCTTCTTCATACGAATTCTCTATTTATTCGATTAGACTTAGTGCTACTTCTCTCTCTCTCTCTCTTCCTCGTACGAATTCTTTATTCGTTCCATCGATTAGACGAAAGTATAATGATCGATGAATCTTGATTGATACTCGATCGTCGCGCCGCGATTTCTCCTTCTCTTCTTCTTCTTCCTTTAAATCGAACGATCCTTAACTTTTCGCAGGCAACTCGTGAAGAGGGAAGAGGAAGGTGGGTGTATCCGCAAAATAATAATCCGCTCGATGCCACCCACCCCTCTATTTGATTTACGAGCCCATAAACGCGACCTGTACCCCTGTAATGGGCTTGGTTACCGCAAGGGATATCCACGCCTCTACGATTATCGTCATGCCACCCATTCTTTCCCATGATTGTACATTCCCGGATCTCTCCACACTTTCTTACCAAGATTTTCCCTTCGAAATTGCATCGAACTTTCGTGTCGATGCGTATTAGATCATCCTGGGAGATGGAGGAGGGAGAGGGAAAGAAAATCGAGAAAACATTTTCAATATCTAATTTCTTCTTTTTGATACGTAAAAATATATTTACATGCGATTGAAAGAAATATTCCATGTATATATTGTTATATTGTTATAGTGTATGTAGATTAATATTGATATTGTTGTAATATTGTTACAAAGTTAGACGAGGTATAAATACGTTTGTTGGATCAATTTCTTATGTATCAAAACAAATATAAATTTGGCACAGAAAAATATCGATCAATGGATGTTCTTGTAAATTTTTGTATTCGTTTTGGCTTTTAGAATGAATGTATTAACATTCTTCCATATCGTGTAATATTGAAAAATTAATAATAATTTTATAGATGTATAATACAATTTTTAATGCTCGAAATATTACATTATTCAAATTATCTTTTACTGAACCAGGTATTCTTTGAATCCTTTTAACAAACAAAGAAGTTGAAACACGTTTAAGCATCATCCTACATAAAAACTTTTACTCTAAAGATAAAATATTTGTCGAAGAATCGTTAAAGTAGATATTCTTTAAGAAGACAGAGATACGTTACAAACATTACTACACTATTTTTTATTAAATTCTTTCACAAACAAAGAAACTGAAACAAACATCGTTTAACCAAAACTTTTACTCTAAACATAAAATATTCGTCGAAGAATCGTCCAAATAGACATTTTTCAGTAAACGTCGTTACTGAAAAATAAATAAATTAAAACAGCCACGTTTAACAATCGTCAAATATACTACAAAACTTTTAAAACTCTAAAACAAGAAATATTTGGAATGGACATTTTTTCGAACAGAGATACAATAGTTCTCTTTTACTAAACCTTTCACACTTGTCGTTACAAACAAAGAAATTGAAACAAACATGTCGTCCTGCACCAAAACTTTTACTCTAAAACATGAAATATTTGTCGAGGAATCCTCGTTGAAATGGAGACAGACATATAACTCCTAATTCTCGGAATGTTACGCTATTTTTATCACTTTAAACAGGATTCTTTCTTTGAATCCCAGAGATTAAAAAAAAGAAAGTAAAAGAAAGAAAGGAAGGAAAGTGACACAGATTAATCTCACCACCCTTCACCCATTGGAGAAGATAGAAACATCGAGCATCGCCTCTACCCCTCCTCCCCTTGAAAACTTTCGCCTGGGTGGCGCCATACTCATTTCCCCTTGAATAGATCATTTTCACGGCAATCACGGCTCCGGTTTAACAGTGGCGAACAATGGGCGGCGGTCGGACATTAGAACGGCGGCGACGCGGTCCGGTTTGCCCTCGCGAGAAATCCTCCCCGCGTTTCGGCCCGCGCCGAACGAAAACCCAATTGCGGCTCTATGCGTCATTAGCGCCTCGAAACGGAGTTAACGGGGTTAAATTCAGGGGCGGCGCGTTGGTCCCGTCGCGATATTATTCGCCCTCTCCTCCTCTTTCTCTCTCTCTCTCTTCTCCCTCCCCTTCCTCAGAGTGATGACCTCTCATGGAAATGCGAATGAATGAACGAACGAACGAACGAACGAACGAACGAATGAATGAATGATCGCCCGAAACTCGATTTCCTAGTTTTTCCGCATGCTGAAATTTCTCTAACGAACCCCGCTTCTATATGAGTTCTCGTAATTTTTTTCATTCCCCCTCTTCTTTCTTCTTCTTTTTTTTTTTTCGTCGGTATCAGATTTTCGAATTGGGCTTTTTAAATACGTAGTGTCGCATAAATAGTGTCGCGTTTCGAAGAAGTCGAGTCGAGCTTGTCTCGAATTTTAATTAAAATGTATTTAATTGTGGATTTGTATATTGTGAGATAAAGATTGTATATATAGGTATTTCCTGATTTAGCGAGGATTTCTATTTGTTTGTGTAAAATTGGGTATATTATATCAACAATGGGTGGCTCTTTTGAAGAGGAAGAAAAATATTTCTATGCTTTTATATATAAAATTTTACATAAAGGGTGTCCCAAAATTAACGCAAGATTTGAATTAAATATAGAGTTAAAAAGAGAGTTGGTATATATAAATATTTCCTGATTTAGCGAGGATTTCTATTTGTTTGTGTAAAATTGGAGAGTATATATAATAAAAAGAGAGTATATATAATAAAATTTCTATTTATTTGTATAAAATTAGGTATATTATATCAATAATAGGTGACTCTTTTGACGGAAGAAAAATATTTCCAGCATGCTTTTATATATAAAGTTTTATATAAAGGGTGTCCCAAAATTAACGCAAGATTTGAATTAAATATAGAGTTAAAAAGAGAGTTCGTATATATAAATATTTCCTGATTTAGCGAGGATTTCTATTTATTTGTGTAAAATTGGGTATATTATATCAACAATGAGTGACTCTTTTAAAGAAAAATATTTCCAACATGCTTTTATATATAAAGTTTTACATAAAGGGTGTCCCAAAATTAAAGCAAGATTCGAATTAAATATAAAAGAGAGTTTTTAGTCTTTAGATATTTATTTTTTTAAGTGAATCATAAAATACTAACCCTAAACTCTCAGCTGTCAAACTGTTCTTTTTTCAGAGTTGCCAACAATGGCGGCAAATTCAAATTTTGTTAATTTTGGGACACCCTATATAAGAGATAGATAGATTGAAAAGCTTCGAATCGCAAAGGTTAAATTAGAATAAAAATTTGAAAAGTTGGAAGGAAAATGAGATGATTTCGAGATTCTTAATTCTTCAACGTTAATGTTCTACTTTTATTATTTATAAGGGAGGAAGAAAATTTCGTATCGTTCGAATCAATGAAACGTACACGTAGTATCATAGCGCAGCGTGGAGAAAATTCGAGATTCGGAGCGATCACGTTCCCTCGTTTTCGTTTCGAGGTCTGTGCGTGATCGTCGCTCGTTCCAATCCCGTGTTTCGCTCAAACACATTTTCTACTACACCACCACCACCACCACCACCACCACCATCGTCACTGTTTACGTAGCGAGGAGAGTTTGCAGAAATTTAATAGTTTTCGATGTCGTTAATTCTAGTTGTTGGAAGTTCCTCGCTCCTACTACTTTCTTTGATCGGATTTTGCGACTCGTTTAATGGGAATCGCGCGCCCGAATTAAAACGAATAGCGGAACAAAGCTGGCTCCACGCTTTCAAATTCCAATCGATGGATGATACGGCGCAGTTCCAGTATAAATAATGGAGAAAGAAACGAATTTGAAGCGTCGAACGATTCGTAATTAAAATGAGAATATATTAGTAAAGTATAACTTAATATATAAAATGTGTATGCTTTAAATGATCGATTTTATCGTGCAATCAAGTAGCATATTATTGGAATAATTAGAATCTTAAGGTGGAATTCATAGCTATTCTAATTTATTCTTTCTTTATCTTAAGTAAGTTAGGAAATAATAATAATAATAATTTATTTCCTATCTCGTTTTCATATTTTGTTAAAAAAAAAAAAAAAAAGAAACATTCTGAGATCCTGAAGATTTCACGTACGACATTCTTCCTTCTGGATTACATTTCGAACGATTTTTCAAAGTTTTCTCAACGTTCGTTCCAATATAGCCTGTGGTATTCCCTTCCTCTCCTTCCATTACAAGTCCACCTTTTTTTTTTTTTTTTTTTTCAACAATATACGACGTCCTCTCTCGTATTTAAGGATTCAATGGTGCATTATTCGGTTTTCCTGGGAAAAAAGAAGAAGAAGAAGAAAAAAAGAAAGGAGAGGAGAAGTGGGAGGAACAAAAGACGTTCGAATGATCGGAAGGAGTGTGTTTCACCGCGTTTCACAAAGAGCAGACTGCTCGAAGGGGTTGAATACTTAAGGCGTACAGGCTGGAATTTAATAAAGAAAATCCTCCTCGTTGGAGATCGACAACAGGAATGCAGGAATTATTTTGTTATTACATTCTGCTTTGCCTGTTGTTCTTCTCGAAAAAAAAGAAAAAAAGAAAATGAAAAAGAAAAGGAATAGTTCGAGATGCGATTGAATCGCAGAAATCGTTCGCCAAACCACTTCGATGACGAGAAACTCGTTTCCCAGTTGAAAGTTTGAAATCTGAATCAAATTCCAGGAAATTTCTCCATGATGATTCACATCAGTTGAAATTTCGGAATTTGAAAGCGTATGGAAAGTTTAAACTTTTTTTTTTGATCCGTGTTATATATATTCTTCAGAGATTCGTATTAAAATGAGACCAAGAGGAAGGGAAGATTAAAAAGTTTGAAGAGAAAGAGAGATGTAAGGGGAAAAAAATGTAAAAAGGAGAGAAAAGGAAAACGAGGATGAGGCGAAATTCTTGGAAACTACTCGAAACGAAGAAATATAGAATAAAATATCTTCTACTTGAAAACTTGAAAAAATTCAACCTGATCTTCAACCATTAAAAAGACCAAAAATAATAAAAATTACCAAAAATAATTACACTTAAATCTTCACAAGAAGAAACAAAAATATAAAAAATATTTATACATATTTATACATTTATAAACAAGATGGAAAAAGAAATTTCAGAGAGAGAGAAAGAGAGAAAGAGAAAGAGAGAGAGAAAGAGAGAGAAGAAAAGAAGTAGATCCTCGTTACAATCGAAGTCGTATATCGTTTTCAATATGGATAACGTAATTGAAGCTCGAGCTTTAACCTGAGTGCATGCTGAGTTTTTCTTTTTTTTTTTTTTAAGAGGGAGGGGGCTGGAAAAAAAAATCGTCTGTTTTCCTTTTCATCCCGCTTCTTTTCCGCTGAATTTCCCCGTGTCCCAAGTGTGTTTACCCGAGCTGAACTTCAGATATTCCATTATGGCGGCTACTGTGCTCCGAGGCAAATGTAAAAATGCGTTCCATGGCTGTTTCCTCCTTCTCCATCTCGAATCGACCTGGAATCTCGAACTTGCTCCGCCGGATTGTTCGACAGATTTTTCCCTCTCTCTCTCTCTCTCGTTCTCTCTTTTCAAGAAAAGAAATGGCTAAGGAAATTATTACTGCAGGGGATGGTCGAGTGACTTTTTGCTTTCCTTTTTTTTTTTTTTTTTTTTTTTTTAATAAAAGTTAGCTAGCGTAACGAAATACAGGGAAATTAATAAGTTAAATAAAATTAGAATGTTGAGTTTGGATTCTGATACCTGGAGAAAAGAAAATCTTTATTATGCAAATTATCTTTGACGCGGGATTAAATATTAATAAGCGATTTGTTATATTAATTATTGTTATAAAACTCGATGTAAAATTTTTCTCGGTAATTTTATACGCCTGAGATTTTTCTAAAAATTGTATTACTCGTCGTTAAATTTCAGAATCTTTTATTTATTTATTTATTTTCCTTCTCTCTCGAAACTACTTTTAACATTGTTAATTTTTTATCCAATTACCTAAAGTAAAGATTCTTTATGGAAATATAATCAGTGGTCTTCAAAGATATCTTTAAAAATATCCGCTGGAAGATTAATTTTTCTTATATCTTTTTTTTTCTTTTTTTTCTTTGTGTAAAAAAAAGGGGGGAGGGAGAAGGGAAAAAGGTATCCCCTGTTCTGGATTTTTACAGAGCTCAAAGTGAAATGTCTCGTTTCAAGGGAAAAATAGAGAATGCTTAAAGAAGGAGAAAGGGAAGAATGAAAAAGTGTTCTCCGAGACATTTTAACGAGAAATCGATACCTCTACTTTTAGCAATGAAGTACAATTAATTATTTATCATTTTTAAAAACACATTCCACTCCTTTGTAGATTCAATCGTTGCTAATACTGTTAGGCTTTATTTCGTGTAGATTTTATAATATTACAAATATAATAAGAATTTCTTATTTTTCAAAAATTATTTTAAATTAAAATATAACGTGATAAATAATACAAATAATGTTAATTTTTCCAACGTTTTGAATTTTTAAAACGTTAAAAGTGGTGCAGAATTTTTATTTTGTTTTATGGCAAAAAGTCTGTCTTTTATGATAAAATTTTTTCTAAAAAAAAAAGAACTTCAGTTTTACATTAAATTTGATTCGAAAACCAATTTGAGATCAATCGGTAGAAACATTTTCCAGATGAGACCAATCTAATATGCAAATATTACACAATTTCGAATTAACAATAATTAATATAATACACACGCTCATCCTCTAATTTCATTTCCAGTTATTAATATCTATTAATTTAACAATTAATCATTCCATACCATTAACGCGTGTACACAATCTTTCCCATCCATTATCATAATTTCAACATTGATTTCCTCTTTCACGACTATGCTATAGTTAACAGTTTACCTTTAACACCGTTATATTTATTTCTCAATTTCCACTTTTGAATTTCCCCGTTTCCTTTAAATCGTTCTTTCCTTGTATTAAAAAAAAAAAAAAAAAAAATACACACGCACTTGAGACTAAGAGAAAAAAATAAAAAAAGCCGCGGAATGTTGACGTTTCATTGGCTTGCAAAGTAGTTTTTATTGTTCCAGGCAAATATTTAAGTTGTTATATCTGTGGTCGGTGGAGGAAATCTCGCTTGGATGAAACATTGACGGAAGAATACGCGGAAATTCAATTACAGAGATAATTCTGCATTAATATTTGGATTCCACGGGACGACGTGGAGTCTCTCCCTCTCTCCTCCTCTCTCTTCCTTTTTCACTCACACACACACACACACACACACACACACAAAACAATTACGTTCGATTTCAAAATTCGCCCTTTTTTTCTCTTTCGATTTTGATAATTGATAATCGTCTCACGAAAGAGGAGGAACACACATACAACAATTACGTTCGATTTCAAAATTCGCCCTTTTTTTCTCTTTCGACTTCGATAATTGATAATCGTCTTACGAAAGAGGAGAAAATTTCTTTCCTCTTCGTTTTCGTAAATGTTTCGAAGGCATCTCGCGATTTTTCAAAGAATCCTCGTTCATTAATCATTTATCGATCACGTGGAAATTATTTTGCCTCCGGGAATTTTTGAAGAATTATTATTCTTCGCGTGAGTCTTCCGTGCAAAAGGAATTAAATTGGATCAAGTTATATTAAAGCCAACTGTTGGGGAAAAATTATTGCCCCATCCTTACGTCGTAAAAAGTGTTTTATTTGCCCGAGTTATTAAGTCTTGTTAAATTATTTATTTATCTGACGATTATCTTCTTTTCTTTTTCTCTTTTCTTTCTTATATATATATAAAATTTTCGTTTAACGAGAAACGTTAATATATCAAGATTAAATATTAATTAAAAAAAGGATATTATAATTAATTTATCTATCTAGGGATGATCATTGACCAATTTTACTTTTCTAACCATGTCCTCTCCATTTTATGTTGCAGGCGTTCCTGGAAATGGCGGATGAAAATGCTGCAGCAACAATGGTAAATTACTATGCCTCGTGCATGGCCCAGCTCCGTGGCAGAGCAGTCTACGTTCAATTCAGCAACCATCGTGAACTCAAAACGGATCAAACGCACACCAACAATGCGGTAAGTAATCCATCATCAATATCCGTCCCCAATTAATCAATTATTTAATTATGACTTTGAAATTTCTTGCCTGTTATATTTAAATTTGCAATATTAATTTTGAATATTGATCTCGAGGCGAGGAATTGATTCAAGAATTTCTTTTTATTTAATTAATCTCCTTAAAAATTTCCTTCTTAACATTACATAGTTATGTGTTTTAAAAAAAATTATTTATTATTCTCACGAAAGAGAAGTAATATCATTTCCATCTTTCCAAAAAAAAAAAATTTTTTTTCGTTCAATTTGAAGAAATAAATTTGCAACAGTGCAAACTTTCCAAATATCATACGAAAAAAAAAAAAGAAAAAAAGGAAAGAAAGAAATTCAAAAACAAGTCGCTCTAAAAATCCACGATAAAACGAATTTTACCGCGCATTAGTGGAAAACTCAAAGAAAAATCGGCCGTTCCACCTAGTTTTTTTCACCCCCGTACCGTTCAAGAAGCGCATTCAACGCTATCTTCCAACCGAAATTACTATTAAAAAGCTTTGGGGGAAAGAGGCTGAAGTCTGAAAAACATACTACCCTGGCGCGGTTTTCCTCCGGCCAAGGGCTGTTTACCCCTTCCAATGTGACGAGTGAATATGCGAGAACCGGACATGTGCGATAATTTGCAGGCAAACGAAGAAAGAAAGCGTTCTCTCTTGGATCCCTCCTCTCCACCTTTTATATATATTCACTTATTGCGAAGGCTGTTCGCGCAATTACTTTTTAATGAGTGGTTGAAATTTATCAATTCTTCTTCACACGGAAATTTATCAATTTCCTTTCAGACGGAAATTTATCAATTCCTCTTCATGCGGAAATTTATCAATTCCTCTTCACACGATCATTTATCAATTCCTCTTCACACGATTATTTATCAATTCTCCTTCACACGGAAATTTATCAATTCCTCTTCACACGGAAATTTATCAATTCCTCTTCACATGGTCATTTATCAATTTCTCTTCACACAATCGTTTATCAATTCTATTTCTAATTCTGCTTCTGCTCCTCCTTCTCCTTTCCTACTTTTATCATTTTGCATTTTTATCATTTTTCTCATTCTTCCTTTGTCGATTCTTCATTCATGTGTTTCGTGATTCCTCTTTATCCGTTTCGAACATCCGAACTCGAAAGCAATCAACGAAACACTTAAAAAAAAAATGTTTTTACAATAATAAAGACTAAATAAAAATATAAAAGATTCTTGAATGAGTCCAATTCTTCTTCACACGGAAATTTATCAATTGCTCTTCACATGGAAATTTATCAATTCTTCTTCACACGGAAATTTATCAATTCCTCTTCACACGATCATTTATCAATTCCTCTTCACACGGAAATTTATCAATTCCTCCTCACATGGAAATTTATCAATTCCTCTTCACACGGTCATTTATCAATTCCTCTTCACACAATCGTTTATCAATTCTGTTTCTAGTTCTACTTCTGCTCCTCCTTCTCTTTTTCTACTTTTATCATTTCGCACTCTTATCATTTTCCTCATCCTTTCTTTGTCAATTCTTCTACTACTATCATTTATGTGTTTCTTCTTTACCCGTTTCGAACATCCGAACTCGAAAGCAATTCAACGAAACACTTAAAAAAAAAAAAATGTTTTTACAATAATAAAGACTAAATAAAAATATAAAAGATTCTTGAATGAGTCCAATTCTTCTTCACACGGAAATTTATCAATTGCTCTTCACACGGAAATTTATCAATTCCTCTTCACATGGAAATTTATCAATTCCTCTTCGCACGGAAATTTATCAATTCCTCCTCACACGGAAATTTATCAATTCCTCCTCACATGGAAATTTATCAATTCCTCTTCACACGGTCATTTATCAATTCCTCTTCACACAATCGTTTATCAATTCTGTTTCTAGTTCTACTTCTGCTCCTCCTTCTCTTTTTCTACTTTTATCATTTCGCACTCTTATCATTTTCCTCATCCTTTCTTTGTCAATTCTTCTACTACTATCATTCATGTGTTTCTTCTTTACCCGTTTCGAACATACGAACTCGAAAGCTGAATCAAGAAAATACTTAAAAAAAAAAAAAAATGTTTTTACAATAATAGAGATTAAATAAAAATATAAAAGATCCTTGAATGAGTCCAATTTTTACATACAAAGGACGATAAGCAATGAATAAACTGCAATCTTATTAATTGAATTGTTACGAAAAATTGATTGAACTCATTTTAAATTGATTCATAAGAATTTACAGTATTTAAATTATTGTATTTATTAAACATGGAGATCTTATGAAATAAAGTAGAAACATTTTTTGCACGGTCATTTATCAATTTCTCTTCACACGGTCATTTATCAATTCCTCTTCACACGATCATTTATCAATTCCTCTTCACACAGGAATTTATCAATTCCTTTTCACACGGAAATTTATCAATTCCTCTTCACACGAAAATTTATCAATTCCTCTTTACACGATTATTTATCAATTCCTTTTCACACAATCGTTTATCAATTTTCTGTTTCTCGTTTTGCTTCTGCTTTTCCTTCTCCTGCTTTTATCATTTCACACTCTTATTATTTTCCTTATCCTTCCTTTGTCGATTCTTCTACTACTATCTTGATATTGTCATTTCTAATTTGTTATCCGATTTTTTCTTAATATTTTACCATATCTCCCTATTTTTGTGAAGAAAATTAAAAAAAGATAGAGATGATAGAATAACGTTATTGTCATACGAAACTTTTCATTTCTCAGAAGCTTCGAATCGATATATATTATATAAATGCATATGACTAACTTTTTCTACGCAGTTTTTACATACAAAGAATGATAAACACTGAACAAACTGTAAACTTATTAATTGAATTTGTTATGAAAAATCGATTGAATTGATTTTGAATTCATAAAAATTTACAATATTTAAATTATTGTATTTATTAAACATGGAGATCATTTGAGATCATATGAGAAATAAAGTAGAAAATTTTTTGCACGGGAATTTATCAATTCCTCCTCACACGGAAATTTATCAGTTCCTCTTCACACGGTCATTTATCAAGTCCTCTTCACACGGAAATTTATCAATTCCTCCTCACACGGTCATTTATCAATTCCTCTTCACACGGTCATTTATCAATTCCTCCTCACATGAAAATTTATCAATTCCTCTTCACATGGAAATTTATCAATTGCTCTTCATATGGACATTTATCAATTCCTCTTCACATGGAAATTTATCAATTGCTCTTCATATGGAAATTTATCAATTCCTCTTCACACGGAAATTTATCAATTCCTCTTCACACGGAAATTTATCAATTCCTCCTCACACGGAAATTTATCAATTCCTCTTCACACGATTATTTATCAATTCCTCCTCACACGGAAATTTATCAATTCCTCCTCACACGGTCATTTATCAATTCCTCTTCACACGGTCATTTATCAATTCCTCTTCACACGGAAATTTATCAATTCCTCTTCACACGGAAATTTATCAATTCCTCCTCACATGGAAATTTATCAATTCCTCCTCACACGGAAATTTATCAATTCCTCCTCACACGGAAATTTATCAATTCCTCCTCACACGGAAATTTATCAATTCCTCTTCACACGGAAATTTATCAATTCCTCTTCACACGGAAAATTATCAATTCTTCTTCACACGGAAAATTATCAATTCTTCTTCACATTCACCATATTTCACCATATTCAACCTCTCGATTTTCATTCCCTCGCCATCGTGAACAAAGATGCGCGAAATTAGAGAATTCTAATACTTTTTGAGGCCATACTTTTCGAGTTTCGTATTTTTTTTTCTTTTCTTTTCTTCGTGGAATATTGGATTCGAAAGATATTAGAAGAACGGGGGTAAAATAAATAGAATTTTGGAAGAAAGAAGTAAAGAATGGGAGTCGAAATTACAATTATGTTTTTGAATATTATTTTTAAGATTTCTTTTATTACGTAAAGATTTCTGAAAATTAATAAAATATTGAAAAGAAAATGGTCATATGTTTGTCTTTTCGAAAATTAAAAATTATAATTATTGGAAAATGGTTATATAAAGATAGAATAAATATATACAAATAAAGAATAACATTCGAACAAACATATATAGATTTTTGGAAATTTTGAAGAAGACTACAATTATGTTTTCAATTATTTTTAAAGTTTCTTTTCTTACGAATTTCGAAAAGAAAAATGCTTGACATCTTTGAATTTCTCAATATTTCGTACAATTGCAACATTAAATTCGACGAATAAAACTTGTATTCGAAACTTGGGTCTAATTTTATCCTAAAATGATTAAGACGGCCGTCTGCCTCGGCTCCGATAATATTCGAACCGTTTGCGGGTACATTCACGCTTCGATTATCGATATCTTGGCCGGTGTATCTCATTGGAAGCGCGTAATCGAAAGCTTTACGCGCAGACAATGTCGAGTATCTCCTCTCAAAGCCTGTGAAACACGTTTTCGAGATTCAGATTGTCTTCCTTCCATCCCGCCTCACCACCCACGATATCATTCCATGAACGTGATTAATTAACGTATCCCATTCGATGCCCGCGTGTAAATGTTCGGCTTCCAAGAATTTTACGCGATCGAGAGATTTACGGTGGGCGGAAAATTGGATTTTTACGATAAATTTCCCCATCTCGATCGTTCCACCGATATATTTTCCACTCGTTTGAATTTGGATAGACAGGCGAAATGATTACAAGGTTCTTAATAAATCTTCATTTGGACACCTTTTTTTTAAAAACATTATTCCATTTCTTGATGAATGGAAAAATTATTCGAAATTGTTTATTTTCGAATTTATGGAATTTCTTTCGTTGTATTCGAAGAATAATTTCTTAATCTTTTAATATTGTGATTTTGAGCAATCAAAAATGTTCGAGGATTCGTAGAAAAGTGTAATTAAAATAAAATTCAGACCTCAAAATTTTCTTTTTACCAAGAATCCGATCGTGTGCTTAGATATTGAAACTCGGATGAATATTCTTATCGAGCAACAAACGTGTCTATCTATAATTGTGTATATCTGTAATAATATTGTATAAAAGGGTATATATTTTAATTTTGTAAAAAAGAAATTGTATTCCCTTTCGTGACTAATCTATCGAAACAACGCAACACGATCGTCGAAATTATTGCCAAAATGGGAAGCCGTGCAAAGCCTCATCAACGATTCGTAGTCAATAAACGGGGACGGTCCTGGAAACTCCATTATAATTAACACGTCCATAATTTATGAACAATCCCCGGGGCAATCGAGTCCACTTGGCTCCCCTACGTTTCTCAGCCCAGTGGATACGATATACGATATAAGTTGTCTTTCCAGATATTCTACAATCTTTTGTCATCCCTTTGCTTCATTTATCCTTGGTTGTTCGATATATTTATCCGCAAAGGAATTCCTTTCTTTTTTTTTTTCCAAGAGAAGAGAGACAGTCTTCATAGACAGTTACGTTTCAATTACGAAGATTTTCAATTACGTAATAATGTTTTAATTTGAAAAGAATAAAAATATCGTTAATAATAAAGTATCATTAGAGGAAAAATTTTGCGGTAATGTTCTTCTATCAGCTAGTCAACAATCTAGTAAATCGAATTCCACGTTGCGTCCCCCTCTGCTTCCCTTTGCAGCTCGCCTCTTTCTTCCGATTTGTTAACATGTAATAAAATTTCCCTCTTCGGTTGCTGTTGAATTCCCTGGTTCAAACAGCGGGCCTCGATTGTACTTCTATGCGAGCTCGATTTACACCGCGCGTTGTACCCCGGGAAAACAAATCCACTTCTAACGTGCAGGGCTTTTGCCATTGCTCGTGCCCCGCCGAATTTTTGTTCCATTCCGCGACAATTTTTTCTCTCTCTCTCTCTCTCTCTCTCTCTCTCTCTCTCTCTCTCTCTCTCTCGATAGTCCTTCCAACCATGCACAATCGTGTCACGTTACTTTTCAAAGTTCAACGAGAATTTCTAGTCTCCGAATATATGTGAAAATTGACGAAGAGGAAGAGACAAGGGTCGAGTATTTGTCATTGGTTGGACAACTAATAAAAAAGATTGAAATTTGATATTTACATTTGTTAATTCGTAAATATTGGATTGGCAACTAAGTAATTGCGGATTTCAGTTGATTGAAGTTGATGACGATCTAATCAAAGCAATAATCGATTCGGATCGTCACAGTACAACTCGTGAGATTGCACAGAAGCTTCATGTATCGCATACATGCATTGAAAACTACTTAAAACAACTTGGCTATGTTCAAAAACTCGATACATGGGTTCCTTACGAACTGAAAGAAAAGCATTTAACGCAACGCATTAACAGCTGCGATTTGCTAAAGAAACGTAATGAAAATGATCCATTTTTAAAACGACTGATAACTGGCGATGAAAAATGGATTGTTTACAACAATATCAAGCGGAAAAGATCGTGGAGCAGGCCACGTGAACCAGCTCAAACAACATTAAAAGCTGGTATTCATCGAAAGAAGATTTTGTTATCAGTTTGGTGGATTACAAAGGAATTGTCTATTTTGAATTCTTACCACCCAACCGAACGATCAATTCTGTTGTCTACATTGAACAACTAACGAAATTAAACAATGCAGTTGAAGAAAAGCGGCCCGAATTGACAAATCGAAAAGGTGTTGTATTCCATCATGATAATCCAAGGCCACACGCATCTTTGGTCACTCGGCAAAAATTATTGGAGCTTGGTTGGGATGTTTTGCCACATCCACCATATAGTCCTGACCTTGCACCATCTAATTACTTTTTGTTTCGATCTTTACAAAACTCCTTGAATGGTAAAAATTTCAATAATGATGATGATATCAAATCGTACCTGATTCAGTTTTTTGCTAATAAAAACCAGAAGTTTTATGAACGTGGGATTATGATGCTGCCTGAAAGATGGCAAAAGGTCATTGATCAAAATGGGCAACACATTACGGAATAAAGTTATTTAGTTCCATGAAAAAATTGCCTTTGATTTTCTAAAAAAAAATCCGCAATTACTTAGTTGCCAACCCAATATTTTCCAAAATAAATATTATCTCGTATCTCTCATGTTTATTCCCGCGATGTTTAAAAGTGAATTATGAAGACACGAATTGAAAAAATTAATTTGTAAACGAGGTTAATAACAAAGAATTCTCTCCATCTGTTTCGTTCGATTCGATCGTACTACCAGTCGTTCTTTCTTGCTTGCTTCTTTCAGAGAAGGAAATCAATTAACGTGTAGCTTGTAATCGATGGCATTCACACCGTTGGGGAAGCGTTTCCGGAGGAATTAGTTCCTCCGATGAGACACGATATCGTCGATATTTATTTGTATTGTTTTTCTCGCGGGTAAGAAACGAGCGAGCCAACTTTTTACGACAGTTTCCTCCCCGCCATAAAGTGAGGATATTACTTATTAATTACGAAAGTTTTCTTATAGCTTTGGAAAGGAACAGGAAATACGAGCTTCCTTCTTTTTCCCCTTCCTCTCTTTTTTTTTTTCAATCGAAAATAGTCGTTGTACATCTCGAGAAGAAAGGAAAAGATGATTTCGACAAATCGAAAGTTTGAACAAACAATTCAACATCTTGATAATATTTTTCTACATTTAACATAATCCAATGTCGAGTAAAACGCTCTTCATTGATCAAAATTTACCTTTTTACATTTCTTTCCTGTTGAAATTATCCTCCCCTCCGCTCTCATTCGTCGAATTAACCCGATCTTTCGAAAGTTCGTTCTTCAGAAAACGAAACTTACCCCTTCCCTTCCCCCCATCGTCTTCGAAACTTCCCTCATAACCCACTTCCGCGCCATCTATAATTCATGGATGGATTCCAACTTATCATCATCCCGGTGTATATAAATCGAATATTCGCGTAAAAAAATCGAAAGCCTCGTGATTCGTTGGAGAATCGAGGATCTCTGATGATAAAATGTTTAATTAACCGTTAATAAGCGGAGAGGGGTAGTTGATAAAGTCTGACAAAGCTGTGGGGGAGTGGAAGGGGAGTGGCTCGAGTTGTACGATGACACGAGGATCCCCATGGGGGAGGGAGAGTTGTCAAACTGCTCTTTCCTTCCCTCCTCCTCGGTGATCCGGCAACTTGGCGGAAACGGACACCTATTCCGCGGGGAATGGGAAATTTCGCGATCACGCGAGCAGGGAAATGGCGGATAAGGGTGAACGATCTTTCACGTGGTTTAGGATCGCTGAAAGTTTACGTGCTTGGAAGCTTGATTTTGCGTATCAGCCAACTGTATCAAACAGAGTCGCTATATATCGCCGAGTGTATTGTACGAATACGAGGTTTCGTTTATTGGAAGTTTAACGCGCGAGATAAGAAAGTGGTGCGAATACAACGATGGTCAGACTTATTATTATTATCGTATCGCTGTATATATTTAGGGCAAGAATTATTGGAATTAAGATTAACGAAGTAGTTTAGATAGTAATCGTATTACGAATACGTTCAATCATGCACGAAAGTGGTACGAATATATCGTTCGTCAGACATTATTACTATTAATGTATTAAAATGTTAATTGTGTAATTATTTCGAGCAAAAATTATTGGAATTAAGATTAACGAAGTAGTTTAGATAATAATCGTATTACGAATACGTTCAATCATGTACGAAAGTGGTACGAATATATCGTTTGTCAGTCTTATTACTATTAATGTATTAAAATGTTAATTATGTATATTTCAAATAAAAATTATTGAAATTAAGATTAACGAAGTAGTTTAGATCGTATTACGAATACGTTCAATCATTGGAAATTTAACGTGTGAGGTAAGAAAGTGATTCGAATATATCGGTGATCAGGCTTATTATTATTATTGTATTGCTGTATATTTAGGGCAAATATTATTGGAATTAAGATTAATGAAGTAGTTTAGATCGTATTACGAATATTCGAATTCAATCATTGGAAATTTAACGTGTGAGGTAAGAAAGTGGTTCGAATACATTGATGGTCAGGTTTATTATTATTATCGTATTGCTGTATGTTTAGGGCAAGAATTATTGGAATTAAGATTAACGAAGTAGTTTAGATTGGTTTAATAATCGTACTATGGAGGTTTCGATTATTGGAAGTTTAACGCGATAAGATAAGATAAGAAAGTAGTACAAATACATCAATGGTCAGGCCTATTGCAATTATTATATTATTGTATATTTCGAGCAAGAATTATTGGAATTAAGATTAACGAAATAGTTTAGACAGTAATCGTATTACGAATATGTTCAATCATGTACGAAAGTGGTACGAATATATCATTCGTCAGACTTATTACTATTAATTAAAATGTTAATTATGTATATTTCGAATAAAAATTATTGGAATTAAGATTAACGAAGTAGTTTAGATCGTATTACGAATACGTTCAATCATTGAAAATTTAACGTGTGAGGTAAGAAAGTGATTCGAATACATCGGTGGTCAGGTTTATTATTGTATTGCTGTATATTTAGGGCAAAAATTATTGGAATTAAGATTAACGAAGTAGTTTAGATTGGATTAATAATCGTACTACGTAAAAGGTTTCGTTTATTGAAAATTTAACGCGCGAGATAAGAAAGTGGTACGAATACATCGATGGTCAGACTTATTATTGTATTGTATATTTCGAGTAAAATTTATTGGAATTAAGATTAACGAAGTAGTTTAGATTGGATAATATTCGTACTAGGAATACATAGAGGTTTCGGTTATTGGAAGTTTGTAAAATAAAAAAGTGGTACGAATACATCGTTGGTCAGACTTTCGAGCAAAAATTAAGATTGACGAAGTAGTTTAGTTTGGATAGTATTCATACTACGAGGTTACTTCGTGTGAAGTAAGAAAGTGGTACAAATATATTATTGGTTAATCTTTCGAGCAAAAATTATTAAGATCAACAAAGTAATTTAGATTAGATGATATTCGTACTATAAATACATACGAAGTTTCAGTTATTGGAAGTTTGTAAAGTAAGAAAGTGATACAAATACATCGTTGGTCAGACTTTCGAGCAAAAATTATTAAGATTATTAAGAAATAGTTTAGATAATATTCGTATTATGAATACGTACAAGTTTCGGTTATTGGAAGTTTGTAAAGAAAAAATGGTAGAAATACATCATTGGTCAGATTTGCTACTATTGATGCAATATATATATTTCGAAAAAAGATAATAGTTTTAGATTGAAATTGTAATTAAAAAAAGTTCATTATTTCTTTTTTTATTAAAAATATTTTTCTATTTTATAAAGAGAGAATCTTAATAGATATATTAATACATTTGAAGATAATAGGAAAAAATGCAGATAGTATTTCAATCAATACAAAGAATATTTATCATTTTATTCGAGATCTATTTTTAAAAAAGTTCTTTCACCTCTTATCGATAACGCCATATGATTTTCGGAAGCGAATAAAATAGAAAATTATTGAAGGGAGACCTCAAACGTTTTCTCTATGATCGCTCGAATATAACGAGAAATTCGATCTGGGGGCGGTTTTTTCCCTCGAACGAAGCACGAAATTAAACGCAGTCACGCGTGGACAGACGCCGGAGAATTTCTCGAAACCACTTCAACCCGCGTCGTTCAAGCGGAAATTTCCGCGAATGCGAAGTATTTTAGCCGCATAAAGTGCGCCAGAAGAATAAAGCAGTGGACTGTCCAAGGGGTGTGCAAAGATTCACCGGAATGCCGCACGAATCGCACACTATTTCGACCTGAATTTCCGCTCCTCCCTGATTCATAGAGAGATATTTGTTTCGTTCGTGCGCCGTAAATACAGATTATAATTCAGTTTCGTTCATAACATTTTATTCCCCATCGAATTTTTTCCCGAAAATAAAAAGCTATGCTGTTTCCAATTCAATTACAAAAATTCCAAAAACATGAATATGGTCATCCATTTCTTTTTCCAATAAAATAAACTTTTAAATTACAAATTCTCTCCATTCTTTTTCTCGTCATATTATATTGTTACATTATTTTAAAAAGATGCAACGTAACAATCGTATTCTTTCAATCATTTACATAGATCCCAAAAACAATAAAATCAAAGATCGATACAGAATTATTCTATAATTTAGAATAAACTTGAACACTCGAATATTAGAACAAAATTTGAATATTCCATCATAGAATAAATTATTCTATTCGAAAAATCTATTTTCAAAAAAAAAAAAAAACTCTCAACTTCATCCAGTAAAATTGGCAAAGATTCTTTCGCGAATCATTGGGAAGATTCCACGAAGACGGATGCAGATGGATTTCGTGAACGGAACGGTTGAAGATTGTTTGATTTTCCGGCTTGCGAGGCCGCCCCCTCCCGCGTCAAGGATCGAATGATTTCTCGCTGAGCATCCTCGTGACAAACGACGCCGGGGAAGCAATCGCCGTGAAAGCCTCGGTTGCATGCACGTGCGGTTCTTGATAGCGGCGGCCAGCTTGTAGAACACCGCTTGACCATCGTGTTTCATGCCCCTTATGAGGGGGAAACGCGGCGGAAGTTGATGCTCCCGATAAGAATTTTATGAAGCCGCATCTAGCTCCGCCTGGTAATTGGGATTATGGGGGATGTAATAACGCTCGAATCGATGCTTTCGTGGGTTTCACGTTGATTACGTGGAATTCGACGCGCTAGAGCTTGGAATTTGAAAGGAGATGGAAAGGAGATGATGCCAGTTTCTGAACTTGTGAACTTGCAAAGATGTAACTCGTAACAGGGAAACTTGTAATAGATTTGTATCGAGAATTGTAAATGACACGGAGGGAGGGTTTTGAAGAATTTTGGGGCTAGAAAAAAATGTAAAAACTGTTTGGAGAACTGTGGAAATGGAGATGTAATAACGAATCGATGGTTTCACATTGATTATGTAGACGTAGAATTCACTAGAGCTTTTGGAATTTGAAAGGAGATGGAAAAGATGTCAACTTGTAAATTTGTATTGAGAATTGTGGATGACACGGAGGGAGGGTAAGAATTTTGAGGCTAGAAGAATATGTGAAAATTGTTTAGAAAAATGTGAAATGGGGATGTAATAACGAATCGATGGTTTCATGGGTTTCATATTGATTATGTAGACGTAGAATTCGCTAGAGCTTTTGGAATTTGAAAAGAAATGGAAAAGATGTCAACTTGTAAATTTGTATCGAGAATTGTGGATGATACGAAGGGATAAGAATTTTAGAGCTAGAAGAAGATGTGAAAATTGTTTGAAAAACTGAAATGAGCAATGTAATAACGAATCGATGGTTTCATGGGTTTCACATTGATTACGTAGACATAGAATTCGCTAGAGCTTTTGGAATCTGAAAAGATATAGAAAAGATGTCAACTTGTAAATTTGTATCGAGAATTGTGGGTGATACGAAGGGATAAGAATTTTAGAGCTAAAAGAAGATGTGAAAATTGTTTGAATCGATGGTTTCATGGATTTTACGTTAATTACGTAGATGTAGAATTTGACTAGAAACTAGAGATTTTGGAATTTGAAAGGAGATAAAAAAGATGTCAACTTGTAAAGATACAAGCTTGTAACATGGATTTATATCGAGAATTGTGGACGACATGGGAAGAGAAAGGATAAGAATTTTGGGATTAGAAAAAGATAATAACGCTCGAATCGATGGTTTCATGGGTTTCACGTTAATTACGTAGATGTAGAATTCGACTAGAAGCTAGAGCTTTTGGAATTTGAAAGGAGATAGAAAAGACGTCAACTTGTAAAGGTGTAAGCTTGTAACATGGATTTCGATATCGAGAATTGTGGACGATATGGGAGGAGAGGAGATAAGAATTTTGGGGTTAAAAAAAGATTTGGAAAAATGTGAAATGGGGATATAATAACCCTCAAATCGATAGTTTCGTAGGTTTCACATTGATTACGTAGACATAGTTTTGGAATTTAAAAGGAGATGGAAAAGATATCAAAATGTAAACTTGTAATATGGATTTGTATCGAGAATTGTGGATGACACAGAAAGAAGATAAGAATTTTGGAATTAAAAAAAGATATGTGTGAGAAATAATGTGAAAATTGGCAAGGTATATTATTGAGATTTAAGATAAAGGTATCTATGGCGCAAGAATTTTGAAACATGTAAAACTATTCCTTCGTTTTATCAATTTCTGTATCAGAAACGGTAAAGAAATTTACTCGTAGACAGATTTTTCAAAATCGAGATAATTTGGAAAACAGGGTACCAATTGTCAAAAAAACAACGAGATGCTTAGATAAGCGGATTATAGATAATAATAGACAACAACTGTCCGTACATTTCGTATATTTCAACGAACAAGTTCACCACAAATTCGCCGTTAAGTCTTGGTCCTTGGTTAAGTGGAGCACGTAATCGCAGCGTTATGCAAGTCCTCTGGCCCTTCGTTGCATAAACAAAAACGCGAAACAAGGGGATTTTGTTGGCGCGTTGTGGAGAAAAAGTATTATTACACGGTGGGGGAGGGAGAAGGAGTACGGTTAATACATAGGTCCACCTCCCCCCCCCTTGGGGGTAATATGTCAGTTGGTAAGTAAGAAGCGCGAGAAGCTCGCCTCTGAATTTATATTTAACAAAGACGTTAAAAAAAACAGCTTTTTACATTTTATGTATACTAATTATATTACTACAGACTCTTGGTTCGTTCCCAAAGAGCGTTTGTCTCTTTTACTTCTCTGTTTCTTTCTTTCTTTCTTTCTTTCTCTTTTTATCGCATCCTTTATATTCCCCCTCCCCCCTCTCTTTACTCATTTTTATTATCTCAGAGAGGAAACGCAAGGGGAGGAGAGAAAAATCTACGTCCACTCCTACGTCCAATCCTTAACTTTGTGTTTTCTTTTCCCATTTCCTTCGTCTCGAGTGAAATGACACTTCACCTATCGAAGAAGGAAACGTCTTTAACTCTTGTTCCCGATCGAATCAGAAATAACATCAAAATCATTTCCAGTTTTTTTTTCCCCTTCCTCAGTTTATCGCTATTATTTCTCAGTTATTCTTGTTGTTTATAAATTGCAACAAGCAATTGTAACGCCCTTTTCCCTCCCTCTATTCAATCGCTTCGCTCCAATTTCCAGTTACTTTCCACCTGCTTTCCAATACTTTTTATTTACATCTTCGGTTCCCAATCTCTCGAACCGATTCGTGTCGTTAACTCAAAAACTTTTTCTCCCGCCCCTCCCCCTCTCTTCTCCTCTTAATTTCATCCTTTCCTTCTCCACTTTCCTTCTCTTTGCCGCTCGAATTTCAAGACAACGTAAAGAGCTTTCTGTCGCAATTTGACAGACCTCGGGGCTCGAGAGGCATTTTTACGCGACTCCCCATCGCTTAACTCCTCCTAACTCTGTATCCCCTATTCCTCCCCATTAGTCGGTAATCTGGAATAATTCAGACGCGTTCCTTCTTATCTTAGCTTAACCGTATCCCTTAACTGTATGTTAAGTAAGAAAATCTCTTACTCTCTAAAATTAATATCGAATTTCATTCTCGATTGTCCATGTAATTAAATGAACGTAAGTCGAAATTGAAAATATTTCGAAATATTTTTTTTTAGAGCATATGTGTCATTGTCAAAATATTGAATATTTTTAACCCTTTCGTTACTATATACATCGACTATACAGTATATGCTTTCTAAAATTAATATCGAATTTCATTCTCTATGATTGTCCATGTAATTAAACGAACGTAAGTCGTTTCGAAATATTTTTTTTCGAGAGCATGTGCATCATTGGCAAAATATTGAATATTTTTAACCCTTTCGTTACTATATACATCGACTATACGGTATATCCTCTCTAAAATTAATATCGAATTTCATTCTCTATTGTTTATGTAATTAAACGTAAGTCAAAATTGAAAATATTTCGAAATATTTTTTGAATACATCATTGCCAAAATATTGAATATTTTTAACCCTTTCGTTACAATATATAAATCAACTATACTTTCTAAGTATATACTTTCTAAAATTAATATCGAATTTCATTCTCTATAGTTTATGTAATTAAACGTAGGTCGAAATTGAAAATATTTCGAAATATTTTTTTTTGAGTGCGTCATTGCCAAAATATTGAATATTTTTAACCCTTTCGTTACAATATATAAATCAACTATACAGTATCAACTATATATATCCTCTCTAAAATTAATATCGAATTTCATTCTCTATGATTGTCCATGTAATTAAACAAACATAAATCATTTCGAAATATTCTTTTTCGAGAGCAAGTGCGTCATTGCCGAAATATTGAATATTTTTAACCCTTTCGTTACTTTATACACCGACTGTACACTATATCTCTCCATAAAATTCCACTGACGTACTACTACAGGCGACTCTCCATAAAATGCCATGTATATATAAAACACGCGCAATTGAAGTTGTCGTACGTCGAGTATCTTCCTCTGGAAATGTAGCATCGGTATTTTTTATCATTCCTTTCTCACGAGATTCCTCGATGATAAAAATCACCAAAAAAATGCCGCAAAACTCGATCATTTCTCTTTGCACTTTTGCCGCAGTGATGAAAGTGTCAAATCAAAAAATCAAGTGTTAAATCAAAATGAATAATCAAAGAGGAGGAACGCGTTTCACTTGATCGTAAAGAAACCGTAGAGTTAACGTTCCTCCAATCAAACTCTTCCCTCCTCTTCCTCCGCTTCCATTTTCATCAGAAGGAAACGTCAAGTCGAGAGAGAGAGAGAGAGCCATCGTTTCAACCAAGAATGTCGCGGAGGGGAGGGGATTTCTTTTCCCGCGACAGGGCCCAGACACCTGTTTCCCAGCCGGACCTCCCGGCTCCTCGTCTTTGTGACGAGAATATACGGGGTTGGCTAATGGTTTTTACCTTGCAGGGAGGAGGAAAGGAAAGTTTCGCCGGCCTTTAACCACGAAGCCCCGTAAAAAAATATATCCCTCGCAAAGCCGTGACATAATTCTGCCTTACCGGCTTCCTTCCCCCTCCTCCTCTTCTTCACGAAACTTTCTCGACGAGGGAAAAGGAATTTCGTTCGAGCGAGGAAGGGCGATCAAAGACCGATGATCTTTTTTTTTTTTTTTTTTTTAGGCAACATCGAGATTTAATTTGACACAACGATTCTTCCAACAGGCTCGAACGATTCTGTTCCTGTTTTATGCTGTTTCTTCTTTTTCTTTTCGACTTGGAGAGTAGTTCTTAGTTGGTCACTCGAGCCAGGAAGGGGATCAAGTTTTTTTTTCTTACGAACTAGTGTTGAAACGATAACGACACGAAGGATAACGAAGGGATTGACGTAAGTTGGACAACGTGAAAAACACGAAGGAAAGGATGGGTTCGTGCGTTGAATAATTGATATCGATCTATCGTGTTATTCCACACCTTCAAGCTCTCTTAGGCTTCGTTGAATTTTCTTTAAGTAATTCGTTTCAACGTCGTTTAATCTTCTCGCAATCACTTTTAACAAGTGAACTGAGGAAGATTTATTTGTTATTTTGGAAAAAACTTGACGCCAAAGTATCCTTGAATCTCGGAAACGATATTCCAATCGTGAAAATTTTGATAACACGTTCACTGAATTCCAACCCCTGTCCGGAATTTCCACGGAGCATCCAAAGCTTGTCAAAGATCGGATATAATAAAATGATATTCTCTCTCGGAAGCAATCGTGAAACGTCGAAAAATGCCAACGTCTCGAAATTTCCACGGAACGTTTTCAAAGATTGTTCGAGAAATATAATAGGGGAGGGAGAGGATGTCGAGGGTGAAAGAGGGCAAAAGGGCAAGGAGCGAGAAAGGCGAGAAGGATGAGGGAGGAATGCGAGGAACAATGCCAACCGTGTCGCGTAGATCAGTCGCCAAGACACCCTCCATTAAAAATATTACGCCATCTTGCGACCGTTGTTGCGACCGACTACGACTTGAAATCGCCACGTGGAATTCGCACTAGGAATAACAATGGCTCGTTGTTAAAACCGTTGTATCGACCCGTTTTTTCGAAAATGGCGGAAAGAAGTATCGTCGAACTCGTTGCATCCATCAACCATTGCGATTGAATATTTGAAAAAAGCGTCTTTTGGATACTTGTTACTTGCTTATTAATCGATAAATTATTTTCGTTTTATTACAGTTTATCCAAGTTTGTTGATTTTGTTAGAAGAATTATTCGCTTTCGTTATTTGTTGAGTGAATTATTGCGTTGTTAATTATCATAGGTGATGTAATTTATGGATGCTTAATTTGGCAATTTGATATTCCAAGCAAAAAATTAACATATCGACGACAGTTGAAGTGGACAGTTACGCATTGTGTTATTAATTTACAAATTATTTTGGTAGAGTTTATTGGTTTGTTGATTTTTATTAGATATTTTTGTTGTTTTCCAAATGAATTATTGCATTGATAATTATTATAGGTGATGTAATTTATGGATGCTTAATTTGACAATTTGATTTTATTCCAAGCAAAAAATTAACATATTGACGACAGTTGAAGTGGACAGTTACAGCATTGTGTTATTAATTTACATGTTATTTTAGTATTTTTGTTAGAGTTTATCGGTTTGTTGATCTTTATTAGACATTTTTGTTGCTTGCCAGATGAATTATTGCGTTGATAATTATTATACTTGATGTAATTTATGGATGCTTAATTTGACAATTTGATATTCCAAGTAAAAAATATCGATGATTCTTAAAATGATGTGCTAATTGTGTTACTGAATTATTTTGATATTTTTGTTAGAGTTTATTGGTTTGTTGATTTTTATTAGACACTTTTGTTGTTTGCCAGATGAATTATTGCGTTGATAATTATTATACTTGATGTAATTTATGGATGCTTAATTTGACAATTTGATATTCCTAGCAAAAAATTAATATATCAACGATTCTTAAAATGATGTACAAATATTGTATTACTAAATTATTTTGATATTTTTGTTAGAGTTTATTGGTTTGTTGATCTTTATTAGACATTTTTGTTGTTTGTCAGATGAATTATTGCGTTGATAATTATTATACTTGATGTAATTTATGGATGCTTAATTTGACAATTTGATATTCCAAGTAAAAAATATCGATGATTCTTAAAATAATGTGCTAATATTGTGTTACTAAATTATTTTGATATTTTTGTTAGAGTTTATCGGTTTGTTGATCTTTATTAGACATTTTTGTTGTTTGCCAAATGAATTATTATGTTGACATTTATTATACTTGATGTAATTTATGGATGCTTAATTTGACAATTTGATATTCTAAAAAATTAACATATCGACGATACTTAAAATGATTTCTATTATATTGTTAATGAATTATTTAGATATTTTTGTTAGAGTTTATTAGTTTGTTAATTTTATTAAGAATTTTTCCCTTTTCGTAGTTTGACAAAATTATTATATTGTCAATTATCAATCAATTAAAAATCAATATAGATGATAGTTTAGAGATACTTAATTTGATATCTCATTTAAGGGTAGCTTTTTTAACCCTTTAAACCTCGAGAGTTGACTTTCACTCTTCATCCATAGCTAGATCTCCAATTAATAAGAACATAACATTGAATTTTGTGAATAGGTTTCCTTATCTCTTCACATAAGAAGTGTATAAAATCATTTTAATCGTCCAATTTTGATCCGTTTAATTAAATTCCACGCTCTATCCTGTATTTAACTGTACACATTTTTCACATTTAATCCCCCCATTCCAGTGCAAGAATTAACTGATCGACGACAGTTGAAACGGTCGTCAGAATTCTTAAAGCGAGTACGCAATCACGATTCCATTTAGGGGGAGGGGGAAACGTTAGCTTCTCGTTTTCACGAATTTAATCGAACGAACGGCACGCGATGTGCACCGTCACCCTCCCACCCCCGTTTCGCGTGGAACGTGCGAAATCCAAACACGTTCTTTCAGCTTCCCCGGCTTCCATTTTCCGGCTGCGAGGCTCACCCCGTTATCCGTTTTGCTCATATTTCATCCCCCGCCATCGTCGAAACGGGCGGAAAGAAAAATCGAAGCGGGGGGACCTTGCGCCCCGTTTCACGCGAGTCCTTTCACCGCAACCACTGCTCTCATCTTTTCTCCGCGTCACAATTCGTTTCGAAAAGTCGAAAACTTGCGATCTCGAAAAGAGGCGCTAATCGCACCTCGATTCGTGATAAGGATTGAAAAGCAAAGATTCGGAAAATTCGAGTCCTTTAATGATTGATTTTTTGTTAAATACGCGAAAAGGGAAAAGGATATATATTATCCACGATTCGATGTATTAACTATTTCAATCATCCAATTATCCAATTTGACAAGCGTGTTTCATAAATTAAATTATATGTATGATTATTCTAGATTCTCAATTTCCAAAAATTGTATCTCCAATTCAAAATGTTCAAGAAGAAAGCTCATTCTTAAATTCGCAAAAATCATGAAGCAACACTCTTTCTTGCAAAGTGGAGTAAAATGAAGATTCTCAATTTTCAAAAATTGTATCTCCAATTCAAAATGTTCAAGAAGAAATCTGATTTTTAAATTTGCAAAAAAAGGCCAAGCATGAAGCAACATTCCTTCTTACAAAGTGGAGTGTAAAACGAAGATTCTCAATTTCCAAAAATTGTATCTTCAATTCAAAATGTTCAAGAAGAAAGCTCACTCTTAAACTTGCAAAAAAAAGTAAAGCATCAAGTAACATTCCTTCTCGCAAAGTGAAGTATAAAATGAAGATTCTCAATTTCCAAAAATTGTATTTCCAATTTAAAATGTTCAAAAAGAAAGCTCACTCTTAAACTTGCAAAAAGAGACGAAGCATCAAGCAATACTCCTTCTCGCAAAGTAGAATGTTAAAACGAAGATTTTCAATTTCCAAAAATTGTATCTCCAATTCAAAATGTTCAAGAAGAAAGCTCACTCTCAAACTCACAAAAATCATGAAGCAACACTCCTTCTCGCAAAGTGGAATGTAAAACGAAGATTCTCAATTTCCAAAAATTGTATCTCCAATTCAAAATGTTCAAGAAGAAAGTTTATTCCTAAACTCGCAAAAATTATGAAGCAACTTCTTCTCGCAAAGTGGAGTGTAAAACGAAGATTCTCAATTTCCAAAAATTGTATCTTCAATTCAAAATGTTCAAGAAGAAAGCTTAATTTGCACTCTTAAATTTGCAAAAAAAAAGGCAAAGCATCAAGCAACATTTCTTTTTATAAAGTGGAGTGTAAAACGAAGATTCTCAATTTCCAAAAATTGTATCTCCAATTCAAAATGTTCAAGAAGAAAGCTCACTCTTAAACTCAAAAAGAGGCAAAGCATGAAACACTCTTTCTTGCAAAAGGGAAGGAGAGGGAAGTATAAAAGAAAGATCCGTATTCTCAGAAGTATCGATCGTGATCGATTTCAATCACGAGAAATTCCACTGACGTATCTCCAGTCTTCATCCCTCTCTTTCTCCCTCGAAACGCTGGATTCCATTATCAGCCTGTTTTTCGGCGCTCGACGGCCATCTCCTCCCCTTTTTAATGCCCGTCGTACTTGATTCGTGGAGAAATAAAAAGGAGAGGGCGCGTTCATTGGACAATATTACGAGAGGGATTCGCGGCCGTCAAAATGATGGAGTGGCCAGCCACGCAGACGAACTCTTCTGCAGTCAGAATAATCAGTCTTCCCGCCAATGTTTCCGCCCTGCTCGTTTCTCCCTTTCCGCCCAGCTCAGCGCCACCTACTTTTCGCCCTCTGGATTTCCCATTTCCGCGATCAGAAATATTCCGCGCAAACTTGAACGAAGTTGTTTCCTTCTTCTTTGCCAGGGATCGTAACGAGCTTGCGTTTAGTGTTGTTCGATCGAGTTTGTCGAAGTATAGTTGCGATTGTTTCGATGGATTACAGCCTGATGGCCGATTATCGTCTCTATTTTTACGTTTTTCACGTTGAGAGCTTCTTTTTAATGTTGTTTCGTCGAGATTTGTACAGAAATAGCGAAGGTTGTATTCTATTTGAATTGTATTCTTCGATCAAGTTTCGAAACGTGACTGTTTCCTGATTGTTTCGATGGATTGCAGCTTGGTGGCAGACTATTGTCGCATTTTTCACGTTGTTTTATATTGTATTATATTTGTTTTATATTCAGAGCATTATATGCAGCTTGGTGGCCGACTATCGTCGCTATTTTTACGTTTTTCATGTTGAGAGCTTCTTCTTAACGTTGTTTCGTTGAGATTTGTATAAAGATGGCGGAGGTTGTTTGAATTGTATTCTTCGATCAAGTTTCAAAGTGTAGTTGCGATTGTTTTGGATTGTTTCGACAGATTGCAGGTTGATGGCCGACTATTGTCCCGTTTTTCACGTTGTTTGTTTCACGTTGAAAGCTTTTTTTTAACAATAGATCGCAACCTTCCATGTTGTTTCATCGAGATTTGTACAGGAATGGCGTAGGTTGTTTGAATTATATTATTATTGGATCAAATTTCGAAGTGTGGTTGCGATTGTTTCAACAAATTGTAGCTTGGTGGCCGACTATCATCGTTATTTTTACGTTTTTCACGCTGAGAGCTTCTTTTTAATGTTGTTTCATCGAGATTTGTACAGGGATGGCGGAGGTTGTATTCTGTTTGAATTATAGTCTTCGAAGTGTGACTGTTTTGAATTGTTTCGACGGATTGCAGCACAGTGGCCGATTATTTTTCTGTTTCTTATATTGAGAACTTCACTTTAACGTTGTTTCATCGAGATTTGTATAGGGATAGCAAGAGTTGTATTCTGTTTGAATTATAGTCTTCGAATTATAGTTTCGAAGTATGACTGTTTCGGATTGTTTCGACGAATTGCAGCTTGATGGCCGACTATCGTCGTCATTGTCCCGTTTTTCATGTTCTTTGTTTCATATTGAGAGCTTCTTTTTTTTCGAAAGATAGCAATCTTTGTTTCATGAGAGATTTATAGAGATGGTCGTATCTTTGAATTCTTGGACGAAATTTCAAATGATTATGATTGTTTTGAACTGGAAAATTAGAAGATTGCAAAAGATTGCGACAGATTATCGTCATTTTGTTGTTTTTCGTATTATTTCGTTAATACTTACATAGAGGATTGTACTTTGAATGTTTTCGACGAAGTTTCAGATAGTGTGATTCTTTTATATATTTGATTATAGTAGATTGTTAGATTCATTCGTTAGAACGTCAATTTTCTAAGGATTAGGAAAAAATTCGCTCAATGAGAGAAGAAATAGATTTTCAAGTTCATTGATTAATTCTAACCAGTTCTAAATTTTTGGTCTTAAGAGATGCAACTTGGCCAACTCCTTGGAACTTAGGACTCAGTACTGGATCTTCTTAATTTCGTACTGGACTTTCTTAATTTTGATTATGATTCATATGAACTGCAATTGCATCTATCGACAAGAATAACAATACATATATCATCAATGTTCTCCAATATCAAATTCATAAAAATCTTTAAACCACTTCTCGCAATTTATAACGTTTCCTATTCCACGATTCACTTTTCCTATAACTCGTCACTCTCCCTCCCATCCCTCACAAACCATGTTTCCATTCCTTAAAAGTTACAAACAACTTCTTATTCCTCCCCTCTCTCTCTCTCTCTCTCTCTCTCTCTTTGAAAACGCCTTTCCTAAGAATCTAAGAAAAAACTTTTATTTCGTTTCACCTATCTCCCATCCCGATCTCCCTAGACAAATCACCGCGAATCAAATATTAAGATGGTAAAAACAGAGCTATACCGGAACAAATTCCGAGGGTAGCTTTGGAATTTTTCATCGCGATTCTCTCCCCTCCTCCTCCTCCTCCTCCTCTCCGCCCCGCATCGAAATTTCCAACAGCCATTCCTCTTCGATTCGTTGCACCCCCTCCCTTCTCCTGGCACCCCTCCTGTTCGTAACAGGATGCTCGGCTCGTTCCGCAAACAAATCGCAGGGCCGTGTTCCTCGAGGCTGGTTGAACAAGCGCAATTTTCTAGGCGGGCCTCTCTCTCTCTCTCTCTCTCTTTCCCTCCATTCTTCGTCTTTCGTCATCGTGTTAATTCTTAATTTCTTCATTTTCTTTTCGTGCCGCGTTGCGCCCGCCATTTCCCCGCCAGCGGGAAACAATCGTTTAAATATTTCGGTTTCGACGAATATAAACAAGAAGCTCGCGCTCTTTCTCTCTCTCTTTCTCTCTTTCTTTCTCTCTCTTCTCGTGCACTGCGAGAGGAAATTGAACCGGGGATATTTGCAATTCGGTTCCTTTTTTTTTATTTTCGCGTTTCAGAGCGTTTTTTTTCTTTTTATTAGGAAGAGGAAAAGGGAACCTCGTTGGAGTATCGAGATCTGTTCGAGATCTTCGAGATTCGAGAAAAAATTTGACTTAATAATTCGGTAATTACAGGATTGGATGATGGATGGAATTTGGATTTTTGATTCGAGAAATTTTTGAGTTGGGATCAGGGAATAGTTTTCGAGGAAAATAAGTTTGAGGACGATGGAATATTCGTGATGGACGAGGGTTAAGGGTTATGGAGTACCATTTGATGATGCTACATTAGAGCACCCCTGCGAATCCACGACCCTAAAGAAATTCCTTTCTACCCTCTTTAACGTGGATATAATAATACCATCCATCCCTGAGATCTTATTTCTTCGACATTTGTTTAGTCTAGTCTTATAATCCTTATATATATTATAGTATATTGTAATTTTTAACATCATATCGATCATGAATCATATTGCAGTCAAATAAAACCCTTTTTACCATGCATGGGATAAAAAGATTTAAATATATGAATTGATACTACGATATTTATTTATATCTACGACTTGCTTTATTAATTTTCACGAGTTGTCTGAAAGGAGAAGAGAGAGGATGAAAAATAAATATTATTTTTTCGATCAAATATGAAACATCCCCGAAAATGTGCTCCTCGGAAAAGTTCGCCGAGTTAAAAATCGTCCAACTGATAGTAAACGCCACAGGCATTGTTATTTATCGCTCGTATTATTTGGACCGTCCTCTGTCGAAAGAACCACAACCCGCGGCCGGTCGATGTATATTTAACCAGACGGCGAGAGTTGAAGGTTGCTACGAATTTTTCGCGAATGTGGATCACGAGGTCGCTCAACGACTTTCCTTCTTCTTTCCTTGCCTTTCGAGAACAATGCGTCTCTGCGTGAATTTACGAATTTTCTTTCTTGCTCGTTTCAGGGAGGAGGATTGTTGCACGTTGTTGGAATAATTAATTAAATTAGATTCGATTTTTTAATCTTGTTCGAGTCACTTTTGAGGAGAAAGAAGTTAAATATTGGAAATTATTCTTGTTTTTCTCAGATTGTTACAATTGGTGTCGTTGCTCACAGTTTATTATTAAATCGAGTACAATAGTTAAATTGGAGTGTAATTTTCAGCGAGTAATTTTGCAAGTGGATGCTTGCTAATTATTTAATATAAATTGAGTATGAATAAAAATAAGTAAGTGTGAGATTCTCGAGGAAATATATATATATATATATATATATATATATATATATATATATATATATATATATATATATATATATATATTCGTATCCATTGATTCTAATTGGTTAAGTAGTGGAAATAAATAATTGGCAATCGCGAAGAATTTTATTGCCCAAATTGCGATCCTTCTTTTTCCATCACTCCTCTGAGAAGAAATCGTATGAAATTTGTGTTAAAATTATTCTCTGTGAAGATAAATTAATTTATATATTAATATGAAAAGTTCAAAGTCTTTGTATAAAAAAGGGAAAAGAAAGTAAATAAAACAAATAAAGATTCAATCTTGAAAGAAAGAAAGAAAGAAAGTCAAATTAATTTCGTTAATTCCTGGTTCGAAGAGAGAAAAAAAAACTTCACTCCAAGGCTGGGAATGAACTTAATCAAGCGAGGAAAATTAAGTCCATTTTTATTATTATGATCCAAGAGTAGGAATGAATCTCTCTCTCTCTTCTTCTTCTTCTTCTTCTTCTTCCCTTTTCTTGCAATCTCTGTTGAAGAGTTGTCAGGCTGGCATTTCTCAAATTTGATGTTTATTCGTATCCCCGATGCCCCGCCAATTCTCATATTTCTCCTCTCACCGTCTCCTTACGCTTTTTCCATATCTCAACGTTCCTCCCCGGATCCCGGTGTATTTTCCAGGTGTGTTCCCCTATATTTCACAAATCCCCGATTTCTCTTCGTTTCTTATCCAACCGGTGGTGCTCCACTGTCTTATATACCTGTCACAAATCCCTCCCCCCCTCCCTGTATTTTTATTACAGTTGTACTCCACGTTTCCGTTTGAGATATTCCTCGAGATTTCTTATTAAGCTCCCCTTCCCTTGATTTAATTCGAAGGAGTGCAATCCGGTTTGAATCGTTCATGTTACAATTTATAGACAGTTTGGGATGATGAATAAACATAGGTGAACAAAGAGAAAGTATGAAAGAGTGAGAAAGTAATAATTAAGAATTTTTTAGAAAGGTTGAAAATTTTTGTAAAAAAAATTCTGTCCTCCCTCTCCTGTATTTTTATTACAGTTTCTGTTTGAGATTCCTCGAGATTTCTTATTAAGTCCCTCCCCTCACTTGATTTAATTCGAAGGAAATCCAGTTTGATTTGTTCATTATGATGTTACAATTTATAGACAGTTTGGGATGATGAATAAATATAGGTGAACGAAGAGAAAGTATCAAAGAGTGAGAAAATAATAATTAAGAATCTTTTAGAAAGGTTTAAAATTTTTGTAAAAAAAATCCTCTCTTCCTGTATTTTTATTATCCTTTCTTGTATTTTTATTACAATTGTACTCCATGTTTGAGACATTCCTCGAGATTTCTTATTAAGCTCTTCCTCTCCCTTCCCTCATTTGATTTAGTTCGAAGGAGTGCAATCCTGTTTGAATCGTTCATGTTACAATTTATAGTTTGGGATGATGAATAAATATAGGTGAACGAAGAGAAAGAGTGAGAAAGTAGTAATTAAGAATCTTTTAGAAAGTAATGTAAATGAAAAATAAAAAATGTTAAAAAGTAGAATTAATTTTTGTATCAGGGTTGATTAAAATTTGTTTAATAATTTTAAATATCTCGAAAATAAGGGAGCTAAATTTATATAATTTTTTTTGTAGCAATAAAATTATTAATATAGATTTTATTATTAATATAGAATATATATAGAATATATATTATTTATTAATATAGAAATTAAATGTTATACGAACTTATTAATATCTAGTTCTTTTTAGAAATAAATTTAATTTAGATATAAATATTATTTAAAATTTTTGTAAAAAATATTCTCTGCTCCCCCTTCCTATATTTTTATTACAGTTGTACTCCACGTTTCCGTTTGAGATTCCTCAAGATTTCTTATTAAGCCATCCCCTTCTTTTCCCTCACTTGATTTAGTTCGAAGGAGTGCAATTTGAATCATTTCTCGAATCACGAATGTTACAATTTATAGACAGTTTGGGATGATGAATAAACACACGTGAACGAAGAGAAAGTAGCAATTAAGAATCTTTTAGAAAGGTTGAAAATTTTTGTAAAAAAAAATTCTCTCAAAAAGAAAAAGAGAAAGAGGAAGAAGGTATTAAATTTTAAATAGATCGTGAAGAAGGTCGGAATCGGTTTACATTGTTTCGAGCCGAGAAGTAAAAGGTGGAGTATATCAGTCGCAACAAGTAGGAAGGTTATGGTAATGTTCTCAGTCCGAGCACTTACACGGTTAGTTCAGGGACGGGCCATCAGAAGGGGTTGGAAACTACCCCCTTAGAGTAGTTATTTCGCCTGTTGAAAGCTTCGCTCGAGTGCATAGTCAAAGTAACGGTCTCAGCCGAGGCAATCTTGCTACTCTCGAAACTTCTTGGATTACTTCGACTCGCAAGCATAACTCGTGTGCGTCTTTTCCTTTCATCATTTCCCCTCCTTCCCCCGACTTTTCAACGCGGCCAAATAAAATTGTAACATCAACGTTTGCAATTTACCGAAACCTTGGACGGATCTCTTTCCCTTCGAAATTTTTTAATCGTTTCTCGCGTTTTATTCTTTTAAAAAATTCCTTTTTCCTTTCTCGAACGGGGAGGTTCTTTGTACTCGCTTGAAATTGGAAGAATACAGCGAGTATCCTTTTTTTCTCTCTCTCTTTTAAATTTCTCTTTTAATTTTCGTAAAAAATTGAATTATAAGCAAAATGAATATAGATAGACGAAATATAGATAGAAAGAATCGAAAGAATCGACGATATCTCGAAATATATATATCGAATAACGCAAGAGAAGAATTAAAATTTTCGGAAAAATCAGAAAGGAAATGTTCAAAAATGAGATCGTAAATAAAGCATTCTCAAATGAAATAAATAAACTCGGCGAGCAATACTTTATTATCCGAAATATAACACGAGAAAATCGTATTAAAATTAATTTGAAACGCGGCAAACATTAATTTTCAAAATTTTCCACCGAGCCGCAAAGCATCGGGTTCAAAAATAAAATCATCGAATGAAATTCGAATAACGAATAAAACTTGGAAAATCGAACGAAGCGTCCGCAACAATAACTTATTATCCACGCACATTTGCGCGAAAATCCTGGAAAATCCTGATCCCGATGTGGATATTCATCTTCGCGTAACAAAATCGCGTAATAAAATTAATTCGAAATAAACAGAATCAATTTTGCCAACGATTTTATTTATCCCAACCGATCGACGTCTCTGAACGCTCGGATCGTTTTTTTTCCCCCGATATTCACGGTGAATCGAGCCGATCGTTTTCCGAGATTTCAAACCGCCGAACAACCGAACGTTTTCAATGCAAGTTTAACGTATTATTGTTGCCTCGACACAATGGAACCTGCGCCCATTGTAACCCTTCTCCCTCCCTCTCTCTCTCTTTTTCTCTTTTGCAAATCGTGCTTAATGATAGATGAACGCGGATGCACAGGTGGCTGAAGGGAATTTATAATTCGACGAAACTTTTAACCCGGTTCCAAATCTTCCAAATGTTTCTGCAGAAGAATTTCCTGTTTTAGGGAAGAAGGGAGGGGAGGGGAGGACGTGTCGTGAACGTTTAAACGGCATCGTTTTTCGAAGGAATGGAATTTATTTCGAGTTATACGGATGCCTCGTTGTTGTAAATTGTTGTTTCATTTCGGGAGGAATGTAATTAGTAGGGTATCCGATCAACGAATATATATACGTGTGTGCGTGTTTAAACTGTGCTTGTTCAACTCGAACGACGAGATTATGGAATTTCGCGAATGTGTGCCTCCCGTGTCGAATTTATTCGTCACTTAAGAACGAAATATTCGTTCGAAATTTTCGATCGTGTCTTGGCGCGAGAATTTTGTGAAAAAAGGAAAAATTGTACGACGAAATAATTGGATATTCGTGGGATATTTCGAGAGGTATTATTCATTTCGTACCTTTTTTTTTAAAAATTGGGGACGAAATTGTCTGGAAAAATGCGAAAGTTTATATTACAATTTTTATTTTTTTTCAGTACAGTAATTTTCTCAAATATAAATTTCGTAAAAACAGGGGAGGGGAGGAGATACTTTTCTTATTTTAATCGATCGAAAAACATCCTTCATCGATTCGAAACTTTTTTCTCTTTTTATTTTCACCTCATTCTCGTCGTACTAATCTCTTTCCTCCATTTCTCTCTTCCTTCCTTTTTCTCATCCCCTCCTCCTTTTTTCCGCTTCGTTCTCACCGATTGTTTTACATTTCTTTCACCCGCCACGATTCTCCTCTTATCTCCACGCCATCTCCTCGTCCCCGTGCAGAAATTAAGATACAAGTTTAATTGAGCCTTTCCAGCTCGCAGCTGGCGACTTTATCATCGACATTCACTATAATTAAACCATCTGCATCTTTTTAAACGGCGAGAAGGGGCGTTCCTTTGAAGCTTCTTCAACAGAAGCAAACCCCTTGGTTTTTCTTTTTTTTTTATCTCTCTCTCTCTCTCTCTTACCGAGAGACTTTCTTTGGAAAGTTTGCCAGCTGGAGAAGAAAGGAGACACAGGAGGCGGAGGTTTTAAGGCGGTTTGTTCGAGAACGTGAATTCACGCGATATTCTTTGGAAAATTTTGGTCGAAAGATGGGGAGAGAACGCTTGTTTTCTTTTTTCTTTTCTTTCTTTTTTTTTTTTCCTCAGGGTTGTCATAGAATTTCGTTGTATTATATAATTTCATTCAAATTCAAATGGAATTTTATTTAATACCAAGGGGCAAGTACGATTGGAATAACATGTTTGACTTTTTCTTAACCAGCTTGCTGATTTCAATGATTTCAATGTGTCATTCACGCGCTAATTTATTCGCTTCTCTTTCTTTTCCCAAGGGATCCAGAATCTATCCAGAATTGATATTCGCTATTATAAATGTGAAATGAGAATTTTTTCCAATTTCTAAGATTCTTTCTCACGTTTTCTTTTCGTGATTGCGATCGAAAATCAATTTCATCATTTTTTTTCTAGGCTGCTCGGTTTAATGATTTCGATGTGTCATTCACGCCCTAATTTATTCACTTTTCCAGGAAATTTTTAGAATATATCCACTAAAGTTAGAAATTGAAACTTTTCTCAGGAAAAGTTGGAAAGTTTTCTTTTAAATAATAAAATTTACATTTCCACCGTGGTTCCAAAATTGTAATCGAAAATTTCATCATTCTTTTCTAGGTTGCTCGATTTAATGATTTATCCAAGAAATTTTTAAAATATATCCAGAATTGATTCGCCATTAAAATTATTATTCTAAAATTCTTTCTTACGTTGGAAAGTTTTCTTTTAAATAATAAAATTTACATTTCCATTGATGATTCGATTTGCGATCGAAAATCAATTCATCGAATATTATTCTTTTCTAGGCTGCTCAATTTAATGATTTGATTCGACGCATTAATTTATTTACTTTAGAAAAAAAAAAAAAGAAAAAGAAAAAGAATTGATAATTCTAATTTTAAAATTCGCCAGGAAAAATTCAATTTCTAACTCGCGTTGGAAAGTTTTCTTTTCTAAATAATAAAATTTATATTTCCATCGTGATTCGAGTTTCGCCCGAATCGATCGAAAATCAATTTCATTAAAAATTCCCCAAGTTTATTCGTCGAGATGGAAAAACCTGGAAGGAAATTAAATCTGAGGTAAGAGGGTGAATTTTCACAGCTGCACAATGCTTTTCCATTTCGTTGCCGGGAGATTCCTTCGATTTCGCGTGTCTCCTTGGAAGATCTACGAGTCTGATGGGATTCTTTCGAAAAAAGGGAGGAAACCCTCTGAGGTAAGGGGAACTTGCTCAGGGGTCAAATTTATGGCCAGCACGCAAAGAGAATTATTGGGTTGCTAATTGAAGAAACGAAAACGAGAACTGTGGAATGAGTGGAAATTATCGTGTAGCCTTAACTTCTTCCCCTCTTCTCCCCTCCCTCTTCTTTTTTTCAAATTTCCCATTCAACAAAAATCAAATTCTCTATCGAAAAATCGAAAAGATGAACAAAATCGTTGCAAATTCTTCTCTATTTCTCCAAACTCCTCTTCTTCCGAATTTTAACAATTGAAAAAGAAATTCCTTTCGCGTTTCTTCAAGCTTGGAAAAAACTCGTTCAAGAGATGGAGAAAAGGGGAAGGGAGAGGACCCCCGCGGAATTGAATTTTCATTTCAAATTATGCACGATGGGAGAAGAGATTTCTTCTCCTCTTTGTCAGAATTAAAACCGCCCCATCCGTCGATTGATTAAACCCCTACACCATTTCCAGCCCTTTAAAAATCCACCATCCGGCAAACATCCCCCCTCCTCTTCCCTTTTTCCAAACCTCGACTTTGAAAATCCATCCTGCAGCGTTGGAAGCATTGTTGCAGCTCGCCATTTTCCCGGAAACGCCGGTTTATGGGGAGGTGGAAGTGCGGTTGATTATCTCGCGACGACCCACGTCACCCATCCGAGTGAAAAGCATTCTTGGAGCCAAGGTGAAAACATTTGTTGGGGGCCAATGCGAAATTATTATCTGCAGGTTCGATCTAAAATATTAACCCTTGTTATATTGGGTTGGCAACTAAGTAATTGCGGATTTTTTTTAGAAAATCAAAGGCAATTTTTTCATGGAACTAAATAACTTTATTCTGTAATGTGTTGCTCATTTTGATCAATGACCTTTTGCCATCTTTCAGGCAGCATCATAATCCCACGTTCATAAAACTTCTGGTTTTTATTAGCAAAAAACTGAATCAGGTACGATTTGATATCATCATCATTATTGAAATTTTTATCATTCAAGAAGTTTTGTAAAGATCGAAACAAAAAGTAATCAGATGGTGCAAGGTCAGGACTATATGGTGGATATGGCAAAACATCCCAACCAAGCTCCAATAATTTTTGCCGAGTGACCAAAGATGTGTGTGGCCTTGCATCGTCACGATGGAATACAACACCTTTTCGATTTGTCAATTCGAGCCGCTTTTCTTCAACTGCATTGTTTAATTTCGTTAGTTGTTCAATGTAGACAACAGAATTGATCGTTCGGTTGGGTGGTAAGAGTTCAAAATAGACAATTCCTTTGTAATCCCACCAAACTGATAACAAAACCTTCTTTCGATGAATACCAGCTTTTGATGTTGTTCGAGCTGGTTCACGTAGCCTGCTTCACGATCTTTTTCGCTTGATATTGTTGTAAACAACCTATTTTTCATCGCCAATTATCAGTCGTTTTAAAAATGGATCATTTTCATTATGTTTCTTTAGCAAATCGCAGCTATTAATGCGTTGCGTTAAATGCTTTTCTTTCAGTTCGTGAGGAACCCATGTATCGAGTTTTTGAACATAGCCAAGTTGTTTTAAGTGGTTTTCAATGCATGTATGCGATACATGAAGCTTCTCTCCAATTTCACGAATTGTACTATGACGATCCGAATCGATTATTGCTTTGATTAGGTCGTCATCAACTTCAACTGAAATCCGCAATTACTTAGTTGCCAACCCAATATTTTATATATGTATGTGTAATCTTTAAACAATTATGGCGGAAAAAAAAAGTTGAAAATTTATTTGTTGTTGCAGCAAGAGGAATAATTCAATGGGGAATTTGTGAAAATGTTTGAAAACGTGTGTTTACCGGTCGTGGATTTTTGATGATCCCTTGAGCGTACATACGGTGTTTTCGAGTGGCGTTTTAAAATTTTAACAGGATGTTTGATGCTTGTTTGGATGTATGACGACGACGATCCGGGGCGGGACGCCTCTTTCAGAATTGCTGCTTCTTTGAATTTTAATTAATAATCGCATTTAAAAATACGAGCGTGTGCGTCGAGAGAATCGAATCCTTTATCAACATTCCTTTATAACGTTAAAAGTTGCAAATTGTTGGTTTGTTCACTCACTCTATTTTATTCTAAAATTTGAAAATTTTTCCTAATCATCTCGAGATCAGGCGAGGATCGTCTAAGGAAAGGGAACTCTAAAAATCGAGTTGTAACGTTGAGATTGAATTATACGATACGAATAGATAGGTTCAGAAGTTCAAAAGTGTAAAAATATTTAACAATCGAAAAATATTTACAATCCTCGTGTACGGGGATCTGCAGCAAAAGATTGAGAAAGGGAGGGGTTCCAGAGCGATTAGAGGTTAATCGAGATGAACGGTTGAGGGATCACGTGACCGAGATAAAAGTGGACGAGACACGATTTCCACCAGCGACAACAGTTTACAAAGTTGAAACGAAACTCGGTAACGAGAGCGCTTTCGTGATGGTGGCAACACACCACATCCGTAATTTCCACTTATCTTTCTTCGCGGCTCCAAAGGCGTAAAGAAACTTGTAACCTTGCTCCCTGTTTTACCTATCGAGTTTTACCGTCTAAAATGAAATTTCCTTCTTTCAATCACAATTTTACAGATCGGTCAAGTTGGATCGGTCTCGAGAATCGAGAAATAAATAAAATGAATTCTAAATAGATAAAATGATTCAAGATTTATTTGAGAAATGTGCGTGACTTTTGAAAATTATTATTCGAGGTGGTCTCGAAGAAGATGATGTTAGTAATACAAAAAGAAAAAATTTTGGATATCTTGAAAGTTGGATAATATTCTAATGTTTACAATTTGAAGATAAATCGATGAGGGACAAATCCAAAGTCGAATACAACCTCCGTGTTATCCGAATATTGCCACGAAAAATTAACTCGCTCGTACGAAATAAAATATCTGGAAGATCTGAATATTTCGAATTTTATTTTATCCATTTTACTACATTGAATTTCCAGTAATTTTTATATACCGCGTTTGATATAAAAAAAATATTTCAACTTCCTCCGTGTGTGTCCGGTGGCCATTCTAATTTCACAGGAACGATCTACGTGACCGACCGAGCCACCATCGTAAATGCCGAGCACTTCAAAATTCTCGGAAACTCGCCATCATGGAAGGAAATTCGAACTTTTATCGTAGACGAATTATCTACGAGAATATTCTTGCTTTTTGACAAATTCTTTTTTTACTGATTTAACTAATAGACACTTTATAATTTCTCTTCATTGTTATTCAGGAAATTAGATTATATTTTTGTTAGTGAAGTGACTCGAAGAATCTCGATTCAATTTCAATTATCCTAGTATTTTTGTAGAATTCGTTTAAGACACCAGTTTTACCTGTCGATTCTCGAAAGCAATTTTTATTTTACGATTATAACTTCAAAAATTTCCTTATATATAATATAATAATACCTCTTCGAATACCTTAAACGATACTTCGTTTGTAACATATCGTATCCACTTTATAAAATTATGATCCAAAGAGTGAAATTTTATTTCAGACCAAAAAAACTTCGTGATACTTCCTAGCTTTAACGTATACAGAATATTTTTACAAATCGAACGTCAAAGAAGACTGTTACATTTTTTTATCGATTCGACAAATTTTGAGGAATATTCAAATACGTATGATTTTTTTTCTTTTTTCGCTACGATTTTCCACTCGTGATTTGTATACAACAACGTTACTTACGTACTACATACATTGAAGCACGTTCGATTCATAGTTGCGTTGGGTCCAGTCGACTGGATGTGAATTGGATTTAATTCGCAGAATCTTTCGATTAAATAGAGCGTGAGTTAAATATGTAACTCACGTAACTCACGTTCGATCCGTTAACGTTATATCGAAGTATAGTAGGGTTGTGGATAATGGAAAAACCACCATGACGAATTCCATCGCCAATCTCATCTTACGTGCATCGATTTTCTGTCGTCACATACATACGCGGATATATATTTGATTAAACGCAACCGGAGTACCATTTAATTAAAATGGTAATTTCGTTTATCTCTAATTCCCCTATATAAAAACGTATACTTTAATTTTTTTTCTCTCTCTACCGCCATTATTGATCTTTCATTTTTCAAACATTTCTCGCCGTTCGCCTTCCTTCGAACGGGTTGTACAGAATCGAAGTAATTGCCATGTGTGTTTTACTTTTCGGTGTACACAACGTGTTTACTTTTATTTGGACAGGGATGACGCAAATGGATGAAAATATACACTCCCGTGACGCATAAAGTTCGCATTTTTTATTTTTATTTTTTATTTTTTTTTTTTATTTTTTTTATTTTTATTTTTATTTTATCGGCGGATAATCTGGAAAAATGTGTTTGCCCGAACGGGGAACGGGTTTGGAAATTACGATAACGGTATCGTATGGAAACATTTGTATCAATCGTGTATCGTTTAAAAAAAAAAAAAGTACGATTTTTCTATTTCGTAATTTCGTTCCATCGTTGTCGTTGATTGAAAGTCGTAATACAGATCCGTTGGTTGTTTCTTCGCCATTTTATGCTAATCGCGAACTGCGAATGAAGTTTGGGCGACATCTGGCGATGGAGTTTTATTCGATCGTAGAAAATTCAAATTCTTTTAATCACATTTATGGGAATATATTTCTATATATATATATTAATATTAATATTTGCGTTCTATTAAAAATTTTATAACGATACAATACGCAAAGTTATTAACTTATTAATTTTATATGAATTTGGGTGTTTTGTGCAATTTGAAACGGTTTATTTTTCTTTCATTCATTTTTTTTCTTTTTTTTTTTTTTTTATTTGGATTGTAGTAATTGTGTTTGTTTTATATTTGGATGGGAAATTGAAAATCTGCGAAACGGTTATATTTGTGCTTTTAATTTAAATTGATAATGAAGTTGTTATCTCAGTTGAGTTGAAGATATTGATTGGGATTCTTATACGAGTTCACAACTTTTATAACGTTTCGATGAAACGAACAAGGAGACGATACTTTTAAATACTTTTTTAAAAATGGATATTTCTTTCTTTTCTTTTTTCGGAATATTTTTTTTTGTTTTCAAAAAACAGATGATTAATTTTAACTTGTTTTTTTTTTGTTTGTTATAGAACTCGAACAACCAAGTCGCGCTTCCTGGACAGAATCAAGTGGCTCAGACACAAGCAGAGACCCAAGGGGGGCCCAATACCGTTCTCAGAGTCATCGTCGAGCAGATGGTTTATCCAATTTCCTTAGACGTGCTCTATCAGGTAAGTTATGACTTCTGTTTCTACATCCAATTGATTAATTTCTCGTTTACCCTAATTGGAAAACGATAATTGGACATGTTTTACCGCTTATCGACGTGTAAGATTCGATAATTTATGCGTTCCATTGATATTTTCTTTTTCATCGTTGTTCATTGAACTTTCTAGAGAAAATTAGGAAATACTGTATCAAAAAAACATATCAAAAAATCCTCTAGAATTTCGAAGCATTTATTCTTAATAAATTTTATCGAAACCGTATCCAATTTCTATAACTTTAAAAATTTTGAATTATTATTTACTTCCGAAGAACGTGAATGATTTCTATCTCAAAAAATTATATATTAGAAAAGAATTTTCAAAAAATTCGTCGAACGTTTTTCGAAAGAGAAGAAAGGAAAGGGGAAGAAGCGGAAATCGAACAAAACGTTTCAAATTTTTTTTTTTTCGCATCCCGCAGAATATTCACACCTTGAAAGAATTCAAAAGAGAATCGGCGTGAACGAATTGCGTGAAATTTATTCGAAAACAACACGAGAGATTGTGCCCTCGCGTGGTAAAAACGGTCGAAATCGGCGGGAATAATGCAGGAGATGGGAAATTAATCGGATTTCGCGGCGTATCCGGCGAATTCGATTCCCGATTAATCGGATATTTTCTCCTTTCGCCAGTTCGCGCGCGTGGATTACGATAGAAAAGGGACGTGGCATATTTCGTTCACCGATCTCGCTAGATTTTCCCTCCCCTCCTCCGAGTTCTCGTTAATGGAATATTAAACAATCCCCGATATAACGCTTACAAGTTTCGTTGCAAATCATCCAGGCTCCCAGGATTTATTATTTCGTTTCCCTCGTTCGAAATGCAACGCATTCGATCATTTCTCGTCGATTTTGATATGTATTTTGATGAACATTTCATGAATATTTCCAACTTTGTCATTTTTGCGGCTAAAGATTGAGGTTAGGATTGGTTTCTCTCGGCGGGCGCCATTTTCTTCAACGATACAACGAAATGGCGGATGAACCGGTCGATAATGTAGGAAATATATGTATACAGATTTTTTTACGGATTATTCGTGTAATTTCTATGAAAAAGATTTTTTTGAACGGCAAAATGGAAGACAATCTTAAAGAAATCGATAATAAAATATATATAGATTGTACGAGTGAATAGGAAAAGAAATCAAGATAATTATTTTCCACCGTTCCAAATTAACAAAGATAAAAGTAGCAGTGATAAAAACGTTACGTGAGATTAACAAAATTTTATCGTTCCCATGGAAAGGGGAATTATTTCATAAATGTAAAATAATTCTACCAACGTTTCGGCAAAGTAAAATATTAACTCTCTCGTTGTAAATGTTATAAAAAGGAGTGGATATAATGCATACTTGTAAAAAGTATGCCCCGTATTTCCCCGAAAGTTGTGGAACCGTATTACCCTTGAAAGTATTTCGTTCAAAATATCAGGATTTTCATGATGCCAACGTGAAAAAGTTCAGTGGTAAATTATCCCCTGGTTACTTCCTCCCCTTTCATCGACTTAATCTTTTACAAATTTATTGTTACGTTCCACGAAACTTCTCATTCATTCCAGTTTAACGTGTAACGCTCGTTTCTTTTTTTTTTTCTTTTCCCTCATCTCTTTCAATTATCCCTTCAATACAAAATAGCATAATACGAAATAATACACGGATAATATGCAAGTAGTACAAGTGTAGTAGAACGAAAATAAGTAAGACGATTATCATCGTGTACCGTACATAATACACTGCTTTCACACTTTTAAAAGTCTGCTGCGTGTAGTGGAAGTAGAGTCATCGGATAGGACGCTTCGTAAAATATGCAATCCACATGCATCGCGAATTGTGCAACAAAATTTATGACACGTGGGATGCCCCGTCGATTGTGTCGCGCGATATCGAACGCGTTCACAAAGTGTAGATGGGAATTTTTGCAATTGGGTGTATACAATGCAATACAGCGTACAGCAGCCCCCATTGTATCAATAGATTACGAATAGATTATGTCGCCGTGTTCGAATTAATTCTAATTGAAGGGCGCAGCGAGCGCGGTTGCAACGAAGCAAGGACGAAAACGAGCGATTGATTGTCATAATGCGAAGTCATTGGAACACGCAATTGCGTGGAGCGATCGCGTTACACGGTTCGTCGCACCAATTTTGCATTACGAATTCGTAATAAGGAAACGGGGCCTCTCCCCTCACCACTCCTGGGGGTGGGTGGATTACATATTTACGGAATTACGAATAGCAATTAACGATGCGCGGGAATTATGCAACGTGGAACCGGGCGTTGTTATTGAATTAATTCACCTGTACCGAGCGCAGAAACCGATTCTCGCGTCCGATTAATCACGTTGAACGATGCTCGATTAACGACTCGATTAAAATTACCGCCCCGTTATTCTGCCTATTATGACGATGATGGTTGTTAAAAAAAAGGGAAAAGAGAAAGCGTGTCCTACGATGTTACGGATGATCTTTTTTTTTTTTTTTTAAATAAAAGATTCGTACGATTTTTTTAAATAAGATTCGATAATTCGTACAATTGGAAAAGAAAATTTTTGATGAATTTAATAAATAGGATTATAATAGTAATTGAGTTAACGAGTTGATTATCAAGGCATTATTCTAATGATGATGGTTGTTAAAAAATAAAAAACGTATCTTATAGATGATTTCTTATATTTTTTTTTTTTTTCTTTAACGAATAAAAGATTCGTTTGATAATTCATATAATTGGAAAAGAAAATTTTTGATGAATTTAATGATTATAGTAGTAATCGAGTTGATTAAAATTATAAAGGCATTATTCTGCCTATTATAATGATGATGGTTGTTAAAAAAAATAAACTTGTTCTACGGATTATTTCTTATCTTTTTTTTTTTTTTTTTTTTGATGAATAAAAGATTCGTTCGATAATTTATACAATTGGAAAAGAAATTTTGATGAATTTAATGAGTAGGATTATAATATTAATCGAGTTAACGAGTTGATTAAAATTATTAAGGCATTATTCTAATGATGATGGTTGTTAAAAAATAAAAAATGTGTCTTACGGATGATCTCTTATGTTTTTTTTTTTTTTCTTTAACGAATAAAAGATTCGTTCGATAATTCATACAATTACAAAAGAAAATTTTTGATGAATTTAATGAGTAAGATTATAGTAGAAATCGAGTTGATTAAAATTATCAAGGCATTATTCTGCCTATTATAATGATTTCTTATCTTTTTTTTTTTTTTTTTTTCTTTAACGAATAATTAAGATTCGTTCGATAATTCATGCAATTGGAAAAGAAAATTTTTGATGAATTTAATGAGAAGATTATAATAGTAATCGAGTTGATTAAAATTACCAAAATATTATTCCATCTATTATAATGATGATAATGGTTGCTAAAAAAACGTGTTTTATAGTTATTATGGACGATCTCTCGTTTCTTTTTAACGAATAAAAGATTCCTTCCTTCTCTATAATTCATACAATTGGAAAAGAAAATTTTTAACGAATAAGATTATAGTAATCGAGTAAAATTACCATTATTCTGCTTATTATAATGATGATAATGGTTGTTAAAGAAGCACGTTCTATAATATTATGGATCTCTCGTCTCTTTTTAAGGAATAAAAGATTCCTTCCTTCTCGATAATTCAATTGGAAAACAAAATTTTTGATGAATTTAATAAGTAAGATTTATAGTAATAATCGATCAACGAGTCGATTAAATTTACCAAAGTATTATTCTGCCTGTTGTAACAATGATAATGGCGTGTTTTATGGTTATTACGAGTGATCTCTCGTCTTTTTTTAACGAATAAAAAATCCCTTCCTTCTCGATAATTCATACAATTGAAAAAGAAAATTTTTAACGAGATTTGAAGATTATAGTAATCGATTAACGAGTCGATTAAAATTATCATTATTCAATCACTATTATAATGATGATAATGATAAAGAAATGTTAAAGAAGCATGTTCTATATTATGGATGACTTCTCATCTTTTTTTAACAATTTTTTAAAAAAGATTCATTCCTTCTCGATACTAATTCGTACAATTGGAGAACAAAATTTTAATATATTTAACAAATTATAATAAAACAATATAAAATAATAAATTAAAATATAAAATATAAATTATAAAATATTATAAAATATTATTATTTTATAATTTTATAAAAATTATAAAATATAAAATAATAAATTAAAATATTGATATATTTAACAAATTATAATAAATAATTGGAGAATTTTAATTTTGATAATGTGAAGAATTCGGAAGACAATTAATGTTAGTCGCAATTATTTAAAAATAGGCTCAGATCGATCGTGTCGATTTATTATATATAAAATATCAAGATAATTATTTAATCAATTATTTGTCGAAAATTCGAATAATAAAAATACCTTTTCATTGATCGGTTTACGAATCCTCTGCACCGCGCAACTTATTTATAATACCGCAGCGATACTAATTTAAAAGTTATAAATTTTTCATAAACGGAATATATAATATTCACTGATATTTTTCCAAAGTAAAATATTTCCCTCTTCTGAACTCTGAATATCCTTTACTTTTTTTTTACATAAATTTAATAAATAAATAAATTTAATAAAGTCAGCCAATTAATTAACGATACGAATTCAATTTTTCGAACGAATCTGATCGCTGAACCGCGATAAAAAAAGATATCGCGATGTTTCGAGAATTTTCGCTTATCGAGAAATCGATCTCGAAAAGGAATCCTCCGACATCAGCGCACGCTGTGTTCTATCGTACACAACTTTCTCTCTCGTTTTTCCCGTGTCGATCATTTTCGATACGAAAAAACAGAAAATTTGCACCATAGTGAAAAAAAGGAAAGGGGAGGAAGAGAGGATGAGGAATAGGAGAGAAAAGGAAGAGGAACAAAAGAGCGATTCACCGTGGGGAAATGTGCAATAAAAGTTCGGATAAAGGAAATGTAAAAGACAATGCCTATTGTAAATACGGTACAGTTTTTTGTTAAAAATATAAGAGCGAAATGAGAGATATATAGATCGATGTATATACGTACAAAATGAAATAGCAAATGATTGCTCCGTTTCGTTTCCCCCTCCTCTTCTTTCTTTCATTTTTCTCTTTCATTGTTCCAAGAATTACTCGAAGAGAGTATAAGAAGATATATATTGGAAAAAATCATTCGTTCCCTCGAACGAGTTAATTCAATCGATCAATAATTCGTAAACCTCTCGATCCAACTCGACAGGAAGAAGTAAAGAAATTGTTGTTTGTGACTTTGTTCCGCAACAATTAAACAATTTACATTTTATTTGCTTTAAAAACAAATTAGAGAAATTGTATCGTGACAAATATCATCCCCCCTCTCCCCCGTCGACAATTTCACGTTACATTTTATTTATTTCGCGTATTCGTGCCGTTCAAAATTATTAATTTTCGAATCGATCGAACTTCATTATTATAAATAATAATGAAGTTGATAATGGGACACGGGAAATGTAACGTGTAATGTAACGTGTTGTTTAATTGAAAACGCCCGTTTTCGATTAAAGGGCCGCCCATTTTTCAGCCCATTTTTGGGAAAACGAGGAATTCGGTCGTTCGATCGAACGATACACGTGCTGCATTCGTCCACGAATTTGGGAACCCTTTCCGGCTGAGTGTCGTGTCTTTTTTGTTGAATACAGTTTAAAAAGAGAGAGAGAGAGAGAGAGAGAGAGAGGGAGGTGGCTTTTAGAAAGATTCTGAATGAAGAGTTCGCGGGTTCGCGAGGAAAAATGGAAAGTGTGTCGTAAAAAGCGCTCTTTGCTTCTTCTTTTTTTTCTTTTTTTTTTTTTGTTTCCTTCGCTTTCCCCTTTTTACGCGCGAGAGGAAATAAGGTTTTTTTCGGTTCGAACGTGGGAGGAGGATATTTGTCAACTCCGAAAAAGATTCTCTTTGTTTATTTTAGCTTATCTTTGATTTATCTCGGTTTTTATATTTAGGGATACGAGATATGAAAAGTAAGACGTTTTCAAATTTTCTGAATAATAATATTCAAAAATTTAAAGGGATTCTTCGAGTTTGGGAAACGAAGAAGAAGCCAAGAAACATTTTCCTATTTCTTCATTCTCCTCTCGAAAAAAAAAAATATATTCCCTCCTTAAATCTTCGATACTCCTCCCAATAAAACCACACGCTTTCTGTTGTGCCATCGTACGAATAATTTAACGCGGGAAAGCTTCGATGTACTTCGATCCAAAAAAAAAAAAAAAGAAAAATCGCATCCTAAAAAGTTTTGGAAATTGCGAAAGACAGGGAGACATCTTCGATACCGTTCGAAAGATCCGTCCAGAAGAAGATTTCGATTCTCGAATTCGAACTTTTTGAAGTTGGGGCGGTGGTAAGCCGATAATGGACCGAGTAGAAAACACGGTTGGATTACAGGAGGCGGCATTGGCCGTTGTTTGGCCGCGTAAGTAGGCTTACGCGGCGATTTCGACGCCGGATTTACACGCATCGCGATCGCTCCGAAAGATTAGCTCTCCCAACCATCGCGCTAAGTCGACTCGCTGCCCGCTGACCGGAAACGCTACTCCGCCGCTTTTGTGCACGTCGTGGGTGTTGCAAAGGTATCCGTTTTAGAGTTCCATGGTATTTGAGAGACATTTCTTTTTCTTTTTTTTTTTATTTCGAAGGAGAAATTTTCTTCTTCCAGTGTTTGGAAAAATTTTCCGTGTTCGAAGGGAAATAAATTTTTGAAATTGGATCGTGTGAGAAATTTTGTCAGTCGAGTCGTTTGTTTCGCGACTGATATTTCGAAGGAATGTAAATTTTTGAGATCGTGACACTTTTCACGGGAGGAAAATTTTAATTGCAATTGGATTATCTTATTTTCAGTTTTGGTGAAGGAATAGATAAAAAAAGGGTGAAATTTTTTGAATATATCTTTTTATTATTTTTTTTTTTAATTTTTCGCTGCTTGATTATGAATTCGTTTCTACAAAGATGCTCAAAAAGTTTCTTTTTTTAGAATATTTTTATTATTAGATTTCACTTTGAATTATACGGATAATAATTCATGCTGAGTTTTAAACGATATTGCTTGAATAAAATTTTTCCAATTTTATCCTTCACTCGTTTTATTCGTTTAGATTTTTTTTTTTTTCTTTTATGTCATTTCAAAGTGATAGATAATCATGATTAATTAATACTGGGGCGTTAGTTTCACATTAGCTTAATATTAATTTAATGGATAATTCCATTGCATTATTCAAACCGCAATTTCTGTTTAATTGTAATTAAATACGAGTGAATGAGATTATCGACGAAAATTTGCATATTTCGTGGTGAGAAACGTACGGTTAAAAAATTGTGCATTTTCCTTTAATTAATTATATATATATATATATATATATATAAACAATAATACGTGGACGGGTAATATTATTTGAAATACGTTATTTTTTTATTTGTAATATTAAAAAACTGCTCGATACGTATTCGAATCATGAGAGGAGAAATGCTTGGTAACGTTACGGTGGATTAAATTACAGAGATGTCAAACGTGTCGAGAGAGAAAGCTGAAGCTAAATCAGAATTTTCCACGAGTTGGATAACTGCCTCGATCGTAATCCTTTTGTCGAGGAATATAATCCTCGCAATTTAAATGAAATCGATGCGGGACAACTTAAAGAAATCTGCAAATATTGAAACACGGAGGAGAGAAGGGGAGGGAGGGGAGCGGATATCCGTGGAGTTGGAACGCGAAAAATTTAATAACGAATGAAAAAGTCCGCGAGATCCAATGGCCCTATTACCATTTGTATCCGAATAATCGATTTACATTATATGCAAATCCCTCGCAGTCCTTAATAGTCCACCATTTTTTAACCTACTTCAAATCTATCTTTATTTTTCGTCAATTTAGTATCCGTCCATAGAAATTATAGTTTAACAAGGAGAATAATTATTTGATTGGAAGTATCCATTGTAATTAAAGAAAATTCTTTTATTGTTCAACAAGTACAAATCAAAGAAAGAAAGAAAGAAAAAAAGAAAGCATCCCCTATGAAGGCGATTTTTTTCATTGTTGCCAGACCAAAGAGTAATCGACAATAAAGAAGAGGAGGGAACCATTAAAAGTTGGTCCATGATCAATTGCTCCTTTAATAGGATACGTTTCGTTAACTTCACGGATCATTAGAAATTTTAAGGCGGTGACTAATAGCGCCCCGTCGGATTACCAAGTTTTCATGGCGTCACTTCGAAGCACCCCTTCCTCCTCCTTCTCCTCCCCGATTTCGCATCGAAGTGGAATGGAAAGTGCAAGTCCCCCGAGAATCACCGATTTCGCGGTCTTTAATTCGAGCATTTATTCGAAAGAAATTAAATGCGTTCAATCCAGATCGTCCATCTGAAGAATAAAAGTTGAACCAGAAATATTAAAATCGTTCGATGCAAGATGGAATTCATGGTACGAGCGAAAATAACGAAATTGCCTGGGAGATTTCGTTTTTCAGAAAAAAGCTTGAACAAGTTTTTCAAATTCGAGTAAAGTTATTTCATTTCCCATATGGATATGAATAAACCATTGATAACAAAATTGTTTTAAATTCAAAAATATAAAATTTCACCGATTGTATAACTTTTTTTTATTAATCTAATTTCAATTTTCTCCAAAAAAAAAACAAGCACTTATTCTCTCTAAATATTTCAAAAATCAATTACTTCATGAATTGATTCAAATCATCCTGTATACAAAAAAAAAAATTCTTCTCAAAGACTTTTCGATCAGATTATCGAAAATTTATTTCCATGGAAGAAAAATCGAAGGATAAAATGTATCCCCCATGAACGAAATGTAAGCAAACGAAGCCAGAAGGGATATCCTTTAATTATCCGTTCAACTCGTCATTTGGAAAGAGGAAATAAAAGGGCCATCAGCCTCGAAGAGGCGATCGGTTACCATAGCTAAACCGTGAAAAATCATCCCTGTTGCGAAGCAAGAGTAAGTAAGATGGCTTGGGAAAGGAAGAGAAAGAAGGGGAAGAGAAAGAAAGTGGAAGGTAAGCAGAAATGGAGGCGAGTTCGTTCGGTAAATCGGATTATACAGTCGGTGGATAGACGGTCGTAAAGCGGCATGGCATCCTCGAAACCGGTCGTTTCAACCCTGTAATTTCTCTCTGAACACGTTCCCCGAGTCCTAGGCTGGAAATGCTACTCGAAAGAAAACGTAAACGTCGCTCTTTTGACGTTTATGCGTGTAGTCCCTTTAAATGGCGAACGATTCCTCTTTTTCCCCTGTCCCTTTTTTTCCCCTCCACGCTTTCTCTTATTCAAAGAGAAATTTCGGGGGGAAATGTTTGTGGAACGATCTCGTCATTTCTTCATCTTTATCTTTGTTCTCTCGTGGGCGCCAAAGTTGGATCAAGAGATTTCTCAGGCGTACGCCTTCCATGGAACTAATTTTTATTCCGTTTTTATATTCTATATTTTATATTATAATACCTGGGGATGAAATTCTTATTGGAAAACGTTTCTCCAAGAAGAATTAATTCGTAACGATATTTTTAAAATATATTTAAATCGATACATCGTGTTTTAAATTAGAATTTTAACGTAGAATTGAATGAAACTATTTTTGTTTATAACGTTTCTCTCTCTTTCTCTCTCTTTTTTATTTATGTATACCGAGGTTATGCATTAACTGTAAATACATCGAGTTGACACGCAATTCATTAAGCTCCCCTTACTTTATCTAATTTGATCTAAGAATTAAAGGATTAATCTTTATTTGTTAATTTTACTACTACCTTTTAATTATATTGTTAATTTTACATTTTGGCTTTATCTTTCTTTTATCTCAGTCTTTGCCCCAGGGATAGGGTGTTCTGTTCCAATTAATGAAACATTCCTCCGTTTATTATAGAATTAAGATAGAGAAAGAGAGAGAGAGAGAAAGGGAGGGAGAAAATATACGAAATACAGATATTTGTATCATGGATGATCGATGAGATTATTTTCTGGTAAAACTGCGGTAAAGTTTGTATATTTTTGCTATATAACGTGTAATTTTTAATAAGGATTAAAAATATGTATCGCGCTCGTGGCCGGTTATTGTGATAGGATTATAAATTATTTCATTCACTCGTCCGCCTCGCGTAACACGCTTTTGATTATATGAAAGTGTTTATTACGGATTCGGTATTCATTTTGGAGGATTTGTTGTTTTAATTATTGTTGTCGGAGTTATGAAAATTGCCGGTTTATTTTAGGGGGATTTTACCAAGTAACAATATTTGTAGAAAATATCCTGATTCTCGTAAACATAAATACGATAAATTTTAATATAAATTTCAATATCGTTTACCATAGAGATATATCCCTTCCCCCTTCTCTCCCCTCCCATCATTTTTACGAATACTAATCTTACGAGCTTGTAAATAATAATAATAATAATAAAAAGACACGTATTTACAAAAATACTTAAGATAATTAAGAAAGATGAAAAGATCTACTTGTTTACATTATAAACATTCGATTTCGATACGATTAAAATCTAAACCAAAATCTAAATCACGTGATTTCCACCTAAATTCTTAAAGACACGTATTTACAAAAATTCTTAAGATAATTAAGAAAGATCAAAAGCTATTTGTTTACATTATATAATAGCAAATAATATAAACAAATAATAATAGCAAATATTATAAACATATAACATTCGATTTCGATACGATTAAAATTTAAACCAAAATCTAAATCACAAAAATTCTTAAGATAATTAAGAAAGATCAAAAGCTACTTGTTTACATTATATAATAGCAAATAATATAAGCAAATAATAATATAATAATAATAATAATAATATAAGCAAATAATAATAGCAAACATTATAAACATATATAATCACGTGATTTCCACCTAAATTCTTAAAGACACGTATTTACAAAAATTCTTAAGATAATTAAGAAGGATCAAAAGTTACTTGTTTACATTATAAACATTCGATTTCGATACGATTAAAATCTAAACCAAAATTTAAATCGCGTGATTTCCACCTAAATTCTTAAACGCGATCAAAATTAGACGAATCTAAAAAAGAAAAAAGGAACGCGACGATCAATCTTCATTGATCTAAAACCAGAGAAACCCGATATTACCCCCGGCTTTCGAGTTCAAATTTTTCCCCCTCCCTGTTCCAATCTTTCCTCGACCGTTGTCAACAATTTCAAATAGAAATTCGAGCGGATTGAAACGGGACACCCGGTGAAACGGAAAATTTGACCCGAATCTGAAAAAGAGGAAAAAAAAAAAAAAAAACTCTCGCCACCTTGTCCGTGCCCTGTCCACGAATAATCCCCGGGATCGTGGACACTGGGAGCGGAATTACGTTACTATTATTGGGGCGTTATTGCATCAGTAAGAGACGGTTGCGTCGATAATCGAGAACGGGAATTAATAACTGTTACATCGATCAATATGTACATGCGCGGCCACCGTCGACGGTGCGTGCCACGAGATGGCCGTGAAAGGGACAACGTTTGCCACGGTTGGGCCGGGGGTTGCTCACCCCCCTCGAGATCGTTAAACGGCCATCGTTTCGATAAATGAACTCTCCTCTCTCCCTCTCTCTCTCTCTCTCTCTCTCTCTCGCTCTGTCTCTCCTTCTTCCTGTCACGGTTGTTGTTGTTGGCAATGGAATTGGGCGAGGGTTGTCGATCCTGCCTTTGATTGGCAGCGTTCGAGAAGACGTATATAGATGTTCTATTCCTCTGCTACCTGATATTATTGTTCACTGGTGGAAAGAAGAGGGGATGGCAGGAGGATAAGAGGGATTTTCCTGACCTGCCAATGATAGAAAAGTTATATTGAATGAAATTATATTTATAATTAAAGTATATATACGTACAATTATTATTTTAGCTCCTCGAATATATTTATAAAATTAAATTATCGTATTACGAGAGGGAAAAATTTTGTGTGAATGATTCTTTTTTCTTTTCAAATTTCTTCGAGTATTCTTTCTGCGGATCTATTTTATCGGAGTAAATAAATGAGATGAGATAATAAGAATAACAGTGTAAAGAAATGAACGTATGATAAGTAATAAGATTGGAGATTGATGAATTCGAAGAAGAATGTTAATTATTGATTGATTAATTTGCAAGAAATGTTAATAATGCAACATGGAAATGTTAAGAAAGAGTCTCTTTTCAAAGGAACAGCGTTACAAAGGAGAAATATTTGTAAACCTCATCGAATCATCGAAAAATAGTTTGGATCGATTTCGTTTCGTATGTGGAATAATATTGTAGATTTTAACGGATAAGCGTACGTTTAAACGTATTACGTATTCTGGTACTTTTAACCAGTTGAATCGATTCCTATGGATATTCGATTCAAATTGAAATTGCTCCTCTATATTTTGACTATATTGACAGTGACGTGATTTGACGATCAATGGACAAGCATTGTCGGCAGAAGAGTGAACAATCCGTATGAATCTGAAAATTTCTATGAATTTTTTAACGCGTGTTTGCTTCCTTTTTTTTTTATAAATTCTTTATTTTTTAAATATTTTTATTTTTTGAGGCGTTTCGTGATACCGATATTAGTTTCAGAGTAGTAGACGTGAAATACGATATTAATATCAATGGAAATATTGAAAACGATCGATGAGAAAAATGTTTATTAAATCTTCCTAAATAAAATAGCTTAAAATTTGTTAAATTGTTGGAATCGAATTGTCCATCGATCGCAATTTTAATTTTTTCTCTCCCCATTCGATAATAGTAATAATAGGGGAAAAAAATAAATGAAGGGAGAAATGTAATTAAAATATAATATCTGCGATTGAATTTTATATTTTTTCCTTCATCTGTAGCTTACGAATGATCGATAAAAAATTAAACCAATTTTAAAATAAACTATAAATTTTTTTTTGGTAATATCAATACGTGAATCGATTATTTTTCTTTTTGTTCGATTCTTTCGATTATTTAAACGTAAAATTCTTTATATCCGCATTATGCAAAAAGGGAAAAATTTCTGAAAAAAAATTGTTGGACATAATCGAACATTATATCGATCAAGCAGTCAATGGCCTCGTCAAGCAGAAATTGGTGTTTTGAGAGAAATATCGTTAAAGGAAATCGTTTTTAAATAACGAGACACGTAATGGAGAGAAATTTTTGCACGGTGAAAAGGTCGGTTAATTGAAAAGCATTGAAAGTGAAGGTTTATTGGAAAATGTTTTGTCACAGGACACACACGTGATTGTGTTTAATTACGAGCACGTGTCGTGCTCTTTTTATCGTTACCCATTTTGCAACGACCTTTCTTTTTTTTTTTTTTTATACCATTTCGCAATAATTGTCGTTACCTTCATTTAGTTTATTTTTGGATCATAATTTGTATACACATATACGTAAAGAGCGTGTAAAAATAATTTATTATATTCGAAAGAATTTTTCATTTTTAATTTTTATTTGATAAAAGTTCACAATTAATTCGCGTTTGCGCTCGATATTTAATCGAAAAATCCAATCAAGCGTTAAAAATTAATTCTCTGGATAATAATACGTATATGAGTGTTTAAAAAAGAAAAGAATTTTCAAAATAATGTAATGATGATAAATTTATAAAATTCAAATATCTCATTTTTTTTCTTTTAACTGTATCAAGTTCTGAGAATCATGTTTAAAACTATTCATTTAATGGATTACAAAGAATTTCTTGCCTTAATTTTGAATGATAATATTAACCAATTGATAGTTCTCCAAACTTGTTCGCCCACCATTGATCCATATCAATTTCGAAGCTCGTCCCTCGACGAGTCCGAGTCCTAATAAAAATCAACGAAAGGATAGGAAAAAAAAAGAAAGAAAGAAAGAAAGAGAGAAAGGGAAAAACGAAAAAAATGCTCGAGTCACGTCCTCCAATTTACAGTTGCAAGTTTAAGGTCGATTCCGCGAAAGTTTTCTCATCGGTGGTGGCAGGATCTCGATTCGTGCGACAAACTCGAGCGAAAAATTCTTAAACGACTCTGCCGCCACCCCTTCTCGTTTCATCGACAACGACAAAAGTCCATTTCGGTGGCTGCTAGAAGCCAGTCGGGTGGAAATGATGACACAATAAGGAGTCGGATAATAAAGCATTCCCTGGTGTGCCCCAAACGAATTATCTTTCCCGAGTTCTTTCGAAAAATTCAATGGGGATGGAGGGGGAGGAGAGCTTCGAGTATTTATGAGACTTTGGCAGTTTTAATTTATTTTATCTATTATCGTGGCTCTATATGTACAAACGTTATATATTAAATAAACCAAGCTGCAAATTTCTTTCCTCGATTTCCAATTCGAATTATTATTTTTAAATTTAAATTCTGAAAAAATTCTAATCATATATAAACGTGATCGCACGTTCATTTCACGAGTTTCGCGTTGATGTTTCACTAAAAAAAAAAAAAAAAAAGAAGAAGAAGAAAGAAAAAGTTGAGAAGAAAAAAAAAACTCGAGGAGATCGTCGGAATCGCGTTAAATATTAAAACAGGTGCGACAATAACAAACACATTAACGGTGTTAAGTGGAGTTTCCAAGTGACGTCAAACGCGATAAAAGCGGCGGCGGATATTTATTGAAAAAAAATCGAGGCCCCGGTTGTCTGTATTTTAATTAAACGTAACCGCGGAGTGCCGTTGAATTTTTTATCCTCCCATTTCCATTTCCAACCCTCTCGTTCTCCCTCCTCTTCCTCCCTCTTTCCCTCCCTCGCCCAGTTTCCTCCGCCGTATCAAACAAACGATATGTAATACGTTTTTTTTTCGTTGTTGTTGTTGAAAAACGACGTATTCGACAACGACGTATTCATGATGCGGATAAATGTTCAATCAACCGACGTAGTAGCTACTCCTCCCTGGGCATTGACAAATCGTGGAAAAATAGAGAGAGAGAGATGCGAAACGAAAAATTACGTTTTCCAAACTTCACCCTCGTAAACTGTATTTTAATTTTATGCAATGTTGTTGGGTTGTAATACGAAGTTGTTAAAAAAAATTAAAATAACGTAGGGGAACGTGTAGTAAAACCTCTGCTTCATTTCCCGTCTCGAATAAATCATTTTGATGCTTGTATCCCGGTTGGAATATTTTTATGTATTTTTATAAAACGGTATAAAAAGTGCAACGTTCCATATACTTTTTCCCCCGCACACAAAATTGTCGTAAGTCGTAAGCTTTTCTCGAAAAATTAAAATTGAAATTGCAAGAAAGGAAAGAAAGGATCGAATATATTCGTAAAAATCGATAGAATAGAATCTCTCTAGACTCGATTGACCGAATTATTAAATTAAAAATTGCTTAAAGATTAAAGTAAAAGTAAGAATAATCATCGTATGAATTAATCGAAATGGTTGAGGATTTAAGGATATTAACGTGTATGAATTTCCGCATAGGGGAGGGGGGATAAATTATGTCCATACGGTATTCAATCGCCGTAATATCCACGTCGATCCCGAGATGGCCGAGATATTCGAGCTTTCAACGAAAAAATCCCGCGGGAAATCAACCCGTTCAAAAGCTCGCACGTTCGACAAACGACAATAGTGTAATTTTTACCATCGAAGAAGAGAAAGAGAGAGAGAGAGAAGGGAACACATTTGGAGCGCAATTTTTATCAATATTCTCGCGATTCGATTTGGAATAATTGCAATGGATATTTACAATTTCCCCCTCCTCCCCAATTAAAAATAATCGTTTCTTCTAAACCGAGAAATAATCACGCACCGATCTAGTAACTTTCTTTCCTTAAAGTCCAAACTCGGTCGGTAAATACGATTCCGATACGAATCGATTAATAGAAATCTCGACCGACGAACGATACGAATTTTCCTTCCATTAATTTGCGATCATAGTTTCGTCGCCGCGATGAAACCGGTCGAGTCGAACCGGGGGAGGAGGTGGAGGGGCGGATAGATAGACGGAGGAGGAGGAAGGAGGAAGGGGTCAATCGGTTGAAAAACGCGGCAGGCAAATTGCCCGTCACTGATAGCGAAATAACCGTGGCGAGCAGACGAAATAACCGTCGGCAATAATTAAACAAAACCGCGCGCGAATCGTGGCCGCCGGCGAAAGAAATATCATCGATTCCCTGGAATTCGAAAATGCAATCGGAATCGGGCCGAGCGCCCGGGATTGCACCCGGCCTCGATTTTCGTTAATTACGTCGGTTGCTTTATCCGGAAGCGTTTATACTGGCCGGGAAACGTTCGTTCAATTTTTCTTATTCAATTTCTATAAATGCGATCTCGTGACCAGAGATATATATAATTAAACATTTCTTCAAAGAAATGGATATCGTGTTAAAAGCAGCAACGAGTCGAACTTGAAAATCTTGTGATAATTTTAAAATTTTTCCTCGAAATCTGTTCGTAGATAGACGATTTTTTATGTCCTTAAAAAATCGGTTTGTTTTAAATCGATATCTCGACGCGTTCTCGAGAAACAGATTTACAAAATTCATATCTAAAGTGTTACAGATCAATGATTTAATCTATCTATATTATTTCAAGAAACATATTCAAAAATATAATGGATCTAATAATTTAAAAATTTTTCTTCAATTCTTTTTCATGTTAGATAGATAGACAAAACAATATCCTTAAAAAATCGATTTGTTTTAAATCGATATCTCGATGCGTTCCCAAGATACCGATTTACAAAATTCATATCTAAAGTGTTACAGATCAATGACTTAATTTATCTATATTGTTTCAAAAAACGCATATTTAAAAATACAATGCATCTAATAATTTAAAATTTTTTCTTCGAATCGTGTTAGATAGACGAAGTGATTTCCTTAAAAAATCGGTTTGTTTTAAATCGATATTTCAATGCATTCTCGAGATACCGATTTGCAAAATTCTATATCTAAAATATTACAGATCAATGACTTAATTTATCTATATTATTTCAAGAAACGCATATTTAAAAATACAATGCATCTAATGATTTAAAAATTTTTCTTCGAATCGTGTTAGATAGATGAAGCGATGTCCTTAAAAAATCGGTTTGTTTTAAATCGATATTTCAATGCATTCCAGAAATACAGATTTGCAAAATTCTATATCTAAAGTGTTACAGATCAATGACTTAATTTATCTATATTATTTCAAGAAACGCATATTCAAAAATATAATGGATCTAATAATTTAAAAATTTTTCTTCGAGTCTTTTCCGTATTAGATAAACAGACGAAGCAATGCCCTTAAAAAATCGGTTTGTTTTAAATCGATATCTTAATGCGTTCCCGAGATACACGGTTTCAAAAGTACAAGCATAAAGTGATAGTGGTCAGTGACTACTTGGCCTACTCTAGGAAGTGAGTACTCGCTGATAGAAGTCGTTGACTCAGCGGGATATCGTTGAATAGCGGCCACGCTCGATGCGCGGGAAATGCGAGCGAGAAACGGAGAAAAATTATGATTCGGTTCCGACGATGATATCTCTGGAACCGGAACTCGTATCGGGATGAAACAAACGGCATTTCAAACAGGAAGCATCCATGCTTCCAACTTCGTCCATTGGAATATTTCGCAGCGATTCGTCGTTGAATTATTTAACATTGAACAGTCTGTTTTTTTTAATCAACTTGAAGAAAAATTTTATTAACGTGTTGTCGTTAAGTAAGGAATTTTCTTACTATTCTTTGAAAGAAGAGTCGATGAAATTTTAAAAACTGATACAATATAATTCGTCCCTTTCTCCAAGGATTAATTAATTATTAATAATTATGATTTTACGTTATTATTTGCCTAAAACTTGTGTCTTTCTTCTAATCTAAATGTTTTCTTAGAATAATGATTGTATAATAAAAGCCTGATGACTAGAGCCGAATAAATGTTAAAAGATGAAATTTTAAAAGCTGACACAATATAATTCCTCCCTTTCTCCAAGGATTAATTAATTATTAATAATTATTAGTTTACATTATTATTTGTTTAATAACCTAAAACTTGTGTCTTTCTTCTAATCTAAATATTTTCTTAGAGTAATAATGATTGTATAATAAAAGCCTGATGACTGGAGGCGAATAAATGTTAAACACGCGATTCCACTTTGGAGAATACGTTCGAATCTGTGTGCAATTAGCCTAAAAACGAGCCATCGAGAATATTAACGATAATGAGCATTTGGCGGCGGAAAGTGGCGATTTTTATTGTTATTAGCGATACTTTACGCGCATCCGCCTACTGTTGTTTCTGTTCATTTTCTGGTTAATTTCGCGGAATCCATTGGCCAGAGAGAGAGAGGGAGAGAGAGAGGGAGAACGCTCTCACTGTGGTTCGTTTGCGGGGAAATAAGAGTCGAGCTTAAATAATTAGCGCTCAAATGGTTCCACAGAGATCCTATTGATTTTATGTGTTTAATGCTTTTTCGAGAAGCTTTCAACTTTCGCTTTTGTTTTGTTTATTTATTTATCCTTTGATTTTATAAATTTATGATGGAAGAAAAATTAATCCTTTGAGTCTCGAAAGTATTTTTTTTCATTGAATGAGCTACTGCTGCGTTTGAAAGCTGTTTAAATACTTAAAAAAAAAAAAAAAAAGAAAAAAAAGAAAGAGAGAAAAAAAGATACGCTTCTGAAAAATAAATAAATTCTCATTAATTAAAATGAAATTTCGTAAATTGATATAATATAAAATTCGGATATAAATATATATCGGATTTGAAATTGGATGAAATACTTTTTTTTTCTTTCTTTTTTTTTTTATTATATATCGGATTAATGGTAATCCGAGTATATTTTTATAATTGATCCTCTAATTATTTTTATCGAATATCGAACGAGCGAATAGATAACAACTTTATTGCACCAACTATTTTAATACGCGGGATATACGGAAGTAATATTTTTTCCCTCGTTTTCTTTTTCAGTACGCTAATTGGTCATGATTTATCCGATATGAGGGGAAATGAGTGGCTCGTTAAAAAAATTTTCACATGAAACGTTATCGTTACGTTTACATCGTTAAAACTTAAATTTCATAAAAATCATTATCTAACTATCTGGCAACATTCGAAACGTATGAATTAGAATTTCATATGAAACGAACAAGATAAAGAACTTTTATCCGCGAAATTTGATATATCATTTTCCTCCTTCTCTTCCTCCCCTCCTCCTTTTTTTCATCCACATACACCTTAAAACTGTATAATTCAAAAAAATCTTTGAAATTAATTCGATTATTATTCATTTCAATCTTTAATGTTAATTAACGATTGGTTTCGCTCAAACACTTTTTTGAATAATTTTTATAAAATCTGTAAATAATAATAAATTTATCTCATAAAAAAATTTCCACTTTTAGAAATTCGAATAATGAAAAAAATCCTCTTTCAAAATCTTCTATTCTACAAAACTATCGTGCATTATTATTATAATCATTTTTCATTTAATCAAAAATATTTGTATCACTGTATATATATATATAATCGATGGACGAAATTTCCACGACAATTTATCCATTTAAAAAAAAAAAAAAGGAATAAAAGAACTAACCATACTTATCCAAACCAACGATCTTCACGCGCTTTCTTCACGAAATCGAGTGGAAAAAAGAAAGGGAGAGAGAGAATGAACAAAGCAATAGTGCGTAATGTGGTCTACTGACCATTATTATTTCCTTGTCGAAACGTGGGTAATTCCGTCGGTAAATAACTGAAATCTCATAAAAATGCATGGCGGCGGGACGACGCGAGAAATATCTGCAAATGTGAATGGAATCGCATCGACGTGAGGAGAGGGGGGAGGGGAGGGAGAGGGATAGCTAATGCAGGCAGTGTCACGCGTTTTAACTCTCTCATCGAATATTCAATATCGAGCCGTTGTGACGGCTCGAATGAAGAATTTATATTTTTTCCCCGGCGTTACGATAAATCCGACGCGTTGAAAAATAAAGAGGATGATGGATGAAAATGGGGGGAAGAGGAGGGGAAGAGTTGGGAGGAGGAGAAAGGGTTGGGACAGGCAAGCATTCAGGCAGAGAAGTATTTACATTTGATCTATGGTACTCTTTTAAATCAACTATAACGTTTTTCGCTTCATTTTTTTTTTTTTATTATATTTAATTATAGTCACTTTCATCTTTCATCGCTTTCATTTTTTTTTTTTTTTGTAAGATTGATATTTTCGAGAATAATCACGTTTTCCTCTTTTTTTTCTTCGAATAATGATTCTCGCAATAATTGTATTTACATAATTGACATTCAATGCGGCAAAAAATTTAAAACCTAATTAATAATAAACCAAAGTGTTTACAATTTGCAATATCCGTCCGTCTAATTGAATGATATTTTAAAACGACTTAATCCCTTACCTAATCCTTTCGATCAAACCGATGGATTATGATAATTAAAAGTGTTACGTTAATTAAATAGATAAACGTGGAATGTGGAATACAATTTTAATTTCTCGATCGACTTTCGCGGAAAAAAAAGAAGAAATCAACCGTTCATCGTAAAAATCGAATCTTCTCTTCTCGAAATTTTTTTTTTTCATTCGTTGGAATCCACTGTTGCTAAAAATCTTTTTTCATATTAAATACCGCACTGCGGTTGACACACAACACGTCACGGCAAGAAGAAGAAGAAGAAGAAGAAGAAGAAGAAAGTTGGCGAGAGAGCGACGAGTCTACGTTTAAAGAGCTCGCTCGCTCGTTCTCGTTTAAATGCGCCCTAAAGCTCGGGTAATTAGTTTTTCTCATAAACAACAAAAGGATCGGCCGTATTTTTATCCATCCAAACCGCGAAACAAGCCGAGAAAAAAAGTGGAGAACGGAAAAGTGGAACAGTAGGCAGGCGACACGACGAGGGTCCAACCAGCTGCAATTAAAATTTTAATCTCTGTCTCAGGGATAATAACTGCAGCGTTATCACGCTCGATTAAACGTATCACTCCTCTCTCTCTGACAAGACGAGATCTGCTCGTTGCGTGCTTTGTCAATTTTGTCGTGCGTGGAAGAAAGAAAATGCATCGTTTCGTAGGATGCTCGTCGAGTTTTGATTATCGATCACGAAATGGTAAAGAATTTTGATTTAGAAGATTGTGGAGTGATTAAAAGATTTCTGTTCGAAGTTGAAACCAAAGAAAATGATAAGAGAATAATTTGAATTATTACATAGAAAATTTTGAAAGGATAAAATATTTATGAAAAATAGAGATTTCTAATTCTTTTCTGATAGGAAAAATTTTTTAAATTAAAAAAATTACCTTTTTCCATTGTTATTCGACTTCTTAATACACACATATATATACACATATATCACTCCTCTTCGTCCCATCTCTGACGAGATCTGCTCGTTGCGTGCTTCGTCGATTTTGTCGTGCGTGGAAGAAAGAAAATACATCGTTTCGTAGGATGCTCGTCGAGTTTTGATTATCGATCACGAAATGGTAAAGAATTTTGATTTAGAAGATTGTGGAGTGATTAAAAGATTTCTGTTCGAAGTTGAAACCAAAGAAAATGATAAGAGAATAATTTGAATTATTACATAGAAAATTTTGAAAGGATAAAATATTTATGAAAAATAGAGATTTCTAATTCTTTTCTGATAGGAAAAATTTTTTAAATTAAAAAAATTACCTTTTTCCATTGTTATTCGACTTCTTAATACACACATATATATACACATATATCACTCCTCTTCGTCCCATCTCTGACGAGATCTGCTCGTTGCGTGCTTTGTCGACTTTGTCGTGCGTGGAAGAAAGAAAAATCGTTTCGTAGGGATACTCATTGAATTTTGATTATCGATCACGAACAAAATGATAAAGAATTTTGATTTAGAAGATTGGAGATTGTGGAATGATTAAAAGATTTCTGATGAAATTGAAACGAAAGTTATTACATAGGAAGAGTAAAAAATTTTGGAAAGATAAAATATTTATGAAAAATAGAGATTTCTAATTCTCTTCTGATAGGAAAAATTTTTTAAATTAAGAAAATTACCTTTTTCTACTGTTATTCGACTTCTTATCTTCACAATACACATACATATATACACATACATCACTCCTCTTCCACGTCCCATCTTTGACGAGATCTGCTCGTTGCGTGCTTTGTCGACTTTGTTGTGCGTAGAAGAAAAAAAATATATTTACATACGTTTCATAGGAATGCTCGTCAAGTTTTGATTTAAAAGATTGGAGATTGTGGAAAATTGAGTGATTAAAAGATTTCTGCTCAAAAGAAACGAAAGGAAATGATAAGAGAATAATTTGAATTATTACATAGAAAATTTTGAAAGGATAAAATATGAGAAATAAAGATTTCTAATTCTCTTCTGATAGGAAAAATTTTTTAAATTAAAAAAATTACCTTTTTTCACTATTATTTGACTTCTTATTCTTATAATACACACATATATATATATATATATACACATACATCATTCCTCTTCGTCCCATCTCTGACGAGATCTGCTCGTTGCTTTGTCATGTGTGGAAGAAAGAAAATATATCATTTTATAGGGAGAATTTTGATTATCCATCACGAACGAAAGGAAATGGTAAAGAATTTTGATTTAGAAAATTGTGGAAAGATTTCTGCTCGAAGTTGAAACGAAAGTTATTACACAGGAAGAGTAAAAAATTTTGAAAGGATAAAATATTTATGAAAAATAGAGATTTCTAATTCTCTTCTAAAAGGAGAAATTTTTTAAATGAAAAAAATTCCACACTTTTTTCATTTATTCTTATCCTATCTTATCACAATACACACACATATATATATCGAATCCCGAAAGGGTTATCGTGGCTGGAAGCAACGGCGAAGCGTGCTCGAAAATTCGTTGCTTACGTTGCATGTACGCCACGGGTTGATAATCATCGGCCCCGAATCGCCGTCATTATCATACATATAGCCGATTGAGTGGGCCAGACGATCGAATTAATAATAGCAAAGGCCAATATTTGCCCCTGCACGCAGCCTTGGCAATCACCTGTACCAAGTACCAATTTCGAACGATCATGTGGGCTTGCTCCTTCCTTCCTTCCTTCCTTCCTTCCCGAGGCTTGCTTGCTTTGCCCCCTTCTGTTGTTGTAGAGATTGTGACAAGAGAAGGAAGATGGCCAATTGTGTTATTGTTGTGTCCTAACAATACGACGATTGTGCGACGATTATAGCCACGTCGATGGCTGAACAACAATTCCCGATTCCTTCTAATTTCTTTTTCTTATTTCTGTTCCAGATATTCACACGTTTCGGCAAGGTGCTGAAAATCGTCACTTTCACGAAGAACAGTAAGTATTTATTTTTATTTTGAAATAACGAATTATTTTATTTAAAAAAAAAAAGAATCTGAAACTATTTCTTTTATATTAATTATGGAAACGAAGCATCATCTCTCGTGATTTTTTTTAATTAAAATTACTCGATCTCGTGATCGATACTTGTGTAGAGAGAAAAATATAATATAAGCTGTTTTTTTTTTTTTTTTTGATGACAAATTCTAGAATCTCTATCTCCGCGGCGAGTTTCCATTGAAAAATTTCCACGTACACCTCGAAAGAAAGTAGGAGTAGAACCGAGAAAGACTGACGGATTTCGAACATTTCAAAGTGGCTCTTGTTTTCCTCCTCCAGTGCAATAGCTACTGGGCCACCTTGTATAGACGCCACTCTTGCTGGCAGACATGCACGGCACTTTAGTACTTCAGTGTACACTTGAAGTGTATTCTGCCTCGACGACGTCGACACCGTTAGTACCTTCGGTGCCACTCGAGTATACCGGGTGTCCCAGAAATATGTACCTACTCCCTTAATTCCTTTGTACATTTGTAACATCCTCGACGAAGGATTGAAATTGATTGTTCTCGTTGATCCTCGAGAAGAAGCTTCTCGATCTAGAATGTAGTCGGATACTCGATCGGATGTTGTTGGGATCAGAGAGTTTGACGCGTTAAATAAAATTCGTTTCTTGAATGTAAATGTTTTTTTTCAGCCTCGAATCTTTTTTCTTTCTCTCTTTGCGATTTGACGAGGAACAAATTTCGAGATCGATATTCTTCTTCTTTTTTTTAGACACCAGTTGGATAAAAGCATGCTTCGTTCCGGGTAAAAATACCAGTTAGAAATTCAGACCGATTCAGACTTGGTAAAATTCTCGAATATTTTATTTCGTGTCGTGGCAACTTTTTCTTTCCTTTCTACTTTCGAGATGTTCGAAAGAACCGTTGCAATAACAAAATGGACGTCGTTATATACTTTTTTTCAAATACGACATCGATCAATTATTTATTTTCATCTTCTCTGCGTCTTCTCTAAATCCAATAAAATTTCCTTCCTTTGTCCAATTACTTTCACAGAGAATGAAATTTAAAATTCTCTCCTTAAATCTTTCACGATATATCTCTCGATCTGTTGCAAAATATATTTCGTATAATTTCGTATAATTTCCTCTCAAACTTTTATTATCACGTTCCTCTACGTTTCGTTAATTCCAGCCCAAGTATCAAATCTCGATATCGAGATAACAATTTAAATTTATTTCTTGCTCACCATCTCGCTCACTGATCTATATACATCCCGAAGAAACGAGATTACCAATTACGTTCGAGGATGAGAAGCAAGAAAATATGGCTGGCTGTTAAAAAACAATATCGATACCTTGCTTCTTGGCGACAATTGGTTGTCCAAAAGACGTTCAATCAATGGACGCTCGATCGAACAAAAGAGGCTGTTGTCCTTGATTGAAAGGGACGAGAAATTTTCAAAGAGGACGGCTTTGAGACAAATAGCGGTTGATTGGCGAAATCACGGAGGCCTAAATTAAAGCGAAGAAGCATTCAGTGTCCAATTAAAGTTTCATTCGGTCAAGTGGCTATTCGTTCGTTCAATTTCCAATTGCCTCTTTTTTTGAATTTTTTAGTTTTTGTTTCTTTGATTAGGTTCTTTATTTCTTCCTTTTTTGTACCTTCTTCCTTTATGTTCGTTACTTTGCACAGTTTGATAGTATTTATTTCGAAGAGAAATATATAATTATAAGATGATGTGTTCGAGCTAATATTTTGTATATCGTATATCGTGTTGAAGGAACGGATAACATAATTTTTAAAATCATAATATCGAAAAGATTTTTTTTTTCTTCCTTGAATATTTTTTATGGTAATTAAAAATTCAAATTTAGAGATTAAATACGCGAAAACAAGAACTTTAGAGTTGTACAAATATTAAAAACTTTTAAAAACTCTAGAAAGTGAAAGGTATTGGGAGAAATTTCGAAATTGGAAGTTTAAAAATTGAAAATTCATCGCTCGCGAAATATCGTAATGAAAATATTTCCTTAATCAAAACTTCGCCCACCGAATGAACATTTGTCAATTGAAAATTCACGAGGGGGAACTTATCCAATTGTAACTTCGTAAATTAGGTATTTGAAAATTTCATTTTACCCGCGAAAGTCGGTACAAATGAAAAATCCAAATTAAAAAATTCCACAATGCTGATTCCACATTTGAAAAACAAAGAAAGAAGAGGATAAAGAAGAAAGATGGCATTTTATAAATATAAGATAACTTGGCATTTCTCAATACTTTGAAATCTCTTTGCAAGGAGAAACATTAAAAACAGTTATGAGTGAAGATTCGAAAATTGAATAATCATGTCTTGAAAATTGAATAATCAAGATCTTCTGATTTTTTTTTAATTTCTTATGCAAACGATATAATATAGTTATATATAGTCTGTTAAAGGAATCGATTATCGAGAATTTGTTATTGAGAATTTATTAGTCGAAAATTATAGCATTGGATAGGATTAGAAGCGCGTGCTATTCGAATGAACTAAATCTAATGGAATCCATAATGAATTTGAATTGAGTATAGGACGCAAATTTATACATAATGTAATATAAAACAATACAAGTATCAAAATATTATTGTAAATTTAACAAAGAAAAATTGTACCGATTGTACAAATCTAATATGAAACATCTTGGAAGTTATGTGAATCTAATATAGCATGATGCCATTGAAATTGTATAGAGTATAGAATTTAGTATAGAACGTGTATTATGTTCGATATTCTTATATAATCACAAAACCGAATTTTATCAATCAATATCATTTTCCCTTTATTTATAAAAGTATTATAAAATAACAGCGAAAAAGGAAAATACATATATAAAAGAAAATGACGGAAAACTAACTGTCGATGTTGATCGGATCTTTCGCTAAAAAAAAAAAAAAAAGAAAAAAAAGGGGGAAAAAAATGGAAAAGGCAGAAAAATGCATGAAAAAACGTTTTATTAGCTATATAATGCAACAACGAGATCGAATTTTTTGCCGGTAGCAACGTTATTCAATTTCCATCGTTATTTGATCGTGGATCGGGGAGTGGGATCGGGGGAGGAGGGGGGATAATAAAAATTCTGTTCCATAGAGGGGAAAAAATGTGACCGTTGTCACAACATATTACCAGTGAATCCAGACCGATCCCCCTTTATTTCCATTTAATTTTCGGCTTTTATTTAATTTTCACCGATGCAAACCACCGTGAGAATGGCATTTGCTCTCGAATATCGAACGATAATCCCTGGTTTCGTATATTCTTTTCATTATTTTCATTCGTATAGGATATTGTATATAGGGATTCGTTTTCATAGGTAGAGAATGGGTTTTTGTTTTTCCATAAACAGATTCTTCCAAGGAAAGTTTTTTAACGAAACTTTTTTAATTTAATCTTTCTACTCCATCAAAGAGGTTAAGAGAAATTAAATTTTTTGTTTTAAGCAACCTAAGCGCTTGGTGGAATTGATTCGAACGATTTGGAAGATGGGCTTGGAATTAAAATTCTTTTGCAAGATCTTTATTATTATTATAAAATAATTATTTTTATAATAATGTTATGATATTTTATTAAAACAATTATTCTCGTAAATCAAATTATTTATGTTTAATGATATATTTTTTCCTCTCACCCTTTTATCGTTATTACACCCCAAAAATTTGTCCAGCAATCCAATCTAATATTTTTTTTTTTCTTTTTCCTTTGTTTCAGATACTTTCCAGGCACTAATACAATACGCCGACATGCTGTCAGCGCAAACCGCCAAACTCGTGAGTATTCCATTTTAACTTTTTCACCATAAACGTATACAAAAATTTCTACCTACCTTCCCTTTTTTCCTCCCCCTTTTTCTTCTTCGCTTCTCTGGAGAACCGTGTTTCTCGTGCGGCCCCATTGTTTATCCCCGTTCTCCCATGGGACAGATCGAAATTTTTCGTGGAAATACCAGCCAAAGTGTCGTCCATTAGAAGGTCCAGGTGCCGCGAGGGCGAATGATGTAAATTTTAATCTCTTTTCTCCTCTCAAAAAAAAAAAAATAATAATAACGAAACATAACGATTTTTTTTTCTTTTCCCTCCCGTTATATTTCTATTCTTTTTTTTTTTTTTTTCGATTCTCAACAACGAATCGGATCTTTATTTTGTTTTATTCTTGAGTTAGAATTATCAGAGGTTTTTCTTTTTCTCTCCCTAAGAATTAAGTAACCGCAAATCTCACAAGAAAATACAAGCAAAGTCGGACCAGTTTCAAAAACCACTCGCACCACTTGAAGAATCCTCCACAAGAACCATCACTACCCTCCCTTCTTATCAAACCTCTATCCTCGCCACGATCTCTGGTCCGAAATTCTGTCGCGAGATTGTGCTCGTTAACGAACGTTAATTCGGCCACTCGAATAGAAATCCGCGGAAGCTCGGCCAACAGTCCACAGTTTCCTGTAATAAACATCCCCTTTCAAAATTAACTGCAACAGCTTACTCGATGCGGTTACTCTCGAGTTATATACATACATATATATATAGAGAGAGAGAGAGAAAGAGAGAGAGAGAGAGAGAGAGAGAGAGAGAGAGTCCGAATTTTTCGATCTTCGATCCCTTCTTTTTTTTTTTTATTTTCGCTCGAATTCGAGTTAGACTTTTTTGAATTTCGAATAATTAATTCATCCTGATTTTTTTCTTTCATCGAGAAGAAAGTTTAATAGAAATAAGAAGATGCGTCTACTTTTTCGTTCACAAAATCTTATATAATCATAAAGTTAATTTTTCTATACAAATACAATTATTTTGTCGTCCTTGCTTTGAGCGAAAGTTCGAGCAAATCAATAAGATATACGTGTGAACAAAAATAGTTCGATATTCGTGTTACACGATAGTTATTCGCGTTTATCAAGCCGTGCAACGAAATTTTGTCGCAATTTTTACACGGTGTTTCGTCCAAATCAAATGTTTTCGGTGTTATATATCAGTATTTTATTATGGATTATGATTATGTATTACTTTCATATACGGGGTGGTCCAATTCTTCTACGTCGAATAATTTTTGTCAAAGTTTTTTTTCATCGAACAACGAAAGATATTCCAAGCGTTGAATTCGATTTACAGATCGTTCTTTCGTATATTTGTGCGTTTAAAATCAGCTTGTTACGAATTTTATTGTCGAAGGATTGAAAAAAAAAAAAAAGATATAATAATATTAACGTATCGATCGCGAAAATTCTTGTTCTCGTTGTAAAGGAGGAAGATTTATTTTTATTTTTTTTTTTCATTCCATACATCGGTCCGGAAAGAATCTTGATTCGCAGAGACGCTTTAAGTGATTCCCAGTCGAAACCCGACGACTTTTACTATTTTCCAACCTCTTATCCCCTCTGTTTTCCCCTCTGTTTTTTATCACTCTGTTTTTTCATGATAATCCTCTTAGATATAAGTCCCGATTCTATTCGAACGAGCTCGAACCGATCGAAGTTTATAGAATTCTAAAGTCAATCGAAGAAAAATGTTATTCTGTATAATTTTCCATTTTCTGTTAGCCAGCCAGCTTTACCCTCTATAAATGGAACTTTATTATATCGACGTTTCAACTTGCCCTTTTAATCGCGTCTATACCCCGATCCAATTTATCATCCGTATAAAAAATAATCTTCGCGAAGAATTTCGAGAAACGAGGATTAACAATTTCAAACCGATTATTATTATCGCAAGTCTCGAGATCTTTCGAGACTTTGCATTAAGGCAATTTGCCCTCGACGCCATGTTGAATTCTTTTTTACCGATCGATCGAAGCGCCACCGCGCGCGCCAAATTCAAATTAAACGAGAACCTCTCCTTTCTCCGTATTTCCTTCTTCTCTCCCAAAATCCGTACTTTTCGTATAAAATACAAGCAAACCAACTCATCACTAGAAGCCACTCAATTCCTTTCTAATCCCTTCGCTTGTTCAAACAATTCCTGTTTGTCGAGAGTGAGAGAGGAGAGGAGGAGGAAAAAAAGAAGGAAATAAATAAATAGAAAGGGAAAAGAAAAAAAAACTATCCAATTACTCTATTACCCTTCCAACATGATCCAACGAAATACAACGTTGTGCCACATTGACAAACAATCTGCCCCGTGCACACGAGCTAAACACACACACCGGGCCCCTGCAATCTTCCGCGTCTCCACTCTCATAACTCGGAAACATCAGCGTGCACTTAATCCAGCCACGGATATTATAATCCCGGTTGTTTGAACTCGCTCGCGGACCGTAAATATTAATTGAACGCAGCGAAATATGTTTCGCGGCAGGCAATTACATCACCGTCCGGGAGAAATGCAAATAATCGCGTTTGAAATTTCTACGGATATAAAATTGCAGAAAAAGGGGGACACGCGAGCAGTCCCCCCCTCCTCCCTTCTACTCGCGAATATTCCTCGTTCTTTATTCATGGAGTTTATACTGATGGAATGTTCATAAATTGGTAAAAAAAAAAAAAGGAAAATGTGAATCCAAAATTCACTTTTTTTTTTATTTTATTTCATTTTTCATACGTAACACGAAATAAATGTATCGGGTAATAGACAATTTTTACGATTAATCTTTTAATTCGATGGAATTATGTCCACGTTTTCTCGTCTCTTCTCGTTGGAAAAATTTGTAAAAATTCTATATTTCCGAGGAATTATCAAAGAATCGTTAGATGTATTAGATTTGAGTACGTTTCGTTGTAATATCTTCTTCTTAAAAATTTTTCAAAGTGCGATATAAGGTCTCGTTCTTTTTGAGGTATCGAGATTGTTTAAACTCGTTTGTATTATTATATTGTTTCTTTATATTTTCCAATGTATTTCGATGTACGCAAGCAGCAAGTAGTATAAATATTTTTTTCCAATCATGGAATATGCGGACAGTGAGTGGCGGTTCGAGCAGTGACGTTAGATAAAAGTCGGAGCGAAATATTTTTCACTGTTTAACGAGCTCCATCGTTCTGTGACGCGATTTTTTTTTTCGCATACGCCTCGATACACTCTTCTTTTTTTTTTTTTTTTTTTTTTTAAATACAAACACGCGATTTTTTTCGCATAAATTGATTTCGAACGAGCAAGTCAATAAAAGGTATAAGCTTCCTGACTACTCATCCACGAAATATTCCTTTCTTTTTTTTCAAAAATATTCCCGTTCCTTAATATTAACATTTCGAATTTATTTCTAATAAATAATTGTACAGAATTCAATTTTTCTTCCAGAAAAAGGAAGAATTTATTTTTAATAAATAATTGTATAGAATTCAACTTTTCTTCCAGAAAAAGGAAGAATTTATTTTTAATAAATAATTGTACAGAATTCAACTTTTCTTCCAGAAAAAGGAAGAATTTATTTTTAATAAATAATTGTATAGAATTTAATTTTTTTTCCAGAAAAAGAAAGAATTTATTTTTAATAAATAATTGTACAGAATTCAACTTTTCTTCCATCCATCTTAAAAATTCATCCTAATTTCTCGAAGATTAAAATAATATGAAATTAGAAATTAGAAATTATACAAATTCCCCCAAAACATTTTTTTTTTCTTTCTTTCATTGTTTCCCTTCTCTCCATCCAATCTGAAAAAATCTTCGAACGAATGAATTCTACCATTCTCTAAATGGCACCATACGTTAATTTTGGTTAATCCCTTGGTGAAAGAATTAGCCGATTCTCATAAAATCGTGGCGTGGAGTTAATTAATTGGAACGGGAGAGTAGGAGGGGAGGGGAGAGGTAAATTTCAAACTGATTAGCCGGCTGTAAGGGAAATCGGGTTGAAAAATTCAATTGAAAAATATTCTGAAACTCTTGAACACGGAACGCGGAATGCGCATAATCCGAAACGCAATATTCCTCTCCGTCTCTTTTTGCCCTCTTCCCTTTTTTTTCTTTTTTCTTCTTTTCTCCCTCTCTCTCTCTCTCTTTTTTTTACCCCCTCATCCTCCACCCCCTTTCTCTTTTTCGCCCTGTGCACGCCCATCACGGTACGCAGCGAAATGGCAAGCTACAGCTTTCTATGACGTACAAAGAATACGTAATCTGGGTTAACAAAGTTGGCCGGATATCTGGAATGAAATTATTTTAATATCGTGCCCGCCGCTCGAACGAGCGTCAAGCTTTGAAAATAGTTTGAAACTGGAGGAGGGAGGAGGGAGAAACTTTGCGAAAAAGGGGGGGAGATGTATTTCTTTTATTATTATTATTTTTTTTTTTTCCTCTTCCTTTCCCTTCTGGGGAAGGGAGGGATGAAACGAAGGCACGGAATTGGAGATGGAATCATGAAAAAAAGAAGGTAATCGCGTACACGTGAAACGTTTGTACAATAATGGGTTGCAATGATTGAAGCATCGGTGGTAGAAAAGTTATATATATATATATATATATATATATATATATATATATATATATATATATATATATGTAAAATTTGAATGTTCAAAATCGTAGATTATTTAGATTATTTTCATTTTCATCAAATTAGACTGGAAACTGAAATTATTAATTGCTTCCAGATGTAGTATTAATATATCTATTTATTATACTTATTCGTATAAAAAAGTTATCTTAAATACTCAAATATCGAAAATTATATTTCTAAATTAAATTATCAAGTTACAAATTAGCGTATTACGAGAAGTAAAAAAGTTTTTATGTCATATCGATATCATTTCCTTCCAAATCAACCAGTCCCTTTCACGAGACTTTTCTTCCACAGATAATAAAATAAATCTGAAAAAGGACAAACAATAAGTTCATTGATTGTTCTTGGTCCTTATTTTTAATTATTCGAATGAACTAAATTCCAGATTCAAAATAAATGGATTCAATTTTAGCTCCTTCTACTAATTGTATATATAGTGCAATATTAGATCATATTTATATAATTGTTCAACAACTTTCAACAAAAAAAATTTAGATTCGAAGTTCCAATAATCATCAAGAAAATGAATCTGAAAAGGGACAAACAATAAAAGTCCATCTTGGTTCTTATTCTTAATTATTCGAATGAATTCCAGATTTAAAATAAATGGATTCAATAGTTTAGCTCGTTCTACTAATTATGTATATATAGTGCAGTTAATGTAATTAATATAAATAATTACTTCTTATATTTTATTTAAACTATTTTTTAAAATTTATAATTTAATTCATTCTTATATAAACATACTTATTATAAATAATTTTTTAAATATTAGTTAAAGCTAAATAATTAGCAATTTATTGTTAATAAATCATTTGGATTACATAAATCCTAACTAAAAATTCTTATTTAAAAAATTTTAAAAATTTTCATTAATATTTTCAATATTACGCTCTAAATATAATCACATTCGTGTAATTGTTCAACAAAAAAAATTTAGATTCGACTCAAAGTTCCAATAATTCAAGAAAATGAATCGATTGCTTTTGGTCCTTGATTCAAAATAAATTCAATAGTTTAGCTCTACATTTAGTTTAACTCTATGAATTGTATATATAGTACAATATTATTTGCAATATTAGATCACATTCGTGTAATTATTCAACAACTTTCAACAAGAAAAATTTAAATTCGACTCAAAGTTCCAATAATTCAATAAAATGAATCGATTGCTCTTGGTCCTTATTTTTAATTATTCGAATGAACTCCAAATTCAAAATAAATGGATTCAATAGTTCTATTAATTATGTATATATAGTGCAGTTATTTGCAATATTAGATCACATTCGTGTAATTGTTCAACAACTGTCAACAATATTGTTAACAATATTATTAAGAATGTTCAACAATAAAAATTTAGATTCGACTCAAAGTTCTAATAATTCAAAAAAATGAATCGATTGCTCTTGATCCTTGATTGAAATAAATTCAATAGTTTAACTTTACGTTTAGTTTAGTTCTACGAATTGTATATATAATACAATATTATTTCCAATATTAAATCACATTCGTTCAACAACTTTCAACAAGAAAAATTTACATTCAAAGTTCCAATAATTCAAGAAGAATGATAATTAATAAACAATGTGAGATAATATTATATAACAAAAACATAGCGAACACTTCGAGTGTAATTTCAATTTGGATCATCTCTTTCCAACCGAAGACGAACAATTTACAATTAACAATTAAATGGGGAAATTCGTTTGACCTCGCGTTAAATACCAGCCGGCCCACTTGACTTAACAAGGGGCCAACATCGTCACCTAATCGCTCCAAATATCCTTGCACGAGTTGGCCAAAGGATCGGCCAAAGGGGTGTGGATCCCACGCCACGGGGCCAGGGCCGGCTGTGCCCTGGCAAGCTGGTAATTATGTATGAAATTCATTAGCCCGTGTAAATATGGCCGGCGGAGAGATACAGCGGAGCGTGTACACGCGTGCATGTTGCAACAATGCACACGCAGGTCAAACATCGTGGCCCCGGCCGACAACGGGTTTACTCTCTGGCTACGCCTATGCCCGCCCAGAGTCGAAACGTGCATACATAATTAGGCTGCATCTTTCCGCTCCTGCGTCTGCATTAGTCGAGTGCTACAGTTGCTATTAATAGCGTTGAAACGCGTCGAACGGGCCAGCAATCGTTATTGTTATCCTCTTCCCTCTCTCCCCCCCCCTCTCTCTCTCTCTCTCTCTTTTTCTCTCTCGTGATTCGAATAATCGTCGAGTTATGATTTTGATTAATTTTCTTGGTCGAGAGCATGGAAATATGTTAGCTCGGGATAAATATGTTTGTGTTATTAAATCTGCAGTAAGTAAAATCGTTGATATTAAGTTGGCACAGCAGATTTTGATAGAGGGAGCCACGTGGATTCGAACGTGGTATAACTGGTTGCCGCTAGAAGTGGCGCTATTCGGTTTGGCGATTCGTTTGCGGTGGAGAGTGAAGGATAAACGCGAAGGGGGCGATGCGGTTTCGGTCGAATCATTTCGGTGGGAGATCGGTTTCTATTTGGGGGAGGGGGTTGGCTGGATTTTGTGTTTCGTGGTAATTCGAATGGGGATGGAGGGATCTAATTAGTGTAATTGGTGGATACTGGTGGAGACCAGCGATACAAGGGGGTTAGTTATACAATTACACGGCGATTATGCTGATAAATGTGTCCTTGAAATTTGTCAAGAAAAAAAATCGTTGGATAATGTAAGCTTGTATTCGTTTCACGTTTGTTTCATTTCCTTTGTTTCAGTCGCTGGAAGGTCAGAACATATATAATTCCTGTTGCACGTTGCGCATCGACTACAGCAAGATGCAGAACTTGAACGTGAAGTACAACAACGACAAGTCGAGGGATTATACCAACCCGTCTTTGCCAACTGGCGACGCGAATTTGGACGCGGCATCTCTTGCCTTGGGCGGCGAACTTCTTCCACAGTTGTTGATGGGCGCTGGATCGCAGCCACGTGCAAGAATACCCGGTGAGAACCGTGGGTTTCCACGATTTCTTTTTTTTTTTTTTTATTAATATGGAAAAGAAATTAGTAGATGTATATATGTATAGACTTTTTTGAAAATTAATTATTTAAGGATTTTTTGAATTATTTGAAATTAAATTATTCGAAATTGAATTGTTATTATTTATTTATTTTGAACAGTGTAATGTTTAATGATTTTTAAATATTATAATTTTCGTGAAAATGTTGAATTTAGATTATTTATTCAAGAGGTAAAACTAGCAGTTATACGAATTATTAATAAAATAGTTTACAACAATTTGCAACTATAATAATTATTTCATTCTCTTGAAACAGGATGTTCTACTGTTCTAAATTCTTAATGAATTTTATATATTTTGAATAATAAAAAATCTAGAGGGATGAGAATATAAAAAATTCAACGCAGTTTTGCTCATAAATTCAAGAGTATGAGAATATAATTGAATAATGTTATTTATTTGTTTGTTTCAAAAATCTCTATTATTTATTATGATTAAAAATTATAAGATAATTGAATACAATTCACAAATAAATAATAAATTTTCGTTTCTGCGAAATAATGGAATAAATGTTTCCATCGCTTTGACATATCCAAGAATATCTTTCCCTGCAATTTTTCGTAAAATCATTGTCGCGACATCGATTGCCAATGATGAACCCATAAAAATCAGATCGATCAATTAGTCACCGTGTTATTAGAACAGTTCAGTCCATTAGAATTAATTATATTAATAGAATAGACGGGGGGAGGTCTCTCCCTGTCACTCGACAGGCTGATAGGTTTATGATAAATTGTCGTATCGCGAGTCAGTCGCTGTATCGGATTCGTTTCCAATTTACCCCTCGTTTTCAGCTTCATTTTCGCGCGGTATCGAATTGCGCGCGGTTAGACTATATATTTTCCCCGGCAAATTAATTAATTACGTTTCAACGCCAGTGGCGATCGATCCAGGCCGACGTTTCGATTTTATCCATCTTCGATCTTCACTTTTTTCGTTTCTATTTTTATTTCACGCATTTTGAAATTCCTTTCCTTCCTCGCCTTTTTATTAATAATTTTAAAAATTTTTTTTTAAAATTTGTAAACTAATAGTCTTACCTCTTGAGTTATTTTTAACTAACTATATTGTACGATGTAACGTTCATTAATTTTAAAAAATTATTTATATCGAAGAATTTTTTATATCCATCTTCGATCTTCACTTCTTTCGTTTCTATATTTCACGCATTTAAAATTTCTTTTTTTCCTCGTCTTTTTATTAATAATTTTAAAAATCTTTTTTTAAAATTTGCGAACTGATAGTCTTACCTCTTGAGTTATTTTTAATTAACTATATTATACGATGTAATGTTTGTTAATTTTAAAAAATTATTTATATCAAAGAATTTTTTATATCCATCTTCGATCTTCACTTCTTTCATTTGAAATTTCTTTCCTTCCTCGTCTTTTTATTAATAGTTTTAAAATTTTTTTTTTTAAATTTGCGAACTGATAGTCTTACCTCTTGAGTTATTTTTAATTAACTATATTGTACGATGTAACGATTTATTAATTTTAAAAAATTATTTATATCGAAGAATTTTTTATATCCATCTTCGATCTTCACTTCTTTCGTTTCTATTTTTATTTTACGCATTTGAAATTCCTTTCCTTCCTCGTCTTTTTATTAATAATTTTAAAAAATTTTTTTTTTAAATTTGTAAACTAATAGTCTTACCTCTTGAGTTATTTTTAACTAACTATATTATATAATGTAACATTTATTAATTTTAAAAAATTATTTATATCGAAGAATTTTTTATACCGAATTAAAGGTATAACAAAATATATCACAATTGAGAGAAGAATCATTCAATTACAAAAATCTTAAGACATTAATATCTACGTGATTAAAAAAAAAAGAAAGGAAAGAAACAAAAAATCTTACAAAGTTTATTTCTTACAATATATAGTCCCATTCAGTATCTTAGAAATTCCCACAATTGCCCACCATTTTAGAAATCTTAGAATTCTTCCATAATCTCTATTTAAAGAAAAAAAGGAATTCTGTAGCATTATGCTTTTTTTAAAAAACATTTTCTGCGATTATTATCAAAATCTTATTCATTTTAATTTCATATATAATAAAGATCCTTAGATCCTTAGATCCTTATTACACAAGTTTAATTCCTCATGATCAAAATCTTACAGAATTTACTTTTTTCTTTTCTCAAATTCCTTCTGCTAATTACAGTTCCATTTATCCTATATATCCTCATCATCGAAATCCTAGAGTTCCTTCCAAAAAATTCTACTAAAATTTACTTCTCTTCAAACTTCTCTTAAATAATTTATTTTTTAATTTTAATTAAATAATTTTGCTAATAATAATAATAATAGTTCGATTCCATCTCTCTCTATCTCTACTATTAAAATCCTAGACTTCTCCCCCTCCCTCAGTCTCCAGAATTCCCTCCATCACCCAAGTCTAATTAGAGAAACAATGCTAACTATAGCTTGTAAATTTTCTGAAGTAGAGTCCATTGCAGGGGCACCGGGTGTGCTGCCCACGCCCTTTGCGGCCATGCACGGTCTACCCTCGCCCTTAGCAGGCCCGTACAACGGGGTTCCACCTGCCGGCGGATTGGCTGGCCTCGGTGGGTTCCCTTTGGGCGCAGCTGGCCTTGGGGTGCGCGTCCCCACCAACGCGCAAACCTCCGCTGTCCTGCTCGTCAGTAATCTCAACGAAGAGGTGAGTGATTTTGAATGGCGTTCAATGGAATTGTTATGCGATGTGGTCGAGGACATGGAGATCCAAAAAATGGAGGCACGAAGAAAAATCTCGATTTTTTTCCTCTTTTTTCTTTCTTTTGTAATTATTTGTTCTTTCATTCTGTAATTATTTGTTTATTTGTTATTAAATTAAAAGGAATAATAATGATACAAAAGATTGTTTTAAATAAAATCATATATTCTTCTTTTTTTAATTTTTATATAATGTAAAGGAAAATTATTAATGAGATTAAGAGCATTAATGGTAATTTAAAAAGAAATGTTTCACATCTCTATTTATTTTTTATCCGGAAGTAAAATTATCGTGCCTCAAATTTTCCTTCGTGCCTTGCCAAAGAAACGAACCGCCAAAGTGTACAGAACGTTACCAACCGTAACGTTTTAAGCAAAAAAAATCAGCATCGATGAGATATGCAAATTATGATCAACGTGCTGTACGCTTTCGATTAGGATAATTTTAAATCAACGCTGAGAGAAATAAAGCTGTAAAGATTTCAACGTTTTATTAAAAAGTATTTCTTTTATCCTAGATACAATTATTTTTAATATTCTGAATGAAGCGTGAATTTATTATATTTTTCCACTTTTATAAAATCAGAAGAAACATTTTTTCAAACAATATATTCTCGTTATAAATTTTATTTCTCTCAACGTCTACCTATGTACACGAAACTGGCTTAGGTACGTACGTATCCACTAAAAATTCATCTAAATACAACGATATGATATTATAACGTAGTGCTACGTAGGCAACCCTAGCAGTTTCTCCATCCCTCGATCCGAATTTTCCTTGTCGAACGTTTTTTTTTTTCTCGATCCGTCTCCAAATACGATGAAAAAAATACTTATCGATTATTAATTTTCTTATCTCTTTTTTTTTTTCATTCCTTTTTTTTTTTTTTTTTTCTCTCTCCTCCCCCCCTTTATTTTGAATGAAGCGTTGTTTCGTTCGACAAGCAAAAAAATCGAGATCTCGATGCGTATGTGCCCTCTTTACGTGACTATCCCTTCTTCTCTTACCCTCTGCCCCTATTTTTTATTATACCCCCTTCATTTTCGAGAAACACACATATAGAAATCGTTCCGAACGATCATCATCCTCTATTCCTAAGTAATTCGTGGCGTTTGTTTAATCGCGACGTTTACTTCCGGCGAGGCGTTTTTCGTTTCTTAACCTTTTCTTTAAAAGGAAAATTATTGAAAAGAATAGGAGAAAGAAATGTAATTGTAAAAATAATTTGTAAGAAAAAAAAAAAATTGTGACAATTATCTTTCTCAAGATGTCCAAGATCATTCTTCCAATATATTTCATAAATCTCTTTTCACAGAACAAGCTCAACTTTTCTCTTACGTATGCTATAATAAAATTCTGCTATTTCTACGCTATATTTTATTTTCATTTTAAATACTATTTTCACTCGAACTTTATTCTCTCAACTTGAGAAGAAAGAAAGAAAAAAAAGAAATTGATTTTTCTAATTTATCGTACTATAACAGCTATTATACTATTTTTCTGAATTATCATATATACTAATGTTTGTGGTATGCTATATCACTTATCGTATCACTGTACATCGAAAGCAAATCCTCGGATGGAAACGAAAGGCGCCTCACTCAAAGAAACTGTGTGTTGACGTCACACTTCGCAGCTGCAACTATTGTCACTACTGTACTATAACTATGTGTACTACTATCGTTGCGCCGCGCGCACAAGCTTCCAACCAAGTGTCTTTTTCCTCTGGCGAGCAAACGATCAAGTGTTTTTTTATTATCTCTATCCCCTTCTCTCTTTTATATATACATATATTTGTATCTCACCCTGACTTCGAAAGTGATAAAAAAAAAAAAAAAATCGGAGACAATTTTTAATTTTTCTATCTAATCTCGAAATATCTCGTAAGAATTTGTTTTTTTTCGAATTGTTTCACTTTTGTAGAAAGGGTGCAATATATCTATATACATATTGTTACGATATTTCTTCTTTTAAATGTTTTTTTTTCTTTTTTTATTTATTTGTTTTTTTTTATATTTTATTTTTACTTTTATTTTATACTTTTATTTCTTTATTTTTATTTTTTTTTAACCCCTCGTGAAATCACCTGTATCGAGGAACGGTTAGAACCGCGAGGGATTCATATTGACGAGAAGGCCCCGCTCTTTTCTCTGCTTCTCTAAGTCTCTCTGTCTCTCTCTCTGTTCTCTCCTGTTCTCTCCTCTCTCGATCGCGGCCGCAGGAAATTTCATTGGGAGAAGAAATTCCAGCCCTTTCGCTGACTTTGATTTATGGTTTTCTTTTCTTTTTTTTTTTTTTTCTTCTTTTTCATTAATGCAAACTATGGTCACTGTGGTCCCTATTTTTGAACAATTTTTCTCTTTTTCTTATTTTTGGAAATTGTCGAATTATTTTTAACTTTATTTTCTTTTAGAATCGAAGAAAAGAATTGTTTTTTTGAATCTAAAATAAAATTCGAATTTATTAGATTAAAGTAAAAATCGATTTTAAGTAAAAAAAACGAATTAAGCAAAATATGCATGTCAAATGAATTTTCAAAACAATTATAATAAAATCAGAGAAATTAGGAAAAAAATTAAAAATTAAATTCAACCAAAAAATCATTTTAAATTTTAAAAAATTCATAAACGAAGCTTCTTTTTCCAAATTTTTGTCTGTTTTTTTTTTTTTTTTTTTTTTTTTTTTCGTTTGAGATACCCAAATTCATCATAGTGACACAGTTTTATCATATATTTTGTTACAAAGTCAGTAAATAGTCTGGAATATTCGTAAATTGTTCTGAGAACAAGGCCGTACAAATGAGGCCTGCGAAACTTGTGCGCGTGCCAACACTATACATTTGAATCCTATTATACTCGCTGACTACTGACTGGACTCTGTCTGTTCTCTGTGTAGATGGTCACGCCTGACGCTCTCTTTACCCTGTTTGGTACGTCTCCACATTTATATTATTAATTATATTACATTATTAATTATTATATTTACACGCGCGGGATACACTGACACACTACTAGTACACGTACAAGTACACTCCACACTTTCAAAGACACGTTTCTTAGACACATAGACATTTTTACATAGATCAGTAGTAACTGTGAGCATTTTTGGAGAGTGAAAAAAAAAAAAAAAAAAGAAAGAAAAAAATAGATCGAATAATTTTTTTACTTTTTTCATTTATTTTCCATTTTCAAATTTTATTACCTTGATACATGATACATGGAAACACTGAACAAGAATATATAATGTAAAAATCGATATGTATAGTAGTTTGTATCATCGATCGTTCGTCATGATTGTTCTTTATTGATTTTTGATTTTTCTTTTTTTCTTTTTTTCTTTTTTTTTTTTTTCTTTTCTTCTTCTTTTTGAAAGAATGTTTTTTGTGGAAGATTTATGAATCATTAATCACTCTCCTCAGTCACGTGTACTTATGATTTTTATTTATTTATTTATTTATTTATTTATTTTTTTCTTTCCCCTTTTTATTTATCGTTTTATTTATTTTAAATTTTTATTTTTTTACTCACCTCTGTGAATTTCTTGTTTTTATTATTTATTTATTTATTTATTTATTTATTTATTTTTATACGTCTCTTACGATTCTTAATTCTACGATTTTTTTTATTATTTTATTATTTTTAATTACGCTATATAACTGTTCTTATTCTCATTCATCGAATTTTCACCAACCCCCCCGCCCCCATGCCCATAATCATTGTTCGATTCTTAATCATCGGCCGACACCGTTTTTTTCATGTTCTCTATTTCCAAGCATCTCTTCTAAATTGTTTCATTAATATTTTATTAATATCAGTTCCAGACACCTTAATATTACATAAGCTTTCGCTTATTTTATCGTAATATATCCATAGGAACTCACTTTTCGCGGGTCAAACGGTTCAGCCATATTATCTCTTAATCTCTTCTGATCAATGAAACCCGCCTCGAAAAATTTTACAAAGGAAAATTACGAAAGAAATATATCAAATATATCAAAGAAAGAAAAAAAAAGAAGAACGAAACAATAATAAAATCCTATTGCAAACGATGAAATAAATTTTATCCAGTGGTAATAATAATAACAACTTATTATTAAAGAAAATTTAATTTAACGATTCATAAATTCACTTTTATCCGATGATAAAATGTTATCGATGATAAAGTTCATATTTAAATTATATATAATTGATATATAATCGATTTTGATATATCGTGAAATTTTAACGACACGTATACACATGATTGATTGGCTGAACCGATTGCCTAATTTGCATGTCCCAGATCTTAGTCCGATCGTACCCCGATCTCGATCGATTATTATCACCGATTATTATCAATAATTATTGTTATTATTATTGTTATTATTATTACTATTATTATTATTGTTATTCTTATTATTCTTATTATTATCGTTATTGTTATTATTATTGTTATTGTTATTATTATTATTATTGTCCTGTTTCTTCGACTCGATAATCTTTAGACGCCCGCGATTGTTAATGATGAGGGGCTGATTAAAATGATGTGTTGCGTGTTGTGCATGTAGGCGTTTACGGGGATGTACAGCGTGTGAAGATTCTCTACAACAAGAAGGACTCGGCACTGATTCAGATGGCCGAACCGCATCAGGCGCACTTGGGTAATTGTCTCTTCCATAATTTCCATTTTTTTTTTTTGAAATAGAGTTTTTTTTTTTTGTATTTTTCTCATCGATGATCTTTCATGAATTAATGATCGATCGACAGAAGAAATTTTAAAGAAGAGATTTGTTAAACTTTGTCAATGAAAATTATTTATCTCTTTTGTATAAAAGTTTTAAAAAAATTTTTTTTTTTTGTATTTCTCTCATCGATGATCTTTCGTGAATTAATGATCGATCGAAGAAGAAATCGACAGAAGAAATTTTAAAAAAGAGATTTGTTAAACTTTGTCAATGAAAATTATTTATTTCTTTCGTATAAAAATTTAAAAAAAAAAATCTCTTTTTTTTTTTCTTTATTGTATTTCTCTCATTGATGATCTTTCGTGAATTAATGATCGATCGAAGAAGAAATCGACAGAAGAAATTTTAAAGAAAAGATCTGTCGAACTTTGTCAATGAAAAATATTTATCTCTTTCGTATAAAAGTTTTAAAAAAAATCTTTTTTTTTTTCTTTTTTGTATTTCTCTCATCGATGATCTTTCGTGAATTAATGATCGATCGACAGAAGAAATTTTAAAGAAGAAATTTATTAAACTTTGTCAAGTTCAAGAAAGTTTTAAAAAATCTCTTTTTTTTTTTTGTATTTCTCTCATTGATGATCTTTTGTGAATTAATGATCGATCGACAGAAGAAATTTTAATGAAAAAATCTGTCGAACTTTGTCAAGTTCGAAAAAGTTTTAAAAAAAATCTTTTTTTTCTTTTTATTAAAATATCGATCAATTTTGATCGACATCAACGGTTCAATGATTGTTTATCACACGTATAAAGAATTAGTCGTCGAATCATTTTGAGAAATCGTTTTTTGATAATTTAAAATTTTAATTCCCAGCACTGACGCACATGGACAAATTGCGAGTATTTGGCAAGCAGATCAAGGTAATGCTCAGCAAGCATCAGACGGTTCAATTGCCGAAGGAGGGCCAACCAGACGCTGGATTGACGAAAGATTACACCAATAGTCCTCTTCATCGGTTCAAGAAACCGGGCTCCAAGAATTATCAGAACATTTATCCACCAAGTTCCACTCTGCATTTATCAAATATTCCGTAAGCAAATTTTTATCTTTAATTTTCCATAATTATATATAAAGTTTTATTTCCAAGAATAATAACGAAGCATTTCAATAATTAATACCTGAGAATTTTGAAATATTTTGTTCATATTTTCAGTACAACTGTGACCGAAGAGGAGATCAGGGATGCATTCACCAAAAATGGCTTCACCGTGAAGGCATTCAAGTTCTTCCCGAAAGACAGAAAGATGGCGCTTATACAGATGCCAAGCATGGACGATGCTGTAGCTGCTTTGATCGTAAGTGTCCTCTTTGGATTTAATTTTCTTATTATTATTATTATTATTATCTTCTTTTAATACACTTGATTTTCCTTTTTCTAATTATGAAATTACCAACGATTGTGATATTATCATATGTTATAATAAATCTAAATTCGAAATTATATATAAAAGTTCGATCGATTTAATGCTTCGAATTCGAATTGTATATTTGTAATTCTCGTTTTGTTTCGTGCTTCGAACAGCGTTGACGAGGCTAAGGTGAATTTATATATAACGCGTTTATTATTTACCATGTGAAAATTCATCAGAGGGGCGTAATTAGTTTAGCCATTGGCGCCTGGCATTGTTTGCCTTTGATACAATTGAGCGGAATTATAAATAACAAATCTGCGTTACTCGCCTGCTCGAAATTAAATCGTTTTAACTCGTCATAAAATAATCATTGTTCGTCATTTTCCACGATTCATCCTGCGCGCCTGTTCCCTAGTTTCGTGATTCCAGCCAAGATAATTAATCTTTTGTTACATTAAATATGAATATTATCGTGAGGGGGGGGGGGGTTATTGAATATCTTTTCATTGTGCAATGAAATCAAAAACATATTGTAAAGGTAATGAATTATTTTATTATAGTACATTGTCACTCGCGTGGAAATATAAATATGGATATGGTTCGACCAGAGAATGATGAAAAATATTCCGGATATTGTAATTAAAAAAAAAATTGATACGTGGAATATTATTGTAAATAATGTTAAAAAAATATATATTTCTTTTTATAACAAAATAATATTATTTTTAACAAATTGTATATTTTTAGAAGAATTGAAATTGAATGCAGAAATAAAATTCAAATTCAAACATTTATCATTGAATTATGAATAATATAGTTAATATTTTAAAAAATATATATATATTCTTTTTCCTGTCATGATTCACATGCGATCTTCAATCTTATCTGTGAAAATTCAAATATATATAATATATATTTTCTATTAAAATTTAAGAAAAAGATAAAGATTAAAATTAAGAAATAACATTAAAGAATTTCAATAATATTTCAAGGGTGATCCTTGATTAAAAATCACTTCTTTAAACCCACTTTTTCTTTACCTCTCACTAACAAAGATTGTTCATTGTATTGCAGAAAATGCACAATTACCAGTTAAGCGAGTCCAATCACCTGAGAGTGTCATTCTCGAAGAGCAACATCTAACAAGAGTCACAATTAAGCAACCTGCAGAAACCGCGATCAATGAGAAGGGGACCCAAGGTGATCCAAAATTTTAAGTGAAACTCCCAAATGTTAAAAGCGTTGAAAAAAAAAAACCTGTTAAAAAAACCAAAAAACCTGTGCGGACCAAGGAAATTCGGGGTCTGGTTCGAGCCACGCTAGTAGACAAGAGTCTTAGTGTCTACAGAGGTTATTAGGAGATAAATAATTAAACAAGCAAGATGCAAGCACGATGCTACGTATTGCTCGGAAGAAGGCGTTTGAAATGGGCGGGTTTCATCGGTTATCCTCTCCTATACAGACCAAATATCGATCAATCAATCAATAAAAATAGGGATATCGGGCGAAAAAAGTCTGACACCTCACTCGCTCAAATAAGATCTTGCATCTAATGCGTTTTATCAAAGGGGCGAGCAAAATGGAAAACACACAAGGTCTTCACTTCCTTTAATATCTCCAAAAAAAAAAAAGAAAAGACTTTTTCCCTGCAACACGTGGTATCTGTACTTTCACCATAATTGCAAACACCCACGCAAACACGGACAAACCATCGCACACTATGTTATACACCCTGCATTACATTTCTTCAGACATCCTTCGAACACACACACACACACACACACACACTGGAAAAAAAGAAAGAAAAAAAAGCAACAACAACAACAACACACACTCGAGCAAAAAACTTCAATATAATAACATAATATATATATTTGATATATCGCAATGTAACAGGTGTGTCCAAAAGTGCGCAGCGGCTAATACATCCCAATAATCTATATTTTATTAATAACTGATAAGGACTTAGGATTATCGACGTTAACGGTTTTCGTGGTAATCGAGAGCTAGCAGAGAGAAAAAAAGAAAAAAAAAAAATTAATCTATTACGAATCTGTCGTGACACACGCGGTACATATACATATATATATATATATAAATATTATATAAATTAGAGAAACACAGATGATCTGAGCACGACGAGCCGAAAGAACGAAAGAGAAAGAGAGAGATAGAGAGCTCGTGAACACGAGAGAGAGAGAGAGAGACAGAATGAATGGAAGCGAGCGAATGAAGCACACAAAATCCAGGGAATATCCAGAGAGATAAGTATGATGATAAATATATATATGTATGCGTGAATAATCCTTCTGTTGAAAGTTCAGGATAACGTTGTACGGTGGTTTGTATGCCTAATCGGGGCCTTAGGCGTCGTTCACACCACAATTCACAAGGGAACCAGCTGTTTGTTCGATTGTTCTTCGCCCATAAAAAAAAAAAAAGAAAAAGAAAGAAAGAAAGAAAGAAAAAAGGAGAGAACGATAGGGGAAGAAAGATAGGGGACGATATTTCGCGCCTATTTCGAGCAAGCTTTTCTCCACGATGGCTGTTACGCGAATTATATATATAAATAAATAAACGGCGATGAAAAAGAGGATCACTAATTAACACGATTTATAGCAAGAGGAAGGAATAGAGAATCGTTGGACCGATTCGAAAGTATGTTTATCTCTCGAGTGATCTTCTTCTTCTTCTGCATCTCTCTTCTCCTCTTCTATGATTTTTTAAAAAAAAAAAAAAAAAAAAGAAAAGAAAATTTCTCTGTCGACGACACATATCATTGTGTGCTTTTCCCTCGAAAAGAAAGCACCATCGTGCTTTGGGCATCGATCCAACGTTTTCTCTTCTTTTGTTTTTCCTTTTTTTTTTCTCTCTCTCTTGTTTTCCAAGAGGTATATCTATATATATATATAGTGATGCCTCGAGTTAGATTTCGATTCAGGATAGCGATTCGGTGTGCCTGTATGAGTATGATTCTGTAATCTTCTGCTTTTCTCTTCCACGGTCGCTGTAATTGACATGATTAAAAATGCTCGTCAGGGAAGAAACGTGATAGAATATCGGTTTTCCGGGCGAAAGTATCGGTCAACCGGGCTTCTATCTATCCTATTCTATTCGTCAATTGGATCATTACGACGTCGAATAAACAATTGCGCCAAAACGCGACGAAAAAGAAAAAGAAAAAAAGAGAAAGAGAAAGAGAGAGAGAGAGAAGAATATTAAAGAGCAGCGCATGATGAAAGTAGCACTACAGCTGTGCTGGGAAGAGAAAGCTGAGAAAACTGAGCCTAAAATATTAATTGAACGCGAAGAGTTTCTCGACGACCCCATCGAATTTCGAAGAAAAAAAAGAAAAAGAAAAAAAAGAATAGAAAAAAGAAAAATGGAAAAAAAGAAAAAAAAAGAAAGAAAACAGAGAGAAAGCAAGAGATCATCTCGATGATTCTTGCTTTGCTTGGGAGACAGTAATTTGCGTTCAGTCGCGAGACACTAGAGCATTAAAGAATTTTATCTAAGGAATTAGTTGTTAAGTGGACGAAAGAAAAAAAAGAAAAAGATTTAAAAAGAATAAAAAACAAAACGTACGACATGACAAAGATGACAAGGAAACAAACGTGCATACACACGCAAAGAGAGGAAAAAAGAACATTTACATTTAAACACAGTTCACACACACACAGTGTACACACGATTTAGCGTGTTAGAGACTCGTGTAGTAGAGTCCCCTTATCCCCCTATACCCCCCCCCCTTTCTAATTAAGCCTCCAGATCTTAACGAGTACTATAATGTATAGTTGAACTCGACAATCACTCGACTCTCTGTATTGATAATTCTCGAGGGGAGGAAACAAAAGAAGATGGGATGGAGAAAAGAAGGAAAGATAGAAAGGAGAAGCAAGAGTGGAGAGGAAAGATGAAAGGATAGAAAAAGAAAAAGAAAAAGAAAAAGAAAAAAAAAAGGGTATCCCTGAGCCTGAGTTGGAAAAAGCTGCTACTATTTCTTGAGATAGAATTGTTATTTCAAGCTATCTGCCGGGATTTTTTTTCGAGTTCACCATTCTATTTCTACTTCTTTTTCCTTCTTCGAGCATTCTTCTCGCCTTTCTCAAAACGTCACTTTAAAAGGAAAGTGGGAATTCTCTTTCGTTGCGCCACTTTTTCACGCCGTTCCTTTCTGCGAGAGTTTCTCTTTTGAATTTGACCCTTTTTTTTTCTTCTTATTTCGTTAGAAGTTCTTCCAATCTTTCTACAATTGTCAATTTGAGAATGGAAAATAGTAATCGTAACGATCAGATCCTTAAGTCAATACGAAGAGGAAAGAATTTTTCTGAATGGAAATGAGCGAATGTAGAGAAATGTTAAGCTTAATAATAGAATGCGTTTTATATAATATATATATATATATATATGCATATATATATTAAACAAAGAAAAAAAAAGAAAAAAAAGAAAAAAAAAAAAGAACAAAAAACGTGAGATGAAATATTCTCTTCGCGTTATAAAAGTTTCAAAATGGATGAAGAATAGAGAGAGGAAGAAATAGGATAGATCGTGTAAGAGATTTTTTCACGTGAAAGAATATAATCTTTATAGTACGAATTTCTGTTTTTTTCAAGAAAGAATGACAAACCTGAGAATAACCATAAACATAACACATTTCTGAGGAATGTAAAGGAAACAAGAATCGTTCAACGATCAAATCAAAAGTATACGTTATTATAAAAAAATGAGAAGAGATCAAATTCTAAAATCCGATCGGAAGAACTTCTAATCCTTTTCTTAGTGAGAAGAGAAAAAAGTAAATTTGACGATGAGGAAGAAATGTATCGAGTATAAAAAATCGATTTTTAACAACAAAAAAAAAATCTTTTCGTTTCGGAGACAGAATTTGCTGCTAGAAAGTTTGTTATCAAAAGTATCACGAGAGAGACGATCAAGGGAATCGGAATCGTGGGCCAGGAATTGCGTTGCAAGTCACAATCAGCTCGCGAGACAAATCAATTTTTTGCTTTTTTGTACACGGAGATATACACGTAGTAGAGATACCGCGATGGATTATTCGCGATTTGTCCGAGCGAGCGCTTTAAAGGTTAAGCTGTTTCATAGTAAGTTTGTCGTTAGGGGAAAAAATCGGTTGTGTCACCCAGAAGACCCGGGATGATTAGTGATCGATGTCCACTGGACGAGGCAGAGGAAAACCCAGAGACTCGTTTTTCTCGTCGATCGATCGTCGTCGAATCGAATGTGTCTTTTTTTTTTTTTTTTTTTTTTTTTTTTTGGAACGAAAATCGATTCTCTTTCATTCTCTTTTCAACCCTGTAGCTTTTTATTATTATTCGAATGGGCCACCCTTCTAAGAGTTGATCCAACTCCTTGATAGACACTTTAGAAGTAGTAGATTTTTTTAACGATCACGGAATATCTATGTTTTTTTAGACGTCCGTTTCGTTTCGAAAACTGGAAACGGATTTTGGAAACAATGGATCGTTTTTTGAGATTTGAAGGATTGAAATTTTTCATTTGATCGATCAGATATGGAAATGGAAGTTTGAGCAATTACAGTTGAGCTGGTTTAGCAGGAAGACCCGTTCCAGATATTATTTTACAAAGAATATGATTTTTAAAGTGAAAATAAAAATTTTTAATCGAGTTAATAATTTTTTTTTTCTTTCGTTTGTTTTATCAGTTTTACTTGACTCAGTGGAAGAATTGAAAAAATTGAAATTTTATTTTCGTTACATTCACGAAGGAAAATAATGTTTTAGTCTTCCATTCTCTTTCGTCGTGTTAAAGAAGTAAATGAAAAAAAAAAAAAAAGAATAATTTTATCATTACGCTTACAAATTTCTGTATCTTTCGAAATTTTCGAAAAGATCTGGAAGGGTCGTCAAGAAAAACTCAAGAAAATTCATTTTCCATCTCGAGTCGAATAAATTCCCGAATGCGTGAACTATTAAAAAAAAAAAAAAAGAAAAAAAAAAAGAAAAAAGAAGAAGAAAAAAAAAAGAAAAGAGGAAAAGTAATATAAATCCAAATTTATATTTAACGAGATCGAACAACTCACGACAATCATTTTATATTTAAAAACTTAGACTTTCAGAGCCTTAGAGAACTTTCAGAGAAAACTTCAAGGAACGAGTTACCCAGCATTAATAGCCAATAAAAACTTTAATAAAAACTTAGAATCCTTAGGAAACTGTTAAAATCCAAACAAAAAAAAAAAAAAAAAAAAGAAGAAGAAGAAGAAGCAAGAGGAAGATGAAATATCGAACCAATATAATAGACTAAATTAAAAAAAAAAGAAAAAAAAAAGAAGAAGAAGAAGAAGAAGAAGAAAGAAACTATACTACGAGCATACATATAATTATAGTTTAGAAACACAATTAGTTCGACGACGATCGATAATCTCCGCGAAGCATTTAAGTACCTATACACTTTTGCGCTCGCACCTTCACGTTTCTTCGCATTTAAATACACACGAATACACACCACATACACACACACATATACACAAGTACGTATAAATATACGCATTACACACCTGACCATCTTGACAGAGACGCACACACCCATATCATCACGATCGAATTTATAGAATAAATATCGAAACGGTGTATGGGACACGTTTTACGATCGCTCTTCCACGTGTCTTCTTTCGACACGACACGATTTATTATTATTATTAATTATACACGATTTACTATTTACGGATTTTTATACCTCGATTACGAACGGAGCCACCCCCACCCACCCCCCCCGCCCGCACACACGTACAGACACGAACATTACAACGCCCCATTACGAAAGTATTTTTTTTTGATTAATCGCGCGCGATTTACGCGACCCGGAAGTGGAGGAATCGATATCTTCTTTCTCGAGCGCTCTCTCCCTTGCCGCTTGCCGAATTTTTTTATTAGAGGGGGGAGGAGAAGAAAAGGGAGAAGGGAGAAGAGATAGGAAACGAAGAAATGCTGGAAAGAGTGGAAAAGTATTTGGAGTATTCGCGAGGTTTAAGGAATAATTAATTTAGGGAAGGAATAAAGAGAGAAAGAGAAAGAGAGAGAGAGAGAGAGAGGAATATTAATTACACAGAAATCAATGTTTGTGGGAAATTTGATTTTTTTGAAGATAGAAAGAAAAGAAGGAAAAGTGAGGAGAAAAAGAAAAAAGCGAAACAGAAACCACTTCCGGGTCACATTTTTCGACGTCTTTCACGCGTCCAACGACGCGAATATTTCCCACCATTTATCTGAAGGTGCATATTGTCGCGTAGGTTTCTTGACTTCCGGTATTAATCCATGCATTGCGTTCAACGTCGCTTCTGAACATATATATACATATATATATATATATTTTTATTTTTTCATTTCTTAATCACGTTCATTTTCTTTTCTTTTCTTTTTTTTTTCTTTTTTCTTTTTTCTTTTTTTAAGATAATTAATCCATTATTTAGCCTATTTTTTTAATCGTCCGACAAACACACGTATACACTATCATACGACTTGTCGTTGCTACTATTAATTAATCCTCACCCCCCCCCCTCTTTAATCGTTATTACGCATTCGTTTTTATTACGATTATAATTATTACTATTGATAATCATCTATCTATCTATCTATCTATCTATCCACGATTATTACTATTACTATTATTATTAATTCTAAGCGCTAATTACTCATTTAATTACTTTTTAACATTGTCATTAATTATTCCCTAGTTCGTATCCTCTACTATACTATTTACTATATACTATTTACTATTTACTACTATTACTTATGTCACTATATAATTTTTTATTTTTTTTTTGTTTTTTTTCCTTCCTCTTTTTTTTTTTTTTTTTTTTTTTTTTTTACTTTGATATTTTTAATTCTCTAACCTAACATTAGACTGTATCGGTTAAATGCGACGCACGAGCTTAGTTTTTTTTTTACTGAGCGAACAAGAATGAGAAAGAATACGAAATGTAGAAGTGTATTAGTTACAAGCGAAAAAGAGAAAAAAAAAAATAAATAAAGTAAAATAAAGTAAAATAAAGAAATGATAAAGAATACACACACATATACACGTTATATAAACATATATAAACGAATACACGAATCTGTGTACACACGGACACGTGAAACGATTCTTTTTTTTTTTTTCTTGTAAGATCGAGCGTTCTCGATTGGTTCAGTTCTTCTTAGACAAAATGGAAAAAAAAAAAAAAAAGAAAATGAAAAAAAAAAAAAGGTCTCGAAGAAAAGGTCTCGAATATTTTTTTTAGTTGTTAGGCTCACCAATCACACTTCATCTTTCCTTTTTCTCGATTTTTTCGGCGCTACGATTTCCCCCCTTCCCTCTTTTTTTTTTTTTTTTTTTTTGATTTTCCTCTCATCTCACATCCTCTCACCGTTTCGAGTTTCTCTTCTCTATTCTAATTCTATCCTCTATTTCTAATTTTATTATTATTATAATTATCGTTATTATTCGCTTAAGATATACTTATTGTATTATCTTATATTGCTTATAACTTCTCTTATAGTCATGCTATTCTCACTTTGTCTGTCTTTCTCATTTCTCTCTATCCTCTTCTCTCTCTCTGTCTCTCTCTCTGTTTCTATTTCTCTCTCTGTCTCTCTCTCTCTCTTTCTCTTTCTCTTTCTCTCATATTCTCTTGCTATCTTAATATACGTGCATCGTATATTTCTTACTCTTATCACTATTACTTTTATTATATCGTCTTTACTATTACGATTATATAAAGTACTACTATTATTGCGGCTGTATGGACTATTCTTATTACTATGACTTATATTATATCTATCACTACATCTACTACTATAACTACTACTATACTGCTACTACTCACTGTAACTATTATTATTACTATCTATTGCTATTACTATTACTATCTATTACTATTATATATTGCATCTATCACTTATAACTATTACTATTACTATAACTACTATACTATATCTATCACTATTGCTATTAACACTACATACTATCATCTACGACTATTATTATAACTATCTATTACTTCTATCTATTACTATTACCACTACTATCCATTACTACTACTACTACGATAAAAAACTATACTATACTACTATAATTTCATACTTATATTATCTCTATTGCTACTATTACTATCATTACATCTATCTATCATCTATGACTATTATTATTAATTATATTTATTATTAATTAACTACTGTAATTGCCACTACATATTATTACTATTGCTGTATCTATCTATCGTCTATGATTACTGTTACTATACTATCTATCACTATTGCTACTACTACTACTACTACTACTACTACTACTACATCTATCACTATAACTATTGCTATTATTACTACTATAACTATATCTTATACTTTATCTATCTATCTACTGTTACTACTATTAGTAGCGCTTTATTATCTTCGTCTGTGGTATAACCACCCCTTAACATTTTCGTCGAAAAAAATTTACTTCGAGTACGCAAATTAAATATTCTCGTATCGACCTCAAATTCTCAAAAACGTTCTCGAAAACGTTGTTTTAATTTTTTACGTGATCAATCCGAATAAAAAAAGAAAAAAGATTTTTACGAAAAATTTACGTCGCTTCGAGAACGTGATCCCTCACCCCGCCACAAAAATATTGGAAAATTTCGAAAAAGCTGTTTGAATTAATTTTCGTATATAAAAGTTAAAAGTTTAATCGAAACGAATTAAAATAGAAAAATTTTTGCCAAATAATATCTTCGATCGAAAGGAAAAAAAATAATTTTTTCAAAGAAGTCAATTTTTCGCGATTGAAACCCTTTGCCATCCCCAAGTTCAATTCCTCCCCATCAGTGGCCTCGAACGAGTATTACTTTCGAATAATACTTATCTGTAAAACCCCCCACCCCCTCTAGGAACATTTATATCGAAATATAGAGAGCGATAATTGAATGGAGGGAGGCAAAGGGGTGAGAATCGGTCGACCGAGCGAAGGGGTGGTTTTCTCGCAACTGATTCGGTGTTCCCTTGCCTGTTCGTCCCCCCCCCCTACTCCTCCTCCTTCCCTCCTTCCCCCTGTCACTGCTACTATTATCGATTGTAAGGAACCACCGTTTTTTTTTTCTCTCTTTTTTTTTTCTCTCACTTCCTGTTTCCCTCTCGATGATGGTACACGTTTATACAACGTGTATATTTACGCATTCTTAATTTTTAATTTTTTTGATTCTCGATCAATCGTTCAACCGTCAATCAGATTACAAGCAAGTTTCAGTTTCGACATTATTATTTTTCCACTCCTCCATTCACACCCACCCCTCCCCCCCTCCTCCCTATCCCATCATCCTAATCGTGATTTTCTCGTCTTGGAAAAAAAAAAATGCAAAAACGAGAACCCAGTAATCGAGTGAAGGAAGGGAAGTAAAGTCTCTATATGATAAAGAATATAAAAGGGGAAAAAAAATAAAAAAATAAAAAAGAGAGAGAAATACAAAGAAGAATTAAACGCGATAAAGAAATATATATATATATATATATATGCACGATGAGGAAATATGATTTACTAGCGAGCGGGTAATTTACGTATACAAAAATATAGCCGATTTGTCAAGAGAAAGAAAAAAAAAAAAAAAAAAAAAAAAAAAAGCAACAATGAATGAAAAGATAAATAAACCTGTCCGTTTTTTGTGTTCTTTCTGTGTATCCAGCTACTACCTTCTCCTTTTTTTTTTTTTTCTATACTCGAACTATTTTTTAACTTTTATTTCGAAGCGTGAGAGGCTTCTGTGAATTTCGTCTTTCCTTTCTTATCCTGTTATCACTCGTCTTGATAATTGGAGAATGAAAAAAATCGTATTCCTCGCGTGTTTATTCGAAAAATTTTGCTGAAAAATTGATCAATTATTAAACTCGAATTTTTGGTTTAAAAAAAAAAATTCCCACAATTTTTAATAAAGGTGTATATTATTTTTGCAGTAAAAAAAAATTTTTACTTCAAACATTTAACTCAACGAATAGGCGTTTTTTAAAGAAGCTTCTCACACGTTCGATCACTTTTCACTTCACTAATTGTCCATGCTAATTCTACTTCAATTTTTTTTCCTTTTTTTTTTTTTTTTTTAGATTGAACGTCACGAATGATCGATCGTTCGCGACGTTCCATTTCCGTATTTTTAACGGAATGAACGGAAGAAAGATGGCATCGAAACAACGGAAAATTTTTTTCCTCTTGCAATTTAAATTTATTTTATTTATTTATCGTCTCTCATTTAATGTTTTTTTCTCTCTAACAATAATCGTCTTTCTTCTAAAACCTTGACGACACGCTGTTCTATCTCTGTCTTTTCTGTCTTATCTTCAAGATCAGAGTTGGGCAATCTTATTTTTTTTTATTATCGGCAATTAGATAGTGGAAAAGTGGAATTGTATTATGCATTATGTTGTTGGTGTTGCTAAACAGGAAATGTTAATAGATTTGTTAGAAGTTAAGTGAATTTATACGAATAGATATGAATTATTTAAGTTTAATTTAAAATTGAAAAAAAAAAAAAAGAAATATCACTTAATCGGTAATTGTAAATGTTAAGATAATAATTCGTGATCGTAGATCTTGTTCCAATTTTTATTATTATTTAAGGATAATGAATAATTTGAATAATTATCTTGAGCATTCAATGCGTTAATGTAATTAAGTAATAATAATAATAGATAAGTTGGATAAGAAACTATAATTTAATCGATAATATTAAAGAATTAAATTATATAAAATTTAAATGTAATAATAATAATATTGAAGGATTAAAAGAATATTACGTAAATATAATTTAATAAAATAATAAAAAAATTAAAAATTATATAAATCTTTATTGGAAATATAAAGAAGATAATTCTGATCAATTCGGATACCGAGGTAAAAATTCTTGGACCAAAATGTTTAAATATCAACAAATCGAAGCAAGCTTCTTAGAAAAATATTTATTTATTTCCAAAACTTAAAAATTACATCGGGGAATATTTTAAATGAAAACTACGGAATTTTTTAAAACGTATAGATTTTCTCACAGAATAATTGAAATAGTAGACGATTTTTATTCTCCTAGAAAATAATTTCAGATTTAATTTATATCGTGATACCAATCACAAAACGTATCAAATTCAAACGAAATCCAATTAAACCAACAACTCGAAAAGCAGCACAAACAACAAACATGAAAAAAAAAAACAAGAAAAAAAAAAAGATAAAAAAAAACGAGGAGAAAAAAATCCGCTAAACTCTGTCTTCAAACAAACTAAAACTCATCGTTTTCCAAATCCAATCAAGCACTGCTCAGTTCTGCATCCGAATCTCTCTAACCCCCCCCCCACCCCGAAAATTCTTCTTCGGGATCGAGCAGCACAAGGCCACATTTTTCGAATGAATTCACCTCGAAGCAACTCGCAATTTGCGAGGTCTTGAATTTTTATGAAACTCCCTGAAGCTTTTTTTTTTTTTAAATGCCAAAAAAGAAAGGAGGGGAAAAAAAAAAAAAAAGAGAAAAATAAAGAAGAAGGCACAGGCCATACGTTTTTTAAACGAATTCGTTACGAGTCCGTTTGTACAAGTTTTGAAATGGCCAAAGGCAGAAAGGCTTTTTAAAAAAAAAAAAAAAAAAAAAAAAAAAAAAAAAAAAAAAAAAAAAAAGAAGAAGATATTTACGAATGGAAACGAAGACACGTGTGTCGTTTGTTCAAATTTCACCATTTAAGTATCTTTTTATTTGCTCGATATATGTTCCATCGCTAGTTAATTGTTTAATTAACACATTACGTGCAGTATTTATCTCGTAATCATTATTTTTATTTTATTCTAACTTATTTTTAAGGACTTAAGAATGATTTTAAGGATTTGGTAAACGATTGAAAGTGGATAATCGAGTCTCGTAGAAATTGGGGAACGGACTGACGAACACGTTTCGAAGACGAAGAGAAACGAATCGGTTGAGAGAATTCGGAATAAAATTCTTTTCTAAAATTTATCATAAAATAAAAATTATATTGTTACAGTTGAAAATTCCTATTCCGTTTTGTATACAATGTTAAACTTTACAGTTGTGAGAAAAAAAGTATAGCTTAAATAATTTGATTAATTATTATTTTTCGATATTGTTAATGGTAGCTGTATAAAAAAAAAAAGAAAGATTTCACTTAACAGTGTTTTATAATTTTCAATATACTTATATGTAGCTCTATCTGTATGCTGTAATACTCGATGTACATATACATGTATCTCGTTCCTTTTTTTTTTTTTTTTTTTTCTATTTTTCGAAAGTTTTCATTCTCCAGCATGAACTCTGTCGTGAAAAGAAAACGAGACGTAAAAATGAAGAAGAAAAAGAAGGGAGACTGCTTCATGGACTTCGTCGTTTCATCAGAATAATAATAATAATAATAATTTTTTCATTATTTATTTTAGAATAACAAAATTGAGTTGTTAATAGAAAGAAAAGTAAGATATTCGTGAATATATTGATTTTCCTTTTTTTTTATTTTAAGTATTTCTTATTCTTTTTTTTTTTTTATATATATATGCATATATTTTCAAACAATTTAATTATTATAGTTATATGGAATTGCGTTAAGAAATTTTCCACTCGAGCCTTTCAACTTTTTAGACAACCCTTCGCTTTTCTTTCCACTTTTCTCAACAGCGTGTTCGCGCCTTTTTTCTGTTTCCACTAACTTTTCTTCCAGCTCAAAAACCGATCATCGACCATTTCACTACTCTACTGCCTATCGTCGTCTTCCTCCTCTTCGTCAACTTATGAACGGCCTACTATCGCTACTACTGTCGGCACTTTATTTATAATTATTATGACAAAAAGGAATCATCCTTCGAAAAAAAATTTCCAATCTTTCCTTCACCTTCACCTATCGAAATCTTGGGACGAACAAAAGAAAATCGAATAAGATGTTTTAAAAATTGACTTGTTCGATACGATAGAATTTTTTTGAAGGCAGATTCCATTTTGCACAAATTCCTCTATTTTACTAATGCTGTTACTGTCACTCGAAGCTTCGACCTTCTCAGCACGTGAATATTCACTGGAGCATCTTTATTATTGCTGTCATTGATGATTCGTAATTACCTTCCATCGTTCCAATAAAAAAAAAAATATCAAAATTTCAATAATATCACACGAAAATAATTTCCACACGTTCATCACGATCAACTTCGTCGATAATGAAAAAAAATTTTAAAATAGGAGAAAAATTTCATCGATGTAATTAAAATTTTTTCCCCCAAACGTAGTCGATACATCATCTTTTAAAACGCATTTCGTTTCAAGACGATATCTCGATCCGTTCCGGAGATATAAATGGTTAAAAATTTCAACTTTAATTCGGATGGTAATGTAGGTCAACGACGTGACCTATATACTTGCCTGAAAGTGATTGACTCACTAGCAATACTAGCGATAAATGACTCGGCAAGTTTCATTGAGTATTGAGTTACCAGTCACGTGACTCGATCTTATAACTTAGTGAGCGCGAGGAAGAGATCCGAGTGTGGAAGTGAGAGAGCGATATATACGCTAGGCAGAAAAAATTACTATTCCCTTCGGACGATGATATCTCCGGAACCAGAAGTCGAATCGAAACGAAACAAACGGCATTTTAAAGGGGAGGCTTCCTTCTTCTGATTATATTTTTTAGAATCTTCTGCAATGTTTAACAAGAAATCATTTTTTTAATTCACTTTAATTAAGATTTCGATTACAATAATAAGGGATTTTATTATTATTCAGGTTTTAAAGTAATCTTATTCAATTTTATTTTGTTTGTAATTATGTTACTTGATTATAAACTTTCCATATAAATTGTATAATATTTTTAAATTCATAATTTTTGATTTAATTTTGATTTAAATATTAATTAATATTGTAGTTGTAGTAATTTGTTCACATATGTAAATATGATGTAATTAAAATTTATTGATGACGAAGAGCGATAGAAATAACACGTTTAATAATATTTAGAAACGAATATGAACGATGGAATGGGACTATCACGAATCAATAATGACAATCATTTCTCAATAAGATCTTTTGCATGATGCTGTCCTCTGTACACCATTATGCTAAATCATTCGAACAACATGTACAAACACGAACAAATAATTTATAATATGTATCTTATGAAAATTGTTCTGTTTCACTGTAATTGCGTTTCATTTTCAAAATATAATATAAATTTTTGTTTTTCACAAATCAGAAACAGGATGATTTGAACCAGATCAAATCAAAATACGTTCTCTTTCAAAGCAAGAACAAAAATTTCTTCATCGATGATCATCAATGATTAATTTAAATATAATCGCAAAAGAAGAAATGAAAAGAAAAAAAAAAAACGCACGATTTTAACGAGGCCTAAAAAAAAACATTCTAAAAGTATTTTTCCTATATAATTCCTCGACACGTTTCACATATCTTATTTAATAACTCGGCGAAAAAAAGGCGAAGGAAATTCACATTTTGATTTTCGCGTGAAAAATGGGGGTCTTGATCCGATTCTTTTTTCGGGTAAGCTTCGATTCAATCGAGGGTGCAGTGCATTGGTAAATTTCGACGCAAATTGATCGATTGCAAACGCGACGTGTGCTATCATATATCTTATCTGTGATAAGAGGAGGAACGTGCTATCGAAGAAATTTCTCGAAATTTTGAGCAGCGTTTGCAAGATGAAAAAAAAAAAAAGAAAAAATTTGATTCTACGTGGTTGAAATCGCGGGAAGTATTAATTAAGCGAAATACAGTAATATTGAATCTAGTGTCGTTAACGTTAATCGATAATATGATAATAATGATAGTACTAATTATAGATAATGTTTAACATAGGAGAATATAATTCGACGATAATTCCTTGTAAATGTGTATTAATAATATTAAAGAATCGTAGAGATATAGTATGTGATAATTAATTAATCTAACTTAATCTTGCTAAGTTAGTATCCTAAAAAAAGTAGTAGTCTCTCCCTTGTCTTTTCTTTTCTTTTCTTTTTTCTCTCTCTCTTGTTTCTGAAGATAAAAATATATTTCTTACATTAAGTTACATTTTTTCTAATAATTAAAATTAGAAAAAGAGAGTATTAATTAATAATTAACGGATTAATTAATTATTGCACTATAGTGTTTGTATTACATTATTCCTAATGAGTTAGAAAAGTATACTTTTCGGATTTTGGCCGAAATTTAACAATGCACTGTTTTTGAAAATATTGAATTACGACTGATTGCACAATTTTGCAACAATTTGTGAGAATAGAATAGTATCGACATTTTTCCCTATCTGAATTTTTCCTATTTTCTATCGATTTTCTTCCACGCTACGATGCATAAACTTTTTTGCAACATAAAAACATCAAACATCAAAGAAATTAAATTGAAAAAAGTGGTGAATGATGATGCAATGATTCAGTGAATTTTTAAAAATTATCGTCGTGTAATAAATTGATTCAAAGAATTGTATAAAAATTCTATTTATACAATTTTTTAAAACTTCTTATTTCCACACTCTTTCGTTTTCAAAATTGAAAAATTCTCTCCGTGTTGAATTACATTTTTTCTTTTTTCTTTTTTTTTTTGAACAAATAGATATCTCTAAGAAAGAAGTTCAAAATCAATTTTATCATCGTTTTTGCATCGTGGCTTCGAAGGAAAACTTCGAATAGTTCATTTTCTCGATCTAATTGCATGTTCCAGAAGAGAATTTTCTAGAAAAAAAAAAAAAAAAAAGTTTCTAATTTTTTTCGTAGAAAATATCCAACTGTGTGTATACAGAGAGCGAAAAATAACTCTAAAAAAAAAAAAAAATCTCGATAAAAGACTCGTATCTTTCCGAGAAAATGAAAGCTGTTAGCGTGAATGAGAGAACGAAGAAAGAGAGAATGATCGTTCTATTTCTATATCGAAAAAAAAAAAAAAAACTCGTCTCCTACGAGACGTGTACGTCTGAAACACTATAATATAGGGACATAAAAGTCAATTGCCCGTAATTTATCGTGTAACGTCGGATAACTGTCGCTGATACTAATTAGTCGACGATAAGATTATTCGATACTCGCAACAGTATTGTGTAGATATAAGATTAACGATGCTACGAGAGTCAATGCTGGATGTTCTTCGAGAAAAAAAAAAAGAAAAAAAAAAAAGAAAGAAAGTTTTTTCCGAAAAATATCACACGTCAATGAGAAATCATATACTACTATATTTGATACTTGGAATAATTATTCGGTCTATGGTGCATTTTAATTAACATTGATAAGTATTTGCAATTATTTATTTAGAAATTTTTTATTTGAAAAGAAAAATTCTTATTTCGTTCAAATTTTGAATGATTTGAGAGTGTAAAATTATATAATAATTTATAATTTCATTTATTTGGAGCAGAGACCAAATGAAGTAATAAAAATAAATATTGTGAAAGTTATATATGTATATATATATATATATAAATATTCAAATGCCAAACTGCTAATGTTATTATAGAAAAAATTAACAATAATTAACAAATCTATATTGCCAAACAATTTGTACAACCGTAATTTTATAAATTTTCATTTATTTTTATCTATTTATTTATTTTTTTTTTCTTTTTATTTTCCAATCCAGATTCATCTTCATTTTTGTGAAGACACGACTTAAATAATAATTCCAAGCATTAGAGGTAAAGGAAGAAGAGAAAAAGATATATAATAAACCTATACAATTTTTATTGGAAATATTACATTCAACCAGCACAGACGAAGAGCTGAATATACTCACATGGTGCATACACCAAATACACACTTACATGAGAAACACACGATACACACAGGAACATAGACATATATATATATATATATATATTATATGAGAATTAAGAAAAGAAAAAAAAAAAAAGATTAATAAGAAACGTTGTATAATGTTTTATCGTCGCTAAGAATAAATCGACGTAGTTTCGCGAATTATTAGCGTGTAATTAAAAGATTAAAAGAGGAACCGTATAAATATTTGTCGAGCCACTTCTCGTCCTGGAATTAATTAATTAACAAAACTCGATCATTATCATATATCTATAAATACTATAAAAATCTTTTTCATTCTTAAACGTCAACACAAACGTATATTTCCAAATGTGTTTCATTCTTTTTTATATTTTAAGAAAATGAATTTTATTGAAAATAAAATTTTAATATAATTTCGAAAATTATAAACAGCAATTATTAAAATGTTGAGAAAGAAAAATACTTTATCCTCGAACAATTTTAAAACTAAGCAAAGAATATATGAGAAAGTTTTAAACGTATGCAAAACACAACAAATGATATTTCACTCAAAACTTCGATGATCGATCGGGTGTATCGTGAGAAGGACGAAAAGTGGCTTAGTGTGAATTCTTTTGTTAACGTTTCAAGAGAATACCGCCCACGTTACTAAAAAAAAAAAAAAACAGTGAGAAAGAGAGGGAGAGAGAGATAGAGAGAGAAAGAGAGAGAGAAAGAGAGAGGTCGAAGAGGTTAGAGGAGCGTAAAACGATAGGGGTAGCTCTACAGTGAAAAGTTCGGGACCGAATAAAAGAAAAAAAAAAAAAAAAAATTAAAAGAAGAAGAAAAGGGGGAGAAGTTGTCGAAGCATCAATATATCAAACTGTCGAGTACGTTGTAAAATTAATTGAAAAGAAAAAAAAAATCTAGAGCTGTGCGGCAATGGAGGGGAGGACATTGAATAAAATGCTTCTCGATCCAACAGTATTTCTTTTATCCTCCGATCTCGTTCACTTGCCACGCTTTAAAAAAAGAAAAAAGAAAAAAAAAAAAGAATATAAACGAAAGGAAAATACTTCGAATACTTCGAATTCTGTCGACCTATTCGAATAAAAAATTATTATTGATAATCGTTTTGAATTTTAAATTTGCAAACAAAAAAATAAAATGTATCTATTATCTCTCAAAATTGAAATTAATCTCGATTAAAGTTTGTTCGGGAGAAAAAGAAATTGAATTCGTTTAAATGCAATTTGCAAGTAAAAATTATTTTTAATCGATTTTTTTCTTTTCTTTTTAACGAATAATATTACAAATGAATTTCTATTCAACATTGTAGAAAATGTTTAAAGTGTTTAAACTTAGATATAATATAATTTAACAAAGCTATTAAAACAAAGAAGAATAAGTATTACATATCAAGATTGAAAGATTATTTTTATAGCTTTGTTAAATTATTTATCACTTTTCTCTCGACACGAGAGAAATGGAAATATTCGAGAAAATTCGTTCCCTGATTATAAATAAACGATTCTCGATCGAACGAAAATATTCGACGTTCGATGGAATTCGAAGTAAAGGATAAAAAAAAAAAAAAAAAAGAAATAACAATAAATGAAAAAAGGAGAAAATTAGAGATATATAATTGAAGAGGGGTGGAAAGTGAAGGGTGAGGGAGGTGGTGTTTAAAAAAAAAAAAGAAAAAAAAAAAATCGCTAATCAGATTTAATCGCACGTGAACGTGCAGTTTTAGGACGAATATGTTATATATAAATATGAATATTATAAAAATATATATATATATAAAATATATATATTAATATTTAGATTTATATTATATGTATAAGGGGATGTTGACGTATATTGCGATAATGGTAACGGCGGGGTGCGAAAAACGAGTGACACAGGGGACATTCGCGTCATTTTATTACTATTATTATTATTATTATTATTATTATTATTATTCATTAACGTTATTACGATTATTAGTATGATAAGTTTATAATAAATTTTCCGTTAAATATTATTAATTATTATTATCTTCTTAATGTATATCGATTATATAGCGATCGAAAATTTTAATTAACCCTCGTTATTACTGAGGTTTTTTTTTATCATTAAACGCCACAAATTAATCAATCGATCATTGAGCATATGACGATGATCATTAATGGTTAAGAATTATAACTGGTTAAGACTTGGATAGAACCGAGAGGTTCATTAGGATCAAGATCTATCGATCGCGTTTAACGGTGTTTTTTCAGTATTAATCGAGGTTAGTGTGTTCCAGGGACGGAAATTCGGTTCAACCCTTTTACTCTTCATTTCACTTCATCTTTCGATACTTGATTAATGAGAAATTATTTTATTTGACAGAAATAAAAATATTTAAAAAAAAATTTCGTTTAAACAATTAACTCTCTGTAATTAAAATTCACGAATTAAGTTTATAAATATAATAACAATTAAAGATTTAATTCCGATATATATAACGAAATAAAAGAATTGATATATTGACAGATAATGAGAATAATTATAGAGGGTTAATTTTCAAAGGTAAATTCGAATATTGTGCATAATAAAAAAAAAGAAAAAGGAAAAAGGGTTGTCCCGAACGTTTCAAATAATCCCACCATATTTCCATTCCAATTTTTCATTCTCTTTTCACATCTGTTAAAAAAAAATTCTTAAATTTCCATCATTCCTCTTTTTGTTTTAATCCCTCTTCTTCTCTTCGAATCTGCACACAATCGAAGCTGCAAAATTATTACATACGTGTTACGTTAATAAGTTAAGAAATATTTATAATTGTCTAAGTCGATGTTTCATTGTTCTGTCTAATTTCCTTTTATTTTTTTTTTTTCGCAAATCTATCCATAAAAATTTCCACCACGCTATCCATATCTTCGGTATATGTAAATATAGGTTTTTATCGTAATAAGCTTCTCATGCGATTGATGACAAAGTATTGATATGTATCGTTAATTGACAAAATGGCCTTTCTACGATTTAAGTTTAAGTTTTCCCTTCATGATAACGAAACGGGACGAATACAATGAATTATTTGACAATGTGTGTTGACACGATTCAGACGTTTTTTTTTTTTTTCCTTTTTTTTCCTTTTTTTTTTTTTTTTTTTTTTTTTTTTTTTAATAAGCGTGACTTTTCTAAAGGAAAAATGACAAATAGCGGACGACGACGAAGAGGACGATGGAGATGTTAGAGTTAATTTTCGATCGATATTAATTATTGACATGAATTATATGCGTCGTGTATTCCTACGTTTCATTGTCCTACGGCAGCCGGCATTATTTTGTAAAGAAGAATAAAAATAAATTGACAAATGTACAAGAACCGCACGACTTTTCATTTTTTTTCTCTCACAAATCACTCTACTTGTCCATGTTTTTAAACATGGTATATTTTTCTTTAATCCAATAAAAATATCCCAATAAGAAAATCTTTTTTGGAATTTGTATAAATAATTAATTTCTTTTTACGTGTTATTTATTAACGAAATACAATATTTCAATCAAAATATAAACAATATAAAATTTCGTAATATAGAAATAAATTGTGGATTGAGAAATATTCAGATATATCCTCTCTATGAATCGTCTTGTTCTTTTTCGTTTTCTTTTTTTTCTTCATATTTTAATATAGCTCGGTCTGGAACAAGAAAAGAAGAAGAGGATAAAGTAAAGCTGAACGAAAATTTGAAAAATTTAAATCCTATTTAACTCTCGTGGATGAAAGTGTGATTAAATGTTGGTGACAAAATTTCATTCTTGAAAGATCATCGGTTCAGGAAGCGAAGAACGACCTTCACTGAGATACGTGATTACGCTCCAATCGAGATTTTTTTGGAGGAAAAAAATTAATTAGGATCGTTCTTATCTATAAGAAAAATTGTATAAAATAATTGGTTAAGATGAAAATTCTCTGAATTAATTTCTCAAAAAGTATATATTTAGAATGGACAAAATAAAATTGAAGATTGGAAAATTTAAAAAAAAATTACGAGTTTTCCAATTTTTAACCTCTTTAAAATATGATGAATTATTGAAAAAGTTGAAACTTATGGGAGGGAGAAAAAATATATATCAAATATTTTAACTTTTTAATTACCTTCGTTTATTGGTATATAAAAATGGAATGGATTAATCCGAAGATTTCCTTGAGAGATTTTAAACACGGATATCTTAGGTTCATTGACAATCGAAGGTTTAAACTGTAAATTCTCTTTCCTTCTTGCTCCATTATTAAACTCCATCTGAGATATATTGAAAGTAATTTTATTACGTTAAAAATAATCCATTTAAAAAAGAAAGAAACTTACAGATCCTTGCAATGCATAATCCTTCCCTAATCTATCTTCTTTCTGTTCCATCTGTTTCCTTTGATCACCAACTCCTTCGATATTTTGCATCTAACAGTGAAAATATATATACGTAATATAAATATTATCGAGTCGAATAAAGAAACTCAAAAAGATCTAATCTACATCGGTGTTGCCATTAATCTTACTGAATTGGTGAACAGTATCCGGAAACCGTGCGTTGCATCAGCGACGTACTCGACGGTCTGAATAACTCCTGCGTCATCGATGTAACTGTAAGCGCCTCGCGTTTCGCCGTTCGACGTTCTGATTTCCGACCTCGCCGAGTAAGGGCTACTGTAACCGAAACTGTCCTGGTACGTGAGAGCAGCTAGCTGAGCCAAACAGGAAGAAATGAAGCAGCAAGAGAAGAGAAGGATCTGTAAATAAGGGCACTGGTTAAATTTTGGATAATTTTACAAACAATAATGATCAATCGCTCGATTAAATTATTGTGTTAAAATTAATATCGTTAAATCTTAGCAATTTGAGTTACAAATTAAAAATCAACAATCGAGTATTTCGTTTCGTTCGGAGAATATTTTTTTAATCAATTGTTTGTTGTAGCTTCTAGTTATTGAAATAAAATTGTTGAGAGTTTTTTCACGAAAGGTGAAAAGATTAATATTAGAAAATGAATTGAATTTATTTAATGTATTTTGGATAAGCAAAATTCAATATCATCAGATTATCTTTAGATAATATATATATATTAAATTCTAATTTACAGTTTCCCTAGATTATAATTTTAAAATTCAAGGTAATCGATATTTACTTGTAAATTTCAAATGCCAATCTTATTCTATCTATATCATGTAACAACTGTTAAAGAACTGATGATATTTCCTAAAATCCATTTCATTTTACGAGCCACGAAGATCTAATAAAAATGAAAAGAGAACAACAAATCCCTACTCGATTCCACTGCTTCGATCACTCTCTAATCCTCGAGACGTTTGACAAACGCTCTTAAATCTAACCAAGGGACAAAGATCTTTCCAAATGCTTGAGAGACACTGCTCCATCCCCCGTGACACCAGACCATTCTCACCCATATCTATCTACGTCCACAGAGGCCTGAAGCAACCGAACGTTTCCATTCCATTCACCCACGCGACCACACTTATTTCTTACGTGCACGCTCTTCATGGTGATTCGATTCGATATCTTGTAAATTCCAGCCACGTATTGCCCACTTATATATAGAAAGCAAGGAGGGGTGTTAGCCTGATCGCGGAAACACGAGGATCAAAGGCGCGAGTACTGAAACTGGTCGAGTACGGGCCCAAGGACTCACTCGGTTGGAATCCGGCTCTGGAACATTTTCACTCCTGGAACTTTTTTCCTCCTCCTCGAAAACCTGAACACCCTGCCATATCCTAATATGTACGCCTCTTCAGGGCCGTCCTGGCGCAAACATCCGCCTGCGATCCAAGGAATCTTCTCACCGTCGCCATTTTCTATCGTCATAATCTATGAGCCAAGATATTTTTTCTCGTGCCACTACCTATACAGAGGAATGCACGTTGTGAAGAAGAATTTGAAAGACAGTTTAAAGGGAGAAGTGGTTTGTAGAAGAAGTTGAACGACTGGATTGGAATTCTGTTTGGGGACAACATATGTTTGAGGTTAGGGAATTTTTTGTGATGGCGTTGAATGGAGGTAATAGAGATTTTAGTAAAACTGGAATTTTCAGAGTGTTTTGAATTTTGTAGATTCTGTCTGTTTTGATGCAACCTTTTTTTATTATTATTTTCTGCTCTTATATATTACATCAGTGAAAGGCAGAGTCTGGCTAATAAAGATTCGTCGCTGATGTCTTCAAGAAAAAAATTAATAAAAGGTGTAATGGTTGAAACAATAATTTTTTGCTAAGAAAATTCAGAAAATTGCATCACGATTTAAATACATTTTTACAAATAATTATATTAATTATATAATAAATTATTTTATAGTAGGGTTTCCTAGTAATAAGTTCAACAACTATTAAAATTATAAAAGCTTAATTCGTAAAATTAATAAATTTTACGTAATCACGATTATAATTAATTTATTTCTTATTTTAAATATTATTTTATTAGGAAATTAATGTGCCATTATTGCATCTGTCTACGAATCTTCCGTTTTGTAATCATTTGTCAGGCTATTTGCATACGATCCTCGACCCAAATTCAATGCGATCGATTCTAAAATTGCCGCGATATTAATATGTATCAATTCCCTTAGACTACCGTGTCAAAGTGAAATTGAAGCTCGGACTTTTTTTCTCTTTTTTTTTCCTGTCAAACAAATCGTGAATTTATTACCAGTTGAAAGGTAAGATATTCTTCTGTCTGGTGATACAATTACCATTAATTTATTAGTTTCAGAGATATAAAAGATATATATATTATTTATCAATAACAACACGATAATTTCTTCAAAATTCACTTTATTTAAACCAGTCTACAATCATCGTTTCACTTCTACATGGCAGTATTTCAACAATTTTATCTTTTCGAAATCATAACATCACAAAATTAAAAGGATCACGGAAAAGGATAAGAAAGCAATGACGATTAATTTGCCCATTTTTTTTTCTGCTCTCGAATCTAATAATTAAACGATAAAACAGAAGCTGGCCAATCGAATCGTTGGAAGAAAAAAAAAAAGGTATACCTTCTTCGAGAGAACACCGAATATCGTGTGTTCCCCATCCCCATGTTCCCCTCGCTACGAGCAACTAATAAGTATCGACTAATTAATCACGAATGATCCTTCGTTTATTTTTAATTAACACGTTCACTGCGATGACCAAATCCTGGATAACCTACGATAATATTCTAACACGAATAATTTTCATACAAAAAGCTATTTCTACGTCGGAAAACTTTACACACACATTACATATATATATATATATATCATGAATCACTACTTGATATGGATTATTATGAAAGCTTCTCTTGCCTTTTCGAACGACAAAATTTCATGATTTCCTACTCCTAGTGTGAGTAACTCGAGCAGCAAGCGGTGAACGTGTCAGAAACGATACCGGTTCAATCAATAGACGAGGCGTCCATAGGCGAGCGCGGGGCCGGCAACAGCAAGCACGTCGGCAGACTTGGCTGCCTCGTTGGCCAGGTTCAGTTTCTCGTTCAGATGAGCGTTCGCGTGGGCTGCCTTCGCCACGGCCACTTCCTGGGTGTCTTGCACCCTTCCGTCAGGGCCGATGGGCGCAGCTGGCACCACGACAGCGTTGCTGGCCACTAGGGGCACCGCCACTGCCGGGGCAGCCGTCACTATAGTCCCCCCTGATCTGGCCGCCTCGTTGGCCAGGTTGATCCTCTCGTTGAACTGGGCCGCCGCGTGGGCCGCCTTCGCCGCCGCCACTTCCGGCGTGTCCTGCACCCTTCCGTCGGGGCCCACCGTTGCCGCCTGGATCACTGCTGGCGCCACTATTCCGTTCGTGACCAGAGGTACCAGCGGTCTAAAAGCGACTCTCACATTTTAATAAATCGATCCCTAACCTTAAACACTCCTAGACATTAATAAATTCGGATGATAATGATAGAAATTCGTGAAAGTCTTTCGCTCTGTCGAAGAAGAAAAGAAAAGAAAAAGGAAGGATGGTATGATGATAGTGATAGAAATTAGCGAAAGCCTTGAGTCTTTGAAAAGAAAAAGGAAGAAAGGAAATCACCTGTTGAGACCTGTGACCAGAGGTACCAGCGGTCTAAAAGCGACTCTCACATTTTAATAAATCGATCCCTAACCTTAAATCCTAGACATTAATAAATTCGGATGATGATGATAGAAATTCGTGAAAGTCTTTCGCTCTGTCGAAGAAGAAAAGAAAAGAAAAAGGAAGGATGGTATGATGATAGTGATAGAAATTAGCGAAAGCCTTGAGTCTTTGAAAAGAAAAGAAAAAGGAAGAAAGGAAATCACCTGTTGAGACCTGTGACCAGAGGTACCAGCGGTCTAAAAGCGACTCTCACACTTTAATAAATCGATCCCTAACCTTAAATCCTAGACATTAATAAATTCGGATGATAGAAATGATAGAAATTCGTGAAAGTCTTTCGCTCTGTCGAAGAAGAAAAGAAAAGAAAAAGGAAGGATGGTATGATGATAGTGATAGAAATTAGCGAAAGCCTTGAGTCTTTGAAAAGAAAAGAAAAAGGAAGAAAGGAAATCACCTGTTGAGACCTGTGACCAGAGGTACCAGCGGTCTAAAAGAGACTCTTATACTTTAATAAATCGATCCCTAACCTTAAATCCTAGACATTAATAAATTCGATGATAATGATAAAAATTCGTGAAAGTCTTTCGCTCTGTCGAAGAAGAAAAGAAAAGAAAAAGGAAGGATGGTATGATGATAGTGATAGAAATTAGCGAAAGCCTTGAGTCTTTGAAAAGAAAAGAAAAAGGAAGAAAGGAAATCATCTGTTGAGACCTGTGACCAGAGGTACCAGTGGTCTAAAAGCGAGTCTTATACTTTAATAAATCGATCCCTAACCTTAAATCCTAGAGATTAATAAATTCGGATGATGATGATAGAAATTCGTGAAAGTCTTTCGCTCTGTCGAAGAAGAAAAGAAAAGAAAAAGGAAGGATGGTATGATGATAGTGATAGAAATTAGCGAAAGCCTTGAGTCTTTGAAAAGAAAAAGGAAGGAAGAAAATCACCTGTTGAGATCCGCAGCGACGGACCTAGCCGCCTCGTTGGCCAAGTTGAGCCTCTCGTTCGCCTGGGCCGCTGCGTGAGCCGCCTTAGCCACGGCCACCTCGGGCGTGTCGACCACCCTTCCGTCAGGACCCAGAGGCGCGCCCGGCACCAAGACGCTCGGGGTTGCTACCAGCAGGGAGGGCTGTTTGAGGGTGACGGTCGCCTGAGATGGCGAGGGGCCACCGCCGCCCGACCTGGCCGCCTCGTCGGCCAGCTTCAATCTCTCGTTGAGATGGGCGGCCGCGTGTTCCGCCTTGGCCACGGCCACCTCCGGCGTGTCCAGCACCCGGCCGTCCGGCCCAACCGGCGCCGCCGGGGTCAGAGTGGCGATCAGGGGCCCGGACAAGATCCCCGGCTTGGCGGACGCCGCGGAGACGAGGCACGCCAACAGCAAACCAACGGCAACCGGCCCCATGATGATCGTTCTTCTAGAGACGTTCCTTTCAGGCTTCTCTCAGGCTTCCTTCCTGCCCGATTCTCTGACTCACTCAGGGATCGTGATCTCGAGAGGAGGATCGTTGCGAGAGGAGATGACTATGAGACGCGTCGTCGCTAGGACGGCTTTTATAGCCGTGCATACTCTGGTCGCTGTCCACGTCGCGCAACGTGGGATCACGTAACGCGGTGGGTAGATGGAACCAGGGCGGATTTTTCGCGACGGTGGCCTGGGCACCCGCGTTTCCGTTCTCCCCAAGGGGGCAAGGTAAGCAAGTGTTTGTAAAACGAGATGTAGACGGCCGGCTCTGCGGGTGTGGAGAAGCCGTGGAAAAATGGAGCTGCGCCACTACTGGGGGCTCTCCATTTTCGTGGCTCTCTCTCTCTCGCCGTGGAGTGGCGCGCGGGAAGGACACCCGATCCCGTTGTCATTTCTCTAGCCCGAGCCTGGCCATGGATACCAAGGGCGATGCCGGCGAAGGCCGACGATCGCGTAACCGTTCGGCCCGATAAGTCCTGTGCTGGATCACGTAGCATGATTTTTTACCGACGTCGCTATACGATGATTTTGGATTGGATTGGATTGGATTTGGGATTAGGTGTCGCGCGATTTCTTCCAGACACCGAGTGGAGGGGTTGGATATTGTTGTTGGTAAGTGGGTTGTGGGTGTACATTTCGTTATTATTATTGTTTTATTGTTTCATCTTGTTATTTATAGTTGGATTGTTATTTGTAGTTTATTATTGATCTTTGTCGTTGTTGAGATTTATTTGACGAGTGTTTTAAAAATTTGAGAAATTTTCTTTAAAAATCTTAAAATTTGTTTATATTATTATACGTTGTTTATATTTGTTTATACGTTGCAATGAACAATGATTGATTATTCGTATCTTTTTTTCTTTTTTTTCTTTCTTTGTAGAATGTAAATTAATATGTTGGCGATGTTTGTAAGTAATTTAACTATCACCTTCTGTAAGTAAATTAATATTGTTAGGATAATGAAAGTATAACGTAGCGGTATTAAAAGGTATCGAAACATATGATAAAATGGAACTGTAATACTATAGCACCGGCGTGATATTACCATATTATTGTTGCATAAATATTAACTCTAGAAAACCGGTATGTATTTTAATTTTTAGCCGGGACAAATTAAAAATAAATTCTGTCTAATAAAGAGAATTTTAATATCAATCAATTTCTTTTTATTTCGTTCGATTTCGAAATTCGACGAGAACGAACATTACAAATTAGAACTAACAATTTTTAAAATTAATAAAAAATATTATAAATATAAAATTTCGAACATTCAAAAATTCGAAAATTTCGAAAATTCAAAATTTCTCAACACACATTCATAATATATTTCATATGATGATCTATCTCGAAATTTTTATCAAAAATACGACATTGAAACACAATTTTTTCTTTGCGCCACTTAATTTCTCATTAATCCAATCCCAATAATCTCCCAATTATATAAAAAAAAGAAAAGAAAAAAATAAAACAAATATTTACAAAATTGACAAACAACAAATCGTTCCAATCTCGTTAATTTAAAATTAAGAATCTCAAGATTTTTAAATGGGCAAAAACTCAATTACAAATTCTTTGAGATCTATTTTGAGAAAGTTCGAGGTCGTCGAAATCGTCGATCTCGTAACAATCGCGCAAAAACTTCTTCTAATTTGGAGAAAAAAAAAAAAGAAAAAAAGAAGGAGAAGAGAGAGGGGGAGAAAGAATCGAAGATTGTTTCGCGAAAATTTATCGCGGGTCATCCATTTGGGGGGAGACGAATTCCGACGAGGGGGGAGGGGAGGGGGGCATCGATTGGACCGAATGTCAATGTCAGGTGTGGTTAATTTTATTGGACACAGGGCGTCTCCTATTCGCGCGTTCTCCCATCGATGGACGCGTGCCCCATGGAGCGAAACCTTTTCTCCCAGGTGCTATATAAAGGCCAGGGGACGAGGTGGACACCATGAGACCGACCCAAGGTACCTTGGCGAGTGCTGTACGCTCAGATAGCGCGCAAGGAGCCACAGTTTGTCCACAAGATGAAATTTCTCGTGAGTATTTCTCGAACAATATTTCATTTTATCGATTTTTCCGTCTCTTTCAACATCAGTAATGTGCACGGAAAATAAGAGAAGGATATACAATATTTAATTTTTGTTTTGCATTTACAATATTTGTTTTTCGTTACATTGTAATCATATTTTGCATTTATGTAATTAATAAATCTCCACATTTCAATTTTTTTAGAATTTAAAATATATTACACAATTTTTTACACATACCAATTTTTTTATTTTAAGACAGTATAAAATTTATTACTCCTTCCCAATAATTTAAAAGATAATTACTATTATAATACATATTCTTTTCTTTAAATAGTACACATTTTTAATCTCATAAATAAAACTAAAAATTTAGAATTTAAAACTTATAAGCACTTAATATATATTTAATTTATCATCGCGAAAATATATATTTTCGATAAATACTATCAATTGACATTTCACAATATCGATTCTCTTAAAAAAATTTACTTACTGATTAATCTAACCTATGCCAATCATTCAACTCTCAACGTTCATCTTCAGATCATTCTGTCCGCTCTGGTGGCAGCGGCGTCCGCCAGGCCAGGCTTGCTAGTGGCGCCACAGGTGGCAGCACTTGCGACGCCCTTAACCATCACGAAACTAGTGCCTGGCGCGCCGATAGGGCTGGACGGGCGAGTCGTGGACACGCCGGAAGTGGCGCTGGCAAAGGCGGAGCACGCGGCAGCCCACATCAACGAAAGAATCAATCTCGCTCAGGAGACGTTGAAATCGGCCGACGCGATCGCCATCGCGGGCCCCCTTGTCGCCAGCAGCGTGGAGCCCATCGCGGTTGCGGCGAAAATCGTGCCCGCGGCTCCTCTCGGCCCGGACGGCCGTGTCGTGGACACGCCCGAGGTGGCCCTGGCCAAGGCGGAGCACGCTGCCGCTCACATAAATCAGAAGATCGAGCAAGCTGTCGAGCAAAGGCAATCCTCCTCTTTGGAGATCCCTCTTGTCCTGTCCACGTATTCGGGACCCGTGATTCAGAAGGTTTTACTTAACGGGCTTTAAAATGTTTAAGGTTTTTCTTTTTTTTTTTTACATTACATTACGAGGATGATAATTGATGCTGTTTCGACGACTGTTTGTTGACATGAAATACTCGGTTTTTTTTGTACATAATCGTGGGTTGAATAAAACTACTTTTTGAACTACTAATTGAAACTCGGTTCGATTATTTTTTTGCAGATATTTTTATTTGTACTTTTTTCCTTGTCTTCCTTCCTTTCTTTCTCTTTTTTCATTAGAGACGATTGGTTCATCGTGAAGTTAATGGAAAGGATTGTTAATTTTGTTAATTGTACAGGTATTAAATTTATACATTTTTTTTTTTTTTAGATTAACTTTTTGCCCTATTTTCTATTTCTGTCTTCTGTGCCCTCCTTGTCGAATAAGAATTGATATTTCTCCTAATTTTTAGAAAATATGATAGCAGGTGGAATTAAGAACACAAAAATGGAAGAGTAAAAGGCAGAGTAGGTGGTGGGGATATTCATTGATAAAATTAAGAGCGCTTTCGATACCCTTAGTCAGTTCGCTGCTAACTTGCATGGAGGCAGAGCGCTTGCTAAGATTTCGAGATACTTTTAGACTATTCATTCGAAATTTTTGAGATAATGAATTTCTCTTTTTCAATAATTAAACTTGACAAAACAGATATATAATTAATCGAGAATAGAATATCAACAATGATAAAATTATCAGGATAAATCTAATCTATTATAAAGTTAAAAGATTTCTTTACTATTATATTTTATATTTTTTAATCCTATTTTTGTGGACAGTTTCGTCTCATTCGTCTTTTCGATCGATAGAAATCTTGTAAGTATTTTAAAACTTCGTGATAAGAAGTAAGAATTTGAATCGAAAACAAAAAAATTGTAGAAAAGAACAGAATTATTTTTATTATGATTATTATTTCATTCGATACTTTATATTTATTTTTGGTAATAGATTTTTCTCTTCTATCAGTATTTCAAATAATAAATAATACTATATTATACTCTTTCATTTTATAAAAATTACCAATAATTCTCGTACGTTCGATCGAATTTATCGAAGGATAAGCAAAATTGCAGTTGTTGCATGATAACATTTTCAATGCATTTTGTATCTTTCGTTTGGGAACCGCTGCTTCGAGCCATTCTTTCCTCAGGATATCGAAGAATATGAGACAGTCAAGGTCGCTGTTCGAGCCTTTTCCTGCGCCCACGAAGAATATTGTACTTGCACGATTTCGAGAAATAAATTTGAACACTATTTTCTCAACGACTAATAACGTCGACGAGCAAGCGTTATACGATGTTTACTTTGTCGTTTCGATTCGTTTCGACAAAAAATCTTTTTATACGCGAAACAAAGGAAAAATGATTGATCCATTGGAAAAATTTTATACGTTATATTATTACGAATAATTGTTCCACTTTACACGTACTATTATTATTATATTATAAAATAATTTTGTAATACGATATAAAATTTTTTCTTTTTATTTTCATTACGAAAGCGATCGATGTTTCTGAAGATAAATAAAACGATGAATTTTCGAAGTAACAATGAACCTCGAGCAAGAAGTTCAGTGTCCTTCGAACAGAGCTCGATTCAAAGTCACGAAATTCAAATATTCACGGTCAACGAGTTTGTTCGTCGATAATAGGGCGTGCCTCTGAAAAGAGATTATTAAATCTTGTCTCGATCTAAAAAAAAAAAAAAACGGATTGTGGATCGGTTCGTAACATTTTTTTCTAGCATTTTATAAATGTTTTGAAAAAATTCAATCACAAAAAAAATCAAGGATTAAAAGATCTAAAGATTAAGAAATTTTAAGAAAAGATCGTAACACAATTTTTCAATTATTGTAACATATTCGTTAATTAATTTTAGTTTTTTTTTTAATAAAATTTATTTTTAAACAAAATATAATCTTGAAAATAGTCGAGAGGAAAGGAATAAACTTTTTTTAGGAGCATAATGTATTCTTAACGACGTCTAATTAAGCACAAATGTGTCAGAGGCACGGAACTAAATTAAATTGATGATCTTAATGAGATCTAGATTAATCAAATCGTAAAACAATTTAGCGTTGTTTGCATCGTGGAAGAAATTTATATTTAACGTTCTAAATAAAATTCAGAATAAAAATTATTACATTATATATATACACATTCTTTTATTCTTTTACCTTGTTAAAATTTTATTATTAAATTAAAATGTTCCTTTCCATAATCTCTGATTAATCTTGGCAATAAACAAAAATTCAAAAAATGTATTATATTTAGAAAAAATTTATTAATTAATTATTACTGTTTGGAAATTAGATTAAGAATAATCTCTGACTAATCTTGGCAATAAACAAAAATTCAAAGAATGTATTATAGTTAGGAAAAATTTATTAATTAAGAGCCTAATTATTACCTAATATTAATTAATAATATTTGGAAATTAGATTAAGAATATTTATGAACCCTTTTTATAGACTTTGATTAAGATCTGAAATATCTTAATCGAACGATCTTCGATCTTTCTCTTTCTATCCTTTCCAGAATTTCTCTTGAATCCCACCTAATCTTCGACTACACACTTTGTAACGAAACGTTTTTCTAACGATATTAAAATTTTACCTGGTTAAAATTTTATTATTAAATTAAAATGTTCCTTTCCATAATCTCAGACTAATTTTGACAATAAACAAAAATTCAAAAAATGTATTATAGTTAGAAAAAATTTATTAATTAAAAGTCAAGAATGTATTATAATTAGAAAAAATTTATTAATTAAAATTTATTAATTAATAATTATTACCGTTTGGAAATTAGATTAAGAATATTTATGAATTCTTTTTATAGACTTTGATTAAGATCTAAAATAAATAGATAATAGATAATAAATAATAAAATAAAATCTTAATCGAACAATCTTCGATCTTTCTCTTTCTATCCTTTCCAGAATTTCTCTTGATCCAACCTAATCTTCGACTACACACTTTGTAACGAAACGGTTTTTCTAACGATGACTGAAAAACCTTAAACGATGTTGGCGCAACATCAAAGGGTTTCCTTCGATCTGATCGAAAAAAAAAGGACAACTTTCTAATATTATTCGTATGCAGTTACAAAATCGTTTTTACGATTGTTATTTCGCCAATTGAAAATTGTCTTGGACGATTGTGACACGTAAATATTTCCCAATTACACATGCAATAGGGTGACAAAACAATCCTTGCAGTTCTTTATTCATATTCGATAATATTATTATTTTTATTCGTTTCTTTTAATGTTCGATTGTTTTAATATTTTTTTTTAATTCATTGGAATATTTAAAAGTTACACAAATTTTATTCTATTACAAAATTTATTTATAAATAAGTTTTCTGATTCATAATTATTAAAGTTAATAAATTTTTAATCGAAAGTTGTCAAATAAATTACGACTATTTTTATTTTTACTCATTAATCGATATCACGAAAGATTAATACATTTTCTTAATATCTCTGAATTTTAAATAACAATTATCGATCGATGACTTATATACTTTGATATCTTTCAAAATAAGCTTAAGATGATGATAAATCAAATTCGAAACTTAATTACCATATTAAAAAATTTATTTAATTTCTATCAAATTTTAAATATTGTTATTAAAATCATAATCTTTTCACATTCTCTAAAGTTACAACGATATAAAATTAAAAAAAAAGAAACTCAAATCGAAGATGAGTATAAAATAATTGAAAATTCAAAATTGGCAATTAAAAATTTCATAAACGAATTCATTGACACGAAGCAATAAATCATTTATTAACACTTGATAATAAATCGCATTAACATTCTCGCTAACTCGTATTAACGAATTGCAACACCTCTTTCATACGGGACAGAGACCTTTTTCATACGAACCAATTTATTTGATCGAGCGATCCGAGTTCGTACGAGCACAACTCTGCACGATGGAAAAATATCGAAGGAATGCATTCTTGCTGGAGACTGTCCTTCATTCTCGAGTCCTTCGTTCGTTCAGGGTTGGTAAGTCGTTTAACACTTGCATGAACGGCTTTGTTTAAAGGACAGCAAAGTACCGGCGAAAGGAGAAATAAAATAAAAGGGAGCAGTAGTAGATGTTGAAAATTTTTGCCTTTATATTAAATAAGTCGATATGGCTCGATAAGAAAAGGTTATTTTATATCCTCGTGAAGATGTAATAATCTTACGAATTTTAATAATAAGATTAAAGGAGAGAAAAAAAAGAACACGTATAAAATTTTATTTGACAAAAAAAATACAATTGCAAATTTTATATCCTCGTGAAGATGTAATAATCTTGCGAATTTTAATAATAAGATTAAAGCAGAAAAAAAAAGAACACGTATAAAATTTTATTTGACAAAAAAATACAATTGCAAATTTTAAAATAATCGATACGATTATACAGATACAATACGTTGGATAGATTTTACATTATATCGAGGAAGAATAATAGAGAAGGAAAATGTAGAAATTTAATTATAACATTGAACGCGATCAACGTTATTTCTCATATAACTATGGGGAAAAGTGTCTCCTCCGTGTGTAACTTCCTTCGCAACTACGTAATCCATTTCTCACGTGACGATCTCGCGTGATCTTTCTCACTGCACTATTCACAAATTGAATAACAACACAAGGATGGATATTCTCTTAAATACATTGAATATAAATTTGTGCAAATTAAAACTTCCCGATGTTTACGACTTTTCAAAATTTTTGAACTTACAACCACGCCACGCCATTTCTCTCCAATTATATTCCCATCTCCTTTCATCCAACCTAACCTAACCTAACCTAACCTAACCTAACCTAACCTAACTTAACCTAACCTAACCCCCACTTCATTCTCAAACTCACGTTTCAATCCCATACCCTTCCACGTCCATAAATATTTGCAAGAATTTTGCAAATTCTTCTCTCCGCCTACTACGAAACTTCAATCCTTCAAGATTCGCTGAATTCACGCGATCCTTAAATCGAGATCGATCCGATCGCGCAATACCCCTCCATCACCATCCATCTCCATCCAATTCCAATATCCTTTCCTTAAACACTATTTTACACCATATATTCCCTAATCCTTTCGACGAGCTTCCATCCAGACGCTTCCTCCAACCCTTCCTCCCCCTCGTGACCAATCGCAACCCCCTCCAAGTCCCATCCTTCCGGTCCAGGAGTGCATGGACCCCGTTGAAATGCCAAGGTCCTGGCTGCGAAGCGGCCGCCTGAACGGAGGAGGGGGAGGTGGAGGGAGGGGGGGGGGGGGGAGTATCCTTTTTCCTGGCGCGCTTCCCAGGGCTTACGTGGGCTAACCGATCGGCCGGCTCCTTCCAGGCCGTGGTCCACGTGGGAGGGGGGCGGATGATCACCGCTATAAATGCTACCAACGGCCGTTCTCCAGGAACACAAAACGTGAGGCCGTGGAAAGCCGTGGAGCGAGGGAAACGAGCGAGTACTGGCCACACCAGCAGCGCTTTTTCTTTCTTTTTTTTTTTTCCGCGAAGGGGAAAAGCACGATCGGGGAGGGGAAAAGAGAAAAAGGAGAAGGAAGAGAAAGAGAAAGGAGAGATCGAAGAGAAAGGAGCCATGAGGGGATTGGTGAGTTTTCCTTCCTTCCTTCCTTCCTTTCTTCTGTCAGAAAGATCGACAAAGGAAAGTGTTGTAGAGTAGAGGATAAGTGGCCAACTAGTTAAAAGAGATTTTAAAGGAAAGAGAGTTTGAGGATTCTTGAGGATGACGATTCGATTTATTCGATTCGTTCGAGAGATATGTAATTTTGAATTTACAAAAGGTATCAGAATTTTTTATTTTTGTAATTTTTGTAATTTTATACGAGCAAAGGAAAGTGAAAGGTGTTACTATAGGGTAGGATGGATGGCCAACCACCTAGCCTAGTTAAGAAAGATTTTGAGGATTCTTGAGATGATTCATTGAAGAGTATCAGAATTTTTTATTTTTATAATTGTATTTATTTTTGTAATTTTTGCAATTTCATACGGGCAAAGGAAAGTGAAAGGTGTTAGCCTAGTTAAAAGAGATTTTGAGGATTCTCGTTGAAGAGTTACTCGTTAATAAAATTCGGATGATGATTCAATTTATTCGATTCATTCGAGAGATATATAATTTTGAATTTAAAAACATATCAGAATTTTTTATCTTTGTAATTGTTTACGATTATAATATATTTCGTTGATGTATTATTATACAACACTCTCGATATTATTTTTCAGATCGTTTTCATCATTTAATTTAAAAACATATCATTTTTTTATTTTTGTAATTGTATTTATTTTTGTAATTTTTGTAAATGACCGGGCAAAGGAAAATGAAAGGTGTTATTATAGGGTTGGATGAGTGGCCAACCACCTAGCCTAGTTAAGAGATTTTGAGGATTCTTGAGATGATTCGTCGAAGAGTTTCTCGTTAATAAAATTCGATTTATTCGATTCATTCGAGAGAGATAAAATTTTGAATTTAAAAACGCATCAGAATTTTTTATCTTTGCAATTTTTTTTATGATTTAATATATTTCGTTGATATATTATTATACAATACTTTCGATATTATTTTTCAGATCGTTTTCATCATTTAATTTAAAAACATATCAGAATTTTTTATTTTTGTAATTTTTGCAATTTCATACAGATAAAAGAAAGTGAAAGATGTTAGCCTAGTTAAAAGATTTTTGAGGATTCTTGAGACGATTCGTTGAAGAGTTAATAAAATTCGGATGACAATTCGATTTATTCGATTCATTCGACAGATATATAATTTTGAATTTAAAAAACGCGCCAAAATTTTTCATTTCTATAATTGTATTTATTTTTATAATTTTTGCAATTTCATACGGGCAAAGGAAAGTGAAAGGTGTTAGCTTAGTTAAAAGAGATTTTAAGGATTCTTGAAACGATTCGGTGAAGAGTTAATAAAATTCGGATGACGACTCAATTTATTCTATTCATTCGAGAGATATATAATTTTAAATTTAAAAACATATCAGAATTTTTTATTTTTGTAATTTTTGTAATTTCATACAAAAAGGCAAAAGGCAAAAAAAAGTGTTAGCCTAGTTAAAAGAGATTTTGAGGATTCTTGTTGAAGAGTTTCTCGTTAATAAAATTCGGATGACGATTCATTCGAGAGATATATAATTTTGAATTTAAAAAACGCGCCAGAATTTTTCATTTCCATAATTGTTTACGATTATAATATATTTCGTTGATGTATTATTATACAATAATTATACACTCTCGATATTATTTTCCAGATTATTTTCATCGCAACGGTGGCCAGTTGCAGGGCAGGTTTCCTCGGCTCGCCCTCGTACGGCGAGGCCCAGGTGCACCCCCAACCGGCGCCCCAGAGGTTCGCGCCCCCTGCACCGGTTGGCCAAGACGGAAACGTGATCGACACCCCGGAAGTCGCGCAAGCGAAGGCTGCCCACTTCGCGGAATTCGCTAGAGCAGCGGCCAGAGCAGCCGAGGAGAGCAAGAATCAGCCCCAATCGGTCGAGTACAACCCCCAGTCCCAACCCTACAACTTTCCCTCCCCCCAACCCCCCGCTTACGTCAGACAGCAAGCGTATCAGCAGCCAGCGCCCATCTACCAATCTGCCCCAGGTAAAAATTTCTCTTGTTTAGTTTCCCCTCGAAAGAATGATTGATCATTGAAGCACCCCTTTCGAGTGATATTTTCTTTTAAAAGAATAAGCTCTCTCCTTCTCTTGTTTCGTTTCCTCCTTCGTGAAGAATGATTGATCATTGAACCACCCCTTTCGAGTGATATTTTGTTTTAAAAGAATAAGCTTCGTTCTCTCGATAGAATTAGAATTAGAATTAAAATCTTTGGATAAAAAATTTCCAGCGCCAACGTACAATCAACCGAGTCCGGTATCGGGTTATCAGCCGCAGTATACGGGAAATACGAACTTTGTCGGGCAGCAGAGTTTCTCTGCCAACGTGAAACCCACCCCTTTCGTGCCTGCGCCCCTCGCTGAGGATGGGACTGTAATCGATACGCCGGAAGTGGCCGCTCTTAAGGCCGCCAGGTTGGCAGAATTGGCCGAGGCCGAGGCGAGGGCGTATAAGTTTGCACAGGAATACAAACCGGAAGTCCAAGGCCAAGGTACGTTCTCGAATCAAAAGAGAGTAAAATGATTACATAAGAGAGTTTATTTTATTATCTTTTAATTTCGAATATATTTTAATACTCCTTTCTGTTTCTATTGCAGGATAATAATTTTTAAAATTCCTTTCCTTTTTTTTTATAATTTCTTTTGTAGCTTTGAAATTGGCATTGTGATATTTGTCCTCGTTGAAAAATATTATTTTTGTCTTGATGTAATATTTACAGAACTGCAGAATTTATCTTTATATACGCGTACATTTAGAGAGAATTATTGAACTCTTGCCAACTATAAATATACATTGGTAACACCCCGCTAACGTAAGAATTGAATAGTTGCTCAACAACTTAATCGTTCGATTGTTCCTGCGAGAATAGCTGGTATGGCCACTAGTCGCTTAGTCGTATATAATCGTGACCCGGCCATTTCTCTTCTCTGGGATATCAAGCAACATCGTAGGTCATGTAATCGAATTTCACTCTAATTGCGCAAATTTTCTAATTTTCAAGATTAAATCCATAAAATCCGTAAATCGATCAAATATCTTTTTAAAAAACCAAAAGGAATTCAAAAGAAAGAAAAATTTTCTGAAAGAAAAATTCAAACTGATTGATAGGAATTTTTCATAATAATTTTGTATAATTTCCACAATTATTTGTGAAATTTTCAAGTATATGCATGAATTTCTAACGAATTCTTCGTAAAAATAAATGAATAAATAAAGTTCTTTTAATTTTAGATTAGGAATCGATGATTAAAAATTATTAAAAAATTGTTTCTCGTTTTATTCCAGCTTATGCTAGTCCACCAGCAGCCCCGGTCCAATACAATTCTCCCGCGGCTAGAGTATTTCCTGGCGCAGCGCCCTCGTATCCCGCGGCGCAACCAGCGTATGGCAAACCTGCTTTCCAACCTCAAAATTATCAATCGCAGCAATTAGTCGGAGCTTATTAAATTGAGACAAACCGTCACGTATTTGTAAATAATTTAGGTCAATAAATTGTTCCCCCTCCTCTTTTTTTAAATTTCTCATTTCTTATTCCTTCTACTCTAACGTTCGTTCGTTCGTTCGTGTTTCTTTCTTTCTGAAAATATTTAATTTTTGTAGTGTGATAGACTAGGAGTAATTTTTAAGAGAAACAAAAATTTTAGAAATGTTTTTCCAGAATTTTATTTATTTTAATATTGTTTTAAATAACAGAGAGTTGTAAATTTTATATAGTTTGATAGAATAAGTAAGGGATATATTTTTACGTAATTTTCTCAAATAAATTTTGAATTTCCATCAAATCAATTTATTTATTTTTTTTTTTCTAATTAAAAATTAGAATTTTAAAAATTCCTTGCTCAATATTCATTTATCATTATTTTCCTCTATTATTTTAGTATTTATGAAAAATATATTTTTATATCATACGTTCCCACGATTTATAACGTGTATTGCATTATTTTCACACAATGTATAATATATTCAGAATTATTAATTTCATACTCGATACTACATTTCATACTACATTAATACTTTAAGCATCTTACTTAAAGCTTAAAGTTATATATAAAGTTATATATAAATTCATCGATAAACTTCAATACATTAATATACACTATGTATTAAGACACTTATATTCCAGATATCTGATGAATTTTCATTATGTAGGTTAACGCGCAATTCTCGTCCGAGAAGCCACCAAAAATCAATGCGTCAAACAAATTGCCAAGCAATATTATTCGTCAGAAACCACGAGTTAACCTATATTTGATTTCGTTGTGCGGTTAGCGTAATCCAAGAAAGATTGGAAAAGATGTCTTCACCTCGATCGGTATTAGATGAACACCTTCTTCAGGGTCGTTCAATATAAGAAAATACGAAAAAATTTTTTTCATTGACAAATTGACATCGATAAGAAGAACGATACTATAAACAAAAAGTTCAAAAGGAGAATAAATAAACACGAAGTGAAGTGAAGAGAATTGTTCGACGAGGAAAAAAAAATTTCAGGGTTTTCTTCGTGGAGAAAATTATCGTAACGATTGTCTCGTGCGATTGCGGTTTCCGCTCGCGCGAAAAGAAGCGGTCAAAAAGTTTCGCCATTAGAATAAAAAAAAAAAAAAAAAAAAACTATTTCTAGTTGATCGATCAACAAGAATAGCGTAGCGTGTCAATGGCTTCTCGAATAACTTATCGAAACTTTTGTTTCGTGTCGTTTGTTAAATCTTAAGCAACGATTTTTGTCTTCTTTTTTTATTTTCATTTTACTTTAAAATTCCTTGTAAGATAATCTTCCACGAGAATAAACAAATTTTTTTCCAATTCAACTTGGCGCTCGGTGATCCACTTTCTACGATGGGATAAAATAGAAATCTCATCGAAATAGGATTACCAGCCGTGTTACCAGCCACCTTCAGGCTACAGTTGTTGCGACATAGGTCGCATTGGTGTACGAAACACGTGAGAAGGAGCTGGGAACGTGGATTCGTTCCTGCTCGAACGAACTCTAGCATCGTGATTCGTTTTGGAAAGGTCGAGAATTATAACTCGTTCGGCATTCGTGTAAATATGGATCATTAATTATTAATTTAAGATTGAAGTTGTTATTTTTTTCATCCATTTTATATTAATAAAAATAAAAATTACAGTACTTATATTTCTTTTTTTTATAAGTTTCATGATAATATTGAATATTAATATTTAAAAAATGTTTCGTTCCTTCGAATATTTAATTAAACGAAAATTAATTATCTATTTGAATTCTTTATATTTTCCAAGACTCGAATCCTCATCGATGAATTTTAATTAATCTATAATGATCCAATCAGTTTCCTTCTTTGAAATTATCGAATTGTATCATACATTACATCGTAAACAGAGAATCCGAATCGATGCTTTAATTAAACGAAACGAGGCTACTATTTTAATTATTTTGTGTTCGTGTGATGATTATACACGATAAATAAATTATTGCAAAGTTTTGATTTATTCGAATCGATCTGTAAATAAGTTTAATTTTCCTTGTTATTAATTTCAAGAATATTATTTCGAACTTGAGGAATTGCAATTTTAAAAAATTTTAATTAGAAGAAAGTAGAAAAGAAAATTAATTTCCAAACTTTTTTACAGGAAGAATTTTTGAAGCGGATTCTTTCTACGTCTGATTGTAAAATTATATAAATTTAATTTGGAAAAGTATTTCAAAGTGTGTTACATGAATTTTGAAACGGTATCGATGCGTGATTGGCTAGGCTGTATCTGGACCATCGTTTATAAGGGGACAGGAGCTCATCGTGGAAACAGGACTGCCTTGAAGAGATCACTGGATCACTAAGGGTATCTATGATCCCGTCTAGTCGTCCGTGAATCGGGGTCGAAACCACAAAAAAGTTCTTCTCCAATGTTGCCTTTGCGGCGAGGGGGTTGCAACGCTGAAAACTGACCTCGAAAAGTCGAGACGAAACATCAGGGACGTTTGCTGGAAAACTGGATCAATTTTTAATTAACATTTAATAGATATCTATAATTCAATTTCTTGCGTGTGCATTTTAAGAAGATTATTTTTTATTGAAAAGAAAGATATTTTTCTCACAATTGTTCCTAAGAATTTTAAGATTCTTGTTAATATTCTGTCAGAGAGAAATTAATTAATTAAGATTTTCGTTTTCAAATTATTTTTGACTGAAAATCGCTATCTCCAAACGAATCTTAAAAGTTTATCGTAAAAAAAATCGTCATTAATTAAACTGGCAAAGTTGAATAAAAATTCAAATTTATCGAAATATCACTCATTTTTTGGATTTCTCACACATCTCTGCAAATGAGATCTCAGTTTCAAGCTATCAATCCGCGATATCTCACCGCAATTTCTTCAAAACTTTAATTACAACTACAAGATCACGATGCTTGTTTAACGAGAAAACAATTAAAGTATCGTTTTACATGCCGGGTATTGATCATCGTAACGTGGTTTTAGCTCGCATCGAAACCGCGACGCTATAAAAGCTAGATCGACCGTTCGAGCCAGCCACACTCGTAACCGAGACGTCCGTTTCGTGGTGTCCTAACAGCATGATCTTGCTCGTAAGTGTGTCGAGGGAAAAGAAATAGTTTCGTTAATGATCTATATATATATATATATATGATTCGATAATTGGACGTTTACTAAAAAAATAATAAAAAAAAAAAATATTCTCATAATATTAAACTTTTAATTAATAATCTTTTCTCTCTCTTTCGTATTATCATTATCTTTTTGATCTATGATCTTTATGATCTATATATATGATTCGATAATTGGACGTTTACTAAAAAAATAATAAAAAAAAAAAATATTCTCATAATATTAAACTTTTAATTAATAATCTTTTCTCTCTCTTTTCGTATTTGTCATTATCTTTTTGATCTATGATCTTTATGATCTATATATATATGATTCGATAATTGGACGTTTACTAAAAAAATAATAAAAAAAAAATATTCTCATAATATTAAACTTTTAATTAATAATCTTTTCTCTCTCTTTCCGTATTATCATTATCTTTTTGATCTATGATTTTTATGATCTATATATATGATTCGATAATTGAACGTTTACTAAAAAAATAATAATAAAAAAAAATATTCTCATAATATTAAACTTTTAATTTCGATTATCTTTTTCTCCAAAATTTCAAATAACTCACAGGATGCAACGTGATCCTTCGTTGCACTTTTCCAGATAGTCGTTGCCGCGTCGCTGGTGGCGTCTACGATCGCCTACGAGGACAGAGAATACATTCAGTCGTACAGAGGCCCCCAAGCGCCATTGACCAGCGATGGGATGGTCATGGACACGCCGGAGGTGGCCCATGCGAGGGCTGCCCACCTAGCGTTGCACGCTGAAACTATGGCCAGACTGAGGAAGGCTCAGAACGATTACGAGATGATGTACGAAAATAACGAAATGTCGTACGTGCCTCAAGTGATGGACCCTGTCGAGACCGTGATGCAGAAGAGGCAGAGGCAGAGGGAATACATGCCTTTGGAAAGCGATGGAAACGCTATGGAGAATCCCGAGGTAATTTAGAAAGAATTTAGAATTTTGGAATTTTACAGTCCGCCATTTTCTTTCTCTCTTTTTCTCGATCGTTTTTTCTTTGTTTAATTTTAAAGATGACGGACGAGAAAAGCCCACGCTTGACAACGCGCGCACGGGCAGCCTCGAAGGCGTCGGAATTTTACGAGTTTGACATATTTGACGGGCGAAAGAATTTGGTTTACCTGGCGCCTGTACGAGTTACCTACAAACACGCGCCAACAATGGGTTACAGAGGACCACTAGCGCCGCTCGGCCCCGACGGCCGAGTGGTGGATACACCTGAAGTGATGAGGGCGCGCGAGGCGCACATGAAGGCACACGCTCGCGCCGTGGCGCTCTCCACTCAGAACGATCTTTACTATTAAAGTGAGGTTAGAGGATTCCTCTTCTTGATTCGTACGTATGTTAAACCGTTTCAGTTTTTGGTATTTCTGTTTAATTATTCTTGATAAATATCGTTATGAAAATATTAAATTTTTTTTTGTGAAATGGATAGATTTTTTTTTCACTACGTTTCTTACGTTTTAACGTTCTTTCTACCCGAACATGTATGCAATTTATCGTATAAAATTGTACGCGTGTATATCATTCTAGAGAGTTGGAGAATTGGATTTTTCTTAAAATAAAATTCGTTCAATTTTCCGTCGAATTGTTCGCGCAATGTAACCTAACCTTTCGCAGCGATTATCGAGAGCAGATTGCTTCGTACCTGATTTTTTACATACTTTTTTTTGGGACAGATGGGATTTTCGACGGTTTGACGAAAATTGAACGAAAACTTCTCTCTCCCCCCTTCTAATTTTGTAAATAATATTACTTATATATATATATATATACTCAACTTGAATAACTCGTCCCATTTATTTTACGTAAAATAACCATTTTGTTGTTTCACATTGCTATCGCTGCAATTTGAATTTTATTGCCATACAATTGTTAACGAATAATATAACGTGTGATTTTTAGATTTTTAGATTTTTAAGATATAATATACATATATATATTTATGATGGTAGATGTTAAGTAATAGTTTGTGAAAAAATGAATCGTATGTTACTTAGAAAAATTTGTCATTCTTGCCACCGAAGTGTATTCTATATTTTTTATTGTCTTTGCAGTGGAATAAAATATGAATGTGTCGTTCACACCTCTTCTTCTTTCTCCCAATTCCTACTCTATATTTTCCTTTGATCGATGATCGTTTCCTTTAGCAAGTGACGTGGGCACATCGTTGATCTCGTTCTGTCATCCCACACTCTTCGGATTAGTCATGCTCGAATGTAGGTAAATAAGGTAACGTGGGCGTCGTCCAATCAGAAATCGAAAGGAAGATTGGCCTGCATCTTGCATAACGAAAATTCCGAACTTTAACAGTTTCCTTAACCAGAATTTACCATTACATAGTGTTAAATAGTAGAATAGAATCCATTCAAGTTTATTTTGTTCTACATAAAACGCATTTATAAATAAAATTTAAACAACGAAAATCAAATATAAAAAAATTGTTATCACTTTGATAAATTTTCAAAGAATTCTTTCTTAAATGTTTGATCATCTATAACCAAATACTCTATAAATTTATAGAAATTACAGTGAACAGATAAATTATTTCTTTTCTTATAAGGTCAAATTTTAATTTTATATAAAAATAATACTATTAATTGTGAAACCATTATGTCGTGCGCATTCGTTTCGTCCATTTCGCTCTCACAAACGCAGAGAAACCCTCTCGTGTCGCCCAGCCTCAACTCGATACCCAGTGACCCGTGATCGCTGTCCTTTAAGACACGATCGCCTAATCTCCTCGACACGTGGCAATAGAAAATCTCGACCTTCCACACCCCAAACGTTCACTTCCTTATGCGGGCAACGGTCCGATTTCAATATTCACCACTTGCTTAAGCAGTCAATTACGAGCGATCGCGCGGATAACGTTACTGATCCAGATCTAGGAAACGGTCCACCAGTGTCTGCCACCGACTTTGCCTTGCACTTATAGTCACCAGACACCGTGGAACCGGTTCCGTCCGTGACTCGGCCAATAGACGCTGGCTACCAGCAAGGACGTGTTTGATCGAGCTTGACGAGGAATGCATTGGATTTTAGATTTTTAGAAAAATCCAATGGTCGATACTGTTTCCTTAATGGGATTTATACTCGTGGGGATCGTCGAGGTGCACCTGTAGCCGTACAAAGTGTAAATAGGAGGTTAAAGTAAGGAGGTTGGTGAGATTTGGTGAAATTTGTTCGTGTTTGAGAAAGTATGACAAGGGAATCGATCTATATTTCATGAAATGTTTGATCGAATTTGAAAAAATTTTGTATTATCATTTATTTTTTTAATTATCGGTTTGAGAAGGTTTGAGCTAGTTGGATTTATCATTTATTTTTTTAATTATCGGTTTGAGAAGATTTGAGCTAGTTGGATTTATCATTTATTTTTTTAATTATCGGTTTGAGAAGATTTGAGCTAGTTGGATTTATCATTTATTTTTTTAATTATCGGTTTGAGAAGGTTTGAGCTAGTTGAATTTATCATTTATTTTTTTAATTATCGGTTTGAGAAGGTTTGAGCTAGTTGGATTTATCATTTATTTTTTTAATTATCGGTTTGAGAAGGTTTGAGCTAGTTGGATTTATCATTTATTTTTTTAATTATCGGTTTGAGAAGGTTTGAGCTAGTTGGATTTCGTTTGTGTTTGACAAATTGGATAACAGATAGTAGATTTGATCCTTTCTTAAAATATTTTTATAAATTTCGTGGAATATTTGAGTTTGCTTAAGTTTGATTAATCTCGTGAAGATTGAATTTTATTTTATTAATTTTATCTCGTTTCGTTTCTTAATTAATTTTTCCTTTAAATTAACTCTTAATTAAAGGATAAATACATCATCGATGACACATTCCTGTAAAATTTCCTCTTTCTATATCTTGTTGTTGTTAAGTTTAAATGGCTATTTGTATAATCGAAATACGATTGAATAATTTTGAATAATTGAATTCGAAATTATAAATTTCCGTTTAAGAATCGATAAATCAGTTCGTATCCTGCTTTCTGCGCCCCATAACTTCACCTTCAATGAAACGATTCGGCGTCGTTTTCACGCCCATGTACACATGTTTGATCTTATTGTGCAATCAGATTTATAGTTGTTCAAACTCTAACCAAGTTTCGCACTGCCGTGTTTTCCGAAGTGAGCACGAATCGGTCTGATTCGTGTCACGGGCATGTTAATCGACCACACGTGCCTTGATCACGGATTCGATTAAATCAAACACCTCTAAACCTCTCGGTTTCACAATTTTCTGTATGGCGAATTATAACGTATAATAAATTCTTTTTTTTTTTGCCTTCCTTCCTTTTAAAAATTTCTTCTCTTTTAAAAAAAAGATAGGATTCTTCTTTCGACGATTGGGCAAAAATTAAAAATAGTAAAAAAAAAAATCGATCACAAATTAATCTCTCGAGTAAGATTATTTCAGCAAAACGTTGCATTTTATTCGCCTCATATTTCCGTTATGTACACGACAATTTACAAATGTACATGTAAATTTTTCTAATTACAATAAAAGAGAGAAACATGATAACATTGAATAATCTTTATATGAATAATTCATAGGTTAATTTCCACGCAGACTTTGACTAACGCGAAAAGCGACGAAGAGAGAGATCACCTTGAAGAGGTATGTGACGATATTATAATACGGTATACAATAACTGTAACGGTACGTATCACCGTTATCTCATTTCCATTCGACGATTCAAACACATTTCTATTTCACTTTCACGATGCATACAATACGCCATCGTTGCAAATTTCTATCTTCGAGAAGAAAAATTCTCGTATTCTTTCCATTGATTCAACTCTCGTTTCAATGCTCCGTTTAAATTCAAATTGTCCATCCGAATCGTGAAAATTATTTCCAAAAGTTGATGAATCTTTCTCCCTTAAATTTTCATTAATAAATAGAAAAGAAAAGAAAATTGCTTCCTCTATTATCGAAACATTGATTTTTATCCATTTTCCAACACAATTTTCGTATAATAACGATGGCGTATTTATTTACAATTATTAACAACGAAATTGATCGAGGAAGGTAGATAATATTAAAATAAACAAGAGAAAAGAAACCAACCTCGAATTCAAAAGTAATCTGAGGACAAACGACCGGAAGAGGTAGACGAATCACAGAGAAGACAGAACCAGGAGGAGGGAGGGGACAAGGAAGCTTAAAGAAAAGTGGTATGGAAAATGCAGACGTCGCAGAATATCAAGAGAACACTTCTTCCATCCTGGAGATTAAAGATTCTTTCTGGAGGTAGTTGAAACTCGAATGATCCAAGGGGATCGAATCCTTGCATCATCGATCAAGAAATGAAACTGGATGAAATATAGTATAGCGAGCCTAGTCGTTTCTAGTCCGAGACGATCCTAATTCCACTGGTTCCAATCGTGTCCCGAGTTCCATGAGGGATTGTTCCATGAGGATGCGCCCGCGTGCGGGTTCCACGAGGGGGCAGCCGGGCCGGGCGGGGCGCTCGACTGAGCGGCGGCGTTGTACAGGGAGAAGTGAGCCGCCTTGGCTTGTTGCACTTCCGGCGTGTCCACCACGCGGCCGTCCGGCCCCAGAGGAGCTGGTGGCCCGCTGCAATTTTTCAAATATATTATAATTTAAAATATATAATTTAATTTAATCTAAAATATCTAATTTATCTCGTCCCTGCATTATTTCTTCTCTTATGTAATTATTATATAATTATTGTATTAATTATTATTATATTATATTATATTAATTATTATTATAGAATGTCACAATTTTGGTTCTGTTCTTGTAGATAATATTTGTTTAAATACAGGAGAAGGTATGCAATGTAACCTGTAATGAGGTGCATAGTTTCCAGGCGCGTAGGAGCCAGGGGGACCAGGATAGGGGCCGCCGGGTCCTTTTGGCGCTCTGGCATTCGCGTCGGCTAAAGCGGCCAGATGAGCCGCCTTCAGTTGGGCCACTTCCGGCGTGTCCACCACCCGGCCGTCAGGCCCCAATGGGGCTGGAGCTGCGTGCCCCCCATAGGCTCCTGGATACCACTGCGGCGCGCAGTGGGCCACGTTCAAAACGAAAATGGAAACGAGAACCTGAAACCAAGATTATATTACCTGATCAGTTTTTTCAAAATATATATAGTATATAATGGCTCGAAAAAGTAGGATTATGTTAAAAAGGAAAATCTAATCAGAATCCAAGTTTTTTTAAATTATTCGAAGAAAGATAAATATTCCGTTCCCTAAAAATCATTTTAAAAACAAAATCGATTTGTATATATAAATATATATTTTAAAGAAAAGAAATAAGAGAAAATTGTAAGACTGAAGAAGGAGAGAGGAAAGAAAAAGTAGGATTACATTAAAAAGAGATCTGGTCAGAATCCAAATCTTTTTAAATTACTCGAAGAAAGATAAATATTCGTTGCCTAAAAATCATTTTAAAAACAAGCTCGATTGATTTGTATATATAAATATATATTTTAAGGAAAAGAAATAAGAGAAAATTATAAGACTGGAGAAGGAGAGAGGAAAGAAAAAGTAGGATTATGTTAAAAAGAGATCAGAATCCAAGTCTTTTTAAATTACTCAAAAAAAATATTCGATAAATATTCGTTGCCTAAAAATCATTTTAAAAACAAGCTCGATCGATTTGTATATATAAATATATTTTTAAAGTAATTATATATACTTTTAAGGTATATACTTTTAAAGTAATTTTTAAAATATATCTTTATATTTAAAGAAAAGAAATTTAGAGAAAATTGTAAGATTGGACAAGGAGAGAGGAAAGAAAAAGTAGGATTATGTTAAAAATGAAAATCAGAATCAAAATCTTTTTAAATTACTCGAAGAAAAATAAATATTCGTTGCCTAAAAATCATTTTAAAAACAAGCTCGATCGATTTCTATATATATAAATATATATTTTAAGGAAAAGAAATAAGAGAAAATTGTAAGACTGGAGAAGGAGAGAGGAAAGATAGAGAAAGATACGGGTGATACTCACGATGTATCGAATCATGACGTCGAAGCTCGGCGGAGGTCGATCCAGCGACTATCGGCAGAGCTTGGGATTCGCATTATGACTTCCACCATCGTGGTTCGTCGAATTTATAGGGGTACGGGGCGTCGTCGCGTGCCCCACCCCATCCGCGGCCAACGGGGTACACAACCACACCCAGGAAAATGCTCTGCTTTAAAGGCTGCCATGCCCTGCCCCGTAACATTTACCAAGCCATTAACAATGACACACTGTGTCACCTCGTCAAGGAATAAAATACACGACAATGCGCGCGTGGACACGCACGTCATCGCGGATCCGATCACGTCGTCCTCCATGCGATAGTAAAAGTCGAGCAACTATTTTCGAAAATTCGAAAATAGTTTCCAACCTGTCGACAACGAACGATGTAGACAAGATTCGAATGTAATTCTTTTTATATTTCATCGAAATATAAAAAGAATAGGATGAAGGAAGAAAAGAGAAAAGAGAAAAGACGAGGATCGTTGGCCAATTTTTATTTAATAAATACGAGATAAATACGGAGATTTCGATGCTTGCATGTTATAGGCAAAGTAAACTGGAGATTTTAATGCTTAACGTAACAAGGATGATCGTGAAAATCGTATTTGAAACGTGTTTTATTCCAAATTATTTTATATATTGGTTTCGAAAAGAATTCATTTAATTGAGATGATATTTTCGTAACAAGGATGATCGTGAAAATCGTATCTGAAACGTGTTTTATTCCAAATTATTTTATATATTGGTTTCGAAAATATATATAAAAGAATTAATTGAGACGATATTTTCGAGAAAGTGGGGATACTTTCTTGATTTTGTTCTTCCGAGAAAATAATTGTAATATAATTTCTATGGAAATATTATTCAGAAACATTCCACTCGGTGAGAAACTTGCGGCCAGCAACGCAACGCGTTTGTCTCTCTCTCCCGTTATCAAAGCGTTGGCGACAAGCTCGCAGTTCCGTTCAGGTCAGCACGCGAACAATGCGCGAGATGTGGTCTTTGAACCGTGCACAACTGTCGCAACCGTTGCACCCTACTCTCTTGGAGGAAAGAAGGAAGGAAAGAAAGAAAGAAAGAGAGAGAGAGGAAAAAGAAGGCAGAGAACCGAATGCGCGGATTGTGACAATACATTCGTATAGGTGGGTGTAATGGCGACCGACCATCGAAGGAATTCGTTTCGTCCACTTGCTGTAGGCACCGATGATAAATCGCTCGTGGAGGACACGGGAGAGTGAAATGAAACACGCTGTCGCCGCGTGTTATGCAGATGAAGAGGATATAACAGAGAGATATTGTTGAGTTTCCCTTTTCTTTTTGTCTCTCGTTCATTCGAAATTGGAGTATTGTTGGAAAAATAGGAAAAAGACGATATGGATGATAATTTGATTAATTAGATTTATATACATCGTCGAAGGAAATTTTAAGGAGTAAAATTTAGAATTTTATTATTAAAGATATTCAAAGAGTGTTAAAAATTGATAAAGAGAAATAACAGAGAGATATTGTTGAGTTTTCCTTTTCTTTTTGTCTCTCGTTCATTCGAAATTGGAGTATTGTTGGAAAAATAGGAAAAAGACGATGATGGATGATAATTTGGTTAATTAGATTTATATACGTCGTCGAAGGAAATTTTAAGGAGTAAAATTTAGAATTTTATTATTAAAGATATTCAAAGAGTGTTAAAAATTGTGATGAAAATTAAAAGATAATTATGAATTATCGTCACATTGATATTTTGCATCATTCTTGCATTCTTCTTCTTCTTACGTGTAGTAGTCTATGAACGAATGAATGAACGTGTAAAATTATATACAATTTTTTTGTTTTAAATTGTGATGAAAATTTAAAAGATGTTGAAGATAGTTGGAATTATAATTATGGATTATCGTCACATTAATATTTTGCATCATTCTTACATCATTTTTTTTCTTAGTAGACTATTCATGGACGAACGTGTAAGATTAAAATAATATAATTTTTTCGTTTTAAATTGTGATGAAAATTTAAAAGATGTTGAAAATAGTTTGATAATTATGGATTATCGTCACATTGATATTTTGCATCATTCTTGAATTTGCAATAAATAATGTTATCACGTGTCTTACACGTGTAGTAGTCTATTTCGTTTCTATTTCTTTTTCGTTTTAAATTGTGATGAAAATTTAAAAGACGTTGAAGATAGTTGGAATTATAATTATGGATTATCGTCACGTTGATATTTTGCATCATTCTTTCATCATTCTTCTTCTTATGTGTAATAGACTATTCAATGGACGAACGTATAAGATTATAATACAATTTTTTCGTTTTAAATTGTGATGAAAATTTGAAGATAGTTGAATAATTATGAATTATCGTCACATTGATATTTTGCATCATTCTTGCGTCATTCTTCTTGAATTTGCAATAAATGATGTTATCACGTGTCTGACACGTGTAATAATCTATCGAATGAACAAACGTCTGTAAAATTATAATACAATTTTTTCGTTTTAAATTTCTTCCTCGCTTATTACATACATTTTTCTTTCCTTTTTCCCTTCTTTTCATCGTGGTTGAAGTTTCTGGTAAAACGTTTCCTTTGATCAATAATATCATAATAATTTCCTGTGAGTGAATATTTCATGCATTTTTTATTGCATCGATATGCCATTTCGCATATTTTTATACACTTATGAATTTCTTATGATCGGCTTTCTTATAAACGCTGTTATAATAATATAATTTCGAAGATAATTCAGTTTTATTTTCTGTACGAAGAACAGCCGACTTTATTAACGCTTCATTCATTCGTAATTTATAAATTTCACGTGTAAAATATTTGACGGAAGCACGGAATAATAACCGTAATAAAATTAATGCGGATAAGTGTCGTGCTCGACACTGAAGCCGAGATAAAACGGATTTGACAGATTTATGAAAAACTCGAGGCCTTCGGATTCCATTTAGGGCTGTTCGAGGTTCTACGCGTCCAAACTGGTCGTGCTCAGCTTGTAATAACTTGTAATAACTTATTTTGCCGAGCATCCGATAAATTATTAACCCTTGGATCGATATCGACAGGTTTAATAGTTTTCTCCTTCTTCACAACTTTTCAACAATCCATCCATAAATTTTTGCAATTCGTTTTCTCCAAAAACGAATACTTACTTGAAATTTTTCCATCCTTACATTTTATTTAACAAAAGGAAGAAGAATCAACGAAAAAAATATTGGATAAATACTTGCAATATTTTTAATAATTCAATATATATAACATAACAAATTATACATCATTATACACAATCCATAATCTACACCTCTCTCTTTCCCCAAATTCGTCAAACAATTACGTTCCATTATTTCGCAGAATTGCTTACGCAAAATCGGATAATCAAACAACGTCGTCAACAACTTAAACATAATCTCCACGATTGTATAAAAAAAAAAAAAAGATCTTCCTCTCGAAATTCCACGATCATTTCATATTATAACTCGTTCATCACCAATGTGCGTTCTGGTAAGGGGCGATATGGGCGATTTTCGAAATCTGTTCCGCGTGGGCCGCCAGGTGCGCTGCCTTCGCGTGCGCGACTTCCGGCGTGTCGACCACTCTCCCGTCGTGCGCCAACGGCGCCGGGGGTCCGTAATACAAGCTCTGGCCGGCCACGTAACCGCCGTTCCCTTCGTATTTCCCTTCGTAATCGTCGTAAGCGGTCGCTGAGGGAGATGCCTTGGCGGCTTCCGCCGCGTGGGTTGCCAGGTGGACCGCTTTCGCGTGCGCCACTTCCGGCGTGTCAATCACTCTCCCGTCGTGAGCCAGCGGCGCTGGTGGGCCGTGATACGGCGCCACGTACGGCGCGACGTAGCCAGCCGCTGCGCCCGACGCTGCGAGCACCAGGCACGAGAGCGCGAGCTGAAAACGAGTAATTTTTCTTTTTTATGCAACAAATACTTTGACTTCTATCGATTTTTCTCAGTCTTCATTCCTTTTCTCTTAAAAATTATTGAATATTATTCGAATTATAGTCGGACAAACTTAACCATCCCTTGAAAATTATTGAATATTATTCGAATTATAGTCGGATAAATTTAACCACCCCTTGAAAATTATTGAATATTATTCGAATTATAGTCGGACAAATTTAACCATTCCTTGAAGATTATTGAATATTATTTGAATTAATCGACTATGGACAATTTATGCTCGATTAAGTTATGCAACAAATACTTTGATTTTAATCAATTTTTCTCAATCTCCACTCCTTTTCTCTTTAACCACTCCTTGAAAATTATTGAATATTATTTGAATTATAGTCAGACAAATTTAACCATCTTTTAAAAATTATTGAATATTATTCGAATTATAGTCAGACAAACTTAACCATTCCTTGAAAATTATTGAATATTATTCGAATTATAGTCAGACAAACTTAACGATTCCTTGAAAATTATTGAATATTATTCGAATTATAGTCAGACAAATTTAACTATCCCTTGAAAATTATTGAATATTATTCGAATTATAGTTAGACAAACTTAACCACCCCTTGAAAATTATTGAATATTATTCGAATTATAGTCAAACAAACTTAACCATCCCTTGAAAATTATTGAATATTATTCGAATTATAGTCAAACAAACTTAACCATCCCTTGAAAATTATTGAATATTATTCGAATTATAGTCAAAGTTAACCACCCCTTGAAAATTATTGAATATTATTCGAATTATAGTCAGACAAACAACCATTCCTTGAAAATTATTGAATATTATTCGAATTATAATCAAACAAACTTAACCATCCCTTGAAAATTATTGAATATTATTCGAATTATAGTCAAAGTTAACCACCTCTTGAAAATTATTGAATATTATTCGAATTATTGAATATTATTCGAATTATAGTCAGACAAACAACCATTCCTTGAAAATTATTGAATATTATTCGAATTATAGTCAGACAAATTTACCCACTCCTTGAAAATTATTGAATATTATTCGAATTATAGTCAAACAAACAACCACTCCTTGAAAATTATTGAATATTATTCGAATTATAGTCAGACAAACAACCACTCCTTGAAAATTATTGAATATTATTCAAATTATAGTCAGACTTAACTACTCCTTGAAAATTATTGAATATTATTCGAATTATAGTCAGATAAACTTAACCACAATTGGAAAGTTATTGAATTATTCGAATTATAGTCAGATAAACTTAACCATCTCTTGAAATATTGAATATTATTCGAATTATAATCGGACAAATTATGCTCGATTAAGTTATGTAACAAATACTTTGACTTTGATCGATTTTTCTCAATCTCCACTCCTTTTCTCTTCCATTGAAATATTGAATATTATTTGAATTATAGTCAGAAAAATTATGCTCGATTAAGAAGTTATGCAACAAATACTTTGACTTCTATCGATTTTTCTCAATCTTCATTCCTTTTCTCTTTAACCACCCCTTGAAAATTATTAAATATAATATTATTCGACTATGGACAAACTAGATTAAGTTATACAACTTTGACTTCCCATCGATCGATTTTTCTCAATCTCCATTCCTCTTCCATTGAAATATTGACTATTATTCGAATTATAATAGAACAAACTTAACCACCCCTTGAAAATTATTGAATATTATTCGAATTAGTCGGACAAATTATGTTATATCGATTAAGTAAAGCTATACTACTTCTAGAGAACCAGATGAAGAGAAATGGATGAGGAGAATCTCGTCGATGGGTCGTTTACTCACGAGGAGGAGGTGTCTCGTGTTAGCCATGATCCACGAACGACCTGATGCTTTTCTGCCGGCCGAACGGGCCGCGATACACCTTATATAGTCGTGGAACAATTACTAGCGCCCACCTGGTGCGAACAAACGAACGGTGCGAACGTGTACGTGAAATATTACACGCGCGTTCCGCTTGATTTTCACATAATAAGGGGTGGGGGGAGAGGCGTTTCTGTTTGGCAACGCGGGAAAAGGGAGTAGAGGGAGGGAGCATAGAGAAACGAGATGCTGATAGACGAAATGGGTGGAATGTTTGCTGCGCCAATCCGCGATGAAGAGAAGATGAGAGGTTTGAAGGGATGTTTTCCTTGATGATGCTTTCCTGAAATCCATTTCTTTTTCATGGATAATAAAAGAGATCCAGAGATCCTGGAAGGCTCGATGCAAATTCCATCACGCCTCGCTACGAATATGAAATTCTTAATAATAAGAGCAATTACACTTTGCGAAACAATGACAGGCAGAGCTGGAACAATCATTTCTAACGAGCGTCCACGTCCTAATTGGGACAAGTTCATTTACTACTATCATTTCCAACGATATTATTCCACATAGTGGCCTGCCACCGATCGAGATGGCGAAAGGGGACATTGCTGATGAATGCGCAATGTTCAATTTTCGATCGAACACGTTGCGAGTTTTCCTCGCGATGCGTGTACTAAACTTGTGCAATAAACATTGTTGGTAAATTGGAAATGGTGGAATCGTCGCAAAACAAGCGACAACACTTGTGTTGGGTAGTGTTGGGTAATTGGTGCCGAGATTCCGTGAAAACCGAACGAATTTCACGCATGGATGACGGAAGACGAAAGAAGTCGAGGAACCATGACGAAAAAAAGAACACTTTCAGAGGCAAGATGATTGACCAATCGATACTTTTGCGTTAATTTTGCAATTGTGATTAGCATTGTTAATGATTTAATGGCCAATGTCAATGTGAATTGGTTATAATGAAATGAAAAAAGAAATGGAGAAACAAAAGGAAATAATTGTAATACGTTCGAGAAATGGAAGCTTGGAAAAAAATTTTCAACGCTTTTTCACTGCGTCCTCGAACCCCTCGAGGTTTGAATCTAGCTTTGACGAGATTATTCTACCTGCCATCTCTACTTAACGTGGATTATCTCAATGGCACTATCCTATCAATCACAATAATCACGGTATTATTACACCCTGACAGGATATATAATGCAAGAATCAATAAACCATTAGCAAGATTTAAATCTTTCATTGCAACAATTGAATAATCGAGTTAAAAAATTATTTTACGTGTATAAATGATGTACATACAATAATTAAGAATGATTATAATTATAGTTCTTGTCAACAGAAAGGAAGTAAAAAATTCTTAAAAATATTCCTATCAAATATTCTTCATTGAAAAGTCATTTTCCATTAATTCATAATGTATCGTAAGATTGGATCGATCCTTTCTCTGTATCGAAAAATAATGGTCTTTTAAATCTATCGTCTAATACGAATGTCACTCGAAATATACGAGATCTTGTCCGTCTTTTATGACATCCGCTACTGGGCGCACGGCAGCGTTAATAATCGAGTGAACGTCGATGCTCGATACGTGCGACAGGCATTCCCTGTCGATAACCGTCCCTGGCCTCGTCCAGGCAAATGTGTACCGGGTTAGTGACACGCCTAATCGTCCCATAATCGTTCCAGAATAATCCTGGATCAGGAAGGAGGAAGCCACGGATTCCAACGAATTGCTTCGATTAAAATCGACATTATTAACTTTATTTTACCTGTATACGAATATGAAAGAATTTTGATAATATAAATATCCATATAATATAATGATCTTTTTACTTAAATCGTATTAATTCTCTCTCTTTCTTTTTTTTTAATTATTAATTATTAACTGTTATCGCGGAGTCTCTTTGAAAATTTCATTTCACGATTCTCCTTTCCAATCGACATATTTAATATTTAATTAACGAGTATTTAATTACGTTTAAGATTTTTAATTAAAATTTCAAAACAAGTTCGCATTTTATCCTTTTCATTCCATCTCAAAATTTCATTTCAAAGATAATACGTATAGCATATTAAATTTTTGTCCAAAAAATATTCTTTCGTTAAATACTTATTCGTCCATCTACGACACCAAAGTTCCAAGGTTCGCTACTCTAACGCTTCTCTTGCACCGCTGCCAGCGCCACCGCCCACGCAACCTAATGTACCAATTAACGATCGTTCAGGAACGGTTCTTTAACTGGTGTCGATGTCGATAACCGGCGATTAAAAACAACGCCGCGTGACGAGATCCCCCGGAATCCCGTGGAAAGGGCTTTTGTTCCACGTATCGACCACCGATCTTGAGCATTGCCACCGTGCCCACGTGACACGATTCCTGGCGATTTTCTCGCCATCTTATTTTTCTCTACTTCTACGTACGTGTTCCTTCTACGTGCCGTGGGGAATAGTGGCGAAGGTTGCAGTATTTCTTAGATTTTAATCTCTCGTTGGAATATTAATTTCTAATTTTTCTTCTTTCTTCTTTTGGACTTTTTTTGGTGTATTGTAATCTCTGTACGAGTTGAATGGATAATGAAGATACGAAATTTACGGTAACCTTGAAACTTAAAGATTCTGTGTCTACTTTTTGTAATAGATGAATAATGGACGTTGTGGAGGAATAATTTTGGATTTTTATCGGTCGTTAGAATAATTTTAAATTTTAAATAATAATTTTAATTTTAATAATTTTCTATATTATTTGAGAATGATTGAAATAATTATTTAGAATCATTTCGTCCATTTCGATGATTTTGAATCCTCTTGAAAATTATTTTCAAAAGTATATTCAATCTTGAGTTGTAGATACAGGATTTTTCTTAAATAAAAATTATTGAAATTAAACAGTCATCTTGCAACGATTGACGATTCGAGAAGAAAAATGGAATTGGAAAAAAAGGATCTATATGCGTGATCGAGAGCATACGTGCGTGACGAAAGAAAAAACCTTGTTGAATATTCTGTTGTGCAAAGTGGGACTGTTTGACGATGAATTTCACGCGAATCGCGCAATCACTTTTTTTTCAACGCAACGGATTGGTTCTTTTGCTCGATTTCATTCGCGTTCATTGTGTCTCTGTACACTTTTTACCCTTTTTTTCTTTTTAATAATATAAAACGAAACAAAAATTTTGAATTATTAATCTACATCTCTTTCTTCGTTTATTTACGTTTATTTGAATTTTAAATTCGAATCAAAATTGAATTCAAACTTTCTAAATTTCATCAAAATTAATTCTCTTCTAATTTTTACACAATTCTCGCTTCTAAAACAATTCTCTCATTGCGTATGCAAATGCAAATTGCACAATGTGAGGAGGAAAATAGCGAATACGACAGTCGTGTGCAGAATCAAAATCTTCCTTTTATTCCTCCCCCCGCATTCCTCTTCTTTTTTTTTTTTTTTTCTTCTTCTTCACTCTGGTAAACCACGTCAAGAAAGGTTTCGTTTCAATCACATAGGATTGTTTATCCCAAGGGCGACCTTCGTTTTGATGGACATATCAATTTTTCCTTCTCCCCCCCTCCCCCCCTTTCCACGTTTTATCCCTTCTTCCTCCATTTAATTACGTTACGTCCCCGTTCTTTTCCAGAATCCGCACTTTCCAGCTCGAGGTCGCAGGTCTCTCCGATACATACACGGAATAATTACAATATCAATTACATTATCGACATCTCACCATCTCTTCTCTCGATTCATAAATGTTTATGCTCCATATAATTTTCGAATGATTTCGGCTACAATGTAATTCGATCGAATGTAATTGTAATTAGGTATACGAATCTTGATGAACGTGATTAAAGCGGAGTTAATTAATTTATAATAATGTTATATGTTATATGTTAAGTTGAAACATTTTCCAACGTGTCGATATAAATTATATTCGTTCGTTCGTAGTTCGTATTTTATCGAGAATAGCATTTCGAAGTAATGTGACATTTATGGTGTAATCGAAATTGAGAGTTTTTTTGGAATTTCATTTTTGGAAATTATCGATGATTGATTTTTGTAGTTTAAATTTTTGATTTTGAACAGGGATTTAGAAATTTGTGAGAAAATTTGTTTGGATTGAAATAGGATTTATCATCGTGACACGTTTTAGAATTATTTATTCGAAAATTGAATATTTGATTTGATGGAGAAAATTTATCGATGAGATTTTATTTTAAAAAAATATATTATTTACGAAGCTTGAAAATAAAATTTAAAATATCGATTTAAATTGAAATATAAATTTATGAAAACGACTGATATTGATTTAAATGAAATATCGGATTATTTCAATTTAGAATGCTTAAAAATTGCAGATTTAATCTCGATGCTCCTTTTAAGAACGTATCACCTTGATAAATTCTTAAATCATTTTTATACACCGATAAATATCTCATATTCGATCCTTCTATCATTTATTTTACACATTCTCGATCACTTCGTGTATATTTTATTCGTTTAATGATTTATTAAAGATACTTATCTAAAAAAAAAAAAAAAAAAAAAAGAATTATACCTTACACCACTCGTATTCAATTTTTCATTCATTAAAAATCAGGAAACTAAAAAAATATAAATTCTAAAAAAAGATATAATAACGTGTGTCTCCGTTCTATATATAGATGCCGTAAATATACATTACAGATGCTGATCCATTTCACCAATATTCAACCTATAATCTCGATAATACTTATACAAAAATTATAAAATTAATAGAATGACAAAAATTGCAAGAATACGTGGAAAAAAATTTAAATTTCTATAAATTGAATTATCAACTTAGATCAAAAATATTTCTTAATGGAAATGTTTAAACACGTTTGAACACGTTTGTTGGTAAAGGTAATATTTATTCCCTAAGATTTCAATAAGAGACGTAATAAAAGTAACGAAACATCCTTATTTGCGTACCAATATACACGTCCACTCTCTATGTGTTTTCAAACAATCACCGGCAAGAAAAGAGAATGGACACCGACAAGTATTGTCCAATTTCAAGGAGGAAGTCACATGTTGCACCTGACCTCGAGATATCCCTTGAAAAAGACGAGCACACGAGAGACGAACAGGCGAGTAATGTCAATGTCACCACCTTAGGTGTACCGCTTGCTTCCCAGGGTGTGGTCCCCTCCTACGGGTCGACGACTCCCTACCAGATTCACCTATATAAAAGGGGTACCGTGCCTCGACAGGGCAGCACATCACCGTTCGTACTTTAGGGCGAGTACTGGTTAGAAAATTTCCAGCAGCGCTTTTTCCACGCGATTAACGCCATGAGAACAATAGTGAGTATTTAAGGATATTTATCGTGCGTCTATGAAAAATTCATCATGAGATTTTTAAGGGGTGGACTCATATTTTGGATCGAATAATAAAAGAGAAAACGAGTGCTATCGAGTCACTAATTAAATTGCCATTCATTGAGTATATGCATAATATATACTTGACTTTGATTATTAAAAATCTGTTTTGAATGTATTTAATAGAAATAGTTGAATATTATTTTAATTTAAAGAAAAAAAAATTGAGAGTATATTTCTAGAGAAGATTCATTAGTCATATATTAAGTGTGATTATTATTTATTACCATTAGTTTTCTCGTCATTGACACACTAACATCCTACATTCTTGCACAAGCCTCTTTATATAAATAATCACATCTCCTTACTCAAGCAATTACAAAAAGATTGTTTCCACGCCCTGTCATCCACCTACTTTTTTTACACCTCTGTGCAAATTCTTATACTAAAAATTTCAAACATTTATTTCAGATATAAAATTTGTACATTTCAATGTACAAATATTTTTCACTTCTCTCTAACCTATCTATCTAACTTAATTATAATAATTTATACCTTACATCTTTCTTCATGTTGTATCTTATTCACATACACACACACTCTCTCTCAAGTTAACTTCTCATATAAAACTTCTTCAAAGTTATATAGTTTCTCTATTTTCGATTTACAGATCATCCTAGCTACGATTTTCAGTGCAGCCATTTCAGATATAAAATTTGTACATTTCAATGTACAAATATTTTTCACTTCTCTCTAACCTATCTATCTAACTTAATTATAATAATTTATGCCCTACACTTTCTTCATGTTGTATCTCATCTACACACATACATACTCTCTCTCAAGTTAACCTCTCATATAAAACTTCTTCAAAGTTATATAGTTTCTCTATTTTCAATTTACAGATCATCCTAGCCACGATTTTCAGTGCAGCCATTTCAGATATAAAATTTGTACATTTCAAATGTACAAATATTTTTCACTTCTCTCTAACCTATCTATCTAACTTAATTATAATAATTTATGCCTTACATCTTTCTTCATGTTGTATCTCATCTACACACATACACACTCTCTCTCAAGTTAACCTCTCATATAAAACTTCTTCAAAGTTATATAGTTTCTCTATTTTCGATTTACAGATCATCCTAGCCACGATTTTCAGTGCAGCCATTTCAGATATAAAATTTGTATATTTCAATGTACAAATATTTTTCACTTCTCTCTAATCTATTTATTTATCCAACTTAATTATAATAATTAATGTCTTACATCTTTCTTCATGTTGTATCTCATCTACACACATACACACTCTCTCTCAAGTTAACCTCTCATATAAAACTTCTTCAAAGTAATAGTTTCTCTACTTTGAATTTACAGATCATCCTAGCCACAATTTTCAGTGCAGCCATAGCAGAGCCAGGATACGTGCGCTCAGTGATTCCCTACAGTTACCTGGAAGTTTTGGACACACCGGAAGTGGCACAGGCGAAGGCAGCCCATCTCGCGACTCAAGCGTACGAGGCGGCAAGGAACACGCTCGGATACGCTCACGTGCCAGCTTTAATCCATGTTTACACACCTGTATCTGGCGCGCCCCTCGGCGCTGATGGAAATGTTATCGATACGCCTGAGGTCGCGGAGGCGAAGGCTGCTCATCTGACCGCTCACGCACTGGTAATTACAAGCAACTGAGAGATCTAGAAATATATATTAACGATTTGTAATTTAGATTAAATAGATTTAAATCACGAGAAAAAGAAAAAAGAATCTATACTATTATTTCAAAATGGGGATAGGTGAATAGTTAGACAATAAAATGGTAAAATTTCGTTCAAGATTTCGGTGAATGAAGATTTGTGTGTTATTTCAGAGTGAGAAAGTATTATTATATGGAATATTAATAATTATTTATAAAAATGAATTTATTTGAATTCAAAAAATTTTAGTTATAATTAATTTTAAGATTGGTATGTTTATCTCAATTTGATATAAAATTATTGCAATTTTTTAAATTATTCATATAGGATTAATAATTATAAGAATAGTAACTTTTTTTAAAATTAGGGTAAATAGTGGATATTTAATAATAATCTATCATTTTTTTTAGTTAATGTTATTTATAGTCAAACAAATAGACGATTAATATTTATTAATAAAGGTATAATTAATTTTATACCTTCAATGTCATTATTATGATTTATATTATGTTCATCAAATATGGGATCTCCAGTTTCATTAAATTTAATTATTATTAATTGGTTTGATTTCATGATTAAAGTTTATAATATTATAAATATATAACGGATATGGTATGATTTAGTTTTAATTTTGTAAAATTGTTTTGCATTGAAGGAGACTGCGAAGAATCTAGGCCTCCATCCATATGGCGCCTTGGCTTTCGCTTCGCTGCCTTATGCTTATAGATTTGGATACGGTGCCCCCATTGGTCCTGATGGCAGAGTGATAGACACTCCGGAAGTTGCAGCGGCGAAAGCAGCTCATTTGGCCGCGCATGAAGCTGCAAAACTTGCTAATAATCCTTGACCATTTGAACAGAAATATTCGAAAGGAAGAATGACCATAAAATAATCTTCTATCTCTTTATTCAATTATCGATTTATCGAAATGCAAACGAACAATGATCGATGATTCTCGTTCTATATATCTTTGTCAATATAAAATGATCTTAGGACTTTAAATGATTAAATATTATGACTCGAAAAAAGAAAACAAAGTAACAAAAATAATATATGATTTTTTTATATGGACTTGATACGATGATGGAATTTAATAATAAATAATTTCTTTTTTACACAAACTATTATTCTCATCTATTATCTTTATTTCTAAAATAATTTTAATTTCTTTCAACCCGTTAAATTTTGTTATGAATTATATTGACATTTTTTTTTGTGATAAAATTTCTTGTTGTAAGATTAAAGATATATTTGGACATGTTATAAATTCTATCTAATTTATTAAAGATATATAATTCATAGCATAACGCATTATAAGAATAAATGAGTAATTCTTAAAGATATATTAAAGGTAATAAAAAATATATAGTTCGTGGAATATGAGATGTTGAATGTGATTAAAATTTATAAATTTATTTAAAATTTTCTTAATTAAACAATTACAATCCTATAAATCTTAACGAAATTTATTAATAAATTATTATTATGTAGCTCTTTCTTGTTCAAGAGCTTTACGCGCCATCATTAATATTCCTTCTCTCATTCGATTTCCGCCAATAAATCGACCAGAATGTACAAAAGTAGCACCTTCGATTCCGCAGACATTTACCAGAGCTTCATTTTTTAAACCTTCCCAAGATTCTGGTAAAAATAACCTAAAAACCAAGTTTATTTTGAGAATAATTAATATTAACAATTCTAAAAGTTCAATCAATTATATAAATACCTGCATATAAAACTATCAGGCTTCACAGGTACGCATCTAATTCTATAAGTATCATCTTTAAAAATCACATATTTCAATAAAGGTTTTATATTTTGTTCTTTTTCTATTGCAAAAAGATGCTGAAACCATGGTACACACTGTGATAATTCTATAATTTCTCCGCTAGGATCAACCTATAAATATTTATTGCAACTTTTGCATTAAAATATTTTTATAAAGTTTTAAATAAAAGACAGTTTAGAATTAACATAAAAAGGAAAATTAATCTTGCACAATACTGCACAACTAATAATTATATAATCTAATGCTTGACTCTATTCAACTCTATTTAATCAGTATGTCATTCTATTCAAATTCATGCAAATATCATCTCAATTTTATAACAATAATGCTTTTATTATTAATTACAAAATTGTAATAGAAAGAAAAAAGTATAATCTGTTTTATTCACTTCAAAGCGTTTTGCAACAGCTTCTTCTACGATAGATCTAGCTGGTAACCAAACATTTGCTGCATAATTTATATGTTGGACAAAATCTTGGCCAGTTAATTCCATTGCTTTTAAAAATTGAGTATTAGGATTAAGATCTTTGCTATTCCATGGTGGATTTAAAAACTTAACACGAGAAGATAAATCTGTTACGATCTTATATCTAAAATGTATAACACATAAAATATTGAATATATATATATTTTAATTAATATAAAATAAAATTAATTAGTATAAAATAAAATTATTTACTTAGTATTTTCACTACATATAGAAATTCCATTATCTATACTATCAATTTCTTGAATGAATGTATTATAAATATGTTTAAAAATTATTTCTATGTCAGCATCGCTTGCTTGTGGAACTAATTCCTTGATAATTTCATGACCAAAATGACAATATATTAAACCAGCACTACTTAGTTTTGTTTTCCAATCATGACCTGGTTTCTTAATAATCGTACTTACAGATTCATTAAAATCTCTAATTTATAAAGAAAATTAAGTTATTTCATATTGATTTTTCTTTTTTAATAGCTAAAATATAAAAAGCTAAAAATCAATACCTCATATGATGGTCATAACGATGCTTGCAAGGATTATATTCTTCACCAACATCGACCACAATATCACAAGTATTTAAAATGCTCATGTCCCGTGATCTAAAAATATATTTGATATTTTATTAACTCTAATAAATTTTAAAATCATATTTTTATAAAAACATTAAATACAATTCTCGCTCCAAAATTATTTCACAAAAAATATCTTACCTCACTATAATTGCATCTTTATATCTTGGCAATGTTTTCAACATAAAACAAGCGAGTGCTTCATCACAATGAAAACAACCGTCATGAGTTCCGATTTTCACATTTTCTGTCATTGTTACAAATTTCTGTAACCACGTTGGCGTATAGGTTAAGTTACCTGATAGAGTAGATAGGTTCGTGAAATATCGTAAAATTGTAGTAAAAATATTTTTAATCATATTCTCATTGTAATGTAAATAAAGTTTATGAAATACGAGAATAATATAATATACATATAATCTTGAAACACTTGGTTAATTCAAAGTATCATATATGCTTTAATTAATCAATAAAAAGATTATGATTAATCAGAAATTATAAATATTATTTAAATACACATATTTATTATATGAAAAGATTTAATATTATTTGTAATACAGATATATAATTCGTTTAAAAAAATTCAATTTTATATATTAATTTCTTACATGAAAAAAATAGATATATATAAGAAATACATACCACATATAAAAATTCGATCGAAAAAATCTTAAATTCGGGAATCAGCACCATCTTCAGAGTATTATATATGGAGTATCGCAAATTAAACATATCAAAAAAAGATAGAAAATAATAGAGATAGAATAGAAATTGATTTTCAATGTCATCTTTTGAATATAAAAATATCTTTCCAAAAATAAAATAAGATAGAATAAAAATTGATTATTAATGCCATTTCTTAGAAACTTTTCAAATTTATATTTTTCAATTTTTACTCTATCCTTTTTTCTATCCTTTTCCTATTGTTTTCTCTTTTTATCTCTATTAGTTTCATTCGCGGCATTAAAGATGACGCTAATTCCAAAATTTATATCCTATTCGTCCTTTCTTCATCATATATAGTCTCTCTGTTTATATTGGCACAAATAAGATACGGGATGTCAATTTAATGTCTTTCATTTTTTCTTTTTCCAAATGTTTTAATTTTTAATTTGAAAAAGAATAGACATTTACATTTTTCATTTTATCATTAGGATGATAATTAGGATCCAAAACAAAAAATTGACGGGATAATATTAACATTCTAATTAGTTGGTAAAATTGAGACATTAAAATAAATTGATATTAAAATTGAATTAAGTCTGTATTACTACATTACATATTACATATTATTATTATAATATTAATAATTTATTTATTTATTTTTTAAAGTAAGTTATTTATTTTTAGAATAATGGTATGACTTTGTATGTATTGTTAAATTAATATTATTATTAAATTATTGAAAAATTGTATTCAATAAAAGTATGGAAAATGTGAAATTAAATAAATAATTTTTCTTGATGGTACGATGTTCGAATAGAAATATTTTTTCATATTTTTATTATTTTGGGCAACAATAATAATTACGATACCGTAGCCTATTACTTGAAAGATAATTATATTTACAATTATTAAAATTATCTATATACGTAAAATTATACATCGATCAAATTAAATTACGAACTACTCTCTTTTTGATAATCGAAATATTTAGGAACAAAAGTTAAATTAATCTTGTGTTCTACGCTCAATGTTAAAGTAAATTGTTTCTTTAATAAAAAATTTTGTTTTTCACATTCATTTTAAAAATTACAAATAATTTTCCTTGGTATATAAATATGAAGAAGAAGAATCTATATCAACAATTATAATGCTCTAAATCGATAAAATAAATAGAAAAAAAAAAAAAAAATTTTAAAAGTGAGAGAAAAATTATCGTGCAACTAAACAATCATAAAGACAAAAAAAATTGCACGCAGTTCACAATTATTATTAACGCAGTTAATAAGGTTTCTTACATCGATAACATGTAACTCTACAGAGAGACACAGATATTTACAGAAACCATCAAATGTACACGCTGAAACTTTTCTCTATATATTCTACACACTTATCAATTTTAACTATCTAAAAATCGCAAAAATTGGAGCGGAATAAGTTCACATGTAAATATATTATATATATTACAAATATTAATAATATAATAATACATATAATATTATTAATATCATAATATTATATATATATAAAATATATGATGTTGTATTCTTGTATGATAATCTATTTATACATTTAACAATATCGATAGGAATTTCAATTCGAAATTATTCGTTTTTCCGCTAAGAGAAATGAACATTTAGAGATATTATTGTAAGGATATGAATGTATAAGATAAATTCACAAAGACACGATCGCTCAGAGAAATTACTCCATCAATATAAGGATTTAAATATTTCTCCAAAATGCTTTTCTGCATTTCTTTCTTCTTGTCTTTTTTTTTTTTTTTTTTTTTTTTTTCTCTAATTATTACTATACATTCTCATTAATCTACTCATGCACTTGCAACTAATACAAATATTCGATCGTAATATATGAGTTTGTTTGAGCAATGTATAACAGATTTATTGCTGTTTCGCTAGATAGAACACATCAATTTGTCGTGGAAATAATCGATGCAATGTAGGAACCGACAAAATTTCCTGTTTATTCCTAAAAAAAAAAAAAAAATCGACAGGGCTTGCGAGACTGTCAGATTTCGATAGCAAGATTTATTATCATCTCTTTGATAGAGATTGTTCTCGTGTTATTTTTATATCGTGATTAATAAACAATGCAAACCACGATTAACTATCTCACGTTAATATTTGAACGCTGCTGTTATTATGAGTTTCATAATATATTTTGAAAATTGTATTTAATACTTTTTGAAGTGATACATACGTCGTCTTGTGAAAAATAGATAACTAAAGTAAAAAAAAAAAAATAAATTAATTTCAAGAAAGTAAATAAAAGAAAAAAAGAAATATAACTACAACATTGCACGATTCAAATATCGACGAAATTAATTTATCGATTGAACAATTCTATTTTATCGACAGAGCTATTTATAATCTATCGATAATCTTCGAATCGGTCGAGTATACTTAAATTATTTCAGAACAATAATCTTCCACTACTTTTTTTTTTCTTTCACGTGTTCTTCTTATCGTTCTTTCTAAAAAAAAAAACGGAAAACGCAATTCTGTAATCTCGTTCATTGCTTAAAGTATTCTAAGCGTTGAAAAAGAATGTAAAAAAAAAAAAAAAAAAAAAAAAAAAGAAAAGAAAAGAAAAATAGGATCAGTCGTCCATTTTTCCCATCTCCGCGTGAGCCGCTTATTCGAACAATCTATTCGAGTGTATTAATTTTAATAAGTGTGAATCCATTATCATCATGTACAAGGGTTATGGCAAATGCTTAAAGGAAGGGATGGTATCCTCTTCCACGAGGAGAAGGAAGACAGAGAAAGAGAAAGAGAAAGAGATCTTACATATTAACAATATACATTAAATATACACTAGTTAGGGGAGGTCGTGGATTCACCAATTACCAAAATCAATCTTGTCAGCGACACGAAGGGAGAGCATGCAAATCAATCTTGAAAATCCCGACTGATTCTCATTACCACTGTCTTTTCAGGCATTTTTTGTTCTTAACATTATGGCGACAACTTTGGCTTTCTTCGTCAAAAATGGTGTCCTCTTCACACACGAATCGGAAATCGAGCACTTGCCTCGACGTAAATCCGGGAGAACAATAATGAAACAACCTACAGTCCCTATTGTCACCATAGAAACGGTACATCTCCTTCTCCAGGCAATTGAAACCGTCTCGCCTTTTCAACGATGTCGATTTTCGACTCAAAGGCCTGATCGTTGTCGATTCCATCTCTTCCACGTGTCTCTCAGTCGTCGATGAGGACTCCGAAGAGGTCATCGTTCGAGGAGTTGAAGCGATGACAGAAACTTCTGTCATATTTTGAACATCTATGAATTTGGTCGACGATGCAATCGATGTTTCATCTTGCGTAGTAGTTGGATTCATGGTTGGAGATGATGATTCATCGGGATAATCGGCAAAAGTCGTCGATAAAGTTGTCGTACTCACTATTTCCACGTCTACCAAAATAAAACTCTTATTTGACTTTTCTAAGGACTCTGTGCTAGCTGACTCGATTTCCATCAAGTTTTCAGTAGTGGAGGCAAGAGTAGTGGATAATCTAGAGATAGGATAAGGTGTGAAACTCTCTTCCTCGTTCTCTTCCTTCTTGACGTTCGTCGGGGATTTTTGTTCGCTTGGACTGGAGTCCTGATCATCCTTACTCTTTGCCGAAATGTTGTCTCCCCGTTCCATCTCGTTGACAAGCTTTAATTTGTCCTCGAGCACATTTTCTTCGTTCCCATTTTCACTCATATTGGCAATTATTGTCGACTGTACAGTCGATATTTCCGTGGTTTCCATCAAATTCTCCTCCATGGCCGTCGTGATAGCCATCATGGTTGTCGGTTTGCGAGTCAGCAAGGTTAGTTTTCTGATCACTGGTTTTGGTGCCAACTCGTTGTAAGATTTAGGCGGCTTTGCCGGTTTGGGATTGAGAAGGCTTATTCTAGGTTTGATTATCACGGGATTCGGAGTCGTCGTTGGAGGTATGTAATTATAATTTTTCCTAGCAGAGATTGGTTTGAATAATTTTGGAGGTGTTGGTCGAACGGTTGTTGTCGTAGTAGTAGTAGTAGTTGTTGTTGTTGTGGTTGTTGACGTTGTCGTCTGTAATAAATCTGTCTTCTCCGTGTTAAAGTCTTCAGGATTCTCAGTTCCCTCAGTTTTTTCAGACTCCGTCGTAGTTTCCAATATGTCCTCTTCAATTTTCTCATCAGTATCCTCTACTTTCCCATCGGCCAACATTTCTTTGTTACTCTTCTCGTCGCTTAGACTATTAGAGTTTGAAGATTCACGTTCTTTGTAATTATCGGGCTCGTAATTATCATCAACGTAATCATGAGCGGTGTTATCGACAATTTCTGACGATTTCTTAGATTCCAATATTCCGTCCTCTCTTCTATCCTTGGGTAATTCATCGGTGAATTTAAGAACCCCTTCGGTACTTTCTTCCTGATCGCTCAAAATACGTTTCTCGAGAATTTCTTCCTTTGGCGTTTCTTCGGAAATAGCACGTTCCAGGGAAGAAATAGTGGTGTCTTCGGAATTTTCAGAATCTTTGTAGTCGTTATCCTCATCCATTTCGTAAGTACTTTCGTAGAATGCCTCGGTAGAGTCACGCTGCTCTGTCGAATCTTCTTGAGAATTGATTTCCTCCTTCCTAGCAGTCGTGGAATACTCTTTTTCTTCCCCTTCTTCGCTTTCAATTTTCGCGTTTTTATCCTTCGATTTGAGAAGAGAGAAATCTTCTTCTGAAGAATCTTCGAGCTTCGCGCTTTTCTCCTCCTGAGAATTTTTCATTTCGTAGCTATCCTCTTCAAAATCTTCGCCATTGAGAACTGTGGTCGATTCGTCTTCCACGCTTTCGCGTTCAATCGAGGAATTCTTCTTAAGCGTTTCAGGCTTTCGTTCCATTTCTTCGTCTTCAAATTTTGTTTCCTTTTTTCCTCCAACTTGTCCTTCATCAAAGTTCACGTTCTCTTCATCTTTCAAAATCTTCTTGGACTCTTCTTCATGAGAAGTTTCCAAAGCTTTAGATTGCTTTTCCGAGGTCTCGTACTCGTTAACCTCTCCTTTTCGATTCTCTTTCCCCGAATCCTGTTCCTTACCCGTCTGCAGACTCTTTAAATAACCACCATGCTTGTTCACAGCTCTGGTATCGACTTCCTTCGAAGTTTGAGATTCTGGTTCCTCAAATATATTCTCGTCAATCTGTTCAATCTCAGGATTCACTCTCGTTGTACTTGTTTCCACATTTTGTTCAGGAAGATTATCATCAATTGATTTGACAGATTCGTTATTTTCCTTTTTCCTTGAACTTACTTTTCCTCTAGATCTGATCCTCGAACTTTTTCTTCCAGCAATTGGCTTCAACTCTTTCGATTTTTCCCTTCTTTTTTCGCCTTCTTCACTTTCCTTCTGTATTTTATCTTCAACGACGTCACGTTGGTCTTTCGAATTTTTCGAATCTTGCGTGGATTCTCTTTCCATTTTAATAGTTGCTTCTTCAGTCGTGGAAACGTGTTCATCTTTAGATTTCGAGTATTCTTCTGGATCAAGAACAACGACATCGATGACTCGTTCCGGTTTTCTGACCTCATCTTTCTCACTTTCGTCGTTAATCTTCTCATTCGAAATTTCTTGTCCCTCTTCTTCATCCTCCTTCGAATCCGATTCATCTTTCCCTTCCTCATCCACATCAACGTATTCTTCACCTTCTTCGTCCTGAGTATCCGACCTCAAATCAGGAATATCAAACTGTTCATCAGATTTACTCCTTTCGTCCTCCTGCTCCTCTTCTTCCGTATCATCCTCGTATTCCCTCGCCTTGAAATTCTTAGAGGCCTTCGTTTCCAGATCCTCCAACTCGGAATCCTTCTCCCCATTAACGATACTTTTATCAATTCCCTGTAACCTGCTCCCCTCGAACGCGTTACGAATAGCCTCCTCCGTGAACTCGTCCCCGAACAAGATATCCCTGAACCTCATCAGACTCTCTTTGATCGATCGAAAATCCCTTCCGTCACTCTCGTTCTCAACGTTCGAACTACTTGCCACTCCCCTATTCTTCTCGGAACCTTCTTCCTCGCCATAAGAAACCATAGAATTCTTCGATCTCTTCACCCTCCAACCACTTTTCCCTTCGTCGACCACTGCACGTCTGCCGTTCCGAATTTTAGGGACGTCCCTGTAGAAAGGATCGAACGACTCGTCACCCTCCTTGTAATCGTCGTAGCTGGCAGGAATGGTCGGAAGGGGAAGAGTGACCAACTGGGTGGTGTTCAGAGGTCTGCCAGATTCGTCGCTCACGCTTGCTTTGGCCGTCACGATTACCCTGGATTGAGAAGGTAGCAAGGACGAGGGGTTCTGGACTATTCTCTGAAGATCTGGGGGCGGCAGGTTGATGGTGATCTGGTGGGGCTTCAATTGAGGGATCGGTATAGGTGGCAGCACGTGTATGTGCTGAGTGACTTGTTCGTTAACGGGTTGGGAGGTTTGGGGCGGTTTCGACGAGGTTCTCGGGGTTGGATAGAAGGATCTGATCGTCGTTTCGTCGGTTGCCGGGGTTGGAAGGAAGTTTCCCGAGATTCTTTGCTGCTGTTGGGAGGTCTGGCTTTTCGTTTGCCCGGTTCGTGACGACGATTCCGACGTTGGAACAGGCGAGATCGTCAATTTTGAGATCTGGAAAGAGGAAGAGGGCAATGTAATAAGAAATAGAAATAAAAATTAAAAATCGGATAATTCTTCTCACCTTTCCTTTACTGGTCGATTGGATAGCCTCCAAAGGTCTGACGCTCTGCTCCCCCGATATCTGTTCACGATAGTGGGACGTCTCTCTGGGATTGTTACTGTGGACAAATTGCTCCGTGGTGCTGGCGGTTATCCCGTGGTTATGAAAAATAGGATTTATCACCCCATTCCCATTGCTGTTCAACAACGTTTGTATGGTGGACGAGGTCGAGTGGTGGAACAACGGCGTGACAGTGGACGGTTCGTTGCTGCGGATGATCTGAGGGCTCGAAGTCGAGCCGTACCTGATCTGATGATGAACCGGTTGACCCGGTTGAACGGTTGTCGAGCTGATTCCCTGGTTGCTGAACAATTGGTACGAGGTTGCTTGCTGATTGTTTTTCCTTTCCCCGTTGTTGTTGTGGAATATGTACTGGTGATGGTATCCACCGTTTTTATCGTCGTAAAGGGACTTGGACTGGCTCGTGTGCACTTGAGGGAACGGAGGCTGAGGTTGATAGTGTTGGGGATAGCCGGTGGGGTGGGGGAAGGAGTTGGATGCTGGCGTGGTGCTGGACGATTTGCTCGGTTTCGACGTCGTCGTGCTGGTCGTCGTTGTGGTGGGTCGAGCCGACGTGGTACGTTGATGATGCTCGTCCGTTGGATCCGATTGATCGACGTCGTCCTCGCTGTTTTCGTGCAAACTACAAGAAAACCAGGTTTCTGAATTTTGGAATATTATTTATTATATCGGATAAATTTGAACTTTCTTTCTCTTCTTCTTTAAGTTGGCAACTAAGTAATTGCGGATTTTTTTTTAGAAAATCAAAGACAATTTTTTCATGGAACTAAATAACTTTATTCTGTAATGCGTTGCCCATTTTGATCAATGACCTTTTGCCATCTTTCAGGCATCATAATCCCACGTTCATAAAACTTCTGGTTTTTATTAGCAAAAAACTGAATCAGGTACGATTTGATATCATCATCATTATTGAAATTTTTACCATTCAAGGAGTTTTGTAAAGATCGAAACAAAAAGTAATCAGATGGTGCAAGGTCAGGACTATATGGTGGATGAGGCAAAACATCCCAACCAAGCTCCAATAATTTTTGCCGAGTGACCAAAGATGTGTATGGCCTTGCATCGTCATGATGGAATACAACACCTTTTCGATTTGTCAATTCGGGCCGCTTTTCTTCAACTGCATTGTTTAATTTCGTTAGTTGTTCAATGTAGACAACAGAATTGATCGTTCGGTTGGGTGGTAAGAGTTCAAAATAGACAATTCCTTTGTAATCCCACCAAACTGATAACAAAACCTTTTTTCGATGAATACCAGCTTTTGATGTTGTTCGAGCTGGTTCACGTGGCCTGCTCCACGATCTTTTCCGCTTGATATTGTTGTAAACAACCCATTTTTTATTGCCAGTTATCAGTCGTTTTAAAAATGGATCATTTTCATTACGTTTCTTTAGCAAATCGCAGCTGTTAATGCGTTGCGTTAAATGCTTTTCTTTCAGTTCGTGAGGAACCCATGTATCGAGTTTTTGAACATAGCTAAGTTGTTTTAAGTGGTTTTCAATGCATGTATGTGATATGATATATGAAGCTTCTCTACAATCTACGAGTTGTACTGCGACGATCCGAATCGATTATTGCTTTGATTAGATCGTCATCAACTTCAACTGGACGACCAGAGCGTTTTTCGTCTTTGAGTGAAAAATCACCAGAACGAAATTTGTCGAACCAATTTTGACACTGCCGTTCTTTTAAGGCTTCGTCGCCATAAACAGCACGTAACTTTTTGTGAGCTTGCGATGCGTTTTTGCGAAAATAAAAAAGCAAAATATGACGATAATGTTCCTTTTGATTTTCCATTTTTCAACGAACGCCAAACGAAAACTATGCAACCGATCAAAAAACTTTTTTTACTGATTGCCAACTAAACAAATAAACAAAATGTGTTTTACATTTGGACTACGCCAGCAAACTTAAAAATTCAACTGAAGCCATCTATGAGTGAAATCCGCAATTACTTAGTTGCCAACCCAATATATCTCTCGATATACAAGGATATGTACGAAAGGAGAGCAATGAAGGAGCGATTGATGAAAAATCAGAGAGCGATTACCACGCCTCTCTTTTACCCACGTAAATAAAATCGACAGGTATGCGTGTTAATGCACCTTTGGTCCTTACGAAATACGAATGGGAGACGGGTGAACGTCCAGACGGTCGTTAGGAAACATTTCGTGCGCGACAAGTGAACCGAGTCGCGACAATAACTATTTTCACTTCGCAGCAACGCGCGAATTCCCGTTTCGCGAGAATGAAAATGTTGTAGATTCTCGATAGCGGCGCGTGTATAAATATTTTATTTCATTTTGAACAGATTTATCGACGTATTTATGTGGTTTAAAAGAAGAACATTATATTTTCAATATGAAAATAATTATACTTGATTTATTAAATAATCCCCCCATTTGTATCGTAATATTATATAATAAGCTAAATGAAGCTAACAGGTTCAAAAATTTTTATATAAATATTTATTTTTAAGCACATAAATTTTTATAGTATTAATTAAATTAATAAATTGCATTTAAAAATTAATATAAAATTATATTATATCTAATTTTAAAGTAATAATATCTGATAAAAGAAATATTTTGATAAAATATTCATGTATACTTAATTTATATACTATTACTTAATAATAATTAATTATTATTTTCTTCATAAATTTTAAATATCACTGATTCATTATACTTTTAGTCATACTCTTTGAACTAATAATAAATTCAAATAACATCATTTATTCAATACTTATAGAATTTGGAACAATTATTATTCAAATAATTTAAAGTGGATAATTCTTCAGCGATATTCCTTTTTAAAAGAAAAAAAAAAGAATAATCGAAATCGAGTAAATTGAAGAAATTGAATTAATCAAAATATTGCGAATAATCTCACCTGAGAGTGACCGCGTTGTTTCCATAGAGTTCCAAATTCAGGTTGTAGAATCGCTCGCTCTTGCTGCAATCGACCTCGTCGACCCTCTCGCAAACCCTGGTTTCCTGATCGAACACGGTCCCATTCAGACAGAGGAACTTTATGTCCATAATCTCGTCTGAAACCAAGTCTCATGGTGAAGGACAGGGTGATTATTCGGGGATGCTCTTTTTTTTGGGTCACGATTACTCGTCTCAACGCCTTTTATTCCAATCTTAATCGTACATATTCGAATAAATTATAAAATCTATATTTTTAACTACAATAAATGATATGATATAATAAAAACTTTTTAAGGAAATGTAATGACACGTAAAGAAATTCAAACAAAAAACAAATACGATGCAAACAAATCTCCAATAATAAAATTTCCAAAAATAATTAATTAAAAATATGATAAACATAAATTTAAATATTTTAAATATTTAAACATAAATTTCCAAAAATAATTAATTAAAAATATGATAAACAAGGAGGAGGGAAAAAATAGACAGTGTTTTAACAATATACATCATCAAAGGTTGGATGATCGTGAGGATCGAAGCCAGACCAGATCGTCTCGACTTAGGTCAGTAAACGTTCCTTCGACGACCGTGACATTCTCTACGGAATGATCTCTCGATCGATTACGAAAACTTGGATCGACGCTTGCCAAGCCAGCCAGGGCGGGCCTCTCGATCCTTCGATCGAGATCTATTCACGTCTGATCACGACGCCTGTTCCTTAACTTAATTATCGTATCTAGTCGCCCAAGGATCTTCGAATGATTAATCGTTTTAACGTTGATCAAAAAAAATTTCTTTTTCTCTTTTTCTATTCTCAATAAGAAGCAAGCAGAAGAAGAGTTTATTTGATTGGGATTGGTTCGATTAAATTTTTCTTTTTTCTTTTTTTAAAGATATTCCTTTTCTCCTTTTGCTGAATTACCTTTTTGACCGATGGTGCAAACGTGGAACATTTGACATCCGACTTCAACATCGGCGTAATATCCACCGATCACTTTCCCCTGGCACGAGAAATTCGTCTCTGGCAAATTGTCGAAGTCCAAATACTTGAACAATATATTACGAATACGAAATTAATTTAAATGAAATGCAATAGTAATAATAATAATAATAATAATAAAAATACTCACGCCAGGTTCCCCCGCGCTGCATAACAAGGAGCCATGCTGGAGGTTGAGAATCGACAATATAACTGCAAAAAGTAAATAAATCATTCACATAGAGAAAATTAATTTCTGTGATCTGAATAAAATTTAGATAAAAATTTGGTGGAAGAGGGAAAGAGGAGATAAGAAAATGGCCGGGAGAGGAAAAGTGTATTTTCAATTCACGCAAGGGAAAAACGAAAGAAAGGATCGCGTGTTCAGCGCGAGGATAATTTACTGGACTAATTTAATAGTTTGCGCAATAACTCCTATTCGGAGACCCTGTTACACCAGTCGCAGTTATAATTACAAGCGACTATCAACACGCACCTAGGTCGTTGCTCTAGGAACATTCCACGCCTGTTTCATAAATTTTATCTATTTTTAACTAAATGCTTGCTGTAAGCAATCTCGTAAACGATAACTTCTTGCTGGTTACGTTGTTGGTTAAATACCTTGTTACCGAATCGAATATTAAAGTATTAAAAAAAGAAAATCGTACGAGTAATTGTGTACAAAGTATTCTTCAGTTACGTAAAATTATAACTCAAACTTCAAGGAAAAATATAATTTCACGAATACTGTAATTTTAAGGACTTGTCGAAGGAAGGATGAATCAAAAATTAAATTTAAAATCGAAGTAAGAATAATTTCAAATTCGCTTGAAAAAAGAAAAATTCCCAAAATTTGTTCTCCTCTTTCAAATATCTCTTTCTCCTTGCGTAAAGCAGGGCCGATTTCAGAATCATCTGTCATCGGATCCATGCAAGGCATTGATTTCAATCGTGGGGACAAACAAAAAAAATGATTGTTGAATAAAATAGAATGCAGTAGAGCGGGGGAGGGAGAGAATCGATCGGCGATCGAGTGGCCAGTTATAGGCCGAGGTCATCCGGTGTGGACCATCCAATCAGAAAGAGATCTGGTCGATCTCTCGCGAATCTAATATTCGAGGTCTTTTGCTCGAGCTGCAATCGATTTCCATGATATGATTGATTCGAAGCCTCTTTAGAGGCTTAATAAGAAAGGAGTAATTCTTATTAATAATTTCACTTTTGAGTGAACAGTTGAGACGATTAAGAGACATGATTCGGTTACATTGTGGAAGAGGGGGCGATTATGATATAAGGTGAAAATTGAAGAGAGTTGATTGGAAATTGCATAAACTGCATTAGAGTTGATTGAATATTCCTTTTGAGGTGTATTAATGCTGTTAAAGTTAAAGTTGTCAAGGTAATTTTGGAATGTTGTTGTAAAAGAATAAAGATTTTAAATTGGATAATATAAAAACTTTAATGGAATATAAGATATAAATTCTTTGGATACAAATAAATTTCATTTGTATAATGGTCATGGAACAATTACGGAGTATTTGTATTTTGAAAACGATATTTGTTTTTAGGATAATAGGATTTGTTTAAGGATAATAAATTTTGCCCCAAGAAGAAGAAGAAGAAGAAGAAGAAGAAGAAGAAGAAGAAGAAGAAGAGGAAAAAGCATAATTTTGATTTCTACGATGGAATTCCACGATATCTAGACTTTCCATTTTTTCCTCCTTTCCCTTTCCAAATCTTCATAATATATTCCTCTTTATGTCCACTTTAACGAATCATTATAATAATTTTGTTTCGCAGTATCGTTAATCCAGATGCTTTTTTTTTTTTTTTTATTCCAAACATAGCATAAAAGCACGATCATTTATTAGAAAGCGAGATATTTATTACGAAATAAAGGAATCTTCTTCCAAAGTCTCTTGTCGTCATTAAAATCATCAAATGAATTTACGATTTAGAATGTGTGTGTATATATATATATATATATATATATATATACGAAAAAAGTTTTTATCAATTATTGAAAATTAAGGAGGGGAAAAAAAAGTCTTAAAATTTATTATATTCAATAATGACGAAACATTAACGTAATGCGAAAACAAATGAAAAATATAAATAATAAAATATATATATTTTTCACAGACTCTCACCTCTAAACCCGATGATCGTTCCGTCATCTCTAGAAAGTTGTGCAAAATTATTAATGACATTGCTTCTTAAGAAATTGACGGAAACTATGATCACGTGACATAATGCTGTCCTAAGAAATACCTAAGCGAAAAGTCGACGAATTTCCAAAGAAATTTTGAGAGGAAATTAAAATTTGTGTTACTCGAATTGGAATAATTTGTACAAAATTAAAACCTTCTTGCTTTATAAGCAAACTTCTTCAAACTTCTCAAAACGTTACCATCATGTGAAATTACAATTGTTAAAAGTAACACGATTAATTTTTTTTGATTAACAGATACAAAGTTCCAAACTCGATTAATCTTCTCTCAACATTATAATGTGATTTCAAATTATTGACAAGAGAAAGAGAGAGAGAGAGAAAAATAAGCAAACTTCTTCAAACTTCTCAAAACGTTACCATCATATTACATAAAATTACAATTGTTAAAAGTAACACGATCAATTTTTTTTGATTAACAGATACAAAGTTCCAAAATTTTTTTTATCGATTAAAATTAAATTATAATCCTTCTCGATTACTCTTCTCTCAACATTATAATGTGATTTCAAATTATTGACAAGAGAAAGAGAGAGAGAGAGAAAAGTAAACAAACTTCTTCAAACTTCTCAAAACGTTACTGTCACATTACGTGAAATTATTAAAAATAAAATTGTTAAAAATAACATGATCGATTTTTTTTGATTAAAAGATACAAAATTCCAAACTCGATTTTCTCTCAACATTACAACATGATTTCAAACTATAATTGACAAAAGAGAGAGAGAGAAAAAAAAGTAAGCAAACTTCTTCAAACTTCTCAAAACGTTACGTGAAATTACAATTGTTAAAAGTAACACGATCAATTTTTTTTGATTAACAGATACAAAGTTCTCAAAACAAACTCGATTACTCTTCTCTCAACATTACAACATGTTTTCAAACTATAATTGACAAAAGAGAGAGAGAGAAAAGAAGTAACTAATCATCGGCTGTGAGTTAACAGACACAACAACCGTACCATTCGTTAACTAAAATTGGATTATTCTTCTCAATTACCGCTCAAACATCTTTTCAAACATCTTCCAACACCGTACAACCGTCTCGTTCAATTATCAGCATTAGAAATCGGCACGAGATCACACGTTCCACTTCCCGAGCACGAAGCTCGATTCCTTATCGGGTGCACAAACATATCCAAACGAGATCCAACCGAGTGTATATATATATATATATATAATATATATATATATATATATATATATATATATATAAAGCGATCATCAATTTATATCCGATAAATAATTGAACGTCAAAAGGAGAACGATAATCAAGGATCATCAAGTGATCGTTACCGGTCATCGGCATATTTTGTAACCGTCTTTCGTCCAGAGATTCGCGATTTCAATCTCTAAGTTCGTCGTTATAATCCATCTCCTCCCTTTCCCTCCTAGTTCTCTTTCCATCCATGGTGATCTTACACCTCTGTCTTCATTCTTCTCCGCGGTAGCATCTGGCATCTGACTAGGCAGTGATATAATCCCTTCAGCATGTAACGCCTGTGTGTGAATCCCGTGACATTTAGTTCTGCCAACTGGCCGACCCGACTCGTCTCCACGGACGGACAAATTCTTGACAGCTTTTTTGTTTCGGACAGAATGTGTAGCAGGAAATTTCAAGGAATAAGAATCAATCATGTAATAATTCGATTGTTTTATAAAATCATACGATCAAGCATTTTTTTGATTTTTTTCTTTGAAATTTGAATTAAAAATTTTAAAATTTCAGAGGAACACGATTTTGAGGATCTTGAAGTTTCGATATATTGGAATAGAAATTAAATATCGTGATGTTATATATAAAGTACTTTAAAATAAATTTTGACAAGCAAAATTAATAAACCTATCAAATCATTTTTCAAATACGATTGTTTGTTAAATTTGCTTTTACAAAATTATACGATCAAACATTTTTTTGATTTTTTTTTTTTTGAAATTTGAATTGAAAATTTTAAAATTTTAGAGAAACACGATTTTGAGGAATCTTGAAGTTTCAATATATTGGAATAGAAATTGAATATCGTGATCTTATATATAAAGCAGTCTAAAATAAATTTTGACAAGCAAAATTAATAAACCTATCAAATCATTTTTCAAATATGATTGTTTATTAAATTTGCTTTTACAAAATTATACGATCAAACATTTTTTTGATTTTTTTTTTGAAATTTGAATTGAAAATTTTAAAATTTTAGAGGAACACGATTTTGAGGAATCTTGAAGTTTCAATATATTGGAATAGAAATTGAATATCGTGATATTATATATAAAGCACTCTAAAATAAATTTTGACAAGCAAAATTAATAAACCTATCAAATCATTTTTCAAACGATTGTTTATTAATTTTGCTTTTCAAAATTTATTTTAGAGTGCTTTATATATAACATCACGATATTCAATTTCTATTTTAATAAAATTGAAACTTCAAGATTCCTCAAAGTCGTGTTCCTCTGAAATTTTAAAAGATTATAATTTCATCTTTTTTTTTTTTTTTTTTTTCTTTGTAAGAAGATCTACGTACTTGGTTAAATTGCCTTCATACACCGTCCAATAAGATCTGAGAAATGAAAAGTACTAATCTTAAATCGCCGATTACACAAGATTATGCAAATTATATTCTGTTTAATTTTCCGGATACTTACGCGGCTTGCCTATGGGAAATTCGTTCGGCTAAAGTTTCTAACCTGTAGGTGTACAAATGATTTCCGTTTGTTTAACGAGCCTCGATTTATGGAAACGAGCGATACTCGGATCATAATGCGATTAAAGCAACTGCACTGTATTACGTTAATAAATATTATTACAGTTATTCGTAATCATATCTTACTTAATATATAATTTCTATAAAAATTCTCTCCTAATTTCATCTCTATTATCCAAATTGTAATTTGAAAAATTAAAAATTGTAGAATTATACAATTTGATTGATAAATACTGAACGATCGATTTGGGGACGTGTGATCGATTATTATTCGAAATATTATTCGACAATCGGCGTTTCTCACGAGTTATCAAACGAACGGAGACAATTAGCACTTTAGGTATTCACGGTGGAAGATCGACAATGGGACAATTAAATCTTGAGAAATAAATAAAATAATCAAAGAGAGAAGAAACGTAGAAACATAGCCCGAAGATCTGAATTAGCATATGTGGAAATATGGAGATTAATAATCTTTTGGAAGAGAAATTTTGGAATTTTTTTCCAATATTTTCAACATTCTCGAGGAGAGAAGGAAGATGGCGTTGTTCCGCAAAGCGAACGAAGAAGAAGAAGAAGAAACCGAGGCGCCCGATTATCGCAACAGTTACAGCCATTACCGTGATATTACCGTTAGTTACAGTAGCGTCTTCGAGACGTTGCTACATCCACCAGGAAAATTGCTCAATATCGCTCGTCTCTCGAACGCTCTCCGCTCGAGATTCCTTTTCCCTCATTTTTCCCAATAAACGTATCGTAAAATACCTTTTCGTATGTAATTTTCTTCCTCCCCTAATATAATTCTAATAAGATCGATTCATCGGTGAATCTTGCTCGATTTCTCGAAAAATCTTTAACATAATTGAAACGCACGATAATTGGATAATTGTTGGACAATTCGGCCAAAAGATGTGATAATAAATTTCTAAAACGAAAGAGCGACGAAAGAAAAATGGAGAGTTTGAAAAATTTGTGACTCGATTTCTCGAAAAATCTTTAATATAATTGAAACGCACAATAATTGGATAATTGTTGGATAATTCGACGAAAAAATGTGATAATAAATTTCTAAAACGAAAGAGCGACGAAAGAAAAATGGAGAGTTTGAAAAATTTGTGATTCGATTTCTCAAAAAATCTTTAATATAACTGTTCGATTTTTCGAAAAATCGAGAGAAATTATCTTTAACATAATTGAAACGCACGATAATTGAATAATTGTTGGACAATTCGACCAAAAGATGTGATAATAAATTTCTAAAACGAAAGAGCGACGAAAGAAAAATGGAGAGTTTGAAAAATTTGTGATTCGATTTCTCAAAAAATCTTTAATATAACTGTTCGATTTTTCGAAAAATCGAGAGAAATTACCTTTAACATAATTGAAACGCACGATAATTGAATAATTGTTGGACAATTCGACCAAAAGATGTGATAATAAATTTCTAAAACGAAAGAGCGACGAAAGAAAAATGAAGAGTTTGAAAAATTTGTGACTCGATTTCTCGAAAAATCTTTAATATAATTGAAACGCACAATAATTAAATAATTGTTGGACAATTCGACCAAAAGATGTGATAATAACTAAACTAATAAAATTCTAAATTCTATAAAATATATTGATCTAAAGCAAGAATATAAAATTCATATAACCAATGATAAAAAAACATTATTATTGGTCTATAAATAAATAAATTTGAATAATTGAAAAAAAATCACTTTTTAGATAATAACTTTAATGCATCACTAAAAATATTCCAAATAACATAATTTTATTTGGCCCTTTTCAATCTTGAATATACCCTAAAATCTTTCGTTCTAACAAAGTTAAAAATGCAACCCTAATTAAAACTACAAACAACAAACAACTATTAAAATTAATAAATTAATTAATACCCAAATTATTATTTATTAACTTGAATATTAATATAATTAAATCCTAAATTTAATGCACTTTTATGCCAAAATAATTAACAATTTATTTATTAATAAACCTTATTTATAAATAATTTACAAATTAAAGTCCTTTCGTACAATTAATTTATTTTTTATTATAGATAGAAACCAATCTGACTTACGTCGATTCGAACTCAAAACATATAAAATTTTAAAAGTCGAACAGATTTAAAAACTTAAACTACTGCGCCTAATTTTTATCTTAATTCAAGGTCGCAAACATCTTTATCTATATGGTCTATCAAAAGATATTAATTATAACTAATAATTTCTAAAAAGCGACGAAAGAAAAAATGAAAAAAAATTTTGTTTCCAGGTGGCTCGACAGTCTATCTATTTTTCTGATATACGATCATCGCTTCTTCGGCAATAGAATGATATTCCGTGTAAAACTCGGCTTGCAAGCGAGGAGGTGAAAGGTGCTCTTCTTACGTGATTTTACAATACACCCGCGTGCCCTTTCGACTCCAATAAAACCAGCCGGCTTTCGACCGATCCGATCGAACTCTTCCTCCGTGAAACGTCCTCAAAAGAACACGGTATTTTTAGAATCGTTCAAGATTCATTCGCGCAACAGGAAGTTCTGGATTGAAATGTTAAAAGGTATTGTTTCACTATATATATTAATCACTGCACGTTGAAACAACGTGTTACATAATATTTTCTCTATCATTCCTCTCCTTTTCTCCAATTTTTCTCCAAATTCAGATGTTCTTCGTTCTCGTAAATTTGTTTAATTTAATTTTTCAACGTGTTCCATTTAAAGTATCGTTTCTTGGAAAGAAATACCTGAAAAATGGGAGAGTAAGAGGCTGTTGATCAAGAAAAGGAAAGATGGAAGAAGAGCAAGGATGAAAGTGAAAGAATCGTTTCACGAAGGACGAGAAGCTGACAATTTGATCGATATATATGTACACGTCATCGCTTTCTAACGATCGTGATGTCGCATCGTTCGGGTAAATGGAGCGGCGAGAAAATTAAGTTTCGCGCGCGATTGTTACATAAATGGATCTGGTCGATGCGATTTCCTTTTTTTCCTTTTTTTTTTTGAAAGAGTTTTTTTTAATTGAAGAAGTTAGGAGAGGGAATCATCTTAGACTTTTAGGAGAATTTAATATTCTTATCTTTTTAATTATTATATAACAAGATTTAATTATTATATAATTGGGATACGAGTTACGTAATTTCAAAATTCACGGAACTTTGTAGATCGGTTGTAAAATTTACAACCAGTTGCACAACATCCATTTTGAAGGTCCAGCATAATAATCCTGAAAAGGAACAAAGGTAATTTCTATTTCCTCCTTTTCCTTCAATAAAGTCTATAAATTCACCAGAATTTCGAAATATATTTTTTTCTTTCTTATATTCCATAAGAAGAGAGAAAAATTGCCACTCTTAAACTCGATCTTAATAATTCTAGATAATTTCAAAGAGATAATCGACATTAATCATTTCCTCGAAAAATTAACCGTTTCGCCATCCATTAATTCTACCATTTCTATTCAAAAATATAAACGTATAATTTGAAAAAAAAAGAGGAAGAAGAAAATTCTTAAATCCTTGCCCAATTTTCGCGAAGATTGATTCGAGGTCCGCCATTTTCTCTTGCAAAAGCTACAAAACCTAACCTCTCACCTCTTCTCCAAACACTTCTCTTCTCCATTGCCAAACATAATAATAATCCTACGATAATCTCTCTCTCTCTCTCTCCGGTTGCATGCTCCGCACACAGACAGCTCTCTGTCAGCTCCATTGTTCGCACCTGCGTTTCCAAGTTGCCGGCGAAGAATAAATATTTAACAGGTGGTTAAAGAAGGGGAGGTTGTAGAAGTCGGTGTAGAAAGCGTGCCTCTCGTTCTATCTCTAATACATCGATATATCCCGCGACGAGAAGAAGGCGACAACGCGGCCCGCAGGTGAAAGTTTACAAAAGGATGAGAGAATTCGGACGGCGGTGCTCGAAACGTCCTCATAAATATTCAACGGGACGAATGATCCCGGACGGGGTCCTCTCTCTCTTTATAAATTTCTTGCAGGTATTTTTCAAACTTCCTCCAACTTCCCTCGAAACGAAAAAAAAGATGTTTTGATGTCGAGGAGGGGAATATTTTTATTGTTTCTTTTGTTCGAATCGAAGTTTATATCATATTTAATTAGCGCAATTTTAGAGAAGATATTGCAAATTGGCTCTCGTACATGTTGCTTCACTTGAGAAAGAAATTTCCATTGTCTACTATAAATAGAGTTTATTAGCATAATTATGTGTCCGGGCAATCAGGCTGGCGTGCTCTGTTCGACAGAGTAGGCAGACAATGTCAATCCAGGTCAAATAGTGGAATATCTAAGTATAAAGTCACGTTTGTGAAACAGCGAGAAAACACACCTTTCAATTTTATCCTTTTTCCACTGTTATAATCATTGATGCATTGATTATTCGGTAGTCGTATTGAAAAAAAAAAGAAAGAAAGAAGAAAAGGAGAAACAATGAGACAAAGTATTTTCTTACTTCGATCGTATACTCTTCTCAATTAACTTGTGAAACAGACGCTCGTATAAATTCTTCACGCGATATGATATTTTCAAGGAATGAATACAAATGAATTTGAATGAAAAGTTGGAACGTTATTTAGAAAATAAGAAATTAAGAGATTTAAATGTTTGGAAGTATATATATATATATAAAATATTAAAAAAGGAATAATATCTCGTCGAAATTCGAAGAGAAAGCAAGAGCTTCGATTCAAAATTCTTTAGCTTTATTATAATATTATTTAATTGGAATCGCAGTATATCGAAATAATTGTGAAGAAAGACGAAGGAATTGCGCGAGGGAACGTGGAATATGAGGAATTTTGCTGGTACACGAATTCCACGATACGAGGCCATAAAAATACGGCAAGTATGGAAAGAAAAATAGCACGAAATCGTTGCCGTGCCGGTTTCCAATGCATCGCTCCAAGGAGTTCATAAACTGAAAGTGGCGCGGCGATCGAGCGGATCAATTTTATTTCCTCGATGGAACGTGCCGATCTGGTGTGCGCTTACGACGGCGAGAACACGCGTATATTCGATGGAGGAGGGCGGCGATCTATCGATCTGTGAGCGCGTTCCTCGCGGATACGTGAAAATCAACCGAGTTTCGTAACGCGGAGCGTTGAAGTAGACTTCCTGTTTCTTCGGTTTGCATACCGATTCGAATCATTTTCACCTCGATTCGTTCGAATTCGAATCATTCATCAAAATCGATAATTGTATAAATATTAATCGATAATAGTTCAGTTCAGATCAGATAGTTTGCCATCGTAATTATGAAGTTTTTCTTGCAATTCATTACGTTACATCGGATAATACTTTCTCTTCAAAGAAATAATATGTGGTAATATTGTAACGGAAAATGAAAGGAGATGTTAAATAATTTCATTTCTTAAATTGCAATTCCCTTCCTTTTTATCAAATGTTCTTTATATGATATTTTAAATTCTAATTTTTTTCCTCCTTTTCTTTCTTCTTATCAAACGTTCTTTATCTTATCATATTTTAAATTTCAATTTCCCTCCTTCCTTTCTTCTTTTTATCAAATGTTCATTCAAAAGTTCTTTTTATCATATCCTAAATTCCAATTTCCTTTTTTTCTTCTTTTTTATCAAATGTTTGTCGTTTAAAAATATGTATAAAAAGAAATAAATAAATAATTTCATTTCTTAAATTTCCTTTCCTTTCTTCCTTTCCTCTTTTTATCATTCAAATATTCTTTTTATCATATCTTAAATTCCAAGTTCCTTCCTTCCTTTCTTCTTTTTATCAAATGTTCTTTTTACCATATCTTAAATTCCAAGTTCCTTCCTTCTTTCTCAAATGTTTAAAAATATATATAAAAAAAAATAAATAAATAATTTTATTTCTTAAATTACAATTTTCTTTTCTTCAATTATTACAATTTTCTTTTTATCATATCCTAAATTCCAATTTCCTTTTTTTTTTCTTCTTTTTTATCAAATGTTTATCGTTTAAAAATATATATAAAAAAAAAATTTTTATTTCTTAAATTGCAATTTCCTTTCCTTTCTATCTCTCCTCTTTTTATCAAATATTCTTTTTATCATATTCTAAATTCCAAGTTCCTTCCTTTCTTTCTTCTTTCTTTCTCAAATGTTTAAAAATATAGATAAAAAAATAAATAAATAATTTTATTTCTTAAATTACAATTTTCTTTCCTTTCTTCTTTTCTTCTTTATCAAATGTTCATTCAAATATTCTTTTTATCATATCTTAAATTTCTCTCCTTGCTTTCTTCTTTTTATCAAATGTTCATTCAAATGTTTTTTTTATTATATTTTAAATTCCAAGTTCCTTCCTTCTTTCTCAAATGTTTATCGTTTAAAAATATATATAAAAAAAAAAAAATAAATAATTTTATTTCTTAAATTCCAATTTCCTTTCTTTTTTTCTTCTTTTTTATCAAATGTTTGTCGTTTAAAAAATATAAAAAGAAACAATAATATAAATAATTTCATTTCTTAAATTTCCTTTCTTCCTTTAATAATATAAATAAATAATTTCATTTCTTAAATTTCTTCCTTTCCTCTTTTTATCAAATGTTCTTTTTATCATATCCTAAATTCCAAGTTCCTTCCTTCCTTTCTTCTTTCTTTCTCAAATATTTATCGTTTAAAAAAATATAAAAAAAATAAATAAATAAATATAATTTCATTTCTTAAATTTCCTTTCCTTTCTTCCTTTCCTCTTTTTATCAAATGTTCTTTTTATCATATCTTAAATTTCCCTCCTTCCTTTCTTCTTTTTATCAAACGTTCCTTTTTATCAAATATTCTTTTTATCATATCTTAATCCCAATTTCCTTCCCTCCATCCTTCCTTCTCGTCAAATATTCTCGTCAAATATTTGAAAATATAAATCCCGAATGCTAGAATGGTAGAAACTCGCAAGAAACTCGCGAGAACACACGTTTTACGACGCGCGCGAGGGGATATATCGTGCGGTGAACCTGCGTAACCGGTGGCCTCCACTTCCGGTTCGGATCCGGACGCGGCGCTCTCCGCGTTTCCGTGGGTTTCTGGATTACGTGCCGCCGCGCGACGCGCTGAACGTGCCGGTTCATTATGAGCCAAGAAAGCGAGAAAGAGGCGAGAAGCGGAGTCATTGCTATTCGAGGGCCGCCGCAGGAAACGGAAATTCCCGATTATCCACGAGACACGGCGAGTATCCTCGGATCTCCTCCGTATTCCGTGTTATTCACACGTTCACGCAGCGATACGGGCGTAAAATGTTGAAAATTCTCCAGTATCGATCAATATTTCTTTCTTTCTCTCTTTTCAATTATGAAAATCATAAATTACAAATTTAATAATTACGTTCATAACAACGTATCTTAATAGACAATTTTAGATTCTTATTTGTTTGATTTCTATTTGATTTTTGTTTTAAATAATATTTAAAAAAAAATATGTTACGTATTATATTTTGTCGAATTAACGATGTTTTCGATTATTTTAACGATTTGATCGGAGCTTGAAAGGGGCAAAGAAGTTTTGAAAATTTTTAATAAAGGCTTGAGCGAGACGCGAGAGATTTATGTGATTTATTTATTAATTATCAGAATCATAAATTACAAATTTATAATTACGTTCATAACAACGTATCTTTATAGACAATTTTAGATTGTTATTTGTTTGATTTCTATTTGATTTTTGTTTTAAATAATATTTAAAAAAAAAATATGTTACGTATTATATTTTGTCGAAAACACGCGATTAACGATGTTTTCGATTATTTTAAGGATTTGATCGGAGCTTGAAAGGGGCAAAGAAGTTTTGAAAATTTTTAATAAAGGCTTGAGCGAGACGCGAGAGATTTATGTGATTTATTTATTAATTATGAGAATCATAAATTACAAATTTATAATTACGTTCATAACAACGTATCTTAATAGACAATTTTAGATTGTTATTTGTTTGATTTCTATTTGATTTTTGTTTTAAATAATATTTAAAAAAAAATATGTTACGTATATTTTGTCGAAAACATTAACGATTAACGATGTTTTCGATTATTTTAAGGATTTGATCGGAGCTTGAAAGGGGCAAAGAAGTTTTGAAAATTTTTAATAAAGGCTTGAGCGAGACGCGAGGAATTTAATTTTCCTCGATCAAGGTAGACATAGGTTGTGATTCATGCCTCTGATCCTGACTTTTCTGACACATGTCGTCATCGACGCGCGTACACAGGAACACGTGTCTACTCACGCAAGCGCGTACGAAGCACGAGGGAGTTTCATTGAGGAGCAGAAAGATGAATGAGTCAAGGAAGCGGACGTCATTCACAATAAATGTCATTCTCGTGGACATGTTCTGTCAATAGCCACGCGAATTTTCGAACATTTTTTTTCTTTTTTATCGTCGCTCAATAATACATTATTCGATAGAATATTTGTTTTTGTTTTCTTTTATACGAAATTTCTTTTAAAAATATTCTTGAAAAATATTTTTTTGAATAATATCTACGATAAATCCAACCAACCAAAAAAAGATTTAGAGTCGAATTTATTACGTTTTAAAGAAAGAATTACTCCAATTTCTTCCCAAATTCGAAACACTCAACTACTTTTCACTCATATTTCAATCTTTCTCACAGATAAATTTTTGATAGAAAGATTCTTAAAAATATTCTTCTCACCGAGTCTGTAGAAAATAAAATTCTCTCGAATTATTTTTCTGATACGTTTCGATTGGATCGAAAAATATCCTCGGATAATTTATTCTCGGCGCAGTGTCCACTCGTGAAAAATAACTCAGAGTGAAAGTTCCTCCTCCCCGTTCATTTTCATCGAATGGAAAAGAAAGAAAAAGACAATTCGAGAGCAGCTTTCGAGAGAGTTTTCCTCTCCGAGTTTAACCAATTAACGAGCATCCGTCGATTAAATGGAAAATAGCGCGAAAAACACCAGCGGGTCGGCTACTTTTCCTCGAGAGAGGGGAAAAAGGCGATTCGGCCGGTTGCACTCGCCGCCGCGTAAAAAATCACCGTGAAACGGCCACGTGGGCGTTTTCGACGGCTCTTATTTCTATCGAATGGTTTGGCCGCCGAGTCTCGACAAGTTTTCGATCGTGCAAGTAATCGAAGAAAATTTTGTACGTTCGAGGAATTAATTAATGATATTATATTATATATATTAAGGATTAATTAATTAATGAAGAATTAAAGGAAGAATGGTATTTTTGTTTGCATCGAATAAACTAATGAAAGATCAGATATATAATTTTAATTTTAATATTTAATGTAGAGAATTTTAAAGTAGAGAATTGAATTTTTCTTCTGCTGATAATTTAATTTTCTTTACATGATATAGTTATAATAATTATTATTATAATTTCAATATTAATTGTTAATACATTATTTTAGATTTATTTTTAAATAAATTCTCAAACTTATTTTTATTAAAAAAAATTATAATATTGAGATTATTTGAATAGTAATTCCAATTATTATTTTATTAAAAATTTTACGTTCAATTGACGAAATTGTAAATCCATTCTTTTCAATTAAATCAATTGGTCACCAATGATATTGATCCTATGAATATCCAGAATTTAATAATATTGAATTTGATTCATATATTACTAAATTATAGAAATTTAAATCAATTTCGATTATTAGAAACAGAATAATCGAATGATTATTCCAATAAAAATTCCATTACGATTAATTACAACATCAACAGATGTTATTTATTCTATAATTTTGAAAAATCAAACTATTCCAATAATATTATATATATAATTATATATATATATATATATATATATATATATATATATATATATATATATATATATATATATATATATATATATATATATAACTATTCCAATAATATTATATAATTATATATATATATATAACGAGCTTCCAAGTTTCTTCTCTTTTAATGTAATATCGAGAGAGAGAGAAAAAAACTGGTTTAATTGCTCGTACGTAATAATATAAGCAAGGTGAAACTCGAACGTCGAAGAAAACGACGAAAGGTCGTCAGACGAACTTCGGGTGAAAGACGCCATTGTTCTTTTCCTTTCCTCCAAGTGGTATTAATTGGAATTAATTAGAAGAAATTTCGCCTCGAAATATCCTAAAAAGACTTTAAGTGGAAAAAAGAAATAAATTACACGAAGAACGAAGAAGATGGAAATTGACAAAAATTAACAAGTGTATGAAAATTCGAATTTGTTATTAAATCTGTATATTATATATTTTGCAATATGTTTTTAATTTTCAAAAAAATAAAAAGATTAAAATCGATTTACAATTCTAAGAAAAATGTAAAATAGAAATCAATGGTTGGAAGAAATGAAGAAAATAAATTTATCAATGACACGATTGATGAAAAAAAAAAATTCAAGATTTCTGATCGAAACTTCGTCAAACACGACATACATTTACCACGCAATTTGTCGATACACACTTTTTTCCACGATTTCTAAACACCTTCCATTCAACCCGATCTCGACGAAAATTTTCTCCTCCACTGGTTTCAAATCACGCGTGCGAATTCCTCGTTGGACCAACACAAAACCGAGATGAAGAAACAAAGAAATCTCACGCAAAAAAGTCGATGCACACCAAGGGAAGAGGCTTCCAATTCGTCTGAATCTATCTGAATCAATTCAAAATCGAAATGGTTGGGAGAATTCATTTAAAATTTTACTATCTAATTCGAGAAAAGAAAGGAAAACGATATATTTTGAATAAAGACCGGTTTTGTAGATCGATAATATTTTATGGAGCAAATCGAGTTATTGCGTAACATATATAAATAAAAAAAATCGAAAGATGATCAAGAAAGACACGATTATTTACGTTGTACGTGTATTGTAATGACACTTTTGCAATTTGCATATTTTATGAGTGAATATACAGTCCCGTTTTATTGGCCTGTTCAATGCCAATCAATTCGGCTTTTCTTCTTTTCGTGTCTTAATATTTCAAAGTGCTAAGATATACTAACTTGTGCTCTTATTTCAAATTGTGCAAAAGATAAGATACAATGCATGCCAATATAATCCTTGAACATTTTCTTAAAACTAAAGCAACGTGAAACGGAGGAAATCTGATTGAAAAGAGAGAAAAAATGGTTATTTTAGTGATTGAATTATCTTTGACAGATAATTTAAATAGAGTATCGACTTGGAGTTTCAAAATTTACATGATCTGAATTATATATCCTTCGCAGGATATTTCTTGGATAATTCTAACATTTTGACATTTTTCACGATCAACAAGCAAATTATTTCGTTCTCGTTTTACTTTCCTTTCTTTTTTCTTTTTCCTCTCTCTCTCTCTCTCTCTCTCTCTCTCTCTCTCTCTCTCTCTCTCTCTCTCTCAAACATTCCTCGCCACGGTTCGTACACTTTATTCGAACAAACATCGTTCGAGCAACATGGCGGCCCTCCTAGTTACTTCCCCTAGACGCACAAGCGTCGTTTGTATTTCTGCGATTTAACAAGCTATATAATTGTACGTCTGTTACACGGGAATTAACGAGGCTAATTTGGAAAATTAGTCGGGCAATTAATTTATTTCGAGAAATTTCAATCCAGTTACGATTAATATTCCCGAATTTTTCTTAATTTTACAAAAATATCTTCCTATAAATTCCACGTGATATTGATATCTTTTAACATGAAAACTCGTTTGTTGTCACTAGTTTCTTTTTACCTGAAATCTAAACTAACAGGAGAGGGGGGGGGGATAGAAAAGGAAAGATTTAGGAGAAAAAGATGATGGAAAGTTCGTTTCGATGATCGTTCGGGAGAAAGAGATGCGAACGGATTAATGGCGGCGATTATTTGACAACGTGAGAGAGTGAAATTGAGATCGTGACTGAGTGACTCGCGTCTTACGTGACATCGGGCAGAGAAACACGCTTCGAAAGGTCTAACCGCATCCTTGCGCCGCAGTTACGCGGTTACGTAAGGAGAAAAGTCAGACAAGCGGGTAGCGGGAGAAGGATAGCCGACTGAACGCGAAGCGGGGACGAGAAAAGTGGAGAAAAATGTCTAGAGTCAAACGAGTTTCCAGAATATGCGTAGCCACTGATAGGAAACGTTGTTATATACGTTGTTTACCGATACTTTCTGATACTTGTTAAACCAGAAAGATTGACCAATTTGAAATGATCGAAGAAAGGTTAGATTAAGTTAAGGATTTCGAGTGTTGTGGAAAATCTGGGGATTTCGAAAATTGAACAAGCGGTATTTATTCATTCTTTTCGTCAAGATTTAATTTAATTGATAAAATATCGAAGAATAGTTTTCTTATAATATTGAATATTTTAATCTACGATGAAAGAAAACTCACGTGTGTCGATTCTTGTTAAACCAGAAAGATTAACCAATTTGAAATGATCGAAGAAAGGTTAGGTTAAGTTAAAGATTTCGAGTGTTATGAAAAATCTGGAGATTTCGAAAATTGAGCAAGCGGTATTTATTCATTCTAGTGACTTTTTATCAAGATTTTGAATTTAATTTAATTGACAAAATATCGAAGAATAGTTTTCTTATAATATTGAATATTTTAATCTACGATGAAAGAAAACTCACGTGTGTCGATTCTTGTTAAACCAGAAAAATTGACCAATTTGAAATAATCGAAGAAAGGTTAGGTTAAGTTTCGAGTGTTGTAGAAAATCTGAGGATTTCGAAAATTGAGCAAGCGGTATTTATTCATTCTAGTGACTTTTCGTCAAGATTTTGAATTTAATTTAATTGACAAAATATCGAAGAATAGTTTTCTTATAATATTGAATATTTTAATCTACGATGAAAGAAAACTCACGTGTGTCGATTCAATCAATTCGAAATATCAAAGTAACTCGAAAAATTTCGAGGATATTGACCAACGTTTCTCGATTTAAATTTTATTAAAACATTTCGATCAATATTGAAACAATTACAAAATTATTAAAATAACTAATTCAAATCTACCTTTATCTATATGATCCATCAAAATCTATTATATTATCCTGTTACTCTTAAGGATAATTTATAATTCAAAATTTATATCTTTAAATCAAAATTAAATATTAAATAAAGTTTATCAAATTTACCAATCCTTCCAATCAAACAATCTCGTTCAACGAGAGTCAAACGAGGTGTCAAAAATATACAAAATTAACAGACAAGTTCAACGAGCTAAACGATTTCTATCTATATATATTAACGATTAATCAGCCTAATTAGATCGATACTCGCCATTGCGATACAATTATACCGAATGCAGCGTTATAATCGCAGACGCGGGTAAAAGCTCGCTCGCTCGCTCGCTCGGTAAAAGCGAAAGTCAATTATTTCGTCTGGCCGGCCGTTATGCAAAATTCCGCTAATATAATGCGCTGCGCCGGTTATTTATAGAGTGACTGGACAATTCTAGACTTCTTGGACTTTCTAGGCCTGTCCCCCCCCCCCTCCATGCGGGAAAGGTCGTAATTTTGACGACCTTTCGATTAACACCTGGAAATTACATAATGACAGCGAGATTCTGTAATGAGGGAAGCCAAGAGTAATAAGATGTACAAATAAACCGAATTTGTTTTCTTCCTAACCTCTAACTCGTCCAACTCTAACCTCGTTGTTTCCGTGCTCGTATCGATAATTGACAAATTACTCGTCAACAATCCATCCTTGAACGATTATTATTATATTTTTGTAAATTATTCTTATGGACGACTTGATACACATTTTTCATGACGAAATTATCTTGCACAAAAACACGCACACATGGATATTTGTGAGGAGCAAGGATCTTCAAGGGAAAGGGAAAGGTATCTCTCCTCCTCCTGTTTTTAATTCCCTCGAATCGAAACGCGGAAACTGTCAACTATCTTTTCGACAAAATATTCTTCCGCATTGTTCACGCTTCTGCTTCGAGCCACGCCACGCCGCGCAGCCTGGTTCGTTCACCATCGGGACTTTCCTTCTCCCGACGGCCGCTCGTTTCAATGCGCGGCGACAACAGGCCGCACGCCCTCGCATCGTAAACGTCCGAAATGATTCAACCGAATGATTCATTCGCCGCTTGTCCGTCAATCGGCTAGCTTTTTCGCCGTCCCGTGCTAAATCTCGAACCAATTGTTATTTTTCGCACGAGTTAAAAGTGGTTGAAAAAGGCAATTCCACGATAATTCAGAATTATCCTGTATATTTTTCAAACCTTTGAATCGTTTGCTTCTGATAATCCACGTGTAGCGATCATTCTTTAAAAATCGTTGAGAACCGGTTCTGGCATTATGAATCGGTCAGAATTAGTTCTCCATAACACTTCTATTCGGTTTTTAACGAATGTAAAAAAGAGGTTTAAAAGCATGGAGCATAACTTTGTCGTGTTACAACTTTGAATATGCGTGTTAATTTTATTATGAAAAAAAAAAAAAATCGTTTTTAAAATATTCCGTTCGATAAATGGACGGAACGATGAGTTAAAGCGTTCAATAGTTTCTTCTAAAAAAAAAAAAAAAAAAAAAAAAGAAAAATTGTTCATTTTAAATTATTCACAAGCTCATAAATTACAGATAGCTAGGCTTCCTGACAACCATTCCCCCATTGACAACTTGTATTCACGTAATCATACGTCAATCCACAATCAGGTTTGAAATGGGCTCTTTAATGGATTTGCAACTTGAAACACTTGCAAGTTTTTATTCCTTAATCTATTCTAACTCGTATTGCTAATTTATTCACGATTCTCTACGTATCCGATTTCCTTTGAAATCTCCTCGAGACAGACTCGTGAACGAGTCTGCTCTCGTTAATCGAGCCTACTAGTTGCAACTTTATTTCGAGAACTCGTTTGAAATTCTATCCGCGTATTTCCAATTTTATTACGTTAAGATAATTTGGCCAATTCGTTTCGTGAAATTTTCCAAAACATATATATATATAAGGAGATGTAGAAATTCAGCGTATAAAATCAATAATAATTTTATTTTCATCTTTCGCAAGAGACTTCCTTCAAACGTCCCACCCAATTGGTTATTTTCGAAAAATGTGCGACAAACGCCCTCGCATTTGCAATATGAATGCAACGATCAATGAGTCATTCCTCGTCTACGAACGTTTGCCTTTTATTGGCATCTGACCGACCTCTTTTAAGGCCGTTCGTACACTTTCTCGTTCCGATGCGTGTCGCCATCTTACGTAACATCGATCGATTATTTTCCTCAGTCTAATCCCTATCTTCTTCGTATTCGCGCGTTCAATTTGCCGGGATCGAATTAACATTTTAACGAGTTCCTTTTTACAAACACCGCGCAAATCCCATTTTCTTCTGTCCTGAAGTTGGTGCAAGTTCCTTCAGAAGTGAAATTCCAATTAAAATATCAAACTAAATCCATCTCTCGAATTTTAGTCACGAGCGTGCTAGAAATTCGCGTAGCTTTATTACGCCGGTCTCCCGGGAACTACTAATAGTAAAACTACGGAAATGATGGATTAAAATGCATAATACGGCTGCTAATTAAAGTAAGAGCAGACGCATAGTTAGACGAAAGTCACGGCTGCTCGCACGATTTTGCGCAGTTGCGTGTAACGCGATCGGTCAGGCTTCTCCCCACGCGGAGAAAGCGAGTGGAAACGTGAAAGAAGAGAAAAGGGAAGAAAAACGGGTGAAAAGATTCGAAAGACGATTTGAAAATCTTTGAAAATTTAATCGTTTGTACAGAAAAGTAATCGCATTGAATCCGAACGAAATTATTTTTACGTTCGCGTGATCTTCGAAATTCCTAACCTCCAACCTCGAATTCGACTTATCATGTATTATTCGTCCATCGTTAACGAGCAAATGTGAAATCTCCACTCTGAAAAATAAAATATATCCATAAAATATTATCCGCATCCAGCGTTCGCATAACCTCCAACTGCCTAACCTCAAAGTTGAGACTCGCCAGGTATTCATCCAGCCTATTAACGAGTAGCGTAGAATGAATCGGCAAAGGGAAGGAAGGAATAGCAAAGCTGGCTATCCACGGGGAAAGGATTCGTAAAAATTCGCAGGGTGGACGTTAAACGAGGGGATTTGTATTCATCGAGCCGTTTGCTTGCTCGAAGAGGCTGGGAGACCACCGAGAGCGCGAAACGCGTGAATCCACCTTTTGTACGGGATTATTTACATTCACGTAGGAGCTAAATGGAAGTTACATCGTGGCAAGGAATGCAGCCTCGTGGGACAACCGCCCGTGAAACGTATGCATCGCGGTCGAACCTCGTGGGACGGCTTTACGCATCCACTTGTTTTGCGATTTTATTGCGATACGTACGTACATCGCCTTCCCAGAAAATCCTTCCCTCGCCTTCCTCTCTCGCCTTTTTCTTCCTCCTTTGCGAACCTGCCTTGAGAGGGAGAACGCTTTCAGGAAACGGTCCGACGTTGAAAATAGCGAGGCTTCGGTTTCATTTTAAGACGCGTTTACCGCGTGTAATGAGACTTTTTCTTGGCAGATGACGCGAGAGTCGTTTGGTTAGAATCTAGTTTCGAGATAGAGAGCAGGGACTTTTCCTCGCGACTAAAATTTGGGTAAGAAAATTTTTCAATTTTTTTTCCAATGAATATTATTCTCTTGAAAATATTTTTCTGAAAAAATATATTTCGTTTATTCGAAATATTTGGAATATCTATTTATATTTTCATTTTCGTATTTTTTGTTCGAATTCGACGATGCACGATCTTTTTTCTTTAATTGGAAGGAATGTTCCCTTTTTTGATTGGAATAGGTATTCTTAACTCGGGCGTAATTTACAAGTGTCAACGCAACATTGTGTCAATGTTCACGTAACATTAATTAACACATCTGATTAACGATTGCAATCGATCGATTTTACCCAGATGGAAAGAAACGAAGAAACTAATCGGTGGTTATTGTGCAATTAGCGCTGCCTGGACAGAATTATACCGAGACTATTCGCGATTCTCTCGCCGTACGAGGTTTTCTCTCTTTCTCTCTTTCTCTCTCTCTTCGATTCATTCGAGATTCTCGTATCGTGGCCGACGTATGGTTTACGTTCACGTAGGAAACACCTTGACTCGACACGAAAACCCAGTTAACACCGCGATTCGCCATCTATCTGTACACGATCCTAGATCCTTTTCTCTTCGCTTTTTTCCTATTCTTTCACGATTTTCCTCCCTTTTTTTTTTTCTTTTTTAGAACATCGTACATCGAAATGGAAAGAGTTCTATTACCGTTACTCACGTTGAATGAGTTTTCCATCATTCGAGATGGAATAACGGGTTGTCGTGAAAAGGAGAGGGGGTGGGGGGAAAGAGGAGGAGGAGGAAAGAAGAAAATCGAGCGAGATGAAACGACAAAAGGATGCAGTGCAGGCAGTTGCGTTCTCTCTCTCTCTCTCTCTCTCTCTCTCTCTCTCTTTCCGCACTTCCTCGATGCATTGTTCCGTTCCCTCCGTGTTTCGAGGACCTCGTATGCAACGAGGCAAGTTGAGTTAGGTCAACCCTCGATCCGAATCGCTGCGAATTCCTTCCCTGGCGCGCGCATTGTTCCCGCGATGCACATATTGCAGCCCATTATTTCGAGCACATGCGTGCGATTATTAATTCTCGCGAGGGCGGCTAAAGTCGGCACGAGATTTATATATATATATATATGTGTGTGTGTATGTGTATGTGTGTATATTCATAGCGGTTTTTTAACGATTATATTGAGTAAGGGCCGATAAGACGACTCACCCTGCAACAAAAATCCATGCAGCGCGAGGTTCATGGCTAGCGCGATCAATTCAGCCTTCAGCCTGAAACAGAGAAAGAAAAAAAAAAATGATTTCTGTGCGATCATCGGTTTTTTTTTTAGAATTATTTTTTTACAATCCTCTCTTTAATAATACGCGATTAAAAATTTTATTTCGCTTATATTTTTCTTTTCTTTTTTTCCTTTCTTCTTCTTCTTCTTCTTCTTCTTCTTCTTTTTTAATTTTTCGCTTAAGACAACTGATTGATTTTCTTTCTTTCTTTTTTCTTTTTTTTTTTTTCCCTCTTTATTAAATTATTATAATTGTAAAATGCAATCCTTCCTTAGTTTTTTAATTAGTTTTTTAATTAAAAACATTTACTTTCACTGGGAAGAGGAGTCACTCGGCCCAACAGAGGATTAACCAACAGTTAACTGTACAATTTAACTTTAAATTATTTCGCAGTTTTCATTGCCCAAGAGCATTGCAATCGCAACAATCATCCGCACGTTTCACGTACGAATGAATTTAAGAGGCCCATTTCATAAGAGTAATTACTTTTAATTGATCAGGCGGACGCAATCGTCGGGCAGAATTGTGGGGATCGATCCGAGAAAATTCCTCCTTTTCAAGACCTATGAATGATAGATGGTAATAACGCATACGCTAAACGACGATAATTGCGGCTAAATTGCACGGAGGCGTATAGGAATCTCTGAACAAAGTAAATTCGTCTCTATCCGCTTGAAAATATAACGTCTTCCCTCCTCTCTTCCTCTCTCTCTCTCTCTCTCTCTCTCTCTCTCTCTCTCTCTCTCTATCTATCTATCTATCTATCTCTATCTCTCTCTCTATTTATCTTTCTATCTCTCTATCTCTATCTCTATCTATCTTTCTATCTCTCTATCTCTATCTCTATCTATTTCTATTTCTCTCTCTCTCTCTCTCTCTCTCTCTCTCTATCTATCTATCTATCTATCTATCTCTATCTCTCTTTCTCTCGAAATTAAGTCCGTCAATGGTGGACAATAATTCGAAGGGAAGATTATCGATAAATTTTTACAATCGATTGAATAATAATTCTTCGAATATTGAAACAATTTTCTTCAAACTTGTTCAAACCGTGCGTCGATCGAAATCTACGGATGCGAGAAGAAAATTAGTCGAAGAAATCGATGTTCGAAAACGAAAGCTGGGCGAAGGTGGTTGGTCGGCGGCGGCTCGATCATCCGGATCGATAAAATCCGAGCGTGTGCAGTCGATCGACGCACTCGAAAGTCCTCGTCGCGAGGGGCACAATGGCCGCGTTGCAGCGGAATTAATTCAGGTCGGGCATGTAGAAACGCAGGCGGGTAACGGTGCCTCGCCTCACCTCCGCGCACAAAACGGCCAACGGAATTATTTCTGGCACACCGGATTTTTCTTTCCCGCCCGTTTCCTACCGCCTGCTTCTTTCACCTAACTTCTAACCTATCATTGAAAATAACGAAACACTCTCGATTCTGTTAATAAGACACTCTGCTTCGAGAGATTGTTGCAAAGAGAGAATCAGTGCGAATTAAAAGTGTAGTTTAATATTTATTAGAGAGTCTAATAGTGACATAGGCATACTTTGTTATGTTGTATTATGTTATATTGAATTTTTCGAGAAATGAAAATATTATTTGTTTTTTGGATTTGGATATTGGATTGATTTTTAATTTTTAATTTTCATTCGAGCGTGATTAAAATATTTTTTAATACAATTTGTTTATTATTATTGATGAAAAAGAAAAAAAAAGAAATGTTTTATTTGAACGTTATTACTGAATTGTGAAAGTTTTTACTACGCCTATTACCTAAACCGCATCTCATACATATTCTAACAAGTTAGAAACGATTATTGAATTCTTAAACGTTTTTTTATAGCGCCTTCTTTGTTATTATTTGAAGAAATATGATCTATCATCCGATATAGATCTAATTCAGATATAGTTTAGATCCAATTTTAGATCCATTAAATGTATATAAATATATCTTAATTACTTTCAATTTCTCTTAAAGGAAAAATACATAAACTTGTTCAACGTAAAATAAACTTGTTATTCGTTTCGAAAATAAATAAATAAATAAATAAGACATTGAGAGTGAAAAATGATGATGTATGATCTGGAAACGGTGTCGAGGAAATAATTCTTTTGGTGGAAAGTGAAAGAAGGAAAACTTTCTTGCAATCTAATATGGAACTCCTCCAAATGAAATTTCCATCTACTAGATCTATATATAACGTATCTAACTAAATACTTTCGAGCAAAATAATTCTTTTGCAATAGTTTTATTCACAGTTTCATTTTTATCAATTTCGAAACGAAAAAAATTATTAAAATTTCAATTAATAAACTCTTTCTTAAATTCATAAAAATTCAAATTATTTTTAATTTTTAATTATCCATTATTTTTCTCGATCGAATCAAACCAATTACCGCGTCTTCAAACATCGTCAAATATTTTCAAACGGCGTCAAACATTGTTAAAATCATGAAAATATTATTCGACAGAGACACAGTGGAAAGGGACACAACAAGAGAAATTCATTAAACAGTTTCATCAGATCTTGTAACAGCAATAAAACCGATACCGTGTGGTATTCCGTGTATTTCGCATAGCGTGTCACGAAAACGTCCACCGACCATTTTCCTCTCTTCGCCGATCATGAAGGTCCTGCGCGGTGAATACAAAATCGTGGAACACGGCCGCCATTAACGTGCGTGCAATTCTTGATGAGGTATGTCTCTTTCGTCTCTTGTACCGTAACCAATCGTAAGAGATTTCGACCGATCGGAATTTCATGTCACCTTGTCTTGGAATTAGCCAGAAGAAATTCTCTGGATGGATTTTTTAACAATATTTCTAACGATATATAATTCTATTTACTTAATTTTTACTAGATTTCCTCTTATCTTTCAAAGGATTGGAAGAAAATGATAAATTGATTGGAAAATTATTTTAATTAATATAATAATTGTAGAAAGATTAATTCTACAATTTATTTTGATTTATCACTATTTGTGATTTTACAATGTAATATATTATACATACATTGCTTTTCAAGAAATCTATTTTTCATTCTCTTGTCTTTTTTATCTCTTAAATTTCTACTGTCCATATTTTATAATCCATATACAACTATATTGGAACGAATAAATGTTTAAGATCTTTCTTTTTATCGGGTTCAAGGAACTAGTGATAATAATTAATTCCCTAGATTACGATTCGTTTCGAATGAATCGCAAGAGGGATCATAAAAGATGGAAGCGAAACAAACACCTTGCTCGATGATGTTTTCCTCGCTAGTTTGAAGTAGTAAACACGATTCTAACGGATTCTTCTTCTTCTTCTTTTTGCATTCTCATGGAAGGAACGCGATACAATGGAAGCTATTCGAAAAATGTGATTCACGCAGAAGAAGAATTCACGCTCTATCCCCCCCCTCCTTCTCCTTTGCGCCCTTTCGCCTTAAAGACGATTTTCACCTTACGTAAAACCGGCACATCGGCCGTGACTCGTTTCCATGGCGAACGACTTTCCCCGATTTCTGTATCGCGAACGGTTGCACAGTTTAAAAACGATCGATGCCACGCCTTCTTCTCGACCACTTGCCAGAAAATCATACGGTTAATTTTATCATCGCAACCATCCATCACGCGATTATAATCGTGCATTTCTGTTTCTTCTTCTCTTTTTTTTTTTTTTTTTTTTAGGTTCAATATTTTCCCCAAGAAATAAAGAGAAATGAAAAAGATGGTTTTAATCGCTTTTAAATGCTATAATAATAATATATGTGTTTCACGGTTTTATAGATTTTTTCTTTTTTCTTTTTTTTTTTTTTTATGTAAGAAAGGAAAAATCGCATTTTTCAACTTTCATAAACGTATCCATAAATAAAATAAATTATCTTACATAAATGTACGTTTTTACAACGAACAATGATTTTCGTACGTATCTTATTCTTCCTTGTTATTACTTAACAAATATGCAGTTTTTTCCCCCCCCCCTCTCTTTTTTGATGAAATCTCGCTTCAAAATTCTTTGAAATATTTTTACGTAATTTCAATAAATCCTCTTCAGTATACTTTCTACCGTTTGGAAAATGAAATTTAACCAAAAGATTCTTTTACATTATCGATTACAAACTGTCTTATAAATATATATGTAACATTTTGTGGTAAAGAATATTTAATTTTTCCTCCTCCTTCTCGAAATTTTTGAAGCATTATTCGATTCTTTTCAATTTTTCACACGACATTCCAATTCGAAGAGGAAGAAAGTGAATTCGAAATCGAGCGTGAATTCGAATTCAAAAACGAAACGTTTAACGAAATGTTGAACGTCCCCCCTCCACCCCATTTGCATCTTTCCGTTCCTTTCCGCCTTTTTCTTTCTGTTTTCGAAAGTAGAACGTTCAAGGACGTCTGGAGTGACCGGTGGATGGACCACGAATGAATTCGTTGCAAACCACTTCTAACCAGATCGTTTCATAATCGATCATTTCGATCCCTGTTCCAAAAATAATTAAATTAAAAGAAAAAAAAATCGCACAGAAACAAAAGCAATTGCATATTTTCGATCACAAATTTTCATGATAATAATTAAGACAGTAATTTAAGAATAATTTATAATAATTGATAATCGAGTATATAAATAATAAACTCATAAAGATATTTCAATTACGTAACACCTCGATTTTATCCAAATTACTATGTTTACGTTCAATTACAATTATATACTTTCAATACAATAATATACAATATAATTACAATATACAATAATATACTCTCCAGTTTCCAGAAGAAGGAAAAACAGAAACTAAAACCAGAAAATCAATCTTAAACGTTTATCTATCTCCATATTATTATTATTATTATTATTATATAAATTATTCGATCCTCGAATAAACTTTTCGTTTAAAAAGAAGAAAAAAAAAAGAAAATAAAATTGCGAAACTTGAATTCGCATTAGATATAATAATATACAATATAATTACAATAATATACTCTCCAGTTTCCAAAAGAAGGAAAAACAGAAACTAAAACCAGAAAATCAATCTTAAACGTTTATCTATCTCCATATTATTATTATTATTATTATTATCGATTCTCGAATAAAGTTTTCGTTTAAAAAGAAGAAAAAAAAAAAAAGAAAATTGCGAAACTTGAATTCGCATTAGAAAGTCGAAGGAAACTTCGAGCGGGGATCCAGATCACAGAGGACGAGGATCGACACGCGAGGCGATCGATATCCGGAAACGAGGGAGAAGCTCTGAAATCCTCGGTCAATGATACTTTGGAAGAAGTGTATCACGTTTTCTTCGAGACGAATCGATCGATCGATCGATCGATCAGGTTTAGAAAGTGGAAAAGGGATGCTCCCGCTCGGAAACGGCCGATTTATTCGCATCACCTTGACACTTGACGACGCTTGATGACGTTGGGAATATTGTAATGTGGTCGAGATTGGAACGAGAATGGTTGTAAGGTGGTTTCGCCCGTTCAAGGAAACGCTTTGCCATTTTTATTGCACACTTTTACGAGAGAGGTTTCCTTTAAGGAATTTAAAATTTTTATTTCTTCTTCTCTTCTCTTCTCTTCTCTTCTCTTTCTACCGTTACGACTCGAGTTCGAAGTTTGCAACGAGCAGGCGAGTTAAACCTCCCAGAGAGTTAACGACTCGTCGAGGACGAGTTAGTAGCGAGTTATTATTAAGAGCGATTGTGTGAATGGCGAGAACGTGTAAATCGGATCCAGATTTTTGTTAATTTCTTATTCGTGTAAAGGAGCAATGATGTATAACGCAATAATAATTTCGAAATTACAAATTCATTAAATTCGTCCAATTAATTTTTAATTTTAATTTTAGGTGGAGAGAAATTTAGATTTTTTTTTTAAATGAATTTTGAGCGATTGTGTGAATGGCGAGAACGTGTAAATCGGATCCAGATTTTTGTTAATTTCTTATTCGTGTAAAGGAGCAATGATGTATAACGCAATAACAATTTCGAAATTACAAATTCATTAAATTCGTCCAATTAATTTTTAATTTTAATTTTAGGTGGAGAGAAATTTAGATTTTTTTTTTAAATGAATTTTGAGCGATTGTGTGAATGGCGAGAACGTGTAAATCCAGATTTTTGTTAATTTGTCAACTCGTGTAAAGGAGCAATGATATATAACGCAATAATAATTTCGAAATTACAAATTCATTAAATTCGTCCAATTAATTTTTAGGCGGAGAGAAATTTAGATTTTTTTTTTTAATGAATTTTTCGTCGCATTAAACACGAAATTTTAATACAATTTTATTAACATAAAATTGGTTGAGAAACACTGGTTAAGTGTATCAATCCCTCGTCGATCCTCCGCTAGGATAAGCACGTGGTAAGTCGACACACAGTTTCATCCGAAGCGACGATCCGTCCCATTGCTTTCCATGCAGCCTTACGCAACCGGTTAATTATCAGCCATCGCTGATCGCCTCTTAGCCGTGTCTTCTCTTACCTAATCGATCTTTATCACAACGGTCCCGAAGCAAAAATGCGAAAACTTCGTCGAGCTCACGGAATCCAGTCAAGTGGATCCATAAATCAAGCTCGGGATCGATGGGAGACGTGGATCTAGACGTGGACTACTTCTGTTTTCTCGCCAGAAGAAGAAGATGTCTAAGAAAATTGTGTATGTGAAAAAGTCATCGATAATTTTGTTACTCGAAATGGATCGATTTGGATTCCAATTTTTAAATTTTTCATTACTTTTAAACTTTGTTTCAAGTTCTTTTTAATAAGTAAATTGTTTAATTCGTTCAATTGAAAGAAAATATTCAGGACGAGGGATCATTTATTTATATATTATTTGAGGAGGATCTAAGAGTGGTTGGTTGGATTCTAGGAATCGTGGGAATGATCGGACGATTTAGACAAAGACTAATTGATCAGACGATTCTGCGTTTGCTTTCACTTTCCATAAAATCGTCCCGGATCGAAGCGTAACATCCGAGGAAGGCAGAGCCGCGCCACGAAATCGTACATCTACGAGAGAAAGAGAATGGAGATTCGCTCTGCTTTCAACCAGCCATCATGCTCGTTGCAAACTCGCGATTGCATGCGGGATGAACACGCGTTGCAGCGAGTCACAACGATGAAAATACGATCTTTTCTTCTTACTAAATTCTGAATATTCTTGAATTTCTAAGAACATATATTTTTTTTAATTCTCAAGAAATATCATTTAATCAAATTTTGAAATACAAATTTTTAAACATTTATATATATATATATATATATACACGCATACTCTGTCGATATTCTGCCTGTATCTGAATTCTCAGACGCACATCGCACACCAAAAATAAATAAATAATAACGAGCCACTTAAGAAATACATATTTCCCCGAACGCAAGCATAAACTATGACATCGTGCAATTTATTTTTAGAATCCATTACTTTCGGCCATAAACCTGAAAACCTCGAAGCGATGTCAATCGTAAACGAACAATAAGTTGCCTATTATAAAACTAGTACGGACAGAAGAAATTGCAGTTACGATAATAGCGAAACCAATAACTTGGTACACAGCTCGGCGCTGTGTACTGACGCTGGCTGCGCGCATGCGCCGATCGCGCAGGGAGAGCGAGAAGGAGGGAGAAAAAGAGAGGGAGAGAGAGAGAGAGAAAAGTCAGCCAGACTTTCGTCGACTTTTCCATCCATACGTCGGACGGGCGTCCATTCGAGCTTTGGCCACCGCTCGAGCCGGCGATTGCCGCCTCGGATTATGTAAATTGTTACATGTACAAAACAAATCTCTCCGCTCGATTGCGCTTAAATGGGCGATTTGTTGATCGCCAATACGGATACCCGGTTATCCTTATTACAATTTCAAAATGCTCCCCCCCTCTCGAGGAATTCGAGCGACAATATTTTCAACGATTCCGCGAGGCTCCGCGGGTTTATTAACATACAAAGGACGGATAAACCGTTCCTGGTTGGAATAATAATTTCGTTTATTTATCAGGCAGAAGGGTATGCATGAGTATGCGCCTCGTCCAACCACTTTGCACGATTCTTCTCCCAGGTATTCTCCGGATTATCGCCCCTTTTTTCTCAACTTTTTTTTGGACGACAAATCTCCTTAATGTCTTCTTCAAATTTCCTAAGATTTTTATGACGTTTCGGTTAAAAAAATAGTAGCTAATTAAATAAGATTCTTTTTAGTTGATGTACGAATTAAGTGATTTATTGTGTTACAACTTGATATAAAGTATTATTGATTTTGAAAATGATCATAAGAAGTGAATTTAACAAAATTCGATGTTCGAAAATAAATATTCAAGCAATTGAATCTTAAGAAACATTTTCGAAATTCTTTTCAAGTGTGAAATTTACAAAATCTCCACGAATGGATTAATTCAAAAGGCAAAGAATTATTCCAGAATCGATATTACCACGAAGGGAATTAAAATCGCAGATCATTTGTAATCCATTTATGTATACGTCGTTTAATAAAAATATAATAAATCGTTGTACAAAAACGTTCCGTGAAATATCGATTTTTCGCTCTCGATCTTCGAAAAAATTTCATTTTTCCAAATTCTCTCCTCGAGGAGGGGAATATAATCGGCGAGCCATCAGCGAGGATTATATTCGGCTCTCGTATTTTCGTTCGAGGTATTGCACGTGTTGCACGGCGTAAAAATCGAACACGCCATAAATCAGGCCGGCTCTCGTTTCGCCAACCACTTGTTTCGAGGAATTCATTAGAATTCGTTAGAGGTGTCGCGGCACGTTTCTATTGCATTTCGTCGGCTAATATCGAATTCCTTTTCTTTTCTTTTTTTTTTTTGTATATATAAATCATAGCAACTGTTTAAGGAAGAGAAAGGAAGGGGAGGAAAAAAGTAGATGCAATATCGTAAACGTTCCAAGTTTAGAATCCAAGTTTAAAAAAAAGTTGAACGATTTAGAATTTTTCTTATATTTTCTATATTTAGAAAAGACGTTTTTCGAGAACGATTCGAATTCTTGATTGGACGCCAAAAAAAAAAAAAGAAAGAAGAAAAATGAAGCAAAAAGTAATTAAAATGGGAGAATTCTTCCATCCAAGTCATTTTCACTTTCACAACCCATCTAAATTATCTGCTATTCTTCGTCAATTTGACGTGTTTATGCGAATACGGATATTAGTTATTTTTTTTTAACGATACATTGGCACGAATTCTTACGGCCATTACACAGCCACTTTCTCTTTTTCGAAAAATCTCTGTCGATGATGTCAATCGGCCGGGAACACAACACCTAACCCTTGTTCCACGATCCTCTAAATTTCTCTGCACGAGACACAAGTTGAAATGCTGAGCATTTCTTCACAATCGAATCCATCCTTCGTTTTCGCTTCGATGTTCAAATTCTTCGAGATAATCCATAATTTATTTGGAGCAATAATTGCATTGATTCGAGCTTCAGATTGCATCCAGAAGAATCTTTACTTTGAAACTTGAAAGAGAGAGAATCACTGAATCCATTCGAGATTCTATTCGAGTCTTGTCGAAATGAATCTGGGATAGGAAAACTTTAAGACTTTAAGACTCGAAACTTTAAGAATTGGATATATAGGACGAAAACTTTAAGACCTTGGATACTTTTAGATGTCAATGTCGGGAGAAAAGTCAATCGTAAAACCGTTCTACTTATTCGTGGCCTGCCACGAATCTCGTCACTGCCTCGTAAACTCTTGTTCCAACGTGAAACGTGAGGAGGAACGAAGTATCCACCTTAAACAACGAAGATGAAGCGATTCGAGATCGGTTGATCCTTGTGTTGATCCTAAAATCATTCGAAATGAATAAGAAACAGTGGAAAATTGTCCCAACAATTAAATTAATCATTGAAGGATAAGTTATTTTTCTTAAGAAAAATATTTTCAATAATTAAATCTTTAGAATAATATCCTACTAAAAATGGAAATAAATAATAATTATTCTTTTTAATGGATAAATATAATATAAACGAATATCCTGATTCCTATATAATATATATAATGTATATATCTTCCAATACATATAAATATTAATAATTTAAATATAGCATGAATAAATAAAAATACTAATTCAGTTGAACCGAATTATGGCCAACTATCACGATTCCTCAATCATTTCGAAACTGATAACAGTTTCAGATCCTCTGTTTTATAAAACAGATTTGTCTGAAAGAATTGCATTTCACGATTCTTCTGTAAAAGTTTGAGAATTCATAATTTAAAAGATCACACAATAGTAGAAATTCAAACATCACGAATACTTTGTACACACGATTTCAAAAATTATATAAATAAGGAAAATTCTTTTCACGAAATTTTATAGAAATCAAAAGTCCCGACAGAAATCTTTCTCCTCTGAGAAAAACCTTTCCTAACTTTTCGTCTCTTTTATTCGATCAACGAAAAATAAAAACCAAAATAATCAAGAAGTAATCCTTTCGAAATTCGACAACAAAGGAAATGAACAGCAGCGAAGAATCTGGATGCCAAGGTGCTTGCAAGAATTCAGTCTCGAATCTATCTAAAGAATCTATCTAATCTAATCTATTAGATTAATCTAATCTATCTAAATCTATTAGAATCATGGAATGGAATATAGATGTCGCCATCGTATCGTAGATGGCGGAAGATAAAGTGTGATCTATCGAGCCATTTGTATCAATTTCTGCTCCACTCCTCATCGTTCATCGAATAATTAATAATAACTCTGAATCGGTGCAATAAATGAGACAAACGGACAAACGATAATTTCAATTCCTTCTCTACGATTACAATACACGAAAATATTATTTGGCGTGGTATGGTAGAAAGTTGGGATTTATAGTTTTTTTTAATGCGATAAAAATGCCACAGGCATTTTAGAAATCGATCTTCTCGGAAACGAAATAATAGAAGCCAGAGGAAAACTTATTTTTCAGGCCCGTTTATTTTTCTTCAAATAAATTTCAATTATATTCTCGAAAGAGAGCTCTTCATTTTCAAACGTATCTTCAGACGTAATTTTTGAAAATTGTAATTTCATTGCAGAAGCTGTATATATATGTATATATCAGAGAGTTGTCACGTAATGGCCACTGTCTTCGTCAACCTCAATCAAAGTATTTAATCCCAACGATTCATTTCTACTCAAGTAGATCTCAAGTAGAATATGATCCTGTTTTCCTTCTTCCATTCCATCTTATCGAATCTTATCGTCAGTGTAATTGGATCGATTAAACTTAAAGGACTTGGAAATAACTCGAAGAATTCTAAACTAGCTTGCTTCTGAATGAAGATGATAAATAAAAATATTGCTGATATGACTGATTTTACAAAATATTAATTCATACTATTCTAAACTAGCTTGCAGGGTCTGAATGAAGATGATAAATAAAGATATTGCTGATATTCCTAATGGTTGATTTTACACACCACGTTTAATAATTAAAATATTAATTCGTACTATTCTAAACTAGCTTGCAGGGTCTGAATGAAGATGATAAATAAAGATATTGCTGATATTCCTAATGGTTGATTTTACACGCCACGTTTAATAATTAAAATATTAATTCGTACTATTCTAAACTAGCTTGCAGGGTCTGAATGAAGATGATAAATAAAAATATTGCTGATATGGCTGATTTTACACAGCCACGTTTAATAATTAAAATATTAATTCGTATTATTCGTATAATATTAATATCAACTCGATCTTTTCATTTTTAAATATAAAAATATTATTATCATTATCTTCCATTATCGTTTCAATTTAAATTCCTTTGACTAACAAATCAAGTTACTTTTTTTTTAATTATATTATTGAAACTGAAAATTCTCCTCTCTCTTCAACTTCGAATATAATCAACGACAAGAATGAAAAAGTAAGAAGCGAAGAAAGAAAAATTTCTTGATCAGGGATGGATTTAAGGGAAAAGGAGGAAGAGAAAGAGAGGAAGAATGAAGAGTGAGAACGGTTCTTTCCGTAATACGACACATTCGGGAAAGTGCCACAATGCATTTCACAAGGGGTAAAAAAAACCTTGCTTGCGTAACGAGGTATCGATTATCGGTTAGAGAGCTATCGATCGACGGGCGAATGGAGCAAAGTCAGAAGAAAAAGAAAAAGAAAAAAAAAAAAAAAGAACGGAGGAAAAAGCTTCTTTGCTTCTTGCCGCCTTTCTAAACTGGTGCTCTGGAACGGGAATTTTTTTCGTTGATAAATATTGCATAAAACGTAAAGGAAAATATCATAAATCTCGCTGTCTGTTTATATGATATAATTAAAGAGAGAAAAAAAAATCTCGCGAAAAAAGGAAAGAGAGAAAAGCAGCAAACAAATTATTAATCAGCGCCATAAAGAAATCTCTCTTCGAATACATTTTTCTGATTTATATTTTCATCGAAAAGAAAAATTTCGATGAAATCGGTGAGTAATAACAAAATTGACAAGAATATATTATTCCATATAATTATCCAAGGAAAGAAAGAAAAAAATTATTAATCAGCGCCATAAAGAAATCTCTCTTCGTTTCTTGAATACATTTTTCCGACTTTTTCTTATATTTTGAAAAGAAAAATTTCGATGAAATTTCGGTGAAATCAGCGAGTGATAACAAAATTATAGACAAGAATATATTATTCCATATAATTATATTCTATATTTATTCCATATATTCCATATTCCATAGAATTATATATTCCATATTCCATAAGAATAATCCAAGACGCGAAAAAGGAAAAAAAGAAAAGCAGCAAACAAATTATTATCAGCCATAAAGAAATCTCTCTTCGAATATATTTTTCTGATTTATATTTTCATCGAAAAGAAAAATTTCGATGAAATCGACGAGTGATAACAAAATTGACAAGAATATATTATTCCATAGAATTATCCAAGGGAAAAAGAAAAAAAAGAAATGAGCAAAAAAATTATTAATCAGCACCATAAAGAAATCTCTCTTCGAATACATTTTTCTGACTTATATTTTGAAAAGAAAAATTTCGATGAAAATTCGGTGAAATCGACGAGTGATAACAAAATTGACAAGAATATATTATTCCATATAATTATCCAAGGAAAGAAAGAAAAAATTATTAATCAGCGCCATAAAGAAATCTCTCTTCGTTTCTCGATGGAAATTCGGTGAAATCGGCGAGTGATAACAAAATTGACAAGAATATATTATTCCAAAAGCTGGAGCAAATGGCGCATTTGCATGTACATGCATATATATACACACACACGTGTACATATATATATATATATGTTTTCATTTCGCTCGATTACCCAAGAAATCCAGTTTTCGTCAGTTACGTAATTTCCTGTTGTAAGTTTGATATAATCTTGAAATTTGAGATCGATTCGAATTTGGAGAATTCATTGGAGTTTCGAAAATATCGAAAATATTCATTACACCTTTTTACAAAATTTATAATACAATATTTAATTCCACTCTATTCGCGATTTTCTTAAAAATCGGTGACAAAAGTTCAATAGCTCCTTTTATTTTAGCTTCTATTTTTTATTATTCGCAGATTATTTCAGCTGAAGCGCGAGTATTGTGGTAGAATTTGTGGTAGGAACGAGGAAATGGAAAGAGATCGGCAGGCCAATCGGGATCAAAATCGAGATCGCCATGAAGTAGATCGAAATTTTTAACCCAACTCCGGTTCCCTCGCGATCTTTCTCATTGGGAACACGATTTCTTACGCACGATTACCGACCTTTAGAAAGAATGCAGACATTTGAACAAGTGGTTATCGAAAACGAAAGCTAACTGGTTACCCAGTTAGTTGTCCAGCAACTATCCCTGCTGGCGATAGTTCTGGTCTTCTTGTTGCCGCAGCCCGCCTCGATAGTCCCTCCAGATAGATTTCTCTGTTTCGATTCGGAAACGGGGATTTTATGTAACTTATGCCAGCCAGAAATCCCATCCCAGTTCATTTCTTGCCGAATCTTTTCACCATAACTGCCACCATAATTTCTCGATAATTTTTTTCTTTTCGTTCAATTCTTTTCATTCAAATTTCTTTGGAAACGTTTAAAATTAAATTAAATTAAACCAACCTTCTTCTTCTTATCACTATCTATCACGAATAATTATTTTTAAATTTAATATTATTTAAGACAATTATATATTATCATCTTAATTATAACATTTTTTCCTTCGTTTTTCATTCAAATTTCTTTGGAAATGTTTAAAATTAAATTATCAACCTCCTTCTTCTTATCACCATCTATCACGAATAATTATTTTTAAATTATTTAAAACAATTATATATTATTGTCTTTATTATAATATTTTTTCCTTCGTTTTTCATTCAAATTTCTTTGGAAATGTTTAAAATTAAATTATCAACCAATCTTCTTCTCCTTATCACCATCTATCGCAAATAATTATTTTTAAATCCTTTAAAACAATTATATATTATCGTCTTTGTTATAATATTTTTTCCTTCGTTTTAATTAATTAATAACTATTTTTTCTCTCAGTACAAAGTAAATTAACATTGGTTGTTACATTGGTTGTTACTTTTTTTGGAGGTACTCTTCGAAATTCTCAAAGCCAAACACGATAACTAGCCATGTCGATCGGTTATATTTGTCCACACACGAGAATCGTGCAAGTTCATCGAAACCTTCAGTTAATTGGTTATAATATATATATACATACAGAGAGGATTTTCATTAATGAAAATAATTTCCTCCTCCGCTGGTGGATCGATTCGATAACCGAACAGACGATTCACGGTTCTAAACCGGTTCCACTGGTGTGGTCCAGCAGTGGAGAAAGGCGTTCATTCACGGGCTGAACAATAAATTATTGTGTCGAATTGAGCCGCATAAATTGAAACGGCGAACAATGGAATTTACGCTATCCCTTCGATTACGTGGCTCATTGTGCCCCGCGAAGAAACCTAAGTACATAAATGGCGCCAAATACGAAATTTGGTATAAAATCTCCGATAAATCGCGACAGCAGCCAAGATTAGAAAGATAAATTTTTCTATCTACTCTTTCCTACATTTAAAATCGAACGAAATAAATTGTTCAAATTATTTTTGAAACCTCTCTCAATTTTACCTCTCTATTAGTTTCCTCGAGTTGGCAAGGATTACGAAACCGATTTTATTAAGCAGATCCAATAAAATATCTATCTATGTATGTTTCTTTTTTCCTCGTTGTAAACGAGTATTAGATTGTGGAGGGAAAAAAAAGAAAATTAGAAGGGGATTTTGTTCGTACGAGCTGAACCATCATTTTCATCCAGATTTAATTTGGATAAACGTTCGCGTGGAATGGAAGAAAATCGAGATCGTTTCATGGCTATCGTTGATTTCTAATTGGTAGAAAGTTATCGTCAGGTTGATTCTTTTCCTCGTTTCGCTCGAGTGGAAAGATGGTAAAAAGAGAGGAGGAGAATGATCGATGATGATGAGCAGCGATCGTGAGAGATCGATTCTCGATACATTCTCTTCCTCCTTCCTTGACAGATCTCGATATGTATATACTTTACTTATATTTTAATAACGTATAATAATTATAAATTAAATTATCTTGTAATTATTTAAACATTTTTAACATTAAAGATTTTATCAAATTCGTTATATTTGTTCCGAGAATTTTTATTCGATCCTTAAATTCTTCAACGAAATATCGATGGACGAGGTTCTATTCTATTATTGATTATTTGTCAGATTTATCGTTGCCGATTCACAATCAAGATCGCGGCGTTTCTCCGCGGCTTAAATAAGAAAGCATTCTCGCGACGTTATCTAACAACGAGAAATCTAAGAGTTCCGTTTCACTTTATGTGGCGAGTTCTGCCACATAAATCAAAGCGCAGCTTGCGTATTATCGTTTCTATCGAAGTCGATGCCTCGTTCTAAATATGCTAATAAATCCACGTGACGCGAACGTGAGCGGTGTGACGATTACGCAGGAATCCGTACAACCTTTCCTTTTCCTCGTGCTGCAACATATTGTACACTTCCGAAATAGATTAATCAAAAAGGAAAGAAAAAAAAAAATCGATTGATTGAAAATTAAAAAACATGCATGTGAAAAATATTATCGCGTCACATCCCCGAAAAAAGTAAAATTAATTCCTCGTTAAAAGATATAAAGCATATTCGAGCTTTCAAAAAAAAAAAAAAAAAGAAAAAAACTTCCATTCAATTTAAACGAAATCCATCGCACGATCATCAACTTTCATCCCATCCATTCATTGCTGAAAGAATGAAAAAGAAATTTCATTTCTAATTACGCCATCCAAATAATTCCTTTCGAAGAATCCGCGTCATCGACTTTCAATTGCTTATGGCGCTCGTTTCACGGCTCCAATACGCAACACGAAACGTAAGGAGAATCCCCGTTAAATTGTCTTCACGCGGTCGTCAATCAGTGACATCAGCGAGGCACGCTTTCTTAATGCCACGCGGCCGTCGCGGCCCGCTAAACAAAAATAAAGATTCCACACTAACGTTCGGTGGGGGATTCCCTTATGCAACAGGTGGCTAACCTGACTGCCAGACCCTGCCCGCGAAAAAATCCTCCTGCCAGGGAAGGTGCAATCTCCTTACCACTTGTACACTATCGGTCAAAATGTTTCCAAAAAATGTGTTTCAAAAATTTAAAGAAAAAGGTTAGAACGTTTAATTTTCCTCCCACGTCAAAAATTAATCGATACAATTGATACGTATATCGATTCTGTCACCTTACGTTCATCTTATTATCTCTCGCTAAGTAGGAGACGGTTCTGCGTATAATTTAGCGTATCCTTTTTTACCGATCGAGGCAGGATTCGTGCAAACGTATTCTCACCAGAGATATGGTTTCCAGAGCAACCAATGGTGTAATTGAATCCATACTTGCTCACTGTTTTGCAGTGAATCGTTGGATTCGATAGATTCAAAGATGTATCGTTCCACTTGTACATGGTACATGGTGATCAATTTCAATTCTAGTTGAGGAAATAGCGGTGCTGTTGGACGGGTGTTTTAATGGACGTGTGTCAAGATGTATGGGCTATTTGGCAAGAAACTGAGCGAGGAAGTGAAGCAATGATAAGTGTTCGGTTTATACGATGTCTGTAATTTCTTGTTGATCGGTCTTGCAATTTGAAGATTTTTGCGGCCTATTGTGCGTTTATTGTGAACATTATCAGCGTAAAAGTGATGCTTGGCTTATTTTTAATCATTTTCCGAAATTTTATTTCCCCAGAAAATTTAGAAGGGAATAAAGCGACGATGAAAAGAAATCCTGCTTGTGTCATTATGCGTTTTATATATATATATATATATATATATATATATATATATATATATATATATATATATATATAAATATATTGAATACTTGTTCGATAATAGATAGAAATTTATGGAGAATCTTATCAAAAATAATAATGATTAGAAGTCTATAAATGTTTATGGAATTATAATATAAGCAAACAGGCTACCTCAACACGATAATTCGAAAATACCCACAGGCTATTATTAGCACGTAACGAATAACCATTTGAGAATGTCATAAGGAAAACTAATGCTGGCCAACTTAACTCATTATTTAAATCAAAATTTTTCCATTATATTATTTTCAATCCTATACGATTAATGGCTATACCAATTTCAAACACGATAGATAATTAAACAAATCCTTATAAGCGGAAACTTATTAATATAACCTCCATATCCTATCGTCTCGACATATCTCGGAATCTCATGTATACGGAATTACTACCATAATAATAAAGTAATAAGTGAAAAGTAAAAAAAAAAAAAAAAAAAAAAAAAAAAAAAAAAAAAAAAAAAAAAAAAAAGAAAGGAGGTAATCATTCGAGAGATTAACTCGATACGATCGAGTTGAAAATCGAGATCGAATCGAGAAGAATGAAAAGAAAATCGACGAACCTGTGGTGGTATCCCGCTCGATTAATCCTTTCAAGATTCTGGCTGGGTTCTCAGCTGTTGGGTATCAGCAGCAGCGCGGAGGGAGGAGGGGGGGAGGAGGAGGAAGAAGGGAGGAGAGGGGGAAGAGAGGGAGGGGGATGGAGAAGGAGGAGGGGAATTCTCCTCGACGAGGACGAGCTATCTGTCCCTTGAAGCACGCAGGATCTCGCGCATGTTACCGCACAGGGTATTCCTCACAACGGGCAGCACGAGTCATCGTGTCCAAACACCCACAAGTTCCTCATCGTTTCGATCGAATCTCGAACACCATTGATATTTTTATATATATATATATATATATATATATATATATATGTAACTCGTACTCGGCGGTGTTATTACCTTCTATATGCACCTGAGTATCAGTCACTGTAAACGGGTAAACACTTTCTTCCCCTCTCCTTTCTCTCTCTCTCTCTCTCTCTCTCTCTCTTTCTTTCTCCCTCTCCCTATTTCTCCGCGGGCACGAAAATAACCGCGATTGCACAGAACACGTCGACGATTTCTTCGAGTTACGAATTCCTGGGGCGACACGTGCCGAGATCGGTTTCCAAACACCTGGAGAACCGACTCTGGAACAAGACTCTACTTCTAGGATAGAGTGTCTTGCGAGTTGGTACTTTCGAGCGATCTTTTTTTTTTTTTTTTTTTATCGTTCAACCAGGTGACAAGGAAACTCGTCTTGGTTTTATTATATATATATATATATATATATATGTATATGTATATGTATATATGTATATATCCGGGATAAACCGTTCGATTTATTATTACTTGTATCACTTTCGCGAATTTCTCTCTCCCCTTATTTCTCTTTTCTTTTCGTTTTTTTCTTTCCTTTTTAGTTGCGATCGTCGGTTTGGAGGAGCACTGATAAAAGAGCAGAGAGGGGGGTGGGGTGGTTGGTCAGAGGGGGAGGACGGGGGAGGGAGGGAGGGTGGAGGAATTATTGGCGAGCAACACACGAGGGAAAACGCGCACGAGGGGGGGCCCCACGAAGAAACACACCTCGAGATTTGTCAACCTCGCTCGGTGCAGGCGATCGTCAGACTAAAGTCGTCGTTCCACTGGAAACCGAGTACGTGCATGGCTTTCTTATCCCTCCTGTTAGCTCGAAATCCATTCCATCTCTCTCCTGCTCGCTCGGCCAGCCTCTACCTCTCTGTCCCTCCGACGGCCGTTTCGCTCGCTCTCCCTCTCTCCACAGCTCTATCACCGGGTCCAGAATGGAGGGGAGGCCGAGTCCAAGGATATTCAGGAGCCGTGGAAAAATATATTTCGGTGTCCAGTTTCGGGGGACACCGATTTTCGACCATCGAACTTTTCGAAAGTTCTTCGAGTGTCAAAATTCTCCCTCTCTCTCTCTTTTTTCCTTTTTTCGTTTTAGAGAAAGAGAGATGGTTGACAATTGTCGAACGTATTTGTATTCTGTCGATGCTTCGAAGATTATATTCTTTCCTTGGATTTGGAAATGGAATTTTTTGATCATCAAGGATCAAGTTTCTTCAAGAAGGAAAGAAATTTGAAAACACTTTGTATTAATCATCATCAGAGGAGGAGGAAATTAAAATTATTAAATTTCCTTTTAAGCTCCCATCGCAAGTGATCAATATATATATGCATTGATTTATATAAAAATTAAATATATAAAATATTATCATAAATATTATAAATAAAAATTTGATTTGGAAATGGAATTTTTTGATCCTCAAGGATCAAGTCTCTTCAGGAAGAAAAGAAACTTCATGGAAGTGAAAAGAAATTTGAAAACACTATATTAATCATCATCAGAGGAGGAGGAGATTAAAATTATTAAATTTCCTTTTAAGCTTCCATCGCAAGTGATAAATATATATATATGCATTGATTTATATAAAAATTAAATATATAAAATATTATTATAAATAAAAATTTGATTTGGAAATGGAATTTTTTGATTCTCGAATCAAGTTTCTTCAGGAAGAAAAGAAACTTCATGGAAGTGAAAAGAAATTTGACAACACTATATTAATCATCAGAGGAGGAGGAGGAGATTAAAATTATTAAATTTCCTTTTAAGCTTCCATCGCAAGTGATAAATATATATATGCATTGATTTCTCGCGCGTTAACAATACTGACTTCTCAACGAACGAGGCAGCGAAAGAGGAGAGAGAGGCGAGTAGAGATCGATGTATCCTCGCTCGTGGCACCCTGTAATTTGTACACAGGGGAAAACCGTTTCTCAAATAACTCGTCATCAGGTGTAATTTTTGATATTGTTGTTATTCCAATCGCTCCCTGTTTGGAAACTTTCTGTAACTGCTTCGAGGAATTTATGTTAATGGAAGTGTAGATTAATCGGTTCTGAAAGATACATTAACGAAATCGACAATTAGAATCGCGTGGGCGTGGTTTTTTTAATTCGTTTTTATTAATGTTCCTTCCATCGAATTTTACATTTTAAAGTAACCGGATCTGTAACTCATACGTAATTCTAGATTAATCTACATCTTCTTGTAAAGTATTAATTTGCATCGTTATCGTTCTACCAGGATTTCTTTTTTTTTTTTTCTATTACGTTAATAATAAAGTTGACTTTAAACTATTATATTATTAAACTATATTTAATAGCTCCTTGATCGATCGATATTGTTTTCTTCAACGTCATGTTTCTATTGATAATTTACAAACATAACACGTTCAAGTATTTTTTCTCAATCTCAAGGGTCGTTTTCAGATTCACAATTCAAAAATTCCAAATTTTCATTTCTCGACAATAAAATAAAGTAAATTGTTGATGTAATTATTTTAAGGAAATTGTTAGAATTAGAGAAATTAAGAAATTTTGTCATTATATAATTATTTTTTTTTCGATATAAATAATTTTTGTTATTAAAATTAGAATAAAAATTAATATAAAGATTGTTATTGTAAATAGAATTGAATTTATTTCTGTATATAAATATGTTATTTGTTATTTATTAATTTTTTATAAATTTTTATTAAAATAATTGATATAAATAAGATTTGTAAGATTCTTTTTTATTTTTAATTTTAATGCTTCATTAATCAATGAAATAAAATATGAAAATATTACTAATATACCACTTAAAAAATACAATGTTAATGTTATTAAAATTAATGATGAATTTATTGAACATATAGTATAATAATAATTATTATTATTATCAAAATAGATCAGTAAATAATTGTCAAACTCACAATCACAAATATTATTCCCCTCCAAGGAGAAAAGAAAATATACTACTCACAATTTTTTGAGCTTCTCAAAAAAGTAACCTCTCATTATTTAATCAAATATTATAACAAAAATAATAAAGATTGAATGTGAAATCAAATAAATTGATAAAAAATTGATTGGATTATTAAAAACATTATTAAAATAGATATCGTTAAAAATCAATGTTACATCCTTTCAACTAATTAACACGTGGATATTTACAAATTGTCAATAGCCAACGCGCTCGTTTCTACTTTCGTTGTCGAGATTAATGCGCGTTTAATCTAAGCGCTGCGTTCGATCGATCGATCGAGATCTAGAGAGCACAAAGGTTTTGAAACGAAAAAAAAAAGAAAAAAGGAAAAAAAAAAAATTCGATCGCACGGCATTGAGACCAACTGTTTGGAATTCATGCTATTCCCTGGGCTGGATATACGAGCGCGACGCGAAAATAGAACAGAACAGGAAGGCGGAGAGAAAGAGAGTGCCGCAACGAGAGCTAAGAATCAGCTGAGAAAAGTGCGAGGGAAAAGTGAGCTGGATGGCCTTCGCGACAATTCACTCGTTTTGCCTCTTGTTTCGCCGTTCGAATTCGCCTCTATCGGCGAAACCGATCGCCTCTCCGTCAATTCTGCTCCATCGATTGAAAACAAGATCGGCCATTTTTTTTTTCGGTCGATAATAAATTGTCCAGACTTCCAATTCGTGGAAAACGATAAAAAAAAAACAATCGATCCTTCGATTATTGTTTTTTCTCGCCGATGTATGGGTTTTTGAATTTTGAAAGGTAAAAAAGATGTTAATATAATATAATGTTAAGATAATAATGTTAATATATAATAATGTTAAGATAAAAAAATTGTTAATCGAATAATAGAATATTAAAAATATCTATCGATATTTCGAAGAGAGAATATTGCAGATATACAAAAAGATATCTGGAATCGAGGCGTTGATTATCGTAATAAATGCGATTGACGAAAGGTCAGTGGAAGGAAAACTAGTGCATTTTAATGTTAAATCGTAAATTGGCATAAATCTTCGCTAGATAATGAAATTTATGAATCCCCCGATCGAGGAAGTGAAAGGATTAGAAACGGACGTCTTTCGTAATTGATCAACAGATGCATCTGCTCAGTTGCTACGGATTTATTAGGATCGAAAAGATCACGGGGTAAATGCCGATTTGACGCGAGTTAATGGTTACCTCACTGAGACGCTCACAAAGGAAAAGAAATAATAATAATAATAATCAAAATACCAAACTCACAATTATTAAAAATTATTCTCCTCCAAGGAAAAAAAAAATGACTATTCATAATTTTCTGAGCTTCTCAAAAAAGTAATCCTCTTATTATTTAATCAACGATTTATTCTGTGCTATTCTTTCTTATATTATTTCATCAATATCATATATTATCTATTCTTTCTTATATATTCTTCAATATTCTTATATATATTCTTATATATTCTTACATATTTATCAATATCATATATTATCTATGCTTTCTTATAACATTTCATCAATATCATATATTATCTATGCTTTCTTATATTATTTCATCAATATCATATATTATCTATGCTTTCTTATATCATTTCATCAATATATCATATATTATCTATACTTTCTTATATTATTTCATCAATATATTATCTATGCTTTCTTATATCATTTTATCAATATCATATATTATCTATGCTTATCTATATATTCTTATATATTCTTATATATTCATCAATATCATATATTATCTATGCTTTCTTATATTATTTCATCATATATTATCTATGCTTTCTTATATCATTTTATCAATATCATATATTATCTATGCTTTCTTATATTATTTCATCAATATCATATATTATCTATGCTTTCTTATATCATTTCATCAATATATCATATATTATCTATGCTTTCTTATATCATTTCATCAATATCATATATGCTTTCTTATATTATTTCATTAATATCATATATTATCTATGCTTTCTTATATTATATTATTTCATCAATATCATATACTTTCCATCTGTCGACACGGTGATTAAGACGATGAGGCGTAATTAAAATATCGAGTGGCGTTTAAAATATTAGACGAGGTCGATCCCCGATTAATGTCTCCGCGGCTGAAAAAAAAAAAGAAAAAAAGAAAAAAGAATCGTATCCCGGCGGCTGTGACAGAAATGCGGTGTTCTCGCGTACAACGATCGTGTTTAAAGCTGGCAACTCTCGGAGAAAGGCGGCCACCCACCGGTTTACACAACTCTCTGCTCCAGTTATTAGTATGTGTATCTTTTGCGGATCGACCCAAGTTGACACGACGCGACGATATCGTGTTGGACGTACTTGAAACGATCATTTCATTTTCGAGCTCGAAAAATTGTCATTATATTTGTATTTCGAGAATGATATTAATTTCGGCATTCGATAGAAATTTCAATGTCGATCAATCGTAATGGTGATTATCCTTCGAATTATATATATATATATATATATCATCATTTCACATATTCTACAATTCATGTGTTTATTCTATTTTGCTGTGCCTCTGTAATCTCATACAAAATTATTTTTATTTAAACGAATATATAAACTTTTAAATAAAAAGAGAAAGTTATATATATAAAATAAAATATAATATATATAATAAAATAATAAAATATAATAAAATAAAATAAAATAAAAATGTTAAATTTCATAAAAATATTTATAATATTTCAAACAATTATTTATTAATTATATTATCTATTATATTTACAATTATATCTATTTATTAATTCATGTGTTTATTCTATTTTGCTGTGCCTCTGTAATCTCATACAAAATTATTTTTATTTAAACAAATATAAAATATAATAAAATAAAATAAAAATTATTATATTTATACAAATATAAATTTTTAAATAAAAAGAGAAAGTTATATATATAAAATAAAATATAATATATATAATAAAATAATAAAATAAAATAATAAAATATAATAAAATAAAATATATATAAAATATAAAATAAAATAAAATAAAAATGTTAAATTTCATAAAAATATTTATAATATTTCAAACAATTATTTATTAATTATATTATCTATTATATTTACAATTATATCTATTTATTAATTCATGTGTTTATTCTATTTTGCTGTGCCTCTGTAATCTCATACAAAATTATTTTTATTTAAACAAATATATATTTGTTAAAATAAAAATTATTATATTTATACAAATATAAATTTTTAAATAAAAAGAGAAAGTTATATATATAAAATAAAATATAATATATATAATAAAATAATAAAATAAAATAATAAAATATAAAATAAAATAAAATAAAAATGTTAAATTTCATAAAAATATTTATAATATATCAAACAATAATTATTTATTAATTATATTATATATATTTATTATATATATATATTTATATATATATATATATATATAATTTAATTAAAAAAAATATTTATTATATATATATATATATATATATTATATTTATTAATTATAAATATTATGATTGTAAATATTAAATTATTTCTTTTTTTTATATATAATTAAAAACTCATCAAGATCGAATTTTATATCTATAGAAAATTTACTTCAAATAATTTTTTTTAAATTTCTTTTAAATAAACAGGAGGGGAAATTATGCAATCGAGAGTAAATTAATTCTCTAATTGCAATTGAATCATCGAAATTGGTGGATCGAAACTTCAATCCCCGTCAAAGCGATTGATTAACCGTGATCGGTCGTTGCGGCCGATGAAAGTGTTATCATTTCATAATGGGACATAGTGACAGAGACCTGACCATTGTTAGGCCGGCCTATCTACGTGCTACCAGGCTACTGAGTGGCACAACAATACCAACCGGCCGGCCCAGCCATGGGCTCTCCCCCTCCCCCCCGCATAACATTAACGCCAGCCTCTGTCGTAACTTTATTATCGGCGTGCCTAGAAATATGCCGTGCCATAGAGAACCGATCATAATTACCACTGACACCCGCAATTTCCGTCTCAACCCCGTTCGCGAATTAATTTGCCGGGAATAAAGCGTTTTAAAATGGGGAGGAGGGGCGGGTCGACATTTTATAATTTTGCAATTTGCGCCGGTGAGGGGTCAGGATTTTTAGACGGGATATTTTTACACGAGAATAACACGTGGCGTGAAAGTAGATCGACGGAGTAAATTGTCTTTTAATAACAAGTTTCAAGTGATTCAAGTTTTAATTTGTCCGTTTCGTTTCTTGGAAAAAAAAAAAATTCCAAATTGTTGTATTCATATACGTCGTGAAAAATTGTTAGATCACGAAGATTGCAATTATGCTACGAATCTTGAAAAAAAATTGAAATGGAAGAATTTTTACAGTTTCCTGTTATTAAATTAAAAAGAGAAAAGAAATTTTTAATCAGAGAGCAAGGCAAAAGTGTTTCGCAAAATGTTTGCGTTTTGCAATTGAATTACACATGTTAACATTTTGAGAACGTGATGTGAATTGAGAGGAGATCGAAATGAAGAAAGAAAATATTATTATATTTATTTATAAATAAACGAAGGAATAATAAGGATCGCAGGTTTGTTTGAAGTAAAGTAGTGCGATAGAATGATGAGTTTGAAAGTAGTAATTTATCCACTTTGCACGCTAATCGCAGAGCGGTTAACCTTTGATAATTATCGAACTGAAACACTTCCGTTCGGAAAAAAATCTTTTAAATGTCGCCGACCACTCTTTTATCGCAACGTTACATCGATAATTAATGTAAACCTGGCGATTTTTATCTCGTGTAAAAAAAATAAAATTGATTTACAATTAGCGAGACGTTGCGTGAAATGTTTCTCTTGTATCTGGTAGACAAGAATATTCAGAAAAATAGTGAAAGTAAATTGAAAATCAAATTTAATTATGATTGATACTTTGATAAGGAAAACGTTGAATAAAAGAATCCGAAAAATTTTGCAAATTTAAAGCACAATTTTGAATTATAAAATTTCCAAAATTATTATAATAATTTTTAATTCAAAATTAAAAATCATTGCAAAATTCTCGACGATAATTAATCTAAAAAATTCTAAAAAAATTTTCGCCAATTTTCAAATCAATATTTGTCGATCAACGTTGTAACAAAAAAAAAAAAAAAGGAAAAAAGAAAGAAAGAACGCGTGCAATCGCATCCACGGATCGATAATTTGGACTAATGCGAAGTAATCGTAGACAGAACGCAATGGCGCATGTGTGGCCTATAATGTAACAGAGGCGAGCAATTTACCGGTCGAGCCGAAGGAAAAGCTTTGCAAATGTCCCTTGCTCTTTTCTAATCATATTAGCATATCTAGGTGAACCATGCTGCTCTCAAGAGTGATTGTACAGATACGCGATACGCAGAGGCCATTTCCTTTTATCGTTCTCGCAGACAGAGCGACAAATGCCGCGTAACTGCCACGCGGATATACGCGACTGTCGTAAGCCTCTCCCACTCTCGTTTCGCGCCACGTACGCGCCTCCGTTTCTCGGATCCAGCGGATCTCGTTCCTGTTTTGCAACCCTGTCGAGATCCGCCATCGATCGGGCGATCGCCGTCTGCGTTGGATCGGATCAATTCCCTTGACTCGCTCGCGGACGAGCGAGCCTCTGAACACAACGATGGAAACGACTTTACCGACGAATTAACAATATGGCGAGGGATAATTAATAAAAATTAATAAAACTTAACGAGGCTGTTGATTCGTTGATTCTTCTTTCTTGTTGATGATGAGTTGGGAATTTCAATGAATTTGTTTAATTGGTATTCTTTTTTTTTCCCAGATAATAGAAACGAGCTGCTTGATTACTGCTATTAAGATAACTCTGTGTTAAAATCTTTATTGAAAATTATATAAAAATTAATCGGTTAATATATCTGCCGTGTTACGCCTCGTATCCGAGATACACGATCTTTCAATTAACCCGATGTTGAAAAGAGAGAATCCGCGGACGATTTGCTTGCCAGATGTCGGAGGTGGAGGAGAAATAAAGGTTCTCGTGTAGATCGAAAGGACAGGTTACATAATAAAATACATTGAGCGCAAAAAGTCAAGTTTCTCAAGTACTTTCGCGTCCAACGTTTTTCTTTCTTTCTTTCTTTCTCGTTCTCTCTCTCTCCCTCTTCCCCTCTCTCTCTTCCCTCGAGTGGAATCGATGGATTTTAGAACGCGTATTTTATTACACGACACGCGCGCCCTTCGAAATTCCCACTTATCTCTCCAACGATCGAAGCGAAATGGAGCAATTGAACGCCGAAAATGGCGCCTCTGTTCGATTTCTTACGTAATTAGCCCCATTGATTGACGCAGCATTGATACATCGATCGTTTGCTTTTAACGTAATGTGTTACGTTAAAATGTTCGAGTGATCGAAGAAAGGATTAATTAGATTAACTATGATGATGTATTCGATGCAGGTTTTTTTTTTATTCGGATTGGAAATTTAAAATTCTATGCGACTCCGCGAAGGAAATTAATGGTTTCACATTCTCAGGATATATGAAGTAGTGAAGAGATAAATTGTTCATATTGGGTAACTGTTTCTTGAGAAAACTTCCCTCAAATTGATTTTAGTTATCGTTAAATTTTTTTTTGATATGATTTATTTGCATATTATTAATAATAGAACTCTTCAGAAATAAATCTGATTTTTTTTTTCATAAATATGAAATATATATATATATATATATATATATATATATATATATATATATATATATATCTTGTAAATAAATAATAAAAATTTAATTGAAAAGAATTTCATCAAGCACAAAAGTCTTTTCTATTATCATAAAGCACGACTAATTAATGAAAACCCAGATCTGTTACACGGAATCAACAAAAAGAAATTTTTTTAATTAAAAATTTTACTTTACTTGTTTAATATAGCCATGATCTACAGTTACAATTAATTAATAAAATCTTTCTCTCTGATTTAAATAGATAAAAAAATATAAAAAAAGATAGCTCAAAAGAAAAAATGATGAAATTTCGTTCAAATGAAAAAATGAAATAAAATAATCAGAGTAGGATAAATCGTGACTAAGATTCAAATAAAAGCGATATTTGTCAAATTGGAGCTACAAGGTTTCCAGAGAAAGTAACGTCATTTGCATAAAGAGTTCGCGATATCAGCGTCAATGGACGATCGAATATTAAAATTGTGTCTTACCACGTTTATATCGTTATCCAGAATCCCTTGAACCAATTATAATTCTCGATATTAATTCATTTTTTTAATGAATAATTTTTCCTTACAAAAATAATTTCTATATTCATAAATGGAATGTCAAATATATTATTGATACTAACCTTAATGGTAAAAAAATTAAAAAAAGAAATATTTTCTGAGACTGTTCGACTGAAAATAATTTTACAAGGACTTTGCCCGAGGGCTGACCATATCGAGTCGCTCGTTTCACGCAATCTGGAGCACCCACGCCACTTTACGATCCCAAATCACGGTTATCAATTAATCAACGCATTTAACCCTGCCGTCATTCGACCCCCGTAGTGAAGGAATTCGAAAGGACAATCCTTTCGGACAGTGTGGTTAAATAGTCGGCCTACTTTTCACGCTATTCGTAATTTACCAACTATTTATCTAAAATAAAAATATGCATATAATGATATTCGTTTTTGTTGATCAATTTTCTGCATACTCAACATTTCTCCAGCAACATTAAACGTATCGGAAGAAAAAGATCAAAAAGAATTTCTACCAATCTTGGATCATTATTCCCAGAGTAGCGATAATGGCCTCGTAACTTAAGATCGAAATGCATGTATGTATCACTCTGTCAACTGTGTGTTACAAAAGCACAATCACTTTTCTTCACCTCGAATCGAACCTGACAGAGGAACGCAACAAAATTCTTTGCTACCATTAAGGGGAACATATTTATAATCGACGATTTCACGAAGGACCGTTCTCAAGACTTTTACTTCGTGCTTCCTTTCGTCGATAGCATGGTAACAAAATGCTCCAGTTTCGATAAAGGGGGCTTGTTGAGCAATCGATAATGACCACAATCAAGTTTGCTACCTAAGAACAATCGTAATTTTCCATTGTTTCGAACGATACGAGTAAACCAAAATAATGTTAAAATATAGGAAAAAATTATGAAAATAAAAATTGATTGTAATTAATTTTAGACGAGATTGCAAATTTTGAGATAAATAGGAAAAAAAGATACTTACTGTGTACTTAATTTTCTATCTATCATAAAAAAATGCAAAATATTTATTAAGAAATAAAGTACAGAAAATATAAATAAATTGATTTATTTCTAATATAATTTTTATATATTTAATAAAAAAATTTAATTCAATATATCTTAAATATATTCAGTATCTTTTATTAATTGCAATATTATTTACGATAAAACTTTCATGTATTTTTTTAATAAAAAAATTTATTATTTATAAAATATCATTTTCTTCGCTTTAAATTTAGCTATTTAGCTATCTAGCTATTTTTTATATCAACAATTACCTGTGAAATGAATGATTTTAATTTTTAATTCTTTAAATAATTAAAACATAATTATAAATAATTTAGAATATAATCGATAGAATAATAATTGTGATTAAGAAATTTTATTTCTCACACTCACTTTTCCTGGAGATTTATTATTAAGAATAAATTCCAATGCATCGTTTACTTTTGGCAATCCAACAGTCAATACAGATGTTGGATTAATCAAACCTTCCTCAATAAATTGTAAAACATCGTCTCCGGCTTGTCTAGTTGAACAAAATTATAAAATATATAAAGTATATAAAATTAAAGAATATCAATTAATTTAAATCTAAATCTAATTTCTTTTAACTATGATTTAACAATTATTATTATTTCTTAATAATTTATTAAGAGACAAAATTTATAAAACATTTTAATTTAGTAATAATTATTATACCGATATATCTCAGGATTCTCCTTCCTACATTCTCTTAAATTGAATCCACTAATAGTAAAACCATTCTTTGATGCATCAGAATCATTTTTTATAGTTGCTGTTGTACCAGCAATCACTATCCTCCCTTTATAATAAAAACATTGAATAAATCATCCAATTTAATTTAAAATGATTACTTTTTTAAAATTATTTCTGTACCTTCGCGAGAAAAATGATGTAATACAACAGCAAAATTATCATCACGTAACAAATCTTGTATTGTTATTTCACTTTTGTAAATATTAGTAAAACTAAAAATATAATATAATTACTACCATTGCTTTTAATTTAACTAAAATCTTACATAAGAATCAATTCTCGTTAAACTTACCAACTTAATATTTTTTTTAAATGTTCACCATTTTCATCATCAAAGATTTTTTTAATATCTTTCTCTGCAGCTATCTCTTCAATTTGTTTTAATAATTTACGATCTTTATATTTAAAAGAAGCAATCACACCTTTTTCTCTAGCAAGAGCTGCTCCATCTTCAGTAGCACAAACACTAATTACCTGAATTAATAATCATCGCGAACTTATAACAAAAAGTGATTACATTAGACTTTTTATTTGATATATATACATATAAATCTCAAGTATTAAATTCTAACCTGAGCTTTAAATACATTTGTGGCAAGATCAACTGCAGCTAAACCAGTACTACTTATACCAATATTAATAAAAATGATATCTTCTTCTAGAATGTTAACTTTATTTTCTAATGCAATTAAAGCTGTAATATAATCATCGAGTAAACCCACTACATCAACAGATTTTATCTCAGATGGTACTTTCCAGATATCCTAAAATTTTACGTTTATAATAGAATAAAATACAAATGATTAATTGAAAGAAATCTGCTTACAGTAATTTCTGCTATACACTGTTTAGCTAAACCTCCATAACGTTCCTTATTAAGGGCAATAACCTTATCCCCAATTTTATATCCTTCTTTTTTTGCCTCCTCCCCAACTTGAATCAATTTTCCAACAAATTCATAACCAAGCACCATAGGTAAAGTTGGTTTAAATGTATGTAAATTTTTTGCTAATAATGCATCTGATGCATTGAAAGCACAATAATCAACATTTATAAGGACCTACCAATATAAAGATACATTTACTTTTTAATAAAAAGTCTATCCAAAATTTAATTTATTATTATAAAAAAAATTACTTAGAAAAAATTTAAATTTAAATTTAATTTATTTTGAATAATCTAATCTATCATAAAAAAAAATATAAAATATTTCAATAATCTTATTAAATAAAAGCATATTAAAACTAACTTTTAAAAAGTTATTAAATTCTTTTATTTTTAATTAAATCTATAACAATTTCATATTCACTTTGTCTAATTCTAAGCTATATAAAAAATTATTGTGTATTTTGTTTTTAATGTTCTCTATATTAAGTTTCTCCTTGTTATTTATATAAACAATAATATTATTATATATGATATGAAATATACAAGAAACATTGTCTATTCAAAATATCAAAATGAAATAATTAATTCAATTATTAGAAAAATTGATATTAAACAATTGAAAGTATTTAAAAATAGAACAAAGATACTTTAAAACTTGTCACTTAAAATTGTAAATCTTTATACATTAAACTTACTTCATTTGCTTGCAATATTTTGGGAGATTCAATATTTTCTAAAATGAGCGGATCAGAGAATTTCTTCAAAACTGCAGCAGAAATTTTGCCTGGTTCTGAAGCCGGCATACCACTTTTTGCATTTTCTTCTAGGTTGGGAGACTTTTCATTTTCAATAGAACTAAAACTAACAACTCTTGAACGCATTGACGACTTTTTCAAATGATTACTACAAAAATGCGCAAAAATTCTTCTGCTTACTAATGTCGACATTTTTATATCAACCTAAAATTATTATTTAAAACGCAAGAATAGCACCCACACGAAATTACGGAACCATTTGGTGAATGCGAACGCGCATGCGCAATGCTAATTCAATATCGAACTTCAAAATTTTAATATCGATGAGCCTAAAATCGAAATGAAATACTTTCATATATCGATATTTTAAATCTTTAACGAAACAATTTTAAATCGTTTGTCGCAGTTAAATGTGAGATGTCGTAATATAAATTTACAATTTGTGTAAAATGGTGTTTAATAAAAAATAACGTGGAAAAAGTGTTCAGTGCAAATATGTTATATGTGAATTATGAAATAATCACTTTAAGCTACATTATATCAAGTTTTCAATTATTTTTAGACATCAAATTTAAAAAGGTCAGTAAAAGAAAATTTTATTTTCATTGTATCGCCATTTTTCAAATGCATTTGCAAATGTATCAGATCTTTTTTATTGATTTTATCGATCAATATTCATTTAATTACTTAAATATCTATTTTCTACTCGTTCATATTCTATTCGTAAAATATTTTTAAAAAATTTATAATTTAATTCTTAAAGTATAATGTGAGGTATACAAAATTTTGATTATATATATATTATAGTTTTGAGATTTCGTTACATTCATACAAAATAAAAAATATGTAGCAATGAAATAACTCACCTATCGCCAAATGTATGAAATATCCAAGTCTTGATGAAATTTTCGTGGCTGTTAAAGGACATGTAGACTGTTTCAGTGAAAACGTCGTAGAATCCATAGTCAAAAATCTACTATCAAATAGAAAAGAACGCAAATGAATTAAAAAAAAGTACAAATATGAAAATTTTAACTTAATATTAAATATAAATTTTAACTTAATAATTGACAAAATTTTATTTAATGATATATTATTTTATACTACTATAAAGAATATACAAAGTTATTAGCATAAAAATAATTAAAATAGGGGGAAAATTAAATTTTTGTTATGTAAAAATTTTCGCTAATTTTTATCTTAGGCTAATTTCTAAATTATCAAAATTTGATCAAATTAATGGATTTTATGAGAAATAACAGAAAAAAACGAAAATGCGATGTTTCGCAATATGATGCAATCTCGATAGTTTTCATTGCAGAAAAATTAATAAAATCATAATGAATAAAAAAAATTAATGTTTATAAGTGTAATTGTTTCTTAAAGAAATAGTTATTAAAATATTTTTCACTATACCTGATAAACAAGATAAAACTTTACACAACACTTGTTTCGTTTGAATTATTCACTGAAATTAAAGTTAATTAAAAAAACTTTCAATTGAAAACAAATAAAAAATTTGAATATAAACTTCAACAGGAAGTACAAGTATTAAAGAGTAGTCGCGAAACTGTTATCCCAATGATGTTCAAAGAGGGAGTGATTTGGTCGATTTTTGTTTCTTCCAACAAAGTCAAGTCTCCCCACCAAGCTTCTACTATATTTTTATTTTTTTTTTTTCTGAACATCCTCACTAGTTTTTGTTATTGCTTTTTCATTGAAAAATATTTTTATTATTTAGATTTTTAAAATATAGATCTTTAATTTCATCAGAAATTGTTATGCATAATATTATTTAATTCGATTATTTAATAAAATATTAAAAATATAGGAAAATCTATTGAATACATGGAAAAGGATAAAATGATAAAATACAAAATATTTGAACTTTATTTATTGAGTTTAATGTATAATTGCAACTGATTCTTCTCTTTTTTCTTGCTTTAATGATTGTTACATTATTATATTTTATAACAGAGGATTCATTATATATAAAAGACTATGAAAATTAAGTACAACATTTATGCAACGAATAAAAATGGCTATAGAAGATTCGCCTTACATTTTAATTCTGTTAATGATTAATAGAAACAAAAGAAAAGAAAAACATATAATGTTTTTATGTTAAGAAAAAAAAAAAAAAATTAAGAAAAAGAAAAATAGAACGATGGCCATTCAGGTGTCATTGATAGAAACGATGACATTTTTAAATTTAATTAAATTTATTCATTGACAAATATTAATTCATGCATTAAACAGTATGGCCAGCCGTACTCATTTCTATCACAAAAATGTTAGTTTCACTTAAAAACAAACATAATCATAGATACTACAATTTTATGACCAGATTGTTAAGAAATTATAAAGCAATGATAAGAATGACTAGTATATAATTATAAAAATAGCGAATTTACTTAATTAAACATATCAGAGGTTAGTACAAATGAAGATTAAATAAAGTTAGATTAAGCTGTACGGATATTTCAACTACGTCTCATCTAGCAAAATAGACGAAAAATAAAAGCAATGAAAGAAAGCAAATATATTAACATAATACGTCACGATACAGATATTCTAGTTTTAGTAGAAAAGTTTCTTAAAAACACAATTATAATGATTGTAATGTTGAATTCTTAACAACAATTTATATCTAGAATTCAACACACCTAATGACTTTTCATCTCATAGAAACTAGTTCAGTATCAAAAAATTTCTTAACTTAAGGGCATACGCAATGCAAATAGTACGAAGCATCATTTAAATAAAATATCTTACAAAAATATTTAATTGTTAGTTGACTTTTAAAGAAAATAAAAATAAGTTCTGTGCATTAGATGAACAGAACAATGAATACATAAATTAAACCACAATCTTCAAATAAGTAAAATGAGCAATAAATATTAAATCCATAACATTGATACAAAAAATGCGATGCTTTAGATTTGCGTTTGCCATTTATACAATTACTATTCTTCAAAATCTAATGATATCACTTGATCAGAACCTTAGTACCAATCGTTTTCAATTAAAAAATCTACCTACGTATTACATACAATAAACAATATACGAACACTTTTGTTCCCCTTCTCAAAAAAGTCGTTCAAGATAAAATGCTAGATCTAAAGCATTTTTCGTTGGTAGCATAGTTGGAATATAAGAACACATACGTTGACATAATTCATCTATAAATTTGTTTGTTTGTTTTTTTGTTTTTTTTTGTTTTTTTTTTGTTTTTTTTTTCCATTTGTTCCTTACTTTAAACATATCAAACAGTATACTGTGCATTCACGTCCATAATACTGTGAATGAATTCTGTCTTAATTCTACGCAGAATATTACGATATTACTGCATTGGCATTCATATGCACTTTTGTTGTTGTTGTTAGGTGTACAAGTTTAGTACAAAAGTTCGATTACAAACGTTAGAAAAAACTATTGTTATTCTTTCGTTTTTTTATCCATGTCGCTTAGAAACTGAAGTCTTAATCTATGCTCTGGAATGCTGTATGAATAATACTTCTAATTTGACATCGATGTATATCAAAAATCGTCACAAGTTTAGATATCATACAATGGGCAAAAACTTCTCTTTTCATTATTGTGCAAAAATTCAGTTCGATGATTAGTAAAAATTAGAGGAAGATGTAACGTGATTTTTTTTTTTATATAACGATGTTAAAAATTAGTTCTTAAATTATATCTATATATTGTGCCAATTTTACAAGTTATTAAACGTTAATAAATTCGCAGTCAACAAATTAAAATATATCTTTCCTATTAAATTCTTGCTAAGTTAATAATATATATGTTTACTTTCCGAAATATTCTTCCTATAAGAATCATCAAAAAATCGTATTTACCAATACTTTCATCATTATTATATAAAAACTACTAGAATCATAACAAAAAGAATTATATCTATGAGTAAAAATATTATAATCAGTATATATAGCTATTGAAATTACGTATTTTTTTCTTTTTTTTCATTTTTCTTTTCTAATATGCATGGAAATAAGAGTTAATTTGAATGTCATAAAAATCTTGTAAATCGATTTTTGGAATATTTGAACTATTATTTAGTGATTTATAAATATTTTGCAAGCCTTATGTATATAAAATTGCATCATTTTTTCTCTTTTTCCTTACTATAAAATCTGCGAAGAATTGATCAAATACAAGAAAATCACAAAAGAAAGCTAACTTTTCATTTCATTCAATTAATTTTTTAACGCAATTTAAATTAAAGACTAGTTAAACTTAAATTCTGTTTAAAGAATCGATTGCCTCACCATTTGCAGCTAATTTACATTTTTTTTGTGGATGATTGTAAATGGTCTGCAGAGGTATATGAAGCAATTCCACGATTTCAATAAAATTAGGCTCTGCAACAAAGAAATAAACATTTTAGAATATTTAATATTATAATCAATAGATAAATATATATTTTTTTCATAATCAATATAATTAAATTTGAATCAGTCGAATTAAATCAAATAAATGATTTTTGAAATTAATTTATTTCAAATATATCATTAATAAGATTATTATAGGCATAATATTTTTTCAGAAATGAACATTTAATGCTTAATTTAAAACTTAAGACTAAAAATTCGATTAAAGCTCATTAACATTAGGAAAACTTTGAACTGCTATAACTTCGAAAATAGTTAATTCCGGTCACCGAGTGAGGAATCATTAGAAGCGCGAAACCTTTCTCTTTAAAACGATTTTTCATTTATCCCGATACGACTTCAGATTTCGTCATAAAAAAAAGAATAATATTTAATCATTTATTTTTTTTGTTTTTGTTGTTCATTCGAATCTTTCATGCTCATCTCGTTTTACTAACTTACTCCAAATTTCAAATAAATATATGTTTTACATATTATATGTTTATATTATATATTATATATCATGTTTTATATATAATATATTTTAATATAATATATTTTTGGATGTATAATTTGCAATTTAATAATCAATCATTTATATAATATTGTGTATTTACCATTTTCCGCTGTGATATATCCGTGTCTAATTAAAAAGTCAAGAGCAACTGGAACTGATGTTGTTTTAAAATGTGAAGACAGTATCCTTTCTATACATTCATTAACTGGAAGCAATTCAAAATTCTCAACCTCTCCATCATTATTACTTGGTATAAAATCTGGTGGCAGTTCAAGGTCGTATACAAACTCTGTATTGGGAAACAGACCCCTTTCACTTTCAAAAAACAGAGATACACAACCAACACTTTTTAATTTTGCAATAAGATTATTGGGAATACTGGCTTCTTCTCCAGCTTCTTTTATAGCAGTTTCATTAATACCAAATCCCACACTCAATCCACCGCTCACCATATTATCCCAATATCCAGGCCAAGTTTGCTTATTTGGGCTACGTTTTTGTAACCATATTGATAAACCTTTTACAGGATCCATAACATATCCATTAATATCTACTCCATATTTACGAATCCCAAATAAGCCTATAATAAATAAATATTAATAATATTTTCGGAATAAGTAAAAATATTAATAAGAAAATTATGATTATTATACATACATGTAGCAGATCGATCCATTTTAAATAATGGTGGAGTATTGAATTCTGCCCGTACTTCATAACATTCTTCTCTCCATCCTCTTAATGTTATGAATTTCCCACCTGCACGCCATTCTTTTAAAACTTCTTCAACTCGAGCACTTCTTTCTGCATAGTCTCTGAATGCTGGATTTAATTGTACGTATTCAGGATGTACTTGAAATACCTTCAAGGCAATATTTAAAATAAATATTAAAATTCTATAAATTATTCTGCAATTCAATATATGAATACCTGTGGATAATTTAATAATTCTTTCATTACATCTGGACGTACAAGGCCAACTTGTTGACCATCAACAACAAATGCTCTGCATTCCCCTGCATGAAAACCTAAAGAACATTATGAATATCGAAATATTATTATTCATTAATACATTACCGTAAAATTTAAGAAATATATAAAATCTATTTATATATATTATAAAATACAAATAATATTATAAAAAAAAATAAAATATAAAATAAACTTAATAAAAATTATATATTTTTATCATTATAAAAATATAACATAGTATAATATTGATCATATTACATTTAAATCTAAAAAAAAAAAAAAATACTAAAAATTTTTATTATTAAATAGATTTGGTTTATATTTATATTTATATTTAAACTTATATAACAAAACATTATTATATCTCTAGATTATCGGATATAGATAATACGAATTCTTATCCGTTGATAAATATACGTATATATGTATATGTAACAAGAATTTATTCAAAATATTTATTATCAGAAAAATGGGAAGAATTTTACAAATAATAAGGAAAATAATAGATGCGATAAATTTTGCTAATATTATTTATGTTTCCAAAAAATATAGACAGAGTTTTTGTTAATCCACTGAAAATATGAGAAAGAATACACAACAAACTCGAAATCAATATCTTAGTAGACAGGACGGAAAGCCATACGTTTCTATGTCGTAATCATTAGAAAATTAATTCATTGATATAAAAAAAAAGATCAGATATATTTAAATATTAATAATATGACTTACCTGACAGGTAGAAGCAATTAAATTTGTTAGCAAGTTTCAATAAACGTGACATAGGTTTCTTATCACTATCCGTCATGATATTTCGCTGTCGTTAACCAACTGTGACAAAAAATTCTGGCATAGAATATATTATTTTAGATAGGAACTTCACTTTAGAATTTCTCCACTCTAAGAAATGGAATTTGAACTGAAATCATTATATATGATTGGTTCGTATCTTGTTTCATATATTTTTAATTTTTTCATAGATTTAAAGATAAGATTATTAAATTTACTTCTTATATCATACAACATAGATTTCTTTTTTTATTGTGATGGAAAATAATCATTGATAACATTAATAATTTATAATTGTCTTCATTTATAGAAAGTGATATGCAACTTTGTTTTTATTAAATATCGTATACTTTTTTTTTTAAATGAAATTTTAAATATACAAATTTTTAAAAACTGAAATGACGTTGTTTATAATAAATCTGATAATAACATCGTTATGATAAAGTAATTTTTATAATACAAAAGAGAAATTATTACATGCAATTTTTGTAATATATAATAAATTGTTTATAAAAGCAAAAAGAATGTTTAATTTTTTATTTTAATAATATTTAAAAATAGTAAAAAAGCTTATCATTTAAACATTATGTTTCAAATATGTTTCTATCTTCCCAATAGATAGCGCTAAAGATACATAGAATATGTATCTGTTTACAATAAGAATTTTAAATTTATACATTTGATAAATTTAACTTAAAAAATGAAAGTGAAAAAAGCTGTAAAAGCATCATCGTCTTCCGAGTCCGATTCGGAATATAATTCATCAGACGAAGAAGTAAATACTATTTATATTCCAAAATATTTAATATAATTCTTTTCTAACCTATATTTTTTCACGTGTACAGTTGAGGCAAGCTTTTGCAGAAGGTTTATTAAAACCTGGTCTAAATGTAGTTGAAAAAAATAAAAAAACACCAAAAAATTGCGTTGTAAGTATAATATAATTAGATCTTTGAATACAAAAAAATAATGAGGGGATCATAATTAGGATCATTTTTAGTCTCTTATGAAAAAGAAGCTAGAAGAAATTAAATTGAATTTACCATGGATTGAAAGATTAGACTTGACTAATGCACCAGCACCTTTAGCGCCAGAATTGGCATTGCAAATGCAAGAACAAGAAGATAGACGTGCGAAGCAATTGAAAGGGAATAAAAAATTACCTCAATATGATCCAGCAGATGATCCTGTTCTAAATGATTTTCGTAGAGAAACGATGTTTCATAGACAGGCACAAGCTGCTGTTATGGAGGGTATTGCCCGATTAAAGAAACTTGGTATTCCAACAACTAGACCAGACGATTATTTTGCTGAAATGGCAAAATCGGATGCTCATATGCATAAGGTCAGAGAAAACCTAATGAAACAACAGACAATAGCGCAAAGATCAGAAAAGGTTAGGCAATTGAGACAACAGAGGAAAATAGGAAAACAAATGCAAATAGAAGCAACTTTGAAAAAACATGCAGAAAAGAGAAAATTATTAGAAGAGGTCAAAAAGTATCGTAAAGGTGTGAGAAAAGATCTTGATTTCTTAGAAGATAAACAGAAACCTCAAGGCAAAGCAGTGGATCAAAAAGCAGCAGCAAAACGTAAAATGAGGGATGCCAAATTTGGTTTTGGTGGTAAAAAAAGAGGTAGCAAAAAAAACACAAGGGCAAGTTCCGCAGATGTGTCAGAATATAAAAGACCTTCACTACCAGGAAAAGATTCGAAGAAAAAAAAAGGAAAATCAAAGCAGAGATTAGGAAAAAGTCGTAGGATACAGATGAAAGCAAAGAAAAAACGTTAATAGCGATAAATTAATTGACAAAGTATTTTATATGATTAAATGATGTTTACTTGTAAAATAAATATTTTATGTAATCTTGATATTTTTCGTTATTATTTCTTATTTTTTATCGAAATATTTTTGGAATCTCGTTTGGTAGACAATGAACAATTGCAAACTGGACTCGACAAAAGAATTTTTATCACATATGTAACTACGTTCAAATGCATCTAATGTGAAAGCATTCAAACGTGTGCAAAAATATATAGAACAAAAAAAATCTTTTTCTCTTTCCCAAGTTAGATAGCATATCGTTTCGTATTCAAATAAACAAGTTTAAAACCTCATAGATGTGATAGATTTTCGAACTTACAGTGCATTTTTTATGCGTTATAATATTTTCTCTTTATGCACGTTGAAAAAATTATCATCGATGTTAATAATTCGATGCATAATTTAATTTAATCGATTGAAATTTTACAATAGAGCATCGTTGTTAAAAGATTGGCAAAATTTCCATTACAGAAAATGAAAGACATTAAATTTTATCGCGCACATATTAAGTATAGAACAAAAATAGCTAAACAAAACAAAGGGAACAAAGTAATATATAAAAGAACGGTAGAAGGTTGCATGATGGATAACTTAATCTACAAAGTGACTCTCCAATATTTTTCGATCCATTCAATACGTTAATGCCCCATTAAATTATGAAAAATCGAGAAGGATATGGGCAAATGATAATAGCACGAGCACGTGAATCAGAATAATCTCTCCATAGTATCGATACCGGCAGAATATTTAACATGTGTCGTCCATTAGACAATCCACTGTATCTACAGGGCTTGTAACATGCATAGGAATGCGATTACACCGCATATTACATGCGCAGCCACGTTTGCATTCGCGTAGAGATATATATATATATATACATGTACACATAACCCCTTTCCTTTACCAATCGTCCCTTGATTCTCCATTACATAATATTAATTATTTATCCTGATAAAAAATTAAAATGCTTTAAAATTACACAATTTTTTCACTATTTAATTTACAAAGCATTTCAAACTTTAATGGATGAAAATATGAATGAAAATTTATCTCATTCTTGTCGAAGGTAAAAAAAGATCATACGATATCATAAATTTTTTATTTATTAAATCTTTAATATTATAAAAAAATAAATTGAATTGCTTGGAAAAAATATATTGTTAAATCATCTTAAAAATGGATCATTGAGAAAAAATTAGGGATTATCAATATGTACTCGTTTGATTGAATTCTCCATATTAATTTGGCGAAATAGAAATACCAGCGATCGTGTCGCATGCATAAGGCCCGACCATTTGTGTGCAGTCGCGCGAACGTGGCCGTGTATATTTTTTACAATAGCCCCGGGTTATTGTATTTAAATCCAGAAGCACTCTCGCGCTGTATTCTCCGCTCTGTCTGACGCAGACACGAGATCTAAAATAGATCACCCGTGTAATGTGTTTTTTGTCGCATTCGGGGGTCATATGAAAAAAAGAATCGAATTTTCCCTTCGCTCGGTTTCTCTCAGGAAATTTATCATCGAAAAAAATTACACTTCTTTTTTTTTTTCCCCAAGAATTAATACCTCTAACGAGCTACTTGTCTCGTATCTTCTGACCTCGTTAAAACTTCCCTTATTCGTCTCGATGCTCACGAAAACTCGTGAAATAGCGAAATTATCGTACTTTAAGTTATTGCTAAGGTGACTATGCTCCTAATAATTGTTGAAATCAAATATTTTGAATTTAATGTTTGAAGATAAAATGGAATGCGCGATGAAAAATTAGGGAAAAATTACTTTGGCGATCAATATATTTTTATAATCAACTATAAATCTACTATAGAAAAAAAATAAGGATAATAAACCATTCACACGATTTACACGATCAGATTGAAGAAATTCATAGCAAGAGGCCACACAGCCAGTGGTATATGAATTTATCGAATAAATTCGAGAGGTTTTCCCGTGTATGGGACCACACACGTGATCCCGTGGCTCGAGGACGGAAATATGGACAGGTATCTCGCGCAGATATTTGTATTGATGACAACCGCGGCGTGACATGTATCCTCCGCCGGTCGCTAATGGGTGAAATTTGTTTCGCCATTGCCTTCGGGCAATTTTACCCGATTTCAAATTTCACCGAATTCGCGTACCTCTCCTCCCTCGCCTCCCGTATACGACTATACCATGGTGTTTCGTGTTCACGGAAACCTGACAAGACGATAAAATATCCATCTCAATTATTTAGACCCGTTTCGTGGAAAATTCGGGTCGGTAATCGATGAAGCGAAAAATTCATTATCATAAATTGATGCAATGTTAATTTTTTCTTTCGCCAATGTTAAGTAATTAATAAACAGTATCATACAAATTATTCTTGGATCTTTTAATGGAAATGTGAAAGTGGAGAGATTATTTTTGTAGAAATTTCTTTATCATCGTGATCAACATCGTAGATGGAATCGTAGAACCGGGTCGAAAGAATAGATTTCTTTTATTTTCCAGACAGAGTTTTTAAATTTATTTAAAATCGGCCATTTTTGGGATAATAAAGTGGGTTAAATCTACGATATCGTAAAATCGTATGTGCGCGAACGGGACGGATTCCGTTTGCAATTCGAGAAATAGAAGACGAATGTCGATAAGTCAGAAACGGTATAACGAAATCGAAACCCCCCGTGGATTTTAGCATAAAAATAGTACGACGTCCGATGTATTCGGTGCGTTGAAGGATATAAAACATTTTTCAGATATCTCCGCTCGACATGATAGACTTTATCCGACTGGTAACGAAAACCATTTCGAAAATGGATTTGGCAAAGCCTTTTAGGATTGAACGAAAAAAAAAAAAAAAAAGGAAAAAAATAAAAAAATAAAGAAAAGGAAAAACAAGGATTCTCCAGAATAGAGTACATATATTAAACAGAGAAATTTTTATGAATACTTTAAAGTAAATCTTCATGTTCCTTTTCCCTTTCTATCTTTTATTTTTATTTTTTTTTAAATTCTCCTCCATCCCTCTTCTCTCTTTCACAAAATTATGAAACGTATAACTATGCTCTTGAAATGTTTCAAATGGAAGTTGTTACCAGGTTACTTTGTAATCCAACGAACTTGTCACAACTCCTCCGGTTGTAACGTTGATTAAAAGTTAGATTACACAAAGTTATTCCATTTCTTGAATTTTTAACTTTATTCCAAACGTCGTTAACAATCGTTTTTAAACGCGTTTTCCGGAAAAATGATAGATAGACACTTTTCGACACTCGATAAATATAATACAACAATTTAAATCGAGTAAACGAATCAATCATCCCTATCCATTAATTGAATAACTTACATATTTCTTCCAGTCAAAAATCAAAATTTCCCCGTTTATCATATTCGTACCTTTTTCATCAACTTCCTTCTCCCTTTATATACTTTTCCAGACTCCAAAATTTCAAACTTTCGGTATCCCTCTCACTAATCCACCCCATCTTCACTTCACCCCCTTTATACCCATTTCCTCAAATATATAATTCCAAATATAATCCAAAGTTTCCAGAAAATTTCAAAGTATTTCTCTCTCCCTTTTTCAAGTGCATCCACCTCCCCTTCTCCCTTCAAACGATTTTTCCCGGAAGCGTAAAACGGCGCCCACGTCGGCACGTGGCCGCGTTAGGGAGTGGGAGGGGGAGGTTGGGTCGAATAATACACTCGTCCATAGACGAGATAGTTAGCCCTTGGTTACTTCTACCCCCGTTGCGTTCCATAAAGCTCACGGTAAATCGACTGTGAGCGGGCAACGTCGCTCGCTCTCCCGTGTTCCACGTACGTAGCTCGGGGTGGTGGTAGCGTGGAGGAGGAGGAGGAGGAGAGAAGGGAGGAGGAGAGGATGGGAAACCATTATTGAAATGCAGTAAATGGCCGTGAGTTTCAATTGCCCCTGGGTGCTTCGAGCGTGCCGTTAGGAAAGAGAGGCGCTCTACTCCCCCCCCTCCTATCCCTCCAGCGCCAGGCCGCGAAACCACCCTTCCACGGATGGGAGGGAATTACGAGAATTCGCAATGATTCCGCTCGCTGTCGGCGCACGAAAACACACAGCGGGGGGAATCGGCCTACGGGCTGCCCCTCGTGTTCGAGGGGCTATTACCTCGGTCTAATGCTTTCCTCCCTCCAAGACGCTATGGATTTTTTCTCTTTCTCTCGAACCTCGTGCAATTGAACTTGACGCTTTTCTTTTTTTTTTTTTTTTTGATTCGAGTTCTTTTTATTTGTTTGGTTTTTGATCGATTATCTTTTTCATGTAGTATTTTTCTTTTTAAGTATTTTCGATATCATACGAGGGTGAAAAAAAGGGAACATCGTGTCGATCAATTATATTCGATATTCATTGAAATAGATGGTATGGTAGGTGAGGAGGAATTTTTAATTTCTTTGTTGTTTTTTTTTAAAAATTCGAATTTTAATTACATATCGAAAGTGTAATGATAATTTTAATTTTGCAATCTTTCGTGTTGTTTATCCGAATTTTTCTTCTCGTTTCATGCAAATTTTATGCAAAATTTGCAACGAAATATTTATTCGACGTTTTTTTTTTTTTTTTCCCCCTCCCTCGATGAAAAAGTAAACTAGCAGCGGAAGATACTATTCAATCATTGGCGCGAATAACATGTGATCAATTTCCCAGAATAATTACTGTTTGCAGTTATTACGCATCGTGTGGCGCGTAACATGACACGCGGTATTATTTGAACAACGTGACCGTTATAATAGATAAACAAAGCACAACGTTTAACCCTTTCGCCGTGGATGAGATATCACGTGAACAACGCCTCGTTCCTGCTAATAAAATTTCCAGCGAAAAATTAAATTGCCAAATCTTCCCTATAATAACGCTTATAAATATCATAAATAAATAAATAAATAAATAAATTCTTTATAATTCTTCCCTATAAACGCTTATAAATATCATAAATAAATAAATAAATAAATAAATTCTTTATAATTCTTCCCTATAAACGCTTATAAATATCATAAAATAAATAAATAAATAAATAATCTTATATATATAAATATTATTATTATATATAAATGTTATAAATAAATAATCTTTATAATTCCTTTTTTTTTCACAATTTTGAACAAAACAAGTACGTACTTACGCGTAATGATATATTAATATCACTTCTGTTACAGAACGAACATAATAAACGAGATAGATTGAGAAGCATTTGCGTTTGACCTGATCTAACCTCAAATAAAGGATGCCGTGTCGCAACGCATAAGTGACACCGCCTCGCGAGAGAGGATATAGTGGGCCACAGTGCCAAAAGGATTAATCGTCTCGACGTTCCTCGAGGATAAAGGTTAGTTCAACTTTAACCTTTGAATGCATCTGATATTTGACAACGTCTATATATATATATTTTCTCACGTGACATTACGATATATATATATATATATTTAGACAAACAAACAACGCGTTGAAACGTATATTTTCAATATTGAACGTACGATCAGGAGGAGATTATTTATAATTTTGTGTAAACATATTTATTCCCTATTTTTCTTTTGTTTAATTAAAATTTTTTAAGAATTATTGCTTCGCAATGAGGAGTTGTGATTTATTCGTGTAAAAAAACTTTATGTACATTTTATGATCCATAACGATAATCTTTATGTAAATTCAAAGAGTTGTAACCGAAGGTTGAGCAATCCTTCATAGAAACGATTACGTAGTCGCAGGCTACGCGAAGCACGAATCTAATTGGTTTAATCTACGTCGGCTAATTAGTTTTGACAGATTAAAATCACGAATGTCCCTGCACCTGATTCTTCATCCTCGGTTTTTTTTTCTTAATTCAAAGTCAACAAAATTTCTTTCGATTGAAAAAGATAGGAATAAATTACACGTATAATATTGAAAATAAGATGAGAAACAATATTGAATTGATGTTACATTAAGATTCTTTTATGGATTTAAAAATTGTATTTATTTACCCTTCGCTTGCATTTAGCGACATGTTCAATCTAGTTGCATATTAATCGCGAGGAAAAGATACTATAAGTAAATTGGAAAATTTTTATCAAATTAATAAGACATATAAATATATAAATATATAAATATATACTTTTTTAATTTTTAATAAGGAAAAGGAGGATGTTCAACATCATCAGAAAATCCTTTGTAAAGGATAACGAGGGATCACATTTTTGTTTTCACATGCAAATATTCTTGCAAAATTAATAAGATATGTAGAATTACACTTACAATAAATATATAAATATATACTTTTTTAATTTTTAATAAGGAAAAAGCGGATGTTCAACATCACCAAAAAACCCTTTGTAAAGGAAGGATCATACAGATTTGTTTCTTCACATACAAATATTCTTCCAAAATTGATTTTCCAAAAAAAATCGCGAGAGTAAAAAATACTACAAGTAAATTCAATGACTATTTATTTAGTTGAATTGGAAAATTTTTATCAAATTAATAAGACACTTATATAAATATATAAATACTTTTTTAATTTTTAATAAGGAAAAAACGCATGTTCAACATCATTATCAAACCCTTTGTAAACGAGTGATCGCACAGATTTGTTTCTTCCCATACAAACATTCTTGCAAAACGATTGATTTTCCAAAAAAAAAAAAGAAAACCGATCGTCAAACGAAAAATCGAAATGAAACTGTAAGCGTGTATAATCCCACCACAATTTCCCTCAAAAATTTCCCTCAATTTATTATTTTCATATCATTTTGTACACCGCTTCGTGCCCACGACCGCAAATACGCTGTTGAAAAGTGTCGAAAACTGGCGTGGCCAGCGTTAACAGTGGGCCAATTTTAAGCTTGCCATTAAATCGACGATCAATTATCGGGTTAGGGAATGGATTTGGGGGGAGAAGGGAGAGGGTTTGGAAAAACAGGATACTCGTCATCGATACGCGGCCACGTTCGACGGGGCACAAGGGCCGGCGGAGAGGAGGGGGAGGAAGGGGGAGGAGGACGCAAAACGCGATCGTTTAGGTAACGCAGTCAGGGAGACAAATGCGATATCGCGTCTCTCACGGCTATGGCGGAATTTCAATGGAGCAGATGATATTCACCGATTCGCAGACATCGGTAACGAAATTGGACTGGCGTGTCGGTGGCATACCAATAAGCGATACGCGGGCCGGCAAGCCCACGGCCACGGCTTTATTTTCATCGCTGAATGTGACGCGACCTATTCGCGAGCGACGAATATTTGTTGGAGGGGGCCTTGAGAGGAACGGAGAAATCTTTTTTTATGCACCTCCCAAAATCCTCCACGAGGTATCAGTATTTGTACAAAGTGTTACCTTTTTTTTTTTTTTTTTTTTTTTACTTAGAAACGCGAATAAATTCTGGATCAATCAGAGATAATTCTGATCTCTTGAATTGCTCGCGTTAATCGGATACTATATTTTTCGTGACGACCTCGACAGGTTTTTATTATTAACGATCTAATTTAATCCGATCTTTTAAGCGAAACATTATTATTCCGCTTGGTCGGAATCGATGAAATATTATCAGACTGAATTCTCAGTTTTTAAAACGATCGATGTAAACTCGTCTACGTTGTTTAGACATATTTGGAAACCGTTGAATATCCGTTTCCGATTTTTTCACTCACGTGGAATACGAACAAATAGGAACGAGCGTGTTTCCAAGTGGATGAAAATCGGTATCGTTAAACGGCATCTTCTTCATCGGCGTTGACCAAGTTCGAGAGATGCAACGATTGTATTGACCTGTTCCGCGATGAATGATGAGAAACTCGGCACGAATCGACGAGATACCGCAGCGTGATACGAAGGACGGAAACTTTGGGACGGAGTTTCATCGGCAAGAACGCTTCGAAATTACATAATTAGTATTATTTCTGGTTTCTGGACGGCGGGGAAAGAGAAGTCTCCAGACTTTTGGCGTAGTAGTTATCGGTTGAAACTTTCACCGAGGGAAATTATCACCCTTCTCGCAATTATTTCTTTAAGCTCATTTATATCGTGGAAAAAGATCTGTCTATCTATCTTTTTTTCTTTTTCTTTCATCAAATATAAGGAATAATTCTTATATTTGAAGTTCGAAATTTTTAAATCGGATTTTTAATTCGATGTCGCCTTAAAGAATTGTCGGTATATTCTTTTTCTCGTGATCGATGATCTTGATCAACGATCTTCAGTCTTTTCTTTTTTTTCTTCTTCTTCTCCGTCGGAACGATACGTCGCCCCGGTTTTAAATATTTAAATGAAGAATCCTTCTCACGCGCGGAATATAGATGAAAGAATATTTTTACTTACACATGCAGTTTTAACTTATTCTTGCAAGCTGGAATTTAAATATCTCCAATTAAAATCGTCGAGCTGCCTTTAAAGGTGGAAATTTAAATTCTGCCGATAAAGCTTGAATACCACGTCGCGCCGCCTGAAATTTTCGCCTCAGCATAGAAAGACTATTAGTTGTTATTTATTCTCTATCGCGAAAATCTGTTTTCCCTTTTCCCGTGGATTTCCATCCATCGTCGTATCTTTCACGGAATAACACGCGTTTAGAAAAAGAATGTTCAAATTAAGAGTATTTTTAATAAAATGATACGAATTGCTTTGTACTTTCCGTGACACGTTATTTTAAACATTTATTCATAAATGTATGAATGATGCGAGAATTTTTTACGAAACAATTCGATACAGAATTTTTAGAATAAAAATTTCTTCGTATATTATAACAAAAATTATCGAAATAATTATTTTGCGTAATAATAATAATAATAATATTTGCAAATTATTTATCTAAATTTTAATATTATTATTTCGCGTAATATTAATTTACACGCGCAATTACGGAAACAGTTGTTGAAAATATTTTCATTTGTTATACTATTTGTCAAGTACTATTTTACCAACGGCCGATAATACCGATATAATTGCGCATTAAATACTTAGAAATCCGATTAAAGATCTGCCGATAAAAAGCTTTCGGAGCAGCGAGACGAATTTATTTTCGCAAAATTTTTCCATAAGGGAAATGATACGATATCGATAGACCCTCATCCACGAGGACACGAATTGCGAGGTATTCCACATAGCGGAGCGCGCACCGGAAAATCCTTTTTCTAGGGACTTTCACACGCTTACGTATTTTATGTTCTCCCCTATTATGACTGTTGCGTGCCGTGGCGGTGTATCGAGGGCTTCCTCGACGTGCTCCACGCGATACGATGATCTCTGAATCGACCAACCTCTCCTCGCCACGTGAAATCGATCGCACAGACGTACCACTACATTTTTATATTTAATAGAACATATAACCTTCTACGCGATGAAAATTCTTAGACGACTTCGAATCGTTGCGATGTGGTGAAATTTTTGTGCGGCGATCTATTAGTTGGATTTTCAGGATTATAAATAACGGATTATAATGTTGTACAGGGTGATATTCAAATATTGAAATTATTTTTCCGCAGTTTTTATGGTGTATATTAGTATTTAAGTTGCAAAAGAAATTTCAAAAAATTCTAGATTATGTTTCGAAAAATATACAAGATATAGGGAAAATTATTATTATATAATATCTCAAATGAAATTATTGTTGATACTAATCGTATAGATCCTAAAATTGCATAATTACAATTAGAGATTCATCCAACAAATAATACTGGATAAACTCTTAAAACTCCAAAACTAATAATATAAATAAAATTCTAAATTCTATAAAATATATTGATCTAAATCAAGGATATAAAATTCATATAACCAATGATAAAAAAAATATTATTATTGGTCTATAAATAAATAAATTTGAATAATTAAAAAAAAATCACTCTTTAGATAATAGTTTTAATGCATCACTAAAAGATTGAAATATACCAAATAAAATCTTTCGTTCTAAAAAAGTTAAAAATGCAACTCTAATTAAAACTATAACTATTAAAATTAATTAATATCCAAATTATTATTTATTAACTTAAAAATTAATATAATTAAATCCTAAATTTAATGCACTTTTATGCTAAAATAATTTTAACAATTTATTTATTAATATTATTTATAAATAATTTACAAATTAAAGTCCTTTCGTACAATTAATTTATTTTTTATTATAGATAGAAACCAATCTGACTTACGTCGATTTGAACTCAAATCATGTAAGATTTTAAAAGTCTTAAAAACTACTGCGCCTAATTTTCATCTTAATTCAATATTTATTTATTCATATATTATCGAAGGATATGGGAACTTTTCTACAACTTTTTACAAAATTAACGAAATTTTTCGATTATTATTCAAATTTGTTGCTAAACGAATAAACACGCGTGTATACTTTTCACCGTCTTCAAGGTTCAAAGATTCGTCCCGAATACAATACCGCGTTTCTGCACGAAGGAAAAAACAGAATGGGATATCATCGACGCTATCGGCGCGTATTTTTAGATATTTCGAACAATATTCAACCACGCGCTCAAACGAAGTGAAAAGTGTTGAAGTGGTATCGGGGACGGGCGAGGATGCAATATTTTACGAATATTGAAAAGTTTCGACGGAAAAATACCACTCGATTTTTAATGTTTCGCGAATTCATCGAAAGCTCAACAATGTCCTTCGCAATTTGTTTGTGCCCGAACGATCTCTGCCGTCGATCTTCTGCCCCCAATTTTCCCTCATTTTTTTCATCGCTTACAACCTACGTAATCACGCCCAATTTTTTTTTTTTTATTTTCCCCAAATTTAAAATTCGCAAGAACAAGAAACAATTTTTAAATCCAAAATATATCTTAATCATCTCATCACAACAAATAAAATAAACACTTCTCTCCTTTCTCGAATATCTTCCCTTCTTTCTCCACCGAATAAAATAAAAAAGAAAATTTCAGAAAGAAGAAACGAAAAATCGAATGGCCCTTTGACCAGAAAAAATTGAGCAAGTGGCGCAACAATACCCCAGGAAGGAGGGAGAGAGAGTTCGTTTTCCAGGAGGGAATTAAAAGGGATTTCTCTGTTCTTTGGAAAAGAAGAAGAAAAAAAAAAAAAAGGATCGTTCGAAGAGGGGGCGGAAATTGAGCAAAAACTCGACAATATCCGCGCATACACGGAGGAGAAGAGGCCAGGCCATCGATTCGGTCTCGCGGGGGTCCACAGCCCCTCCTCCCCCTCCCCCTCCTCTTGGCTGATCAACTTTCACGTCCGCTCGTTTCGCGTGGAATTACCAAACGTAATATCGCCCGGTGCCCGTTTTATTCTTGCGGCGTAATCAAGTCGCGAGCGTCGCTCAAAGGACGCGCAATAAAAGAAGTCAAATATCAATACGGCGTGTCTCGAAAGAAATGAACGATGAGAAAGCGAAGAGAGCTAGAGAGAGAGAGAGAGAGGGAGCCAGGAGCGCATCGTAGAAACGTGATGCCTCGAACGTAGGAGACCTCGGATCCGGAAATTGTACAGTGGCCACTGCAGTCACGTCCCTGAAATGTGCTCTTTGTTAACGGGCCTCTTTCCCCCCTCTTCCTTGCTCTTAATAAACTCGATATTAATCGTTGCCCTTTCCTTCTTCTTCGTTCCTTTCCTCTCTCTCTCTCTCTCTCTCGCTCTTTTACCTGTTCTCTTTAACCTCCCCCACTCCTCCTTTGCTCTTCTTATTAGCAACGTTGGGCAAATACTCGAAACGTATCCCCGGCTTCTTTTCCTGGTTATTAAGCGGACGGTAGGTAAGGTAGGATAAGGCTGGTTTGTGTTTACTGTCTATTCTTATTGTATCATCGGAGCAGGGAGGGAGAAAGTGTTTTTTTTTCTTTGGATTTTGGGAAGATAGGATTCTTTTTTTTGGGAAATTTTTGTTTTCTCCTGTGAAAACAACTTGTTTACGAATTTATTGTTCGCTTGGTGGAGACAAGTCGAGGGAGATTGTCCCCACTGAAGAGGTTTTTTTTGTTGATTTTTGACGAGCTTGGTGGTAGAAGAGATGTAATTTGAATATTCCGAATCGTAAAAATTATTTTCATTTTTATTTTACTTTGGAATAATCCAAGATTGAAATATTTTCGAAACTATTAATTATTTTGATATAATATATCTATAGTATGTTTAGCTTATTCGTGTAATTATTGTAATATTAATTATTCGAAATTATATTTATGAATTAAACCATCGTTACAAATTGTAATTAACTTACACACATTATGAGAAGGAAATTATTTTGTGTCGATACGTTAGAATATTTTAGAATTATACAGCATGATCATTGGATTGACGTTTCCTTCTAAATTAATCGATTTTTCTTTTCGTCTAATGAACAGTACTTGTAATCAGAAGTAATTATTATAATTTATAATTTAACACTTGATTCGATTGATATTCGTTAAAAGATAAAATTGCTATTTATATCCAATATAAAGCGATTCAGCTGGAAGGTATATTTAGCACGAGAGGAAACTTTTAATTAAGAATTAAAAATTAAAATTTTCATAAAATTGATGGTTTAATCTTTAATCTTGAAAAAATTAAAAGATATTAATATTCGCGTTATATCGTATATGATAAGTATTTATGCGTGATAGGAGAGGATTAACTCATCCTGGAAAAAGAAATATCGTCTCTTGATTTATTTATTCCCGTGATTTTACTCGTCAGGCGATCAACTCGTCTAAAATCGTTGCCCGATTTTAAATTTGTCGCGACCTTTCGTAATATTCCACTTGTGAAAATAGATGGAACGAATCGGCAGATCAATCGAAACGAGACTGTTCTGAATTTTTGCTTCTGATTACGTTTTTAACGAATAATTATTTCTTCAGACACCGACGATACCGATTCATAAATTTTAAGATTCAAAGTTCGTATCTGCACTCTTTTAGTTTAAAATTAGAATGATATACGTCTCGGACGAAATTAGATAAATTGGCAATGTTTAATTTATTTCTCTTCTTTCTCTTTTTTTTTTTTTTTTAATACGAAAACAATGTAATTTTTATTTACTTTTAAAGTGCGATGCACGCAACACATTTCATGTTTGTTAGAATTATCCTTGAGTTTGAAATATGATACCATATTTTAAGTTGCGTTATACATTTCTAAAGTTCACTCGGGGAAACTTGTCGCGTTAATTTAGCCTCGAACTTTGGAAAATTATCTCAAAAATGGAGACACATCTCGCTCTCCGTTTCTAAAAAATCGGCCATTGTCTGTTGCTCTCGACATTACATATTTTTTTTTTCTATCATCATTATTTCATATCCGTCTCGATCACTTCGTTTAAAAAAAAGTTGCGCGAAATTGCATTGACCAAAATTCGTTCATCGAATTTTCCAGTCACGAAATAAAAGTTAAATCGTTTAATCAAAAAATTAAAATCCACTTGGAAACTTTCAACCATCGTCCCTACCACGTAATCCATGTTTATCCTACAACAAAAGTTCGAAAGTTCACGCAGAAACTCTCTCGATTCCCTATTTCAACGAAATGAATTTCAAATCCCGCCTTATCAAAAAATTAAACCCTAAAAATTTCCCTATATCTGGGACCGTCGATAAAATGTTCTTCTGTATCGACTGTACCGTTTGTCCCGTCTCGCATAAATCGTTTCCACTCGTCCAACAGTTTAGAAACTATTTCACTTTTCGCCGCACGTAGCGGGTGAGGGAAAAATTCACCCTCGCGTGTATGGTCCTTCTGGGACCGAGGAGGGGCGAAGGGTTCCAAGGGCTCGAAAGTGGACCGGTCGAAGAGATAAGGGGTGCAAATTCTCACGAGCCCGGTTGATTTACGAAATTGTCCGTTTAAAACGGCCGCCAGGACAAGTTTTGGAACGTTCTTGTATGTTTCATAAACCGTGACCCTTTTCCGTGAAAGCATGAATTTCGTCGAAACGTATATTTTTATCTCGTACGGTTATCGCTTCATGCAGAATTAACCCAAGTTTCTTCTCGCGCCCAAGTTTCCCCGAATATTCATTTCTATCTCCTCGAACTGCGAGAAGAACTTTGTAAAAATTCGATCGAAATCGTCCTCCAGTCTTACCATCGGTGAATATTTCAGACGAACGCTTGGAAGAATATATCCTAGGGAATTTTTCGTGAAACGGTTGGCACGGTTCACGATCAGCCCATGACTCGACAACGTTCCGGTGAAATTTATTAATTCACGCGAGTAGATGGCGCTTCGTTACGTTACGAGTGTAATAAGTGTATCCGTGGTTTCAAAGGATTTTAATTTCACAATCCCGTGTTTTCGCGGGATTGTCCGCAGTTGTTGAAATTGGAGAAATCTCGGGCCTCTCCGAAAAATTCGGCGAAAAATCGTGCACTTTAAATCCGCGATAATGTCTCGTCCGGGATCGCGAAATATTTCAGCAGCTCGTTTAAGCAGATTTAAATTGCAGATCCGTAGAATTTTTGACGAAATTTGAAGCGAAGTTCGCCAAGTCACCAGAAATAATAACATTTAGAGACGGGAAATGGAAGTTGTTAAGATTTTACAAGAGATGGAGTTCTTAACCTAACTTTCAACCACTTTTTACTTTTGTATCGTTATTATTAAAACAATCAAATTATAAAAATACCGTCCATAAATTCGAATACGATCATTGAAAATGTTGAAAATCGTTCCCTTTTTTTTTTCCTTTTTATAAAATTTTTAATCTTCGTACAAACAATTATTAACATTCAACAACCCGATATTTAGAAAAAGTTTCACTCCTCTATACTTTATACTTCTCAGAATGCTCGAAAAAAAATTGCAAAGTCGTCCCAATTTCCGTTCGAAATTAAAGATCGTGAAAAATTTTTAGAATCTCCTTAGGGCGCTCATAATTCACTCCGGCTCCGCGCAAAACTTTAATATACCCGAAGAGTTTCTGATTTTCGTCCCGTGAACGACCGTGACACAATTTATTCGACGTTTAATGTCTGACGCAGTTACACGATAAATATTTAAAACCACGGAGAGAGAAAAAAGAAAAAAGAAAATTAACGGGGGAGAGTATTGGACTGAACGTTCAGAATATGTAGATGAGGAGGCGATATTATCATAACATAACAGTGTATCCAAGCTTTCGTGACCATTAACACACCATGGACTCTTTTCTCGTCGCGTCGAAGGCGTTTGTGATTGCTACTCATCAGTCGGTTCGCTGAAATTTTCTATCATTACGGTGTGCGTCGACAGCAGAAAATACGGCCTTTGAAGCATGGGTTTGTGCGGGGAAAAAAAATTTCGCGTTTCTCGTTCTGTGAAACGATCGAGTCGGAGTCGATAATTGAATTTTGGGAAATGATTGTTGAACCTTTCTTGAGAATCTTTCCAATATTCGAACAATTCATTTTAAGAAACGATCGATGAAAAGATTATTTCTGTAAAACGAATGAGAATTAGGAATTGAATAGTAGCGACATCTCGAAAAAATTTTCACGATCTTCTTGCGGATTGTGATTGAGAATCATCGATACGAACAAAATGATTTTAATAACAAGTTTTTGAATAACTTTTCTCGTTTAAGAATTTTATTAACCGGATAATCTCTTACTTTTGGATCTCGAATTATCATTCGTAAATCTATCGATAAAAGTAATTGAGATAAAATAATATATATAAGGTATATCGAGTGAGGTTATGTTATTTTGGCGAGGCGTGATAAGTGATGTGATTTTTCGTTCAATAAATTCGTTCGCTCGATATAATTTTCAAAGTTAAACGAATCTAAATCCTATTTAATCTTCCAATTTCCCAATTTATTTTATTCAGTAACGGTGCTCGATCGAGTTTAATATTTCAACAAATTCACCGGCAGAATAGACTGTTATTCCGGCACGTGATATGTAAATAATCAGTGTACCAAGCTTTTAGTATTTCATAAACAGCTGTACGATGACAGATCTGGGTCACGTTGAATTCTAGCCTCTATGCTAAGTGCCATAAATGAGGTCTACCACCGTGAAACAAAATGGTATTGCTCTAGGCAAGAGAAGCTCCTAGATACACCTACCTATATTCGAAAAAACGAATCGTTGTACACGAAGTGGAATCAAGATTTTTCTTTTTTTTTTAAATAGGTTTTCTTTAATTCGTACATTTATATTTTTCATTTGAATCGCAATTATTTTAATATTTCGTATCATATTATATTGAAAGCTAAAATTTGCGATATCTATATTTAGATGAATATTTAAGGGAATAAATTTTATTCTCGTATGAAAAAAAAAAAAAAAAGAGAAAAATTATTATATATTGCAGATGTAATTGGGGGATAAAGATTTAATTATAAAATAATAAATAACTAGAATTTTATATGCATTTACTTTTATTTAAAATAAATTCCATTTATTTGACTTTCCTCTTAATAACTTTCACAATTAAAAAAATTTAATTGACTCTCCTCCTAATAACTTTCACAATTAAAAACCAATGCAAATTTTTCTTTTCAAAAACATAACTCGTAATTCTTTTATAGTATAATCGTGTCACTTTTCGTGAAAATTTATAAATTTCCAAAGGTGATTCACGATATATATATGTATACATAAATTAAAAATAAAATTTTCTTCCAAAAAAAAAAAAAGAAAAAAGCAATTCTAATTGATTACTTCTCTTAATGCTTTAACAACAAATACAGTGCACATTTTAATCAAATTAATTACCGAGATAGAAAGAAGAAAAATTCCCCAAATCTTCCCTAATAATTACGAATTACAAGAAAATTACAAACCCTAATTATAAACTCCGTATATATATTTAAATTCCTTTCATCCGGAAACGTTTGGTCGATAAACGTGAACGATACAACGGCGAAGAGCAAAGAGAACGAGATTGATAGATTAAATATCTCTGAATCTCTGACCCAGTTTCGTTCCCCCCTTAACCCACACACAATTGCCAATTTATACGGTAACTCGAAATTAAACGCCACCCAAGACCGTCATTCTCTCCCTCTCTCTCTCTCTTTCTCTCCAAATCCCATCACGCTCCCACCTGGTCCACGCTTAATCTCCACCCCTTGCGAGGGTGCCAAACACAACACCCTCGCCCCCTTTCATTACTGCCTAAATCCTTCGCTCACGGGATTGATTTCCACGTTAAAAACTTGCTTGTAACAGTTCTCTCTCGCCCGGCCTTTCACCCGATCCAATAGCTTCGCTGCCCCCGTTTCCTCTCCTCCCCTCCTCCTCTTCCTCCTCCTCCCCCTGCCCATGCATGAATAATAAACCTCGTGTACCGGAATCGCAGTGTCTACATGCGGGCTGGTAAACGATCGTGTACTCGGTTTTTACTCGTCGATGGCGGAGGTGTGATTAAAAGGCTTTCGGCACTTTGTTCCGAAAGGCGAAAGTCGGAGGTCGAGGAGCGGGGGGAGGGGGGGGGGGGCGAAGCTTCGGCTAATGAAAGCAACTTTGCCGATTTTCAATCTGGAGTCTCTCTCTCTCTCTCCCTTCGACGAGAGGGAGGAGAGGAAACGTTTTCGTTGCAAATTAACCCGGCTGGATCGCCGCTTCTTTCGCTCCCCTTTTCCGATTGATCACCTCATCCGCTGCAACGTTGTTTCCGGCGTTCCGGCCATTCATGAATTCGCCACGATTAAGGAGAGTTTCGACGCTCCTTGCATCCTCCTACCGCTCTTTAAATGAGAGTAAGGGTGTTCTCTCCTCTCTTTTTTTCTTTGTCTTTCTTTCGTTTCGATGGAACGGTTCGTCGAATGAGTGGTTTTTTTCAATATCGTGGGACGAGTGTAACGAGCTGTTTGCTTTTAAGCGTTGCTTCGAGGAAATTAGGAAATCGAAAGGAAATATGTAATTCTAAAATTATTCGAAAATTTCGCGCCTCTTTGAGCGAATAAATCGATAAAACAACTTCGGTATGGCGCCTATCGCTTTTGTCAATTGTGCTCATTGAGTTGCTAAATATAAAGAGAACTAAATATTGGGTTGGCAACTAAGTAATTGCGGATATCAGTTGAAGTTGATGACGACCTAATCAAAGCAATAATCGATTCGGATCGTCACAGTACAACTCGTGAGATTGCAGAGAAGCTTCATGTATCACATACATGCATTGAAAACCACTTAAAACAACTTGGCTATGTTCAAAAACTCGATACATGGGTTCCTCACGAACTGAAAGAAAAGCATTTAACGTAACGCATTAACAGCTGCGATTTGCTAAAAAAACGTAATGAAAATGATCCATTTTTAAAACGACTGATAACTGGCGATGAAAAATGGGTTGTTTACAACAATATCAAGCGGAAAAGATCGTGGAGCAGGCCACGTGAACCAGCTCGAACAACATCAAAAGCTGGTATTCGTCGAAAGAAGATTTTGTTATCAGTTTGGTGGGATTACAAAGGAATTGTCTATTTTGAACTCTTACCATCCAACGATCAATTCTGTTGTCTATATTGAACAACTAACGAAATTAAACAATGCAGTTGAAGAAAAGCAGCCCGAATTGACAAATCGAAAAGGTGTTGTATTTCATCATGACGATGCAAGGCCACACACATCTTTGGTCACTCGGCAAAAATTATTGGAGCTTGGTTGGGATGTTTTGCCACATCCACCATATAGTCCTGACCTTGCACCATCTGATTACTTTTTGCTTCGATCTTTACAAAACTCCTTGAATGGTAAAAATTTCAATAATGATGATGATATCGAATCGTACCTGATTCAGTTTTTTGCTAATAAAAACCAGAAGTTTTATGAACGTGGGATTATGATGCTGCCTGAAAGATGGCAAAAGGTCATTGATCAAAATGGGCAACACATTACAGAATAAAGTTATTTAGTTCCATGGAAAAATTGTCTTTAATTTTCTAAAAAAAATCCGCAATTACTTAGTTGCCAACCTATAATAACTCCTACTTTACGTATAAAAACGTCACGTAGGCGATGGATTGAGCGAATACTCCGCAGAGATAAGATAAAATTCCTGGCTGTCGATTATAATCGATGCTCATATCGAAGTGATTAAGGCATTACTTCTCATCTTTAATTTTTAATATCTGCATCGACAATTACACGCACGGGTTCATCGATTAAACCCGTTTCATTAAGCTAAAGACAGCATCCGGAAAGGGTGGTTGGCAATCCTCTTAGAGTCTGAGTATCCGGCAAATTTCTTGGATCACGCAACAGGGAGGGGGGAGGAGATCTAAATTTCCTTTCCCCTCTCTCTCTCTCTCTTTTTAGAAACTCTCTCTCTCTCTCTCTCTCTCCGCTGTCCTCCTGTAACTAACTTTCGCCTTTAAAGTCTGCGAGCGTGTACATTAAGGTCTTTGTACGTAAGATCCAGCGAGTCTTGGCTCTCCCCCCGTCACGATCACGGCTCTCGTGCATCTTGCATCAGTTCCCCTCGTCGGCCACGTTGGCTGATACTTCCTAATTAACTCTCTGGATTTCCTTGCACGCCTCTGTTCCAGTTCCTGTTTCCAGTGTCATTATCCTCGCGCCTAGCTGGAAACCGAGTGTTGCTTGCACACGAATCTTAGTTACCTCGTCGATCGAAAAACCTTCGTGTCTTCCATCTTGTGTCTGAAAGAGAAGTTAATATAATAAATATTCTTAGATCAGTGTAGTTTTTAGAATCGCGAAAATTATTGGTCCTCTCGATGATATTCGATGGCAGAAGCGGCCGATTTCGTTTCTTTTCTCACGTAAGAAGAATTAAAAAGAAGTGTCAATTCTTTCGTTTGTAATTTTTGGTAATTTAAGATGACAATTGCTTTGACGAGTCGAGGTCCAACGAAGAGGGAGAATTCATCGTACGAAGTTAATGAATTGAACGAGAATAGAGATAGATGGGATATAGATAGTGTGGAGAAAGCTTCTTCGAAATTATGGAAAAAATAAAAGAGAAGGGGTGTAACGTTAGGGAGATTTATAGGGAGGAACTGTAGAGTGGTAAAATATGTTTTTGCGGCAATGGTGGGGCAAATTTTTATGACAAATAAATCTCTCTTCCTCGCGATATAACGCGGGGAAATATTTTTTTCTCTCTCTCTCGCGAATTATTCATCCTGATAAGGACTGTATTCTATTTTCGAATAGAATTTCCTTTCAAACGTTCGAAACGTTCGTTTGAATTTATAAGAACGATCACAGCAACAATTGATCATTCTTCTACAGCAAATTTGAGAATAAGAATTGTTCACTTCGATTTTCTCATTATTCACATTATTATTTAATTCACAATTTTCTCCATAAATTTGGACAATCTTTTCAAACTTTCTTTTCAAAGATAGTCAATCGATCTCTTTCGTATTTTCAAATTTTCACGAACAATTTAAAAAAAATTCGAATCGAATAAATAGTATCAATCTTTCCAATCTCGTTGTTCTTCGATTACTCATATTATGTTATATTTTGATTATTAATTTCAATCATCGGATTATTCGTATGAAAATTTTCAAAAAATTATTCAATCCCTTCCCTTCTCTCAAACTCTTCGCGAAATTAATTTAAAATTCGAATCGAATGAGCCTTCACAATTAGTGATATTATATTTTCGATTAATTGCAATTTTCTATAAATTTCTCAATCGGTTCATTTCATTCGATCGCAAACCGGATAATTTGTTCGAAAATTCACGCTAAAAAATGTCCAAAAATAGCATTCGATCTTTTCTCCATATTTCCAATTCCAAATCCTTCGCTTCTCGAACAATTTAAAACTCGAATCGAATAAATCGTGTCATTTTCTCAATCCTTTTCGATTGCTCCTGTAACATCATTAATTTCACCTGTTATAAATTTCTCAATTCGATCGCAAAAATCAGACGAATTCGTTGGAAAATTTTCAAAAAATCGTTCAATTTTTTTTTCTTTTAAACATACTTTTAAAACTCAAATCGAATAAATTGTGTCATTTTCTCAATCCTCTTCGATTACTCATAATTTCATTAATTTTATTATAAATTTGTCAATTCGCAAATCAGATCAATTCGTACGAAAATTTTCAAAAAATCATTCAACCCCTTTCTTTCATTCAAGCGTATTTTTAAAACTCGAATCGAAATCGTATCATTTTCTCAATCCTCTTCGATTGCTTATAATATCATTAATTTCATTATAAATTTCTCAATTCTTAAATCAGATTCGTACGAAAATTTTCAAAAAATCATTCAACCCCTTTCCTTCTCTCAAGTGTACTTTCAAGTTCTTCGCTTCTCGCGAACAATTTAAAACTCGAATCGAATAAATCATATCTTAATTTCATAAATTTCTCAATTCGATCGCAAAAATCAAACGAATTCGTTGGAAAATTTTCAAAAAATCGTTCAATTTTTTTTTCTTTTAAACATATTTTTAAAAATCAAATCGAATAAATTGTATCATTTTCTCAATCCTCTTCGATTACTCATAATTTCATTAATTTCATTATAAATTTGTCAATTCACAAATCAGATTCATATGAAAATTTTCAAAAAATCATTCAACCCTTTTCTTTCTCTCAAGCGTATTTTTAAAACTCGAATCGAAACTGTGATATTTTCTCAATCCTCTTCGATTACTTAAATTTCTCAATTTGCAAATCAGATACAAAAATTTTCAAAAAATTATTCAACCCTCCCCAAGCGTATTTTTAAAACTCGAATCGAATAAACTCAATCCTCTTCGATTGCTCTTAACATCATTAATTTCTGTTATAAATTTCCCAATTCGATCACAAACCATAGACCAATTCGTTGAAAAATTTTCGAAAAAATACCCCTTTCCTTCCCCGTTCTCCAAGGCCATCTCTCGGCTCGTCTCAAGCTTCCCAGAAATCCCTCGCTTCTCGGGAACGTAAACTCGCATCGAGCCAGTCCCCTCTCCCTCCCTTCTCTCCTCTCTCCCTAAGAAGAGAACATTTTTCCTACGTGAAATTATCGGATGGTGGCCGTGGGCAACGGATTCGCGAGAGCTTGATTTTCTACACGATCAGAAACGTCCGGAACGATATCCACCGTTTCCACGCCGTGTTCTCCGCATTCGAACGGAAAAGGCTCGGTCGCCGGGGGAAGAGAAAGAAAGAGAGAGAGAGAGAGAAAGAGAGGATGGGCCACGAGATCCACGGTGTCCCATGGGCGTTCCTCCTCCTATCCAGGTGGCCTCATATCAGCCGATTTTAAAGTCACCGTCACCCGGGTTAGTTTATGCCCGACCTTCGTCACTTCTTCCATTTGCCCTTGCGCGTTACGAGGTTTCGCCGTGGATACGGCGGTGGGGGGGGAGGTGGACCAGTCGGTGAAAATGTTTTGTCAGGGTATTCCCCTCCCTCCCCTCCCCCTGTGCGGTTTTAATCTTTTCGAGGCCGTGGTAAATGGAGCATCATTTATAGGGGAGATATACGAGGGAAAATTTTTGTGACGTTTCTCTTTCTTTCTTCTTTTTTTTTTTTTTTTATATGGAGAGAGTTTTTATTTCGAATGGAAATTTCGAAATTTTTCTTTCTTTTTTTTTTTCTTGGATATTTTGGATTGTATTTATCGCGTTGAACGATTGATCCTTTTGTTAAATTGATTTTGGAGAGCAGGAGGGGGGGGAGGAGATTGTAAATTTTTGTGACGTTTTTCTTTCTTTCTTCTTCTTCTTTTTTTTTTTATATGGAGAGAGTTTTTATTTCGAATGGAAATTTCGAAAGTTTTCTTTCTTTTTTTTTTTCTTTGGATATTTTGGATTATATTTATCGCGTTGAACGATTGATCGTTTCGTTAAATTGATTTTGGAAAGCAGGAGGGAGGGAGATTGTAAATTTTTGTGACGTTTCTCTTTCTTTCTTCTTTTTTTTTTTTATATGGAGAGAGTTTTTATTTTGAATGGAAATTTCGAATTTTTCTTTCTTTTTTGGATATTAGATGTATTTATCGCGTTGAACGATTGATCGTTTCGTTAAATTGATTTTGGAGAGCAGGAGGGAGGGAGATTGTAAATTTTTGTGACGTTTCTCTTTCTTTCTTCTTTTTTTTTTTATATGGAGAGAGTTTTTATTTTGAATGGAAATTTCGAATTTTTCTTTCTTTTTTGGATATTAGATGTATTTATCGCGTTGAACGATTGATCGTTTCGTTAAATTGATTTTGGAGAGCAGGAGGGAGAGAGATTGTAAATTTTTGTGACGTTTCTCTTTCTTTCTTCTTCTTCTTTTTTTTTTTGGAGATAGTTTTTATTTCGAATGGAAATTTCGAAATTTTTCTTTTTCGTTAAATTGATTTTGGGAGGGGAAAGAGATTGTTTCTCTTTCTTTCTTCTTCTTTTTTTTTTTATATTGAGAGAGTTTTTATTTCGAATAGAAATTTCGAAATTTTTCTTTCTTTTTTGGATATTAGATGTATTTATCGCGTTGAACGATTGATCGTTTCGTTAAATTGATTTTGGAGAAGGGGAGGGGGATTGTAAATCGGTGTGCAATGAAGCGTGCAACGCGATCGATTTCGAAGGACGAAGTTCTTCTTAGTGAACTATTCTTACACGAGAGATGAAAAAAAAAATGTAGATGAGATTAAATGTTATTGTTACGATTTTTGAGTTAAACGAATGATGTAACGAAATTCCTGTTGGAATATTGTAAAGAATATTTTTAAACGTTACATAAAATTAAATGCGCAGATATGGGGGATGAACGATGATTATTCTTTTTTTTTTTTGTTTTTTGTTTTGTTTACTTTCCTAATATTTTTTCTCCCTCCCCCCCTTTTTCGCATTTGCTTTTGCGCCATTCTCGAGCACGCGGGATATTTCACCAGCGCATGCATGGATATATTTTAAAACGGCCGGGAAATGAAAAAGTTTTAATAAGGTGAAACGGTGCATGCACTTTTTTTTGAAGTGCCAAAAATTTCAATGAAATTTCAATGAACCGTTCCGTTCTACTCTTCTAATCAACGAAATTACGTTGGTCCGACTGGTTTATACACGAGGGACGTCATTTTCGAAGAAGCTGCCTTCAACCGAAAACCATATAATGATCTTCTAAAATCTTCTAAAATCGCAACGAATAAAGTATCTTTATCTTAATTGCGTAATTAAAATTTCCCAATTACAATCGATGAACTGTACAAAACCTTTTTTTATTAATTTAAGAAATCGATTTCGAAAGAAAGAAAGTAGAAATTATATTCAAAAATAAATATTAAATAATTAAACGAACATTTTCGAAAAAGAGAATAATATTTCGTTAACAATTTCTGTAACGATCTCTGAAAAAAAGAGACTATTTCTTTTCTTTTCGACATTTATCCATTAAAATATTAATAATAATCGTAATGCAATTATAATAGTGAAAGGCAAAAACACGTTAATATTCTCTTCTTACGAAACACGAGGCCTGTATATATATGTGTGTGTGTGTGTGTGTAGGTGGGAATTCAGGTGGACGTGGAATCGGTGAATTTCAGAGACGCGCGGGCCAAATTGCCACCGATACGGAAATATCGGATTGACGCATGAATTGCGAGCGCGTGCCCCCTGTCCACACTTCGATTATATATTTATATTCGCGCGGCATCCGATTACACGGCCACTCGTGCCCGTTCGAACGTTATAATTTTGTCGAATGTTAAACAGTCGATTTTCCCGCGCGAGCCGCCGTCTAAATATTCATAAGATCATGTTCGCGACATGTTTGCGACTATTGGCCGACGTGCCAAAGAATTTGCACGGTCTACAATTTTACGAGATCGCGGGAAGGATTATTCCACGCTCGAATCGAATAATTTGTTCCATTGTTCCTCTCCTGTTTGTAACAACGAAACGAAAATTCGCTATACAAATACATTTCTCTTCGTTCGAGTATTGGAGACTCTTTATAGCGTGTATGTATTAGGTTATAGTTAGGTTAGGTATATTTTTCACGAAAGAAAGATTTATTATACAATTCTGTTCGCAACCAATGGAAATTTTTTTATGGTGAATATAATTAGATTAGGTCTTGTCATTTTTTACGAAAGAAGTTTAGTTATATACATATAATTCATTATATATCATTATATACATATATGTTTATAAGCAATGGAAACTTTTTGTATAAGTTAGGTTAGGTCTTGCCTATTTTTCACGAAAGAAAGATTTATTATAGAATTCTGTTTGCAACCAATAGAAATTCTTTTACAGTGTATATAATTAGGTTAGGTCTTGTCTATTTCTCATGAAAAAAGTTTCGTTATAAATACATTTCTATTGATAAGCATCTATAAGTTAGGTTAGATCTTACCTATTTTGCCTAAAAAAGATTTATTATACAATTCTATTCGCAACCAATGAAAATTTTTTTATAGTGAATATAATTAGGTTAGGTCTTGTCTATTTTTCACGAAAGAAGTTTAATTATAAACACATTTCTGTTTATAAACAATGGAAACTTTTTGTATAAGTTAGGTTAAGTTTTGCCTATTTTTCACGAAAAAAAGATTTATTATACAATTCTGTTTATAAGCATGGAAACTTTTTGTAGCGTGTATAAGTTAGGTTAGGTCCTGCCTATTTTGCCTACAAAAAAAAGATTTATTATACAATTCTATTCGCAACCAATGAAAATTCTTTTACAGTGTATATAGGTTAGATTAGGTTCTGTCTATTTTTCATGAAAGAAAGATTTATTATACAATTCTGTTTGCAGCCAATGGAAATTTTTTTATGTATATAATTAAGTTAGGTTTTGTCTATTTTTCACGAAAGAAAAATTTATTATAGAATTCTGTTCATAAGCAATGGAAACCTTTTGTAGCGTGTATAAGTTAGGTTAGGTCTTGCCTATTTTGCCTACGTAAGAAATATTTATTATACAATTCGCAACCAATAAAAATTCTTTTACAGTATAATAAAATTAGGTTAGGTCTTGTCTATTTTTCACAAAAGAAGTTTCATTATAAACACATTTCTGTTCATAAGCAATGAAAACTTTTTATAGTGCATATAGGTTAGATTCATTTAATTTAACTTAGTTACATTCAGCCTATTTTTCAAAAAAATTTTGTTACATCTCTGTTACATAAGTAATAGGTATTTTATATAGTTAACTTTAGATTTATCCAATCTGATTTAAATTGGTTTAATTCAGATTAACAGTTTTACGAAATAAATTTTGGAACTTTGGAAATTAACATTCCTGTAAAATAATAGGAAATGTGATACATATAGATTAAGTAAATTTAATTTTATAACGTTTATAGGATATTAATACGTTTCTAGAATACCTTTGAAAAATCGATTCTAATGAAACAAAATAAAAATTTTGATTCACACTTTTCTAATTCTGAGAGATGAGATTTGCGTTAAATTTGGATGAAACGAGATTGGAATAGAACGAGAACGTATATACGATGTGCCGAGTGGAATAGCTTTCGTTTAATAAACAAGTCTTAACCTATATACATTTTCGTACACTAATATTTCTAAGTAAATTCGTTTCGTTTCCAATCCTTCAAATAACCCAATACATTAACATTTCAAAAGATCCTTATACAACTAATCGTAAATAATCAACGAATCCCAAACAGAATTTCAAATAGATACAACAGATCCAGTAGCCTAACATTTTGACAAACATACTAATTTTTTCAAGTAACATTTTCCTTTTCACGAATTCTTTCAATTTCAACCAATCAAAGAGTTATCCTAATTTCAACATCCCCCTTTCCCTCGCTCGAATACGAAATTTAATTTAATTCAATTCTAAAAATAGTTTTTAGCGAGTGATAATCGTAGCCAGGCTTATCCGCCACCTCGTCATCGAATGACAAACATGGATGATTCTTCTTCCATCCTATCGCACGAAGTGGTCGTTTTCGAGCTCTACATACGCTTAATGTCAGCGCGTTTGAAAATCGGGACAAGGGCGTAATTACGCGTTAAGAACTTGGCAAAGAGCTTTCAAATTAAGCGAGCGGCTGCAATTTTCGGCGACCTTTCCGATACCGTACAGTGCTCACTGTTCTCCACCTCCCTCCCTCCCTCCCTCCGCGCTCGTGAAACGGAGCAGCGTGTGTGGGTGATCGATACACATGGGGGGAAAGGGGAGAGTGGTTGCATTCGTTTGTCCGTTCTGATTTTATGGAGAGAGAAAGAGTTTCGGGGGTGGGGAGGGGGTGGAGTCGAGTTAGAGGGGATATGGACCTGTTTCTTCGAACAGATTAACGGAATTAGGAAAAGAAAATTTTCTTGGAAATTTTATTCGAATTTTTTTAGGAAAGGAAAACGATTTATTATACCGTTTTGAAGATATTATTAAATAATGGAAAGTTTCTTCGATGATGATGATTATGATATTTCGAATTTTAATAGTTGATACAATGGATACAATGGATACAATGGAACGTAATTTGTTTCTTTGTGTCGTCCGGATAATTGACAACGGTCATTGCGAATATATTAATAATATATATATATATATTATATTTATAAATAATTATAAAAAATATTATAATTTAAATTAAATTTATTTAAAATTTTATATTAATATTTATAATTGTATGAATAAATAGTTTGTTTAAAAATTAAATTTTAAATTTGTTTTTTTATAATATTTTTTAAAAATTAATTTAAATTATTATAGTATAATATTTGTAATTATAAATAAAATTATACGAATAAAATATATTTTTAAAAATTTACTTATATTATGGATTTTATTGGAAATAAATTATATTGTGGTTTTTAAATTAATTATATTAATTGATTATATATAAAATATAAAAATTTATTAAGAATTAAAGTAAAATTATAATTAACAGAGGATTCTGAAACAATGAAAGAAAGTTTTATTCGGAAATTAATTTAAGTAAAGATAAATATAAGTGTCAGCTATAGCACTTAAATTTGATTTATAAATTAATTTATTCTAATATAAATTTAAATTGTTTTATTATAATTAAATTTATTGATTTATAATTATTAATAAATTTTTTGTCATTAAAAACTAAATTTTTAGGATTAGATATCTTATTATAAAAAGGTAAGTAGTTAAAAATTTAATTTTTAAACAAACTATTTATTCATATAATTTTATATATAATTATAAATATTAGTATAAAATTTTAAATAAATTTAATTTAAATTATAATATTTTTTATAATTATTTATAAATATAATATTATATATATATTAATAAATATTTATTATTAGTATGTTAAGTGATTAAATGTTGAATCATTAAAATTAAATAATATGGCGGCTTTTTATATCCAATTAGAGATGTTCGTCGATTAATTTGATAGTCCACGATATAACTTGAATTTAGATTTATGTATTGTTGTTTTAACTGGCCTGAATTTATTTAAGTTAGAGAAATTTTATAGAATAATAATTCAAATCAAAATAATGTAGTATATTCAAGATACAAGATGAGCTTCGATAAATTTTACAATTATTTATTTTAATACAAATATGAAAGAGAATTCAAAAATAAATTAAAGAAATTTCTTTAATCGAAGATAGTTTTAAATATTTCGACAAAATTTTAAGTTGATAAAATGGATACAATGGAACGTAATTTGTTCCTTTGCCCGGATAATTGACAACGGTCATTGCGAAACAATGAAAGAACAGTCTGATTATCGATCATTTTGTTTGGGCGCGTATGGACCGTTTTGGGACAACCGCAAATGGTAATGTCAAGTGCGCCCCGACATGGAGAAACGTACGCGCGTTATATAATTACTTCACGTATACGAGGCCAACTCATTTAGGAATACAAATATTATACCTCTCGCTACAATCGTGTTTCAAACGGTAATTAATGACATTTGAATTCCTACGTACGATCGAATAAGAAAATAGAAAATAGAAAATACAATTTTCTGAGTTCTTCTTCAATTTTTGCCAATCAATCGACGTTATCTCTCGGAATATTGTCGATCACTTTTACCTTTCCATCCAGATAAAGGATGTCCCAAAATTAACGCAAAATTCTAATTTGCCGCCATTTTTGCATCAAGTTGTTGGCAACCATGAAAAAAGAACAGTTTGACAGCTGAGAGTTCAGGGTTAATGAAAATGGAGCAACAATTATACAACAACGTATCTTCGTTATTGAACGATATTTTAAAAATAATGAAAGTTTGGGTACGAAGCACATTTTCACCTCGATGGCTTTGTTGATCGCCAAAATTACCGTGTTTAGGGTTCGGAGAAGCTACGTGCGATTAGCGAAAAACAAACGCACCCACAACGTGTCACTGTTTGGTGCGGATTTTGGCCAGGAGGCGTCATCGGACCATACTTTTTCGAGAACGAGGCTGGTCAAGCAGCAACCGTTAATGGTGTTCGATATCGCGACACGATAACGCAGTTCTTTCCGCCGAAATTGGATGATATTGACGTGGCCGATGCGTGGTTTCAACAAGACGATGCCACGCGCCATACAGCCAATGAAACGATTCAATCACCGCACGAGACATTTCCTGGTCGTGCACTCTCTCGTTTCTGTGATCAGAATTGGCCTCCTAAATCGTGCGATTTAACCCCATTAGATTTCTTCTTACGGGGTTATTCGAAGCGAAAGATCTACGTCGACAATCCCATAACCATACATGCATTAAAAGAGGAAATTGAACGCTGCATCGACGAAATTCAGCCACAATTGTATATAAAAAATAAATATCTAAATACTAAAAACTCTCTTTTGTATTTAATTCAAATCTTGCGTTAATTAATTATATCATTACCTGTCTTAGCTGGAGCAATTACCATATTATTATTTGATCGAAATTTTAATACATCATTTTTTGATCCTATAGAAGGTGGAGATCCAATTCTATATCAACATTTATTTTGATTTTTTGGTCATCCAGAAGTTTATATTTTAATTTTACCTGGATTTGGATTAATCTCTCATATTGTAATAAATGAAAGAGGGACACACTCGCGACGGATCGTATTCTTCGTTTCTTTCAGGTGAGAAAATTCGCGGGATCTCGATGGATCCAACTAAAGTGACGAGCAGCTCACTTTTCACGGATCTGAATTTTGACCGTGGCTCCCGTATCCCTTGCATCGTTTATGACAGCTTTCTGATTCCGGGATGAGTGTACGTGGGTCGCATAAGATAGCCCTCTCTCTCTCTCTCTCTCTCTCTCTTACGCTCTCTGCAAATCTGCACGTGACCCTAATACGGGTTACCGGCGTCGCCCGGATTCCCGCGTTCCCATGCGCATCCTAAAGTCTAAACACTTGTGCACGAGTGGTGGGCTCAGCCCTGGCCGCAACACCCTTTCCTACGTGCACCACCACCACCACCACCGTTTATCCATCTCCATCACGTGTGTAACCCGCGTTTGCAGAAACAACTTGATCCACTTTTCGGGGGCGATGCTGACCAATCCGGCCTTTAACCCGGCCCCGCTCGATGCGACCTTTTGATTTTCCCTTTATCGCGGACCTCGCTTCAACTACTTTGTCCCCCTCTACCTCTCCCTTCCTCCTCCTCCTCCAAGCTTGTTCCGCTTCCACGGAATTAGAGTAATCGAGTTTACAGGCGAGCGGATGGAGAATATGGAAGAAGGATTTGAAAATGTTTCGAGGATGGAGTTGGAATATGTATTCCTACGTTTCGTTCTCCTCGTTTCTCGTACGGTGTATAAACGATATGTTAATTTTTCCGGGTGTGGGTGTGTATGTGTATTGAAGTAAGAATGAAATAAGAATATCATTTCGGTGATGTATAATTTAAAATTGGAATATTATAGGTTTATTTTCGTTTTGTTCTTTTTATATCATGGAATGTATGAACTTTGGTTTTGTTTTTTATTTTAGTTTCGATTTGATCGCTATTCTCTCTCTTTCAAAGTATATTTTTGTGAACTTTGGCTAATATATGGACAAGCCTTCTACTTCTTTCTCGAGAAAAAACCGCGTTTGAAGTTTTAGCGTTGTAAATTTTAGTAATAACAATTTTACAATAATTAATATTATATATAATATTGTAATTTTATTTTAGTAAAAACCTGCAGTTAAAGGGTTAATGCCGCCTGTTTATTATTATCGTACGAGATTTTAGGTTTCTGTAATAACAATTTTACAATAATTAGAATTATATATAATATTATAATTTCATTTTAGTATAAACCCGCCATTTTATTATTATCGTACGAGATTTACAGGATCGTGAGATTGAACGAACTCTTAACAGTAAACAGAATTGTAAACATTATATCAAGGAATGGGAAACTTAACGCCTTTGCTAACACGAACCGAGTTCAAAACAAAGTATTATCCATCCAATGATTATTCTTTCATCAATGATAAATTCAACCCGACTAAACCAAATAACTTACAGTTAATGCCTCCATCAACGAATAGAAAAATTAACGCCGAGTTCGAGGGAAAATATTATCCATCCAATGATTATTCTTTCATCAGTGATAAATTCAAAAATCCGAATAAACCCGCAGTTAATGCTGCCATCAATAGAAAAATAGAAAAATTAACATCGAGTTCAAGAGAAAGTATTATCCATCCAATGATTATTCTTTCATCAATGATAAATTCAACCTAAACAAATCGAATACCGTACCTCCAGTTAAAGGGTTAATGTTTATTATCATCGTATGAAATTTACAGGATCGTGAGATCGAACACTTGTAAAGGATGAATAGAAAAATTAACATCCAGTTCAAGGGAAAGTATAAAAATTAACAAATTAACAATTATTCAAAGTATTATCCATTCAATGATTATTTTTTCATCATTCATGATTTTTCATCATTCTTTCATGATAAATTCAAAAATCCGAATAAACGGATTAATAACACAAAGTTAAGGTACGAGATTTATAGGATCGTGAGATTGAACACTTATAAACAGGAGCGGACAATCAATGAATAGAAAAATTAACCGAAGAAAAATATTATCCATCCAATCTTTTATCAATGATAAATTCAACTCGAATAAACCGAATAACCCACAGTTAATGCCTCCATCAACGAATAGAAAAATTAACCGAAGAAAAATAGTATTATCTATCCACTGATTATTCTTTCATCAATGAATGATAAATTCAATAATTCTGAATAAACCGAATAACCCGCCACCAACGAATAGAAAAATTAACGCCGAGTTCGAGGGAATCGAGTATTATCCATTATTATCTTCAAATTATTTTTTCATCAGTGATAAATTCAAAAATCCGAATAACCGGTCCTCCTCTATATCCAAAGAGACTTTGTATTAGCCTAAAATTATTTTCCTATATATATATATCCTCTATATATCCTATATATATATATATATATAGAGAGAGAGAGAGAAAGAGAGATAGAAAAATTAATGCCAAGTTCGAGGAAAAGTATTATCCACTATTATCTTCAAATTATTCTTTCATCAATGATAAATTCAAAAATTCGAATAACCGGTCCTCCTCCAAATCCATATCCAAGAAGACTTTGTATTAATCTAAAATTATTTTCCTATATATATATATATAGGATCCCATTCCCGGCCCAGCATCGCACGCGTGCCCGTTCGAACAAAACGCAAAGGCCGTTATAACAAGATGATTAGAGCGCGTGGTCCACGAGGGGGGGAGAGCGGTGTATATGGAGCAGCCGGTCGCCGCCTATTGTTTTATTCAAGAAACTGAATATTGAAACGAAAGTCAATATCGGGCGGCCCGCTTTCAGGCCGGGCAATGCGTCGATATCCAACAACGATACAACGAACGGTGAAGGTCTGCACGGATGGACACATCCGATCCACTCGTTTTCGCGCGGCAAACGAGCCTAGATAGATAGATAGATAGATAGATGGATAGATGGATGGATAGATAGATGGATAGATGGACGGGAGAGGGGAAGATAAAACGACAGGGTGGGGAGGGGACAGGGTCGGAGCAGCGGCAAATTACTCGAGTGTCTAATTGATCGGGCGTCTATCGTTCGCGATTACCACGGCTACGTCTCGCTCTGGCTGGCGTCTAATGGTCGTGCGGCGTTGGAAATTACCAGAAACGTGCGTTTGAACCTAACGTTTCGTTCCAAACGTTCGTGTGTTTGCGCCCAGGGTTCCAGGAACCACGGCCACGACGAGGAGGACATTAGTTTGCCCTCTTGGAAATTCCTTTCAATATTGATTCCCTCCCCCTCTTCCTCTCTTCATCCTCCCACGACGTGTGTACACGTTGTTTGACGAGATATTAATGTCCCTTCGCCCGGCCGACCGCGTCTCGATAAGGTTTAATGCCTGCCACGCGGCGGCTATTGATTAGGCTCTCTCACTTCGCTCGCGTTTCCAGCCACGAAATGAGCACCTGGAACACCTAGTAGAATTAATGAATCGAAAATGGGTGTTCCAATTCTTGTCGAACTTGCGAGGGAGAATATTTGGAAGGAAATTTTTGATGAAACGTTGCTCTGTACAAGATTAATCTAAAATTTCCAAATAAACGAGTCTCTAATATCATCTCGTCGACTAATATTAATAAGCTAATACGAAATCTCGGTGTTCCAAAGATAGTTCTAATATATATGAAAAATATGAAAGGTCTAAAGGTGTTCAAATTATTCGTGTTATATTAAGAACAAAAATATCTGTGAATCTGATTAATTCAAGAATGCCTGAACAAGAAATTTATGTTTTAATAGGACGATTGAGTTTATGATCTATAAAAATGATAGAAAAGTATATATCGTCCTCGAGATCCTCGTTCAAGAGAAGGGGCAACCTTGAAAAACAGAGAGGAGAGATCCATCCACTCTTCGGTGTATTGTAATAACTTTAAAAAACTCCTCTTCTCCACGAAGAGGGATTGTTGGCAGACTCGAGCACCATTTGGGTGGCAATCTGCGAGAGGTTCGTCCCCTGCAACTCGTTAATTACTCGCCTGCTTTATCCGATAAAGCTCGGGAAGGCAAAAAACGAGTTAGGATTCTGTCCATGGGTTGTCGTCTGCGTTGGATCCCCCTCTAATCCCTGAACACGGTGTTAACGCGGTTATCGTCACCTCCTTAACAGTCTCGCCTCCTTTGTTGCTCGTCCTTGTTTTGCTCGATCGGAATTATCGATGAAAATATCCGTTCCAATGGATGATGATCGAAAGAAACGAATATCCACGTCCACGCACGCTTGGTCAAACACTCTCACTTCTTCTTCCTGCATAATCGATTCCAAAGGGGGAGAGGATAACGAAACGCAAGGATAACGATTCTGAAAGTTTCGAAGCTTTCTTTCCTCGATCTCTTGGACGATTCCAGGTAACTTTTCAACTTAACGCCTCCCCCATCGTTATTCTCGCTCCCTTTTCTTCTTTCCTTTTCTTCTAGGGGAAGGGGAGGGGGTCGAGTATCAAATTAACAACCGCCGAGCAACTCGCGAAAACGAAGCAGCTGCATTCTCTCGCGGCTATAGTTGGACGGCGCGTGATATCAACCGCGTTTAAACTTGCAAACTATGCGCCCAACTTTTTTCCCCTATATACGGGACGTCTTGGAGCGATCTCGCGTCAATATCTTTCCTGTTCCCTCTCCATTTCTCTGACCACGCGTTCCAATAGTTTCGATAATAATTTCGAAAATTTTTAAACGAGAATTTTTAACACGTTGATGCGGGGTACAATAATATTGTGTTGTTGCGAAGATGGTGAATTATCGATTTTAAGAAGGAAACTTGTTGATGGATCTTTTTTACGGAATCGTGAAGCCTTTTGTTTGGACAGGGTGTATTTTTAATATAAATATCGGGGGTTGGTTAGAAAAGTCGAAATGAGACCGATATGTATGATTGGGGTTGTTGCGAAGATGGTGAATTATCGATTTTAAGAAGGAAAGTTGTTGATGGATCTTTTTTACGAAATTTTGAAGCCTTTTGTTTGTGTATTTTTATTATAAATATCGGGGGTTGGTTAGAAAAGTCGAAATAGAATATAATAGCAAGGATACGTATGATTGGGATTGTTACGAAGGTGGTGAATTATCGATTTTAAAAAAGAAAGTTGATGGATCTTTTTTATGGAATCGTGAAGCCTTTTGTTTGTGTATTTTTTTATAAATATCGGGGGTTGGTTAGAAAAATCGAAATGAGATATGATAGCAAGGATATAGGATCGATACGTATGATTGGGGTTGTTGCGAAGGTGGTGAATTATCGATTTTAAGAAGAAAAATATTTGATCGATCTTTTTTACGGAATTGTGAAACCTTTTGTTTGTGTATTTTTATTATAAATATCGGGGGTTGGTTAGAAAAGTCGAAATGGGATATAAAAGCAAGGATACGTATGATTGGGGTTGTTGCGAAGGTGGTGAATTATCGATTTTAAGAAGAAAAGTTGTTGATGGATCTTTTTTACGGAATTGTGAAGCCTTTTGTTTGGACAGAGTATATTTTTTTATAAATATCGGGGAAAAGTCGAAATGGGACCGATACATATGATTGGGGTTGTTACGAAGGTGGTGAATTATCGATTTTAAGAAAAGTTGTTGATGGATCTTTTTTACGGAATTTTGAAGCCTTTTGTTTGTGTATTTTTATTATAAATATCGGGGGTTGGTTAGAAAAGTCGAAATGAGACCGATACGTATGATTGGGGTTGTTGCGAAGGTGGTGAATTATCGATTTTAAGAAGAAAAGTTGTCGATGGATCTTTTTTATGGAATTGTGAAGCCTTTTGTTTGGACAGAATATATTTTTTTATAAATATCGGGGGTTGGTTAGAAAAGTCGAAATGAGACCGATACGTATGATTGGGGTTGTTACGAAGGTGGTGAATTATCGATTTTAAGAAGGAAAATTGTTGATGGATCTTTTTTACGGAATCGTGAAGCCTTTTGTTTGTGTATTTTTATTATAAATATCGAGGATTGGTTAGAAAAGTCGAAATGAGACCGATATGTATGATTGGGGTTGTTGCGAAGGTGGTGAATTAAGATTTTAAGAAAGAAAATTGTTGATGGATCTTTTTTACGGAATTTTGAAGCCTTTTGTTTGGACAGGGTGTATTTTTATCATAAATATCGGGGGGTTGGTTAGAAAAGTCGAAATGGGATATAGTAGCAAGGATATAGGACCGATACGTATGATTGGGGGTTGGAGAGAAGTAATCATAGGGGCACTCGATCATGTTTGAACCTGGACGTTGTCATGGCCACGTCGATATGTGTCGGGGAAAATTGCTTTTATTTTAATTGAATTTTCGAAAAAAAAAAAATAAAAAAGGAAAAAAGGAAAAAAGGGAGGGAAAAAAATAGATAGCGTATCAAACGTGCCGTGTAATCAGCTCCCTACAAAGGACACTTCTATCAAATGCATCCGCAACATTTTACAGAAACATCAGGAACATTCTATTTTCAACTGGTACGGGGTCGATATTAAAAAATAAAAAATAAAAAAAATAAAAATAAAAGCGGATTTTATCGCGTCGAAGGGCGCGGCGCGAAAATTTATATCCCCCGAAATAAAAACCGGAATCGAACCATTACCTAATGCAACACGCGAACAATTAGACAGATTACCCGCAACTCCGATGGATGAACGACCGGCATTAGGGAACCGCAACGTTCTTCCTTTTTTAATCCAAACCTCTACCTTTTTAGCTCTACGTACGCAACAACAAAAGCAAGGATAATTTAACCGGGAATTAATACCATTATCCTCTCTTAATCTTGTCCCAGGCGATCCACTTCTCATCGTTCATTCCAAAAAAATTATTCGAAAGTAATATCGATTAATTTCAAGTGGCAATTATTAACGAGTATGTACGAAATTAAAAAAAGAAAAAAGCAAATAATTCATCCAAATCATTGGAATATGATTAATAATATCAACAATAATAATAATCAATAAATATTATACAAAAAAGATTAATAACTTATCCTATTATGAGTAAAGTAATATCAAAAAATATTCAAATATCAATGAATAAAAGAATACACGAGCAATAATTTATCCTATTATAATATATCGATAAATTCAAATCGATAAATATCACGTACGAAAAACATACTCGATCGGTAACTTATCCTGTGAGTCAACTATCAAAAAAATTCTCAAAATTGAACTATTATTATTAATATTAAAATATCGTGCAAAAAAGATTATTCTATTATAATATATCGATATTCACGATAAAGAATATACAACAAAACTCTTTACGGAATCGTGCAATCCCTTAACGAATCAGCATCGTTAACGTTACGCGTCTTTCCTTACGAATCGGTGCTCGTGGCAAGGCGTGGTATCCAGAAGTTTTGTAGGGAACTGTAGGAGGCAGAGCTCAGCGCAGACACCCGGTGTCACGTGTCAGTGTGCTAGCTAGAAACTGTTGCGAAACGTTCCGCGTGTGAGCACGCGGTAATGCAAGTTCGAGAGAGAGGGAGTGGGGGAAAGGACGGGGAGGGAGGGGCCTGTAGAGGACGACACGTCGCGCGGAATAAGGCACGGAACAGGATAGCGTTGCAACGCCCTTAGGATCTGTTTTGCGCGGCAATAAGAACAATTATGATAATAATTGAATGGTTAACGGTGGCGCGGCAAGAAATTCCTGCTCGAACTTCGCCGACAGTCGTCTGCTAATACTTTACTTATTAGATTGCAACGCGTCGCGGCCGCTAATGGAAAACGTGCAATTGAGTTGGCCCGATGCTGATAGAATCTAGCCAGCCGTGTTGTTACGTCTCTGCCCCTTATTTTCAACGCACCAACGTTTCTTCCTCCTTTCTTTCGTGGAAATGTGGAAATCGAAGTAGCGCGCGAAGAATTTACCCCCACCCTTTCCCTCCTTTTAATCTTATTAACTGTGGAGCTAGGTGAAGCGAAATACTCGATTCGGAGTATTTTTATGACATTTCTGATCGTATAATGAAACGAACGGTAACAGGTTTATAGTATAGTGGCAGTAATCATATTTCCTTTCTTTCTTCCACTCGTGAATTTATATATATATATATATATATATAAATTTTCCTTGAGAATTCCTTTGTCGCCGATTCAATTTTTTTCTTTTTTTTTTTCGAATTGTAATTGAACGGAAATTGGGAAAAATTCACCTAATCGAATTGTCGTGTATACGAAGAGATTGAAATTCACGGCAATAGCAACGAATATTTTCGAGTAATGGAATACGCTTGCTCTTATTATCGTATAGTTTCTATTCTCTACGAGACGAGAAACGGTAAGGATTAGACGAGGATTATTATCGTTTATTATAAATCATTCGTAGAGTTTTATTTCGATCCTCGTGATCTTTAAATTGAAACTTTCTGGTGACTTTTGCCGACCTCCGCATAGCCTATTTATTTCCAACTTTATCCCCAATGACCTCGATTAAAATTTTTCGTTATTTGTGAGCATTCTCAGTTCTAAAAACCTTGACTCAATTACAATTGATTTAAATAGTATTAGAAGTTATAAACTCAATAACAAGATTTGGAAATTGAATAAATTTTTTTTTTTTAAATAATTTATAAATAGAATTCCCAAAAGATTTCGTTATTTATAACCATTCCCCATTTCTCTTCTTCTTGACTCAATTATAATTGATCACGTGTAAATATAAATTGTAAACTCAATAATAAGATTCGGAAATTGAATAAATTATCATTAGAAATAAATATCATTAGAAGTTATAAACTCTATAACAAGATTTGAAAATTGAACAAGTTTTTTTTTTAAATAATTTACAAATAGAATTCCCAAAGATTTATTTATGACTTATTTCTCTATCTCTCTTTTTCTTAACTAAAATATAATTGATCTAAATATCATTAGAAGTTATAAACTCTATAAGAAGATTTGAAAATTAAACAAGTTTTTTTTTAAATGATTTACAAATAAAATTCCTAAAGATTTATTTATAACTATTCTCTCTTCTAGAAACTTTGACTCAATTACAAATCTAAATATCATAAATTATAAACTCAAAATTTGAAAATTGAACAAGTTTTTTTCTTAAATAATTTACAAATAAAAGTAGAATTCCCAAAGATTTATTTGTGACTATTGTTTTTTCTAGAAACCTTGACTCAATTACAATTGATTTAAATACTATTATAAATTATAAACTCAATAACAAGATTTGGAAATTGAATAAATTTTCTTTTTTAAATAATTTACAAATAGAATTCCCAAAGATTATTATTGATTATTCTCTCTTTTAGAAATCTTGACTCAATTACAATTGATATAAATATCATTATAAATTATAAATTTGGAAATTCAACAAGTTTTTTTTTTAAATAATATACAAATGGAATTCCCAAAAGATTTATTTATGACTATTCTCTCTTTTAGAAACCTTGACTCAATTACAATTGATCTAAATACCATTATAAATTATAAACTCAAAATTTGAAAATCGAACAAGTTTCTTTTTTAATAATATAATTTACAAATAGAACTCCCAAAAGATCCCAGCCACGCTTTCTGCCGACTCACCTGTTCGCTCCCTTTGTCTGAATGAAAAGAAGGGGCGGGCCTTGCTTCGAACCTCGGACACAGGCGTATCGATTGTGGCGTGCAATTGAATCCCTGCTGAATCTGTGCGCCATTCGACATACGATCCGTGGCGCAACGTTGTTGTATATCGAGATCCGCATAATCGATGGATCCGTGGTGGCAATCGTGGTGGACACACGCGCTTATATCTTCAAGGGTTTCGACTTTCATCCCTCCACGAAACTCGGAAATTCCCTGCCTTTGACGGCACTTGTTTCGAAGAAATCTATCATGATTGATATGCCGATCCTTGGGTTTGACGGTTGCTCAAACAACGTCTAGACATCCATTTTAACTTTGGATGACCCAATTCAACCGATCTCGAAAGCACCAAATATACACAAAATAAATAAAAATACTTACATATCTATATATATATATATATATATATATATATATATATATATATATATATATATATATATATATATATATATTCCTGTAACGACCAAAATTATCGAAGAAGAGAAAGAAAAAAATAAGAAACTATCTTTATCAAGATATATAAAATTGTAGTTGGAGAACGAAGAATTAAATTTACTTATTAAAAGCGTCGTTTCAGCGATGTTTCTCGGATACTCGCCGTCGATGCGCGATGCAAATTGAAGAGAAGAGAGAGGGGGGGGGGAGAGTAAAAGTAGGGCAAATGTAGATTCTCCCTCTGTAACGCGGGAGAGGAATCAAAATTTTCTAGCTGGCAACTTTTAACGAATCAAGTTTCCGCCAATCGTCTAAGGTTAGAAAGACTTCTCCCTTCTCCTCCTCCCTCCCCCCTCCTCCCCCCTTCGATATTTGCAATCTTCGCCTTTGACAGGCCGGGGTAACTCGGGGTCGGCTAAGAGCGTTGCCACTTTACATACACGGTTATCGCGAAACAACTTTCGTTCGCAACTACGTTCAACGTAACAACTTGGAAACTCGTCGTCGTCGTCGTCGCAAACTTTATGGCGGTTTTCCTCAAAACACGCGTGCCTAGAAACGCGCGGTGGATGAAGATGGAAGAAAGAAAGAAAGGAAAGGAAAAGAGAAAAGAAGAAGAGGAAGAGGAGGAGGAGGAGGAGGAAAAAGCGAAAGAGCACGTAGAAAAGTGAAACCCTCCTCCTCTTCTTCTTTTGGTTGGAGGAAAGGCGGGGGTGCGATCATTAAAATGGAGGGTAACGAGTTACCTTCTTTGTCCACGCCATGGTTTACGATTCGTTTTAGCGACATTACCGCTTTAAGGGAGGTAGTTCCGCGGTTTTAACCGTGGCGGGCTTTTTGAAATTTTGTTAATGCGCTCCTTCGTCTTTTTCTTATCCTGGAATTTTATTATCTCTAAGAGATCGTGCGAATGCAAAAGGACAGACTACTTTTTTCTCTTCTTCTCATCGAATATTTTCGACGACAGGGGATATTTGATATCGAAATATTTCTTTATTCGAATAATAGAAACTAAAATCGATGGATTCGGCAACATTTTGCTTGCTCTTGTATATTGGGTTGGCAATTAAGTAATTGCGGATTTCAGTTGAAATTGATGACGACCTAATCAAAACAATAATCGATTCGGATCGTCACAGTACAACTCGTGAGATTGCAGAGAAGCTTCATGTATCATATACATGCATTGAAAACCACTTAAAACAACTTGGCTATGTTCAAAAACTCGATACATGAGTTCCTCACGAACTGAAAGAAAAGCATTTAACGCAACGCATTAACAGCTGCGATTTGCTAAAGAAACGTAATGAAAATGATCCATTTTTAAAACGACTGATAATTGGCGATGAAAAATGGGTTGTTTACAACAATATCAAGCGGAAAAGATCGTGGAGCAGGCCACGTGAACCAGCTCGAACAACATCAAAAGCTGGTATTCATCGAAAGAAGGTTTTGTTATCAGTTTGGTGGGATTACAAAGGAATTATCTATTTTGAACTCTTACCACCCAACCGAACGATCAATTCTGTTGTCTACATTGAACAATTAACGAAATTAAACAATGCAGTTGAAGAAAAGCGGCCCGAATTGACAAATCGAAAAGGTGTTGTATTCCATCATGACGATGCAAGGCCACACACATCTTTGGTCACTCGGCAAAAATTATTGGAGCTTGGTTGGGATGTTTTGCCACATCCACCATATAGTCCTGACCTTGCACCATCTGATTACTTTTTGTTTCGATCTTTACAAAACTCCTTGAATGGTAAAAATTTCAATAATGATGATGATATCAAATCGTACCTGATTCAGTTTTTTGCTAATAAAAACCAGAAGTTTTATGAACGTGGGATTATGATACTGCCTGAAAGATGGCAAAAGGTCATTGATCAAAATGGGCAACACATTACAGAAGTTATTTAGTTCCATAAATAATAATTTAGTTCCTTGATTGATATCCCTAGCGATACTCGTCATTTTCCCCCAAATTATCGTATACTTTCTGTTATCAATTCAGTCTCGAGATTCAATGAGATTTTTTTGAACGATACTGATTGCTCTTCTAGAATGTTTGTGAAATGATCTTCGTTAGAAATGGATCATTTTCGACGAGAGAATAATTCTCCTAAAAAATATTTTAGTTTCCTCTTTTTTTTTCGTATGAATCGATAGAAAGTTATTGGAAATTTTCCGATGAAACTTTTCTTTTACAGAATAAACCCGAGTAAAAGTTGAGAAAAAACCTACCTAGAATTATTATTTTACAATCTTTTCCAATCCTCCCCTCTCAAGGCGTACGCCACTCTCTTAAATCAGTCAACTCGCTTAAATCTGTTCAGATTTTATTCACACTCCTCGCGTTGATGCGTAGAGAAAAAAGAAGCTTCGCATTTAAAATAAACGCTTCTTCGACTTATAATCGAACCAGCATTCTTTAATTAAAACGAAAAGAGAAAAAGGAGAAAAGGATTAATAATTAACGATCGATGATTAAATATATAAATTACTTAAATTAAAATATAAATTTAAATAAAAATAAATTGTTAAATTTTAAACAAAATTATTAAAGATTTTAAAGATTTTTAAAAAAATATGATTATTTAAATATATCTTAAAATATTTTACTGTCTTCACACGTAATTCTAAAGTTGCATCTTCATTGCAAACAATTATTGTACGAGGATGAAAAGAGTTGTTGAAAAGCTGATACATATGGTTAATACCTTCTTCTGTTGCCTTATAAAGAGCAACCTGTGATGAGAATCATTACTTCTTTAGCATCCATCACTGTGCCAACACCAACAGTCAACAAATGCTTGATTTGTCACCGATAAATCTGCCTCCATTTCCATCTTATTATCATCAAAGGGCGAACCGTTTAATAATTCGCAACGAATTTCCATCTATCTAGCCTTGTAATCAACGAGTATTCTCATTTCGCGCACCATCATCGTTCGTTTTATACAATCGACGCTTATACGAACGCCGTCTCACGGTATGGAAAATGGCTTCGTTCCCCGAAAGCGAAAACCAGACTATTCGGATACTACGATCACCGGAATAATTGTTAAATAATATCCTTTTTTCCCCACGTGTATATATACGTATATACGTATGTATATATTCCACGCTCTCCTGAAACTCCTGTTTTTTAATTGGGTCAATTATCATCGAACAATTTGTATCCGAGAAAAATTCTCTCGTGTCCCGATCAAACATACGCGAACGGTGCTCAAACAAGCGCGCACGCGTTTTATTTTTTATTCTTTTTTCTTTTTTTTTTTTTTCAGATGAAACGAAATATTGAAGTTCCTCGTTTAATTTAACTAACCTGTTGGGGAACGAAACATCTCTCTTCGTCCTTTCCTTTCCTCCCCCTCTCTCTCTTCCCTATTTTTATACTATATATTTCGTATACTTTTTCTCTGTTCTTTCTTTCTTTTTTTTTTTTTTTTTTTACTTTTTCTCGATAAGGTATTTCCGTTGTATTATGCGTTCGACGTTTCTGAACGAGGATACTCTCTTTATCGATTTTCCACTCCTTTCGCCTCGGTTTTTCTTTATTTGTAAGAATGAATTTATTTTAAAGTTGGGGGAAAAAAGTGCCGATACCACTCATACCATTATCTTGGCGGTGACTTCTCTAACAACAACAACAACAATATCAAACGTGCGAGAACATCGTGCACTCTGGTTCTTCTCCACGAGGATAGATCGATATTATAGTGTGTTATGTGCACCGTGATAAAAGGCTGCAAGTTCTTCCTTGAATATCTTCTCTATGCTGAAACGTGTATGTTATATACAGTTTCTAATATCGTGCTGCAGGATTAAGTTGAAATTTAATGGGTTTTCGAATTGGGAGGAGAGGGTCATTTGCGAGGGAGGGAGGATTTATGGGAGGCTGCTGGCAAGCCTTGGAAAAAATAAATAAATAAATCGAGGAGGGTTAATGGGTTATTAATTAAAGAGGGGGCCAAGATTCTCGAGATTTTCCCCCGCGCGTTTGTTGTTGACGATAAATTGGTCCTTGCTCCCTTAATTTATGGTGGCGTTCGAGGACACGCGTTAATAAAATGGACGTAATTTATATCTGTGATATATTGTTAACATTTTTCGAAATCGATCGAAGTTCGGCTCGATTGTAAATAAAACTTTTGATTGAAATTTTGAATAGTTTATATACAAAGATATAATTTTTCTTTAAATAAATAATTTGTCAAAAAGTTTGTCAAAGTTTGTCTTTAGTGCAGTATTATTTCATATAGTTAAATGAAATAAAATTGTTGTTACATTCGATGTATATTTTGATATATATTTTTTACATTAGTTGAACATTCATCTATTTCGTTTAATTATATAATAAAGAAAACTGCAAGAAGGAAAATAAAGAATCGTCTATTTTCAGATCGTTATTACGTATATTTTGATATATATTTTTTACATCAGTTGAACATTTATTTATTTCGTTTAATTATATAATTATATAATGAAGAAAAATGTAAGAAGGGAAATAAAGAATCGTCTATTTTCAGATCGTTATTACGTATATTTGATATATATTTTTTACATTAATTGAACATTTATCTATTTCATTTAATTATATAATTATATAATAAAGAAAAATGCAAGAAGGGAAATAAAGAATCGTCTATTTTCAAATCGTTATTATATTCGATGTATATTTCGATATATATTTTTTACATTAGTTGAATATTTATCTATTTCGTTTAATTATATAATTATGCAATAAAGAAAAATGCAAGAAGGCAAATAAAGAATCGTCTATTTTCAGATCGTTATTACGTATATTTTGATATATATTTTTTACATTAGTTGAACATTTATCTATTTCTATTTTAATTATATAATTATGAATATATTATGAATATATTATGAATATATTTATTATAATTATATAATTATGCAATAAAGAAAAATGCAAGAAGGCAAATAAAGAATCGTCTATTTTCAGATCGTTATTACGTATATTTTGATATATATTTTTTACATTAGTTGAACATTTATCTATTTCATTTAATTATGAATATATTATTATGAATATATTATGAATATATTATGAATATATTTATTATAATTATATAATTATAATAAAGAAAAATGCAAGAAGAAAAATAAAGAATCGTCTATTTTCAGATCGTGCCACGATTTTGGAAATTGGGTGCAGGTCAGCGGATATTCAAGAGAAGGAGGGCAAATAGGTCAGTAAATATTTTAACGAGTAGTCTTGAATTAAAATTTGTCATATCCTTTCGCTCTAATTATTCGAATATAAAATTGGAACGATAAAATCCTATTAATACCCGATGATAATTTCGCCCTGGGAAAGTTCCATCTCCAATTTTGTAAATTTCTCTTTCTCTTTCTCTTTCTCGTCCTTTGTTCAAATCGGTGCTCACCTTTTCAAAATGTATCCTCTCGCAATTTAAATATCCATCTCTGTTAAATCCACGGTGTTTTAAAAGTTTTTCAGAAGCGAAACGATTTCCCCCTACTCGCCACCATTCTTTCCCTTCGCGGATAATGAATTCCCTCTTTTCGTGCGTCCACGCGTGTGCCCACCCTTCTATTTTCTTTGGTAATGACCGCGGAAGAAATATAAAAACGCGCTAAAGGCGGGCACGAGAACGAAAGAAACGGGGATGAATTTATTACGTTTATTGTTAAATGGAATCGACACAAGTATCTCTTGTTTTTTTAATCCACTTATCGTAAGATATCATAAGACACGATATTTTCCTCCTTTTTTATCACTATCATTTTTATTTTAACCATCTCGTGGAATATTAATTAAAATCTGTCTAGAGTTCAGCTAACCTTAGTGAAAAGTAATATCCACATCATAAGATACTTTCCTTCATTCTTATCTTCAACCAAATAATTAGCGTGCATCGAAAGTATGTTATTTTTATTTTAACCATCTCGTGGAATATTAATTAAAATCTAGACTTTAACTAATCTTAGTGAAAAGTAATATCCACACCATAGATATTTTCTTTCTTATCACTTCAATCGAATTATTAGTGTGCATTGAGAGTATACTATTTTTATTTTAACTCTATTTTAACTATCTCGTGGAATATTAATTAAAATCTAAACTTTAGCTAACCTTAGTGAGAAATAATATCCACACCATAAGATATTTTCTTTCTTTCTTATCACCTTAACCAAATGATTAGCGTGCATTGAGAGCATGCCATTTTTATTTTAACCATCATAAAATACTTTCCTTCTTTCTTATCACCTCAATCGAATTATTAGCGAGAGCATGCCATTTTTATTTTAACCATTTCGTGGAATATTAATTAAAATTTATCTAGATTTTAGCATCCTTTCTTATCACTTCAATCAAATTATTAGCGTGCATCGAAAGTATGTCATTTTTATTTTAACCATCTCGTGGAATATTAATTAAAATCTATCTAGAGTTTAGCTAACCTTAATGAAAAATAATAATATCCACACCATAAGATACTTGTCTTCTTTCTTATCACTTCAATCAAAAATTATTAGCGTGCATCGAAAGTATGCCATTTTTATTTTAACCATCTCGTGGAATATTAATTAAAATCTATCTAGAGTTTAGCTAACTTTAATAAAAACTAATATTCACACCATAAAATACTATTCTTCTTTCACCTCAATCGAATTATTAGCGAGAGCATGATATTTTTATTTTAACCATCTCGTGAAATATTAATTAAAATCTATCTTTTTATTAAAATCTAGACTTTAGGCTAATCTGAAAAGTAGTATCCACACTATAAGATACTTTTCTTCATTCTTATCAACTCAACCAAATGATTAGCGTGCATCGAGAACATGCTATTCTTTTTTTAATCATCTCGTGGAATATTAATTAAAATCTCTAAACTTTGGCTAATCTTAGTGAAAAGTAGTATCCACACCATAAAATACTTTCCTCCTTTCTTATCACTTCAATCGAATTATTAGTGTGCATTGAGAGCATGCCATTTTTATTTTAACCATCATAAAATACTTTCCTCCTTTCTTATCACCTCAATCGAATTATTAGGAAGAGCATGCCATTTTTATTTTAACCATCTCGTGGAATATTGATTAAAATCTAAACTTTAGCTAATCTTAGTGAAAAGTAGTATCCACACCATAAGATACTTTCCTTCATTCTTATCGCCTCAACCAAATGATTAGCGTGCATCGAGAATATGCCATTTTTTTTTAATCATCTCGTGGAATATTAATTAAGATCTATCTTAATTAATTTAGATTAGCTAACCTTAGTGAAAAGTAATGTCCACACCATAAGATACTTTCTTCCTTTCTTATCACCTCAATCGAATTATTAGAAAGAGCATTTGCCATTTTTATTTTAACCATCTCGTGGACTATTAATTAAAATCTATCTAGAATTTAGCTAACCTTAATGAAAGATAATATCCACACCATAAGATACTTTTCTCCTTTCTTATCAAAAATTCTCCTTCAATCAAAAATTATTAACGTGCATCAAAAGTATGCCATTTTTATTTTATTATTTTATTTATTTTATTTATTTATTTAATCATCTCGTGGAATATTAATTAAGATCTATCTTTAGCTAACCTTAGTGAAAAGTAATATCTACACCATAAAATACTTTCCTCCTTTCTTATCACCTCAATCGAATTATTAGGAAAAGCATGCCATTTTTATTTTAACCATCTCGTGGAATATTAATTAAAATCTAAACTTTGGCTAATCTTAGTGAAAAGTAGTATCCACACCATAAGATATTTTTCTTCTTTCTTATCACTTCAATCGAATTATTAGTGTGCATTAAGAACATACTATTTTTATTTTAATCATCTCGTGGAATATTAATTAAAATCTGTCTAGAGTTTAACCTTAGTGAAAAGTAATATCCACACCATAAGATACTTTCCTCCTTTCTTATCACCTCAATCGAATTATTAGAAAGAGCATTTGCCATTTTTATTTCAACCACCACCTCGTGGAATATTAATTAAAATCTATCTAGACTTCTATCTAGGCTGTGTAACCGGGATCCGTGAACGGAAAAAAAGATTCATACGTCCGGTATCAAATTAGTGAAAAGTAATACAAGACGGGGGTATACGGTAACAGAGAATAATACAATTCTTTTTCCAAGCATTAAATGGATCGAGTTTCGGTTAAAGGTTAGAAGGGTAAAAAGCGGGACCAGTCTGTCTGACTGGTTCGAGAAACGAATCGCGACTACCTTCGAGTTATAGGAACGCGGAACAAACTGCTATTATTACTAGCTTTTTTATTAGTCACGTTCCAAAGACCGGGCTCACTAATTTACAGAGACGTTCACCGTCGAACACCCAACTTTCAAAGAACTTCTTGTTAACAAGCCCCGCCTAGTATTTCCCGATTTCTTGTTTCCTCCCGCATTTACAAAGCCCCCCCCCCCCTCCTCACCTCGCCCCCTCAGAAACATTAGTATTTCTATTTCGGCTCTTAACCGCTCTTCAGAGAGTCGACGATATGAAATATTGGGCCATGGGAATTTTAACCATACCCGATTAAACAGGAATCTGCTACCATTAAACAGAGAAATAACATTTCCCTTTCTTTCCTTCTCTCTTCCTTTTCTTTCATTAATCTCAATACTCTAATCTAAACTTTTTTTATTTTACCCATCTTAAGATTTTAAACTTCCTTCGAGTCGAAAAGAACACAAATTTACATTCTTAATCTTCTTAATCTCATGGGAATAAAAATTAAACGTGCAAAATAGATAATAGAAACGAGACATGTTCGATCGAGTACGATCGGAGAAGGGAGATAGAAGGAGAGAGAAAAACTGTAATTGAGATGTAAAAGGAGGAAGAGGTCTAAGATTCGAGGACCAAGGGCGTAACAAACGAAGGGCCACTTCCTCTCGGCGGGCCGGCACCACGGATAAAGCCGAAGGATCGATGTGAAGCCTTCCGCTGCCGCCTCCTTCCCCCCCCTCTCCACTACGCGTGGCGCGGAGCACACGCAAGCGCAGCGACGCGAAAACCGTGTTTATTATACGTGCTTTATGAACGGGCGCGCACGCAAAAACCAATTTCCCTTCTTGCCCGCGTTTACACGTTTCGTTCGAACGGCGGAGAGCTGTCCTTTGGCCTTCTCTTTAGACAGTCACGGCTTACGAGAGTTTAATTGAATTCTGCCCGCCTCTTACATTTTTCTCCATTTCTCTCTCTCTCTTTCTTTTTTCTCTTCTTTTCTGTGACGAGTGTCTCGCGACGTTTATTTATTTTATTTTTTTCGTAGAATCGACAATATCGATCAGAGGAGTTCGATCAGGTTTTTTTTTTTTTTTTTTTTTAGAAAGAATTAATCACACAGAGTCTCGTATTAAGGATTCGATTCGGGGAGAACGGTATTCGATTCGCGTCGTGCACGTACCGTTTCACCTATTTGTCCACGTTCGAATGTTAACAAGATTTGGGGATAAGGTATTCAGTGGACGAAGCATGGATTTTCCGCGGCATCCTCGCGAATTTCTCCATTTCACGGGCGATTTGTCCACCGGGTGGGGGAGGAGGGGGAAAAGGGGGATTTGGAGCGCGAGGTCAGTACGCGACGACTTTTTAAATCTCATCTGCTGACGATCTCACATCTCTATCCCAACATCCTTAGATCTTGGAAACCGATTCTGGATGTGGTAAATCGTTGTAGAACGGATAAGTTTCTTTCTTTCCTTCCCTTTTTCCTTTTATTTTATCAAAAGTTTTCCAAGGAGGAGTCATTAGTTACGTATTCATTGCTTCTTCGTGGTCAGTTTTAAAACTTCTGCCGGGTAATAATATAACGAATATCGCGAGAACATCGAGTTTTCGTTAAATTTCGAATGTACGTTGTTATATATAATATTCCTATATCAAAAGAGAAAATTGTTGGAATAACGCATAAGGGGACGTATTCGAAAAAGGAGAGTAATTATGAATACATTGCTATCGTTGCAGAAAAGGAAATTCTTCAAATAACGCATATTTAAAAATTCTTCCAAAACGATAAAAGGATTGCTTGCCTTATTTCTCCTTAATTTTAAATAAGAGCAATTAGAAATATTGCTATTGTTGGAAAAAAGAAAATTCTTCAAATAACACGTATTTAAAAATTCTTCCAAAAGGATACAAAGAATTTCCTTGCATTTCGTCTTGTTCCTCCTTAATTTTAAATAAGAATAATTACATTGCTATCGTTGCAAAATTCTTGAAATAGCACATATTTAAAAATTCTTTCAAAACGATAAAAGAATTCCTTGCGTTTCATCTTGTTCCTCCTTAATTTTAAATAAGAATAATTACATTGCTATCGTTGCAAAATTCTTCAAATAACATATATTTAAAAATTCTTCTAAAACAATTTCTTACATCTTGCCTTATTCCTCTTTAATTTTAAATAAGAGCAATTATATTAAGAATATATTGCTATCGTTGGAAAAAAGAAAATTCTTCAGATAACAGATAAAAGATTTTTAAAAAATTCTTCCAAAACGATTGAAGAAAGATTCCTTGCATTTCGTCTTATTCCTCTTTAATTTTAAATAAGAATAATTACAGATACATTACTATCATTAAAAAAAAAAAATTCTTCAAATAACACATAATTAAAGAATAATTATAGATAATTTTAAATAAGAGCAATTACATTGAGAATACATTGCTATCATTGGAAAAAAGAAAATTCTTTAGATAACAATAATAATAAGAGTGCATATTCAAATATCCTTCCAAAACGATTGAAGAAGGATTCCTTGCATTTCATCTTATTTCTCCTTAATTTTAAATAAGAATAATTACATTGCTAAATTTTAAATAAGAATAATTACAAAATTAAATAAGAATAATTGCAAAATTCTTCAAATAACACATATTTAAAAATTCTTCCAAAAATAAAAGAATTCCTTGTGTTTCATCTTGTTCCTCCTTAATTTTAAATAAGAACAATTAAAAATACATTGCTATCGTTGAAAAAAATAAATTCTTCAGATAAGAATGCATATTCAATTTTAAAATAAAAATAAATTAATCATAAAAATAATTACATTGCTAAATTTTAAATAAGAATAATTATATTGCAAAATTCTTCAAATAATATAATATAATAAAAATTCTTCCAAAAATAAAAGAATTCCTTATATTTCACCTTATTCCTTCTTAATTGTAAATAATTATTACATTGCTATCTATTTTTTCATTGGAAAAAAGAAAATTCTTCAGATCACACATAAAAGAACGTTCTTTTAAAAATTTTTCCAAAACAATTGAAGAAGGATTCCTTGCATTTCGTCTTATTCCTTCTCCTTAATTTTAAATAAGAATAATTACAGATACATTGCTATCGTTGCAAAATATCGTTGAAAAAAGAAATTCTTCAAATAACACATAATTAAAGAATAATTACAGATACATTGCTATGGTTGCAAAATTCTTCATATAACAAATATTTAAAAATTCTTCCAAAACGATCGAACAAGGATTCCTTGGATCTCGCCCTGTTCCTCCGATTGTAAACGAGAGCAATTAAGCGAAATTACGGATACATTGCTCATCAGCCGGGATCATCTTATCCCTAACCCGTAGGAAATGGGGGACGGGTCTATTATCCTGGCGAAAAGTTAAATGAATTATCTTTTGAGAAGAGGTGGTTTGCCTTTATAGGCTGTTGGAGGGCCATTATAACGGGAGCGAGGAGGTATAATCCGCGCGGAGGAGGATGCGGAACGCGGAAAAGTTGGTAAAACTGACGTTCCGGTAATTAGATTCAACGGTGCAAAAGGGCAACCGCGCCCTGCTTGACAGCGGGAAACTTGCTCCGATCCATTTCAATGAGCGATTATAAAATCCGTCTACGGCTTCTATATACTTGCCCGCGCGCGTATTTTGCAATTATTATTTTCATTTACATAGTAACCGACTCCCTCCTCTTTCCTCCCCCCTATCCGATAGTTGCTCCTTCCCTACTCGTTCGTTCGTTTCTTCCTTCCTTCCTACCTTTCTTTCCAAAACGAAAACAATGATAGGACACGAAGGAGATCGGTGTTTAATCGTCCTTGTATAATGAGCAGGATAAATGACGGGAATTAATTTTCCGGCTTACGTATGTACGTAAATCGAAGAATATATATATATATGTCCATATTGCGCGATATCGAGGATTGTAGGGTGAGGGTGTAGGATTGGAGGGTGAGTCTCGTTAGACGATCGTAGAAAATTCCGAGAAAATTTCACATATTTAAAAATTCTTCTTCCAAAACGATAAAAGGAATTCCTTGTATTTTGTTTTGTTCCTTCTTAATTTTAAATAAGAACAATTATAGATATATTTCTATCGTTGGAAAAAAGAAATTCTTCAAATAAAAAATATTTAAAGAATAATTATAGATATATTGCTATCGTTGGAAAATTTTTCATATAACATATATTTAAAAATTCTTCCAAAATGATAAAAAGAATTTCTTGTATTTCGTCTTGTTCCTCCTTAATTTTAAATAAGAATAATTACATTGCTATCGTTGGAAAAAAGAAATTCTTCAAATAACACATATTTAAAGAATAATTATAGATCATTGGAAAATTTTTTGTATAACACATATTTAAAAATTCTTCCAAAACTATAAAAAGAATTCCTTGCGTTTCGTCTTGTTCTTTCTTAATTTTAAATAAGAGCAATTACATTGCTATCGTTGGAAAAAAGAAATTCTTCAAATAATTACATATTTAAAAAATAATTATAGATCATTGGAAAATTTTTCGTATAATAATATATTTAAAAATTCTTCCAAAAGAATTCTTTGCATTTCGTCTTCTTGTTCCTTCTTAATTTTAAATAAGAGCAATTACAGATACATTGCTATCTATTTTTTCATTGGAAAAAAGAAAATTCTTCAGATAACACATAAAAGAACATATTCAAAAATTCTTCCAAAACGATTGAAGAAGGATACCTTGCATTTTGCCTTATTCCTCCTTAATTTTAAATAAGAGCAATTAAAAATACATTGCTGTCGTTGCAAAATTCTTCAAATAACACATATTTAAAAATTCTTCCAAAACGATAAAAAGAATTCCTTGTATTTCGTCTTGTTCTTTAATTTTAAATAAGAGCAATTACAGATACATTTCTATCGTTGGAAAAAAGAAATTTTTCAAATAAAAAATTCTCTTTAAAGAATAATTATAGATACATTGCTATCGTTGGAAAATTTTTCATATAACACATATTTAAAAATTTTTCCAAAAGAATTCTTTGCGTTTCGTTTTCTTGTTCCTTCTTAATTTTAAATAAGAACAATTACAGATACATTTCTATTGTTGGAAAAAAGAAATTTTTCAAATAAAAAATTTTCTTTAAAGAATAATTATAAATACATTGCTATCGTTGGAAAATTCTTCATATAACACATGTTTAAAAATTCTTCCAAAACAATTCCTTGCATTTCGTCTTCTTGTTCCTTCTTAATTTTAAATAAGAGCAATTAAGAATATCGCTGGAGAAAAGAAAATTCTTCAGACAACGCATAAATTTTTATCTAAAAATCCGAAACGATCTTCGTCGAATTTATTATAGAAAATTGATCCAGACTCTCTTTCTCTCTCTCTCTAATCCCATGGAAGAACATCTTTTTCAAAAATAATCTCGTCAGATGGCATCAAAAAACATCGAGAAGGGAGTATTGCGATCTAACATGCCACTTGTACGCGTTGTATATAAAACATTAGGAGGTAATAATAATTATTCGTTCCGTTCATTTTCTGCGGCGCAGAACTCGCAGACTCGAGTCGTAGAAGGCGAGGGTGGGAGGAGGAGGACGAAGAGGAGGGGGAGAAAAGAGAAGGAGGGAGCGGAAAGTGGTGGCTGCGCCGCTTGTCCGCAGGCTTGTTTCCGCGCTTTGAGCATGTATTCTGTCGTTCCGTGAACACGGCCGAGTTAACCAACCTCGCGACCATCGCGAAAATAACGCCGTGGAAATCCTGTTGAGCGGAAACGGGTCGTCATTCCATCGATCCAATCTGCCCCCATCCCCCCTTTCCCCCCCTTTCTTTTTCTTTTTCGTCTTTCTCCTTCCACCTTCCTCCTCCTCCAACTCTTGTCGCCCGAGCGACGAAAATCCTTCTGCGGACCGAACTTGATTTATATCACGATATCTTGTATTTGCGTACAAATATATTCCCGATGGAAATCGGAATCGCTTTCACCAAGACTCCCTTCACCCCTCTCCTAGCTTCTCCAGGCTAATAAAATTAGCCTCGTCGTCCCCCTCCTTTCTTTCCCTCCCGATTTTCTTCTTCCTTCCATCGATCGAAATCGATCTTAAATCTTGCTACATATATCAAGGATATAGCTTGATCAAAGAATAACAAAATAATCAAACGAAATAATCGAATAATCGTTTTCTTCTCCTTTCGGTCAATTAGATCTGACAACGAGGTTTTTCGAGGTTCGAAGGAAAATCGTTCCACTGATATAAACCTGAGGAGGAGGAGGAGGAGGAGAAGGAGGAGTAAACCGCGAAATAATAGGGACGTATGCAGGCATTATCAGCGCAATTTTCCATGCTCGATGCGTTGAAGTATCGCTTCTAGATGTCGTTAAGTCGAGTTATCTGTACACGAATAATTCCGTGCCGCGTATATACCGCCGCCGTGCACTACATTCACCCTATCTCAGCGGCGCACACACGAGGGGCCCCCCACGTGAACGCGAGGAGAATGGGGAGAGGGAAGCTGGTGGATGGAGCGAGCCAGCCGCCTTTCCTCCCTCGGCGTGCGCGCCGTATACGGGTGTATACACGCGTTATGCAACCCCCTTCCCTCGAACCGCTATCTGGGATCGCTACTTATGGCCAGACACGATCTCTCCACGCTCCACCATTTTTCTCCGATAACCTGCATACCCGGTGCTCTGATAAATAAATCCCGATCTGGGTCATCGATGCGTCGAGGATGGGGACAGAGGATGAGAACCGCTGTGTGTGTGTGTGTGTGTGTAAAGATCGGGGGATATCTGGGCAAACAGCGATACGTTTTCTGATACGATTCGTAATATCACGCGATCGGGTTTATTAAGGGTCGTTTGTTAAGTTCGAGATACGCAATTCCTACGTATTTCGTAGGTGTTTAAGTAGAGCAGAACGAACGTTTTGGAATAAATGTATCGTTTCGAGTCTATCTTCTATGGAGGGTTGGTTTGTTTAGATTTTCGGATCTCGTGTTTTCGTGAGAAAATGTTAGAACGAGCGAAATCTTCGGAAATGTTGGATTAGAATGAAAATTCGTGAAAATTGGAGTTACTGTCTTTAAATCTAAATTGTTTTGTATTGTGATATAATGGAATTTCAAATAAAAAGAAAAAAAGGAAAAAATAAATACTGGGGGTTTTATAATTAAAAATTGTAATCTTCAATTAGGATGAAAATTCGTGAAAATTAGAGTAACAGTCTTTAAATCTATCGTTTTGTATTGTGATGTAATGGAATGGATTTCCAAGTAAAAAAATAAATACTGAAATGGGGGTTTTATAATTAAAAATTGTAATCTTCAATTAGGATGAAAATTCGTGAAAAATTAAAGTAACAGTCTTTAAATCTATCATTTTGTATTGTGATATAATGGAATGGATTTCCAAAAAAGGAAAAAAAGGTTTTATAATTAAAAATTGTAATCTTCGACGATTAGAATAAAAATTCGTCAAAAATTAAAGTAACAGTTATATTTATCATTTTGTGATATAATGGAATAGATTTCCAAGTAAAAGAAAAAAAAGGAAAAAATAAATATTGAAATGGGGAGGGGGGGAGGAATTTTATAATTAAAAATTCTTCAATTAGGATGAAAATTCGTCAAAAATTAGAGTAACGGTCTTTAAATCTATAAATCATTTTGTATTGTGATATAATGGGATGGATTTCTAAGTAAAAGGAAAAAAGAAAAAAATAAATACTGAAAAAATAATCCTGAATGGATTTCGAAGTAAAAAAAGGAAAAAATAAATATTGAAATGGTTTTATAATTAAAAATTGTAATCTTCGACGATTAGAATGGAAAATTCGTCAAAAATTAGAGTAACAATCTTTAAATCTATCATTTTATTCTGTATATATAATGGGATGGATTTCCAAGTAAAAGGAAAAAATAAAAATTGAAATGGGGGTTTAATAATTAAAAATTGTAATCCTCGACGATTAGGATAAAAATTCGTCAAAAATTTGAGTAACAGTCTTTAAATCTACCATTTTGTATTGTGATATAATGGAATGGATTTCCAAGTAAAAGGAAAAAAATAAATACTAAATGGATTTCCAAATAAAAAAAGGAAAAAATAAATATTGAAATGGGAGTTTTATAATTAAAAAAATTGTAATCCTCGATGATTAGAATGGAAAATTCGTCAAAAACTAGAATAGCAGTCTTTAAATCTATCATTTTGTATTGTATATATAATAAGATGGATTTCCAAGTAAAAAGAAAAAAAGAAAAAATAAATATTGAAATGGGGGGGGGAGAGATTTTATAATTAAAAATTCTTCAATTAGGATGAAAATTCGTCAAAAATTAGAGTAACAGTCTTTAAATCTATAAATCATTTTGTATTGTGATATAATGGAATAGATTTCCAAGTAAAACAAGAAAAAAATAAATACTGAAATGGAGGTTTTATAATTAAAATTTGTAATCTTCGACGATTAGGATAAAAATTCGTCAAAAATTAGAATAACTGTCTTTAAATCTATAAATTACTTTGTATATAATGGGATGAATTTCCAAGTAAAAAGAGAAAAAAATAAAAACTGAAATGGAGATCTAATTTCCAAATAAAAAGAAAAAAGAAGAAAAAAATAGATACTGAAATGGAAGATTTTATAATTAAAAATTGTAACATATATATAGTTAAAATTGTGATAATATGTAACACATATAGTTATTTGGTAAAGAGAACTTGTTGCTGATGGGAACGTGGAAAATCTTGTACAGACAATTACGATGATTTTCATAGTAGCAGGACAAGCAGATTGCAGAGAACGAGCGATATTAATATACACAGGCTGTATTAGCGGCGGGTATGAAATTTGAGTCAGGTATTAATCACATCCCAGAGCTTCCATACTAATTTGCTGATACCGATGAAACGCATTAAACATCCCTACTACAATAAATTCCTAATACAATCGACGGTGTGTTACATGAACCAGTGAACCGATTAAAGTTCCCTGTACATGTGCAATATTCGCGAATTAGAACGGTTAAATGAGTGCTTCGTCAGCCTTTGCTCGATTATTAACTGGCCTAGAACAAACCGATAGTGTAAACGCACGCATAATTGCATTATTCGCGAAAAGTAAATATAACAAATAAATAAATATATGCTAACGTGATGCATATATAATCGATTTAAATATAATCGAGAATACATCCAGTTTAAAATTATCGTTTCATCTGTAAATTGAATCGAGACATCTTATCTTGAATCTCTGACTTCTTCAGAACGAAAAGATGAATCCATTTGTGAACAATCAAAAATTTAAGACAAAACTATCGTAGATTCTTTCTATTACAAATAGTATTATTAGACTGGAAAGAAAGTTCTTACTTTTTTTATTTTTATTATTTTCATTTTAAATGCTTTATTTTCGATCAAGTTAAATTGACTTTGTATATAATTTGAAACTGTGATATTAATTTTATTTTCAAATTTTTCCGATTTTTCCCAAGATAAGAAGACAGATTCGAACAATTTTTCTATTCCAATTTCAAACTAGATTCGTAAGCTCGCGATATCAATGAGAATTTAATCCTACGAAATGGCGGTTTAAAAAATTAGAAGAGCCTCGAGAAGAAACGCTTCAAATCTCAGAGAGATGCTGCATTCGACGAGTTTGTCGCCTCCAAGAATTTTATTCGATCGAAAACTTGTTTCTCCTTGCCAAAAGTGCATTGATCGCAACGGTCTTCTTATTTCGATTAATAAAATTAATAAAATTTGAGACGATCTATATATGCATTTGAATTTAATAATTAAAAACAACTTTCTTTCCAATCTAATGATAATCTTTTCCAAAATCCAAATATTTCCAAAAATCAGATTCTTATTTCACTTTTATATGATGTTCGTTTATATTTTCGGACACCGTTGAAAGTTTATCACGATTAATATCGAAAAGCATCATAGATGTATATTATAAAAGCGAGCAAGTGAATGGGTTAGGTTTGATCTCGGTTCGTAACCGTAGCCGGCCGTCAGCTCGTAAAAAGACGTTATAAAATTCCGGGGAGGGAGTTATGCGTGTGTTTAAAAAGCGTTATTAGGTCGAGTTTATGACTCGAAGCCAAGTTCCACCATGTTTCTTTAAACTTACTTCCCCCCCCTCATGAAGAAATTCGCGAATTCTTCAATCCCTTCTCCACGCTTTTAAGCCTCTTCGACCTCTTGTCTTTGCTTTTCTCAAAAAATGAATATCGTTGCACTATCGTTATTTAGAAAATTTCAATAGGGAAACGAATATTCCATTTACATCCACGAAATTATTTGATACGAGATTAAGCAGTTAGGAGAGCAGTGTCCTGCGAGGAACCGAAATGAGCGTAAACTTTAAGCTTCAGTCGTTAAATTAAATTAAATTAAATTTTTAAGAGAGGATAGTAATAGCAGGGTTATTGATCTTAATTTTTTTATCGAGGTAAGCGGAGCAGTTAATTTAGTCTCATTGAAAAATATTCGTAGTGTTGTTTTCATTCACGAATCTTTGTGGTAAAAAGAAAGATGGTTGAAGATATTAAGCAAGAGGTTCGAGCTAATAACGCTGTCGTGTGACGTATTACAGGAGCAGGGATACAGATTAACAATTTCAATCGCTACACATGGAGACCTGTCAACCAACACGCAACAGTGGTACATACACGCGAGTACATACGCTACACGTATTAGCTAGACGCTCTATTGATTTGCAAATCACTTGATGATACGCACTTAACACGTGGCAATGCTATTAATTGATTAACCTTCCTTATTCCTGTAAAATATATAAATTTAAATAAAATTTAAATAAATATTTTCCACTTCGAAAAATAATCAGAAAAAAATTTCATTGAGAATAAAATAAATCTCTCAGAGAGAGAGAGATTTCTATCGTGTAAAAATTTAATAATCTTAAAAGGCGACACTATCCGTGTTTTTTAAAAAAAAAAAAAAGCAACGAATAGGAAAGATAAGGGGATGTAACGGTGGCGCAACTTCAATGACATAGCAATATTTTATACGATCTTTTTATCATGGCGAACGAGGCCATGGTATGGAAGAATTACGGGAGCGTGGAACGCTCTTGTTCCCAACGTTTATATTGCTCCGCGGTAATTGTCTTTTTTAACTTTCGTCCGAGTATAGGTCGCTGTGCAATTTCGTAGCCAAGCTGGTGGACACGTTTAAACATTTCCCGACGGCTTACCTACACCAGAACTTGGGGGGAGGACCACTTAAGGCTTGGTCCACGCTTGACGCGTGTCAATGATGTGTGTCATTGCTCGAGCGTATGTATGTCACGTAGTAGGTGGCCAAACGTGAGAACTTGCGAGTGTAAAAGAGAAAAAGATGCCATTCTTTTGTCGCCATATTGGCCCACGAGAAAGTTTCTCGATGAGAGAAATTTTTCATCTCTTTTTTTTTCCCCCCCTTCCTTATTCGATCGTATATCACTCGAGTTTGATAAAAACGATACCCGAAGAAAAGATCGAACATTTCGTTTCCTTCTAAAGGATCTTTAATGGGAATATTATCCGAGTATCGTTCCCTCTTCGTTAGACGAGACGACTTCTTCGTTAAAAACATACTTCTTTCTTATTATTAAAAAAGATTCTGAGGAATTCTCGAACAAGAATTTCAATTCTTTTCTTTTTAAACAGAGAAACGTCGATATCGAGTTAAAAGAAACGTCTTATTTCGAGTCCTTTCCTTTCGAGAGAGAGAGAATTCGAATATAATCGTCCAAGCTGAGCAGAAAAATCTGATCCCCGTTACACGCGTATCGCGACACGTCGCGAGTCGTTGGTTTTTGGGAAAACAGCGGCGGAAAAGGCGTCCTTTGTCGCGAGCGTCGCCTCTCCCGAAGCATTGTGCGACCGCGACTGAGAGTGGGGTGGCGCGCTCGCGGGGTAGCGCGCATGCGCGGCGTTCGGGGTTGGTCGCGTTGCCTGCCTGCCGACCCGGCGTCTTCGTTAGTTATCGGCGGACCGCGATACGATTCACGTCGCCTCGAGCCGCGACCGGTGGCGAGATGTAAACGTGACCGACGACACCATCGTTTCCAAACGACACCGTCGTCGCAAACGGCGTAGCCCTTGAAACGTGGTGGACACGAGTAAAAAAGTATCATTACCCGCAGTGAAACCACGTCATTTCACACGTTGGATTTTTTTTTATTGCACTGCGTCTCGCGAACAAGTGTAGTGTGTGTTCGACGATCGTTCCTTTGCCTCGTTTTTTCTTTTCTTTTTTATTATTCCGTTTCACCGTGTTTTCTCCCCCCCCCCTTCCGCTCCCCGTGTTTTGTTGGTGACGCATCCCAGGACACGATTCTTTACGAGAATTTATTTCGGACGCAACGTTCGCATCGACCAGGAGTTAGGTATGTTTATTTATCATTTTTTAATGAGTGGTGGTGGTGATTTTAAAATGGTGTTTTTTTTCCACGGTGTACGTGTATACGAGAAAATTCGTAAGTTTATACGTAAGTTCGGGGAAGGGGCGGAGGGGTTGGTGTGTGCGACCTTAGGGTGTTGGACGAGTTCTACGAGTTTAGGAAGCGTTTTATTATCCGACAATCGCGGAGCGCGCAATTACCGGCCACGTTTCGTTCGTAGAACCAATTGTTGCGAACGTTTTTAATCAGGACGCTTAATTCCGCCGGCGGAATGGCTTTAACCTTCGCGTCGGTCCTTGAACTCGATCCAAACATTTGTTTACCATTCACCAGCCTCCATTACAATTTTTCCATACCTCGAAAAATTTCATCGAAACGCGGGCTTATCTCTTCCCTCGGCTTGTTTTTACGCGTAACAATGTGACGAATTATTATTGTCATGCCGGGTACGAGAGGCATACATTCGATTTTTATTTCATTTCAATTTCAAATTTCAACTTTATTAAATTAACAGTTATCAAATTCGATACGACGTGATTTTCATTTTTTTTTTTTTTAAAACAACATGATGGATGATTAATTATTTCTCCATAGAAATATCATCAATTTTTCCGATCACTTTTCGATAAATATTAACTCGAGTGTCTTTTTTATATCCACAATCATCGTTTTTTGGAAAGATAATTCGACAAACGAATTTTTCAGAACAAGCAAAACCTTTCCTTTCTCTCAAAATCTTAACACTCTTCTGTTCCTTTCTTTTCTTTAACACTCTCGACAGTTTCATCCCTTCTAATGGAAATTGAATTATCGAGCGCCTTTTTGAAAATTTATCGCCAGATTTACGCGGCCGAGCCTCGTTAACCGTAGTAGAACGTTATATTGTTCTAAAGGGAGCACTAATCACGAACGGGTTTATATTTGTATCGGTGGGACGAGAGCCGATGAACGAGCCAATGTTTCGAGCGTGTGCAGTCGAACGTCGGGTGCATAGTTGGCGAGATACAGGCGAGTTGTGGCATCGGTATGGCTGATATTACCAGCCGGTAATGTACTGGCCGTCCCGTGCGCCGCGGCATTTCTCAAAACTTTGAAGCGGTCTGTGGTTACAGTTTGAATTGCTTCATTAGATCTTACTTGTACGGAACTAAAGCCATCCGGTTCAATCCCGATGCAACCTCTCTCTCTCTCCCCTCCCTTCGTCCTCCCCCTCCTTCCCATCTTTCTCCACTGTCTGTCTGCCCGTCTGACTGTCTGGCTGATTCCCTTTGTGAGATTTCCAACCGGCATCGGTTTCGGTTTTCGGTATGGCAAAGGGCTCTCTGCTTACCGCTTCTGCTTACTGCAGAATGCGCTCGGTGTCCGTGCAATGGGTGGTCTTTATACGTAGATATATATATATATATATGTGTATGTGCCTTTGTGTTCGAGACTTTTCTTTTCCTCTTTCGTAACTTTTCAAGTTAGCAGGGATTTCGATCTGAAATTTGAAAAGTGGGGAAAAGGAGGATTGGATGGGGAAGGGAGAGAGAGAGAGAGATTGTTATTTTAATGATCTTTTTTTTTTCGAGAGAGCGTATTTGATTTAATATTGAAGAGGGAGCCGTGTCGGTGTTAATTATGTACAAAGTGGAATTTTTCTCTTTCTTCGAAAATTTTTAAGTTTCTTCGAGAACGGTCGGAGAATGGTCGAGGAATCGAGAGACGACGTTTATTATGGCAACGAGGCGGAAGGGAAATATGGAAAACGGACGACTGCGAGGAAAGCTGGCTAACGTTTCCGGTCGCCGGAATGAACTTTCGTTACGAATTCAACTTTTCGAGCAATTTTCATGAGCAACCCCCCCATGAAAGGGATCCCTCCTTCCTTTTATCCCCTTCTATTTGATAACCAATGTAGCGCGAACGCTGATGCGTAGCTTCTCGTGGCTGGAAATTAGCTGTTGAAGAATATTAATATCAAAAGGGATTATACTCGCGAGGAATTTTTCATTAAACGGTAAAGATGAATAAGATAATAACGTAGAAACATTCGCGCAAGATGCATTGTTATATATTTTCTTTCGGGTCCAGTGTCCGGCTTAATCTTTTGGCACGTTTCGAGATCCTCCTCGTCCCACTTGGCGTGTCTTTCGCATTTCTTATTTCGCGTTTCTCTTCTGGATACATTGATTTTAATTGAATTTTTTCTTCTTTTCTTTCTTCAACTTCCAAGAATACGTTATACGCGCGATATCGGATCAGGTCAAAGGTCTTTTCGTCATTTCTGCATTTCCTTTTCGATTCTTAAAAATTTTCCCCCGTTTGCAAGGGGAATTTAATTTTGTTTTCCTATTTCTACTTCGTTTTTTCGAATATTTTTTTACACTACGTGTTTCGAATCTTTGAAAAATCTCTTTTTTAAAAATTTCTTTCCACGATTTTTTTTTTACTCGAAATCGAAAAAAGAATTTCTCGTTCGCATTTTTAATTCCCGAAGATGATAATATTTTTCCAAAAATTTTTTTGGTGGGGAAACGTGAAAGGGGGATAATAATATTTGATTTTATCCTTGTTGAATGAAATTTATACATATCGTTAATAGCGGATTAATTGAAAAATAATTTGTTTTTCATTTACGTATCGCAAAGCGTTTTAATTGGGACTGAAAAGTCGTCCGTTTCCGTCCCATTAGTTTACTTGGCTTCCTTTGATTTGATCCTATGCTCTCCCTTCATTCTTCCATCTTCGATATTAATTTCCAATAAAAAATGTTTACGTTTCCTCACCTTATCACAGATTAATTCTCATTCGATAATTATATATTGCCTCATTAAACGGATATCTCTCTATCCCGCTGATCCTGGACTCCGCCTCTGTAAAATAACTCTTTATTTAAATTTAATTCAATCTTCGAGCGAGAATGGAGTTGATTAAAAAATCGAATCGAAAATGTGAGACACAAGTTATGGATCGAAAAATTTGAAAAATCTAAGTGTAATTAATGCTCGATCCTTTTTTCAAAGAATTCGATACTCTCCTTAAATGAAAACAATATCCGAGAGAAATATTTAAAAGAAAAAATACGAAAGAGAGCCTCCCTAAAACTTCCATCTCCCTCGAGTTCCATCTTCATTATTTAAATCCCATCTTGAATTCTCTATCCCCTTACGAAACTCTTTCGTTTCGAAACGCCCTCGAGATACCCATCTCGTTGATCTGCCCAAACGCATAAAAATTACAAAATTTCCTTCCTCCCCCCCGCAATACGCTGCGCAACGAAAAGAAAGCGCAGGAAAAATATCGTTCGATTGATTTACCCGTGCTCCGCTCAATCTCCATTCCCCGCCACTTTTGAATAATAAATCCGCTAATAACAACGGAGGGGGAGAGAGAGAGAGAGAGAGAGAGAAGAAGAGAGAGAAGGAGAGAAAGGGGATCGGTATTAAATTTCGCGTAAACGAAGCAGCCGCGAGTCGATACCACCCTCTCCTCCTCCCCTCCACGCGCCCAACAGACACACACAGGTATACGCAGCCAGCACACACGTATCGGTTGCTAATTGAATACACCCCCGGTCCGAACTTTAATAATATCAACAGTGATGCATACATTAAGCGACGGGGGTAAATTAACCCGGCCGGTTTCCACCTGCACGTCCACCTGCCGACTCGTAACTATCATTAACATGTCCTTAATGAAACGGGATGAGTTGCCGGATACGGATATTCCAGCGACTCGGAGTTCGACCTGCGTCTATATATATATAGGGTGTCCCAAAATTAACGCAAGATTTGAATTTGCCGCCTTTTTTGCATCGAGTTGTTGGCAAAAAGAACAGTTCGACAGCTGAGAGTTTGGGCTTAGTGAAAATGGAGCGTTATACAACAACGTGTCTTTATTATTGAACGATATTTTAAAAATAACGAAAGTTTGGAAGCACATTTTCACCTCGATGGCTTCGTTGATCGCCAAAATTGCCGCGTTTGGGGCTCGGAGAAGCCACGTGCGATTAGCGAAAAACAAACGCGCCCGCAACGTGTCACTGTTTGGTGCGGATTTTGGCCAGGAGGCGTCATCGGACCATACTTTTTCGAGAACGAGGCTGGTCGAGCAGCAACCGTTAATGGTGCTCGATATCGCGACACGATAACGCAGTTCTTTCCGCCGAAATTGGATGACATTGACGTGGCCGATACGTGGTTTCAACAAGACGATGCCACGTGCCATACAGCCAATGAAACGATTCAATTAAAACGAGACATTTCCTGATCGTGTACTCTCTCGTTTCGGTGATCAGAATTGGCCCCCTAGATCCCTTCTTCTTATGGGAAAGAAGAGAGGAAAGAGGACAAGAGGAAATTAAACGCTGCATCAACGAAATTCGGCCACAATTATGCATAAAAAATAAATATCCAAAGGCTCTCTTTTATATTTAATTCAAATCCTGCGTAAATTTTGGGACACCCTTTATACACAGCCTGTGCAAGGATCTGTCCCAGGTCGGCCGAGGGTTGATTCACAAGGATAACAAAGGTTCCATTATATACGTGGAAAACTGTGCGAGCTATTGACCGAGACCGGCATGACACGTGATACCTGAGACCGAAAACGTGTGCGAGGCTGTGATCCGGACGTGTAGGGAGGGATAAAGGAGGGGAAGGATGGATAGAAAGACGGATGAAGAGAGAGAGAGAGAGATTCATAGAGGAGTGTGGAGTGGAGTCTAGCAGGCGGAAGAGAGGGTTGGAAAGAAAAGTGGAAGGGGTGGAAATTTCGCGGACCAAAGAGAAAAGACTCCTCCACTGATCCCGCTCCCTCCCTCTGCTCGACCTTCCCCAAAACACCAGCCTCCTTCTGGGTTATACATCCGGGGGAGGGGGTCAATGTCTGCAACCTTGCGACGGTGGCGCCGTGCAATTGGGATTCTGCGCGCGCTATGATGCTCGCCGCCCGGATGGATGACTTTGTTCAACGGCTCGCCGCCATCTCTACGCCCTCGTGGATCTCCACGGTTGGACAGTCATGGGTAGTAGTTGGACCTCCCTGTCCCTCATCTATGATATCCCGAGGATGAAGTGGCAAGCCTCGTTCGCCAAAGTTTCGGCCCAAACTTTATCCTGCTCTTAATAGATGCTGAAACTTTTTGTTAATCTATCCCGTCGGGTTTAAGGGATTATGATGTCGTATCGTTATACGTGTTATACGATACGCGCGAGAAAATTAATTGTAATTATTCGTAATCGTATTTTTATCTATGCGAGAATGTAAAGTTTCGCTCTCGATTTGATAGAACTTTATTTTCTTCGATATTTGAAATATTCTTTTCTATTTTGAATTATCTCATATTGAATTTAAAACTGCAACCATAGTAACGAAAATATCTTTTCCTTATATCTTTGGATTATCGTTGCTTTTTCGTTCAAAAGGTTTGGAATTTTTAAATAAACATATTGAATTTTCGTTGAAAAGGAATAAGATTTAAATTGCTCGTAAGAAGAGGATTACCTCTCCTCGCGATTTTCAATGAATTTTTTAATAATTAAATTTATTTCCAAAAAAAACTAGATATTAACAAGTTCGTTTAACATTTAATTTCTAAATCTATATTAATAATTTTATTGCTACAAGAAAAATTATATAAATTCAGCTCCTTTATTTTCGATTATATTTAATATTATTAAATAAATTTTAATCAACCCTGATAAACAAAAGGTACAAAAATTACTTCTACTTCTTTATATTTAAAATTTCATTTACATTACTTTTAACTAATAAAATTTTTAATTATTTCAAAATAATTAATTTAACAATTTAATTTTTAAATATTTATTATCTTTAGATAATATAAATCTATATATACTTTAACAATAAACTAAAATTTTTGTCAAAAGCAGTTAGCTTCCTATCACTCTTCATATCTTATTCTTACGTAATATTTCACGCTCGAAACGTATCACACGTATACGGATTTGACTACATTATTTTGGTATCCGGATTTCGACCCTTCCCCATCTTTCCCAGATTTCTTTCGTCGGCAATTTTCTGCATAATATACCCAGTGGCGGGGAGGGGGGGTCAATGCCTGCCTGCTCGGTTTCCGTTCCCTCAGACACGAGACACCGGTGTGCATGCGTGCGTGTGTGTGTGTGTGTGTGCGCGCGCGGATAGGTTACGCGGATACACAGGGTGTCCGATTTCTTGCAACAGCTTTGCGCCAGACAACCGTATCCGACTGCGTGGCTGCAGTTTCGCAAAAATCAAGAGAAACGACAGGTGAAACCTGGCTCTGCCTCGAATTAGGGATGAAATCCCCTGCCGGGATTGAGGAAACCACGGTAAAAGGATCCCTCGTGGGGGTTAGCCTCTTGTACAATGTCATAGGGACGATAGATATTAATGGTACGGTCGGATGGCATTGAATTCGAAGCTTCTTTTTCCCTGTTGCTCGACCTCTCGCATCTCGAATTGGAATTCTTCTTTAGTTTATCGTTAAGGTTTGTGAAAAATATTTTTTTCACAAATAATTGCGAAACAAGTTTTCCAATCGAGTGAAATGGAATTGAATTTTCATGGAATCGATATCGATATTTCTTCGATATAAACGAAGGGTCGAAGTAGCGATCATTGGGGATGTTTAGACAAACGTGGGCTGAGTAACGAGGTTGCGCTCAACGTTTTACCCTGGAAAGTGAGGCATTATCGTAATCCAAGAAGAGGCGATCGACGCAAAGTGCAAATTGGCTTCGATCGTAATCTCTGTTATTCGATCGATCGTATAATCCACTGTTGCGCATTTTGAAAATCTATGGAAGCGGTTCAAATCATGTAAATTCAGTGATTTCGAAACCTGGGATTAACCTCGCTTTTTCGCCTCACCTATCTCGATCCGGATATTATTAATATTCTCGTTTGTCGTCAGAGAATGTCTTTCGTTTCAAATTCGAATCGTCGAAGAGAAGAGATTTCTCACGAAACATTACGTGGACGTGAATTAGAGTTAACATTTCGAGATAACAAATTAATGTAAACCGAGAGAACGATTCGAAAATCCTTCGATAATCTTCTTAAAGGAGAGGTTAAGTTTATTGTCCAGATTAACTCCAGGTAATATTATAATGCAGTAACAAGTCTTATTAATATACACGATTAATAATAGGTAACACGAACAATTTAATAATAGATCGATCCTGTATTATTAAATGGAAGAGTAATTCCCTAAATTTTCTATAATAGATGAATACTCTCTCTGATCGTTAAATAATACACAATTCGTGCACAATTATGCAACGATATTTAATAATCTACATTATCCCCTTTTGTTAATATTTAAAACGATTTATTATATAATCATTCGCCAAGATACGCGGATTGATATAATCAAAGTTTCTTAAAACGGATCCTCGAAGCAAAAAAAAAAAAATTTAAAATCAAAGTCTTCGTCATTTCCAAACCTCGTCAACCTCGTCATAAACTATTGTTAACGGAGGGAGAGATGTTTCGCGAGGGAGGAATTCTCGACAAGCTCCTTTGGGCGTAGCGAGAGTACAAAGCAAGTAACCAGCATCAGTGAAGACGGTGTTAGCTAACGATCAGAGAGAGAGACCAGAGATTCTCTCGCGAGATTCTTCTGTCAATCAGTCGACCGGAATTCACGAGTGAAAGATTTTTCTTTCTCTCTTTATACCCTTTATAGAAATAAGGGAATAGAAGTAAATTTGGGAAAAAGAAAAAAAAAAAATAAGTTTTAATCCTTTTTATTTTCTCTTCTTTTCCTTCTTCGAGTCGTTCGTACCATAAATTGGAATCAATTTTTCAATTTTTAACTCGCATTTACTCTATTTTTCGCCACGTGCCAATTATCGTGCCCTTTGCGAAATAACATTTCGGTGAAACGCAACGGTGTAATAAGCGAGCAACCATGTGTCGAGCGCAACAATCCAATAACCAATTTTTTAGGTTAGGTTTCTATTATCGTGCGTCGGTAAGTGGTTCTATTTTTCGCGACGGGCCAATTAGTGCGCCCCTTTGCGAGAACTCTTTTGGCAAAACGTGATTTTTTCCCCTCTTTCTTTCACGTATACAAGCAAACAATACAATGTACAATACAGTGAAAACTGTTCGATGGAAGAAAATGACAAATGTATAAGCGAATCGATATCGATCGATAACAACGTTTCGTGAAACTCACGGTTGACACGAATCGGTCGATAAATTTTTCATCCTCGTCTCAACTTCGAACAAAAATAGAGAGAAATTAGAAAGATTTTGTATTAGTGATGCAATGATTTTATACATCAACAAAAAAGCTTCGATGTGAAGGGGTAAAATAGCGATCTACAAACACTCTGCGTTTCTTTTCCCCGATGTCTTTCACTTTGCTCGAAAAATCTCAACTGTTGCGTTGCCCGTAGGATGGAAAACGCGGGCCCGGCCTGCGAAAACCCAATTACCGGAGAGGCTGGCGAATGGTCGAACTCTTTGAACTCGCGCACAGAGCTGGCCCGTCGATTAATTCCGCGTTTTTCTCCCCTCGCACCCGTCATTCGATAGTTAATCGATCGCCAAGGAGAGAGTGGAAAGTGATTTTTTTTTTCCCTCTCCCCTCCTTTCCTTTCGAAAATCGCGAGGCAAAGTGTTTATTTGTTCGTATTAGGAGGTGTGTTTATTTTTTTAGAAATTTTTCTCTCGCGAATATCGTGAATTGAGAGGAATCGATATTTTAAATCAACGTTGCGGTTGGAATACAATGGAATGTTGTAATAAAACGTTGCAGCGTTTTGATATATCGATAACATTTTGAAGTGGAATCTTTGTTCCACTTTCTTTTCTTTTTTTGTTTTTTTTTTTAAGAAAAGGAAATAGATTGTTTACGTATTTTTGGATCAAGGTTGCAAGTTTAGCGAACATTCGAAAGAGTGTTTGTGTTGTGAAGCGTTTTAGATCGAGGTTTTAGTCGGTTTAAAATCTGGAATAAGGGCTCGTGTCTTTTATATCTTATATTTTATAAAAAGGGATGGATAATTAACGTTTCGAGGCAAGGTTTCACTTTGTTACAAATTTGAATATATAGAAATAACTTTAAAAACGAATCTCGTTTAATCTTGAATCTTTTTCATCACCTAGGTGTCAACCTAATTTTTTTCGTGTTTCTAGCAAAAAAATTTAAATGAAAACGGCGCGAATTAATTTTACTTTATTTCTTTCTGAACGAAAGAGACGATTCAAGGATCGGCCGAAAAAAACGTCTGAAAACCACTAATTGGAGGAGATTGAAAAGTTTAGTGACAAAGTTAAGCGTGGAATTGAAGCGTGCCTACGCATGAAAATTCTTTTTCACCCTTCGGCCGGAATTTTTCAGAACCGTATTGCGAACTTCAGATTTATTTCGACCATCGAAACTATCGGTGGATTTATTTTGACCAACGGATGCCTGCATCCGGCTCCGCGTAAATTCCACGGCTTTGATTCCGCATCGGTGGGAAAAAAGCCAAAAGTATTAAATTTGACAATCCAACTGTTTGAAGTTCGCCCCCCTCTCCCTTCGACAACATTTTATATCATACCAAATACTTTTTCCTAATCTTTTTGTTTATCCTTGGGAGGTGTACCGACCGATGATTTGTCGATTCAATGTTAGCACAGGGATTTGGGAAAGTTTTACAAATTTTTTTATTACCGAGATTTCTAACCGTAGACACGGTTTTTAATACACGAACTGTAGTATTAAATTTTTATCCTCAAATTATATTTTTCTAAATATAAATTCTTCTTCTTAAAATTAAAATATATTAATATTATTCAAGAGATATAAATTTGTTTTCGCATTTTTCTCGTTTATGAAATGGAACGAGATTTCGAAACGAAGAAAAATACTTTGCCATTTGAGCAAAGTGAAAATTGAAATTAATAACACGTTTTAAGGGCATTAAAGGTATTTTCCAAAATTAACGAATTATTCCTAGTTTCGAGAAATCATCGCGACAAGATGCTCGAGATTGAATGGGGCCTAATACGGCGACATATTAACGACAAATAGGGTATTAGCCTGAATTCTCGGCTAAAGTCAATTTTACACGTGAACAGCTCGATTTCTCGGTTCGTAATAATACATTTCCACCGATTCTTATTTATCTTTCATAATATTATTCCATCGAAAATTTTTAACTCGATTGAGCTTGAAATAATTAATTCGTGAAAAAATATGCTTCGTTTCGCATCATTATCCTTTGCAAAAAGTATTCCATTACTCTCTAAAAAATAATATACACATAATAATAAAATTGGATCAAATAACTTCTAAAATTCTTTTTAAAAGTTTAGAAGGATTCATCTCCAATCTATAATTGAAGAACACGGATTTATATAAAATTACATAAATACCGAAAATTTTACGAAAATCTAAGAAACAAACGATGATCGAAAAAAATATAAAAATATATACATTTTAAATAACGATCGAATATATTTCCAGATGATATTCGCTTATTTAAATCCCTCCTAAAATTTCGTCTAACTCTCGAATTTCTCGAAAAGCAATCTAACAAATTACAGAGGGAGAAGAAGGAGATGTGATCAATCGCGATGTTTAAAAATGAGTGGGTTGGAAGCCGTGACGGGATAATCGAAGGGAGCCGGTTATTCAGCGGTGGTCGTCTAGGTCCAATTAGGCGAACCGGTAACGATCATTTTTTCTCCACGACAAAATCTCGACAGCACTTTATAAGCTAGGTCTGATCCTAGATTAGAGTTAATTTTGAAACGGCGCGGCGCGGCCGATCGACCGCTCGTAAATGGATTCTTCTCTCGGGCGTCGTCGTAGCCGATGAGTCGAGGATTACGTATCAGCCGGGCTATATAATCGAGTAACGAGCAGTCTAAATGCGCCGTCGAATACATCGATCGACCGTTTAACGATCGTTTCGACGATGGAACGTTTTTTTTTCCTCCCCTCCTCTTCTTTAAAAAAAAAAAAAAAAGAAACAAGGAGGAAGAGGGAAGAAATGGGCTGTGAGAAAGGAGATTGAAAAAATGGATCGTGGAAGAAATTAGAGTAAAGAGGATTTTTTTTTTTTTTTTTCTTCAAAGATTTCTCTCGTTTTATTTTTTAAAAGGAATTTGTTTCGTTGTGGACATTTATCTTCGAACACGAGAGAGAGAGAGAGAGAGAGAGAGAGAGAGAGAGAGAGAGAGAGAGAGATCGTGAATATCTATAGAAATTTATATATATATATTTTTATGTACACAATGATAATTGAATGATAATAGTATAACGGATTAGAAAGGAGAAAGATGAATTTTTGAAATTTGTCTAGTTAAATTTTGCGTGTTATAATATCTGGGAAACGAAGAGGAAAAAATATTTAATAAATGAAAGGCGGATCTTTTGAAAGTTTGTTGGGTAGGGAAAGGCTGATAAGAGAAGTTGGCATGCGATATTTTTCACAACGCTGTTTCTGAAGTCTCAATTTCATACGCTCCTCTCTCCTTTCGCGGAGATATTCCTGTATCTACTACCTGCGTTTTACTACCTCTTTTCGTCTGATATTTATTTAGAAATTCTGCTAAATTCTCCACACCTCGCACAACCATAATATTTACTCGAAATAATTTAAGAAATATGAGATCCGAATGTTTCATATCACGAGAGATACGCTATCTCGCTTCGGTATCTGCAAAATATAATTTAATTAGAATTTACGGATTAGATTTTATTCTTATCGATCGATGTAGATAGATTTTTATTATACACGATAAAGATTCGACATCGTTTGTAATTAAAAAAAAAAAAATTACTGTTTTATTAATTAGAAAATACACTAGAATCTGGAATCATGAAGCGCGTCCGTGCATGTGAACCCCGTACATCTCGTTTTCACGTGCTTGTTATCAATGCATCAAATATGTTAAACACATCCTTTCGTTCAAGATACAAGATGCATAATAGATTCCTTGGGATTCGTACTTCTCCAAGTGCAATTTTTTTTCCATTTATTTCATACATGATCCAAAAAAAAAAAAGAATTTGAAACATTTCCTTCAACATTTTCTTCGCTTTATTTTCTATTCTAATATTCAAATTTCACGATTTACAATTTACCTTTTCTTTTAATAAAACATAAGCATTATTTCGTTTAACGATAATCCACTTTTGCACAAGCACGATTCAAATTTCGTCGTATATTTGCACATAATGCGTCAAGAATCATCCTGATTAGTCATATCTGGTTTGAATAGACGGCCGTCAAACGCCATAAATCCCGCTCGATTCACCGTCTAATCTGTAAATTCAAAATGAGTTATTCTCCGCTCGATGCTTGTGTGCCTTTCTGGAACGCTGGTTGCCCGATGTTCCACACACACATACACACACACACACATACACACTCAACGCGTGCATTGAGCGAAACGCGCGCGTGTTCGAGGATAAGCTGGTTGACCTTTTGACCCACAATTGGTCATCGAAATGCCAATGTAATCGGTCATTGTAGGCAAACAGTCGAGAAGTGGCCGTAAATGGAGGAGCGGCTGAAAATTGAATTCGAAGTCGCGATCCGATTATCGATCCACGCTCTGTTCCACGCACCTTCTCAACCGTCCTTTAAATCACGATTGATGACCAGCTTCACGCATTTCCCTTCAAATTATCGGCCAATTAATTCTCACCGGGGGATTTTCCCATTGTTCCATTTTGAATTTAAATTTCCATTCGAGAGAACCGCTTCTTCTCGAATTTTCTCGAATTAGACTCGTGCCATATCACGAGAGAACTATCATCATCATCATCATTATTATTCTTAAACGTCTCAACGTTGGATCTTCTTCAATACTTTGGAAAATATCGAGTTCGAACTTCACCAATCTCTATTTTCAAATTTCAATTTAAGAGAACCACTTCTTCTCGAATTTTCTCGAATTAGACTCGTGCCATATCACGAGAGCTTAAACTATTATCATCATCATTATTATTATTCTTAAACGATTCAATGTTAGATCTTCTTCAATACTTTCGAGTTCGAACTTTACCAAATTCTATTTTCTCAAATTTCAATTTAAGAGAACCACTTCTTCTCGAATTTTCACAAATTAAATTCATGCCATATCGTCACGAGAATTTGAACTATCATCATCATTATTATTATTACTATTATTCTTAAACTCAACGTTAGATTTTCAATACTTTTGAGAATATCGAGTTCGAATTTCAATCTCTATTTTCAAATTTCTATTTAAGAGAACCACTTCTTCTCGAATTTTCTCGAATTAGACTCGTGCCATATCATGAGAGTTTGAACTATCATCATCATCATTATTATTATTATTATTCTTAAACTCAACGTTAGATCTTCTTCAATACTTTCGAGTTCAAACTTTACTAAATTCTATTTTCTCAAATTTCAATTTAAGAGAATCGCTTCTTCTCGAATTTTCTCGAATTAGACTCGTGCCATATCACGAGAGAACTATCATCATCATCATCATTATTATTCTTAAACGTCTCAACATTGGATCTTCTTCAATACTTTGGAGAATATCGAGTTCGAACTTTACCAATCTCTATTTTCTCAAATTTCTCAAACTCCCCCCTCCCTCAACTTCGATTCAACGGAACGAAATTTTCGAGAGCGCGAAGGGGGAAAGGGAAGTTGATTTGATAAACAGCAGCCGGTAATTAAATCGAACATCGGTAGAGGGCCGAAGTCAAGCGGGCGGAACAGTTGGTAACTAATGTAAGCAATAACGTCGCTTTAAGCTGGACCTAATGACTGTAACTATGGCCGGGATTAGTCGTTAACTTGGCCGTAAACGTTTCCTTTGGGACCTTTCCACGTACACGCGGACCGCCGCCTCGCGGAGACCGTCGCTGACCGAAAATGTGTATTCGTCCTCCCGAAGTGTGAAATACGATCGCGAGAAGTGGGATTCCCCTTTCCATCCACGAAATACGTGATTTATACTCGATTCTTGCCTCGAGACGAATTCGAAACAAATCAATACCTCTTTTTTTCCCCGGGAATGGCCAATTCCCGATGTCGAATCTAACCTAAAAACCGCTGTGAAACACTGTGATCTTGGAAAAATGGATACTCGGATGCTTGTCTAATTCGTATGTGTTAAATGTTTGATAGAAAAATAGACCGACGATATTTTATTGCAACGTTTGTTTCTCTTGGTTAAATGTACACAGAATAACAACTAACCTAATTGATCGTTTCGAATTTTGATATTTTCATTCTTTCTCACATATTTAATTGTAATTTCACGATTCGTTACGTACCTGTTCAACGATGCATACACAATTCGTGGTTTAAATAATAATCGCGATTGAAAATCATCGGGAAAAGACCGATTACACTTGGATGACCGAAGCTCAGAACCCATTCCCTCTTTCGGTAACAATCGAAAACACTCTTAAACATCAACACTCTAACTTCGTTACCGATCGCGCACGCATCTTGGACGTGCGCACACGGCAGACGTATCCATTAGCCAGCCGCGCATCTCCGGCGAGGAAAATTGCGTTAACCAGCGGAAGCTCGTCGTGACGGGAGAAAGACACGCGGACGGACGGTTGGAATTTTTCCGTCGGCCAGGAAATTCCGTATCGATCGAGGGAAGGGAGGGGGAGGGAGAGAGGAGAGTGCAGATTAGCGACGCGCAGACCGGTTAATTGTTCGCGTATGAACGAGCAGGTGCCCTCCCCCCTCCCTCCTCCTCTCCTCTCCAAGCCCAGTAGTCGTACGCTTGGCGAAATTGCCAACCGTTTCCGCGGTCGTAAAGAGTCGCGGAAACGCGAAAACAAGCGGTGCATACACGTCGAAAAAAACTCACGGCCCCGCCGTCGTATAATATCGTCGGTTAAAAATTATTATTCCGTGGCGTGGGAGGGAGAGAGGACGTGAAACGAGGCGAGCCGGGGCCGACATTGTCGCCTGTCGTCGCGAGATTCGTTAAATTTTTTAATCCCATCGACAACGTCCGCGCCAACGGGAACTGGCCCCCCACCGCCATTAATCTTTCACGCGTTCCATCGCGATGATCGTGTCCCGCCGCTCGTTCGGCCGATGTTTGCCGAAAGGACAGCGAGTGGATTGGAAGGATGATCGAGGAACACGCGTAACCGAATATAACGAAAAGAAGAAACCAGTCAGAATCGGTCGTTGATTTTTTCCGTACCGAGAAATTTTTGTATCTTTACATCAGACAAGAGAATCGTTATTTCTCTCTCTCTCTCTTTCTAAATTCAAAAATTTTATTTTCGATGAAATTTATTCGAAAGAAAGGATTAATCTTTCGTTTAACCAAGTTTAGAGAATTCTGAGTGAGCGTGGCATTGAATATCGGAGGGAATATTTTCTGGAAAGCCTCGGGCTACGATTCTCTACGCCGGTCTTTGCCAATATTTCTTCGCAGCTCACAAGTGTCAGCAGTATTGCGGAACACATTTTCCAGTATTTCTGGAGTTATGCCTGTATCTGCTAGTAGCGCGCCATCTCGTAAATTTCTCGTGGATCTGTAACCGTTGTTTGATACACTTCCAACTTGACAAACCTCTACGAGAGAGAGAGAGAGAAAGAGAGAGGGGAGGGGATGGAGAAAAAATGGTGGATGGTAGGCTCGTGCTCGATTCATTCGATGTCTATATTCAGCGGAACAAAAGCCGAATTCTTTCGGCTCGGAACAATTTATTTTTCAAGATCGTTTTTCGCCCGAATATTTCGAAGATGTATCGTTTTGAGAAGAGGCGCAATTTTTCTTTTTCTAACAGTTTTGTAAAATTGTGAAACGTTTTACGTATCGTTTGTATCGCGATTTATAGAACGATACGATTCTTTCTTTCTTTCCTTTCTGGAATTTGATTATAACGCAAATATGATCCTCTCGCATATGGATCCCCTCGAGGCTCGGTTCGTACCTAACCAATTTAAGCTATCTAAAGCTGTTTAATCCAGCTTGATCCAAAGCAATATATGACTATTTCAATCTATCTCGACATAATGTAGAAACGATTCGACTTAACCTAACCTGAAACAGAACGGATCCCGGTTAATCTAACCGGATCCACGATTAATTCGGATTAATCCAATATTATTCACCATTCGATCGAAGTTAATCGAACTTTATTCGAACGATAACGAGACATAATTCAATCAATCTCGGTGGATCCATCATATATTTGATACTTCTGGTTCAACTTGTGAAACTTCGCGTAATTCCTAACTTAATCTAATAATAAGGAGATATGATTCAAGTATGATCGTGATTGCAATTCAATCAAACAAGTTATTTCCATATCCAAATTCGTATTGTGAGAATGTAATAAAAGGTAAAATTAAATTTGTGAAATATTCGATCTATTCGGTCTGTTTCTGACGTGGCCTATCCTAATTTATACCCAACGTATAAAAATATCTAACGCGTCACGCTCGACAAAGTCTATAGGTGACACACATGTATCGCTAATACAACCCAATCAAAGCACGAGAACCTGACAATTGTTTGTTCCACGCTGTAGACGACACGGAGTTTAACCTCATTAAACTCTGTATAAAATCTGACATAACCTAAAAATTCAACTCGAAGTAGCGAATTTTCCAAGAATCGTTCCGTTATTCTCGTCCGCGTCCTGTCATCGTAAATTATACCACGGCACGAAAACTATTTCCACTACTCTAATCTATGAGAATATCCTTTACCTTCCATCCAGGGTTAAAAACGTACAATGCTAAATATAACACCGTGTACAAAACGATTATTCGAAAATTCTTTATTTCTTCGTCGAAAAACTTTATTCTCTGCATCTTATACACGCATATATTTACCTCTCTTGTACACGTAATAACCTTCGTAATAACTTTCATAACAGAGTCCGAACACCTAAACGCGTAACGTCGATATTCGTACATTTCAGCACGTAAAGCACGAAAGAAAATATCCTTTACCGACACTCGACAATATTAACAATAGAATACTTGGTTCCATGTTTTCATTTTTCTCACGTACACATCGTACACAACAGCATCCTAAGTTTCGGTAAACTACAACGTCGACATCTAACGAAAGTCAAAGAAACGTGTTGCACACCTTTTTTACCAACAAACATTCGCCCGCAGTCCGGAATATTAATAAGATTATTTATCCATTTTTCTCGCATAAGTAACTTTCGGCCACACCCTGTGAAAATAATAATAAAACGATTCCAATTTATTCTGTCGCGAAGTCGTAGCACGGCTCGGGAAACAATTTCGCGAGAGAGAGAGAGAGAGAGACTCCTCTTTATCCCGTTCACCGTGTCTACGTTGCCGCGATATCGATTTCCACTCGAGGCGAACGGGATCGGCTCGCCTTAAGAAGGGAATACAAAAATATGTGCTTAAGCCCTCAATCGGCCCGTCTACGTAGCGATTTACATGAGGAGACAAAAACTTGCTTTCGAGGCATCCCCTGCACTCCTTCCCCCTTCCACTCTCACTCTTTCTCTCTCTCTCCCCCCGATCCTACGTTCGTCGTCTCTTTCCGTCTTTTCTAGTGGTGCACACACTCTCCGCGTACGCGGAGTGCGAACGCGGCGAAAGGAAGAGCTGGCTCAGCGAGCGGCTCGCCGCGCAGTACTTTGCATTTTACAATGGCAAAGATATTATGTAAAGCGTTCGCGTGCACACACGCACGTTACGAAATTTCTTGCTCGTTCGAAGAAAGCGGTGACGGATTGTTCCAGACAATTCGTTCGATTGTTTTCTCGAATAGTTTCTTCCTTGCACAAGATGGATCTCTGAATCGAGGTCTTTTTTCTCTTTTTTTAATTGTGTTTAAGAGGTTAGGTCTCTTTTTCGCAGTCGAGCATGGACTTGAATGATGAATTTTTTCGACTAATTGTTATTTATATATTCTATGTATATATCATTATTATATTTTTAGAAGTAAAGATTTGAATTTTTTTTTTAAGTATATATAATCTATAAAAATTAATGTTATACGAGAGAGTAAATAAATTATTTTACACGAAGGGGTTAAGGATTCTTTAGGGCTTGGATTTTGAATTGATAAATTCTCTCGATTTTTAGGTGAGGCTCGAGAGAGAGAGAGAGAGAGAGAGAGAGAGAAAGGAAGTTTGAAGAGGTTTTTTTTCTTTTTTCTTTCCAGATATATTAATGAACTTTCTCAAATAATTGTTCTTCTCGTTATTTACGCACCGATGTTACACTTTTAGAAGCGAAAGTTTTTTGCGATCAGAAAGTGATCGCGAGAATAGATTAAAATGTCGCGTCCTATGTAAACTCTATTATTCACTCTTCAACGCAATTTATCACGGACGAGTGTATAGCGTTGATAAATTTATTTATTACTTCCGGGAAAGACGTGAAATCTGACGTGGTTCTTTTCTACCCGTTATTATCGATTGCTTTCATAATCAGGCTTACACTATCCCTACGCTACCTTCTTTTTTTCGTTTTAATCTATATCCCGTCCTCCATCCAGGGCATCAGCCCCGTATCACCGACCGCCTCGCGTCTTTACACAAAACACACACACACACACACACACACACACACACACACACACACACACACACATTTTATCGTATTTAAAGATTCATAAATCGTTGCTTAAGCTTTGTACACGTGCGAAGCCAACAACGGGGAAGATGCTTTTTCAAATTATCGAATATTATATCCGTTTAACGGTCCTTAAAGGAAGGCGTGGATAAAACAGAGACGAGAAAGAGGGAGAGAGAGAGGGAGAAAGAGAGAGAAATAGAGAGGAAGAGGGAGAAAGAGAGAGAGAAAGAGAGTGAGAGGGAGAGAGAGAGAAATAGAAAGGGAGAGGGAGAAAGAGAGTGAGAGGGAGAGAGAGAGAAAGGGAGAGGCAGAGAGAGAAAGAGAGAAGGAGATAGAGAGAAAGAGAGAGAGATAGAGAGATAGAGAGAATAAGGAAAAAGCGAAAGAAGCGGAGAAAGATATAAAATTCCCCCTCCCAGTTGCCAATTACACGAGCGAGAAGAAGACAGGAGTCGCAGTTTCGTCTGAAACTGAATATCTCTCGCAAAGCGGTCGTGTGCAACCGGTCGTACGATGCGCGTCCGTATCCGCGCGCTTGGGCACTTAAAACTCCCCTCCTTTTCTCCTCCCCCTCCCCTTCTCCCGTGTCACTTATCCGCCGTAACGCTTTTAGACCTTTCCCCCTCCTCTTGTCTGTGTACAAAGTGTCTACGCATACCGTTGGCATTCTCTAAGCTGCGCGCGCGTTACACTGCTCGCATATGGAAATATTCGCACACAATCTTGCTTCTTACGTGCGCCGCGCCAGGCCAGACGAGGCCATTTAAATTTATTTTTTCGCTCTTTCCTTTTGCCCCCGCCAACGTTTACCCAAGTTTGGAACGGGTCCACCGACCCGTTCCAGCCATGGGACGATTGTTCTTTTGTCTTTCGCTATTTTTCATCCTGTCCACGCCGAGATTACGGAGAATTAGGGGAGGACCGTTCTTCTCCTTCCCTCGATGCTTTATGGGTCCGGTTAACTTTTGGCTCGCGCGTTTTATTCGCCGGATCGATGATCGTAGGTTAATCACACGCTGGGATAAGGTTTGGTTATTTCAAGAAAGAATTTGTCGAATCAAACCGCGAATTTGGAACGTGGACTTGATACAGGTTATGTTTATAGGAAAAGAATGGTTGAAAAAGAAGTATAGAAATTCTATGTATTCTGGGTACGTTTGATCGTTCGAATCGATTTTTGCAAATAATCGTGTCGAGTTTGGATGATCGAAGTTTCAGGGAAGTTGGCCTACAACGAAGAGAGCGCACCTAACTTCCCTAACAAAGTCAAGTATGTATCTTTTCCAGTCTTCCGGTTCAATGGAACAAAACATGTTCCAGTTGTTTTCAACTTATTTTTTCAGGAAATTTTTAAGTACAGATTAAATATTTTTTATTGGATTAGCTTGATTGAAAATATTTTTAATTCTATTCGATCTGAATTTTTTGACTTTTGTTGTTTCCACTTCTTATTGTGCATAGAATATTTTTATTGTGGTTTTTTAATATACCATAAGCTGTACAAAATTATTGAAATTTAGAAATGTGCTCTCACACATATATACATATATCAAAATTTTAAACTTAAAAATTCTCAACTTATTTCCAGGAGGATACAATTTTTAAATTTACAGATCGCTTAATTGAAATTAAGAAAAGATAAATCGAGTTAATTGAAAGTTTTAGTTACCTAGCTTTAATTTTATTCGATCATGAATAATCTCTGAACCGAACTTTTGACTTCCATTGTTTCCACTTCGATTTTCGTCGATATTAATAGCTTTCATCGCGCACAGAGTTTCGAAATTTTTACCGATTTTTCAAAATCAGCATTAATATCACGAAATACACTATAAACTGCACTATAAAATTACCGATATATAAATGTATCATTTCAAATTACAAAATACCCGAAACAAATCAAAATTGCAAGAAAAGAAAAAACCACTTATGCCTAAACAACTCGAAGATATAAATCGGCATAATGGTTCGATTTTAAAACGAACGCGAGACCTCTGATCTCACTTTTTTCCAAATTCCTCCTGGAACAGAAAATTGGACAAATTTGCCGACCAGACTAGGCTCTCTAATGGAGTCCCAAAATCGAGGCAGGTTTCAGACCTGTGTAGAGTTAATGACAGGACACCGGTCGGCCAATTATTTAACCAATTATTTACCCGGGTCCGGGCAGTAAACCGGTTTTATCAGCAGCTCCTCCATCCGTGGTGCGACTCGCAATCGCAAACAAGCCGCGGCGTTACAGGGAGGGAGGACGGGCGGAGAGAAGGGGTTGGAGGAGGAGGAGGAGGGGACCCGCGCGCCTCTTCCCGCCGCGTATCGATTCCTCGCGTGGTTACTCGTTGCACGCGTGTTATACACAACCGTGTTACCGTCCAACCGGGCCACCGGGTTATCTATACGGGCCGTTTTAACGCGGCCCATTGTTCTTAGTGAATCGCATTCCGCAGATACTGTCAGTTGCCGTTGTCGCCGCTCCTTGTTATCGCCGATTATATCGGGCTCGTTACATGCGACGTTATGCAGGCCAGATTGCGGAACTTAATAAATAAATATTATTATAAAAATAATAATCCCCCTTCCTCGAGAGGAGCTGGTGTTTTTTGGAAAAAAGACAATGGATAGATGGCAGAATTAGTAGTAGATCAGTTATCAATTAGTAGTAATAGAAGTTAACGAAGTTGTAATTCAAGTTTCTTCTTCCATAAATGGATAATTTCCAGAAGGAAGGATATGGAATCGTGCTTTTGCTAGCTTCGTGGATTTTTAGATTTCTGACGTAGAGAGAGAGAGTTTGAAATTCACATTGTATTCGTAAACGAAACGAAAAATTATTTCAAGACAAATTCCAAAAATCTCTCTCTCTCTCCAAGAAGGGAGTGTACGTTAAACTTCATCTCCATCGGTCGCCGACTTTAGAAGACGGAGAATAACCGGCCGGATGATTGAACGGGTCCGCGAGGATCCTCCGCCGGATGGAGGAGGATAATGTGTGTCACCCGGTTTCTCTCGTTCCCCATTGTGCGCGCGGAGCTGGGAGGGTCCTAGAAACACTCGTCGCGGATTTGTCATCGTAAATCGTCAGCCGGAATAATCCTGAAGGAAAGGGAAGAAGGGGGGGTGGTGGATGGCGTTTTTCCGGCACTGTGCCTTCACCCGGCACACATTTCACAATTAGCCTGGTATTACGTCGACAGGATTAAAGGCGGACGAGAAAGGTTGCCGTGATTCTCCCCGTACCCTTAAACTCCGCCGCGCCGTTATTTATGCGCCGACTCTCCCCTCCACTCCCTCTAATTAAGTTCACCCTGTAATCGTTGTAATCCACTTTGCTGTTGGAGAATGCTTTGCGCGATTCTTAAGCTCGACTTGGATAGCCGTGTTACGCTTCTGTAGTTTGTAATTTATACTCGAATTTTGGGATGGGATCTTCTTCTTTCCGAGAACAGGAGTAAGTTCAGAAAGATGAGGATGACTGTTCTTGCGGTTGTAGCAGCAGATCTTCAAGCTTCTCAGATCGTTAAGTCAGATAGGTAAATTGAAACTGGAACACGTTTGATGGACTTTTTTATGGATTTTGATTAAGATTAGAAGCGTCTTGTTAACGTGGAAGAAATTATTCGAGTTATTCATTTTTAGAATATGCTTTCGAAAGTTCACACAATTTGCCACGAATTGTTATAATTGTAAAACCAAGACATTTATAGAAATCATCGTGGATATTTTTTTTTTTTTCATTTTGGAAATCTAGGGAATTAATTAGGGATAAGGAAATTCGACAATCGAAAAAATTGGACAATTCAGGGAAGATAAAGGGGATTTCGCGTGATGGCGTCAGAGTCGGTGATGGGTATGCGCCGAGGCTTTGTATTCGTTACAATATTCAGCAGGCAGAAGTTTCGTAATGATATTAGAAACTTGGATAATCTGTTAGTTCGTTATCACTCCCCTCTCTCTCTCTACACACTTGCTCCCTGGATTTTGTATTTCGTTCCTAGAGCAAGCTCCCTTGACGTTTTATTTGCTCTCCTCTCTCCCTCTCCTCGCGAACTTGTAACGTACGTGACTGTTGGATTGTAAAGGGTTGTTCTTATTGCATCTGGGACCTCCTTGTTCCCAGCCTCCCTCAGACTTCCGTCTCGCTTCGGAATCGTAATTTCTAATCGTGTCTTCGAATCCATCCATCCCCATCCTTCTTATTCTATTGAGTTGGCAACTAAATAATTGCGGATTTCATTCATAGATGGCTTCAGTTGAATTTTTAGGTTTGCTGGCATAGTTCAAATGAATAAAACAACTCGTGAGATTGCAGAAAAGCTTCATGTATCACATACATGCATTGAAAACCACTTAAAACAACTTGGCTATGTTCAAAAACTCGATACATGGGTTCCTCACGAACTGAAAGAAAAGCATTTAACGCAACGGATTAACAGCTGCGATTTGCTAAAGAAACGTAATGAAAATGATCCATTTTTAAAACGACTGATAACTGGCGATGAAAAATGGATTGTTTACAACAATATCAAGCGGAAAAGATCGTGGAGCAGGCCACGTGAACCAGCTCGAACAACATCAAAAGCTGGTATTCATCCAAAGAAGGTTTTGTTATCAGTTTGGTGGAATTACAAAGGAATTGTCTATTTTGAACTCTTACCACCCGAACGATCAATTCTGTTGTCTACATTGAACAACTAACGAAATTAAACAATGCAGTTGAAGAAAAGCGGCCCGAATTGACAAATCGAAAAGGTGTTGTATTCCATCATGACGATGCAAGGCCACACGCATCTTTGGTCACTCGGCAAAAATTATTGGAGCTTGGTTGGGATGTTTTGCCACATCCACTATATAGTCCTGACCTTGCACTATCTGATTACTTTTTGTTTCGATTTTTACAAAACTCCTTGAATAGTAAAAATTTCAGTAATGATGATGATATCAAATCGTACCTGATTCAGTTTTTTGCTAATAAAAACCAGAAGTTTTATGAACGTGAGATTATGATGCTGCCTGAAAGATGGCAAAAGGTCATTGATCAAAATGGGCAACACATTACAGAATAAAATTATTTAGTTCCATGAAAAAATTGTCTTTGATTTTCTAAAAAAAATCCGCAATTACTTAGTTGCCAACCCAATAATTATTATATCTATATAAATATTATAACGATAAATGGGAAGAATAAGCGGAAGAACAATTTGGACCGTTCCCCGAAATCATCGTCGAAATTGAGGAGGCGAAGGAAGAGGAAGAGGAGCAAATTCCAGATTCATCCCAGATTTCGCGATATTGCGACTCGCCATTAATCGAGTAAAATAATAATATTCCCACTAGATTCAAGAGAGGATTCGAATCCTCTCCCGATAATCCAATAATTCCATTCCCATCGATTCACATTCCATCGAGCAACCTCCTCGCGGTCGAAATTTATTTAAGTTTCCTCGACTCGCGTTTTCCGCCAGATTTCTCCACCACTCTATATACTCTATGCTCGAGACTTCCTTCTCGATCGTTTTCTCTCCTCCTCCACGATTCTTTCATCCCACAGCCGCGTCCGAAAGTTCGTTTCGGCCGCAACTCTCCTTTTCTTTCTCTCTCTCTCTATTCTCCCCTCCCCAGCATAAACGGCAGCTCCACGTTTCAATATCGCGGCAACTTGTAGAACTAATATTCCTCCGATGTGCGCGCATAAAGGGTACAGCTCGCATATTTACCGTGACACAATTTTGGTAAATAGAAACGATGGAACGTGTAATCGGTAGGATCGTTCCCGTTTCCACCGACCTCTTCTTCTCCTCCTCCTTCTCCCCCTCCTCTGTTTCGAGGATCGATTCGGATTCCTGTTTAAACTGTTTCCAACGTTCTTCGACAAACTTCCTCTTTCCGCGTTACGTTTCCCCCCTCCTCGCCTCCTGTAATAGGCCAGTTTCCAGAGGGCGTTGGATAAAAGTTACTTCGAATTGCGAATAAAATTGAACCCGACGTATTTTTGTTATTTGTTGTGTTCTGGTCGACACTTTTCAACTTGGTGGGGAAAAAATCTTTATAGAAAATATATAAATATATCTAAAATATATAAATATATTAATATAGAAAATATATATATATATATATATATATATATATATATATATATATATATATAAATATATCTTTTAAAAATCTTTATAGAAAATATATAAGCGAGATATAAGTATGAATGAGCAACTGGTTTACAGGGGAAAATGTAAATGATACGATTGGAAATATTAATGGTGGTTCCATCTGGTGGTTATCGAGATCACTCGAATCGATAAGGTTTTAAATATTTATCTTATGTATAGATGTGCATATTCAATTTCACGTGTTGATTAATATATTTTTTTTTTCTCACCGATCGAATAATGGAAAGTACACATGGATGAAATGGGGGAGAGGGAGGGGGTTTAAATTTTATTTCTTTGATAATTGTTTGAAAAAACAAATAAAACCCAATTCGCGTGAATCCCCCTTGCTTTTCGCATCATATTTTCGACGAAATTAAATTTCTTTTATTATTATAAAGTAATCGAATTTTATCGGGCGCGGGATACATTTCATTTCATTGTCGCGTTTCTCAATTTTCACAATTATTCACGAACTTAAGTGTTAATCTTGTATCGAGAAGATTTGTTAACGATAGAATTACGTTGTAATGTATCCAAAATTGTACACGTGTATCATTTTACAAGCATGTGTATTTTCAACAAGTGTTAATTTCATTAATTCAAAGAATTATTAAATTTTCTGTGGGAAAAGATTCTAAGATTTTTTTTAAGAAATGCGTTCAATTTATCATTTTTTACCCATATATTTAATTAATTACACGAAAGAATCATTTTACAAATGTAATCGTATAATCGATTCAGAATCCACGCGTTTAATCAGGCAGATAAATATTTTAAGCGACGATTGTTGGACGTAACGTTAATTGACAAGAGTCGACTAGCCGTGTAATTCGCAGAATTGACGTTCAATTTTTAGAGATGTTCGCGCGGGCGAACGGATAATCGATAATCGACTCGATTAGATCGATCCATAAATTGGTCTGTAATTTCCTGTCGTGAATATACTTCCATACCCGCGCAAGTTTATCGAGGATGATTAAGTGTATACAGTCATTCAATACAGATATCCACTTTAGCTTATTAATCTTTTATTTCTGTATTTACTTTCTCTCTTTCTCGCTTTCTTTTCTTGTTTTTTACCTGTTGAAATATGAACAAGGCAATTACAAATTTATATCTATTATATACAATATATATGAACAGGCAATTACAAATTTATATCTATTATATACAATATTGCAAGAAAGGAAGAAAAGAATGTAAAAATATTCAAAACTTTTTTGTAAAATTCTTATATATCATATTTTCTTCGATATTTAGACTCAATCTTTCGTATTTATTTCGCACGTTTCTTAAATAAAGTTTTCTTTTTAAGCGATGTAAATATTACGACGAAGATACTCTAGCGATACTCTGTTTTATCGATAGAGTTCCATACTGTTTATTACACGTATTTTCACAATAATCTTATAACCTCGTTTTATTTTATTATATTCGTGATTTCTATGCTGATATTAATTTTTGTGTATCGAAATAGAAGAAATTTTTGAAATATCCATCGAAACATTGTAAAATTTACAGGGGAGTATTATACGTATACAAAGCTGATAGAAACTTGTGGAGAACAAAGAACAATTTAGGAGCATAGCAAAGGTGAAAGACAAATTGAGTTCGTGTTAAAACCATCGATGTAATAATAAAGAACAAAAATTCACACAACGTGGAATTCTTTTATTTTATAAACTCGAAAAAAGTTGAAATATTCGAAAACTATACGCACGAGTATTTTTATAAAGAGAATATTTTTTCGCGTAGTAAAATACTATTTCGTTTAAATACAAATATTACGGGCGTACATTGACGCAATAAATTTTATATTTTCGTTACGGACAGATATAGATCGACTTATTTCAACAAAATGTACTGTCCAAACATTTTTGACATTTAATGTACGTCAATATGAAAACATGACAAACTCCATTACGACATATGTATTTTTAACTCGCATCAATCGTCAACACGCACAATGCTGCTCGAAAGCATTACGATACTTGCCATTTTCATTTTCTGAATACTTCTCCATAAATTATCAATATATTTTATAAATTTTTACACGAATATTACGTTTAATGCAAACACCTCCCCCTCTCCTCCTCCCATTCGAGGTTTGAATATACGCGAAAATATATTAAAATATGGCCGTAAGGCCATTCTTCGATAATTTCCCTACTTAAAATCGTTGAATGCAACGATTATCCCAGTACTTCAACGGTGAAAAGCCTACTCCCCCTCCCCACGGAAGTTTTCAAGTTCTCCACTTCCCACCCCCTCTTCCTTCTTCCTTTTTTTTTTTTTCTTCCCTCGAATCCACCGTTACGTATTCCTAACCTCTCTTTCATGCAGCAGTTTCACCGGCAAAAAAGGGATGACCTCGCTGTCCTTACGGACAAAGAATGCGCGATGGCTCACGACTAAGGGCCGTGCAGATTGAAGTCGCGTTTCCATGAAAGCTGCTGTCATTTACTCCGCGACATTTGAAAAACTGCGTGTCGAACAAAGGTACAAAAGGTGCCCCTTTCAAATTGTCTAATGCCTATGTCTACATCGAAACATCGAAATTTCATAATAATAATATTCATTCTGAGATTCTCCTGTTTTTTTTTTTTTTTTTTATCAATTGTTAAAAGCTCGTTTCGATTTGTCAGCTAAACTTAGGTTTAGCTTTAGCTTTAGGTTTCGAAGGAATTTTGCTAAGACATGAAAGAGTTTTTGAATTTGTTTGCAGTCTATTATTTATTGGGAAATATTTTTTTTAATTATCGCATATAGTTCGAGATGATTTAATGTTTGTACAATTTCATTTTCGAAACTATTCGATCATTCGAGGAGAGAAATGAATTTGTTATTAGATGAATTTTATCCGAGTGAAGATATCTCTTTTTCTTCAAATTTCAAAATGATTTACAATTTTTATCAAATGAAACTGAATTCACTGAAACTATAAGCTTGAGATTAACTGATTACAAAGTGATCAGTTAAAAATCCACTGTTGTTCTGTTATTCTTATTCTTTCTCTCATTTTTTTTCTTTTTTTTTTTTTTGCTTCAGGTAAGTCGATAATAATAATAATACCATTCCAACTCTGTTCCATCGGATCCAGATGATGTTCCATAGATCATTGAAGGGTTGGATTACATCGGTGAGTCATTTATGATTATGAATCTATTTAGAAATATAGTATTTGAATATCAATGAGAAAATTGCGCAGAAGCGCAGATATTAGAGTGGATTATACACCGTGTGAGGTCTCCAGATGGCCATTGACGAGGGTAAATAGGAGGGGGCCGCTAGGATTAACTTTCTATAGGGAATAATCTTGTTGGAGGGACTCGTGAAAGAGCCTTAAAACTAGTTTTAACGTTCAAAACTGATCTTTGATTACCTAATTCAAGCCGAATCAGGGACTCGAGCTATTCTATATTTTCCACAACGACCTTTCGCCATCATAGAAATATACTTTTTCCCCTCGTTGATTAAAATAGATAATTTTCATCCTATAATAATAATTAACCCTTTGCTCCGTTCCAAGCCTCGGTCGAATCCAGCAATTCGACACGATTCAAACATGTTCGATTTTTTTATTAGTTAATTTGAAATGATTTCACGCGTGAATTAATGCATAAAACTTTTATATTTTAATATTTTACGTATCTTTGCATATTAAGAGAGAAAATTTATGTTAAATATTAAAGTTTATATTGTTGTTTTGTGTGATATTTTATGAAGCAATTATCATCCTAGATTATGCATCCTCGGTTTGTGAGAGTTTAATACTTTTCCTTGTAACTTTTTTATCGCATAATTATTAGTTTCGCGCACTATTTCGTTAATAAATTCATTAATAAGAAATAGTTTAAATCTAAAAAAATCTAATAATTTATTTATACTGGAAGATACTTGTGGTCCTGCAGATTTGAAATTTTCTGTGTCTTCTTTTCGATATTATTCTTATTTCCTTTTACATTTCTTATTCCATTTTTATCTTCATCATTGCTTTCTCTATCGTTAATTTCTGAACGAATAGAATAATAATTTCGTCATTCAATAACGAAGAATCAAACTCATCTTCGATCTAATCAACTTTCATTACACGTATTCCACGTTTACAAAACTCAAAAACGTTGAAAATAATATTTCTGTTCCCACGATTGTCAAACTCCAAAGATTGTCGTCCATAGACTCGCTCATCACGGTCTAATTTGAGATAAAAAGATCTAGCTATTCGACAATATATTATGCTACACCTCATAAGATTATATATAAAGAGCTTAGGCATCTATTCATGAAGCCTATTTTCGAATCGCCGCATCATGAGCCTGAGAGTCACTAAAGAGTTAATATAGATCCCTTCATCCCTTCCCTCTTCCAAAATATACAATTCTACAGAAAAATCGGCAAGATCGAAACAGATTTTCGATTTCAAGAGAAGGAGAATATGCGATATAAATGTAGAAGATGAAGATCAAGCACAGCACAGTATCTTTTCTTTCTCTCTCCCTTTCCCTTTTCCAAAAATATCCGATTCCACGGAAAAATCGGCAAGATAGAAACAGATTTGCGATTTCAAGAGAAAGAGAATATGCGGCGTAAGATGAAGAGCGCAACACAGTATTTTTTCTTCCTTCTTCTCCAAAAAATATATAATATATTTTCCACGGGAAAATCGGTAAGATCGAAACAGATTTTCGATTTCAAGAGAAGGAGAATATGCGATATAAATGTACAAAATGAAAATCAAACGCAGCACAGTATTTTTTCTTCCTCCCTCTCCCAAAAATATTTGATTCCACGGGAAAATCGGCAAGATCGAAACAGATTTCAAGAGAAGGAGAATATGTAATATAAATGTACAAGATGAAGATCAAGCACAACACAGTATTTTTTCTTCCTCTCTCTCCAAAAAATATTCGATTCCATGGGAAAATCGGCAAGATCGAAATAGATTTGCGATTTCAAGAGAAAAAGAATATGCGATGTAAATGTACAAGATGAAAATCAAACACAGCATAATATTTTGTCTTCCTTCTTCTCCAAAAAATATCCGATTCCATGGGAAAATCGGCAAGATCGAAGCAGATTTGCAATTTCAAGGGAAACAAAATATACGGCGTAAGTGTACAAGATGAAGATCAAGCGCAACTCAGTATTTTTTCTTCCCCTTTCCCCAAAAAATATCCGATTCCAACGAAAAATCGGCAAGATCGAAACAGATTTGCGATTTTAAGGGAAAGAGAATATGCGGCATAAGATGAAGATCAAGCGCAGCACAGTATTTTTTCTTCCCCTTTCCCCAAAAAATATCCGATTCCACGAGAAAATCGGCAAGATCGAAACAGATTTGCGATTTCAAGAGAAAAAGAATATGCGATGTAAATGTACAAGATGAAAATCAAACACAGCATAATATTTTGTTTTCCTTCTTCCCCAAAAAATATCCAAGGAAAAATCGGCAAGATCGAAACAGATTTGCGATTTCGGGGAAACAAAATATGCGGCGTAAGTGAAGATGAAGTTCAAGCGCAGCATACACAGTATTTTTTGTCCCTCCCCCCCTCTTCTCCACGATCGTAATCGAATCAAATTTCCGGGCGAAATTCGCGTATCGATTCCCACGTTCCCGTTTAATCGTCGTGTTCTAACGTCGAGCGAGGCGGTTTCCGGCCTCGTAACGAGATTCGAATCGTTTGTGTATCGCTGCGCCCGGCTAGTTAGGAGCGGGATGGGGAGGGGAGGGGAGGAAGAGTTGCAGTCGGCCAATACCGCCGGCCACCGTGCTAATGTATTTTTAATACGTTTCCCCGGCGATTAATCAGACGGCCGGCCGTGTGTTTTTAATGTTCGACGCAAATACCAACGGTGGTGGCCAAACCCCGCCCCGTTTCGTTGAAAATTTAAATAAGCCGCGTCAGCGTACGTACGCGACCGGACGTAAAGAAAATTGGTGGAGGAGGAGGAGGAGGAGGAGGAGGAGGAAAGAAACGTGAAAGCGTTAAAAACCATGTTCCCCCTCCCCGTGTTCTTCCTTTTCTTCCTTTCCTTTTTTTCCCTCCCTCTCCCCTTTCCCTTCACGTTTGCACGAGTTGCACATCCAGCACTTTGCCTTGGCCGCTCATAATTCATATCCTCCTCGCTCTCTCCCCCCTCCCCTTCTTTCTCTGGTCAGATTTCCAAGGTGGAAACAACAACGAAATTGTAGAGGGAATTATCTATGATCGGAGTTTGGAATAAATTGCTCTGTGTGTATCGCGGTTGAATTGTTCGAGGGGGAGGGGGTTTATTAAATGAATGAATTTTGGAGGAAAATGATTAGGATTAGGATTTCGGTTTAATGCGCTGGAAATGGTTGCGCTGGAGTGGTTATTATACACGCGGTGGGAACTCGAAGTTGGTCGAATTGAAGTTTGAATTGATTTGAAAGGAAGAGACGTTTAAAGTGACGAGTTTAAATAATATGATGGATTTGTTCGATTCATCCAAAGTATCGATCTTAGCGCTTGTACGGTTGTAGAACGGTTAAACGTCAATTTGTTAATAATTCCTTTGAGAATAGATAATAGTGTTGATACGGTCGGCTATAGCTATGAATAACTTGTAACACAATTTTTCTTTTTCTCGTTCGTTTAAGTTTATGTATCAGGCGATCGTTTATTCCATTGTACCCTACTTTAAAAAAGATGAATCTCTCATCCTATGTCTAGTATAGTAAGAGGGATCGTAAAAATGTTTCTTAATCCCCGTTCTTTTATATCGCGAGATTGTTATTATAGAGACAATACGGAGAAAATTTATGAAAGGTATTGCGATCAATTTCGTTTCATTGGATGGAAAATTATTCGTGAGAATGGTTTATTTATTATTTCTACAATTTGCGATCGAAAGAAATCGTCACTTTAAACGTCCTTTGAAATTAAATCATTAATGTCTCGTGCGATCAGAAAAATTGGAACGATCAAATTTTCAAAAATCCTCGTCCAATGTATCTCTAACAAACAACAATTCTATGTAAAATCTCTAAAATGTCAAGGATTGGTACTTTGATTACTTCTAACCTCAATTATTTATTCCATTTTTCTATTATTCTTTATTATAACTAACATTCCTAACCAAATATAACAAGATTATATCTTTTCTAAATGAAATTAAAGACTTTCCCTATTAAGCTTCCTATTGTAATTTTCAACAATCAAAGAAATACAATAATATACAATAATACAATAAAATATAAACATTTACATAAAATTCGTATATTAGAACAAGAACAACATCGCTTGTAACATCGTTGGAATAATAAAATCCTCGTCCAATGTATCCCTAACAACAATTCTATATAAAATTTCTAAAATGTCAAGGATTGGTACTTTGATTACTTCTAACCTCAACTATTTATCCCATTTTTCTATCATTCTTTATTATAATTAACATTCCTAACCAAATATAACAAGATTATGTCCTCCCTAAATGAAATTAAAGACTTTTCCTATTAACCTTCCTATTGTAATTTTCAACAATCAAAGAAATATAATAATATATAAGATATTTAAACATTTACATAAAATTCGTACATTAGAACAAGAACAACATCGCTTGTAACATCGTTGGAATAATAAAATCCTCATCCAATGTATCCCTAACAACAATTCCATATAAAATTTCTAAAATGTCAAGGATTGGTACTTTGATTACTTCTAACCTCAATTATTTATTTCATTTTTTTATCATTCTTTATTATAATTAACCTCAACCTATAATTCTAACCTCAATTATTTATTTCATTTTTCTATCATTCTTTATTATAATTAACCTCAACCTATAATTCTAACCTCAATTATTTATTCCATTTTTCTATCATTCTTTATTATAATTAACATTCCTAACCAAATATAACAAGATTATGTCCTTCCTAAATAAAATTAAAGACTTTCTCTATTAACCTTCCTATTGTAATTTTCAACAATCAAAAAAATACAATAATACAAGATATTTAAACATTTACATAAAATTCGTACACTAGAACAAGAACAACATCGTTGGAATAATAAAACTGAGAATCAATTGATTCTATAATTCAATATCCCGCAGAGGAATGTATACACATATTTTCACTGTAAACACAAACACAACTTGGCCCAGTTACGAGAAGCATGCACCCTGTACCTATCTTACTCATCTTCCTCCTACGTACAATTACACACATTCTCTCCTCCACGTACGATTCTCTCAAAAACATTCGTCGGATACGCGCGAAACTTTTTCTCCTGATCCAAATTCGAATAACTTTGTCCGAACGAAGAATGAAATGAAACCTGACCCAGTTGCCTGGATCGTCCTGTACAACATCCCTTTTACCAGCTCGCTTCTGCGTCGTCATTTACGCTCGCCGCGTCCGTTGCTCGATGTACGAAAAAAAAGAAAAAAGAATCCAGTCCAGAGTCCGCGTGAAACAATAATTCGCCGTACCAGGGAGGAGGGGGTTGGTTTTTTACGCAGCCAACCGGAGGAGGAGGAGGCCATTTAACCGCGCTCTGTAACCGGTGGCTTTAATCTGCGCTGACGGGGTGCGGCTCATTAGATGCGATTAGTCTGCAACCAGACACGCTCCTTTATGTCCACACGTACATGCTTACGCAGGTACACGTAGACGCGCGAATAACCAGCGCAAACTGCGCCTCTGTCCCCCATCAGGATTCAACCGACGTACCTCCTCCTCCTCCTCCTCCTCCTCCTTCCCCAGTTGCACGCGAGATCTTGTGTATTTGCCCGCGTGTAAATCTATAGACGCACACCGTCGAGTGTGTCTCATTGTGTATCTGTATCTACATGTAGTGTATATGTAAGAGACACGTGGGAAGGAGGGGACATCATGGTGTTGGTGAGGGGATCGAGGGTGTATTGGTGGGTGGATGGGCGAGAGTCGGTCGTCTTGCACGGTCGGGCAAAGTCAGCAGGTTCAACGACAATGAGGATGCGCTTTTAATAAATCGCCACTACCTTCCACGATTTCAGGGGCCTGCTCATCTCCTCCTCCTCCTCCTCCCCGTGCGAGGAATCCCGCGTGTGGAGGTGACGTTTAATGGCCGGGGATTAATGGGGTGCAGGTGCGCCGCGGGGGCGCCACCGACTGCGAATTGCCGGGGACTTTTAGGTGATGAAGCTCTTGTTTGGGGAAGCGATTAATGGCCGCGTACGCTGCCGCTTTCGCGAGACGGGAGAGAGATGGGAATATCCGATTTTCAGGCGAGGCATTGAGATTGAGGGGAGAGAGGGAGGAGGGAAATTTGGAATTCGAGAAATTTGGGGAAGGAAGCGTTTGGTAGCGGATGGTATTGATATTTAGCCGATTTCTTATTTTTCTTCGTTCCTATTTAAGGATAATTAAAATTTGGAATTCGAAAAAGTGGATTTTCGCGGTACTTTTGTGAAGGAAATGGAAAAATTGTGCGGGGTTTTGCAATGTTATTTTTGTTTCGAATAATTCATAGAATGATAATTAGCTAATTTCTTATTCTTTCGCGTTTTGTTCCGTTTGACGACGTTTGATCCGATAAAATGACTTGGTGCACAATTAAAATTGAAAAATAGAAATGTTTTATTTATAACTTTTTGCGAAAGAAGTGGAAATTCTGTGCAGTATCGATGTTACTTAATTAAGTTTTTATCTTTTTTTGTATCTCGCTCCGTTTGATGACGTTTGAACCAATGGAACAACTTTGTGCACGATTAAAATTTAGAATTAAAAAATTAAAAATCAATGTTTTAACTTTTTGCGAAAGAAATAGAAACGAGATTTTGCATGGTATCGATGCTAATTTCTTATTTTTTTGTGTTTCATTCCGTTTGACAAGTGATTCGAGCTGATGGAATATGCGTAATTAAAATTTAAAATTGAAAAATTGAAAAATTTTTTACGGCATTGTGGAAAGATTTCATCATCTTCAAATAGTCCACAGATGCTGTTTAGCTAATTTCTTATTCTTTTGCGTCTTGTCCCGTTTGACGATGTTTGATCCGATAAAATGACTTCATGCACAATTAAAATCGAAAAATAGAAACGTTTTATTAACTTTTTGCAAAAGAAGTAGAAACGAAATTCTGCGCAATATCGCTGTTACTTAGTTAATTTCTTATCTCTTTTGTGTCTCGCTTCGTTTGATGACGTTTGAACCCATGGAACAACTTTGTGCACGATTAAAATTTGGAATTAAAAAATTAAAAATCAATGTTTTAACTTTTTGCGAAAGAAATAGAAACGAGATTTTGCACAGTATCGATATTAGTTTCTTATTTTTTTGTGTTTCACTCCGTTTGACGAGTGATTTGATGGAACAACCTTATGCGCAATTAAAATTTAAAATTGAAAAATTGGAAAATTTTTTGCGATATTATAGAAAGATTTCGTCATCTTTGTTTCGAATAGTCCACAGATTATAATTAGCTGTTTAGATAATTTCTTATTCTTTTATTCTATTTTTTATCTTGCTCTGTTTGACGACGTTTGATGGAATAATCTCTTATATGCAATTAAAATTTGGAATCGAAAAATTGGAAATCGACGTTTTTACGAATTTTTCGCGATATTTCGTAAAAGAAGCGAAAGATTTATAATCGATAAAAACGTCACGATTTCATTTTTGTTTCGACTAGTCCACGGTATCGATGCTACTTAGCTGGTTTCGTATTCTTTCGAGGCCGATGTTCACGGCAATTTGCATTTCATTAATGTCGCGCCTTCTCCGGTTTTAACGACGCTCGAGCTGGTAAAACAATCCCGTGCACAATTAAAAGTTGAGGCCGGCTGGATATTTGCATATGGTGTAAAAACTCGTTGTTACACTGGGGTGGCTCGCGTGTCTCACGAACGATCGAGGAAAGTATTTTCGAGTTTTAATACCATCGGTCCACGGAAATATTACTTTAACTAGTTTGCGGATACGTAAACACGTGTCGGTCAGTTGGACAGTTTTGCGACAGTTTTTCAACATATTTTATTCTTTCATTAAACGATTGCCATCTTGCGTTGAATTAATATTACATAACAAGGAATGAACGAGTCACAAATCCTGTCAAAATCAAGATAGATGATAGAAATTGAAAAACAAAAATGCATCAGTAAAAATATTGAACGAAAAAATTGGAACACAATTGTGTGAACGTTACAACGTTACAACGTTCTTCCCCAAGATATTAATACCTTTTTGCTCCTACCAATTTTCTTACTTCTTTCACTTGTATCCACATCCATCTATTAAGGCACTTCTTACCTTGTATTTTACGAACAAGTAAAAACACACCATCGTTTCACTTTCCAGTGAAATATCCGAAAACGCATTTTATGTACGTGCAACACGTTTCAAACTTAAGAACACAGTCGGATAATAATGGATAACTCGAGAGGTCACGAATCAACCTCTAGCCTCTAGGATCATTTAGAAGGGATCGTGAAATTCGTGTTCGAGGACGATTAATCTTTCCAAACGGTGCATTCCTGATGTATGCTAGTTACGTGATTGTGAATCCACTCGAATCGCCGTGAAAAATTGTGCGCGGAGAAAAAGGGAAAACGGAGGGCGCGTCGAGGCGTTTCTCCACCTTCGAATTCACATGTTTTTCACAATCTTTCACGCGAACGCGACAATTCGTAAAAGAAGCGGAATACGGTGTGAATACGGCGTGCACTATGCCGTGATTTTAATCTATTACCGTGACATTCCTTCTTTCTCAGATTAAAACGTTCATGATAAATTCGAAATATTTTGGCTTTCTTTATCATATTCCCTAAGTGACTGTGTGAATAGATTTGATAATTTTTATACAGATGGCTTGGATATTTACACGAAAGTTTACTATATACTATTTTCTAATTTAATTTCGATTTATAAAACTTGTCATTCATTCTTTTATTTCTTCTATAAAACAATTATTGTTGATGATCACTGATTTTCCGAATTAAAATGTTCACTTTATGATAAATTCGAAATATCTTGAAAGTCTTCTGGCTTTTTTTATCATATCCCCTAAGTGATTGTGTGGATAGATTTGATCCAGTTTGATATATAGTTTGTGATTGTGTGGATAGATTTGATCTAGTTTGATCCAATTTTTATATAGAAGTATCTTGAAAGTCTTATGGCTTTCCTTATCATATTCCTAATTGAGTATGGATAAGTGTGGATAGGTTTGATCCAGTTTGACAATTTTTGTACAGATGGTTTGGATATTTATAAAAAAAAGTTTGACCACTGATTTTCAGATTAAAATATTTATTTTATGGTAAATTCGAAATATCTTGAAAGTCTTCTGGCTTTCTTTATCATATCCTCTAAGTGATTGTGTGAATAGATTTGATTCAGTTTGATACATAGTTTGTGATTGTGTGGATAGATTTGATCCAGTTTGATCCAATTTTTATACAGAAATATCTTAAAAGTCTTCTGGCTTTCCTTATCATATCCCTAAGTGACTATCCCTAAGTGTGAATAGATTTGATCCAGTTTGACAATTTTTATACAGATGGATATTTACAAGAAAAAGTTTGATCACTGATTTTCAGATTAAAATATTCACTTTATGATAAATTCGAATTTTATTATGAAAGTCTTTCCTTATTGTGATTGTATGGATAGATTTGATCCAGTTTGACAATTTTTATATAGATTCAATCCAATTGTAATTATAGATGCATATAAAGGGAAATAGTTTACTACATGATAAATGTACTGAATCTAATTTCTATTTTAACGAAACAATTATTATTGATCGCGAATAATCCGCGAAATCTGGCATCTTTTTAAATCACGCAGGAAGCTAGAATGAATTTTCAAAGCCAATTTCTAGAATCCGTGTGTCGGGCAATCGATAAATTCTCTCATTTCGTCAGGCTTCTTGTTATCCTTTCATCTCCCCTCCTCCTCTTTTTCCTCTTTCTTTCCTCCGCCTCTTGTTTCTCGCCAACTTATCACCAAGAAAGGTTCATTATCCCGGGACAGATGACGAGTAAACGTTCCCCTTAATGAAATCTTCGCAGTGATTTTACAAGGGGAAGTTTCGCGGACTGAGAAGAGGCCGACGGCGAATACCTCAGCCTCAGCCTCTCCATCTTGAGACTCGCGTGTACCACGTACGTCACACATTCCTGGCCGACTGTTTTCGAGATTCCAACGGTGAGAACGGCTGGAGATTAAACGAAGATACGTTTTCGCGAATGGAGAACGTTTCGAACCGTGTTGTCCATTTCAAATCAAATCGAGAATCCGAAAGTCAAGAAGTCAAGAATCACGCCAATCTTGTTCAGAGTACGTGACAAATGAATGATTATCGAATATATTAATAAAGGAAATAGGAATAAATTCTCTTATTAAAACAGTTTTTGCTTTACAATTGCCTTGTTCAATGAGATCTTTGTAATTATTTGAAGATATAGACTTCAAGCTGTTTGAGAAACTTTAAAATATAGAATATAGAAGAATATACGATAAGAAAAAATGTATTAATGAAGAAAATAGAAATGAAGTGGGTGTATTTTCGAAGGATCTAGAGTCTAAACGTTAAGATAAACACGAAAGTTGTTGCAAGGAAATATTTATGAAATTACGAGCAATTGCAAGTTAGACGAAAATATTTATATCCTATCAGAGTGATGCGTATCATCTTTGCAAATTATCCAAGTATTCTTATAAAGTATAATAATAGAAAGAAGAAATAATAATACAAGCATAAGTGGAGTTTCGTTTAATGAAATTCAAGTCGGTTTCAAGAGGGGTACTTCTGTTATTAGAGAACGGAAACAGGTAAGAGATATTTCGGAACATTTAAAATTGTAAGCGTCATTCGAGCGAACGAGCTGAACCCGGACACTGCTGCCAGCGAGATATTTAAATAATTTATGTCGGTCAATTTCTCTCGCCGCGACCCTGGCCTGAATCTTTTATGCGAGTCGTTCCACGCGAGAATGCGATCGTTGCACGGGTTGAATTTTAAATAATGAAGTTCAGATTACGTTCGCAAAGGGGGTTAAGTCCTTTAATAAACTGGAAGGAAAGTCCTAGTAGGACTATCCGGCGTAATTCATCTCGCCATTCTATCCTCGAGATTCTGGGCCTCGTATCCTACGGTGTCCAGGATCCTTTGTCCCGACAAACAAGGAAAAAAGGAAAGGGAATCATCATTTTATGTTTAGCTTTGTTCCTCTCTTTTCAATTTGACTTTTATACTCGCGGTATAAGGAAATGTCTGTCTCTTACAAATCATCAAACAAAATGTTTTGAGTTTATATGAATTTATATGATCCATATCTATATAATATAGTTCATTTCTATTTTCTTCATTAAATACATTTTTTCTTATCGTATATTCTTCTATGTTCTAAAGTTTCTCAAGCAGCTTGAAGTCTATATCTTCAACTAATTACAAAGATCTCTTTGAATAAGACAGCTATAAAGCAAAAACTGTTTTAGTAAGAGAATTGATTCCTATTTCTTTTATTAAATATATTCTTTCTTATCGTATATTCTTTATGCTTAATGGAATTCACAATCTCTTCTCTAATATGAGCATTTAGAATTTATTCCTGCTAGCTATTAATATTATAACGACACTAGCGCCACGTAGCCATTAACTATTAATCTATGTGATTCGACAAGTCTCAACTATTAATGATTCTAATTTTTATTCGCAAAATACACGCAAAGGAAATTTTCCAAGCAGTTAGAAGTCTACATTTTCAACTAATCACAAGATCTCTTTGAAGAAGGCAGTTATGGTCAGGCAGCTAAAGCAAAAATTGTTTTAATAAAAGAAAGTAGTAGAACGATATTCATATAATTTATTCCTATTTCTTTTATTAAATATATTCTTTATATATTCTTATTTTAATCGAATTCACAACCTCTTATGAGCATTTAGAATTTATTCCTGCTAGCTATTAATATTATAACGACACTAGCGCCATATGACCATTAACTATTAATCTATGTGATTCGACAAGTCTCAAAGATCTCTTTGAACAAGGCAGTTATGGCCAGGCAGCTATAAAGCAAAAACTGTTTTAATAAGAGAATTGATTCCTATTTCCTTTATTGAATATATTCTTTCTTATCATATATTCTTTATTTCAATCGAATTCACAACCTCTTATGAGCATTTAGAATTTATTTCTGCTAGTTATTAATATTATAACGATACTAGCGCCACGTGACCATTAACTATCGATCTATGTGATTCGACAAGTCTCAAAGATCTCTTTAAACAAGGCAACTATAAAGCAAAAACTGTTTTAATGAGAGAAAATAGTAAAGCAATATCTATTACAATTTATTCCTATTTCTTTTATTAAATATATTCTTTATTTTAATTGAATTCACAATCTCTTATGAGCATTTAGAATTTATTCCTGCTAGCTATTAATATTATAACGACACTAGCGCCACGTAACCAACTATTAATCTATCTGATTCGACAAGTCTCAATTATTAATGCTTTTAATTTTTATTCGCAAAATACACGCATACACAAAGAAAATTTTCCAAATAGCTAAAAATCTACAATTTCAACTAATCACAAAAATCTCTTTGAACAAAACAGTTATGGTCAGGCAGCTATAAAACAAAAACTGTTTTAATTAACAGAAAGTAGCAGAACAATATCCATATAACATACTTTATTTCTGCATATTCTTCATTTTAATCAAATCATATTCCACTCTCTAATAAAACGAAATAATTTCATTCCAAGAATTGACATTATAAAGACTAACGACAAAAGTATTTATTAAAACAATTTAATTAATTGATACTTCAAAATCAACAAATCTTTATTTCCATCGATACACAGCTAATACAATGAGAAACTTCTCTGTATACCTCTATAAAACCTCTCCTTTTCCAGAGGCCGTGACCTTGTCGAATGCGTCAACAGTCGCAAAAGCCATGGGAAATGGTGCCCCAAACATCGCCCCTTCGCGTGACGAACTCGAACCTTGTTCCTGCAACATTTCACCCCTCCCCTCTTAACGCCACCGATCTCACCCTCCCCTCCTCCTTCCTTTCTTCCTTCCGGCTCACCGATCAGAAACGACTCGTGGATTCGATCGAGGATAAGGTTTGGATTAGGTCACGATCTACGAGAATCGAATTCACGAGCCGGGGTGAAAAGTCGGATAAATCGTATTCGAATAACTCGAAAGTTGTTTGAATAGCCGCCGATCCCTGACGCGAACTTTCCTCTCCCCTCCTCCTCCTGAGAGAGGATCGAGGAGCCGGTCGATCTTAATTTTCCATCCGCTCGAACGGGGTGTTAAACAGGGCGGGACTCATTGTGCCGGCGGACGTTTAATTGAAGTAACTTGGTGTTTACGCAGCGATGTAATCCCTAGCTCCTCCTCCTCCTCCTCCTCCTCCTCCTCCTCCTCCTCCTCCTCCTCCTTCAGGCGTGATTTCGTTCGTCTTCTCCGCTACTTCGCCCCGCGGTGAATCCTTATGGTATGGCTCCATCCCTTTTTGTGACTATCTGTTGCTCCACAGTGGCGAGATTAGCGTTGGAGATTATCGCGAAACGGCGCTTTTCCACGTCTGACGAAATCCTTACGTTCGTTGTTTGAACGTTGCGTTAATCTGGATTTTCCATTTCTGTTTTTATATAACCGGATTATATATAAACTGGAGGGGAGGGGGGATATAAAATATTTCGATGTGTTTTATATCTCGTGTCGATTGAACGTTCGAAATGTTCGAAGTCTGGATAATCAGAATATGATGGTATTGATATTAAATTTAAAAAATGTTGAGGAAAGAAAGTTAAATGATAAATTGAATTTTTAATAATTTAATACTTAATAATAAGCCAATAATTAAAATGGATATCTATGAATAAATCTTGAAATAATTGCGAATACTGTTTCTAATTGAAAAAAATGTAATGAAAATGACCAACAACATAATATGTATCATGAAGAATAATATCAATTGATGAGTTTGATAATATAATTCCAGTTAATCCTCCAATAGTGAATAATAAAACCTAAAGAGATCATAGAATTGAAATATTTAATTTTAATTTTACTCCTTTTGATAAGTAGCTAATCATCTAAAAACTTTAATTCCTTAGGAACAGCAATAATTATTGTTGCGGAAATAAAATATGCACGAGTATAAACCTCTAATCCAACAGTAAATATATGATGGGCTCAGACAATAAATTCTAAGAATCCAATACCTAATATTGCATAAATTATACCTATTAAATTACCAAAAATTTCCTTTTTACCTCTTTCATTTATAAAAATATGAGAAATTAATCCAAATCCAGGTTACTGTTAATCTTGAAATTATAATAATAATTGTTATTACTATATTATGAAATGAAATTAGAAATGAAATGAGCAAATAGAAATTTGAAAACATTGGAAGATTCGATGATTGTTGAAGAATTATCAAAAACTATTAAGCGATAGTTGTAATGAAAAAGGAGGGACTTTTAGGGACAGCAAGTATTTGTAGAATGACGTGTATACGTTTCAAGACACGTGCATCGGATGATTCAGCAGGAAAAATAATTTCTGTTACCGAATTGTACCCTGGATTAGTCTCCAGTCTCGTCTAATCCCATTCAATCGAACACGCGTAATACGTGCTCTTTCCTTTCATTGGAAACATGTTCCATTATCTTAATCTTCTGTTGCATGAATTTTTATGACGAGTTAAAAAAGAAAATATATATGGCTGTTAGTTTATTTAAAAAATAAGCATGGTCTTAAAACAAATAATAACATTCTTCAAAGTTATATATTAAAATTGAAACGCATAAAAAAATAAATGTAAGAGTCAATTTCGCATATTTTGCACTCATGCTGGAACACATTTTTGAATTTTAAGTTCCTAATTGGGAATGAAATGCAGTGGAGGGATTTTAAATTAGAAGATCGTATAAAAGAATTGTATGAAGGGACAGTCATTTGATTCGATGGTGGTATAGGACATTTGTTTAAACGAGTTTATTCTGTCTAGAAATAGACAGATGACAAGCCTTGTTTCGAACGAGTTTCCAGAACCTGAAACCATTATTCCCACTTATATTATAAATCAGACCCTGGAGAAATCCTTGGACGAACTTAATCAGACAAATGTTTCCACAGTTGGACTCGCACAATGTTTGAGAGGTTAATCACCCGATGCTAATGGATACCAAGAGGTCGAATACTGTCAATTCTGTGCAAATAGGAGAACATGGATAATATTTGTATTTGCCCTCTGTTCAAATTCAAAGCGTTACCATATTCTAAAATTAGATTCTTTTCTTAAACGACTTTATATTGATTCTACAAGAAAAGTTTTAATCATTCAGGTTTTTAAATTGGATGAGAAACGCATAAAAAAGTAAGCACGAGCATTAATTTTTAGACATTTCAGAAACAAATATTAAAAAGTATCTATGGCTTACTCTAAGTAACAAAAGATTCCATTGAGATAATCTTTGTATTTACCTCTGTTCAAATTCAAAATGTTACATTTAAAATTAAATTCTTCTTCCTCACATTAATTCTACAAGAAAAGTTTCAATCATTCAGGTTTCTAAATTAAATGAAAAATGCATAAAAAAATATTTATGGCTTACTCTAAGTAACAAAGGATTCCACTCAGATCTTTATATTTATCTTTGTTCAAATTCAAAATGTTACCACATCTAAAATTAAATTCTTCTTCCTCACATTAATTCTACAAGAAAAGTTTCAATCATTCAAGATTTTAAATTGAAACATATAAAAAAGTAAACATAAGCGTCAATTTCACACATATCTCATATTTCAAAACAAACATTAAAAATATACCTAACATACACTCTAAGTAAGAATTCGACTCTTCTCTTTCATATAATGATAATTTCTTTCATCACAAAAAAAAAAAATAATCATCAATTTTCAGACATTTCAGAAACAAACATCAAAAAAGTATCTATCGCTTCTTAAATAACAAAGGATTCGAGTGAAATCAAACGGATCGCTAATCAACCGCCTCGTTCGTACGGGCAATTGATCATACATACATACAGAACCGTTTCAACATCGTGAAAGCATCTCGAAAGAAAGGCTTAATCGATTCGTTAATTGATTCGCATAAACACGAGAGGGAAGGGGCGAGTGGAAAGAATCGCGGGAGAAAGAGCGAGAGAGAGTGCGTTCGCGTCAAGGGCACTCGTCGGGGCAATTACTCGCTACTAATGAGCAACGTTGGCGGGGGAGCAATCGATAGCACGTCAAACAAGTCCAACTCCACCGACATAAGCGGAAGTTAAGTCGAACGAATACACACAGAGAGAGAGAGAGTGTATGAGAAGACATAAGTTAGACGAAGAAACGAGAAGTAAGAGAGAGAGAGAGACAGAAAGCTTGGAGAAGCAAATGAACCGAATCTTCCCCGCCACCGTTGTCCGCTTTCATCCGCTCTGATTCCAGCTGGCATTAAACTGCACACGGGGAAATCTGATCCCCCGAAGGGGCAAGATTTAGATTGTCGCGTTGGCCTCCGAATCCCGTGCACAGGCGAGGGCAACCAGCTCGAGACAGGGGTATTAGACAAGTTGTTTGATGATCCGGCAAATTCGGACGACCATATCCCTTTTGCAATTTGACCTCTCTCCGTCACCTCCCATCTTCGAATCTTTCTCGCGCTTCTCTCTTTCTTCTTCGTTTCTGTTTTCTTGGAAAGGGTTAGGATCCCTACCCAAAAAAAGAAGGAAGGAATTCTTTTCGTCGATCTCCCTTCAATCGTTGGAAATTGTATCCAGATTGTTTCGGTTCGATTCGATTTGGATTCCGATCTTTAGGTTAGGTTTTAGGTTAGGTTGACGAAAGTTGTGTACAGAAAGGGAAAAAGTAATACACTATTATCTTTTCATCGAGGTTTCTCAAATGTTTGGTGTTAGGAGAGGATTCGTAATTAATTGTGATATATTTGTGGAGGATGTGAAGGTATGTTTATTCGAGTTGTAATCGATTGAAGTTTGCATGGATCAAAGACGAATATACATATTATTTGTACAAATCAATTGTAATTTTTGATTTAAATTTGTCAACACGAGTTATAATATGTATCGATTAAATCCGTAAGATCGTATAATTTCCATTATACGATTCCTTTGTGTCCTTCCCTAACGTCGAATTGGCGATCTTTGTGGAGCGACTTTTCTCGCAACGCGAAAGGAAACGACGAAGAGGGAGGGATTAATTGGCGTAGCGTATAATCGAGGGGCGAAAGGAAGGGAGGAAATTAAATTATTTGCCACTTAACACGATTCCTTTGATATCCATTGGACACGCCGTTCTCGTGGGCGCAAGGGGATTCGTTCACCTGGCGCGATAAAAAAGGGATTTTCAAAGGGAGGGGGCCGTTCGATCCTTGAAAGCGACGTAAGAACCCTCGATCTTCCTTCCTTCCGCGAAAACGAAGAGGATAATTTTCTCCACTCCGCGGGAACATCCAACTGCTGGATCTCTCCAATCTGTATTCAACCCGATAAACTTACTTGTCAAGTTTTAACGGATCTTTCATTCCGAGGAAACTTCTTTCTCCCCTCCGCCTCCGCTTCCGTCGCAACGAACAATTTCCGGCCAGTTCGATTTCGCGAATAGGAAACAATAAATTTACGAAAAAGAAAAAAAGAAGAGAAGTTTACTCTTTCCACTCTCGCGAAGAGCGAGCAAGTCGAGCAACTTAGGAGGAAATAAGTTAATTCGCGAAACTTTTACAGTTTTTCTTAATTAATTAAAGTGCTCTTAATATGCAATAGATAAAATCTCTTCATCGTTGCGTCTTTTCCAACTGATTAAACACCGCAATCCCGCATCGCTAATTATATACCGTAACCTCTTAATTCACGCTTTACCAACATCTGATAAGGATGCGATTATTCTCTCTTCCTTACCGATTGAATAAACAACACACATCTATATATCAGTTTCATCGAAATCAGAAGTTTCCTCTTTTAGAAAATGCAAAGAGGAGATTCGTACGAATCAATCCTCTTTGATGAAACAACAAACTTAGTTTCCTCTTGGCTATCGAATCAATTTATAAGCTTGTTTAGCCTAGTCGACTCGACGGGGGTTGAAAGAGGTTAAACAGGAGGGAGATGTTCCTGCACTCGCGAATTACTCGATGATAAAATCGCTCGCGGTCAGGAATTCGTTCGAATCGTCCGTGTCACTCGAGGTGATTAATTCTTGGGAAGACAGGCTCGTGACGACGACGACGACGACGAGCCAGGACGAATTTATGCGAACAGAAATACCCGGCGATACGTTATCGAGTTTTTAATTCCGACCTTTTTAACTTCGCCTCGATGATGTATCGCGTTTTTAAATCCGAGTTTAGACACGCGAATATTCTCCGATGATATATATATATATATATATATATATATATATATATATGTATATATATATGGAAAGGCTACTCTGCAAAAGTCGGATCGGACCTTTTCTCCAAAGCGGAAGCAATTTTTTCGGATTTAACGGAATGATCGCCTGATCCGTTACGTCCTTGCATGTCAAAATTTGTAACTTGGAGCTCTCACGAACGACCATCCATAATGGAATTAAGCACGCGGAAAGCTTTACCGGTAAAACCGGTTTAAAGCATTGCCCCCCCCCCCCCCTATCTATCGTGTTTGCGTTCTTTCCTCCTCTTTCAATCTTTCGATTCGATCGAGAGAATTTCCATTTTCGTTGAGAGAAAAAGAAAAAAAGAGAGAAGAAAGCGATTTTTTAAACTTTGATCCCAAAGAAAGTAAAACGAGGATTAAAAATTAGGCGACTATTTCTATCTTCCTCCTTCTCCTCCCCAAGAGGATCCAATGTTCTGTTTGTAAGATACGTTATTGTACGTGAACACACTGGGGAGTATAAAATACTGTTTGACTAAGCTGAATTAATAGAACGGACGAAGGGCTACTTCGTTAGCAAAGTTCTGCGAGCGAGTATTCTGGTAACCATATAAAGTGTAGAGACATTACGTACAACCACGTATATACATAAATGGACTTTTCCAAATACAAATACGTATATAAATCTATCGATATACTTTTACTTTCCATGTATTATCTATTATGAACCCTCCTATATAAAGGGTGTTCCAAAATTAAGACAAGATTTGAATTAAATATAAAAGAGAGTTTTTAGTCTTTAGATATTTATTTTTTATATATAATTGTAGCTGAATTTCGTTGATGCAGCGTTTAATTTCCTCTTTTAATGCACGTGTGGTTGTGGGATTGTCGACGTAGACCTTTCACTTCGAATAACCCCATAAGAAGAAATCTAATGGTGTTAAATCACACGATCTAGGAGGCCAATTCTGATCACCGAAACGAGAGAGTACACGATCAGGAAATGTCTCGTGCGGTAATTGAATCGTTTCATTGGCTGTATGGCGCGTGACATCGTCTTGTTGAAACCACGTATCGGCCACATCAATATCATCCAATTTTGGCAGAAAGAACTGCGTTATCGTGTCGCGATATCGAGCACCATTAACGGTTGCTGCTTGACCAGCCTCGTTCTCGAAAAAATATGGTCCGATGACGCCTCCTGACCAAAATCCGCACCAAACAGTGACACGTTGTGGGTGCATTTGTTTTTCGCTAATCACACGTGGCTTCTCTGAGCCCAAACACAGCAATTTTGGCGATCAACAAAGCCATCGAGGTGAAAATGTGCTTCGTACCCAAACTTTCATTATTTTTAAAATATCGTTCAATAACGAAGACACGTTGTTGTATAACGCTCCATTTTCACTAACCCTAAACTCTCAGCTGTCAAACTGTTCTTTTTGCCAACAACTTGATGCAAAAAAGGCGGCAAATTCAAATCTTGCGTTAATTTTAGGACACCCTATACATTTCGTCAACCCTTTTTCGCCGTCACATCCAATTAAATCCATTTAATACTCGCCTCTCGTGGAATCTCTCGTGCTCTGAACCGGTCCAAGATTCAGGAAGGCATGCAAAGTTGAACGAGAATCATCCCTCGAGCGATAGATGCTCGTTAGAAGGGGTCTCCCCCCGGGGTTTCCCCTCTCCTTCCCTGGCCTTCTGTGACCAGACATCGATCTGGAGTATTAATAAAATAACAACAGCGTGAAACTCGTGGTCGGGGGAAGGAGGAGGAGGGCGCTTTCAATTTTCTCCATTTAGGCCGTAATGAAGGAGAGTGGCAGAGCCCCGCGAGGGCGCGAAGAAAGCGAGGGTAAACCGAGGCCGGGAACAACCCCTCCAACGCTTCTATCCCCGCTCAACCTGGCTCAGCCAGAGTTTCCGAGCGCGGTGTTTCGCGCGACAGAACTTATCTAATATAGCCAGGGATCCACCCTCGCGTCACCGACAAACCTGTACCAGAGATCTCCCCATCTCTCCCATTATGCCTCCACGCAGTCGCACTTTCCCGAACTTGGCTCGCGTTAAGGAGGAGGCCGGCCGGCCCCACAAAGAGGGAACCCGTCGCGAATATAAAACAACTCTTCCTTTCTCTCTCTCTTCTTCTTCTTCTCTTGCTTTCCGTGGAATATTACACGTGGAGAGGATTCGAGGCGAATTTTAAGTAGATCGATCCCACTCGTTAATTTTTCTTAAGGTTAACAATGGCGAAGAGAATATTAAAAATTGTTTGTTACATTGAATTATATATTCGTTAATCAGATAATTCTCTTCCAATTCTTTTTCAATGCGATGTGCAAAGTTGTTTATAGAAAAGAAATTACGTATCCATTTCGCATTTGGAAGAACATGATGTTGGATTAATTTTCACTCGAACCTTGGACAATATCGATTAACAAAAAATTCGATCGGGAAAAAAGAAATCGATTGTTGCGTGAACGCGCGATAAATTGGCACGTCTCTAAAAGGAGGGGTGAAACGCTGGAAATTGGCTCCCTCTTCGAGGGTCGACAAAGGTCGAAGAGAGAGAGAGAGAGAGAAGAAGAAAGGTACGTCTGTATCAAGGACACTTCCTCTACGCCATCCTGTCTGGCGCGGGTCATCTCTTTATTAGAAGCTAAATGGGGAAAATTGAAAGCGCCGTATCGAAGGCCGCTCCCAGTGTTGCTCGCCTGTTGGTTGCCTGTGTCCGGTTGCGGCACAACAGGACTCGAAAATCGAGTAGATGGCGCTCGCTCCTTTGAACGCTCTTTTGTTTACCAATCCTCCGATCAATCGTTATTACACACGATTATCTCGAGACATATCTTCCATCTCGATTATTTCCATTCTTGGAAATCGTACGTTTCGAGGAGGAGCAAGAGAGAAGGAGAAAGAGAACGATAAGTTTCTAATTTTTATCATAGACGAGGCGAGATTTGTGAAATTTATTCGTGTTGGTGGAAAGAGTTAGAGAGCCAAAAAATGGGATACTTAAAAACGGTTGCCATTTTTAATTGCAGCCAGGAAGAAAAACGTGGAAGGGGGATAAGGAGGTAGGGGGATAGCAACGAGATTTTGGCATGGTTAAACGCGGCGGTTGCATAAATCCTGATAATCGCAACCCACTTTACGACCCATTACCGTTCGTTTTCCAACATTTCCGCAATTTTCCCCCGCGAAATCCAGCCGGCACCACGGAAAAGGGAAAATTCTGTAAGCAATGGACCTATTATAACGGCGACCCGATTAAATGATTATTGGTTTCGGCCGCTGGTGAAATCGGCGGTGAAACGATCGGCTAAGTGAAAAACGATGTCCATTGCTTTTTTCCAACCCCCTCTACCTTTTCACCCCCTCCCTCTCCCTTTTTATATATCACATTTCGGGTGGAAATAAACCAAGGAAAATAATAAATTCGACGCTAAAGGACGAAAGTCCCTAAAAAATAATAATTGAAATATCCATCTCTTTATCTCTTTTTAAAAAAAAAAATATATATATATGTATATATTGGGTTGGCAACTAAGTAATTGCGGATTTCAGTTGAAGTTGATGACGACCTAATCAAAGCAATAATCGATTCGGATCGTCACAGTACAACTCGTGAGATTGCAGAGAAGCTTCATGTATCGCATACATGCATTGAAAACCACTTAAAACAACTTGGCTATGTTCAAAAACTCGATACATGGGTTCCTCACAAACTGAAAGAAAAGCATTTAACGCAACGCATTAACAGCTGCGATTTGCTAAAGAAACGTAATGAAAATGATCCATTTTTAAAACGACTGATAACTGGCGATGAAAAATGGATTGTTTACAACAATATCAAGCGGAAAAGATCGTGGAGCAGGCCACGTGAACCAGCTCGAACAACATCAAAAACTGGTATTCATCGAAAGAAGGTTTTGTTATCAGTTTGGTGGGATTACAAAAAAATTGTCTATTATGAATTCTTACCACCCAACCGAACCATCAATTCTGTTGTCTACATTGAACAACTAACGAAATTAAACAATGCAGTTGAAGAAAAGAGGCCCGAATTGACAAATCGAAAAGGTGTTGTATTCCATCATGACGATGCAAGGCCACACACATCTTTGGTCACTCGGCAAAAATTATTGGAGCTTGGTTGGGATGTTTTGCCACATCTACCATATAGTCCTGACCTTGCACCATCTGATTACTTTTTGTTTCGATCTTTACAAAACTCCTTGAATGGTAAAAATTTCAATAATGATGATGATAACAAATCGTACCTGATTCAGTTTTTTGCTAATAAAAACCACAAGTTTTATGAACGTGGGATTATGATGCTGAAAGATGGCAAAATGGGCAACACATTATAGAATAAAGTTATTTAGTTCCATGAAAAAATTGTCTTTGATTTTCTAAAAAAAATCCGCAATTACTTAGTTGCCAACCCAATATTTAAAACATTTAAAGTCTCTTACCGCTCCCTCACGAGAGCGATCTTGAAGAAGCGGCACCTGTACGCTTCGGCCGCTGACCGGGGTGTAATTAAGTTAATTAAGACGAGGACACCTCGAGAGCCATCTAAAAATCGTCGCCGTTCGACTCTGCGCGCCCCTTCGTGAAAGGGCGGAACCTATGAAAGGCGGTCTCTGAAGGCGCCAAGTGCAACCACTAGCGCACTCGAGCGCGCCTTGTTAATCCTCCATAGGCCCGGTTCACGGGGTGGAACACCACCACTTAACTGCTCTCTTCGCGACTCTGCTCCCCCGCTTTTTTTCATTGTTCATCCCTGATCACTCGCCTGATTCTGATCGACCGTGCGATCACGAAACGTGTTAAATTTCGGAAATTTTCCTTTTTAAATATCCATCTATATTCCTTGGATATCTTATTATCGATCGATAATTCTGAGCTATTTGAGTCGAGTGTTCATTTAAAGATCCAACTTTCGAGTGCTCTTCTTATTTGTTACAACAATGAATTATAGCTATTATAGCCATTAATATTCGAGCAAGTAAATAGAATTCGTGATGTCGTCTTAAAAAAAGTGTTATATATATATATATATATATATAAAGTTTCGTTGCATTATCGCAACATTCTCTACGTTCAAAGGTACGAAATCTTTTCTGCGATTGCGTATCGATTCGGGGAAGCATTCGCAATTATATAAGCTCGATCGAAAATCCAAATAAGCCTCGCGTCAAAATATTTGCGTTGAATAAAAAACGTAACTCGTTACCCTCCCCCCCTCCCCTTAGCGGAAAGCAATTTCACTGTAACAACAAACCTTGCCTGGGTAAAATTACCTCTTTCATTCGGTCTCTCGCGAAGAGAAAGAACAGTCCGTTGAAATTCTATAACGCGACTGGAAGGAAAAAAAAATCTCTCTCTCTCTCTCTTCGAAAACAAAAAAAGAGGAGAAAAAAAGAAGAACCACGAAACAGAAGACGAAAGGAAAATACGATTTTGCGGGACCTAAACGTTTCCGTCCAGTCGAAACGAACGAGCGGTTGTTGAATCGCGCGCGTGAGCCCGTGCGGTGTACAAAGAATCCCAAAAGTTTGTTTCGCTTGTTTAGAATATTTCACGAAAGAGGGAGACAGACAGAGAGAAAGAGAGAGAGAGAGAAAAGGAAGACGGATCTCGACTCGGACCACGAAGGCAGGAATTAAATGCGGCGAGCAACCATCCTCGTTTCTCTCTCCGTCCCTCTCCCACAAGTCTGACTTTCTTTCTCGGGTCTCGTATTTAGGAAATTGCTAGCTCGGCTGCTCGAGTAATCGAGTGTTATTTTAAGAGCGAGAGCAATTAACGCTCTCACCGGTTACCCATGCAGCGAGCGTAATTCTCTCCGGGGGGATCCGCGAATATTTTTAACCGGCTGGGTGTAGGGGAGGAAGGGGGTGAGGGAGTGAGAGAGGAGTGGAGGATGAGATATTCGAATTTCTCGAGAATCTTGTTGCAGAGATAGACACGTGTACCTGCGTATTTTATGCTTTTCCTTTTTCCTTTTTTCTTCCTGCTATCTCTTCTTTCTCTTTGTATGTTTGATGTTCAAGCGGGGGAGGAAAAAAAAAAAAAGAAACAATTTCTTCGGTGTTGTTTCATCGTATACGAAATATAATTCGAATTTTGTCGAAGTTTGAAATTTCGACGTTTGCTTGGATCTTCTTTTTTCCTCGTTTTGATAAATTCAAAACTTTCGACTATTTTTTCGATAATTTTCCCTTCCTCTTTTCGTTCGTCAAAAATTCGTTGCAAAATGGGGGGAATTAAAGATTAGGAAATTGTGTACATAGAGAGATTGTACACAAGTAAGATAAAGCGTCCTTTACCTTAAAATCGGTAAAATCGTTTTTTGATTTCGGTAGGTAATTATTTCCCTAAAATTGTTATTAATCTAATATTAACTTAATATAACTTATCAAACATCTAACGTCAATTTTGATCTAGTTCGCTCGGGGAATAACCTAACTTTCCTATTAGCCCAATATATATATATGTGTATATATATATATATGTGTATATATATATATATATATATATATATATATATATATATATATATATGTATCCAGTTGGTTCTAACAGCGTCTAATCAAACATGGTTTCGCTGTCTACCGTCCTTTTTAGAAAAAAAAATTCTCGTTGTTTGATATTTTGAAAGTAATATAACGCAAATGAATGGAATTCGTGGCTCAACCCTGATCCGATGTAAGAATCTTCAGATCGACCCCGTGGTTTAATCTAAGCCACGTTTAATGCGCTACTATAACCTGAAATCAATTGTTAATAATTTTGATCCAATCTAAGCTTAACTAGACTTAGCGAAATCCAACATTTATACTGACATTGTTCTCGTACTCCAATTCTGATGATAATCTAATTTTAACCTAGTTTAAGTTCAACTTTAACCTAATTCTCGCCTATATTAGATTGGTTACCACGATTTTCTGATCTGCTCTCTCTCCCTTGTCACGATCAAGTGAAATAATTGCTTATAGAACGTTCGAATTTTCAAGGAAAAGTGAACTCTTCGATTTTTAATTTTCTCATTTTGCACGAATAATCAAAAACGATCGTATTTCGAATTATTTCTCTAAAGTTAAAAGGAGCTATATTTTGTAAAATATGCTCTCTGTTTTTTCTTCTAAAGTAAAAAAGATGTAAAAAAAGAAAAGTGCAAATATTTTTTTTTTTAATCGATAAATCAGTAAAGTAAAGTTTCTCCAATAAAAATTGGATACATTTGATAAAATTGTTGTAAGTAACGTAGATTGGAGGGAGCGTTCAACGTTAACATTGAATTTTCCTGCGGATGAAATTCGCTCATGCTAATTGGCCCGCGAAACAACGGCGTTGCGCCAGAAATAACATTCGACTAATCTAAATTCTAATTTCCTCCTAATTAGCATGTAGTTTCTAGAAGCTTTCACCCCTCTTCCCTCTCCCCTCTCCCTTCCCCTTTCCCCTCCCCTCCCCTCCCCGGCATTATTGCATTAGTCACGTGTCTGGTGAATGTCATATTACCTTGCTTCGTGCCGTAAGATTACCCGATATCAGATCGCATAACGCGGGAAAGGGAACGTGAGCCACTAGGAATTGCGATAGCAGAGTCATCTGGGGATCCCTAGATTGGATATCATCATAAGACGCCGCTCCGCTTGATGGCTACACATCTATTTTGAAGAGAGATCTTTTTTTTTCCTTACTCTTAACTTTCTCTTTCTAGACTTTTTCCATTCGTCGATGATAAAAATATATCATCGAGAAGGATGTTTAAGGATATTTAGTTGAAATCAATCGATCTTAAGTATTCTTTCGAAAATTATCGTAACAAAGTGTATTATTATCGAAGTAATGGAAAGTAATTTTTCCAAATTATTCTCTATATTCTGCTTCCAAAAAAGGGAAGAAAGAAAGAAAAAACAAGCAAATAGTTCCTGGCTCTAAATTAATTAAATCCCTTTCGACTAATTTCTGATCGTTGCGTATACATTCCTATCGTACATATATATATGCGTTTCATTGATGGAAGTGGACAAAGAAAAAAAGAAGCAGAAGGAAGGAGATAGATAGATGTACAGAGAGAATAAACAAATTTAAATCGTCGCAAACAAAAATTGGGAACAATTGGGAAATGGAATAAAAATTAGCCCAGATTCTCGTCTAGATTCCTCCCTGCTCGAGATTTCGAATTTACGAAATTGTAAAACACCATCCAGGAGTTTCAGTTTCAGAGGAGTTTCAATTTCGACGGGCGAAATAATTTCATCGTTAATTTCGCCCGGCCCGTTTTATTGCCTCGTATCACAACCGCCGGGTGCGAACACGGGTGTAAAAGTGTGGCGGAACGTGTGTCCGTTTCGCACGCTAGCAGGTGACAGCACGCGACATTAGGCCAGGAATGCTCGGGCCTCGAGAACCGTTTGCTTAGTCACAGGAAGCTTGCTCCATCGAGCGGAAGTGTTCGATAGAACGCACCCCTCCCCTTCACGCTTCCCATGCGATTTTACGAAATTCGTCGGGGAAATTATTCGGAAATTAGAAACCCTTTGTTCCCGTGGATTAATGCTAAATTGTTTACTTTTCAGTTAAGGTGAAAATGATTTCGAAATTCTTTAATTTTAAAATTAAAATTAGTGATTATAATCACTATAATTAGTGATCTAATTAGTGACTATCACTAGTAATTAGTGATAAGATTAAGATAAATTTTAAGATTAAAATTAAGTAAAATTTGAAATTGCGTAATTTTTCAGATGGAATATATTCTTCGAGGTAAACTTTGAATCTTGCTGGAAAACAAGGATTTGCAGCAATAAATTTTTAATCGTGTGCTCTCTAATAATTCCATTCGCATGTGTAGCATGTTCAGATTATGATCGCCTGTTCCTGATTCTGTTGCGGCTTCGTGCCCTGCCAGGACAGGACAGTTTGCAAACGATTCCATTTCTTCCATTTCTTTTCGTTATTCTCTCAGAATCGAGAGAAGAGAATAACAAGAATTGGGGAATTCAAGAAAAGAAAGCTAACTTTCTCTAATCTTGTAGAAAGATCTTCCATTCACCATTATTGAGAAAAATTCTCAATTTTCATGGCGGTTTACATTTCGAATCGTTGCTCCTTCGTCGAATGAATCGTAGAATTGAAATTCCACGGGATGAAATGAGAAGAATCGCGGTTTTTGCTTTTCCTTCTCGAGCCATTTCCCGAAAAATGGCACGCCTCTAATTATTCTCCCCGGAAAGTTGGAACTTGGGGAAATCGAAATAACAAAGTATTCAACACAGTGAATTGAATTCGTAGAAATAGAGACGTGGAACACACGTCTCCCACGGCTCGAACTTTTTCAACGAGGCCAACTTTTTCTATCAACCTGCTGGCAAACGTAAAAAAGGAGGAACGTTGTAATCGTTGGTTATAATCTATGCCGTCTGTCGCGCGTAGAAAACGCAATAATCATCGTGAATTTTAGAGTGAATTATTATATCCAGAATCCAATTTTTCTTCGTGCTATTCACGATACTCGACCTTTTAAATACTGGCAAAATTTAAATAAACAATATATCGATCGTGATATTGAATAATAACAACAGTTAACCCTTTTCACTCCATGTCTTTTTCTTTTTAGAGCTAACTAACTAAGAAATGATTTCATGCATGAATTAACATTGTAAAATGTTTTACATTTTAATATTTTATATGTTTACGTGTAAAGAAAGAAAATTTGTCGGGTATTAAAATTTTAATAATAAAGTAATTATCGAGATGCATTCTCGATTCGTCAGGGCAAGTATCGCTAAATATCGATATCGATAAAATGATGTTTTTCATGTTTTCTTTTTTATTTTATCGAGATCTTAACTTAAGCTCTCGCATTTACTATTATTTTTATTTTTCATTCTATTCTATTTCCATCGCTATTTTCCTTTTCTCTTCGATCTCTTAACGAAAAATAATAACGAATCTTATAAATCTTTGCTCTAACTAATTTTATTATTCGTATTCCACGCTTACGAAGTTTGAAAACTTTGAAAATAATATTTCTATCTCCACGACTGTCAAAATATAGTTCGAGATAAAAAATCTAACCATTCGACGATATATTATTTTACGTTTTATGTAAGGTTATTAGAAATCTATTCGAAGGGATATTTTAATAAAAATCAAATTGATTGGGCTCAGTGAAAATAATAAATAAAATGTTTAGCTGAATAAATATATTTTAATTAATATACATATAATATTACGTTTGATATAATATTCGTTTACAAAACATTTGAAGTGTACGAAGAAAAACAAATAGGAACAAATACGAAATTGTTAACAACATTGAATAATAAAAGCACGAATAAAAGTTCGGTGAACTTTAAATTCCACGGCACAAACGTAAATAAATATATCGATCCAAATGGACGGCGCTCGAGCGGAAACGGTTAATGCTCCATTTTTCAATAATCAATGTCGAGAATGTTTGTTCGAATTTCAACGGAGCTCGGAACGAACGGAACGAGCATAATTTTCCGAAAGGAGCGTGCGCCCTTTCGAGAAAAGCGATCGCGATCATTCCGCGCGTGGACGTGATTATTCGTGTTCCACGTTCGTATTCCAGAGTTATGAATAAAAAATATGCCATCCGAATACCGGTGTTTATGCACTTTATCAAAGTAATAATAACGGATCGTTAAGGGGAGTGCACGATTGCACGACCCTCGGGGAATGTGCACGCGAGATGGTTTCGTGCAAGATCTCGAGATACGATACAGAGGAACGGGAAAACAGATTTTAATGCGAGCGTGCCGCGTCAAATCGGCAACCCCTCAAAGTTTGTTATTGAAAGTATTAGGTTGGCAACTAAGTAATTGCGGATTTTTTTTAGAAAATCAAAGACAATTTTTTTATGGAACTCAATAACTTTATTCTGTAATAAGTTGCCCATTTTGATCAATGACCTTTTGCCATCTTTCAGGCAGCATCATAATCCCACGTTCATAAAACTTCTGGTTTTTATTAGCAAAAAACTGAATCAGGTACGATTTGATATCATCATCATTATTGAAATTTTTACCATTCAAGGAGTTTTGTAAAGATCGAAACAAAAAGTAATCAGATGGTGCAAGGTCAGGACTATATGGTGGATGTGGCAAAACATCCCAACCAAGCTCCAATAATTTTTGCCGAGTGACCAAAGATGTGTGTGGCCTTGCATCGTCATGATGGAATACAACACCTTTTCGATTTGTCAATTCGGGCCGCTTTTCTTCAACTGCATTGTTTAATTTTGTTAGTTGTTCAATGTAGACAACAGAATTGATCGTTCGGTTGGGTGGTAAGAGTTCAAAATAGACAATTCCTTTGTAATCCCACCAAACTAATAACAAAACCTTCTTTCGACGAATACTAGCTTTTGATGTTGTTGGAGCTGGTTCACGTGGCCTACTCCACGATCTTTTCCGCTTGATATTGTTGTAAACAACCCATTTTTCATCGCCAGTTATCAGTCGTTTTAAAAATGGATCATTTTCATTACGTTTCTTTAGCAAATCGCAGCTGTTAATCCGTTGCGTTAAATGCTTTTCTTTCAGTTCGTGAGGAACCCACGTATCGAGTTTTTGAACGTAGCCAAGTTGTTTTAAGTGGTTTTCAATGCATGTATGCGATACATGAAGCTTCTCTGCAATCTCACGAGTTGTACTGTGACGATCCGAATCGATTATTGCTTTGATTAGGTCGTACGTCAACTTCAACTGAAATCCGCAATTACTTAGTTGCCAACTCAATAATTTCGATTACGTGCAGTTTGATTGCCGTACTAATAAAACTACGCGTATCTCTTATCGAGAGAATAAATAGGATTCGAAAGAAATTCGAATTTCCCCTGTCTTATGTAATTATTTCTTTCTAGAAGATAAAGAGGAAAACGGTATACATGAATGATCTTATTCCTTCGAGCTATAAGTTTAATATTTTATTATTATTTCCAGGAAAATCAGGAATTTTGGGAGAAAGGGAGGAGAGATCGAGGTCCAAAAATCCAATTCCGTATCTCTAATTAAACGTCCATTCACCGTCCTGCATACCCGAAACGTTGAAACGCGCCGCCCCTGAACGGCGGCAACCAGGCCGGATGGCAGCCTCGTTCAGCCATTCTTCAAAGAAAGAGGCTCCGTAAACGCCCCCTCCCCCTCAGGAATTCATATATTCCCGTCTAGGCCATAACTGTAACAGCCATCTGCCGAGCTGTCAGCAGCCCGTCGCGTCGCCAGACTGCCGCGAAACGCGGCCGTGACGCTTTTCCACGGGATTCAAATTGTGCACCCTGAGAGAAAGAGAGAGAGGTCATAAAGTGTCGGGGATCTTGGCTGGTTTTTCCGCCGCCTTTTATCCACCCCCGCCGCTTAACGTTCTCGAAACTTAACCGTTTCCGTTCCCTCGTGAAGGGGACCCAAGTTTTGACGAGAGTTGGAGAGGAGGAAGACCAGGGTTTGTCATGAAAATCCTGACGTTTTCGGTCAGTGTTCGTCCGGTTAAGTCTCGCGAGAGTTTTGGACCATCGTGTTTGACCATCACCTCGAAAGGGGATCGATATTCCTGTTTTATTCCCAAGTTCCTCTCCTCTCCGTGGGGAGCTTCGTTCTTTCCTCGATTGTTTTAACCCTTATCGGTTATTCCGACAGAGAGTGGATACTTGGCGGTAATTATTCAACAGAGAGGGGTTGCTCTGACTCTCCTTCTTCTCTCACCGTCTTCTCTTCCAAAGATTCGATTAATGATTAATAATTGAAACGGTACTCTTCTACGTGATGTATGGTCTTTTATTTTCCTTCTTTCTTTATCAAATTTCTCGATGAACAACAAATATATACATTTAATGTAAAAATCATCTTTCTCTTCCAAGGACTAAAATTTACAACGATCGATTAAAAAAAATAGCGTTCCAAGGAACGCAACAACAAATATATACATCTTTCTCTTCCAAGGATCAAAATTTACAACAATCGATCAAAAAAAAATCGCGTTCCAAGAAACGCAACAAATATACACAATAAATATATATATCTAATATAAAAATCATCTTTCTCTTCTAAGGATTAAAATTGACAACGATCGATCAAAAAACTCGCGTTCCTTGGAATACAACTGTTGTACACGAATCGAGACAACCGATGGAAGAACATATATACATCTAATGTAAAAATCATTCGTCTCTCTCTTCCAAGAATCAAAATTTACAACGATCGATCAAAAAAACTCGCGTTCCAAGAAACGCAACAACAAATATATACATCTAATATGAAAGTCATCTTTCTCTTCCAAGGATCAAAATTTACAACGATCGATCAAAAAAATTAGCATTCCTTGGAATACAACTGTTGTATACGAATCGAGACAGCGGAAGAAGAACATATATACATTTAACATAAAAATCATTTTTCTCTTCCAAGGATCAAAATTTACAACGATCGATCAAAAAAATTAGCATTCCTTGAAATACAACTGTTGTACACTCGATTGTACACGAATCGAGACAGGAAGAACACCTCGCCCCTTGCTTAAACACAATCGTCAACTGACAAGGATTCCCTCCAACCTCGATTCCGACCGAAACCATCCCCTAACTTGCAAGTCAAACGGAAGAAACAAGAGGTGAAACGTTTCTGCGATCGAATTATTTATTATATCGGTCGGTTGATACATTACACTGGCACGTATTTATCGGCGGTGCACGTGCACGCGAACAGGGGAGGTCGTGCAGCACGCAGCCAGTTTCTGCTTCCCACCCCCTGGTGGCTTTTAAAAGGCCTCCCCTGGGGGGGAGGGGGAGGGAGCGGAAGAGGCCATTTAAGCCTCGGTACCCTGACTGAATAACACAAAGGTTCAACTGCGTTCAACCGGACCCCCTCCCCCCTCCGACTCCTCAGTTGTGGTTACACGGTTACGCTGGCGTAAATAGTCACTTGGCTAGGCCGCCCCTCTCCCTCCCTTTGCTCCCTCTAATCACACGTTCTTCTTCCCTAGTCGGGGAAAAAGTCGTTTTTCACGGGCCCTATTCGAAGATGATGTTGGATTTATCGATCGATCGGTTTCGACGATTATCCATCGCGTTTCATAGATTTGCACGCGTTGTTTGAGGATGATAATAGGGATAGAGTATGAAGAATATATAATTTTTCGACGGTGTGAAAGGAACTCTCGACAAGGTTTTATATTTTAAACATTTCTTGCGTATTTTTATATGTAGAGAATGAGAATTTGTTGAATATTGACGATCCAAATAATCACCTTTCTCTTTCTCTATTTTCTTTTTTCTTCGTTTTCCATTATTAATTATTCTTTACAGAAATGATTACACACTTAGAAATGATTTCGATAACGAACAATCAAATCCACCTCCAGTTTAATTTCATCAAAAAAAGAAAAGAGTAACATTCCTATAATATCGCCAAACTCGAACCAATGCCAACTCGAAGATACGCAGTCTAATTTTTGATAAGAAAATTCTAGCCAATTAAAATTATTCTAAATTTCATTCATCGAGTTTCGTAAAATATATATACGTATATATACGTTAAAAAGTTGAAAGAAATGGATCGAAACGTCTCTCGTTAGAGTTATCATGCACCTTTCCACTTTGGAAAAGGTGGAAAGGGTTAATGTACTATTAACATTTCGAGGAAAAGAAAAAGATATTTCATCTCGACGGCGGAATCATTAGGAACACGCGATATCAGGTTGTATCAGAGATGGGATATCTTCTCCACGATACTCGGATAATCAGAGCTGCCAATTAATAACGTTGCTACGAGTTTACTAACGAGTGGTTGGGCTGTTGCACGCCGCATTTTGGATGATAATGAACGAAACACTCGCCCCCTCCCTATCCCCATCCCCGATCCATTAGGAGAAACGAAACCACGTATCTATGCGGCGTTTGTGATTTCGAGATCGATAACAGGTGATGGCGGTGGGATGGCGCGAATCGGACGATCGAAATCCGACGTTGCCCTCGATAACAAGCATTCGCCGCAATATTATCGACGCGGTATGATGGATGTACTTACTCGTCGCTTCTTCCTTCCCCCTTCTTTCCCCTTCCCTCCTCCAATTCGATTCTTCCCGATCGAAATTTACGATCCTATGAAACGTTTTCCACGACGATTCGACGACTTGCTTTCATTCAATCGAGGAATTTAATTTTTCGAAATTCTTCGAGTCGATCTTTTTTTATCGATCGAAATTCTGCATCGACGAACTTTCCATCGATCTTATTCGAAACGATTCCAATCGATCCATTTGATCCATCTTTGAGAAGGAATCTTTGGAGCTTCGAAGTTAATCGTGAAGGAAGGGAACTTTTAAACTATTATTAAAAATTATTTAAACAGAGATAGATCACAAAAAGGCTGGAGGAAGGGATTTATCTTTCTTTCTCATATTCCTTTCTCTCTCTCTCTCTCTTCCTATCTTTTTCTCGTAATAGACGCGAGCAAACGATACACAAAGCGGATCACAGTGGCGCCCTCCTCACCACGAATAATAATCACAATGGCGGCGGCGTTTCAATCAGCTGATCCCTTATCCTCCTATCCTCGCTACGATCGAGACAACAATCATTGGACATTGTCTTCGAATTAAAGTCAATGAGTTTAAGAATTTTGTCACAACTGTATATAAACGAGAACAGATTTAGAGATTTGTGATTATTTATTATTTATTGGTTGTTTGTTAAAACGAATTTTCTCTAACGAGATAACTTTAATTATTGGGCAAGTAAGTCTCTTCCTTTCTTTCTTTCTACGATCATAATTTTTGAATTTGAATTACTTTCCCGCCATTCGAAACAACCGTTTTTCTTAAGAAGAATTTATGTCTTTGCATTCTAGCTTAGGCTGTCGAAGCTACTAAAATAATTCACACTATGCAAAAAAGCAAAGATAACATAGATTGATACCTGGAAATTTTAATTCAAAAGACGACGATGAATCAGAGGAATCGTTCGACTCAGAGAAGAACTTGCAAAAGGATCACGAGACATCTATCTGGAACAATTTTGGATAATCTTGTACTCTTTTATTTACATGTAATAAAATCTTAAATTTGGAAAAACAAAAGGAAGAAAGAAATTATTTGCGTCATACAATTTCCGATATATAAATAACCGAGTAATTCCAGTAAATGGATTAAAGACTACTCGGAAATAGAGTAGTAAAAAATAGTTTGACGAGCGAGTTTGAAAAAGAAAGGAAAAGGAAGCAGGGAGGCGATGCAACGAAAATAGCTAGTTAAAGGGGTGGCGAGGAGTAACGAAAACGAAAGCAAAAGGGAAGAGATGGAAGAGCGAGTAGTATTATAACTGACGAAAAATTGGAACGTGGCTCTGGGATAAACGAAAGCCGTGGTTTCGAAAGGGGAGGAGGGAGAGGAAGCGTGGAGCAGAGGTGAGACAGGTTGAAAGGGAAACACAAATGATGGAATGGAAAGGAGGCGAAATTAAATTTTTGACTAAGAGAAGTGATCCGCTTTTATTTCCATTCTGCTCTTTCCAACGCGCTAATAATAATATATATATATATATGCAGCTTGCGTTTCGACTAGCAGATTTCGATAGAGCTTGGGGATGAAACAGATTTAAGGGAGGGCGCCAACCGTGTTTGGTTAACTCCGTTTGATTGACGGTTGAAAGGCGTCGATGGTTGACTGGACTGGAAGCGTGGAAAATTTCCTTTCCTTCCACGTCGGATGCGGTTGTCGGGATCGAACGTCCTTCGAGCGAACGCAAAAAATATCCCGTTAAAAGCGTCGAAACATTTTTTGGAATTTCGACTTGGGGAAACAGAATTTCAAGAATCTCTAACGTATCAACAAATCTACTTGTGACTCATCATAGTCACCCAATAGTAGCAAAATATAATATCTAACTATAATATATAACTATAATATCTAACTATATAATAATATATAGTAGGAAAATATAATAATCTGAATATTCAAAACATCGTTAAAAATTATTCTTATTTGCAGTTACTTTAGGATTAATCAAGATTACAGATTGCACTTGATTGCTCGAAATTATAAATTAAACTTAAAAAAGTTTCAGCGTATCACGAATTGTGATTAACCTAGAAATGGAAAGAAAAATTTTGTATCGTATCGACACGTTTCTGGAATTCTCTCTGGATTCAACGATCCTCGTTTTGGATCACAGGGTGACTATATATATAGAAGAGAAAAATGCGGGGTGAAAATATTCCTTCATCCGACCAGGCTTCTTTCCACCCAACAGTGAACAACACCTGTCAGAATCGATCTTCGAATTCCTGATAGTTGGATGTTGGAACAATCCTTTTTTCTTTTTTTCTTTTTTTTTTTCATCTTCAGCATTCAGCCTTCCTTTTCTACGTCCCCTTCACTCTTCGTCTTTTCACCCTTTTCACCCACGTGGCCATCTTTTACTCACGGCTAACTGGTCCGGCTTCCAGCTGGCTTCCCCGTTCACAATGAAATTTTATAGAAACGGCCGCGCCCACTTTCTCATTAAAGCAATTAGTACCTGTGTAGTACAGTAGCTTGGCTTGGCTCATCTCGGCTCGTCCATTCCTTCGTGGTAGCGTCCCTTCCTTTCCTTCCTTTTCCTCCCCTTGTTCGCGCTCCACCCCCTGCTTTTTTCATCCACCCCACCCCATCTCGCCACGAAGCGAGGAAATTAAACGGAATTTTCTCGCGAGCAAGGAGAGGATGGACGAGACGATGGCGTGTCGTATATTAATCCATCGTGGATCATCGTGTCGCTGCGAGGTCGAGATTAGCAGTTCCTTCGGAGGATACGAGGTTGAAACGTAGTCGAGATTTCTGTGTTAAGCAGAATCAAGTGTATTCGTGTGCGTTCTTTTTTTTTTGTATCGCACGAGCGATTCTATTATACGTCTCTCGTATTGTTAATCCGTTTCTCGCTTGTTTCGCGTATGGAAGGAAGGGGAGTTTGATAAGAGTAAGTTAGATCGAAGAGAAATTGGAGAATCGAGATGTGTATTTTCAACTTGTATTTATTTTAATTTCTTTTTTTTTTTCATCTGGTACCACTGTTCGAATTGTGTGGGAGGAAGAATAAATTAGATCGAAGACGAAAAATTGTAGAAAAATATAGGCATTGAGATATTTTAATTTTTTTTTTTATCTGGCACAAATAACTATCACTGTTTCTCAAGTTATATGGAAGCAATAAATTAGATCGAAGATAAAAAATTGTAGATATGGTCATCGATCGAGATATGTATTTTCAATTTCTATTTATTTTAATTTAATTTTTTTTTGGTACACCTGGTACATACTGTCTCTTCTATGGAGGAAGGTCTGATGAGAATAAATTAGATCGAAGACGAAAAATTGCAGAAAAATATAGACATCGATCGAGATATTTTTAATTTTACTTATTTTAATTGTTTCTTTTTTTTATCTGGCACGAGTGACTATCATTGTCTTTCGAGTCGTGGAAGGAAGGAAAGTGTGATAAGAAAAAAAATTATATATTTATTTCAACATTTAATTAGCACTTGTTATTTTTTCCAACGAGATGCCAATTAAATTTCTTCCCTCAGGTGTGTTGATAGCGTGCGATGGAAAAATGATCAATAAAATTTTGAGTAAACTCGGCGCGATCGAATTTTCTGTCAAACTTTAGCCAGGTTAATAGCGTTAAACTTTAGTCGACTGGAATTATTTATCGAATTGAAAACAGCTTATCGACGTTAAATTTTAAACTATGAATTTGCTAGGATGAATCGTTGTAAGATTGGAAAATAAAATTGAAAAAATCGTTGCAAAATGAGTTGAAAGAGACGATGACCGTGCTTTCACGCGACACGTGATTCTTTTAAAATATTTTTTAAAAACTCTAATAAAAAAAAAAGAAGAAAATCTTTTTTCAATTCTTCGAAATCGTATTTTCGTATTTTACATTTGAAAATTGTTTGAAAAAAAAAAAGAAGGAAAAAATTGCCAGTAATTTAGAAACGCAAACGTCTCCGCTACTTTCGCGTTAGCCTGTCGACGCAATTAAAAATATGAATTCAACCACACGGGAGAAGGAACGGGAGAGCATGATTTTAAACAGGGGGAGGCTAACACGTATGCAGATGCAAAAATTACTAGGATTCATAGCGGCGTAATTATGCATCCGACCAAAGTTACACGTTTTTTCAACGGAGAACCAGTTGACCCGTTTTCGTTCCCACCACCACCACCACCACCACCACCACTGCGTGTTATCTTCCTCGTCCCGTTGTTGTCCGCGTGGAACGCGTGTCCCGAAGTTTGCGCGATTTTTCATCCCCGTTCTATTGATCACTCCCTTTTAGTTCCGCGGCTTTTTTTCACTCGTTCGCCCTGCCTCGGCCGCGATTGGATTTAAAAAGAGGGGGGAGGGAGACAGGCGAGAAAACCAATGAAACATTACGCGGTAAAAGAAAAAAAAGAAAAAAAAAAAACGAGAAAGGGAACAAACACGTCTCTCTTTCTTTCGTGAAAAATATTTAGCCTATATATTTTCTTCTTTTTCAAGAACGATCTTTTCTTTTTTTTAAATTATCGTTTCTTTAAAAAAAAAAAGGAAAAAAGAAATATAATGATTCTTCTAAACGAAATTTTTATTATATTTTATCATGAAATTATCGAGAAAATCGTAGTAGGTTCCAGCGTTCGTTTTATCTAACAACACCGGGGAGAGGGGTACGCTGGTCCGCTTAACCCCTTTAAAAACTGGTCTGGGCTTTGTGCTTCCCTCCCTTGCCTCCCTCTCCTCCTCCCCTCCCCTCTTTTGTTCCCGAATCATTTCGAACCGACACGTTTCCTTTGACGCTTTCCGCCTCGCTGTTCCGGCCACTTTGAAGACATTTGAACGTTTACCCGGATTGTAGCTCGTTTCTCGTGGTAAGACCGTGACACGAGCGGTTGTGAACGTACTCGACGACGTTTCGCCTTGATTCTCGGTTTATTAAAGGGGGAAGGGAAGAATCTTTCGATGAAGGATTGAGAAATTCGATTTGTCTGAGAGGAGAGAGAGAGAAAAAGAGAGAGACGTGATAAAAGTGATACAATATTTATTAAATTAGTTACAAGTTACGAGTTCGAGTCTTTCGACAAAAATGAATCGTTAATAAACGATTATTTAATTCTCTTTGTTTCAGAAATCGTAGAATGGTGTGTTGTTATGGATCCTCGTGCGCCGCACTCGATCTAAACTCGATTCAAGGGGAAGGTTTCGAGAAACGAGTAAGTGAATTCTCTCTTCCACATAGTTCGCCCATAGATTTCTAGATAATCGAACGTGATCGTGCAAACACAGAAGTCACGCTTCTATACGAATACGTATATCTGATATCGTGAGCCTCGAAGCAAACAAAATAAAAATGATCAGACACATCCTCTCTATGGAGGATGTTGAGAATCATTTTCATCTCTTAATTTTTATTGTCCATGTAATTTACCGATATTCTCTAATAATTTAAGAGAGAAATTACAAAGTTTGCTCGTTAAAATTGATCGCGCATGGCTGGTTAAAATAAAAACAATAACAAGGAGGGATAAAATGCGCTTTGACAAAATTTGCGAGGGCGCAGTTATTATCGGGGCGAAAGAGACGCGTTTTGTGTCCGCAGCCTCGACAGTTTCGTCGGCCAACAAAGAAGGATCCTTTGTGCCTGGTCATTTTTGGCCGCGAGAACTCGTGTCGTCGGCCCGTTTCATCGAGGCTGCGCGTTTCGACGAGTCGCCGAAAAAGGGCGACCATTGTCACCACCCGATTGGAAGAGAATCGTTTCGCGCCGGCTGAAAAAGAAAATCCGCTTCCCTTTGCATTCGTCTTTCACCCCTCCCCCGTCTTATCGCCCCATCTCTTCGAGGAAGCGCCCCTTCCAACCGCTATCGGTCAACCGCCCCGTCTTTCCTTGTTTGCCCATCCCTCGCTATTTTATTTCCACCTCCTTCCAAACCCTTTTTCCAAACTTGCTTGTTTCCTCGAACAATAGGGGAGCAGAGTCTTCCTCGACTCTGAAGTTTCTCTGAGGAATATTGTCCAAATATCTCATACGCCATACTCGAAAAGTTGCGCAACCATTGTGATAATGTTCAATACTCTTTCGAATTTATCAATTCATAGGACGGATTTAAGACAGGAAAAGGCTAGAAAAGCTAGCTTTCGCCAGGATCCGCTACTTAACACTGCCTGATTCAACGTCAAACTGTTCGACAATCTTTCTCAAAGCCTAGCCCCTATCTTCGATGCAACAGCTGTTGTGATTCTCCCATGAAAGTACACGCTCCTTAACGTCGTCCATCACCTTTTGGTGGGATGGAAACGTGGTTGGAACAAACAACTTGGCGCGATAATGGCTGTTATCGGTTGGCCAGTTATCTTCTTTCATCCAACCGAATGGAAAATGAAGCTGAGACGCGGCTACGATCAGGTCCCAATCCTCGCTCTAATTAACCCCTGGCTAACTCGCGAGTTAGGGTTATTACTTGGTCAGAGATAGACGAATATAGCGCGCATGTATGTGTGTGTGCCGTTTATACACGCGTGGAGAAAGAAGTTGGAGAGGTGTCGCCTGGCGTCCTGCCAACCATCCGTTTCCGTTCTCGTTCCTGTGGGAGCCGCCGACAAGAATTCAACGCGTTCAGACGTTACCGAGGGGGGAACTCTTTGAAAATTCTTGCAACTACCGATGCAAGCCTGCCTTCTCTCCCCCCTTCGTTTCCTCCTCTTCGTTTTGTTTAATATATCGTATGTATATACGTATATATAGGCATATAGGCACGATAGTTATTTCCGGGAGGAAAGTTGTTCGAAGCCAAGTCTCGTCCGCGCGACAGTTAACGAAGTGGCATAGAACCTCGGAGTCTCTGGAGTTTTGCTTGCTTGCTTGAAAATTAGGAGCGGATCTCTCGGGGAATTGTGCTGGCCTCGGTGGGATAAGCCAGATTTGGGGGCAGCGTGTAGCGAGAAAGAAGCATATGTGTCTCGTTGAATTTCTTTGTAAAATGATTATTTGTTCCTTCTTCTTCTTTTATTCAGGAATTGAAGGAAGGAAGGAAACGATTATCCTTTCGTCGATTGAGAAGTCTGTTGGTTGAAATGAACGGGTGTTGGATGCACGATTCAGAAGAAACAACGGCGAGCGGTTAATTCGGGTTCAGGTTTTCGAGGGAGGGGCGATAAGGATCGTTTTAAGGGAGGGATCGAGGGAGGCTGGGACGATAATACGTCTTTCCTGTCACGTAGCGGCCGATGGCATTATGATAATGCCGCGAATAAGAAGGATTCGGGAAAGGAAATGTGAACGATGAGTGAAGTGGCGGGGGAGAGCAGGGACGTAACTTTGCGCGCCCCTTCCGGGAATCTAATCGAAATTCGATTTTTCGTTCCGACTAGTCGAGTCGCGTTCGAATTTCTTCCGTTTAAACTTGAAAAAAGAAAGGGAGGGAGGGAGGGAGGAAAGTTTGTTCGAATAAAGTTATAGGTCGAGTCGAGGAGAATTAACTAATTTAAAAGGGGAATCAGTCGGGGCACTTTGCTCGGTGATTATCGATAACCAAACAATAGCTTCGTGGCTTTCGGTTTATCGGAATTTTTTATTTTCTTTTCTTTTCTTTTCTTTTCTTTTTTCTTTTTTTTTTTTCCCCGCTTTTATTGGCAATTTATGGCTCGATTCGAAGTTTATTTGGTTAGGTTTCGAGTTGTTCAGGGGAAAGGTCAGGAAATTGCGATCCTTTTTCTCGGATTAATACTGTACTTGGGAACAAGATTGATTATTTCTCAATACAACAGGTTTTTTTTTTACGAAATACATTAATTGTAATAGAGGTATCTGTGAGTAATCGATTTCATCTTCTCGATAATTTTATTCCTTTTTTGTGTCTTTTTATTTCCATTTTAATTCAATTCGAAAAAGATGGTTGATGTGAGATTTAAAAAAAAAAATTTTAAATTGCGTGTTTAGAATGAAAAATTGTTGGTCAAAAAAAAGAAAGAAAGAAAAAAGAAAAATAGGGGAAGATTTGTTCGGTTTCGATTGAAAAATTGTAATAAAAATATTTCACAAAAGAGAACAATAAAAGAACAATAAAAGAAAGAATGATAAAATAGCGTACACCAAAATATAAACTCAATTTCGAGAAGAATGGGCTTGCTGGTTAGCTTGCTGGTTCTCAATTACACAACGGTTAGCACAATTTTACGCTTGTTTCCATTGTTCGTGAAAATTGATATGATAGATATGTAAAGGGAAAAAGTTCAATTGAATCGTGAATTTAACTTTGGATTTCTTTTAATCGTAATGGAAAAAATTATTCTTATATGTTATTAATACAATGATTTATCGTAGCCAATCTAATCTAATTCTGCTTCGATACTATTCGTTATGATATTGATCCAAAAGACAAAATTTCGAAATATTCGTGGAAATACTTGCAAGTCGATCGAGAGAATATTCTTCTCGCAGTTCCTCTGGCGAGTAGTGAAGAAAGCTGGTTAGAATCTCGACGTATTCCCAACGTACAACGTCTCTATACTTTGAGATTTCTTGATATCACCATAATTATCAAAATATTTAATCATCCAAGTCGGTGGTTATTCTCTCTCTTTCTCTTTCTCTCTCTCTCGTCTTCGTCTTCACTGTTACTTTGCAGTCGTCTTTTGAAAACCGACTTATCTTCTACATCGGTATTCACGCTTTGATCATCCAGCGAACCTGAAGATAGTCTTCATTCCCCCGTCAAGTAAAATATAGATTCGAAATAGCGACGAAATCTTGATCCCGGAGTTCCAGTAATTTAGATTCAAAACTTTGCCCCGAGTTGATTTAACCCAATTGAACTTGCCCCTTAAACGATTCCAATTTGCCACATGGCGCTACGTAAAAAGCGCTATTCATCCATCTATCCTCTTCGCATCGATCATCTAACAATGATCGTTTTGGATCTTAAAAGTCTTGGATGTGAGAAAAAGAATCATCAAAATTAATCTTTCCAATCTTTTTAACTCGCAGTTTCGATCGAACTCTCGACTTTTAACGATTATTTTAATACTTACAAATATGAGATCACACTTGATCTTGATTGACATTTTCAAATCAAAGAGCAGAGGATCGATGAGGCAACCTCGATCTCTTTTGATGGTTTAGGATGATCTTAATCATCAAAATTAATCTTTTCAACTTTTTTAACTCGCAGTTTCGATTGAATTGGCGATTTTTTTAATACTTACAAACATAAGATTACATTTGATCTCGATTGACAATTGCAAACGAAGGAGAAGAGGATCACTAGATGAGGCATCCATAATATCGATTTCCTTCGCTCTTTTTTAATTCCCAGTTTCGATTGAACTGGCCATTTTCAATAATTGGTTTAATAGTTAACAAATATAAAATCACACATTTGATCTCAATTGACACTTACAAACAAAGGAGCAAATCATCGATCCATTAACAGTCACTTCGAACTTTTTCGCTCTCTAGATCATTTTAATTATCAAAATTAATCTTTCCAACTCTTTTAATTCCCAGTTTCGATTGAACTGGCCATTTTCAATAATTATTTTAATACAAATACAAACATTACAAACACAAGATCACACGCTTGATCTCAATTGACAGTTGCAAACGAAGGAATAGAGGATCCCTCGTTGCATTAACAGTCACCTCGATTTCCTTCGCTCCTTTTTGACAACACAGTTTCGATTGAACACACCTATTCCTATTTCCAACACCAATTTTAATACTCAAAAACGTACAAGATCACATACTCGATCTCGATTGACAATTGCGAAAGCACACACAGGATCTCTGGATGCGGCGATTTTCTTCGCTCCCCTTCGATCGTCTAGGAGTCTAGTCTTAATTGGACAGAAAGCTAATTAGACGACGGTGGCTGCGAGTCCGGCGAGGCAATCCGGGCTGAAAGCGGGCGAGCGAGATTTACGGCGAAGAAAAGGCCACTCTGGCGAGCTGGGTGGGAGGCACAATCTCGGGGGAGGCCTTCCGGAAGATCTATGACTCCTTCCCGGCTGCTCGACGATACAAACACCGCTAACCGGTGTTGTATACACGGGGTTGCAGCGGGACACCCGTTAAATGAAATTCACAAAAAGGGAGGGGAGGGGAAGGCAAGGATCGGATCCCGTGGAAAAGGATCCACGTGCGCGTAGCGGCGGTCTGTGGAGGCAAAACCATTCCACGGATTTTCGGCGGCGTCTATACGGCGGATTATATGAAACGCAAGCCCACGAAGAGAGGGGAAGGGGGGAGGAGATTCGTGTGAAACGAATCGATAGAAGAGGGGGAGGGGGGAATCGTAGGAACGTTAATTCGAATTGTCAAATATTGAAGCTACCGGCCAGTTGAATATCTAGTCGAAATCTGTCGCTCGACACGGTGTAATCCTATTACCGGGGCTTACCCTTTTTCACGGTGTGCACGGGTGTCGTCACGGTTTTCGCGCCCATTCGATCGATGCTCGGTTGGCCGAGAAGAAACTCGATCGAGTCGAATTTCTCGCAATGGGGTCGATCGAACGATCGAGTTTTTATCGGAAATTGTCGAATTTATTACCTCGTCGCGGTTTAAGAAATCTTCTTTGATGAATTTATTATCGATTGGGTTTTTAATTATCGGTTCGTCTCATTTTCTTGGGGGATGAAGATTGTAAGTGTTAAAGGATTGGATTAAAGGGTAGGTTGGAAAATTGAATCCCTATTTCTTATAATTCGAAATTTGCATTTTAAACACGGTCAATCTTTTAATGATAATGATATCGATGATATTTGTAATAAAAATTTTAGTAAAATTTCGTTTTAATCGACAGCAGTAAAGCTAAGTGATTGCACGTGACATTCTGCAAGTCTAGAGCCAAGCATCAAGTGAAACTCGTTGCCTATTATTTAAGAAATTAAAAATTTTTTAGATGAACTTGGCAAATTCGTGAGCTTGGCGTCGATCACGAAACGAATATTATTTTCGCAAGTAGAAAGAATGTCTGTGATGTCTCCTCTTCTATTTTAATCTGTCGACCGCGTCAACTTGTTACGACTACTTTAGTGAACCCACGTGTGGATCCATGTTGCGGGTGAAAACGTTATAAATTAACCAATACACCAGGAGGAGCAAACTTAAGAACGTTTCACAAACTTCTCAACAGTTCCATACCACCTTCTTTCTGAACTTGGAAGAACGTTCAGCTTTTTCTCTCAGAGAAGCATTAAATATATTCTTTTCTTCTCCTCTTCCCTTCTTCTTTTTTTTCAAGATCGTCGAAAGAATATGAATAAGGAAGAAACGTTCGTAATCACGTATTACGAGTTACAAATTTTCCTGTCCCCTATTCTTGTCATCCGTCTTAGTATATTTATAAAAAAAAAAAAAAAAGAATCTTAAGGACAGACGCTTTCCTCCGTCCGCGAAACCACGTTCAATTTTTCACCGACGCTCCCTGCCATTTTCGTCAAGTGTTCCTCTCCACGATACGGTCGCGCTCTCGCTCCTGAAATATTGATCCCCCTCCCCAGCGTCGAGAAGACGACGAGGCAGGGCCAACATCGGTGAACTCGTGCAATATTTAATTATGTCAGTGAAATCTCCTGGCGAGAGGCTCGAAGATCTTCGAATCTTCCCTTTTCATCTTGCTCTTCTTCCACTCTACCCTAGAATTGTGACCGATCGATAGTCGATCAAAGATCCGACACACTTCTTAATTTTCCCTTCAACCGACGTAGAAAACGGAAAGACCTGACGATTCTTAGCGAATTTTAAAGCGAGACGGATCGGAAGGGATGGGAAGGAACGTTTGACTATCGCTTAGTTACGCGTTCATAGGCGAGCCTCGTTCTCACCTTCTCTCATGGTAATCACGGATAGGTGGGTAGGGTTAAGTAGGAGCGCACTCGAAACCGGGGACCTCCATTAGCCGCGATAGAGAGGCTGTGTTAAGAGTGTTAATGCGACTCCCGGGGCTCGTCGCTTCGCTGCCTCCGGTTAGGGTCGATTTCGGACGCAAACTGTTCCTCCGATTAGCGGCCGTGAATTTCCTCCCACCTTATTCGCAATTCTCTTCTCCGCACTTTGTTTTTCTTTTTCTTTTTCTTTTTTTATTCCTTTTAGAGGGAAAAATTCGAATTGTCCGCGTTTCACGATTTGTGAAACTATAGGAAAGGGATACATATACTTGGTGTGCAGGCATTTCATTTTCATTTCGAGAATGAATGTACAATTTAACTTTATGATTAAAAAATGAATCGAAATGATGGAATCAAACAAAGAATAGGATAATATCTTATTATAGTGAAATCCAGCCTATTTATTTATTTCTAATAAAATTTACTTGATAAGAAATAGTTTATTAATAGTTGGAACGTAAATTGGAGAACAAATAAGAGAGAACAATTTGAATTTACCTTTCGCTCAAGAATCAACGATTAAATTTGGTTGTTTCTCTGCCTAGAATATCGGCGTGAAACTACGAATCGTATAGAGAGAAAGAGAGGAAGAAAAATCTCACTGGAAGGGATCAAATCAAATCCCCTTGAAAGTCGACGTTAAGAGAAAGCATGCTACGACGACATTAAACTCCCTAGTTTGAAAGATTAAACACTCTACGTCAAACACACTGTTCCATTGATCGGAGCCGGATGGAAATACCACTAGTGTCTCTGGTTCAAGTACAAATGGATTGCTTTCGTCATAGATCGATTGCCAAACCGACTATTCCGCAATAGCGCGAACAAATTTTATACCATTTCTTTTCAATAACTGCATAATAGTCTCAGCATAAAGTGAAAGAAAGAGAGAAGGAATGTACATCTACCAAAAAATTCAAACAAACGTATCTGCTCCCAATTTATCGTTATTTGTTAGAAAAAGTGGAAATTAACTTCTACGTGTCATTCTTTGTTAATTATGTGAAAAAAAAAAAGAATAGAATTCTTTCTCATTCCTAATTGTTCGAAAGATGTTGAAAGATGGTTCACAGTTAATCGACACTCCACAAACAAGAGTGCTACATGGTGGACGATTATTCGGATTAGTCGAGCATATTCTACGGGTGGTTCTCCATCCTGAACTTCGTTTCAACTTGGTTCGGAAAAGTTGGTCGGTCGGAGCCGGCCACGAACACAGTCCGAGAGTATCAAAGGAGAAAGTTGCTCCTATACTTAGGGAATATCTCTTTTAACGTACCAACCCCCATAAAATGTCAGGGCAGAGTTGGCAACTCGAATCCAGTTCATACCGGTAAATTATTCACCTCTCCTCAGAGAGCTAACCTTTAGCCTAGCGTCCCCCTAGCCCATTGGGCCATATTGTCTCAGCTTTTTCAGCCGAATCACTGGATAAAGCTTTCGGGGAATGGTGTTCGAACCGGTTCAACGAATTTCTTGCTTCTCTTTCTTTCGACGAAAAGAAAGATTTCTAGAATAAAAATCGTGCGTAAGTGATTTATTATTTTTATCGGATCATTGGTTCATCGACGATCAATGCCTTCCTTTTTTCCTCATATAATAAAGAGGAAAGTCAAGAAGCAATAGATTTCGATTTCAAAGAAATTGAATATATATCTTCGAGGAGAAAACTTTTCTCTCTCCTTCCACGAATTAGATATTAATTAAAATTTCTCAAGGAGCTTTGAGGCGCCAATCTTAAATCTGGCGAAAATCAAACACGATCCTTTAAATCCTCCTATAAGAGTTTCGTTCGTTCAATTTCCTAGAATTCCTTCAAATTTTTTTCATTTAAACGTCAATATTAATTGGACAACAATTGGAAGAATATGAATGACGATTAGAGTTTCATTCGTTCAATCTCCTAGAATTCTTTCAAATTCTTTTCACTTAAACGCCAATATTAATTGGACAACAATTGGAAGAATATGAATGACGAAAAAACGCTGATCTTTGAGGCTTTCCAAAATTGTAAGCAATTTGACGCATTCCTGTTTCCTGTTCATCCTCGCCCATTCGGCAAAATTAGAAGCGACAACGAAAAGTAGAAGAGTAGTTTTCCCTCTTGCGTTCTCCCCTATCTCTCTCTCTCTATTTCTGGCTTTCCGGTCAGCGCGAGATCCCGCGGGATCACGCGGCTACTCGCCGCTGCTCCCAGGCCGCTTTTTCCTTTGCCAGCCACCCCAGCTTAGGTATCTTCATCTCCATCGCTGTGTTCCTCCGCTGCTATCTGCCGACTCCATCGAGGTGGCCCGCCGCCGCCGCTTTTCATCCCCTTCGTTTTCTTTCCACCCGCGGCTGGCCGGGCCCTGGGCTGCCTCGATCAAACGACGTGCCCCGGATTCTTCCTCCCTATTCCCCGGGACGCAGATTTGCATTCGACGCTAACGATGTTCCCTCTCGGTCGTCAACCAACCAACCAACCAACCAACCAGCCAACCCCCGGGCGGCTAATTTTTTCGACGGGGAGATCGGTCCCCGCGTCGAGACTTCATCCTCGACAAGTAAGAGGAGGAGGAAGGAGAAACTTTTTCCCTCTTAACTCGAGCACTCCGCGCTCCAGATACATTATCTTTTGATAGCTCCGTTTCCTTCGCCGTTCCTCGATCCGAAAGAGGAGGGGAAAAATATTTTTACAGGTAACGCACTTTTTTTTAAGGATTTATTTATTTATCCTTAAAAGAATCTCTATCTATAAAATTTCCCTCGCTTCCATCACTCGATACTCTTCGATTACTGTTTCTTTCTTTCGAAAACGCCGTTGTTGCCTTTCTCAGAGAGAAGGAGCTCTCTTATTCCACTTTTGGCCAGTTATCCCCGTATCGTTTTAGCCGGTTGCTCGCCTTTCCTTTCCCCCATTTTTGCCTCTCGGTCAGCGTCAGATCCCGCGGGAGGGACTCCTCCTCCCTCCTTGCCATACTTCACGGGATAACGGAGCACGACGATGCAGCAGCATTCCCCGGCTCTCCTGGACCTCGACTGGCTCGTTCGTTCCTTCGTTCGTTCGTTCGAGTTCGTCGAAATCCTTAAGGACGTCGTTGACCTCCTTTCCCGGAAACGCGCTTCTGCACCCTCCGTTTCCAAGCTACAACCTCTTCTCCTCTCCTCTCCTCTCCTCTCCTCTCTTTTCGTACACCTACGACACTTTAGCCTCGAGGCTGCTGCTACTCCTCTTAGCCGGACTGTGCAGATTCAATCTTGGTTCGAGCGGATCCTGTCGTCCTGGCTGAGACGAGCGGAGGAGGAGGAGGTGGAGGTGATTCGATCTTAAGACTTGGTTTTCGAAGGGAGGAGGGGGGCCTTGTGTCGGGCCCCATCAACATAGCGGCGGATGTTATCCAGTGACTTTTCCAGGGAGGGATATTCTGTTCTTCAGGCAGGAAGAAGAGAGAGAAAGCGGAGAGAGAGGAAGCGCTGTCACCTTCCTTAACTCTTTCCTCTCCGCTCTTCCTTCCTTCCTTCCTTCCTTCCTTCCTTGTGTTCGAGCTTTTAAGGGATGATCGTTATGGTGACTGACGTTCCAGCGATTCTTTTTCTTTTTCTTCTCTCTCTCTCTCTCTCTCTCTCTCGGTGATACGATGTTTATGGCAGAGATTCGTGAAGAGATTTTTTTTTTTAGGCTTTTTTGGGTTTGGGGAAGAAGAGACTTCGGAATTGGAATTGTTGGCGATCGGATATTAAGAGTTGTTCTTACCGCAAGATTGATCTCTCCCTGCCCGATATCTGAAGAGCTATCGAAGGAAAATTAAATCCTTTTTTTGAACAGTTTTTACCTTTTAATCGTATTTTTCGCAAGGTGAATTGATATTTATTTCCACGAAACGATATTATTTTTTCTCTTTCAAAATTATAACGTTAATTAATTAATTACTTGCTCGGTCTCTCGATCAATTAATCAAGCAACCTTCCTTCAAGTTTCTCAAGTTTCTTTTTTTCCTTTTTACATATATATTATCGCTTCCAAATATAGATTCGACCCTGATTATTCGAAACGAATCCTTTTATTCACATCGAGACTTTGACTGATTTGCAAGCATTTTGCAAGTTTCGATGAGCGGAAGGGAGGGAGGGCTGGGGGTGGGGAGTTTGATATTGATTACTGGTCGCATTACAATATCAATCGAGGTAGTGAGCGCTATTCTCAGGTTGATTGTACATAGTATTACGATATCAATCAAAGATCTGCATACTGCTGCTATATATATATATATATATATATATATATATATATATATATATATATATATATATATATATATATATATATATTGATTACATATTGTGTATCGTGGTATCCAAGGGATTTCCAAACAATATTCTCACATTGATTATACGCTTATTATGCGACGATGCCAATTACTCGATCCTCCACACGCGTTTTCACATTTTCTTCTCCTTCTTTTTTCTTTTCTTTTCTTTTTCCCATTTGCGAAATAATTGTCCACGATCGATCAAATTCGAAACTGTGTGACGCACTTTGATTCGCAACGGATACAAAGAAGTGTCTCGATTATTATTTATCGACCAAGAGATAACAAAGCAGATCGATATTCCAGAAATATCCCGCCTTTCTTCGCTTCTATGTAAATATCTGAATGAAAGAATTTCACTTACATATGTGTGTGTGTATGCTTATGAGTATGTGTGCGAAACGTTTCCCCTTTAATAGATCGTTATGATATTTGAACGTGTTTGTTAGCAGCTAAACTCGAACTCGTAACTCAACCGCGAGGACGGTGAACGTAACTCAAATACAATTTTCGAGGGAACTTTCGATAAATATATCTCGTTTATTTGCCTCGAAATTGATATCAGATACGAATATAAACGAAGAACAGGCGAATCATCGATCTCGCTTTGCGATACTTTTTTTTCACATACGCTCACGATAAAGTGTTAAAAAGGATGTTGGACCTCGATCGATCGAGGATTAATTAATTCGATTCGTAAGCAATTTTACGTTTTGAGCAAATTGGCGCCTCGAGGGAGAGGAAAGAAGAGGGGGTTGTCTTATCGAATCGTAGGATCGTAGCGTTCATTTATCTCGCGCACTCCGCTCCGTCATCAAGGACGTTATCGCGGGGATGGGTAATTCAACTAAACAAGCCCTCCCCCGATTGCAAAGCGCGAAACGGGTAGTAAACAACGGGGTTTCGATCGGATTTCGATAAATCCTCCTAATGAATAAGTTCCATAAGTCATCGGCGGGCCGTGACGGGCGCTGAAATCGTTCGTTACGTCATTTCCGTTTGGACATTCCGGGAACGGCACGGGAATAAACATCGATGATCCGACCGTTGAACGCGTTGAAATACCACCGACGATTTTGAAAAGTTATTTATGCGAATCCCCTCCGTTTATCCTCCATCCTCGTTAGTTTATCCGGCCAGTGTATACAACGGTGTTACGCGGTTCGCACGCTCTTGTTAGACTATCGACGAATTTGAAAATTCATCGTTCCTCCAGTCTTTTGGCAAATGGCGTATATATATATATATATATATATATATATATATATATATATATATATATATAGTATTCGATCAACAATTTTCGTCTCGAATTGGATTTAAGAGGTTCGATAATTTCGAGCTCTCCTTTTAAACGTTGAAAGTTCAAAGCTCGATCGAGGTTATTCGAAGTTTTCAGAAGCACTTTTCAGAAACGAGAAAGATTGATTAAGATCGGGAAAATTTTTAAATATTCGATAATTATGCGTTAAAATTATAATCGATGATAATTTATCCTTGAGATTTATAAGACAAGATAAATTTATGTATTTATTTATAGATACAATGTTTTGAATTTGAAAAGAAAATAATTAAAAATTATAATCAATGATAATAGATTCTTCAGATCTATAAATAATATCTAAGTATGAAAATAGATTATTTATTTAAAATTAATCAATGATAATTTCCTTGAGATATATAATCTTTGAGATCTATAAATAATATCTAAATATGAGAATAGATTATTTATTTATAAATATAATGTTTTGAATTTGAAAAATAAATAATTAAAAATTATAATAATTAAAGTATAAAAATAAACAAGATTAATTTACGTATTTATTTATAAATGACAGAGATTTATAGATAGACAATGTTTTGAATTTGAAAATAATTAAAAAAAAATAATTAAAAATTATAATCAATGATAATTTGTCCTTAAAATCTATAAATAGTATATAAAGTATGAAATCTATCTATATATTTATCCTATAAATCTATAAAATATGAAAATAGACAAGATATATAATTTACGTATTTATTTATTTATAGATACAATGTTTTGAATTTGAAAAGTAAATAATTAAAAATTATTTATAATCAATGATCATTTATCTTTCAGATCTATAAATAATATCTAAAGCATGAAAATAAACAAGATTAATTTACATATTTATTTATAGATACAATGTTTTGAATTTGAAAAGTAAATAATTAAAAATTATTTATAATCAATAATCATTTATTCTTCAGATCTATAAATAGTATCTAAAAAAGCACGAAAATAAACAAAATTAATTTACATATTTATTTATAAATACAATGTTTTGAATTTGAAAAACAAATCGCGTATACGTGAAATGATTATATAAATAAATTATTGGAATGGAAGAAACGTCTCTTTAAAATTGAGATTTATGGAATTGAGCAGTGTTTTGAATCTGTCCAAGAGAATTTTTTTACTTGCCTTTCTTCTGGCTCATAACATGCCCTCCCTTCCTCCTCTTCGCGCAAGAATTTTCCAGGGAAAGAATTTTAATCAGCGACAATCGAAACAAGAATATCTCGAAAAGTTGATCCACTTTTCAATTTTAATTCTAATTTATCTCAAAATCGAGACAAATTTCGATTTCAAAAATCGATCCCATTCAAAATTCGGGGGATGTCCTTTTTAAAATTTTAAATTTTTTTTTAAAAAATCATCTCCCCTAATTCGTGCACAAAGAGATGGAGAGGAATTCCCCAAGATGTAAGGAATCCCAATAACTTTTTGCCACGAGTGGCAATGGGAACGAGGTAAACGAGTACAACACCCCAGTCTCCCCCGTTTCATTCAACCCCTGGAACACAGACGAGGGCGCGATTCCCGTTCCAAGACCCAACAACCACCGCCTTCCCCGCAACTCGTCAAGTCGATGTCGCCCCAATTTGTTTCGAAACCGCCAGTTTCTCCAACGGTGGCTCCTTCGTTTTGACGAAATTCTCTGACAGCGTTGCCTCTCCTCTTGGTTTTTCCTCCTGGTGGAGGAGGGAGAGCCACGCGATGAGTCGTATTTTCTTCGTGTCACGGCTGAAAGAAGAAGAAAAAGAAGGAACCGTCAGAGGTTCGTCAAGAATTCACTTTTCATCCCTTCATCCAATGGCGCTCCACGCTGATGATTCGTTTAATTACTCCCTCGAAGGAATTCGAGCCGTTAAGGGATGGAAACGCGGGGGATGATTCAGAAATACCTCGAAAGATTCGTGATGCGTCCTTTTCCATTCGAGTCTCGTTGAATATTTGTTGAAAAAATAATCGAAAAGAAGCAATTTGAATATACAAAGAAATATTGAATGATTGGATTTGAAAGATCCAGTGACAGAGAAAAGGGACATTCGATTCGACGATCGGTTGGCGACAGAAGGAAGAGAATTTTCACCACCAAGTTATCACGAGCTTGTTTCCTAATCAGGATTAATGACCTTTATTGCCGACACGTACGAGGGCAGCCAGGAATCCGGGAGTTTCGGCCACACCTGACTCGACGTCTTGCTCGTAGATGTTAATTAATGCTTGCCAACATGGCGGTCTCTTTATCGGCTTTGTTATCCTAACTATTTCCATACTAAATGGCAGGAAAATACACGCCCAATCCATTCACCGATACGTCTTCTCGCTTTCCTGTATACATACGCGCGGGGAACAAAGGAATTCCGTCTGCCTGATCGATCGATCGATCGCCAATCTTTGATCTTCGATCCATGATTCATTATTGCAAAGCAAAAAAGATTATAATCCCAGAGAATTAATAAATTTATTAAATTTCCTTCTTCTCATTGAGCACATTTATGATACGTGTATGATAAAAGAAAAAAAGAAAAGGTTTCAGATTTTCTTCCATTTTCGAAGAAATCTCGAAAGATTCTGTAAGTTCTGTAATTTTCGTTATCACATTTCTCGATATTCGCGTTAACGTTTTAATATAAAATACGAGAAAAAGACGTTTCGTTTTCGATCTCGTTAAATTTTACTCGATGCACGTCGAGTAAAAATTCCTTCGCCGAATCGATCTCTATCATCGCGTTCGAATCCATTTATTCGAGTCTAATTCTGTGATCGGGTGTAACGGTTAATTAAACAAACGAGGAAGACGACGTGTCATTGTTGCGTAACACGCTCGTTTCACAATAAAGCCAATGATCCACAATTCCTGTTCGGTATGTTCGCACTTACCATCGTACATTCTCGTACGATGTTATAATTCGGCGGGAGGAGGGGAGGGGGAGAAACGTAAATATTTCATTAATTCACGAGCATCGAATAAATCTTGACCAGCTACATGAATACGTTGACCCATATTTGTGAATCCTATTCAACACACGGGCCATGCATCCGTGGAAATTTGTCGCGCGAGAGCAAACAGGATGCAGCGGCTATGCGATGCAGATTTGCGCATCGGTCGTATTTAGACGTGGCGCGTGCATTGTTCGTAAAAAAAAAAAAAAAAAAAAAAAGGGAAAATAACGCGATTCGCCGCTTCCATTAGCGAATATATCTTTTTTTTCCTCGAGATTTATCGCCCTTTCTCCTTCCTTTTTTCTTTTTAAAAAGTTATTTCATATATAACGCGACATTCCCTTCTTCGATCGTTCGGTAACGCTTCGTTCGTTGAAAAATTTTTTTGAGAACGAAAAAACAATCCTTCGATCCCCGACATTTCAATATTCCCCCCTCCCCCGGTGTTTTCGAAATTTAAATTAATACACCAGTGGAGGACGAGCGCGGCTTTCGATTTGTTGCGCCATGTTTTTTTCATTCACGTTGAACCGCAAAAAAAAAAAAAAAAAGAAAAAAAAGAAGAGAAAAGCGTCTGCCAACATTCGAACTCTTCGAAATTTCGAAATATCAATGCTATCGTAATTTTTCTACATGTTTCTAATGAAAAAAAAGAGAAAGAAAGAAAAAAAAAAGAGTGGAGGAGAAGAGAAAAGGGGAGAAATTCACGGTACGTAATTCGACCGTGGAGGGAGGGAGGGAGGGAGGAAGGGCAGGGAGAACGCGTCATCGCGCGCATTTCGCCACGCGCGAATCCATTCTTCGAGCGGAATTTTCGAGCTGGGAGGTTTCGCGCGCACGTGTCGCGGCACAATTCTCGCGAAAATGACATTTCGACAATGAATGCTTGTAAACGAGTGCAACGCCAGCCCAGTAATTCGTGCATGGGATAAAATTCCTCGCCCGGCTTGTCGCTCGGCTTTGTTAATACGAACTTTCCATCCCCCTTGCGCGCGCGCACGTGCCGGTTAGTTATCGATATATCTGCTACCCTGCTTTCCTTTGTCACGGAGCGTAGAATTGTTCCGCGTGAAAAATGTACTTGTTTACATTTTTTCCGCTTGCTTAAAGAGAGAGAGAGAGAGAAATTTATATATTTGTTATTTATCACGGTTCTCTAGTTACTTGAAATGTCACCATCGGAATCCGTCCAAGTCCGTATCCGTCCAATTTGTCCATTCAGGAAGGATTCGTATAGGTGTGAAATTTATAACGTTTGGGAGATCGTTCGAGTTTGAGCTTTCGCCAATTTATATATATATATATATCCATCCCTCGACGAAATTTAGATTTGGTATTGATTAGGGGTCGAGTCGAGTCGAGTCGTGTCGTACGTTGTGTCCAAAAATTTAGGTTGGGTTAGATTTTAATTTAGATTGCGCGATTTATGCGACAGGGATTATTAATGGACGCCTATGCCTTCCTTATTATTTTGTGTGCCACGGAATTTTTGTTTTTCTTTCTTTCTTGAGTTTCGTATCTTTCATCTAAAAGGTGTCGCAAAATTAACGCAAGATTTGAATTTGCCGCCATTTTTGCATCAGGTTGTTGGCAAGCCTGAATAAAGAACAGTTTGACAGCTGAGAGTTTAGGGTTAGTGAAAATGGAGCGTTATACAACAACGTGTCTTTATTATTGAACGATATTTTAAAAATAATGAAAGTTTGGGTACGAAGCACATTTTCACCTCGATGGCTTTGTTATTCGCCAAAATTGCCGTGTTTGGGGTTCGAAGAACCCACGTGCGATTAGCGAAAAACAAACACACCCACAACGTGTCACTGTTTGGTGCGGATTTTGGCCAGGAGGCGTCATCGGACCATACTTTTTCGAGAACGAGACTGGTCAAGCAGCAACTGTTAATGGTGCTCGATATCGCGACACGATAACGCAGTTCTTTCTGCCGAAATTGGATGATATTGACGTGGCCGATACGTGGTTTCAACAAGACGATGCCACGTGTCATACAGCCAACGAAACGATTCAATCACCGCACGAGACATTTCCTGGTCATGCACTCTCTCGTTTCTGTGATCAGAATTGGCCTCCTAGATCATCGATTTAACCTCATTAGATTTCTTCTTATGGGGTTATTCGAAGTGAAAGGTCTACGTCGATAATCCCACAATCACACGTGCATTACAAGAGGAAATTAAACGCTGCATCAACGAAATTCAGCCACAATTATATATAAAAAATAAATATCTAAAAACTCTCTTTTATGTTTAATTCAAATCTTGCGTTAATTTTGGGACATGACCTTTATGTTTGTACGTCTGGGCGCAGTCGAATAGCAGGATGGAATAAAACGCGAATTACGGGATGTTATAATCGATAGGAGAGCGAGGGGGGTAACGTAACACGGAGAAATGAAGAAAGTTTCGGGGGATAAATCCTAGATCGCGATACATCGATAAAAATGAAATTGTATGGCAGTTATCGAAGCGTAGTGGCTATAATAATCGATCTCCGTGCAGCTTTCGAATCGAATTCAAACGTTTCACTACAGGTGAAAACAATGACAACGAAGTATTGTGCCCGTATTGTATCGATTTTCGTGCCAACTGTTTCCAACCGGGGGTCCTTTTGATGCCAGTCGATATACAATTCAGAAAGTTTTTCCGAAAGGAGTTGTGAAACCAATTTTACTAAAGATTTAAAGGAAAGATTTGCTCTAGAAATTTGTATCCTTGAAGAAGTAAATCGAATTAATTAAAAAAAAAATAGAATTTGATAAACGCTTCGATCGAATATTCGAACTGTATAATTCGAAACGTTGGATATTTTCGATGGATTCGTAAAATCATCGAATTTATATTTCAAATAATATATGGTTGCTAGCGTGTTAATTGGAGATATTGTGTTTATTAAACATAACATAGATAATTATTGATTAATTAGATATGGTTAAATTTGCGGTATCGAAGAACAATAATTTACGTTTCAAATAATTCCAATGAATAATTCCGAACGATACGTTTTGAAGTATAATATATCGTTTATTCTTCGATGATTATGTAATTATTTCTTTTTACGTTTCAAATAACTTGAACTCGTCCGTAAAGACGCTCATCTTACGATAAATTTGTATGAAATCTAATTCTAATTTAACCCAAATATCTTCGTCAAATATCATCGTTTAAAAAAAAAAAAAGGAAAAGGATTTTATTTTTACCATTTCTAATAGCACTATACATTTACAAAAACAGAAATATATATATACTCACTTTTCGGAAATTCTATCCAAAATACAAATATTCTCCAAAAAAAAAAGAAAAGAAAAGGAAAGGAAAGAAGGCAAAAAAAGTCCGTGAAAGAAGAGAGACGAGGGAATGTTCAAAGAGCGCAGAGCTCTTCAATGAGGAAATTAAGATCAGCCTTTCACCCGCGACAAGCGACAAAGAAGGGTACGGGTGGTCGAGTGGCTTTTCACGCGGCCAGAAAAATGGTGAACATCTTTGAAGAAAAGGCGGAACTGTCGTCGAAAGGGTTGGCCTAAATGCACAATGATGGGAGAAGAAGAAAAAAAAAAAGAAGACCGAGGAGAAACAACGAGTCGGAGGGAGAAGGAAGAACTTATATGCATGTCGGATGCAACCGCCCATCCGGACAAGCGCGGGGGAGGGGGTCGTCGTCATCCGTTTGGAGGGAGGATGAAGAGGCGAGGATGTAGGGCTCTCGAGGTATCGTTTTCCAGAGGGTGTCGTGTTAGTCTGACAAAAAGCCATTGTTGCGTCGACTCTAAGTTTTTTTTCGATCGCCTCCCCTCCTCTTTTCTCTTTTTTCTTTTCTTCTTTTCTCAACGGAACACGAACCCTTCGCGACGAAGTTTGACGGCCACGGTTTCACGGCCTAACCTTTCCTTGGCCGGCTATATAAAGAACGAATTCAAGGCAATATCGAAAGTTTGCGTCGCAAATTGACTAATTGATCTTTCTTCGCCGATGAATTTTGGTTAAATTCGGGGGGAGGGAGGGGGTCGGTATTTGCATTTAATCTTGGGCCGGTATGTGTGTAATACGCTGGATGGAGGAAGTGGATGGTTCGATCGAAGGTGGGCAGCCTGCCGATGCACACCTGTGTGCGTGTGTGCACACACAGGTGCACACACGCGCGTAACGTAATGGCGCATATTGTATGCGACCGGAGGGGAGGGGGTGGTGGTGCAGTGGTGTGCTTCCTGAAACACGTTCAACTCTCTCTCCCTCCCTCGCGCCAAAGTCCCGGCTCCCCGTTGATTTGCATGTATGCGTGCATATATCTTTGAATATGATATCCGAAGATGCATAAACATCATGGAACCCGGCACCGAATCTGATGTGGTCGAAGGGATTTAAACGGGTCGTTGAACCGCGAACGTGTTTTTAATCGTGTCCACAATATATTTCCATACGTAATGCGCCGGCTTACATGAATAATTTTTGCATCAAGGAAATTGGAAAATGTTGTTCCTAGTCGGGAGCGAATCGTTCGAGATAAAGACGTGATTTTAAAATATTATTTTGATCGAAATCTTAAGGGACCGAAAGTCTCTAAAAGATAAGGATAATTTCGTTAAAGTATTGAAAGAAAAAGAAAAAAATAGAATCTCAAAGTTTTTCGTTATCATTAATTAATAATAAAAAAAATCTCCTCTTCCTGAAATCCGCATCTCTCTCTCTCTCTCAACAGCCGTAAATCCATCTTCGAAATCGATCCGATCGCTCTCGGCCAATATCCATCCGGAATTCCGGCCGGAATGAAATTTCAATCTGTCGAGAGAGCGTCCAAACAGACAGTCCCAAGCGCCCGATACAACTCTTCCACGTCGATTCGAAGGGATGGAGGGGACATTCTCACGTCCACTTCTGACTTCCATTCTCGTCCAATGCGGAGACATCCCCTCCTTCTCTTTTTTCCCTTTTCGCCGCGCTCCCAACCGAAACTTTCTTCGTCGAAGAGATTCGAATATCAATTCGTTTCAATTCTCTACGACCCTCTCGATCAATCTCTCCGTCCCGTTTGACACGCGTGTGGAGATAAAAGAGGGGGAAGGGGAAGAGTGTAAAGAGAGCACGGTCGGTAATGATGGCCGCGATGTCTCGACATTTGGCGGGCACGTCAAATGCTAGGCGAGATATAACGAGATCGGTTTAACGTCGTGAAAAGGATCGATTGACTTCGTGAATTTTATATATATATATATTATTCGTCGATGCAGCGTTTTTATTCAAATTCCTTGCTTCTTTGTTTCTTCTTTATTGATTTTTATTTTTATTTATATTAATATGATAAAAATTGTATTTAAATTAGATATAGATCAGAGAGGGTTGTATTTGTGCTCTATACCCTCGAACAATGAATAGTGAAATCGAAAGGGATGGCCTAGAAACGTGCGCACAATAGTCAAGATGATCGCTTGGGACGGGTTTGGAGAAAGTGATCACTGACTGATAGTAGAGCGGGCATCATTCACGGTGTGACGTAACACGTGCGACGTATTACAGTGTGTAGTGAATTGTAGTGGACGATCTCGACAATCCAGTAATAGTAAAGTGAAAGAAAAATCTCTTTTCGAAAAATATGGATAAGGAGATATTACTTGCTATTTGAATTGAATTTATCAGAGATTGTTAGATTGTTTGCTTGCTGAGAGATAAAGGAACGGGATCGATGGACGTATATTTGGAATATGGGATTTAAATTCGAGGGAAAAAAAAGGGAAGGAGGGAATTTAAGTTGGGTTAAAATCGTTCGATAATTTCGCGCGGAGGGTGTGGCCCGAAGATAGCATCGTTATTAATTTAATTCGATGGGAATTAAATTCGAATTGATGGACGGCGTGTCACCCGATAATTTGATCGATTAAAAATTAGATCGCGAGCGCATATCGTGTCAGCGATTCATCATAAATTATTGGCTTATTGTCGGCCCATGGCTCGGCTAATTAATTAGTTATTACTCGAACAATAGTTGAATAATCGGCTTCGCGTTAACGGATAATAATAATTATACAAAATATTTGAAAGTCTACTTAATTGGGCAAATTGCTCGACTGAATTGTTAAATCTTAACGTTTTATTTCGAGTGGAGGATATGAAAAGGAAACAGAGTATGACGTGCGTCTTTTATTTAAGATGAAATTCCTGTTTGCGCTCGAATGTAGAAATAAAAACACGATGGTTGCATCAGCCAATCGTACCAATCATTCGTATAAACATGAATCATATATTTTCAAAGTGAACTTGCAACAATGCTAATGATTTTCATGTTTTCTTTGAATTCATAATGATTTGGATCTCTGATAAAACTGCAACTTTCAAAGAAAAAAATTATTTTTCACTTGCAAAAATATCTTCTATCTAAATATATATGAAGGTAGAAAATTTCTCTTTAAAATAGATTTAAAAAATTGACAATATCTTTAATCTAAATCATTAATATTAAGAATACTCGTCACAATGAATAAATTAACACAAGAAAGATAAAGTAATTTTCAAAAGACTCTTCAAAAACGTAGCCTATGTCTAGTAATCGAACAAATCATTACGTCAATTCCAAAATTTTTATTCTAAATAATCATTCAATTTTGAGCATAGTCGTCAAAACGAAATTGTTAACACAAAGAGAATTATCAAAAAGTCTAGCAATCGAACAAATCATTACGTCAATTCCAAAATTTTTACTCTAAATGATTACCCAATTTTGAAAATAGTCGTCACAACAAATGAATTAACGCAAAGAGGATAAAGTAATTTTCAAAAGTCTCTTCAAAGACCTAGCCTCTATCTATCATTACATTCAAAAAATATTTCGTCCGAATGATTACCCAATTTTAATCAATAATCGTCACAACGAATTAACGGAAGGAGGATAAAGTAAATTTTCTAAAAACAGAATTTTCTTTTCCAAAAAAATCCCACTCCAGCTCCCTGTCTAGGAATCGAGCAAACTCTGTCGAGATTCCTCTGGCCGTGTCGTGACAACGCTGGTTGCCCTCTCATCTCCCGTTACAGGCGAATATGGCCGCGATCGATTATATCACGGCGGCTCCATCGCTCACGATACGCGGTAACAACGCGCGTGTACGTTGTAAAACCGCAAGAAGCAGGTCTATCTAACCCGGGCGGGTAGGGGACTTCGTGACGAGCAGCCATTCCTGGAGTATTTTAGGGTTACAAGTTCCGGTGTAGATCGCGGGGATAAGGCCCCCGTGGGCTTATTTATGGATCGAATCCGCGAGATTTCAGGGGAAAACCTCGTTTCGAGCATCGTGGCCTCTCTCTCCCTCCTTCTCTCTGCTCATCCAGGTCTTCGATAGAATGCCGGCCCCCTTTTGATGAAATATTATCGATAATCGAGGCCTTGTTGCTCGTCACCTCTTAGAGAACGTTTCTGCCTCTGTGCAGAAGGCATAATCATTAGCGCAATTTGATGCCTCTGTGCGTTGCGGATGTACGTGATGATGTGCGTTTCATGAAAGGAGGCAGAATGCATGGATGTGAAACTCTGAAGATTTCGGTTGAGCCTGGGTGAAATTGAAGGAAAAACATTTTTGGTAATTATTTACGAGAAGATCCTGTTCTTTGATCTTATTTTCTTTCGATGAATACGTTCAATATCTCTGAACAGCATTGGATATTCTAAGATAAACCGCTTTAGTTTAATTTCTGAAATATTCGCACGATGCAAATGAGAGGATAGATGTGGATTTACTTTGAAACTTAACGAAACTTGATGAAACAACTTGTATTTGATATTGTTAGAGCAAACTATTTTTGGGTTAATTTCTGAGATTCGCGAAAATATGTTGGTAACTAACGAATTCTGTCTACGATTTTAGCAATTCATTGTTTATTATTATTTATGATATCTCGTAAACTAATTCTTTTCGTTAATTCCATCCATGTTCAATGATGATTTCCAATCTAACCTAACCTTAAAAAAATCGTGTATAATAACATATTTTTTGTAAACAATTTGGAAATTAAGATAAAAATCGACGAGAGGAAATCTTTTCTAAATGATCACTCCATCGTGTTAATCTTTCTTTTTCGATTTGACAATGATACTTTTTCGAAAGCCAATCTAACCTAACCTTTAAAAAATCATCTATAACGTCCAACATATTTTTTGTCAAAAATTTGGAAATTAAGATAAAAATCGACGAGAGGAAATCCTTTTCTAAATGATTATTCGATCGTGTTAATCTTTCTTTTTCGATTTGACAATGATACTTTTTCGAAAGCCAATCTAACCTAACCTTAAAAATATCGTCTATAACGTCCAACATATTTTTTATCAAAAATTTGAAAATTAAGATAAAAATCGACGAGAGGAAATCCTTTTCTAAATGATTACTCGATCGTGTTAATCTTTCTTTTTCGATTTGACAATGATACTTTTTCGAAAGCCAATTTAACCTAACCTTTCTTTTTTTGACAATGATACTTTTTCGAAAGGCAAAGATAATTAAAGTCTTTGCAAGGATTAAAAGATCAAAGAACGAAAGACTTTATTTTTCTTTTCTGTCAAATATATTGCGCAATATAAAGTACAAGCATAACTCAAAAGACATAATGGTGTAGCGATGTTGCCTCGTTCCTATTTGGCGTATCTGCCGACAAACCAATCTGGTTGCCACAATGGGCCGACGGTATAGTAACCACCGCGTTTTCCTTGCGATCCCGTTGATACAGAGTTTTCTGACGAGTTCCATACAAACGCGAATGTAGTCATTCCAACGAATTCAATATGCACGAACATCGATACCCGATGTATATGGCTGCCGCGCGCATAATCCATGAGGTACTCGAACTTTAATGGAGCGAATCTCGAAAACGCGTGTTCTTTTGATCGATAGCGGTGCTGTGACGTATTCTCGGTATTCGCCTCGGACGAAGTTAACGTATCAGAGGGACAATTCTCCTCCTCCTCCTTTTCCTCCTTCCAAGAAATATCGAGGTTGAAAATTCAAGTATTCGTTATTCGATCATTCTAGATTAGGATGATTCAAAAGATTGAAATTCGTAAAACACTTGTACTCGAAATAAAGGCAAGATGAAATATTCGTGAAATATTTTTGCTCGCAGAGAAAGCGATATATGCAAGTTGTTTCATCGATCTGACGATAATGAAATTTGGTTTAATTCCAAAACATTTCTTGGCAAAGAGAAAGAAGATAAGTATATTAAAAAAAAAAAAAAGAAAAGATAAGCCATTGCACGAAACAACTCGTTGCTACTTTATCGAGCAATTGCGCTGTTTAAAAAGATATGGTAAATAATCCAATACGAATATTTCTTGATATAAAAACATTCGAAAACGACGATTAAAGAAAGTATAACTAACCACTACATCAACTACATCATTCCAATTTAATTAACAAGAAAGAAAAAAGCCAAAACAAGACCGATCGAATATCGTTAAAAAGATGTCGTGAAAAGTTACTCGTCGAATCTTTAGCATCCTCGAGTATTCACCCGAAAAACCAGATATCCCGGATCAAGGAACCGCCCCATCCTCTTCATTCGTATTAACCCAGAAAACAGATGCTCGAACCGCGCGACTCATTAAAATTTAAATCCTCCCCATGCATGCGGAGAGAAAGAAGGGAAGAGAGAGAGGAGGAGGAGGAGGAGGATAGAGAGCAATCGTGGCGATGGGCGGCTTGTGGCGGATTTTCGCTAACAATAAGTGTCGGCGGAAAGGCTGGTGTCGACACAGCCCCAACACGGCCACCACGTCCCTTCTTTCACGACGAGGGAAGGCTGGGCCGGCAGTGGGTCGACGTAAATGACGGTGGCATCGATTCGCCATTTGTCTCGGCCTCGTCGCTTATTTCCTGTAGACGCCTTCTCCCCCTCTTCTTTCTCTTCCTCCTCCTCCGTCTTAGGTCTGGCGAGGGAATTCGTGAGGAAACGCGTGCCGGTATGCGATTGCTGTCTAAGTTTCCGCAAAGGTGGCCGACACCTGACAACGAATACACGTGGTGGTTGCTCGCGTGTGAGACGTCCTGCTCGAAGGGGGAGTCACTTGCACACCCTTTCTCGAATCGACGATCGTGAATGCGTGATTTTTCATCGTCCGATCAGATGAGATTGATGGACTCGTCGAGTTGGGATCAGATCGTGAAATTTAATCGGGAAAATTTCTTCTCGAGCGACACTGTATTTTTTTTTTTTCAACGTTTTTCGTTTTTCGTCACGAATCGTTCAGGAATTTCTGATCCCTCTTGGATGGATTGCGGGTGATCGTATAATAGCGCCACTAAACGGTAAACGGTACAAAATCTCGTCTGCAGTACCATTCGCACTATCACCTCTTTTCGAAGCAATAAAATACATGAAATGTCGCAAATGCTTCCTTTTTAAAAGGGACTTTTGTGTCATCAACGAAAACGTACTTTAAAAGACTTTTGGGACGACTGAAACCGATGCCATAAACGGCTAATAGATAAACCTACTTGTTCATATAGAAATAATCTAACCTAACCTAACCTAACCTAACCTAACCTAACCTAACCCAACCTAACCTAACCCAACCTAACCCAACCTAACCTAACCTAACCTAAGCTAACCTAACTTAACTTAACCAGTTGAAGACCTAATCTGATGCGAAAGAAACTTATATGTATATATATATATATATATATATATATATATATATATATATATATATATATATATATAGAATGGATATTCCTGGAGCCATCGATTAAGATTTTTACGAACTTAATTTTTTCTTAATGGAGGGAAGGTGAAAGGAGGACAATTCCTCCAAGCCCGTAATTACACCCTCCCTTCTCTTCCCAACTTCTTCGTCAAAAGTTCCTCCCTCGTGTACAACGTGTACGGAACAGTAATTAAAAACCTAACTAAGGAAAAGGGAAATAAAGCAGGAGGAAGGCAAAAGGAAGGAAGAGCGTGGCGTCGATGAGGGGGGCGGGATCGGTGGAGGGGGCGGCGCGTAAGCGGGAAAAACTTGTGGCCCTTGTTATCACGGTCGTTACCGCGATAATATCGCCTTGTTCCACGTACACACAGTTACACATACACAGAGAGAGAGAGAGAGAGAGAGATGCGCGACGATATTTGCCGTGGCGGACTCGCATGCAACATCGTCTCTCCCCGTGTTATATATATATATATATATATATATATATATATATATATATATATATATATATATCTATATATTTATACACACACATACACACACACACATACACACATATATATATACACAATGGCGAGCCGCCCCTGTAAACCCGCTAACGAGGGAACCGTAGCCCGACACCTGACCCCGAACTTTACTCTTCCTTCGACCGTAACCGTCGCTCGAAATAATGAAGGATAACCGTTATTTGATTCGGTTTGGCTCGCGGAAAATCCATCCGTCCAGGGTTCGGGGGCGCGGATTCCACGGCTCCCGTCCGCGCCCATCCTCCTTCTTCCCCCTTCCTCCTCCCCCTTCCTCCTCCCCCCCTCCGGCTTAATGAAACGCGGAATGCGAGCCCCGAGGAGGAGAACGGAATTGTGAAACGGGCTTTGAAGGAACGATTTCGGAGGATTGTTTCGCCCCCTTTTCCGCGTCTGGAAATGCTCGCATTCGTTTATCCAGTCGGGGAGGGAGGGAGGGAGGGGGGGGGGGAGGATTATTTTGCCGGAATGCTTCATCGTCTGTTGGATTGACGGAATGCTTCTGCCGGTCGAACACCGGGCGTGTTTTATTAGATTCGAAGGGGGAGGGGAGGGGGTGGGGGAAGGAGTGGGAGAGTGGACGTGCGTGCAATAATTCGTTCGTTAACTGGTGGTTAACTGACGAATGAAGTGGTTCGTCGTTCGGTGAGGGATGATCGCGACGAGGGATAAGGGTTTAAGGATTAGAGAGATGTATTAGCGTATTATGGTGGTTGATGGTGGGGGTACAATGGGCGGGTATCGATTGGTATTGGATGGAGGGAACGATAACGCGTGCGTTTCTTCGGCGAAAGACTTATTATTATTGTTATCTTACTCCTTGATATCAAGAGTAGAGCCCTCCTTTCGACGAAAATTTGGCGGGATTTGTCCTTTTTGAGCGTCGCTCGTTGAATAATAAACAAAGGGTTTCAAAGGGTTGACGCGTGATCCGGGCTTAATGACGAGGCCGGTTTGGATAGGATTGATAGGGATCCGTGTATTAATCTGAGAACTTACTGGTCGGTCACACTTTCGTAGGGAACGTAAACAAAAGGAAAATTCCAGTTTGCGGCTTATCACCTCCCTCCCCCTCTCGGTGTGGCGGGATAAATATAAACAGGGTGTAATAATAATATCGGGCTCGAACTGGGAGGGCAGGATGAATTCGTCGATGGTCTTAAGCTTCGAGCTGTTGCTCGGCGGATTCCATTAACCGTGAGGCCAATTTAAATAGAATAATAGGGGGAGAGGGAAAGGGGGAGGGGGGTCATTAGTCTCGATCCTCTCAATTATTTTTGGATCAATCATTAATAGTATCTCATTAGGATTAAATCAATAGCGGATTTTATTAAAGATTTAAAAGTGGTGAAATGTTGGTAATTCTGGGTAATCGGTTATAAAAATCACGTTTTATAGAAGATAAAATTATTTTTAACGATTCCTTTAAATATATTATCGATTTATCGATCGATTCGTCGGAATATAAAAACATTAAATTGCCGATATTCGTTAGAACTATGCGTAAATAACTCTCGTTTGGTACTTAACGACTTTATGCAATATCTTAATCGAAGAGAAAAATTCAAAATTCGTATCTTGGATAACTCAAAATACACATCACAAAACTTCAATAATCCTTTTTTGACTAACTTTTAACTCGTATATTTAAAAAGTGTCTTCATGCCATTGAATAAATGACATTTCCTATGATTAAGAATTATTTAATTATGTGTACAAATATACAAACAAGAAAAATCTAAAGTGCATCGCAATCAACTTCTTTATAATCCTTTTTCCATCAATTTAATCTCAATCCTAGACTCGCCCGTTCAAACGTCTCACGTCTCGTGGCTCAAAGCCATTGAACAAGAATTATCTAAACTCTTTCGTTATCGAACTATTAATCAACGTAATTGAGTGTACAAACCTCAATCCTAGACTCGTTCATTCAGACGTCTCGTGGCTCAAAGCCATTGAACAAGAATTATCTAAACTCTTTCGTTATCGAACTATTAATCAACGTAATTGAGTATACAAACCTCAATCCTAGACTCGTTCATTCAGACATCTCGTGGCTCAATGCCATTGAACAAGAATTATCTAAACTTCGCTATCGAACTCAGTGCATCACAATCAACTTTTTTATAATCCTTCTTCAATCGACCTAACCTCAATCTTAAACCATTTTCATCTCATGACTTAAAGCCATTAAACAAGAATTATCTTTCTCTCAAACGAATTGTGTTTGTATACAAATAATACTGACAAGAAAAATTTAAAGTACATCATAATCAATTTCATAATCGATCAATCTAACCTTAAACCTCGTCCATTCACATCTCATAGCTCAAAGCCATCGAATGAATAATTAATCTAAACTCTTTCACTATCGATCTCAGTGCATCACAATCATTCTTTGATCGACCTAACCTTTTAAATTCATCCATTCAGATTTCATATTTCGTGAAACTAAAAGAAGCCATTGAACAAGAATTATTTTTCTCTCGAACACTAACCAATGTAATTGTGTTTGTGTACAAATAACACCGACAAGAAAAATTTAAAGTACATCACAATCAATTTCATAATAATCAATTTCATACATCACAATCATTTTCAACATAACCAACCTAATCTCAATCCTAGACTCGTCCATTCTCTGATTCAAAACATTAAATGAGTAATTAATCTAAACTCTTTCGCTATCGAACTCAGTGCATCACAATCAATTTCTTTGTAATTCTTCTTTGATCGACCTAACCTCAACCCTAGACTCGTACATTCAGACATCTCGTGGCCATTGAACAAGAATTAAACTCTTTCTATCGAACTCTCGCGTTCACCCGCTGTGAATGAGGGCTATCGGTGGGCATGGCGCGAGGAATCCTAAATATGGGGTGGACTGTGATGCGTCACAAGGATGGATAAAGCGACAGTACGTTTCGCGGCGCGTTTTGAGGGTTGTCTGTACAATTGCGGTTAATTACTAGCATATTCATGCACACGATACAGGCTCCTTAGCCGGGCAGTAGCTGTGCGCGCGACGTGCCTACTAATCCGGTGTGCAGATGGCGACCGTAATTCGTTAGTTGCTCGGGACACGTCCATCGAATTAGCGGCGGACTTAATTAAATCGCCCAGATAAACAACTTCTCTTCACGGTGGACAGCCCGCGCGCGAGCTCTCTTTATCCGGCTGATATCCGCACACCTTTTTTCCACACACCGCTCCCTGATATTTGAATAGAATGGCCCCCTTTATAAATGTGGAACTCCTGAGAGGAGTTAAGCATAAGGAATGAATGGGGTCGGATGTTAGCAAGATTACGTATAATCTTCCTCGTAACGATTTAATCGCTGTGAAAGTATGAAAAGAAGGGAAAGGGGAATTGAAATTAAAGAATGTCGCGACACGTGTATCACGAATGTCCATCCGAGCGATTAGAATGAAAGATATAGAGTTTTTCATTACGCCACAATTGTTTTATGCCATTGTTATTATATCGGTAAAAATTGTTTAGAGTCGAATGATCTCAGCAAAAGTGTATCCTCGTGTAATTAGCTCTTTTTGTAACTGGATATACAAGAGGACACGTGAAGATGATTAACGTCTTGGATGATTCGTGACATGGAGTAGGCTAAAACGGATTAACATTTTCTCGCAGAGAATATCAAGTTGTATCAACTGGCAAAAAGTACATCGTATTCTCAGAATCCGCTCTTCTTGAAGCTAACTAACAGTGACATGAGAATAAAAGTGATACAAATATCCTAACGAAATCTGTACGATAATATAATGGAAATGGAACTCTTGTGAAAATTTGAAAGGTTGCCTTTAACCCTTTAAAAGTAACAAAACAAATCGTCTCTCGTTCGCATCGTGTTATTTCTTGCGAATGTTTATAACGAAATTTCGCCTCTATAAAAATCACTGTGCGGGCGAGATAAAACTGACGGCAGCGAGAAATATTTGCCGGTCCATCGGTTTGATCGTTCCCCGGTATCGGACCGCAGATTTCCCCCCCCCCCTTCCTTTCTTTCATTGTTGTTGTTGTTGTTACACACGCACGCGTGCGCGCAGGTTTTTCTATATGCAAAATAACGCGTCCGGCATATTCACCTCGGCGCGTTACACGCAACGTCTGCTCAATTGGCCCTCCTCTCGTGTAGCGAGCTTTAAAAATAAAAAAAAATAAAAAAAAAAAAAAAAGGAAAAAAAAACGATCGGCGCTCTACCGACACCTGTCAGACAGAAAATAACTCTTGTCATCGTCGCGATCGACGGGGCTCGCGGGTTAACTGCGAAATTGTCGCGTTGCACGTGGACGACATCAAAGCCTTGCCATCCCGCCCGACGAGTATTTCTTTGATCGCGAGTCTGGAAATTGAAATTGTCGATATACTATTTTCCTTCTATTCCCCTCCCCTCCCCTCCCTTTTCCCGGTGAGCAATAGGGGATGGTTGTTTGGACAGTTGAGTCTTTGATTAGAGGCCAGGTAGTTTTAAAGATTAACTCTGATTTGCTTTTTCGTCTGATCTTTTTTTTCTTTCTTTTTCTTTTTTTTTTTTTTTTGTATTTGCGATTTTATATTTGGTGACCAGAAATATCGGATTTAAGAGTGAGAATTCGAGGGCTAAATTCAAATAATTATAATATTTTTTTAGAATTAAGAATTGAATTGGATTTTGTATTTGCACTAATTTGTTTACACCGTTGTTTATCCTGAAACATCCTCGAATGAAATATCATCGATTCGCGTTTGCCAAATACATACACGATAGGCGATAAATTCGATATATATATATAAATCGAGATCGTAAAAGCCTCGACGCGGAAATTTTGAATATCCAACCGTTATTCAATTATCTGATTTCCCTTTAAGACACCTACGTGCTCGGCTCGTTCACACGTTTAACGACGCTCGCGATACCGATCCCACATTCCCTCTCACCCTGCTTCGCTCATCGAGGTCGGAATCAGAATCGTAAAACCGGTCATATCGAGCGTCGTAAAAGCCATCTAGGTTCGGCTCTCCGAAACGAGCCGAATTACAGTCCTCGCGTAAATGAAAGTAAAAAAAAGAGGAACGGAAAAATTCTCTCCTCCCTCCTTTCATCTTTGCTCTTCATTACCACCGAGTATTTTTATCACACCTCTTCCCTGCCTCTTTCCCAGAAACTTTCTGAAAACTTGGAGAAATAAATACAATAATTTTTACAATAATTGGATATCTTTCCTTCTTCATATTACATTTCCTCCATGACACCAAAGTTACTTATTTCTCTCTATTATTCCCAAAAAGGAATCCCAATATTATGTATTAAATTGGAGAATGATGACGGTAACAGGACAGCAAAGTGTCTGTCCGATTAGGTGTCTGGATATCGACGAAGGGGGATCGATCACGGATCGACAACGGAAGAGATGAAGCAAGATAGAGAGAGAGAATCCAACCACGAATCCGGCACAGCACAGGCAAGCACAGACACTTGCACGCACGCTCGAGGTTTCTTAATCACTGCCTCTAATCGGTCGGAGCCCGACTCATCAATCTCTTCGCGCGCGTCAAAGAGACTGGGAGTTGTATAGTTAATGAGGCCGAAGCGTAACGCTCGCGGGTCCGCCAGGAGCTCTTGCGGCGGCCTTTCAAAGCGGGTTCGGTGTCTTGTTAATTATTCGACGTTTGCTTTAGTTTAGACCGCGTAATCCGCGCATTATTCAACAGAGAGCCGCGCGTCCGCGACTACAGTTATCAATAACATATGACGCGAAGCCCACGGCCGATTTGAAATTATGCGTTTAACGAGGCTTAAATATTGCACGCATATGTGTATGTATATATATATATATTAAATACATATATATATATATATGTAACGCCAGATTCGCTAATCCGCCCAGCTGGATTTACGTTCGACCGGTTCGCCCCTAGCCTGCACTCGATCGATCGCATTATATCAAATAAACCCGTCCCCGCGCCCCCCGCCAGGTGTGCTTTGCTGATTACGTTACGTCGAACGAAGTCAAATCTGTCCGCATGCATTGTTATTCCGCGTGTAATTGCTGTCATCGGCAGATCGCGGATGAAAAACCGCGGATACCTGGTGTTTGTCGCGTGCACGTCGAGTTGCCTTGCGTTAGTTTGAATCATGGCAGGGATATTATATTATATCTACTCTCGTTGCTTGGAATTTTGAAGAAATTGCACTGTGATACGTGTAGATCGAGGATCCGTCTTCGAGGAAGATAAAATTTGGAAATTGAACATAAATGTCGATATATTCAGGCGGTGGCCATGTTGGATGTAGATGGCGCTAGTTTGATTAGCGATGGATTAAAGGGTTACGCGAAATTTAGATTTCCGGCCATTTCTCGGCTCTCGTTAAGTTGGCCTTAGGTTTAGGTCTCTTTGTGGATCGTTGAAGCTCACTGATGGGCTGGAAGACCGAACTAATTTTCGGTTGCAAGACGTTGCCCCCCGGCGTTCAATTAACGAGCCTTTCTTCGATACAAGGGACCCGTGATCAGAGGATCGACGTGAATTCTTCTCTCACGAGGTGTATCGCGCGTTCTAATTATTATCCTCGTGGATGATACGATGACGCGCTGTTTTGTTTCATAGGTCGTTTGATAAATCAAGCCTGAATACTTGGGAAAATTGATACGTGCGTGTTCTTCGTCCACGGTCTAATTTGCTCCCTTGTCTTGTCGAAAGGAGATACGGTGTATCTAAATAAGTAATTAAAATTATATATTTCGTGCAAAATGGTTTTTACATAAAACGAAAGAGTAAAATCAAATAATATGTTATCGGATCGAAAATATGAAGGAGAAATTGCTTGCAGGAAAATATCGATGATTCGAGAAATATTTCAATTTTCTTCCTGCTATTCAAGGTAAAATTAGATCGATATGGAGCAAACATACGTATTCCAGTGTATATTTTTGATCAAATTTTAAAGATTCGATGAATATTAATTGCAATCGTTCTTGCCTGGATTACTAATCGGCAAATTGACGATTTATCTCGTTACGAGATCCAACGATGAAATTGCCCTTCTTTCCAACTCATCCCGCGGCAAATCGCCGTGAGGCGAGTTCAGCAGTTGTTCAGAAGAAACATGCAGAGCGTGAAAAACGAGAGGAAATCAGTGCTCTCGGTCCGGTCCACGAGCGTTATTCCTTAATTGTACCGTTGAATGCAAGAGAAGTCTCGGTGCCAAAAAGTTTAAGTTTTCTAAGAAAATGTTCTCGCAAGATTACCAGGTTGGATATTTTTTATACGTAGTGACAGTTTCCCCGAAACTGTTTAAAAGTTTCTCGAATTGAATTTCTTCTTTAGAATTGCATCGTCGTAATACGAATTATGCTTCTTTGAAACTGACTACGATATTTAACGTATTCGAATTACATTAAACTATGTATATATCTCTTTCTAATAAGGTAAAACAATGTTTTATGTTTCACACAATGTGTATTGATAATATATTCGAAGAAATGTATCACAAACAATAGTGTTTCCAACTAGACAATAAGATGAAAGCTGTTATGAAGTCGTCTTTATATTGACATTATATTTGTGTGATACTTGAAGAAATATATCACAAACGATAGTGTTTTTAATTAGATAGTAATGAAGTTAGATGGCGTCGTCTTCATATTAGCATTGTATTTATGTGATATTCGAAGGAATATCATAAATAACAACATTCATGTTTCTAATTAGGCAATAAAGTTAAATGGCGTTCCTTATCATTTTTTGGATTTTTTGTCTTCAATTATTTTCATGTTGTTATTTTATATTTATATGATACTCAAAAGTATATATCATAATGATATTCCAATTAGACAATAAGATGGAAGCTGTTATGAAGCTAGATGGAGTCACCTTTATATTGACATTATATTTGTGTGATACTTGAAGAAATATATCACAGAAATATATCACGACAGTGTTTTTAATTAGATAGTAATAAAGCTAGATGGCGTCGTCTTCATATTAACATTATATTTATGTGATACTTGAAGAAATGACAGTATTTTTAATTAAATAGTAATGAAGCTAGATGGCGTCATCTTCATATTGGCATTATATTTATGTGATATTCGAAGGAATATTATAAACAACAACATTCGTGTTTCTAATTAGGCAATAAAATGGAAGCTAGATGGCGTCTTCATATTGACATGACATTATATTTGTGTGATATTCGAAAGAATATATCATAAACAGCAGCGTTCGTGTTTTTAATTAGACAATAAAGTGGAAGCTAGATAGCGTTCCTCATCATTTTTTGGACTTTTCGTCTTTAAATATCGTTTTCATGTCGTTACTTTATATTTGTATGATATTCAAAAGAATATATCATAAACGATGTTTGTGTTTCAATTAGACAATAAAATGAAGATTATCACGAAGCTAGATGGCGTCATCTTGATATTAACATTATATTTGTATGATATTCCAAGGAATATATCATAAACAACGCGTTCGTGTTTTTAATTAGGCAATAAAATGGAAGCTAGATGGCGTTCCTCATCATTTTTTGGACTTTTCGTCTTTAAGTTTTCATGTCGTTATTTTATATTTGTATGATATATGAAAAGAATATATCATAAACGATGTTTGTGTTTCAATTAGACAATAAAGTAAAGATTATTATGAAGCTAGATGGCGTTCTTTATTATGGATCTTACTATCTTCAAGTGTCGTTTTCATGTTGATATTTCATATTTGTGCGATATTCGAAGGAATATATCGTAAACAGGAGTGTTTGTGTTTCGAATTAGACAATAAAGTGAAAATTATCATGAAGCTAGATGGCGTTCCTTACCTTGAGTATCGTTTTCATTCTTCCGACATATCTTTTTGTGGCTTCTTTCACGAAGACGAAACAATCTTCCATGGACAAGGAGCTATTAGATGTCATTATCGTTGAAAGCATCGGTGCACATTCTCGCTATTTTATTTATCGAGAATTTATCGCGTTCAGACTATATTCACGATGTTATTGTTCGCACAGATAGAATTTCGTTGCAACTTGGATTGATCGTGTTCCAGGCGATTTTATTAATAGAAATTAAAATGACCGATACGTTGGCCACGAATGTAAAAGCGAGTTTCGATGAGCGGATCAATTGATGAGCCCCCGACTCTGACGTTTCGACGTGCTGTTCGTTTAATTGTGCGCACGTTTTTGAAAATCAGACTGGTTTGTTTGCGCATTCTGCGACTCTGTATATAAAAAAAGAGAATCGGAATTGCGTGAAAAGAGTGATGAATGTAATAAGAAGAATATAATTATTGTACACGCGCTTCATTAATATCATTAAATTTCGATTTGTAATCAGAAACTTTATTTTGTCAAAGCCAATATGAACTCGATTCAGAGATTACAACACGAAGAATTATAAAATTATATAGGATTACGATAATTAGAAAAAAAGAAACAATAAATAATACTTTTAATTGTCTCTGCACAAAAGTATTCGCATTTTATTTCGACGGCAAACGACGCGGTTATTGGTTTAATTAAAAGTAGATCAATTTTTTTTTTTATACAATCACGAATAATATCCTCTCTTATTATTTTTATCTAAACGTTCTGCATTCCGTTTACTCGATAAAGAAGCAATTGTTCGTCCAATGATCCAGATTCACGCACTATTTCCGTTGCACAGCTGTAAATTAATGTGTCTTTAACATACCCTTGAAATCGCGCAACGTTCTCTCCTCAGTCGTCGTCGAAGTTTCATAGACGTCGCGTATCTCGTCCCAGCCGGTAAGAATGTCTGTCGTCTTTTATTCGGTTAAAATGTGTTTTCACGTGCGCTTAAAATATCGTGGAACGACATATGGGAACGAAGAGAAAAAAAATGAAAGAAATGGCTCCACGTATAACTCGAGGAAAGAGTGGAACAAGCGGTGTCACTTTTAATTGGCGAAAATTGCTGGAAGAAGAATTTGTATACTTTTCAGGAACGAATATATGAATATATATATATATATATTATACGTATATCTACTGGGTAACAGTTAACATTAGTTGATACTTTAACACGAATATTTCTCTGAACACGACGATTCTTTTATATAAATTTATAATAATCGTTGATATCGTTCGGAATAAATATATCGTATAAGAGTGGTCGAAATATTTTTTAATAGAAACATAACTTGGAAAGGAAAAACTATCTTTTATTCACCTTGAAATCGTACAAATCATGCAAAGAATTTAATGTTCCACGGATTTGTTGCGCCGACGAAGAAGGAAAATAAAATAGAGTTGTTTGTGGAACTGTTTATCATCTTCTTTTTTATCAGTGCGAAATTTTTTTTCCTCGCTTAAGCATCATCTAACCGTGAGATCGTTCTTTGAGCAGTTTTCGCCGGATATTGGGTTCCCGAACAGGGGATAATAAAATCAATGCTGGAAGTTTTTTCTCGGACATTGGTGTCTTTTTTTTTACAAAAATCACACAACAAGAAGAAGTTGACGAGAAGTTTCTTTCTCGTGAAAATTTTCCGCCCATTTATATAATTAAACGAATTTATCCTTCCTGTTTACTGTTTCTTAACATTACCTTTCTCTCTCTCTCTCTCTCTCTCTCTCTCTCTCTGTTTCTCTTTCTCTCTCTCTCTTTCTCTCTGTTTTTCTGTGTTCCAATTTTGCTTGTTCGAGCGAATGATATAAATAAATTGTTTTGGGAGGAAGTTCTATGGTACAATATCCAATTTCAATTTGATTTGGCAGAAAATTTATTTTCTGTTAAATATCATTCCATAAAAAGGAAAAGCTAATAAGATATTTCACTTGTATTCTTTCATTGTAGTATTTCATTATTAATTTAGTACAAAATTTTTGAAAAATATTTTACACGATACGATTCCTTCGATTGTTTTATATATACACAAACTAAGTTTCGCGTAAATTTTCTCCAATTGCAGGGAGAAGCACCAATGATCGTTGACCCCCTCGAAGCACGAAGCCCACAAACTGCAAACATATTCGCCTGGACGAGCGACTAACCATCCCGCGGTGAAAGGTGAGTACCTCATCCCCCGCCTCTCGAATATTTTTCCCAAAGGAAATCTTGGAATTTCCTTGGAACGGGAGAAATCGCCAAATTTAATTTTCCCACGGAACATCGTCTATTGTTTCGGAATGTCGGCCGCGGTAACTCGAGCTAACGTCGCGAAAACGAACGCTTTTCCTCTTCGCTGGAAACGCGTTCGTACGGTTCACCCTATTTTCCACCGAGCTGCAAAATTTCGAAAGTGGAGAGAAATAAAAAAAAGAAAAAAAGGAAGAGAGAGAGAGAGAAATGCGTCGTGTAATTGCTTATCGTTCGCGAGCAGCGAAATGACGAGGCAGGTTCCATAATTTTTCCTCCTCCCCTTTCTTCTCTTTTTTCACGAGTCACGAATCACGACAAACAAAGAGGGGCAGAGAAAAAATTTTTTTTTCCACCAAGCTTTCTCGTCCCACATTCCCGGCATCTCTCACGAGTATGTCAAATTGGGTTAGAGGGGGAGAGAGAGGAAAGGAGAGTTTACTTCTTTGGTAAATTTTTATTTTTGGAATTTATCCTCGTCATCGATCTTATTAGGATGGATGAGTTAAGTATATTTTATGTAGGATTTTGGAAAAAATGTCACGCAAAATTATAGTTGTCTTTAAGCAAGTTTGAAGTTTTTTATCTTCATCTATTTTCATTTGTCGAACTTCAATTGCTTGCGATTTAATGAAGAAGTACTCGATCATTTTTCTATCTTACCAATTTTTGTATCTGCCTCGAATATCTTCGACCAATACTCAAAGATACTCTAAACTGTACATTTAATTTTTTAACATTCGGTTAAAATTAAAGGTGAGGAGAGTGTGGATGGGAAAAGGAGTTGCAGAGGAATTGAAGAGACAAAGAACTACGAAATATTGAAAATGTATTTAATATCTTGTTATAACACAAGGATCAAAAGGGAATCTCGAATTCTTGAATTTTAAAGATTCAATTTTTAGAGAGGAGGCGGAGAGCACGGTTTTTTTTAAATAATTTTGTGCGCGCGTGAAAGGAGCAAGTTTAAAAACGCGAGAGCAAATGTATTCCAGCACCGCAACGGCTTCGTTCTCGCGTCTACGTAAATTCTGTCGCCCGATTATCTACATAATAGGCGAGCGTACAGAGAATTTATCGTCCGACTTCCCAATGAAAATTCATGTCTCTCTTTCACTGAAATTTTCGAAGGAGGGAACAGCAAGGTCTTCCCCCTCCCAACCCTTAAATTAATATAAATTCTGCATTCCGAGGTCGGTGTGGTTTCGAAATACAACGACATATTCCTCTAAATTTTTACAAACAATCGTCCTTCGATTCAGATAACAAAAATATAGACTCAAGAATTCAAAAATCTCATTCCTATTAATGTGATTACAATCAGATTACTTTCACAGGAAATATTTCTCTCTATAAAAATGAAAGAATAAAAAATTAAACAATTCATTCATAACAATATTTCATATATCATTCATAATCCGATTTAATTAATCAATCTAAAAATTCTCGAAAGTAAAAATTAATAAGAGACGTCTATATCTCGGGTCGAACTTTGTCTCTCTCTCTCTCTCTCTCTACCCGCGAAAAAAGAATTCTGTCGAGAATAAGAATGTTCGATTTAAAAACGCGAATAAAAAACAAGGGTTGGGTTCGGCTGGGAAGGCGGCAGGGACACGTGGAGGGAAGGAAACGTCTGGCAGACGGCGGGTTACGTGATATCCGAAGTCGCTCACGAATTCATAGGATCCCTTTTCTTCTTTGTTTTCCTGCGCGCGGCCGTGTAACTCGCACGCGGCCACGCGTACCGATTCGGTAATGCTCCCGAGGATTTCCCGGCCAATCTCGCCCCGCTTTCCTCCAAATCTCCCGCCAATGATCCGCGTCGTGTTTTTCTTCCCTCCCCCGCCCCCTAATCCGCCCGAACGCTCGTCTCTCCTTTCCACCAGCTGGAATTCTCGACGTTTCCTCAAGCCGGAAGAAGAAACGTTTTTGGTTCCCGAAACCTCCATCGTTTTATCATTTACTCGTCGCGGATTTTTTAGGAAGTGGTTTGCGGGGTGGAGGAGAGTGTTTGTATTCTTCTGGACGCGGTTGGGACGGGAATTAAGGGTTTAAGGAGATTCAGTGAAAAATTTGGCAGGTGATTTGTAAAAAATTGTAGGACCAGGATTGGGAAGTTTGAATTGTGTTGGGGATGTAATTGGATTTTTAAATAATAATATTTCTTATTGATTATTTAAAAATCATATCCCCAACACAGTTCAAACTTTTCCTTTTCTATAATTTTTTACAAATCTCCAATTTTTTTAATGATTCTAGAATTCTTATTGTTCTTGTGAAAATAGTAGATCATTTAGAAATAGGAATTTTTTAGAGTATAGTCTCGATATCAGAGTATTTCTTGTATAATATTTTATCAAATGTAAGTGACTGTGTTTCTCTCGTTTTATTTAATCTATCGTTTACTCGTCATGGATTTTTAAGAAGTGGAAATGAGAAGATCATCCTAAAATCAAAAAATTGGAAATTTGTAAAAAATTGTAGAACATAGGAAAGTTTGAACTGTGTTGGGGATGTGATTTTTAAATAATAATTTCTTATTGATGTTGATGTGGTAAACAGATCAATATTTAAAAATAGGAATTTTGTAGAGGATATATAATCTCGATATATGGGAATATTTCTTGTATAATATTTTACCAAATGTAAGTTTAGGTGTAAGATTGAATAGCTTAACGTTCAGACATCCAAATTTTGCACTTTTGCACTATTACAATTGTACTTGTCTCGTTTTATTTAATCTGTCGTTTTATTATTTACTTGTCGTGGATTTTTAGAAAATGGAAGTGAGAAGATCATTCTGGAATTGTTAAAAAAATTGAAAATTTATAAAGTGTTGAGAATGTAATTGGATTTTTAAATAATTTCTTGACGATATTACTTAGGTTATATCAGGGTTATATATAATCTTAGTGTCAGACTTTTTATTTTTCTATAATATTTTGCAAACAAAGGTGTAAGATTGGATAATTTAACGTCCAGATATCCAAATTTTGCATTTTTGCAGTATGCTTCTCTTCCAATTTGTCGTTTTATCATTTATTCCTTATCGATTTTTGCATTTTAAATAATAATTTCTTAACGATGTTAGGTTTCATAAAAGATATAATTTCGATGTCAGATTTTTAAATATTTCTAATATAATATTTTGCCAAACATAGATGTAAGATTGGATAATTTAATATCCAGAGATCCAAACTTTGCATTTTTGCAGTATTACAATTGTGCTTCTCTTCCAATTTGTCATTTTATCATTTACTTCTCGTCGATTTTTAACAAGTAAAAGTAGGAGGATCACTAGGATCACCAGGATGATTCAGTTGGGATCACTAAAAGAATTGGAACAATGGTGAGAGAATTTGAAACGTAGTTGGATTAGTACTTAAAACTGGGATCCTAAACTTTGCAAAGTACGGAGTATATAATCTCAATGTCAGAACTATTTCTCGTATAATATTTTGCCGAAGAGATAAGATTGGATAGTTTAACGTCGAGAAATCGAGATCCAAACTTTGTATTTTCGATTGAAATTTAATCTCGATACATCCTCGAAACTCGGAGCTCTTTTCTTTTGTATTTTGCCAAACACATAAGTATATTGCAATTCATAGAACTTTAGCACATTTGAAAGATAATACGTTCGATCGATCGTTTGAAAAATAAAAAGTAGATTTTTTTTTTTAATTCTTCGTTAACGAACAATTCAATTACTCGATATATATATATATAACCTTACCCCTATCCAGCTATTGCATCTCAAATTTAATTATCAGACTTTCATTAATTCCAGACCACTTCGACAAACATTTGCCAAGATTAATTCTCTTCGTTGCGAAACATTCTTCCTTCCCTTCTTTTTTTAAATTATCGAAACTTCTACCCTTTTACTCGCATTATATATTTACATTCATTCGAATGGAATGAATAAATGAAATTAAAAAAAAAAAAAATTAATCTCTCTAATCGAGATCCATTTCGAGCGTTTAAAAAGATACAAAAGATTCGAAAAATCAAAAAACCTTTTCTCCATCTCTCTCTCTCTCTCTCTCTCTCTCTCTCTCTCTCGTAGCAATCGTTCCAAAGAAGAGACGATGAAATATCGAAGCGAGTCTCGCTTGTAATTAAGTCCAGAGATGGGCGGAAGGAATTCATTCTCACAAATTCATTCTCTCCCCTTCTTTTTCACCCATCGGGTAAGCAAAAAGAATCCGGATACTCAGTTACATAGGAGGAGGAGGATACACTGCGTAAATTCGTGGTAAAAGTCGCGATCTAAACGAAAAAATTGGAAAGGAAGGCGCAAATATATGTAACCGATCGAAAGTATTCCATTCGATTCGATTCTCTTACGGTGGAATCTCTTGGTAATGCAGCCACCTGCTTTATCGATGCTTACGCCTAACGAAATAATCATCGGCTCGGTTCGAACATCGCTTCACCGATTCCATTCATCTTTCAATCTCGACGATTCTTTTCGTAGAAACAGAAAGGGTTAATCGAAATATAGACACAATGGAAAAGTTTCCAAGGGAAAGAGAGAAATAAATTATTCTATGAGATGATATTTCGAGAGAAGAAGAAGAAGAAGAGAAAGGGGAGGAGGAAGAAATAATAATAATAATAATAATAAAATTTTCAGAAGAGGAGAGGTCATCTCTAGAAAGAATTCCAAGATCGAGGGGTCTTCTGCTAAAATATCGGAGGAGAAAGAGAGGGGGGAGGAATAAGAACGAAAATAGATGGGTGTACGAAAGTTTGGAAGTGAAAGAGGTGGGAATATCGTCACGTATTGTCGACACGTAGGAAAGCTTTGAACTTGCCATAAAACCAGGCAAACGTTTCGTTTCGTTTCGTTTCGTTCCGCTCGGCCTCGCTTTCGAAATTGTTTCCCCTCGAACGTTTCAAATTGTAGTTGCGGTGGACCGCTCGCATTACGACCGGTTAATTTATGTATTCGCGATAAGAGGAGGAGGGGGTGGAGCTAGGCGGTAATGGTGGTGGTGGTAATAAGGTCTCTCCAAGGTGAAAAATTCCTCGCGTACGGAGAGCTCTCTTGAAAAGCGTCGAGGCGAATCAGAGGTCGGAACAATGGAAAATAAATCCGAATCGGGATTTGCACGATTTCTGCTTAACAGAAATCTGCGTGAAAATGGCGGTTAAAGAGACGCTAAACCGGGATATTTTCAACCGGCCGACCAGGCAACGTTTAATTGGAATTGTGAATCGGCGGGGGGGGAGGGTGGATTTTATTTTTAGAAATTGCCACTAAAATTGGAAAACACCGGTTAAATTTGGTCCGTTAATAGCGTTAGCGTTTCAAATTATAAAGGTTTTTTCTCTCTCTCTCTCTCTCTCTCTCTCTCCTGGTTTAAAGTTTAATTTCAGCGGATGAAGCAGCGCGTATAGAGTGGTACAATTAATGGTCGAGATTTTGTCGAATTCAATATATTTTCTCGCGTATAGATACAATTGTAGTAATTAGTCATAAAATTCTTCCAGAAAAATTCACCCATCTTGAAAAATTTATGGGTTTTGCGCATAGAGAATATAATTCGTCGTGCACAGAGTGATTTATTTTCAATCAATTTCCAAATTTTTCGTATTTCGCGTTATTATTATACTTTGCCTGGAAATATTTTTTTCACAGTAGACTAAAACGAAGCGTTTAAATTTAATTACTTTATAATTTAAAATTTCTAATTTAATCATTAATTATATTTTAAAAAAACAGTTCGAATTGATTTCACCCTCAAAATGATAATTCCATTGATACTTAAAAATTACTTCATATGCTCATAATGTGTCTTAGTATAAAGTATAAATATTCTTAAAAAAATTATTCAAAAGACACGATTAGTGATTTCACCTAGAAAAATTTTCATATATTTGTATACAGTTTTGAATTTTCTTCGAAAAAAAAATTATTTTAATCCCAATATTGGCCAATGATTCTTTACATTTTCTTGAACGACGCCTCGACCCAATTCTTCTTCGACCCAAAAATCAAAAGAAAATTATTAAGCTCGATGCGAAAGGCAGAATAATGATGGAGCGAGTCGAGTGATCTTCTGGGAGAAAGTGCAGTGACCCAGTCGATATAAAAATACACGGCGCTGGTTCGCGGCGGCGATCCGCTCGAACTCTGTTCGAACGCTTCTATTTTTCCCCGGCTCGATGCTGGTCGTTTTTCCCAACGTCTGGACCCGGGCATGGCTCCCAGAAGTGGTTAGTTATGTCGCACGGTTTGCATTTTAAAGAACCGCCGACTAACGACGCGCACATCCTCAAATAGAAGCCTCCAATCCTCTTGGATCCCCGACCAACATTCCTACAGGCTTTCTGAATTTTTCTCTTTTTTTTTTTTTTTCTTTTTCTTTCCCTCTGCCACGTCCAATCTTCGGACTGTCATCGTCGTCGGTAGTTAAACCGACGACTTTCTTCTTTTTCTCTTTTTCTCCATACATCTTCCTTTTTTTCATACCCTCGAGCATCCTTCACTCGACACGTGTTTGGGCCGACGTTTGTGAGACGTCTTCATCGGTAATTAACACACTGTTTTTTTTCTTCTCCTCCTTTTCCTAACGTTCTTTTCAGAAGAGCTTATTATTCGTGACGCCGATATTCTACATCGACGGTTGCAACAGGTCTTTTTTTCCTTTTAGAGTCGAAGTGGTCCTCGAGTGGTTCTCTCGGACTGGATTATATATTATTCGTCAAATTATTCGTCGTTGGATTCTTTATGTATGGATTGAGAAAACGAGAATTGGAGGAATAAGGAGTTTGTAAAAAAGAGATTTTATTGTTGATTAATCTTCGCCATTTTTTCTTTGAAAATGCGTAAAACGTAAGTACACACTTTACGTCCAAGTTGTGTGACTGAAGTTGTGATTAAATTAAGGCGTGTGCAGGAAAAGTTTAGGGAAGCAGGATGCTAAAAGAATTCCGTTTTTTTTTTTTTTTTTTTTTTTTTAAGTATCGAGCCTTTGATATTCGTCGGAATATTGAATAAATGGAATCTGTTTGAGAAGGTTAATTTTGATGATCGAAGTTTTTATTGGAAAAGTTGACAGCACGGAAATTTTGTTTCGAACTAATATCAAAAGTATTCGTGTAACCTTTCGTAGGAATGAACCGCTGGTTAACTTTGTTTTCGAAATGATTTAACCTTCGCTCGCCTTTCGCTACTTTCCTGTAATTTCCTCCAAAAAACAAAACCAAAAAAAAAATAACATTGGTAGAACAACATTTTTCTTATCTCTTTCTCTCTCTCTCTCTCGGTTATTTATTGCTGTTTTCCGGAATTTATTACGCAAACGTTGAACACACGTGGATTAAACCATTCCTTCTGACCGAAATTCCAGTAATTTAAGAATGCAATAAAAAATGTGCTCAAAGTTAAGAATAATAGTCGCGTTGTTAAATATTAAATCTCATCCTAGCAGAGATAAAATTCAAATTCGAAAGAAATAGATAGCGACGATTCGAACCCTTCTGAATTTATTCCCAGATCGATCACACACCACTCTCTCATCCATCTAATTCGAATCATAGAATAATCATAGAAAACCTGGAAAACTTCCATCTAATTTAATGCAAACTTATGAATACTGGTTGCGTTTATAATATTAAACTTCACCCTAGCAGAGATAAAATTCAAATTCGAAAGAAATAGATATCGAAATTCTCTGAAATTCATCTATTTCCAGACCGATCGAGCTTTCCCTTTTTTCCTATTATATATTTCCAATTCGGGTAATAATTCATAGAAAAATCTGAAAAACTTTCAGTAATTCAAGAATCCAATAAAAAGTGTCCCCCAAAGTTACGAATACTAATATGTTACGAATACAATATTAAATTTTATCTTTACTTTCATGCAATTTGCTATTTCATTCCTCTAATTCAGTTAATGATAATTATAAAAAACTTGGAAAATTTCCACAGTTTACTTTTACTTATAATTGCTATTATTAAGAGTTAAAATTCGAAAAAGGAAGAAACATTTGAATCCTCTAAAATTCCAAATTTATTCTCAAATTCATTATTTCATTCATTTAATTCGGATAATAATAATTATAATAAACTTGGAAAACTTTCACAGTTTACTTTCACTTATAATTGCAACGTATCCTCAAAGTTACGAATACTGTGTATGTTACAATATTAATTTTCATCCTATCATTAAGAGTTAAAATTCTGAAGAAGAAACATTCTAATCCCGTAAAATTCATCTATTCTCAAATTCGCTATCTCATTTATCTAATTAATAATAAATAATAATAAAAATAAAAAATTAGAAAATTTCCACAGTTTATTTTCACTTATAATTGCTATCATTAAAATTCGAAAGAAGAAATATTCGAATCCTTTAAAATTTGTTTATTTCCAAATTCATTATTTCAGTTATTTAATTCAGATAATAATAAATAATAATAAAAAACTTGGAAAATTTCCACAAATTATTTTCACTTATAATTGCTATCATTAAAATTCGAAAGAAGAAATATTCGATTCTAAAATTCATGTATTCCCAAACTCATTATTTTATTCATCTAATTCGGATAATAATAATTATAAAAAACTTGGAAAACTTCTACACTTTAAAAAATTTTCATTTAATTTAATGCAACCTATCCCCGAAGTTATGAATTTTATTTATATTACGATATTAATATTCATCCTATCGTTAAAAGTTAAAATTCGAAAGAGGTGACATTCGAACCATCTAAAATTCATCTGTTCTCAAATTTGCTATCTCATTCTAATTAATAATAAATAATAAATAATAAATAATAAAAAACTTGGAAAATTTTCATAATTTATTTCCACTTATAATTGCTATTATTAAGAATTAAAATTCGAAAGAAGAAAGAAAATTCGAATTTTCTAAAATTCGTTTATTCCCAAATTCATTATTTTATTTATTTAATTCAGATAATAATAATAAAAATAATAATAAAAAACTTGGAAAATTTCTCCAATTTATTTTCATTTATAATTGCTATCATTAAAATTTGAAAGAAGAAATATTCAAATCCTCTCAAATTCATATATTTCCAAACTCATTATTTCATTCATTTAATTCAGAATAATAAATAATAATAAAAAACTTGGAAAACTTTCACAATTTACTTTCACCTATAATTAATTGCAATGTATCCTCAAAATTACAAGTATGTTACGATATTAATTTATCACCCTAGTCTCTTTAAGAGATAAAATTCGAAAGAAGTAAGCTACAATAACGATTCCTTTTTCCTATCCAACTCGAATAACAATAACAATAATAATAATTCATAATAAAAATGTGAAAAAAAACTTCCAATAATTCAAGAATCCAATAAAAATTGCCGTCAATTTGCGTTACGATATTAAATTTCATCGTATTCCCGGATAAAATTCAAATTCGAAAGAAATAGACACCCCCAGAAGGGGAGAGGAGAGAGAACCCTCCTCCCCTCTCGATTCATCTATTCCCAGATCAATCAACCCATCCCCTCCACCCGCCCCTACTAACTAAAATTCATAGAAAAGCCGGAAAACTCCCACAGCTTGTTTTCCAACCGAGGAAACGAGGCCGCCTCCACCGTCGTCGACGACTCGATCCACCGACTCACCGGCTCACCGAAATTACCCCCAAGCCTTGGGATAGGAGGGGAGAGGAGAGGTGAAATTCAAAAAGAAGCCGGCGACAATCCCGCTATTGCAGCACGCGCACGCAAACGGAGGAAACGGCGCGAGGACAAGGGGCGAGGCAACGGCGGGTGCAGCCGTGCAGGCTCGCATTACCCGGCTCGCCCCTTTCCCCGCCCATTACGGGGGACATTAGCGCTGGCGGCGGTTGTAGCAGCCGGGGAAAAACAATAGGTATTCCCAGGACACTTGTCCGCCTCTGTCATACCTGTCCATTGTTCCCCGGCGTCGCCTGGCGGCGCCACCATCGGCCCTACTGGCTAAGAAGAACTCGTCGAGGGAGGACTCTTCCTCCTCCTCCTCCTCCTCCTCTTCCCCCTTATTAGCTCGAACAATCGCAAAAGGATTCGATGAGCGAAGGGACGACTGGCTCACGAAGGCGAAAAACGTGGCTTTTAAGGCACAAATAAGGGAATTCGCGGAAATCGAATCTACTCGCGTCTTTTTTTTATCTCTCTCTCTCTCTCTCTGCTTCCTTCCTCCACTCAGGGGCCTTAGCCCTGCCGTGTGTTTGCCACCTTTGTGTTCGAGGAGTGGGGTGAATCCATTATGGGTCGGCTTGTCCTCCGTTGGGGATAAAGCGGACGGGCGAGATTTTCCTTTGAGGAGCAGCAGCTTCGATTCCTTGCTTTGAAGTAAAAAAAAAAACGTTGGGGATGGAGCGGATGCGGCTGATGTAAGAGGAGAGGGAGTGGTTGATATGCTGAGCGATAATTCGTTTGTTTTTTTCTGTTTCTTTCCTTTATCGAAAAGACGGAAATTTTAAGAATTTTTAGAGAAATTTTGCATCTTATACCGGCCGAAATAAATTTTTATTATTGTTTGGATGAGACGATCGTTGATTTACTTTGTACGGAGGAATATTCCTTGTTGATATCGAGAAATTCATCGGAGGGAGGAAGTTCCAACAAAAATTGTAGTTTTAGGGGAGAAGTTGGATCGTTGGATGAGAAATCGTCTTTCCAAGATAAACACGGGCCCTCGTTAAATCGAGCACACGGTTGGTTATGTCGAAGTTCATTGTTTTCTTTCTTTCGGGGATTTGCCGGCCAACGGTTCGATTAATCTATTTGTCAGAGTCAACTTTCCCGACATTCGAACTTTCAAGATCAAATGTTTTTTTTCCATCCAAACTGTGCTCCGTCCAACTGAGTTTTCATTTTTTTTTTTTTCCCAAGTCTTCTTGCTTAATTCTATATATATATATATATAGAAAAACAAGAACTCGTATTTCTATCGAGGGCAATTAAATGGCTTTTCAACACCGTTGATCACTTTCATAATTAATCTTCCAATATTCGCACACAGTTGCCGAGTAGTTGTCGGCGTCGTTTAATTGGATATATCCTTTTACCGTTCCAACTTCTTAATCTCATACCATTCAATTACACCTTACTGTTCATCTGATGGAAAGAAGTCTGGGATCCTCCTGTTTTCCACTTCAGACGCTTTGTTCACTCAATCCTGACACCATACAATCTCATACAATTTGTATGTATTTAAAATTATCTTTTTTGAAACTTAGTTAATTATTTTGATAATATCTCTGGCTTATACAATTTTCTTTCTTTCTTCCACGTCCATGCTAATGCATCGAGATTCCGAATCAGTGACGAATACTATCGTAAAAAGGAAAATTTCTTTTCCCATTAGTGCAATATCACAGTAAAGCATGTAAAAATTGGAAGAATTACAACGATAAGATAGAAATGAATCTTGTCTGCGATCTTAATTTCGAGAGGAATAATTTCAAAAGAGAGAGAGAGAGAGAGCAACATTTTTTAAGCGCGATAGGATGCGTAATCTTGCGCTCGAATACACCAATAGCTCGTAATTGGACGGCGCGAGAGGCTCTATGCGTTGGAATTCTTCCGGCATAATACAGCTCTCGACGGCAAATAACGCCGATAACAGATTATAAGCCAGTTCCACGCTATTAAATTATACGCCGGTATCGCTTTAATCCCGTTTTAATTTCTGTATCATTGCCGCTCATTCAGTCGCGTCACGAACCACCCGGTCCACCATCCACCGATTTATTCCGTGGAACGTCGTAACCGTGTTACGTGCCGGCTCTAATTATTTCCAGACCTACGAGTTCCGTCGAAACGTATTGATAATTCGATCAGCCGGCCCGGATTTTACGTAATACATAATTTTTTATCCAATCGGATATCTCATCATATCTCATCGGTGCGTCCCATCTTCCACATTTTCTTTCGAAGGGACGAATTATAGAAAAAAGAAGACAGAATCTCGGAATACCAAAATATAGGGTGTCTCAAAATTAATGCAAGAGTCGAATTTGCCGCCATTTTTACATCAAGTTGTTGGCAAGCCTGGAAAAAAGAACAGTTTGACAGCTGAGAGTTTAGGGTTAGTGAAAATGGAGCGTTATACAACAACGTGTCTTTATTATTGAACGATATTTTAAAAATAATGAAAGTTTGGATATGAAGCACATTTTCACCTCGATGGCTTTGTTGATCGCCAAAATTGCCGTGTTTGGGGCTCGGAGAACCCACGTGCGATTAGCGAAAAACAAACGCACCCACAACGTGTCACTGTTTGGTGCGGATTTTGGCCAAGAGGCGTCATCGGACCATACTTTTTCGAGAACGAGGCTGGTCAAGCAGCAACTGTTAATGGTGCTCGATATCGCGACACGATAACGCAGTTCTTTCTGCCGAAATTGGATGATATTGACGTGGTCGATACGTGGTTTCAACAAGACGATGCCATATGCCATACAGCCAATGAAACGATTCAATCACCGCACGAGACATTTCCTGGTCGTGTATTCTCTCGTTTCGATGATCAGAATTGGCCTTCTCGATCGTGTGATTTAACGCCATTAGATTTCTTCTTGTGGGGTTATTCGAAGTGAAAGGTCTACGTCGACAATCTCACAACCATACGTGCATTACAAGAGAAAATTAAACGCTGCATCGACGAAATTCAGAATTATACAGAAAGATGATGAAAAATTTGGACAAAAGGCATATAATTCACTTAAAAAATGCGTTAATTTTGGGACACCCTATAGAAACATTTCGATCTTCTCCTCGAAATCGATAACGAGCTAAAAATTGCCTATTGCCTCGAATTGCCTCCAAATTGCCCCTCCCAAATGTGATTGAATTCACCTTCATGAAATGCCATAGAAACTTGCAAGCATATCGGGAGCATGGTCCAATTAAACGATATTCATATAATTCACTTAAAAAATGCGTTAATTTTGGGACACCCTATGGAAACCATTTCGATCTTCGAAATCGATAACGACTTAAAAATTGCCTATTGCCTCGATCCAAATTGCCCCTGCCAAATGTGATTGAATTCACCTTCATGAAATGCCATAGAAACTTGCAAGCATATCGGGAGCATGGTCCAATTAAACGATATTCATATAATTCACTTAAAAAATGCGTTAATTTTGGGACACCCTATAGAAACTATTTCGATCTTCTCCTTGAAATCGATAACGACCTAAAAATTGCCTATTGCCTCGATCCAAATTGCCCCTGCCAAATGTGATTGAATTCACCTTCATGAAATGCCATAGAAACTTGCAAGCATATCGGGAGCATGGTCCAATTAAACGATATTCCCCTTGACGCGCGAGAAACGCGGAGACTGTGGGGAGGTTTCCCGTTTCGATCGAGTCGAAAATAGAGAGAGAGAGAGTCGAAATTCCCCGTTCGTCATCATTCGGGCTAATTATTAACATTACAACAAGGACGAGGGTATCGAGCCCGTGCCCCATTCACCACTCGCGTCCGGCCTATTATCTCGGTCAGCTGGACTGTATAATTGCCGCCTAATGATCTCCTCCGAATTATTGACCACATCCCACTGTTAAGTAGACCATCGTGTCGCGCACGCTTTAATAACGTTACGACGCGCGAACAGATATTGGCTCAGCCGGTATACTTCACCACCGCTCACTGTTTATTATCCGTCCGGTTCGCCGCCCTCCTCCAACGTCAATTATCCCCCTCCCCCGCCACAGTCCACGGTGAAATTAATGCGGCAAAGCTCTCCAGGAATTCTCCATGGATTCGAAAGCAATATTGTGCCTACAAACGTGACGCTGCACGTGATAATCGCGGATACGTGAATCGTCCAAGTCGAATGCAATTATCATCGTTGCTGCCTATGGTATCTCGATCTTCTTCTCGATCTTTTTCAGAATGAGAGAATAGAATCGCGATTTTCGAGAATATTCTCGACGAACGTCTTTTTCTTTTGCCACGATTCTAATTGAATCTCGAAAGTGATGCCATTTAATGATCGATCGGTATCAGTCGATAACGGAACGTTAATTTCGACTGGTCTTCTTTATCGATAGAGCAAAGAAAAATAATTGAATCTCGAAAGTGATGCCATTTAACGATCGATCGGTATCAGTCGATAACGGAACGTTAATATCGACTGGTCTTCTTTATCGGTAGAGCAAAGAAAAATGGAAACGAAACGGTTAAACAATTGTACGGTGAAATTAACTTTTGGAATCTACTGGAGAAGATGGTACGCTTCCTTTAGCACAACCTTTGGCGGGCAATGATCGCGAGGGATTCTCCATTGGGAAGATAATCGTGGCCTATCGGACGACCTTAACGAGATTTCAACCGCGTTATTCTTCCACCTTCGTTGCAATTAACCCGCTATTGGCTACGGCTAATGCGGCGGTTTGGTTTCATTTCGCGGCGGCTAATCTGCCAGCCAGATTCATCGATTAATTCGGCGGAGCAAGAATTCCCTCCGCTTTGATTTTGTTCTATTTGTAACTCGATAATAAGAACAATAAGAAAGGAGAATCTCTTGTTAAAGGATTATTGTCCCATTCTCACCTTCCTTGATTTAATTAATGACCTCGTTCCGTGACTCAACTTAAGATCGTCAACTTAAGATTGATTTTTCGTGACTGAAAACTAACCAATTCCAAGAAGAAGAAAAAAAAGAAGAGAAAGAGAATATAATAACAGATCAAACGAAATCATCGATTAAAACTCGCGGAGAGAATTAAAATCGAGTTCGAGTGCAATTTGAACAGATATTCGAAAATATTCTTTTCGAATCGATCGACAATCCCCCAAACTCGGGCACGAATTATTGGCGGTGAAATCACGGCTGCCTGTATCGGATCCGCGATAGCAACGCGTCGGCGGACGAGACAATCGGGTTTCGATGACGTCGGTCGAAACGGACGCGGAGAGGGAGGAGGAGGAGGAGGAGGAGCAGGGAGGTGGAGGGAGGGCAAGCACAATAAGTATCGTTTTCCATCCGACGATCCATCCGAGGGATGGAGGGAGAGGAGGGGGGCGGGACAAGGCGACCGAGCCGCCCGGATCGACGGGGGCTTAATTAGCGAATTAATTAAACGCCAATGAAACAGCGGGCCAATATCTTTCGTCCCGAAAGCCGCATAATGCTCTCCCACTCCCTCATTCTGCCGGTGACGCGGCAAACTGGAGCACGAATAATCGGCGACAATTAAATGGTAGACCGGCTCCCGATCAATTTTCCGCCCCGCGGATCTGCGGCCTGCGCCTCGGTTACCTGAGATCGCGATACCAAAATCCGTCACCGGCCTCCTCCGCTCGGCCAATATTCGTTTCGTTGCTCCTCGCGTGCAGGATGATCGACCCAGCCATTTAGTCGTCTCTATTTATTATTATTATTATTATTGTTATTGTTGTTGTTGTTGTTATTATTATTATTGTTGTTGTTATTGTTATTAGGATTTGATATACTTCGCCTTTCGAGAATATCTGAATTTTTGAAATAGGAATTTTAATTTTTATCCACGTTTCTTTCGAAATTCAAGAGGATTCTCTCGTCAAGGATCTTGAGGATTCTTTGAAGGGATTATTATTATTATTGTTGTTGTTGTTATTGTTAGACTTTGATATACTCCATCTTTCGAGAATATCTGAATTTCAGAAATAGGAATTTTAATTTTTATCTACGTTTCTTTCGAAATTCAAGAGGATTCTCTCGTCAAGAATCTTGAGGATTCTTTGAAGGGATTATTATTATTATTGTTGTTGTTATTGTTAGACTTTGATGTACTCCGCATTTTGAGAATATCTGAATTTCTGAAATAGGAATTTTAATTTTTATCCACATTTCTTTCGAAATTCGGGAGGATTCTCTCGTTGAGGATGGATCTCAGGGATGCTTTGAGGGGATTATTATTATTGTTGTTGTTATTGTTGTTGTTGTTGTTGTTGTTAAAGTTTAATGTATTCCGCCTTTCGAGAATATCTGAATTTCTGAAATAGGAATTTTAATTTTTATCCATGTCTCTCGAAATTCGGGGGATTCTCTCGAGGATCAATCTTGAGGGTTCTTTGAGGGGATTATTATTATTGTTGTTGTTGTTGTTGTTAGAGTTTGATGTACTCCGTCGAAGAATTTCTGAATTTCTGAAATAATAATTTTAATTTTTATCCACACCTCTCGAAATTCAGGAGGAATTTTCTCTCGTTGAGGATTGATCTGGGGGATTCTTTGAGAGGATTATTATTATTGTCTCGAAATTCGAGAGGATTCTTTCGTTGAGGATTGATCTTGAAGATCCTTTGAGAGGATTATTATTATTATTATTATTATTATTGTTGTTGTTATTCTTGTTATTATAGTTTATATACTGCGCCTTTCGAGAATATCTAAATTTCTATAGGAATAGCAATTTTAATTTTTGTACAGGCTGCCGATCAATTTTTCAATCCGTGAATTTGTGACGTGTGCCTCAGATATATATCTGAGATCGCGATCCAAATCCGTCATCAATTCACGCGTCCCCCTCTAACTGGATTGGCCAATCGGCATTCGGTTTGCCAATTGTGTAGGTGTTTGGATGCTCAATCCATTATTATTGTTGTTATTATTATTATTATCAGGGTTCGATGCACTGTGCCTTTCGAGAATATCTGAATTTCAGAAATAGGAACTTTAATTTTGATCCACGCCTCTCTCAAAATTCTCTCCCTCGTCGAGGATCGATCTCAGGGATCCTTTGAGTGGATTATTATTATTGTTATTATTAGTAGAGTTCGATGTACTTCACCTTTCGAGAATATCTGAATTTCAGAAATAGGAACTTTAATTCTTATCCACGCCTCTCTCGAAATTCGAAAGGATTCTCTCTCTCCCTCGTCGAGGATCCTTTCGAATGGATAAGATAGAGGAGAGAAAGAATTGAATGCACGATCGAATCTTCCCACCGTTGATATATCCATCATCGCTATCGACCGATTTCCCCCAAAAAAGATGTTGGAGCCAGCCAAGTGAACAACGTTTCAACTCACGTGCGTGTATCTACGTACCATCTACCTCGACGTATATTTCCTTCCCCCTCTCCCTCTCCTCCCCTTCCCTCCACGTAGAACGCGTCAACGGTGGCGGCTGATAAGAATCTGAAAATCGTGCGAACACATCGATCGTCCTACTTTCGATTCGCGACGCGCCGAGGAGAGAGAAGAGAACAGAGGAGGAGGGGGAGAGAGAAGTCCGCGCGGCGAGTCGAGGCGATTGATGCCCACCCTCTCGTACTCGAGAACGCGCGTTTGTTTCACCGCTTTCGGCCAGATTTATCGGGGTTTAAGAATGGCTCGATTCGATTACGTTCGCGACGGAAGGCCACCCTCTTGGTGTTTTGTCCTTTCGCCAGGAAGAAGGAAAGATTTAAGCCAGTGGCGGCCAGTGTCCAGGGCGACGGTTTAATGGCGTTTGTCGGGAAATTACGAGATAAACAGGGATTATTCGAGCGCCTCTCCTTCGAACGCTCCCCGTCGAAGAAAATTTACTGTTATTGTAGTCCGTTCGGTATTAGGGGGTGGAAGAACGTTGACGCGAGTTTTTTGGATTGAACGAGAAGAGTTTTCCAAAGGAAATTTCATTCAGGATGTTCTGGATGAAGGTGAGTGAGAAGAGATAAGGGGGAGGGGGGATGGCGTGGCAAGTTTCGAATTAAAAATTTGTCTTTTTGAGAAGAATTATATTTATTTTTAATTACGTAGAAACACGTTGGCAAGTGGAATTATGAAGTTTCGATACTTTTCGAGAAGAAATAATTCTAAAATCTCTTGTAACTTTGTGTATTTAAATTTTTCGTTTAAATTCGATAAAACGAGACGAAAATTAATCGTGAAAAATATATCGTGTACATCGCGTCGCTTATCTCTGATATTGCGGGATTAAAAATTGGAACGAAAATTGACCGATGAAAAACATGGATAAAAATATTAATAATCCTTCCCTAGATATCAATTTTTATAACACGAGACGAGTGTAAATTTCACGAGATTTTTCGAGTTCCGTTCCGTTTCTTTTCCGTTAATTCCGTGTAATTCCACTACGTGTTTATATAAATTAAAAAAAAAGAAAGAAACATAAAGAGAGAGAAAAAGAGAGAGAGAGAATCTCGGACAAGAACAGAACATCGGAAATGAACGTAAATGGGAAACAACTGGTGGAGCAAAACAATTGGTCGAATATCTGGCGATGTGAAAAAAAAGTTTGTTCCTTGCGCGCTGCGTTTGAAAAAAAAAAAAGAGAAAAAGGAAAGAAGGAAAGAAAAAAATCTCGCACACGGCGATGATTCGAGCCATTTAATGACATCAAAGAGATTCCATTAATCGTTGTTCTCTCGCCTCGTTTCATAGAGGAACGGAAGAGAGGTGGGGAGAGGAGGAGGGGGAGAACCTTTTATTTCTTCCTCCTTTTCACCTCGTTTCAATTTATCGTTGACATAAATGCGACCGTGATATTCATTACGGCGAAATTGTCTTAACGATAATATGTCGACGTGGAGGAGCGCGGCTGTTTCAATTTCTCTGTCTGTTTCCGCCTCTTCTCTCTCTCTCTTTCTCTCTTTTCCTCCCTTACCGCCATCCAGCCAACCGGATTTTTTAAATACTGGAACGAAGCTCTGTTTCACGCCTTCTTCGTTCATTAAAGTCGATGGCGTGATCCAGCCAGGATCAATGCGATCGCGGGAAAACGTTTTCACGCACGAGTGCTCCTCTTTTAAGGGCACTCGGAATTCTTTTTTCCCCTCTCGCTTTTTTTTCCCCTTTTCTCTTTTAATTCTCGGGCTATTTCTGTTTTTTTTTCTTTTTTTTTTTTTTTTCACGTGGATACGTGAGCTTGCCAGGTTTAGAATATTTTATGGACTGGAAACGGAAACTGGGAGGGGGGAGGGGAGGAAAATTTTTCTCGAAATCGTTTTAGAATTTGATTTTTAAAAAGAGGAGAGGGAGGGAATTTTATTTCGAAGAATTCAGGAAATGATAAAATTTCTCGCTAAAAGAGCCCAACTTATACTTCGATATATTCGAAACGAATTGGTCGACGCATCGTCTTCTTGGCGGCCATCGAAAAGTAATCAGTATCACGGAAATAAAAAAAGATGTTTAACGATAGATCGTTCGCGGCCCTTGGAAATTTACCTTGCAAAGTTAGAAGATCTTCCTTTTTTCCTTTCTTTCCCCCCTCTTCTTTTTGCCGAGACCATTCGCCGAGAAATTGAGGAACGTTTTAAAAAAGTTGGCCGCTCGAAAAATAAAGGATCGTAGCCGAGGTTTACCCGGGAAGATAAACTTGCTCCTTTTCAAGTTTCATCTCGATGATGAAACTTCCTCTCCCTCCTCGTCCGGAGGCGACGACGAATCAATCGATAAACAACGTTAATCGCATTATAATCAAAATATTTCCTCGACCGATAATCAGCGATACGTATTCACGGCCCGTATTCCCTCCCCCACTGGCCAATGAATTATGCAGAGCCTATCCCGCTGTATAATTTTTATTAACGACGCCACTTCTAATCCCATAGCCCGTGTCGCGTGCACCCAATCAGAGAGCAAAAGAAACCTCTGTGTGTTTCCTCCGTGCCTCGAATATTGATTATCATACACAATCTCATTATTCTCCGCGGTTTCCTTATTCTTTTATCCTTTTCTTTCTTCCTCCTCCTCTTCTTCTTCTTCTTCTTTCAGCCAACTTCTTTCTCGTCTCAAGAAAGAGAACCTCCTATTATCAAACCGTGAACCGTCCTATTAACGAAACGTTAAAGAAAGAAAGAAGTCAAATTTGGAGGTTAATTTTGAAGAAACTCCTTTCATTCATCTGATAGATTTCCATTGATCCAATTGGGACAATTAGAAACGTAAGAAAGTGTCAGTAAAGTAAATCATCCCCTTAAGGAAAGGAGTCAAGTTTGGAGGTTAATTTTGAAGAAATTTCTCGCGATTTCATTCATCTGATGGATTTCCATTGATCCAATTGGGACAATTAGAAACGTAAGAAAGTGTTAGTAAAGTAAATCATCCCCTTAAAAAGAGGAGGGAGAAATTTGGAGGTTAATTTTGAAGAAATTTCTCGCGATTTCATTCATCTGATGGATTTCCATTGATCCAATTGGGACAATTAGAAACGTAAGAAAGTGTTAGTAAAGTAAATCATCCCCTTAAAAAGAGGAGGGAGAAATTTGGAGGTTAATTTTGAAGAAACTCGTCGCGATTTCATTCATCTGATAGATTTCATTGATCCAATTGGACAATTAGAAACGTAAGAAACTGTCACGAAGTAAATCATCCCCTTAAGGAAAGGAGTCAAGTTTGGAGGTTAATTTTGAAGAAATTTCTCGCGATTTCATTCATCTGATGGATTTCCATTGATCCAATTGGGACAATTAGAAACGTAAGAAAGTGTTAGTAAAGTAAATCATCCCCTTAAAAAGAGGAGGGAGAAATTTGGAGGTTAATTTTGAAGAAACTCGTCGCGATTTCATTCATCTGATAGATTTCATTGATCCAATTGGACAATTAGAAACGTAAGAAAGTGTCAGTAAAGTAAATCATCCCCTTAAGGAAAGGAGTCAAGTTTGGAGGTTAATTTTGAAGAAATTTCTCGCGATTTCATTCATCTGATGGATTTCCATTGATCCAATTGGGACAATTAGAAACGTAAGAAAGTGTTAGTAAAGTAAATCATCCCCTTAAAAAGAGGAGGGAGAAATTTGGAGGTTAATTTTGAAGAAACTCGTCGCGATTTCATTCATCTGATAGATTTCATTGATCCAATTGGACAATTAGAAACGTAAGAAACTGTCACGAAGTAAATCATCCCCTTAAGGAGAGGAGTCAAATTTGGAGGTTAATTTTGAAGAAATTCCTCGCGATTTCATTCATCTGATAGATTTCATTGATCCAATTGGGACAATTAGAAACGTAAGAAAGTATCAGTAAAATAAATCATCCCCTTAAGGAGAGGATGGAGAGGATTTATTTGGTCGTATTTGATCGAAGAGGCATAGGATCGAGGAGGAGGTTGGAAGGGAAGCATCTCCTCCCAACTTCCCCTCCTCCCGAAGCCGCGTCTTCCACCCCCAATTTATCTCTTCCTCCTCTGTGTAGCGGCAGCGTGGCCTCGACAGCCGACAGCCGCAACGTGCGTTGCCGTGCAAACTGTTCATCAACCCCTGACCCCGCGCCCCCTCTGTCGCCGCGAAACTGGCTCACCTCGCTCTTCCCAACAACCACCACCCTCGCGCCCACCGACGTTCAACCAGGGGCCGCAGAATATCACTGCAACCGCGTTCAACTTTCTCCTCTCCCTCCTTCCATTATTCCATACTCGAGTTCGAGGTTGCGCTCCACGCTTGTTGACGTTCCTTCCTTCGTTGCTCGCTTCCACTCGTTCATTCCGTTTATTTATTTTTTTTTTTTTTTGGAAATTTTTTGACAATTTTTGGTTTCCTTCTTCTTCTTCTTCTTCTTCTTCTTCTTCTTCTTCTTCTTCTTTTTCTTCTTCGAATAATTTGTCGTTCATCTTTGGGATTTGAGGTCGAATTTAATAATAGAGTTTCGTTTTATCTCCGCGGGAGATAATATTCGCAGGAGGGTGTTTTGCGTTTTTCGAGTGGAAATCAGAACGAGGCGTTGAATTTATCAGAAGGGGGGGGAGGGTTAACACGAGCCGGAGCTCGGCTATGCCGTTCAATTATCATGGCTGGCGCATCATGAAACATGCAAGGCATCGTGCTCGCGGCGCCCGACCAGATTGCCACTGATACACACAGGCCGCGCTCTATAATTAATTCACCCGCTCCCGCTATTGAAAAAGTCTGCCGATCCCTTCCACCCCCTCCACCACTCTTAATAATATTCTAATTATCGGTAATCTGATTATTATCGGCCCCGTTCCGACCAATCGCGTCGATTTGTTTCTTTTTTTTATCCTTGCAATCTCCTAAGAAATTAAAAGAAATTGGTTGGGAGGGGAGGAGGCGAGGGGGGACGGCGCCAGACGGGCGCGTACGTATGCATAATTCCGCTCGTTTGAAGGGGGAGGAGAGAGAATTGGACGAGAACGTCGTTTGACGTGTTTAATACAACCGTCTCTCCGGCTATCGGCTGTTAACCAAATTATGACAGAGTGATTTCAGGATGCTCTGGTGCCTCGAAATTGACGATAAAATCGTTCACCACTCGTTTGTAAATATTTTTACGTGTACCAGTGTGTCGATGAATAATATCGAGCAGGGTAGATTATAAGAAGTTTATCTTTTTTATAAAAAAAAAGAATTCGAAATTTTGGGAATAAGAAGGAGGAAGGGAAACAAATTTATGTATATTTCCTTGTCCATATCGTTCACGTAGTTGATTATTAATTATTATATATATCATATATATATATCATATATATATTACATATATATATATATATATATATATATATATATATATATATATATATCACGTACGATTATTTAATTATTAATCCTCCCGTGTATAACTTTATCGTTATATGGCAACGTTCGGATGAATTTATTATCACGATTCGCAATGTCTTATACGGATTTACACGGATGTATAATAACGAGGGATCGAGATGTTGCAATTCGTTCGAAATTCATGCGGTTCGTTCGTTAAACTTCGTCCAACTTGGCTTTTGGATTGTTGCAATCCATTCGTCAAGACGAGGATAAGGAGGGTGGATCGAACGTGCGAGGATCGAGAGATGAATTCGGTAAAAAAAAAAAAAAGAAAAAAAGAAAGAAAGAAAGTGGAAAGGAGGATAGGGCATGGAATTTATGGAACGTCTTTAAACGAGGCACCGCGTGGTACGTTGAAGGGGTTGGAGTGAAGAAAGGGGAGAGGGGGGCGAGGAAACAGAGGAAAAGGTTGAAACGTGTGACCCGGCGAGGAAATATACTCGAGGGCACGGGGTGGTAAAAGATGAATATTCCGGTTTCGACACTCGAGGCAATTTATCGTCGCCTGTCGAGACAGCATTATTCGTGTTCCAGTGAACGCGCGAACTCTCCCGGCGACGATGCGTCTTCCGCGGGGTGGAAATTCGAAATCATGAAGCCAGCCACCGTGCTGGCAACCGTGTTTCGGTCAATAATGCTAATCTTGCATCCGTTCCAACCGTTTGGCCCGCCAGAAAAATCCTTTGAAAATGATCGCGTCGAATCGATCTTTCTTGCAAGAATGATCCAGGCACGAATCGATACGTCATCGATTTTTTTCGACCACTGTTGCTTTATCAATGACAAAAAATATTTTATATAGACACCAATTCTTTTATCTGTTTGTGTTTTAAAAATTTCGACAAAATTTCCCAAAAGAGGAAAGGAATCTATATTCTCCATCTGTACAAATTATTAGGTTGGTAACTAAGTAATTGCGGATTTTACTCATAGATGGCTTCAGTTGAATTTTTAGATTTGCTGGTGTAGTCCAAATGTAAAACACATTTTGTTATTTGATAGTTGGCAATTCAGCTGTCAATCAGTAAAAAAAGTTTTTTGATCGGTTGCGTAGTTTTCGTTTGGCGTTCGTTGAAAAATGGAAAATCAAAAGGAACATTATCATCATATTTTGCTTTTTTATCGCAAAGGGAAAAACGCATCGCAAGCTCACAAAAAGTTATGTGCTGTTTATGGCGACGAAGCCTTAAAAGAACGGCAGTGTCAAAATTGGTTCGACAAATTTCGTTTTGGTGATTTTTCACTCAAAGACGAAAAACGTTCTGGTCGTCCAGTTGAAGTTGATGACGATCTAATCGAAGCAATAATCGATTCGGATCGTCGCAGTACAACTCGTGAGATTGCAGAGAAGCTTCATGTATCACGTACATGCTTTGAAAACTACTTAAAACAACTTGGCTATGTTCAAAAACTCGATACATGGGTTCTTCACGAATTGAAAGAAAAGCATTTAACGCAACGCATTAACAGCTGCAATTTGCTAAAGAAACGTAATGAAAATGATCCATTTTTAAAACGATTGATAACTGGCGATGAAAAATGGGTTGTTTACAACAATATCAAGCGGAAAAGATCGTGGAGCAGGCCACGTGAACCAGCTCAAACAACATCAAAAGTTGGTATTCGTCGAAAGAAGGTTTTGTTATCAGTTTGGTGGGATTACAAAGGAATTGTCTATTTTGAACTCTTATCACCCAACCGAACGATCAATTCTGTTGTCTACATTGAACAACTAACGAAATTAAACAATGCAGTTGAAGAAAAGCGGCCCGAATTGACAAATCGAAAAGGTGTTGTATTCCATCATGACGATGCAAGGCCATACACATCTTTGGTCACTCGGCAAAAATTATTGGAGCTTGGTTGGGATGTTTTGCCACATCCACCATATAGTCCTGACCTTGCACCATCTGATTACTTTTTGTTTCGATCTTTACAAAACTCCTTGAATGGTAAAAATTTCAATAATGATGATGATATCAAATCGTACCTGATTCAGTTTTTTGCTAATAAAAACCAGAAGTTTTATGAACGTGGGATCATGATGCTGCCTGAAAGATGGCAAAAGGTCATTGATCAAAATGGGCAACACATTACAGAATAAAGTTATTTAGTTCCATGAAAAAATTGTCTTTTTCTAAAAAAAATCCGCAATTACTTAGTTGCCAACCCAATGTATACACAGTTTGAAAGAGAGAAAAACTTAGGATCAACGATATAAGATAATTTCGAGAACAAGAGTCGAGAGTTATCTCTTTACTTCTTTTAGAAAAGAAAATGAAAAAAAGGAAAAATAGGATCCAGAAATATCGAGATATTCTATTCTGGGGAATTGGCGAAGCGTCGCACGAACAAATAAATAGCTCCATGAAAATTCACAGTCGGGCCGCGTGACGGCTGCGACGACGAGTGGGTAACGTCGTTCGTGCATCAATTAAGTTATCGTTCTCCCGTGGTGGTGTAAGTAATATTGGCGTGACCGGGCTGCCTGGATTCTACCCCTTCCCCCCCTCATAACGTCATCCCATCCTTTTCCAGGGCCGGGACGCCACCAGGACGCTATTAAGACGCGGTGTTCTCTGCCACCTCTAACACCCCTCTGCTTCTTCTCTCGCTACGTAGGCATCCAAACCGTCGACCACCCTTCTCCTCCCCCTTCCCCCTTCATCCTCGAACGAGCCATGACTCGTTTCTCGATCGATCTTCATCCAACCCCGCTGCTCTACAAGTCGACAAGCTGCCGGTGCTCACGCTTCGACACCTTCCAACTTCCTCGTCTCTCCCCCCGAACTCGAACTCGTCTCTCCACTTCGAATCTCGGTCCTATTGAATTTTCATACGCCTCTTCTCCCTCCTCCTTCTTTTTTTCTCTCTCTCCTCTTCTCTTCTTATTTTTTTTTTTTTTTCGTCTCGACTCGATCCACCACCAAGATTTCTCTGCACAGAGTTGGATACAGGGATGAACTGTACAGGCGAATCGATGATTGAAGTTTGGAATATTTTTCTTCTTCTTTTAGGTTAGGTTTTGTTAGGAATCATTTGAGAGAGGATTTTCTCGAAATTAGTTAGAGAAGTTTCGATTCCAAGAAACAGAAGAAGAAACGAGAGAGAGATATACGATCGATTCGATAGCGAGAGAAGGTTGTTAAAAAGGAATTTCGTTATTGTTTACCGATCCTCGCCAATTGAGCCGAGCCGTTGCAATTGGGTCACGTGGCGCACTTACGATTCATCAATCTCTCTCGAATACGTCTCGATGCCCCTTACAACTGTCAGTTTATGCTCGGGGATATATTCAATCGTTCGGACTCGGTGGAATTTATCCAACGGATAAGACGGATCGACTCTCCCGATACTCATCAAAATCTCCAAGAGATTATCGTGCTCGAAAGCAAGTTCGAAATTCTCTCTCAGGGAGTTGAAAACGTAATACCGAATAAATAAAACAACGCTGTGGACGTCGTAAAGCGGCGTCGTGTCCGTCGATGTTGGACGGGTTCTTTAAAACCGAACTCATTCCCACGAAGGGAACCCCAACGGGGCAGCCCCTTTCGTTAGGCAATGCATTAGACGTACCTGCCCCGCCGGATATTTCCTCCCCCGTTTTCGATCTCCGTGGCTTCCGTGCGCTCGTAAATCCTTCTTCCCATGCCCAAAGACACTATGTACGTCGACACGTAGCCCCGCAGTCGAAGGTACGACCCTCCAGCGTCCGGTTTATCTTGGAAATGTCCGCAGACCCCCCCGATGGAAGTAACCCTCCCCTCCCCCCACCTGGTGGCTGCGTTACGTCGAACAAGATAAAAGGTTCTTCGCTGTGAGTCGCGCGGAACGTGCCGGTGTAAAGAGGTTAGCTTTTATGGTTGCTCTTTAACTCGTACAGAGTGGGAAGGGGAAGAGAGCAGTTTGATGGGACTGGGAACGTCGAATGTTCTGTTACTTACGAGTTTTGGGGTAGCTCTTTGAACGAATATGTTTGGTTTAATTAATAAGTGGTGTTAAATTATTTATTATTAAACGGTCTTTACGAAGGTTTAAGGTTTGGTTTAGATTGTATCGAGTTTTGAGTTATTTGGAATTTGGAAGAAACTTGATAGGGCAAGTGATTTTTTTTATTATTAAAATTATTTATTATTAAATAACGGTCTTTATAAAGATTTGTTTAATTTAGTTTAGATTGTATTGAGTTTTGAGTTATTAAAATTATTTATTATTAAATAACTTCTTTACAAAGGTTTGTTTAAATTGATTTAGATTGTATTGAGTTTTTTATTATTAAAATTATTTATTATTAAATAACAGTCTTTATGAAGATTTATTTAAAGTTTGGTTTAGATTGTATCGAGTTTTAAATTGTTTAGAATTTGGAAGATACTTAGTTGGTAGGGTAAATGTGATCTTTTTTATTATTAAAATTATTTATTATTAAATAATGGTCTTTACAAAGGTTTGTTTATATTGGTTTGGTTTATATTATATTGAGTTTTGAGTTATTTGGAATTTGAAAGATATTTAGTTGATAGGGCAAGTGATCTTTTTTATTACTAAAATTATTTATTATCAAATAACTAACTTTATGGTTTGTTTAAATTGGTTTAGATTATATTGAGTTTTGTCTTATTTGGAATTTGGAAATTGACAGGGCAAGTGAGATCTTTTTTATTATTAAAATTATTTATTATTAAATAACGGTATTTATGAAAATTTGTTTAAATTGGTTTATATTGTATTGAATTTTAAATTATTTGGAATTTGGAAGATATTTAATTGATAGGGCAAATATGATCTTTTTTATTATTAAAATTATTTATTATTAAATAACGATCTTTATGAAGATTTATTTAAGATTTGGTTTAGATTGTATCGGGTTTTAAATTGTTTAGAATTTGGAAGATACTTAGTTGGCAGGGCAAATGTGATCTTTTTTATTATTAAAATTATTTATTATTAAATAACGAAGATTTATTTAATTTGATTTAGATTATATCGAATTTTGACTTATTTGGAATTTGGAAGATATTTAGTTGATGTGGCAAATGAGATCTTTTTTATTATTAAAATTATTTATTATCAAATAACTATCTTTACGAAGAAGATTTGTTTAAATAGATTGTATCGAGTTTTGAATATTTAGATAGTTTAGATTTGTTAAGATTAATCGATAAAACGAGTATAATTTTTAAAGCGAAATGAACATTTAGATGAACTTTGAGAAATGTTTAATCAACAGACGTGGTATTTATTTTACTTTGATCGTTAAAAATAGTATCGATGCGCGCGGATGCGATTAAATAAATTTAATCGGCGGTCGAATAAACGAAATTTGATTATCAAATTTTACACGGATCTTCGGTATCATATTTTCTTTTATTGAATATCGCGTCGATGTTTAAACTTCACGTTCGAAAATCGTAATAATCACCTCTCCCATGACAATTTAATTATCATAAAATTATTAAAGTCGCAACAGGGAAGAGAATTGATCGTTACAAACACATTTATAAAAATATCCGATAAAGAAGCTTAAAACAATTCGATACAAACTCATCGATAATAATTTCCATTCCCACCTTCGATTTTTAATATATCTATTAATCCAAATCCAAACAAAAGTAACAAAAAGTTTATTTCACCTTCGAAAATACGAGATTTATCATCTCTCCGATTCCAAAAAAAAATTAATAATAACAATTCCAATCGCGGTGCGTTTAATCGTCCCCATTTACCCATTTATAATTTCGTTTCTCTCGGGGATGGGGACCAAAAAAAAAAAAAAAAAAAAGAAAAAAAAAGGAAAGAAAAACATCCTCCACTTTACGAGTACGTCATCCGCGATGAAAACGTTATAATTATCCGTGTTAGCGGCGCGCTCGACGCGCGACACTGGTCGGCGAACGCAGTTAAATGAACCCGAAATTATTTTATTTTGAACAAATATTTCGGCTCATTAACCGGCGCGATATATTTTACATAATGTCATTATGCGTCAGGCCACGGTGAAATTCGTCCTCGCGGCGGAGTTTATTCCCGTGCAAACAAGTCATCGCTAATTCTCCCGGCGACCATGCCCCGCGATTTCCCATAAGAATTACACACACACGCGTACGAAATGTATTAATACGTGTGTCGGCCTCCCCCTCCCCTTTAATGCACACGTATCGTCCGCGTTTCACCAGATAGGGCGGTGAACACTCTAAACGCGTGAAAACGAGACTATTGACCCTTGCTCCGTTTCAGAATACTTCTCGCTTGAAAACGGAACTGTTAATTTATATATGTATATGTGTCGAAGCTATTTTTGCTGTTTTTTCTTCCGTGCAATTTACGAGAATCTATTGGGTTGGCAACTAAGTAATTGCGGATTTTTTTTAGAAAATCAAAGACAATTTTTCCATGGAACTAAATAACTTTATTCTGTAATGTGTTGCCCATTTTGATCAATGACCTTTTGCCATCTTTCAGGCAGCATCATAATCCCACGTTTATAAAAGTTCTGGTTTTTATTAGCAAAAAACTGAATCAGGTACGATTTGATATCATCATTATTATTGAAATTTTTACCATTCAAGGAGTTTTGTAAAGATCGAAACAAAAAGTAATCAGATGGTGCAAGGTCAGGACTATATGGTGGATGTGGCAAAACATCCCAACCAAGCTCCAATAATTTTTGCCGAGTGACCAAAGATGTGTGTGGCCTTGCATCGTCATGGTGGAATACAACACCTTTTCGATTTGTCAATTCGGGCCGCTTTTCTTCAACTGCATTGTTTAATTTCGTTAGTTGTTCAATGTAGACAACAGAATTGATCGTTCGGTTGGGTGGTAAGAGTTCAAAATAGACAATTCCTTTGTAATCCCACCAAACTGATAACAAAACCTTCTTTCGATGAATACCAGCTTTTGATGTTGTTCGAGCTGGTTCACGTGACCTGCTCCACCATCTTTTCCGCTTGATATTGTTGTAAACAACCCATTTTTCATCGCCAATTATCGGTCGTTTTAAAAATGGATCATTTTCATTACGTTTCTTTAGCAAATCGCAGCTGTTAATGCGTTGCGTTAAATGCTTTTCTTTCAGTTCGTGAGGAACCCATGTATCGAGTTTTTGAACATAGCCAAGTTGTTTTAAGTGGTTTTCAATGCATGTATGTGATACATGAAGCTTCTCTGCAATCTCACGAGTTGTACTGTGACGATCCGAATCGATTATTGCTTTGATTAGGTCGTCATCAACTTCAACTGAAATCTGCAATTATTTAGTTGTCAACCCAATATATAGAATACAAGAAAGCTGGTGTTAGTTTTCTTCTTCGTTTCATTATATTGGTTGAAATTTATATAAATTGAACTTGCGAGGATCACATTTAATATGACGAATTAATAAGATAAATATAACGTGAGTAGAAGCAATTTCGAAATGCATTTTCATTCACTGATACTAGGAAGATCTAAAAAAATGGATCTAGTCCTCGACAATAAATCCACAACGTTGCTTCGTTTCTAATACCGAATTACTTCATCAATTCGAAGGGGAGCGAAATCGTAGCTATCAAGCCTAAAGAGACCTAAATTCCGCTTGATCGAAGCGAAGATCTTCCTATTCAATTTCACCGGTCACCAGTGATACACCGTTGCCCAGTCTTGTCCTCCGCTCTCAGGATCGTGGAAATGGTCCCCATGAGGCGGGGGGGTCTGACCGATGACCGTTGGAGGACGGCCTACCAAGATAGCAACATCACACACAGTTGTCGTGGACAAAAAGATCGGGCCTGCAGGCATTTGGCCAAACGAGCAGGCCTGGCCTAACGCGAGCGGGCTAGAGAGAGATCCTCATGCAGTGAAATTGATGGCCAGGACAGAAGTTTAGTGGCCGTCTATATATCTCTTGGTGAAGGCAAGAAAAACGGTGGAGATAGGGAGAGGAGGGGAGGGAAGAGGTCACCCTCGAGTCGAGTCTCGAGTCGCTTGTAAAGTATCCGAGACACGATGAGACTCGTCACGAGGATGTATTTATGATATTTTCGAAACAGGAATACGGGGTGAATATTTATCGTTGACACGACGACTTGGTGAGCAATAGATGTTTTAATGCGGTGATCGAGTGATCGAGTTTTGAATAACAAAGATACGAATCGAAGCAATTGAATTCTGAACAATGATGCAACTATTTATTCAACCGAATTCTGAACAATGATAGTTGAATTTCAATGAGGGACAAGTATGGACGTTGGATGATTCGATGGAAATTTAGAAGAGGATGATAAAGATTTGAATGGAAGCAATCGAACTATGAGCGATGGAGCAATCATTTAACAACAATTCCATCGAATTCTGGTTTTAATACTACTTGAATTTCAATGGATGATAAGTATGTTTACGATTCGATGGAAATTTAGAAGATGACAATAAGGATTTGAATTGAAGCAATTGAACTCTGAACAATAGAGCAATCATTTAATAACAATTCTATCAAATTCTGAATAATAATAAAGATTTGAATTGAAGCTTTGAATTGAACTTTGAGCAATAGAGCAATAGAGCAACAATTCTATAAAATTTTAAATAATAATAAAGATGATAAAGATTTGAATCGAAATTTTGAATTGAACTCTAAGCAATAAAGCAATCATTTAGCAATAATTTCATCTTTCTGAATTCTGAATTCTGAATTCTGATTTTAACGATAATTTTCAATGCAAAAGTATGATTATTCGTAATTGATTCGATGGAAATTTAGAAGAAAATGATAAAAATTTGGATGGAAGCAATTGAATTATAAGCAACAGAGCAATAATTTAGCAACTACCGAATTCCGAATGATAATGATTTTAACGATAGGCTAAATTTCAATGAACGACAAGTAGAGACTTGATGGAAATTTTGAAAAAAATGTTTCACATATAATAATAAAGATTTGAATGGAAGCAATTGAGCAATCATTTAGTAACATTTTCACCGAATTCTGAATGATAATAATTTTAACAATAGTTGAATTTCAGTGAATGATAAGTATGTTTACAATTCGATTTTAGGAAATTTAGAAGATAATAAAATTTTGAATTGAAGCAATTGAATACTGAGCAATAGAATACTGAATAATAATAAAGATAAAGATTTTAATGAAAGCAATTCTGAACAATAGAGCAATAGAACAACAATTTTACCAAATTCTGAATAATAATAAAGATAGTAAAGATTTGAAAGTAATTGAGCAATCATTTAGCAATAATTCCACCAAATTCTGAATGATAATAATTTTAACAATAGTTGAATAACAAGTATATTTATGAAATTTAGAAAAAAATAATAAAGATTTGAATTGAAGCAATTGACTATTGAGCAATAGAGCAACAATTCTACCAAATTCTGAGTAATAATAAAGATTTGAATGGAAGCAATTGAGCAATCATTTAGCAACAATTCTATTCTAAATGATAATGATTTTAACGATAGGCTTGCATTTCAACGATAAATATGGATTTGGAAGTTTGAAAGAAGAGTACGTTTCACGTAAGACCTGTCCTCTCTTAAGCCCCCCCTCCGACGAAGAGCTGAAGTATCCTGCTCGAAGAACTCGGCATCGATAACTATCGAGCTATCGGACAGAGGAAAGACTGTAGGGAGGAATAAGAGGAGAGGGTGATGAAATGGGAAAGGGATCGATGCTCGGTCATTCGAGAGAGAAAAATCCTGGCCGTGTCCTGAGAGCCGAGCCTCTTTTCTGTTCGCGGTAATCTCGATGGGTTTGTGCGCAAAAGGAGGAGCTCGAGATCGGTCACCCACGGGGAGGGTGGTGGATCTTAAATCGTCGTCGCATGAAATCGCCCTTGAAAGCGGTCGCCGTCTCGAGAACCGAGCCGGCCCGCACTGTGGACAGGCCAGGTTCCTCACAGTGGCTCGAGGAAAACGGTGAATACACATTGGTAATTCCTTACGTACGATGCTTCGTGAATGTTATTGAATACGTCTAGACTGCGCGTTATCGGGGAAAAAGGAGATACGTCCTCCTTCCTCCACCTCCAACCGCTGTCGAGTATCGGGAATATCGAGAATTTATATCTGTTGAAATGAAATGTATCCGAGTGAATAATAAAACGGATGGAGAATTAAAAGAATGCAAGAAATTTCTAATAATAATAATAAACTGTCTTTACAGACATGGCAAGAGTTTAGTTTAATTAGAATTCTTGTTACAGATCGAGGAGAATTGTCCTTTGCCTTGGTGTTACACACAGTTGAAAATGTTCATTCGTCGGAGGGGTTGGATTTTCTGTTTATTTGCGCTTTTATCGTTCGTTTGGAAAGCTAATATAAATCATACCTTTCGTAAATATACAATATGTCCACAATTGCCCGTATTGTTAACCCTTTGTAACAGGATTTTCCTTTGCTCGCAAGAAACAAAAGCACGATTGATTACAGTTTTCCATTCCAATGGAGGAGCTAAGAACTAATTACCGGGCCGAATGGATTGCTTGGGGAACAATAGAGGTGTACAATGATAAAGCCAACTACACCGGCAATAAGTGTACAAAGTAATATTGGATTGTTTGGTAACGTTTCTGATCGTCCGGTTGACGATGTTTGCGTACTTGGACACGAAAAAGGCTTATTATAAAACTTTCCTAAAACTCGAGGGTCGCGATTGAATTGAATTTATATACAAATTGTTGTTCGTTTAGATAGAATATATAAAGAAAAATATATTTCGGGAACTGTTCGATTTCAATTTTTTTTTCTTTTTTTTTAAATTTGATTACGAGTCTCTGGGATAACTCGGCGCAATGAATATCGGCGGGAAATTTATTTTCTACGTCATTTCTCGTAAATAGATTATCGATATTTGTACATCTATAGGAAATTTCAGTGTACAAAGTGCAAATATAACGTGGAAAAGTGTGCAAACATGTCCAACTTTAGGAAATATTTATTAAGTGAAACGAGTCTCAAATTTCGAAATTCGATATCTTTAAACCTGTTTAAAATTGGATTCTTTTGTTTCTTTTTCTTGTTTCTTGATGCGAGATTTTCCGTTTCTCGGAAAGAATGCCGAAAATAAGGAAAAGAAAAAAGAGATTAAATTATCAGATTTCAATTTTCAAATATCCCCCCTCTTGTTCCATCGATCGACTTTTATGGAATCGATCCAATGCCAGGTTTGTCTTGCCTTCACGATGCATTCTACGTTTAAAGGATCGCCTCCTACGAGGGCGATTTCTCTGCCTCTACTGCTTCCTTGGGACCAATTGTTCACCACTATGAATCTCTTACGAATCGACATTATACTTTTATTCGAAGCTGTTCGAATAAACTATGGACAAACAATAATTCTCTCTCCCTTTCTCTCTCTCTCCTGCTCGATTCTTCTTCGTATCGCGCTAATAAATTGGCCAAAATTCCACCAATCGTGGAACGATGAAGATATGACTCCAAGAATATCGAACAAATAATAATTAATCTGTTCGATGAAAAAAAGTTTTCAATTTATCCTCAAACTTTGTAAACGTAACGTCTCGATATTTGTGAAATAACGAAAGGAAACGCTTGTTGTTGTTATCGTATGGGGAGCATCGTTAAAAAAAAAAGAAAGGGAAGAAGAAAAATCGTTCGCGGGTTGAATGGAAGCCGACGTTGTTCCAACGTTTCCAATTAAATCAAAATCGTTAGGACAAAAAGAGCAATACGGCGGATATATCCCAAGCGTGAAGCGTTTAAATGGCCGTGGGTAGAGCTTTGTCATATTTAACGATGACCGCAGCGCCACTTTCGCCCCAGCGACGTTTTAATATTTCAAATTAATGTAGATCAACGAAACGCTCGCCCGACGAGAGAGGAACATATTTGACCGCGAAAGATTAAATGGTTTCCCGTTACATCGTTATGCTTTCAGTGGTATATACGCAACGCGTTTACGCGACCTTTCTAATATGACGAATTAATTTGGCAGCGAACGGATGTGAAACTTGGTTGGGGTGGGGGGAGATGAAAAACGCATTGCACAGATTGGAAGAGATTCGAGACGATCTATTGTCATTCCGTTGGAATAATGATAACGATATTATATATTGACATCGAGCTTGTATTTCTATTCAGAAAATTCTTTGCTTTGGTCGAACACTTGTTGTTTACCAATTCATATATATATTTCGGGCAGAAAATTTATTGGAATAAAGGGATAAAGTGATGATAATTAGTAGATTTGTTAAAATTATATTGGTTGATTTAGCTTGTAAGTTTTGTTCCCCATTTCATTTTTCATTTCAAAATATTATTTAACATTATGTGCGCGCGCGTGTATGTATGTGTGTGTATGATGGTTGATGGGTTCGAACGACGAAAGATAGTTTGAGAATAACCCGCGAAGGATTAAATTGTCAATTTTCATCATTTCGAATTCGTTCCTCTGTTATTCGCTTGATATCATTCCCTATCATCACGCGTGACGTTCATTTCGTTGGAAATTCGCTCGATAAAAGTAATTTATATTACTATTACATATTAGTATTTCGAGTGATTGCTTTTGTACCATTTGTGCGGATGTTAAATAGATAATTAGTAATTCAATTTTGCATATTTAGCCGATTGTTCCCGCCAATTTTAATCCGTAATTATGATTTACGTAATTTTGAGTTCTTGGATAATTTTGCTCTGTTTCAAAGTTAAAAACATCGATAATAAATAAATATTTCGTAGAGTACATGCATATTTAAATCTTCACGAATCTTAAAACACAAGCAGAATTCGAAGAAAGAATTTTCGATCGTTTTCTTGACCGACATTTTACATCGAATCTAAACAATTCAATATGCCGCAATGTCGACAGTGAAGAAAGCTCAGGAAGAAAGAGTTTCGCGTGAAGGGACAGAGGCAAGTTTGTTTGGGCAAACTGCAGATATTACGTCCAAAGATCGAAGAAGAAGGTTCATGCTTCTCTTGCTGCTAGGCTCACAGTTTTTCGCGAACATATGTCGATCCTTGGCCCTTGTGCGCCAACGTCCACAAGATTTTTCCCGTTTTCTTGAGAACATCGTGTCCTCGAGCTACGAGGATTCGACGCGATACCGTGTTTGTACGTGCGTATTTGTGCCGAGAGTCGGTGTGTTTCGCCTGATATCTGGTTGAGACGAACAGTCGTAGTACATGATACAACACCTATCGGAAACAATATACACACAGGATTCAATAAATCTTACCGGCACATGTAGAAAAGTTAGAAGAAAAGAATCGGTGAACTGTTCAAACTAGAATATTTAAAATATATACATTTGTTTCGAGCGTTAAAAAATATAAAGATATACGGTCATATATTGCGTAGTATTCATCTATGGAATCATCTGTCCGTGCATGTAGACCCCGTTTGTGCGTTCAATACGTTGTAACATAGATTGTCCGTGCATGTGGACCCCGTTTCACTTTCTAGTCGATATATTACGAAAATTAAATAATATATGTTCAGGATTGAAAATTAAAACTTTTATTTCTATAAAATATCGAAGAAAAAAGTTGTTTTTTTTTTTGTAATTCTTTTATATAGTAATATCTTCTTATAATAAACTTAGTATTCATCTATGGAATTATTTGTCCGTGCATGTAGACCCCGTTTGTGCATACGTTGTAGAATAGACTGTCCGTGCATGTGGACCCCGTTTCATTTTCTAGTCGATATATTAGGAAAATTAAATAATATATGTTCAGGATGAAAATTAAAACTTTTATTTCTATAAAATATCGAAAAGTTGTTTTCTTTTGTAATTTTTCTATATAATAATATCTTCTTATAATAAACTTAGTATATCTATGGAATTATCTGTCCGTGCACGTAGATCCCGTTTGTGCATCCGATTGTAGATTGTCCGTGCATGTGAACCCCGTTTTAATTTCTAGTCGATAAATTAGGAAAATTAAATAATATATGTTCAGGATTCAAAATTGAAACTTTTGTTTCTATAAAATATTGAAGAAAAAAGTTGTTTCTTTTTGTAATTCTTCTATATAGTAATATCTTCTTATAATAAATTTAGTATTCATTTATGGAATCATTTGTCCGTGCATGTGGACCCCGTTTCACTTTCTAGTCAATATATTAGGAAAATTAAATAATATGTGTTCAGAATTGAAAATTGAAACTTTTGTTTTTATAAAATATCGAAGAAAAAAGTTGTTTTGTAATTCTTCTATATAGTAATATCTTCGTATAATAAACTTTAAATTTATTCGCATATTATTTTTTAACTCTGGTTTGTACCAATTTCGTGATACAGTATCGCAACAAAATACGAGTATAATCAAGAAACATCGGCAATCATATTTATTCTTATCATTTCATACCAAAAATTGAAAGTGTATACGTAAATATAATATCTCTACTGAAGCTATCGAAGAAACGTGCTAGTCTGATGTTAGAACTACTTACTAGATTTCGAAGCGTGTAAGATACGAGCAAGATATTTCGCTTAGCTTAGATCTCATGTCGCGAATATTCTTAAATATGATTATATGACTTGACAAATTTTCTTATGTTGCAGGGTTTGCCAGTTTGAGTTTACAATGCGGTGATTTCAGGGAGGAATAAAACATCTGAGGAAAATTAGAGTGTAGCGTTACAAGTGGTGAGTTCTTTCTCTAAATCTTCTAAATCTAAATTATTGATTACAATCATACAATATACTTCTATTATCACTATTATTATTATTATTATTTCTCTGAGAAACTATAAACTAAGCAATTAAAAAATTTCTTCACCGTTTATTTTTTATTTCTTCTTCCAAGGTATATCGCAAAATATTGTGAACAAATTTACGAATTGATCCTCTTCGTCGAACATTTAGTTTATCTGTTTATGATCCAAAAAAAAAAGAAAGCATAGACATTAACATCGCGTAATCTCTATTCTTCTGTATAAAAAGAGAAGGATACCATATCGAACGAAGCGACGAGTTAAAACTTTTTCCATCCCCCTCCTCTTCCCTTTCTCTCTCTCTCTCTCCCCTAAGGCAAGTTCCGTTGCCGCGGACAAGGGACGGCCGGTCAAAAATTATTTTGAAATTAGAGATAAAAGTGATTTAGATGATAGAAATGGATAGCTCTATTTGAATTCCATCGCGGCTTTATTTATTTCCATCCAACGAAATATTTTGATCTCGTTCGAGCCCCTGGCTATCTTACACACTCGCCATTCCGCCACGGTATATGGCGAAGAAGGGAAAAAGCATGATTTAATGGCGAAGACAAAGGAGAGGGGTTTGATTAAACTGCCGTTAAGGGGGAAATGAATTTTAAATACAATTCTTCATACATGCGCGAGCAAAGTGGCCGAACAGAAGCCGGAAATGATCGCGAAACTGGCTCCGTTTCGCAGAAATGTTTCCGCGGTGCAGAAAACCCCATGTCTTTATACGAATTAATTTTTGCCTGGATTATTATTTGAACGAGATTCCGCCCGTTTTTGCTCGGGCAATTTTCGAGAATAAAGCGGAAGAGATGTTCAACGAGACGGGAGACTGTTGTACGTGAAAAGAGATCCGTGTTACTTATTTGGATTGAACGTTGTTTGGATAATATTCCATTCGAAGGAGTCAGTTGAAATTGATTGATTTGACACTTTGTCTTTGAAAATTCCAAATCTATTCCATATTTAAATTTCGTTTTTTATCCACTCATCGATCGATGAATCACGATTGAAATGATTAGGGATTAGAAAAAATTTCTTGCTTGCGTGAGATATTGGAAAGTATCGAAGAAAAATTTGTTTCTCGTTAATTATCGTGTACAATATACATACAATTATCGTATCGACGATATATTAATTCGTTCCTATAGAATTTAATAGGAATTTTTATTTAAACGATGCAAATTCGAAGCTACTCTTATCGCAATTGCGATCTTTCGACATCGTGGATTTTCGTTCGTATGTTTATACCACGAACGATATTATCGTGTGATCCATTTACTGAAACGCGAAACGTATATCTTGATTTTACATCGAATTTACGTTGGCTTATGACAAATTCGCTGTGAACGCAGCGTGAGGGCTTATGTGAAATAATTTAAGCCGGCCCTTAAAATCGTGCAATCCGAATCGAATATGGAAATCCAGCCCGTGATACAACGGCTATTGAGCTTTCTATTAAAGAGCTTTTATTTTTTTTTTTGCTCATTCCCTGTGTATCTCATTTTTCATCGCGAAAAAATTCTCTGATTATCTCACTTTATCCGCGAAATTTTTTTCCCTAATTGTTTTTATTCTTACGATACGGTTGATTTAACGAATAACGAGAACCAATGAGAATTAATAAAAGAATCGAGTTTGAAAATATCCTCGGTCATATTTTTTGAAATTTAAAAAAAAAAAAGCGAAGAAAATTCGAGGAAAATCGTTCGAAGAAGATTATTAATAATTTGATAATAATTATTTGTTATTTATCGCATAAAGAAATTCCAGCAATCAAAACTCTCTCTCTTTTTAAATTTATTTTTAATTTAATTTTCCTTCTTTTTTTATCATCCCAAATTAATTATTAAATATCGTTATTAAATCCCTCTTTGGATATGTATAAACTGGACATTAATATACACTTTAATATATATATATACATATTAATTAAACGAAATAAAATCAAAATTAGAGTTAATATCGATTTTATCCACGCGACTTTTCGATTTCATATAAAATATACATATATACATATATACATATTATGAAAATGAAATTAAAATATGAATAAAATTTATACATTAATCAAACTCATTTCTTCCGCACAAAATTTCAATATATTCGTTCCAACTATAAATTATAATCTTACTTATCTGAAATTTTTCCCGCGTACAAAATTCAATTCACAATTCCCTGCCCCCCTCCCTCCCTCCTTAACAAGTTAATTACAACTTGGTTAGGTTCGACAAGTTTGATTAACGATCGAGAAAAAAAAAGAACAAGAAACCCTTGCACGTATTCGCGATTCAAATTCATCCCTGTTCGAACACTATTCGTTTCTCTTCACGTTTGCCCCCACGTTTCTTCTACTCTAACGAAGATTCATTTCCCGCCGGATGTCCCGCAAGACGAAGTTGCGAAGGAGCCATCATCCGCTCACGGGAAGATAAACGCGGTCGGATCGAATCCTGGCTCGATCCTGAGCCACATCCATCCGGCCAACTAATCGATAAGCCTTGTCGTCTTGGGCGAAAGCGAGAGTGGACTGCTTCAAGACGAAGCGATCACTCGAAAGGAGGAAGAGGAAGAGAGAGAGAGAGAGAGAGAAAGACAGGAAGGAGGGAAGGAGGGAGAGAGACACGTATCGACGTTCTCCCTCCCCTCACCACGACACTCCTGCATTCCTGTATCGCGTTCCCAAGCGCTTCTGTACGCGCCCGTGACATCGTGTTGCTCCGTTCTTCCACCCTCGATCGATAACCCGTGACCATCCATGATTCCGTTCGTTCGTTCGTTCCGTGACGAGGAACGAAGAATCTTGGCAGACCGTAGTTGTGCGTAGCTTCTGTATTGATCCTCGGTTTGATTGTTAATTTAAAAGAGAGATGGGGAGAAAAAGAAAAAAGGAGGACAAGGTTAGGTTAGATTAGGCTAGGTTAGGTTAGGTTAGGTTAGGTTAGGTTAGGTTAGGTTAACAACCTAAGATGAACGTAGAACACGATGCGTCTTAAGCTCTGTTCGAGATGTTACGAGAAATGGATAAAAGAAATTCGCCATTCGTGATTTTCGAGGAAAAGAACTCATCACGGCAGAAATATCAGGGAGAGCTGATGAGAAATATCGCTCGCTGAATATATTCTCAATGCGTATTTCGCAATACCTTGAACGTGAAATTTATCGGGACGAAAACCATGCCAATTTCTCATACATACGTCAGAATCACAACTTTCCACCCCTGAAAAGATAACACCCTTCTGTCCTCCCCTCCCTCCCCCTGAATGGACAAACTTTCTCATTTCTCTTCCAAACAGCTGTCCATCTGGCCAGGTCTGAAAGCTGGCAGTTCCTTCCATCGATCCTTCTCTCCTCCTCTTTCCCTCCTTCTCCTCTGTAACCCTCCTCCCCCTCTGTAACCCTCCTCCCCCCAATAGTTCTTCATATAAATATACATTGAGCCGGTCGGGAGAAGGTCGGGCGGACACTTGTTTGAGAACCCCTGAGAAACCCTCCTTTCCTTCGTTGTCCCTGTTCTCGAGCTTCGACGAGAAGAGGATGTCCGGATGGACCGGTGGATGAGGAGAGGGAGGAGGAGGGAGGGAGAGACCATTGTCTTAATTGAGAGAGAGAGGTTAATTCGAGACGGACGAGAGTTATAGACATTCCGTCGTGTTTAGCCGGGGCTTAGACCCGGGTTTCCCTTCATTGCCCTATAGCGGTAGACGACAAACACACACCAGCCACCAGTCTACCTCTTGTGACACGTCCTCCTCTTCCTTTTTGTCCGTTTCGTAGATTTGGATACACGTAGTACCGACTCCCCTCCCACCTTGGATTGACCGGCAGCCAGTCCAAAAGGAGGTACTGGTGTCGTATCTGGCTGCCAGATTATGTGCCGGCCGTGTTAGAGTCTCTGTTACGGCTCACATTTCGTTCCCTGTCTTGTAATTTATCTCTTATCAGAGATAAGTGGCGAGGGCGGTCGTCGAGCTGACCAAGCGTTTCCAACAGGAAAAAGGAACGTTTCTCTCTGATTAAGTCGTCCCAGGTCCGATTTTTCGAAGGATCAACCAATCTTAGTTAAGACTCGCTTGTTGTGTCCGAAAAATATTCTTCTTAAAAGAGGTTATCTTTCTGAATTGTATTGTATACGATTTGCAAATTCGTTCGAGGCATAGAGAAATAGAGCTCTCCGAACAGAATTCTATTCTTGCTTATTATACTTTGCTCCGTTCGAGATTCTTCAGAAGAATAGGCCCCCTTTTTTCATTGATCCCGAAAACCTGTCGAACCGAATCGAATCGCCCTCGCCTCGAAAAACGTCGATTACCGCGTCGAAAACATAGTCGACAATGAGGGGGGCCCATGTCTAATCCCTGGCCTCCCGACCAGGCCACCCTAATTTTCACGGTGAAAACGTGAATTATTTCCTCCTCCGTCTCACCCCCGTGGAGGACAAAACTTTGCCTCCCCTCCCCCACACCAGGGGTTGTGACCCAAATCATGGCGAAGAACTACTTAGCCCTGCCCCAACCGTCCTCTTAGCCCACCTACACCCACCCACCCACCCGACCACCCTCGTTTTTCTCTTTGTCATTTAGTCATTAGGGCTTTCGCGCTACTTAGACTAATCTAACTTTTAACGGGAGCTAACGTTGCTCGACGGGCAAGAAATGTCTTCGAGTCGACAGTGGTGGCTATGACCTTAGACCACCGCTACCCCTGCCACGTCTTACCCGGAAAGCACCCTTGCCTCGACGAGCACCCTCGTTGCATAATGTACTCGTTGAAAGGCGCCACGGAGAGGAGGAGGTGGAGGAGAGGGAGAGAGAGAGAGAGAGAGTCTTGAAACAGAGAGCGTGGGTGGCGCATCCCTCGGCTCGAGGACTCGTCCTCGAGCGATGAGAGAGAGTGAACTCTTCTTAAGCGAGGGGTTGGGCCCCAAGTTCGAGGCGTGGAAAGGGATGAACCTATATAACCGCCGAGCTGGTGGAATCCATGGCAGTGTGCCTCCGTGGAACGTGATCGAGCATAAGGTAAATTTCGTTTTCGAGAGGAGACGTTGAAAGGCGAGAGTGGATGGACATTGCGATAAGGGAAGTGAAAATTATGCGAATATAGGGATGAAAGGGTTGGGGGAAAGGGTTCGATGTTGGATCGATGCACGTATGAACGGATCATTGGTTTTCGATGCTTGGCTCCACGAGTTTAGAGAATTCGTTTCTCCAAGTTCAATCTTGGAAAGTGGTCACGGGGAGGGTTGGGATTGGGATCAACGTGTGTCCTTGATGCGATTTGAATTATTTTAAAAAAAAAAGATGAATTTTAAGTATATGGATTTAAATTGGATTCACCTGGAAGAAGAAATTTGGAAAACTGGGAATGAATTTGACTACTAAAAAAAAAAAAAAAGAAAAAAGAATTAATCTCATTTTATAAAACAATTGTGCGCGAAACAGAATTCCGATAAGACAAAAGAATGCCATTTTGTCCGAGCGACAAATTTTTAAATAAAAGACAGCGGAAGGATATTTCACAGGGACAGAAGAATTTCAATCAATTTATTCCTCGACACTGCAGCTCGTCGTGAAAAAGGTATCCTAGAAGGTATCCAATAACACACGCACCGAGCGTCCACTTTCGTTCGAACATTGCTGACATTCTGAATCCTCCCCTATGGCAAAGGAGATGAGGGGAGGAAAAGCGGGAGAGGGGAAGGTAGAGAAAGAGAGAGAGAGAGAGAGAGAAATGAGGAAAAAATATCGAGAAAATGATAACGACGCAACGAAATCTGAGACGTGATCAAGCACGTGGGAAATTTCGCTGTGAAAGCAATAGAGGGGCCAAAGAACGATAGTTCATGCAAGAGCGACGAGGATGACGCGAGCTTTCCTTCCGTTTTAGCCGGCCAGCGCTTCCGGAATTCTAGATATCCCTGTTATCGAGTGCTTTTCACTCGGTTCGTCGGGTGTAACGGCTGTCCATCCAGAATTACTTCTATCTTCTCTTTTTACTTTGGAAAAAATATTTTTCAAGATCCTTCCTCTCTTTCTTCCTCGTTTCTCTTTTTTTCCTTTTTTAAATGTTCATGAAATATATAATTGCGCGATACATTCTCTTTCAATTACGAAGAGAATTTTTTTTTTCATCCTTCGTTTGCTGTTCTACATTAATTATTTGTCAAGAAACAATAAAAGTGTGAAGGAAAGCGAGGTTGAAGCTAAGCGGAAATTTTATTACATTTACATTTCTTGCGATCAAATCACGGAGAGATTCATCAACCGAATCTTCGGTTTTGTAAAAATATTAAATTCTCTTTGAGGGAACGTCTTTCAACATTTCTTGCCAATTCTCTCTCTATCTCTCTCTCTCTCTCCCTCTGCATTTTTCGTTAAAACGACAAAAACGGACAGGAACAACGGAGAGGCGAAGTTAAAAGATTAATAAAAATCTCGTTAAATTTAATTTCCACGATTAAACCCCTACCAGGGGTTTAATTACGCGACATCTCGACTGCCATGGCGAAAGAATGTTAAAAAAAAAAAAAAAAAGAAAAAGAAAAAAAGAATTCTTTCGAGAGAGGGACGAAACGAAAGACGGGTCCGCCCGGAAAGAATAAATTTGGGACAAAGGATGGCTACCGAATTTGTATTTCGTCCGCTACACTCGGCGCCAATTAAATTTTAATGTTATCGGTATTCCTCCGCCTCCTTTAATCAAATACCAGTCGTCCTGCGTCAAAGTAGCCCGGAATCCCTTGAACGAAGGGGCGGCGGAGGGTGGCCTTACAATTAAAACTTTGCCCCCGGCGTCTTTCTCTTTCAACTCTCGTTTCTTTGCCTCTCAGAGCGCAAATAAACTGTTCCCTTGCACCCTCTTCTCCCTTGCCCCGAGATTTTGTTGTCCCGACGTTTTTTTTTTTTTTTTTTTGTTTCGTCGCGTTGCATCGAGAAATACGTGCGATGTATGCCTATGTACAGAGGTTAGGTTAGGTTAGGTTACGCGAACGAGGAAGACGCCATAATCGTGGAAAATGTATGATCTTCGATTGTTGCCTAACGAACGCTTGTTGTTAAGTCGCGAGTTGTTCATGAATAAACGTACAAGTTAAAGAAGATCGGTAATTATTTTCGAAGGGATAAGTCTTTGCTCACGCCTAACCTAACTTTTCGATGATTAATTTAAACGATCGTTGAATAAAATTTTCACAATATTCAGTGCAACGAATTTGTATTTGAATATATTGAAAAGTTATCAAAGAACGATAATTCTTGAAATATAAAGTAATCATTTTAAAATTCGTTTCCAAATTTTTCTTCGAATGTATTAAATGTATCAAAAATCAATTGTGCGCAAGAATAACGTTCGGATAAGTGTTTCTTCGACGTATCGTCGCCCGGCAAATCTAGTGAAAATCGGTTGTTTTGAAGTGACAGGCAGGTGCTATCGGAAGAGGTCCATTGTCCCTAGGGAATCTAATTTTAGAGAGCATGGCGAGGCGCCACTTCTGCGACAATACCGACCAAGTTCTGGAGCAGAACAAGCACGACTAATATCTAATGCGACCTCTCGTGTTCCATACACGTCAGGCTTAAAAGCAAATCTTCGTTTCACACGTTTCGCACTTCGCTCCGCGTTTTTGATGCGTCTACGCGCCTCGTCCTCTCGTGTAGCTCATCAAAATAACTTTCCAACCCGCCTATCTCACTTCCCCTTCCTCCTGTTAATCCACTTTTAATTTAATCTCATATATTTTATTCAACAATCATATATTTCTCTTCAACTTCGTTAACTCTTCCTAAATATCCTAAATATTATTCAGAATCAGAATCAGAAGTATCAAAACTGGCTTAACTTGGTTGAACGAGAATCAAAATTCAAGATCCAAAATTCGATCGTTGCTCTTGTCATCTGATCTAGGGATTTTTCTTATTCGAGTCACATGAAAAGTCGAACTTTTCTCGATTCCTAATCGTCTTTAACAGTCCTCAAAATTAACTCAGCAGGACACAGCCTCTTCCCTCAAGGAGGGAAATACTCGCGTCGGGGGGTGAGAGCTGGTCGCTGGTTATTTTTGCCTCCTCGTCGTATAATAACAACAACGTCTGTCGGATCGAGCAGACGGCTCTCCACTTTAGCGCAAGGGACGGGAGGTCGTAACGAGAGTTGTTGCGAAACTGTGGCCAGGATGACTCAGGGGGGGAAGTTTTTTTTTTTTTTTTTTTTCTTTTACGAGCCCTTACGTAGCCAAGGTTGCGTTTCAAACGTTTCAACGGTTCAACCCCGCAAACGCGTTACGTTTCTTCGGTTGTTAGCTCCCATTTTCTTCCTATTTTCTTCCTCCTCCGCTTATGAATCAGCCACGCGTCGTTAACGCTCGCTCGCGACAAATCGTCACCAACGTCTTTAACGTTTTACCTCCTCTCTTTTTCTCTGTGATGTGGGGGAGGGGTAATGGGGGAGCGAGCATGATGGATATCTCGAGTTTCCTAACGGGGGTGTTATGATGGGGGAGAAGGGGAGGAGCTTGAAGAAACTTGTCTTATCAAGGTGAAAATATCTTCAGATAGAGATGTTGAAGGATATATAATGCAAGGAGTTATTATGAGTGGATAAGTGAATGGAAATTAATACGTTCGATGTGACATATACTCGATTCTCGATAAGTTATGAAAAAGGAGAAAAGTGGCAACGAAATGACTGGTATTGAACGGAAAAAATAAGTTGGATACATGAAAAATGGTTTTTTAGAAAATTAGAAAGTTCATATTATCATTCAATATGTTAATTAATTATTCAGAGCATCGAATAATTCCAACTTTTTCTAATACTAGTCCCATCATTCAGACTAGTGATTTAATAATCGAAGTTACGAATAAAGTTCCTTTCATAAGTTATTTTGATTTATTGTTCAAAATGTATGTAATAATTGGAAATAATTGCCAAATATTGTAAGATAAAAACGAATAACTATAATAACTACGAATAAACGTTATTCAAGCATTTTAATAAATAATTATTTGAAGTAACTTTATTCGAGATTTTTAATTTTTCAACGGGTTAATGCCCAATTCTGATTCCAACTATACAAAATGTAGCCAAACTGAACTAACCCATATAGAAAATTTATATTTTCTTTTCGAACTAAATTCACTCAAATCCCATCAAAATTATTTAAACATTCTAATAAATAATTACTTGAAGTAATTATACAGAAGATTCGATACCTTAAAACCCGTCAAAATGTTATTTAAATATTTTAATAAATAATTATTCGAATTAATTTTATTCGAAATTTCTAACTAAGTTACTTTTTCAAGGGTTAATGTCCAACTCTGATTCCAACAATACAAAACCGAGCCAAATCTATACAAAAGATTCGAAATCTTTTTAAATCCACTTGAAATCCATCAAAATGTTACTTGCAACATTTTAACAAATAATTATTCGAAATTTCTAACTAATTACTTTTTCAACGTGTTTCCAAATCTGATTCCAACAATACAAAACCGAACTAAACCTATATAGAAGACTCGATATCTTCTTCTCAAACTAAATCCACTCGAATCCTGTCAAAATGTCACTTGCAACATTTTAACAAATAATTATTCGAAATTTCTAACTAATTACTTTTTCAACGTGTTTCCAAATCTGATTCCAACAATACAAAACCGAGTCAAACCTATATAGAAGACTCGATTATCTTCTTCTCAAACTAAATCCACTCGAATCCCGTCAAAATGTTACTTACTTACATTTTAACAAATAATTATTCGAATTAACTTTACTCGAGATTTTCAATTAATTACTTTTTCAACTAGTTCCCTTCTCAACGGGTCAATACTCCAATGATTCGACGAAACGTAGCCAAACCGCATAGAAGACTCGATATCTTCTTCTCGGACTAAATCCACTCGAATCCCATCAAAATCCACTGGTCAACCTAGGATTCTGGAGCAGACCATTCGTTTCCCTGTGCACCTGGGGACCGATCAGACGATCGATACGAAGGCCTATGGGGCTCTGAACCTCTATCCAGCCCCCGTAAACGTCTCGAAATCGATGCCTCTGATTCGTAGTGGATAGGTGGTGGTGGTGAAGGTGAATCGGTACACACGCGGTACACACAGAGTGTTGGGGAGGGGGGAGGGCGAGTGCGACGTGTCGGTGGCTCGGAGCGGTTGCAAATTGAAGAAAGCAATATCGGGAGGGGGGAGGAGGGGGCCGGCCTTTAATACCCCTCGCTCGGCTATCCCGAGAGGAACCCTCGCGGCCCGGTTAATCCGGAGTCAGCTGCCGGCAAGGAATGGAAGCCATTCCGTTAGGCCGTGGCTGATATCCGCCACCTGGCAATATTTCAACCGTCCACCCGGCCGGGATAACGGATCCACTCTTTGTCCGTGGTGGTAATGGCGGAACCGACGATTCCGCCACCGGCCAATTAGAGACGATCTTGGCCGTTCCTTGTCGCGAGGGATGCGGGGGACGTAGCGCTTATTCGACACCGAATGAAGTTGAATCGACCTTGGAAAAAGCCTTCTCCTCCTTCTCCTCTTCTTCTTGAGTCGAGGGAAAGGAATTTGGGTGTTCCCTGCGAACGATTCATGGATCGTCTCGTCCCTTTTTTTGTTTTTTCTAGAATTGATCCAATCTGGAATATAAAAAAACGTAAGAACGAAGAGTTTGAAGAGTGGAGAAGGGAGATTATGCGTACAATGTGTACATGTAATCGGGAAACGAATGAAATTTCCGAACGGATGATCGAAACCCGGAGAAGGAAACGGTTGAAACAGTGCCAGCTGCCGAATATCGCGGCCACGCTATCCGAGTAGTTTTATCTCTCCCCGCCACCTGCTCTCCAACTCGCCAACCATTCAGTTTTCATCGGGATACTCTAACTACCTATCCTACCTAGCTCGAAATCCTAGGATGGAAAGAAATACCCTCCACCTACTTTCTACTCCACTCTAAACTCTACACTTTTCGCCAGGAATTGAGAATTCACTGCCTCTGTTTCACTGCTCTCTGTTCGATCGAATTCACTTCTAAACCACGCCCACCCCTCCCTGCCCTTCCCCGCATTTATTTCATTACCATCCTTCAAACCACCCCTCTCTTTCTCTCGTCTCCTCCGATGAAGAAAGATTCTTGAAAATTCTACCCGAGAATTTGCGCGTCGCGAAATTTTACGACGCGCTGGTTTTACGAACTGGATTCGAAAATTTGTGCCCGCACGAATTTACATATTCGAACGTTTTCGAATTCCGATAAACTCGATATACTTGTTCGACAGTGTGCGAGGATACGAGTTCGATCCTCGAGATCTTGGAGGATCTTGGAGATCGATCACATTCGAAATTCTAGGGAGAGGGCGGGATGCACGGTGATTTTGCAACGGGTTTAATATTCAGTTTAAATATTCATGAGGAAGGGCCTGGAGATATCGCGTCTCGGGGTCCTCGCCGATGCTTATTTTCGAGGTTGCGTCGCGCTTGCTTGTTCGGCGCATGCAACGAACGAAAGGTGTTTTTTAAATTTCATAAGGGATCCGCCGGCTAAAAAACGGCACGTAATTTCCTCTGAAAAGCGCCCCTTCCGCCCCCTCCCTCCTTTTATTCGCTGTTAACTTTGAGAGAATGACAATGATTCTCCTCTTCCCTTACGAAAAACCGGCCTTGTATTTCCGTTATCGTTGAAATAAATATTCATAATGAGCGGAATATGTCTGCGAACTCGGCGAAATTTAAGTATGGTCCACGTGAAATGTAAAGGTTTTCTCGTTTCTTTCTATAAACATATCCGATATACGTGTATAATACTTGGAATGTTTTTATTTTGCAAGATAAAAATTTTTATCCTTTGATAAAAAATTATCAAAATGAATTATCATTTGAAATGTAATATGGATATAATATCTTTGATTCATTTATCATAAACTTTTATATTTTCCACGTTCAAATTATTTTGATCGTAGCTATGAAATGACTTTTGTAATTCCATATTAATCGAATATGTATAATGTCATTGTTCGATATTTGGAAAATTATCAAAATTATCATTTGAAATATAATATTTGTCCTCGATCTATTTACACACGAATTTTTACATTTTCTATGTTCAATCCAACAAATCAAATCGTAACTGTCAAATGACTTTTGTAATTCCACATTATCAAACAATATAATGTCATTGTTTGATATTTGGAAAATTATCATTTGAAATATAGTACTTGTTCTCGATTTATTTACACACGAATTTTTCATTTTTTTTATGTTCAATTCAACAAATAAAATATATATAAATTATTATGTATTTATATCATTGTTTAATATTTGGAAAATTATCAAAATTATCATTTGAAATATAATATTTATTCTCGATCCATTTACGAATTTTTCCATTTTCTTCAATTCAACGAATCAAATCGTAACTATGAAATCATTTCTGTAATTTCATATTATCAAATATTTATAATGTCATTGTTTGATATTTGGAAAATTATCAAAATTATCATTTGAAATATAATATTTGTCCTCAATCTATTTACATACATATTTTTATATTTCCTACGTTCAACTCAATAAATCAAATCGTAACTATCAAATGACTTTTGCAATTCCATATTATCAAATATCTATAATGTTATTGTTTGATAAATTGAAAAATTATCAAAATTATCATTCATCCATTTACGAATTTTTCCATTTTCTTCAACTTAACGAGTCAAATCGTAGCTACGAAATCACTTTTGCAATTCCACATTATCAGGTGTCTATAATTGGCGAGTTACTTTTATATATAAAAGAAAATCAAACCTGTTGGTAGCTCGAGGAAGAGGAACGTCATAAGAAACCGGTCTATTTCCTCTTCACGTGGAAGGAACCCATTTTCGAAAGTGACTAATCCATAAAAATGCATTTCTCTCGGCACAAAGGATGGATGCCCCGGTATTCATACTTGCATCAGCGACGTCAGAAAGATTAATGCCCCGCTCGCGGCGAGGATAGCGGCGTTTTTTTCCTTCCTCTCCACCTGCTCTCACTCCTCTCCTAAATTCTTCCTTCCTTCCTTTCTTTCTTTCTTTCTTTCTTTCTTTCTTTCTTTCTTTCTTTCTTTTCTTCTTTTTTTTTTCTTAATATATATATATTTTTTTCAACGCGAAGAATACGAATATAAACCGATATCCGGAAAAAGCACTTTTCAGCCGGAAGAAATTACATTTCCCGCTCCGTATTCGCGGATTCCTTCATTTGCATAAAAATCTTGATAACGAAATATCGCAATCCGTATATTTCTTTGCTTCTTTCAGCTCCGCTTCTAAACTTGCTTCCGGTCCCAGTGTTTTCAGAAGCTATCGATAAAAAAAGCATAGCTCTCTTTCCTTTCCCTTCGAAATTCCATCTACATTCTTTTAATGGACGTTTTCAGGGCCAAGTTTAAATTTTCTCGTTTTCGAAGAGGAGAGTCAGAAATGAAGACTTCTCATCTCCTCTCTAAATTACATCTCTGACTTTCGTCTCTCCACATCAATCCCTTCTCTCCTTTTTTTTTATTTATGCTCTTCGATTCCTCCTCCAATTCCTTTGTTCTCATACAACATATTATAATTCGTGTATCACGAAAGATCCGTTCGAAGGAGACAGCATCCGTCTTCGTTCCAAACAGGGATTCCAAACACTCGAGCTCGATCGCGTAGCGTGGTCGTCGAAAAGCGTCAAAGATGACACGGACGAATTTCCCGCCCTTCAACGGCAAACAATTCGAGCGGAGAGCTCAAGATGCCCCCGAGAGAGGGGCAAGGTTCAAAGGAGGAGACGAGGACGGGAGGAGGAAACGAGTAGCCATAAATCACTATTAAATCTTGAAAGGATGGAGTCCGTGGTTTGTTCAGTAATCTATCAGGACAGTGTACTTGATATAACGGCCGAGTAATTGCGGCTAGCATACACGAGAGAGACAGAGAGAGAGAGAGAGAGAGAGAGAGAGAGAGAGAGAGAGAGTGGTTCGATCGATCCGAAATTCGTTGTGCGCCTAATGACCACGCAAACGACGCGTAACCTACGCTCCCCAACGTGCTACTGAATTTATAATCGCGTTATTTATGTTTACGCGGGAATGGAAGTGGCCATTCGTCCCATTCCGGCCGGCTATGATGCTCATGTCCTCCCTGTCACCCTCTCCTCTCTCTCGTCTTCTCCTCGCGAAAAAAAAGAAGGGGGAACATGCTCATCGAGAGTCAAATTAGATTTCGACCTGTCATTCCCTTTCAACTTGGATCCCTAATTGGATGGATATTTTTGAATTATTCAATGCATTTGTTCGGTTATTCGGACTCTCTTCTGCTTCGACTTTGCTAGTGTTAAGAGATAACAGAAATTTTGGAAGCTTAATCTAATTAACTTGGAAGAAAGGGGGTTAATTAGGAATTAGATCAAGACTGGAAATTTAGGACTGATTCGAAATTCGGTCAATTGTCTACTTTCCTGTATATATAATGTATTGTTGGAATTAGATATAGTAGAATGATAGGAAGTTGATCTTCCTCGATTAAGAATTTCTCGAATCTTGATCGTCTTTGATGCCGATTATATTTAATCCCGCCATCTTATTGATCTCTCGACAAGATCAGTATAAGGAATAAAAATATTTAAGAATTTTGAAATAATGTGAAATTTGGATCTTTGTCATTTCTTATATTCAATTATATTTCTCGCCATCTTTTTAACAAGATATAAGGAATAAAAATATTTAAGAATTTTGAAATAATGTGAAATTTGTTGGATTTTTATTATCTCTGATATCAATTATATTTTATTTCCGCCATTTTTTTGATTAGATTGGTACAAGGAATAAAAATATTTAAAAATTTTGAAATAATGTGAAATTTGTTGGATCTTTGTCATCTTTGATGTCGATTATATTTAATTCCGCCATCTTTTTGATAAGATTGGTATAAATAATTAAGAATTTTGAAATAATGTGAAATTTGGATCTTTGATGCTGATTATATTTAATCGCGCCATTTTTTTTGATAAGATCGATATAAGAAATAAAAATATTTTGAAATAATGTGAAATTTGGATCTTTGTCATCTTTGATTATATTTAATCCCACCATCTTTTTAATCTCTCGACAAGATCGGTATAAGAAAATATTAAAAATAGTTAAGAATTTTGTTATAAATTTTTGTTATTAAATTTTGAAATAATGTGAAATTTGTTGGATCTTTGTCATCTCTTATATCGATTATATTTAATCTTGTCATCTTTTTGATAAGATCGGTATAAGCAATTAAGAATTTTGAAATAATGTGAAATTTGTTGGATCTTTCTCATCTCTCAATTATATTTAATCTCGCCATCTTTTTAATCTCTCGACAAGATCGGTATAAGGAATAAAGATATTTAAAAGAATTTTGAACGTGAAATTTGTTGTTGGAATCATCGAACAACGTCCTGTCATTTGTACCAACTTGCACGACTCGACTGCATCGCGTCTAACAGCGGTTCTAATAAGATGTATTTGACGCCAGCACTTGGAGACAATGTTCGAATGGGCTATTTGCAAGTAAGTACAATTCTCCTCCTCCTCCGAGGGAGGTTGAGGGGGAGGAAATCAGAAGGTAGTTTAAAATTCACGGCTACGATAAAACCTTTGGAATTTCCCTTCCCGCTTGTGAATGAAGCGCTCGAACTTCGGGGGAACTTCTGTAATTTTCGAACTCGCAAGATATTAGAGTTACTCGAATCCTCGAGAATGGCGGCAACCTTTGGATTGTTCTGTTGGACTTTGAACTTGTTGTTGCCTCCAAAACTCATGGATTCCTCTCAATGTTTCTTGCAATGTTTGATTGTTCCATCCGATAAAATTTGTTTATACTTAACCAACTCTAAAGTCAGCCAGATTCAACGTTATTCGTCCCGACGTGTTAATCTTCGATCGTTTTCGTAACAAGAATTCTAACCAATCACATCTTTACTTTGAGAAATTCACAATTAACGACAACTTTTGAATCGATAAAAAGAAGATCATACATTTCCAATTTTCGAACTACTATTTTTTTTTACCAAAATCCATCCTTCTTACTTCTATTCTATTCTAAAAATAGAAACCGGATGACCGGAAGAACAAAATCATTCGAGTTCGAAAATTGTTCTCTTCCTCCTCCCCCCTTCCTCCCTCTCTCCTCGTTGTTATTTTTCATCAATTTCGTCGTCGACGAGTTAATTAAGTTAATTCGAGAAACGATGGAGGTACCCAGGAGGTAAAGGGGCGCACAAGTCCGCGTAAACTTTCAATTTGAAATCTGCGCAGCCAGCCTCTCTTCCCAGTCTCCAAGATTAAGAACTTCTTCCCTTTGCCCCTGTCGTAACGCTTATTATCTTGAGCGTAAGACCTCGAAAAACAGGGAGACAGTAATTGCTGCCAAACCGAGACGGAGGAGGAGACGGGGAGGGGGAGAGAAGAGGGTATGGAAAGGGACTGTGTGTATGTACGTGTGTGTGTGTGTGTGGAGCTGTGTCGTGGTTATGCAAAAGCAGACGACGGGGCTACGGGGCCACCCCAGGCTTTTAGCGGAATTGCTTTTACTAACTGATTACATAACGTAATAAAGGTTATTTTTACGCGCTCGCCTTCGAAAACGTTACGGTACGACGATACATCATCGAACTAGCCTGGCCTACGAGTCTACATGGCCCTGACCGGCCCTGTCCGATTTATTTAAGCCGCGTCAATTTGCATTTTCTTCGAACCCTTTTTTGTAGATATGGGAGGAGGGGATTTTTTTTTAGAAGAAGATCGAAAAATCGAAAGACGATTCGTGAGAGACGATGCAAATAGAGATATTGAGAATACTTGGTTGGAAAGAAATTGGTGGACAAGATTCGATCGATTAACTTGATTTATTTGCGTTTAAGATTATTTAAAATCTTTTTTTAAGTCATTTAGGTAGCTTTGAGTCCGTTCTTCGTCTTCTACTTCCTTTAGAGAATTGAAAAAAAGGAATTCATGTTGATTTCTAATTAAAGTAAGACATGGTAAGACATGATTTTGATTGAAACAGGATCGTTTCTTCGAACGTCGAGGAAGATGAAGCTATATATATATAAAGCAAGGCTCATAAATGTTATCAATATGTATCCATTTAACTCCTTGCCGCTCCTTGCGCGAAAGTATCACTCAGGGTGGGTGGATGGTTGCTTGGCAACCAGTCACGCTTCGTCGAAAGGACGAAAGTGATCGACCACAGTGATACTTACTCGTTTCCTCCTATTCCACATTACCCTCGTTTCACGCTTTCATCTCTTAAAGAAACGATCCTTGATCCTTATTCCAACTCTTGCGATTCTTGAACGTAACCTTAATTTCTTCAACAAAGCGCGTTACATCGATCTCTTCCCTCCGAAAACAACATTAATTTCCAATATTAATTCCATCGAATCTTTCAGAAATCTTGACGAAAACCAAAACCAAAATCCTAAATCAATTACGATTCTACATTCCACAATTATATTCTTTTATCATATATAAATAGTCCTGATCTTGCACCATCTGATTACTTTTTGTTTCGATCTTTACAAAACTCCTTGAATGGTAAAAATTTCAATAATGATGATGATATCAAATCGTACCTGATTCAGTTTTTTGCTAATAAAAACCAGAAATTTTATGAACGTGGGATTATGATGCTGCCTGAAAGATGGCAAAAGGCCATTGATCAAAATGAGCAACACATTACAGAATAAAGTTATTTAGTTCCATGAAAAAATTATCTTTGATTTTCTAAAAAAAATCCGCAATTACTTAGTTGCCAACCCAATATATATATATATATATATACACTGGCAAAGATCTTCGAACGAGATGGAAAAGGAAAAGCAAGAAAAAGAAGAAGAAGAAGGGAAAAAAGCCGCATTGAACGGATCGAACGCGTCCGTCGAAACCTCTCCAACAAGGGGCAACGCCATAGACAACAGGGTTAGGTGTCATCGCGCAGCTAGGTATATACGCATCACCATGGAATTGACACTGGGTGAAGCGACACGCGGGGTCGCGTTACGAACACGAGCCTCGCCCCTCACAGCCATTTTCGTCCCACCCTTTAGTCTGCTCGTCCAGGACCGGATTCCTCCGCGTGACGGACGCGTATCTCTCCCTCTCTCTCTCTCTCTCTCTTCGTCTCTGTCAGTTGCGCCTCTCCCCCTCCCCTCGCAGGGCTGTGCAACCACTCCTGCGTGAATAGGATCCCTCCCTCCCTCCCTCCCTCTCTTCAGCGCGGAGATGGGCGGCTCTCGAATTACACGACGCGTCTCATCCCAGGCCAATAAATATCCCAGATCAATTATTCTCGCGCCACCCGTTATACGGAAGCGTCGCGTTGCTCTTCGCGAAGCGAAACTATATCCCGCGTATGTATCATTGATGCGGCCACCCTTCTCCCTCCCTTTCTCTCTCTGTTCTCGAGGAGGAGTCTTGAGAGTTAGATCGTCCGGATTAATGCGTCCTCTCGAGCGCGGTTAAGGGAGGGGCAGAGTTTGAAGAGGATGGAAAACGCTGGCGACGTCGAGGTCGAAGAGGACACTTTCATCGCGGGTGAAGAAGGGTTAAAGAGGAAACGGTCGAGAGGGGTTCGAGGGATGTCTGAAGGGATGATGAAGGATGATGGTGGGTGGTGGTGGCGATGGTGGTGGTGGTGGTAAACGAAGAAATGGGATTCTTTGGGTATTGATTCAACGTTTGTTGAATATTCTTCGATGATAGATTACGCGATGATCTGTACCAATAAAATGAAAGATTGTATTAAGTGTGGAGAGAGAGAGAGAAAGAAAGAGAGAGAGAGAGAGATACAGATAAATAGATAGATAGATAGATAGATAGATACATAGATAGATAGAAATAGAGATAGATAGATAGAGAGAGAGAGAGAGAGAGAGAGAGAGATAAATACATAGATAGATAAATATATATATATATATATATATATATATATAGAAAGAAAGAGAGAGATATATATAGATAGATAGATAGATAGATAAATAGATATATATATAGATAGAGATAGAAAGAGAAAGAGAAAGACAGAGAGAGAGAGATACAGATAGATAAATAGATAGAGATAGAGAGAGAGAGAGAGAGAGAGAGAGAGAGAGAGAGAGAGAGAGAGAGATAAATACATAGATAGATAAAGATATATATATATATATAGATAGATAGATAGATAGAGACAGATAGATAGATAGATAGATAAAGAGAGAGAGAGAGATAAATACATAGATAGATAAAGATATATATATATATATCTTTATCTATCTATGTATTTATTATATCTATGTATCTATGTATATATATATAGAAAAAGAGAGAGAGAGAGAGATACAGATAGATAGATAGATAGAGATAGGAAGAGAAAGAGAGAGAGAGAGAGAGAGAGATTGGATTAGAAAAGAAGAAAAAAATAATGTTTTGGAAGATCGTACATCGTGTCTAGGATAAGGTGATAAGGAGGGGTTGGAATAATATGGAATGGAAACAATGATCGTGGATAATGGACACGCGACAGTGATGTTAACAATGCAGGCTCGGGATAATGCTCTTGTTTCCTCAACTACTCGCGCCCGTTCATTGTCGTTGGGAAATATTATTATGTCAACTGTTCGAACTGTTTACGGCGACCTGTGTGCCGCTTTCGACACGATGAGTTCACGTTTTCCGGGGGAAAGGGATCGGGATCAATTTCTTTAATTGCGCTTTACTTAATCTCAATTGATAAAACGTTGCTAATACTAATTTATTTCGATTCGACAAGATTAACGAATCCTTGTTTGTTCCGTACAAATGTAATTTCGTTGATTTCGATCTCGAACAATTACAATAATAAGCACGGAATACGTGTGCAGTTATCGAGTGGAAAATGATACTATTTTTAGTGATATCGACAAGTGAAAGCTGTGCACGGTATCAAAGTTATATTACAAAATTGTGTTATATACGTGCTTTTTTTTATCATTAAATTTGCATTGCGCAAAGTAGCTTTTATTAGAAGCTGCGTATCATCTCATATATATAATATATAGATTACACCGTATATAGGATTTACCTTGAATTATCACATTGTAGCAGTCAGGATTACTATCAATAGCAAGACAATTACAGGAATTCATTGTTCCTTATCGAAACAATGATAGTTTCCAAACAAAGCGTAGGATCGTTATTGTTATACGCGAGATCCCATTGTCCTATTTACACCAACTAATAAAAATCCTATTTATTTATTCGAATAAATCTCCCTCTTCCTCCTCTTATTCCAATAACAATGAGCATTTTGTATTTGGCTTGTATAAAAACTATCAGATAAATCCAGATAATAAATCGAACAAACATATACATATATTAATCACGATATTATTATTTTCTCTCAAAGAAGAGGAACAAACCGAAAGAATATTTCCTGGAAACCAGAAACTCGGGACGAAACGTAAGGTTGGCCGCAAACTTTCCATCGCACTTCACCCCAACTTACTTATCCTTAATCCTCCGGTATTACTCGAAGACGGAATGGAGCCAAAGACTCTTGGATCTGTCACCTAACCGGGATGAGGAAGGAAGAGAGAGAGAGAGACAAAGAACGAGCGAAGAGAGAAAGGACAAATTAGTTGGCATCGATCAGGCAGAGCTCTTCCAATGAAGACGTATCGCGAGCGGCACTTATCAGCTCGAGATGCGCTCGATTAATTTGTTTAATTGATCTCGATCCCTCGTTCGAAGAATACCTACCCCTCCTTCCCTCCCGATTTTGGTCCTCCCGAGTTATTAGTCACCGCGCCGTACGACTTAATCGATGTCGAGGAGGAAGCGATTCCCCATTCGAGTGCACGCCCGTAGTTTTCGAGGGTGCTGGCTTTGAATATCGATTACCCGCCCGTGTCAACAATAGTAGTTCAATGAGTGGCAACACTGTGACTCCCACGAGCCGCGATACACACCGCGTACAATCCCGTTAGCCAATTTTTTTTTAACCATCCCTTCTCACGTATTCGTTTCGATATCGTGAGATATCCTTACGTGATGTTGATTTGCTTTTCCAATGTAATCTTCGCTTCAGTCAATTTTGAAAATTTTGTCTCAGAACGATTAAAGGAGATTAACGACAATTAACACGAATTTAATATGTTAATTTCCACGTCAGATGCTTATTTGACTACTTAAGGATCTTAAGTGTTTGGAAAGATATTCTACATAAAATTATTGAATAAAAGTAAAAAAATGATTTATCGAACAAATTATTTAGAATAAATTTTAAAGCATTCTGATCAGGACAAAAATTTTCGAAATTATATACGCTCATAATACGCTCCTCCAATGTAATCTTCGCTTCAGTCAATTTTGAATACTGTCTCAGAACGATTAAAGGAGATTAATGATAATTAACACGAATTTAATACGTTAATTGCCACGTCAGATGCTTATTTGACTACTTAAGGATTTTAAGTATTTAGAAAGATATTCCATATAAAACTATTGAATAAAAAATGGTTTATCGAACAAGTTATTTAGAATAAATAAAATTTTAAAGCATTCTGTACAAAGGACAGCATTCTGATCGGGACAAAAATTTTCGAAATTATATACGCTCATAATATTCTCCTTCAATGTAATCTTCGCTCGAGTCAATTTTGAATATCGTCACGACTTTAACACATTGACTGTCACGTCAGGCGCTTATTTGATAATTTAAGGATTTTAAGATCTCTCTTTGGAAAGATATTCCATATAAAATTATTGAATAAAAATAAAAAAATAGTTTATCGAACAAGTTATTTAGAATAAATAAAATTTTAAAGCATTCTATACAAAGGACAATATTCTAATCAGGACAAAAATTTTCGAAATTATATATGCTCATAATAGGCTTCTCCAATGTAATCTTCGCTCGAGTCAATTTTGAATATCGTCACGACTTTAACACATTGACTGTCAGGCGCTTATTTGATTACTAAGAATCTATCTACTACTAGAATCTGACTATCAAGAATTTGACTATTAAGAATCTTAAGTATTTGGAAAGATATTCCACATAAAACTATTGAATAAAAATAAAAAAAGGATTTATCGAACAAGTTATTTAAAATATAAAACTTTAAAGCATTCTGTACAAAGATTGATCAGGACAAAAATGTTCGAAATTGGAAATTGAAACGAGAAATTTTAACAATTAAAGAAATTTTAACTACTCATTAAAGATTCGAATTGTCTTCGTGTGGAGCGTACGTGGCGAGCGAGGATGATGGAAAACGACCACGAACGATTAATAAAATATCGAGTAGGAAAATTTCGTTGTGAAACACGCGCAACGTGTTAAACCATCCGTCGAAAGGGTTAAACTTTAATGGCATAAGTAGACGCGAGGGAGGAGGAGAACGTTTCGTAGAAGGAAGTGAGGGGAGGGGGATATTTTAATTTTCTCGGTCGTAAGGGGAGGGGAGGTATTATCGTGTCCGTTTTAATTAATTTCAGTTAATTAATCGGGTCGTGTGTATACGGATATAAGGAAATGCCTCGTAAGTGGATGCCGCTTCTTGTTGCCTTGAACACGGCGTAATGGGGGGAAAAAAAAATAGTAGAGGGGGGAGGGAGGGGAGAAAATAGCGGTCGTGGCTCTCGCGGAGAGGTTTTAATTTCGAGCCGGAACAATTAAGCGCGAGATGGTTGAAACGCGTATCTTTCGCGCCCGGTTGTGGCAATTGTCTTTAAAGTGGCTTAAGTAAGTCACGTTTGGAGGTGAATTGAGCTTGGCCATCGGGCGTCCTAATGAATTCCGCGCGTTACGCCCGCGGAATTATATCTTTACCCCTCTGCGCCACGCATTTGTTACGATGCCCGGCCTTCGTTCAGAGAATAACGCGGCGGACGTCCTCAGCTAGGGCGCAGGTTTCTAAATAAGACGGGCGAGGCTCGGGAAAAATGCGAATTAAATTGCGATGCGGTGTGAATTTGAGTCGAGTTCCGAATGGGTTGGCAATCGTCAAATTTTTTATGTTTTTTTTTTTTTTTGTCACAGAATTTATCAAAAATTGAGGAACGAAGCTCGTCGAAATAAAATTTATGGTATAATTGTTTCTCGAAGATAGACAAAGAATGATTCTCTTCCTTTTGATATAAATGACTGCTATTTATATCAAAATGATAGGATATGAATTTGAATTGAGTTTGGATTGGAAATGATGTTAAAAATTTATCGAATATTAAGAAACGAAGCTTTTCGAATTCATCGATCAGTTGAAATAAAATTTACGATATAATAAATAGGCTTTCATTGGCGTCTCTCGAAGATAGACAAAGGATGATTCTCTCCCTTTTGATATAAATGAGATGCTAAAACAATGTGATATGAATTTGAGTTGAGTTTGGAAATAATATTGTAAAAAAAATTTTTTTTTGTCACAGAATTCTTCTTCCAAATATCAAGAAACGAAGCTTTTTGAGTTCGTCGAAATAAAATTTACGATACAATAAACAGGCTTTCATTGGCGTCTCTCGATGATTCTCTTCCTTTTGATATAAATGGCTGCTATTTAAAAGACAAATATATATATATAAAAATAATACGATATGAATTTGAGTTGAGTTTGGAAATAATATTGTAAAAACAATTTTTTTTTGTCACAGAATTCTTCTTCCAAATATCAAGAAACGAAGCTTTTTGAGTTCGTCGAAATAAAATTTACGATATAATAAACAGGCTTTCATTGGCGTTTCTCGATGATTATTTTCCTTTTGATATAAATAGCTGCTATTTAAAAGAAATATATATAAAAATGATAGGATATGAATTTGAATTGAGTTTGGATTGGAAATGATATTGGGAATCCAGTAAAAATTAAGAAATGAAGCTTTTCGATATAAGTAAACGCTTTCATTGGCGTCTCTCAAAGATAGACAAAGAACGATTCTTTTCCTTTTGATATAAATGCTATTTAAAAGAAATACACGTATAAAAATGATACGATATGAATTTGAATTGAGTTTGGATTGGAAATGATTGGAAATAAAAATTAAGAAATGAAGCTTTTCGAGTTCATCGATCAGTTGAAATAAAATTTACGATATAATAAATAGACTTTCATTGGCGTCTCTCGAAGATAGAGAAAGAACGATTCTCTCCCTTTTGATATAAATGGCTGCTACTTGAAAGAAATAAATAATGTATAAAAACTAATGACTGTCATTTCGCGCTGTCCATTTTGAGATTAGGTTCTTCTAACTAATCTACGTATCTTTCCACCCTTTAAATATTTCCAGAAGAAAAAGTTTCCTCGCTAATTTCATTCAGCATGAAACACTGCTATCCTCCTATATCCGCGCATGATCCAAAAATCATGATTTTCTATAATTCATTCGACGAAACATAATATAATAATATAATATAATAAAATAAATATAATAAAAGCTGTACATTTTCTGATTCTAAATAATTTCGTTTTACTTCAAGTCACAAGATACGTAATAAGTTAAATAAGGTTGCATAGAAATGTAATTTCTTATCACTTTTCATCGACCGCAATAAACCGAATTGTCATTATCAATTCGTGCCATGCGACATCTTCTTCTTGTCATCTTCTTGCTTCGCGTTACCTAAAAACACCCCTTAAATGCGATTAACGAAGGGCAGACGTATCGCGGGATACGTTAAATGTCCCATCAAAGCATGGCTTCTCCGAATTTGCCATCACAATGGAGGACAGAATATATGAAATATTATTAATCTCAATGTACTTATCACTCTGCAACGCCATCAACAATTTATATCGATCTCCTTCCAAATCTTCAAAGATCCTTAAATCAAAATCTCACACTGTTAAAATGAAAATAATAAATAAACAAAATGATTTATATATTTAATTACACGTATCTGTTGATCAACTATGAAACAGTATGAATTCAAAATTATAATATAAAATTTCAGTGAACTTTAAATTCTAAAGTTTTAAAAGAAAATTAAACTTAAAAATTCTGTTTAATTCATTCAAAAAACGCACACCTTGAACGTCTCCTTATTACGAATAATAAATATTGGAGAGTATTCGATCGTTCCTCTCTTTCTCGACTATTAATATCTCATTTTTCGTCTCGTTCTTAATTCGAGGCATCTCCAGAAATGTTTCATCGACACGAGCTTATAATCCGGCCGCTCGTTGAATCCCTTTGCGCAAGAAAGAAAGAGTGTTCCTTTTTTTTCGTCTCCACGGTTGCCAATGAGGAATCCTAGAACCCGGGGAGGGAGACGCGTAATTATCGCTGCGACACTCGCGTTACCAGAGTTTCTCCCGAGTAGTTTGCACGCGGGATGCTCGATTCATGGCGTATCAGCAGAGAATTGGAGAGGAGCGAGGGATTGTGATGGAAGGTTTCGTTTATACGCCACACCGTGCGGATACATCATCATCACGTGAAAACGTGAAACGTGTTTTTGGCAAAAGATTCGATCTTCGAGAGCACGAGACGTGTATAATTTGATTCATCCTCCGTGCCAAGAAGATGTAAAGTTATATAATGGAGCGGGGATTATATCTGGATTGGGGTGATATTAATCTGGCAAATATGATTTCTGATTTTATTTCGCGTCTGGATCTTTTTTTCTCTCTCTTTTTTTGTAATTTATCAGTCGATGATAAAGAAGGAGGCAGATATTCGGTGACAGTTGTGGAATTGCATTCTGTGTATCCAAGGGAGGAAAGGAATAATTGATGATTTTAATCAAGATTGTGAAATTATGATTTTCGATAATTTTGAATAACGAGGATTTTTTTCTTGTTTTGTATTTCCAATTAGAATGTTTTGTAACTTGTACTTTTTGTAGATATGATGAAACTGGATAGATAGATTTTTATCATTAGTTTGAATAATTTCTTCGATACTTCAATTTCATAAATTGAAACGTGTCCCGATTCCATTTGATACTTTCGTATTAACATCATCTGGATGGGGAATCTAGAATTCTAGAAATTGAATTTGGAAATTCGAGAAATTCGAAAATTGAGAGCGTTTACGCGAGATTATTGTATAACTTGGTTATTAAAAATTTTCGTAAAGCAAATTATTATTTTATATAATAAATTAACATCAATCTGATTAGCACGGTATTAGCAGTAAAAGTAATTTCCAGAGGTTTTTTCGCGTTACCATGATTTAATAAGCGGTGAATGTTTTTGATGAAACGAACGAAAAGTAAAAGAATTGCATTAACGTAGAAATGAAAACAATGAAAACGAAATTATTATTAAATTGTCTGATCGTGGGATTATAACGTTCGAGATATACGACGTTTCAATGGATTATAAATATAATAAAAATGTAACGAAGAATTAAAATTAAAATTACATCATTGATAATTATTTATTACGTAATTCGTGAATGAATGTTTCAAGTGAATTGAAAATTGACATTTTACTAAGAAAGAAATATTATATTTTCTTACTATATTAAGAATTAAACCTCTCTTACACAAATGTTTAAGTATTTCCCTCTAGAAAAAAGAAAAAAAAAAAGGAGAAGGATATATTTTATTAAAAGTTTAATATGAGAATTTTTTATCTTTACTCACACTTTGCTCCCTAGAATTCGAATTTAAAAGTGGAATATTAAAATATTTAACGAGGGAAATGAAATATTTTCAAAATCCTATAACAACCATCTACGATAACGAGTGAAAAATAAAATATTCGTGGAAAAAAAAATTCAACGACTCGATATAATCACATATATATATATATATCTAGGATCGATCTTTCCAAGTTTCGCCATTTTTTCTTTCTCACCTCCCTCTTTCTCCAGCAGGATTCTCGTCAAATATCAATTACACTGCGATCTTTCGCAGTCTCGTTTGATGAAAAGTTGGACGCGCGTTACGAAGTGTGTCTGGCCGAAGGTCTTGTTAATGCATGCAAAGGGGAGGTGTGTGGCACGAGGAGAAGCACAAGTATTCCCGTAACAATCGCATAAAAGATTAAAGTATCCGGGCATACACGCCCTCGCTGACCCAGTTGCGGTTAAGAGTTGTACAATACGCTTGAAAGCAAGTATTCACGTGCTGCAAACGTTTTACAGAAATGAAGGTGGAAACTTAACGAAAACATCTCTTGGTAGGAATACCAACTACCTCCGACATTTTTTACCTCCGCCGTTCTTTTTTTTTTTTTTTCCCTCTATGCTCTTCTCCACCCACCCCTCCTCCCTCTTCTCCCTTTTTTTTTTCAAATGCACGATCCCCAACATCGTCTCTGTTTCGACAAACTCATCGATCGGGTATCGAGAAAACGAATTTCACGAATTGCTTATTCGAGATCAACATGGCACTCCATATCTAAAAAAACTTTTCATCATTGGCATCGAATTTTAACATCCAATAATTCGATCTTTGCGATTCCTTTATTCGTTATTTTATTTTTCTTTTTATTCGTTTTCACGTCACGTGAAATTATGCAAAAATATTTTAATCCCTACTACCTAATTTCCTATAGTTTGTTTGTATACTTAGACACGCGATTCTTTTCAACGAGTAGGGAACATCTAGCTAACGCGCCAGCCCATCGATCAAGTTTTCTCGTTCCCAACCCGATACTTTTCCCGCGTTCCTCTGAAAAAAAAAAAAAGGGAAAAAAAAGGGAGGGAAAAAAAGCGAGAGAAGAAATTTTCGCTACGCCGAACAACTCGGCTTATTTTCCCTGGCCACGTTCGCGTGTATCGCGTGTACAGATTGAAATCCGACGAGGCATCGATCGAGACGCGACGAAAATTCCACGGCGGAAGCCCGATGGCACGCATTGGGGAAAGCCCCGGCTGGCTTTTCCATACCGGGCGCCGGAATCCTGCATTTTTTCTCGTCCAATATGGAGGATGGCCGGATATTCAATTAATCTTCGTTCCGGAGAATCGATCCCTCCTTGTGTTCCTTGCACGAGCGCCATCTTTTTTTTTTTCTCGCGCGTTATCACCACTTTCCGCCTCGAATTGTACGAAATTGTGATCCGCGCGAGAGGGAAGAAAAAAAGGAAAAATTAATTTTCAATTTTCCGAATTCCTGTTAAACTGGGTCGATCGAGCTTTCTTTTTTTTTCTTTTTTTTTTTTTTGGATTTTGGCCAGCTTCTGATCCATCTCTGATGCGCGAAATACGTTGTTACAAAAAAAAAAGAAAGAAAAAAGGGACTTTTCAACGAAAGATTTTATTTCCTTCCGTTATTACGTTGTCCTGTTTTTTTGTTCTTTGCCTGTCGGTTCGAAGCCTGTAGTAAGAAACCCGTGAATACGGAAACCAATGAAGTTATAATTGTGCAGGTTACATAAAATGGACGCGAGACGAGTGAAATTCCTTGAATAGGAAGTCGAGTGATGACGACAATTGAAAAAGCACAAAGCGCAAGCGTCTTTTTTTTTTTTTTATCCTCGTCACGTTTCCACTTATCGATGCACGTGCGAACGATTTTCACTTACGTTTATCTCCCTTTCTCTCTCTTTTATCTCTATTCCTTGTCACTTTTTTTTGCATTCTTAATTGCAATTGTAATTATTCGATTCGACAATTTTTGGAGAGAAAAAAATGGCGAAATGCAAGAAAGCAAAGTGTAGGATTTTCACTTACGTTCATTTCCTTCTTTCTCCCTCTTTTATCTCTATTCTTTGTTACTTTTTTTTGCATTATTAATTGCAATTGTAATTATTCGATTTGATAAATTTTGGGGAGAAAAAATGGCGAAATATCAAGCAAAGTGAAGGATTTTCACTTACGTTCATCTCCATTTCTCCCTCTTTTATCTCTATTCTTTGTTACATTTTTTTGCATTGTTAATTGCAATTGTAATTATTCGATTTGATAAATTTTGGGGAGAAAAAATGGCGAAATATCAAGCAAAGTGAAGGATTTTCACTTATGTTCATCTCCATTTCTCCCTCTTTTATCTCTATTCTTTGTTACATTTTTTTGCATTGTTAATTGCAATTGTAATTATTCGATTCGATAATTTTTGGAGAGAAAAAAATGGCGAAATGCAAGAAAACAAAGATTTTCATTTACGTTCATCTTCATTTCTCCCTCTTTTATCTTTATTCCTTGTCACTTTTTTTTGCATTGTTAATTACAATTGTAATTATTCGATTCGATAAATTTTGGAGAGAAAAAAATGGCAAAATGTAAAAAAGCAAAGTGTTGGAAAGGAATTTTCTCGAGACGAGACGATGGAAAGGGGAGGGGAGGCGTGAGATGGCACAATAATGCAAGCAAGGAGAGAGAAACCGTGTCAGATGCGAGGCTCGATTCGCGGTGAACTGTAGCTAGCTTGGTCAAATATTGTTCAAATGGCTTTCGAATGAGCTAATGCACAGCCCCGTTCACGTTCCAATCATGTACGACACGATAGGATAATATTTGTCGTTGAACGAGGCACCCGTGCAAATGGCCCGATATGAAATTACACTCACCGAATGATAAACGCAAAATGTTTCCCCGAACTTTTAATATATAGTCTTCTCCCCCTTCCCTCTGAATTTTTTTTAGAAAAAATAACTTTTAAAAAAGAAAAGAAAACTCGTCGATTCTTCCTTCCTTGCTCTATGAATAATTAAAAGAAAAAAAAAAAAGAGTCGAAGAGTTCGTTCCACGTCGAAAGATCCTGGCTTCTAATCCTTGAAAAAAAAAAAAAAATCGTTTAAACGAGCAGCATTTTGTCGAAAAACGCGGCTAAATTAATGCGCGACAGAACGAGGCGAACGAGAGAACAACTTGCAAAAAAGAGGAAAAGAAAAGAGAGGAAGAAAAAGGGGAGGGAGAAGGATGAGCGAAAAAAGGGGGAGGGTAAAGAGGGAAGCTAGTCCAGTTATCCTCCACGGGGCCGGAAATTTCCGGAAACGCGAATTTTCATTGTGCCCCGAGCCGAGGTATCCGGAAACGATAACAACGAGCTACGTAACCGTGCGGATAAACAATAGTCGACAAACAACGGGCGAGAGTTCCTGCATTTCACGGGCTCATCGCGGCCTCCCCAATAATGGGCGTCCAAACGGGACGCGTTTCCATGCCCGGAACTATATATATATATATATATATATATATATAGGGATAACTCGCAGGATTCGAGGGGAGGAAGAAAACGCTGCTTCCATGCTCGAAGCCGTCAAGCTTCGTGGAAGTATTTTCCTTCTGCCTTGCTTTCGGGTAACCGTGATGACGTGTATGCTATAGCTACCTATATGGTCTCAGCGTTGAGAGAATTCTTCTTTTTTTTTTGGGAAAGTAAGTAGTATTCGAATTATTTAGAGTTATTTAGTTAAGTACACATAAGAGATTTTTCGAGTATGAAAATTTGAAAGGCAAACAAATCTCTCTTCAAGAATAACTTTATCGTTTGTGGCGCCATTAGAAACAGTTCTCTCGTTTTTAAGAAGAGTCGCCAAGAGTTAGAGTTAGAGTTTCCAATCCTACAACAATTTCGAGCGATATGATTAGGAAGGAACGTGCAAAAAGTGATAGCAAAGATTTAAAACTGGAAATTTTAATTTGGAAGACGAGGATCGTTCATCGAGAAAGTTCGATGATGCTCGGAGGAATCGTTTGACGAAAACCTAAAAAAGAATTGGCAGAAAGATTGAAAGTCACAAGACAAACGGTCTATCTAAAACAATTGGGTAATCTTGTAACCGATAATAAAATTTCGAATTTGGGAAAAGAAAGAAAAGAACTTATTCGCACACCTAATTGAAAAATGATATCTCATCTCATAGAGAATAATTAGTATTTGAATACAAAACATTTCGGCTATCAAAATCCGTATAATATTCCAAGAACAGTTGAAAAAGCTGGATAAGTCAAATAAATTAATCCCATCCCACGGGAGCATAGAGAAAAATAATAGTAGAGGAAGTAGTTTCACTTCATTGTCGTCCGTATCCAGGATCTTGTTTATTATGGAGTCGTTGCTGTGGCAGTTGGTGATTAAACCCAATGCACATAATGGAGCTCTGCATTGCTCTGCTGTACTCCTGGTCCGTGTTTACAAAAACCTGGTGGCGTAGGGAAAAAGGTAGGGAAAAGCAGACTCGTTAACTGATAATCGATAATCCTCATTCACCTGGCCTGTGCATCCCCTCCTGTCCGCGTACAACAACGAATAGAAAATATTGACGCGATCCGGTGAGCGAGTATTGTGTGCAAGCGATATTAAAGCTTTCCACGGGACCAGTGAACTTTTCGCGGCAACCAGACTGTTGTAAATCGACGTAGGCGGAGGCCAAATAGAACAAAGGGTATCGAATGCGTCGAGCGATAAAGTAGCATTCGAGCCATCCACTTGGCTCACTCTGGATCTGGAAAGGTCTTACGTGAAGGCTCATCCTTGTGACGTATCGTTCGAAACTTGCGCGACAAGTTTCATTATTTATTGTGACTTAAAAAAGAATAAGAAGTTTTGAAATTGTACAATAAATAACCAGAGTCCTGGACAGAGTTTCTCTGCATTTTGTTCAAGCATAAAGAAGAATAAGAAGTTGAAAAAAAAGGAATAAAGGAGAAGATAAAGATTGGATAATTCGAAACTTATATGCGGAATAACGAGCGAAGGAAGAAATTATAATGATTAACTATGCGAAAGGGATCCTCCTTTTGACGAGGATCAAAATATATGGCGGCGAAACGGTTGAAACAGAAGTAGCCGTATAAGCTCTCCTGTTGGCCGTGGTGTTGGAACTAGTCGAGCCACGGAACGAGTGCAGTTAGTGTAATCGGCCGCTTGATGGCGTTTTGTCTGCCGTTGATCGCGAAATTCCCCTAATGATGCATCAGCGCGCCGCCTAACTATCGACGAATTTATGAACCAGGGGCTTTACCGGAGGATTGCTCCAGCAGCCCTTAAGTGGATTTATGACATGGATGAGATTTCTTAGCTCTTCCTGGGATTAATAGCCCCTGTAGTATTGGTGGTTCGGGTCAGGTTTGATGCGAACCAGGTCTAGGCACTAATTTATAGGCACTAGTAACATTTACAGCTCGGTCGATAATAGTAGAGAGATATAATTTAATTTGTATTTGTACTTGCGTACAACGCTTAATGCATCGAAGTAATATTAAAAGTTTTAAGTAATTAACGCAAGGTGTTAATTGCATATTTGAAACGTATAAGTATAAGCGGAAATACTTATTATAGTTGTGATTAAATAGGCAAGAGTTTATGTTCATTAGCGAGGGAAGTATAATGAGGTAAATGTATAGTATAGTAGCAAGAGAGGGAATATAGTATAACAATTTCTTGATTAATTTTTTTCTTTACTTTAACTAACTCTTGCTTATTGTAAGATAATTAGTTAATTTATTATGTTGAGCGGTATAGTCGAATGTAATTTCATTACATTTGGAATAAATCCAATGGAGGATTATATTAACTCTTGACGGTTCTAACTAAATCTATAAAATTAATTGGATTTTCTCGAGTTCATCATCGTACACTTTCACGATTCATTTTGTAATTTTCCAGTTTATTTAATCTTGTAAAACTTTTCTCTCTTTTCTTTCTTTTTTTTTTTTTTTCACTTTATTTTTTCGTCACGATTGGGATAAATCCAATCTAGCAGCTCTGAAGATGAAAGTTTGATAATCGTGTTTTTTTTTTTACGTTATTAATCTGTCCAATCTAATAATAATCAGACACGAAAAAAAAAAAAAGGAAAATATCGTAATTCAAGGAAGAGGGCAGGTATTGTCCTTTAAGTAGATTTTATTCGCGAATTAACATCGATTGTACACAGAGAGTTATTTAGAATTATGAACTGGCGTTTACGCGGAATTTACTTTGCTTTAAATTACAAATTCCTCGAGTCTACCACCATCCAACCCCGTAGCGTCAGACATTCTCGACTCGTGTAATAAATTTTAAATGTGCAGGTTTGCGAGGCTAAATTTTACTCCTCGAAGGGGCAAGTTCAACAATGCGATGAACGTTATATTAAATCCGAAACGCGAGAACTTCTTGCTGCAAAATATAAAACTCTAACGCTTTGGAATGGAAATGGAATTGCAGCGAATTTTATTATTTCTCTAAAAATTCAAAGAAAAAACACATATATATATATATTATTACATTTCCATGATTTTAAGAAATCATGATTTTTACAAAGAAATTTCAATTTAACAATTGAACAAATTTACACGTATACATGATTAATTGAAATTGTATCCACTCCATAAACGACGGGGTTTAAACCTCTCTCTCTCTCTCTCTCTCTCTCCAAACACTGGAATCACGTTTTCAAGATAGCATGGCAATTAGCATGGAAATAGTATCGCGTGGAGTCATGCGTAATTCATTGGGCACCGCCATTTTCTTTCAAACATTGCAATTACAAGCATGATGGGAGCTGTAGTTGTTAGTACGATCGAGCATGTCAGCGGGAACATTAAGCTGTGTGTATAATCCGACGCGTGTCATAACGCAGACTGCGGCCAGAGGCACGCACCGTGTATCGCTGGATTATGGGGTTGTCGACACGAGGGATCGTGTTATTCGGTATCACGTCCCTCAGGATATCGTACAAATGGATTCGTATTCCGCCGCACTTCTTTCCACGAGCATGCATATCAATGGCATGCCCGCCACTTTCCAACCTCTCAAGGAAGGAGGAATAAAATTTATTGAGCTTGAGGTTAGTGCCGCTGATTTCTTGTTTCTTTCTCGAGAACCGTTCGTAGAATCTGGAAACAAACGGTGATTAGAAGAATCGTCAACAAAATCAAAGTCAAACTTACTTATTACATATTGTCTAATTTAACTTTCTAATGATGCATATAAAATCAGCTAATTAATTTGATCCAATGGAAAATTGGAAGAGAAAGATTTATAATTAATGGTTATCTCGAGGCGATTGAAGAATTGTTGAATAAAGCAGATAAAATTTCGAAACTTTAAGACAGTTATTATCTTAAACAGGAAACAGATATCAATGCCACTTTCGAATCTCTCGAGGAAGGAAGCGAATAAAATTTATTGACTGCATCTACTCGAACATATCACTTAACCTAACCTAATCTAACTTTATTTCTTTCTTTTCTTTAACCAAATTTTTTGAAATATTGAATTATTCCACGATTTCGAAAAGTTCATTCGAAAGAAAACATTGTTTCATTGAAATTAAAAAATATTTAATCAAATATTCGATCAAAAGTTAAAAACTCCTTCCTCTTTGAAAATATCAAATTATTCTGAATGTTTGAGTTGAGAAAGGAAACGTAATCATCTCCAAGATTATTTGCAATTTAAATTCGATCAAATCAAATTTCTTTTTACGTTTGCCAAAATATCTATATATTTCTAGCTCATGTGAAGTGAAATATATACCAACAACTAATAATTTAATCCAATTACGAAGATTACGATCGTTATATACCATAAACCTACTATTTTTAACTATTTTAATCTCTATTTACTTAACAAAGCGGAGAAAATTATCTCGCAAACAAGAAAAACGGATAACGCGTCGAGCAAGATCCGCCATTATTATTTGCAGAATCCGCATTCACGGATGGAATTGGCCATTACGGATGGTGGTAGATGTGAAGGGAACACCATGGGATCGCGTAGGAATGTAATACAGTGGCTGGGAGCGTCGCACGGCTATTTAGAAAAGGGAAGAGAGACCGTAAGAGTTCCGAAAAGCGTGGAGAAGCGTGGTGGCTCCCCTTACCCATGGGGACGGAGACGTGCAAGAAGGCGCACGAATAGACGCTGAAGGCGATGTTTCTTTCCTTCCCTTGGTCCGTTTCCGGTATCCCTCCTCCTGGCTTCCTTTTCTTCTTGCCTCCGTTTTCCAATTTTTTTTCTCCCCTCTCTTTCCCCCATCTCTCTCTCTCTCCTTCCTATTCTCCGCTCCGACCACACCTTTCCACGTAATAACTCTCTTGGTTCCCTGACACGCGATGCGATCTCTCTTTGCAACTGTCATTCGATTAAACGCTGCGCGACGTAGACAAAACTCGTCGTCAAATTCCCCTTAAGAACGGCGAACGTAGCTCACTTCCTCCCAAGGCTCAGCTGTTCAGAGATAAAGAAAAGCCGATTATCCTCCTGCCAAGGCCGCGGATCCCAAGCAGGTGTCTTTGGTGCAACATTAATTCGACGGATGTGAAAGTGGTGCAATTCCTCCCTCCTCCCTAATGTTTTTTAATATCATTCCCAGGCCTGCCATAACTCTTCCCACCGGTGGCGGTGTTCCTTGTTTTCCAGACAACACGGGAGGGGAGGGGAATCCCGCAGATGCGGCCCGTCTCGCTCGAAAGCTTCGCCCGAAGAGCTTGCGAAAAGCCAGAAACCATTGACACTGGTGAGAGGGAGGGAGCGCGGCTCCTCCATTGTTGCCGGGCTAATAAAGAAAAATAAAGGCTCCTCTTCCCGCAGGATATTAACTCTTTCCTTTCCCTGTTCCCTGTGAGCAAGAAACCGGTCGACGTCCGGTTTCCAAGGCTCCTTCGAAAAATCTAAACGCGGTTGTTTAATCTAACTTAACTCTTTCTCGAATGAATCACCTGCCCTCTATTTTCAGTCCCTTTGCGCTCTCTTCTTATCCTTCTTTCTTTATTCGATTCTCTGGATTCTCTTTGCCTATTAGAAAGGGGACAATTGTTGAGGATGTTGTTGATCTTTTGGAAGGATAGATATCTTCTTTTTTTAATGGATAAGAAACGAATCTTTTTTGATTTCTCTTCGGTTGGCTGGTAATGAAGAAGAAAAAGAAAGCTCGCTGATGGATATTAGCTTCATGTATTTTTCTCCTAGCTGCTGCAAAGCTCGAGGAGAGAAAGATCGGCGAGGAAACGGACGCGACGAAACTGTTGGTTCGTGACGCGGTTCCAAAGAAGGAGGAGATGGGGAATTTATGGCCGACTCCCGGCTTCGATTTTCTTGAAACATTGATCCCCTTTCCATCGCCGCGAATTGTTTCCCCGTCGCTCTTCCCCGACCGATTGCATTGAATTGGATTCCCAAGAAGGGATCCCAGAACCTCCTCCAGTTTCTCGAAATTGGGCCGATTGTTTCGTTGATTTATCCCGTAGGTAGCCTCGACGTTCGAACGAATTAGAGGATGTTTCTTGAATGTTTTCTTCTTTTCTTCAAACGGCATCTCGTGAATAATGTACCCTACTTTTTCCAGATTAATTACCGCCACTTAATTACCAATTTACCGGAGAGAAAGGGCCGTCGGCTATCCACCTCCAAGGCTGATCCTATCATCGAGTTATCCGTCGATTGTTTCCGTCGAATTTCGCTCGGCAAAATAACTCATTATCCCGGTTTCGATCGAGCGAGAAAAAGGAGCATTGGGAACAATTTCGGCTCGTCAGGGGCTTTCCCCTAATTGCACGCTGTGGAAACATGGAACATGGCGGCTCGCATTAATTCGAGCACGGCTGCGTTGTTTCTCAGTGTTTCGTCGAAGGGGCCGTGAACGATGAACCGTGCAGCTGGATAAGTAATAATAGGGGTTGATATTAGTCCGATTCTCTAGTTTTCTGACTGTTTCAAATTGTGTGACCAGGTTATGTGACTTGTTCTGTTTCTGACTGTTTTTATTAAATTTAATTTAATTTGATTATAATTATAATTTATTTAAAATAATTTCTCGTTTCTTGATAATTAAGAAGAAAAACAATTGTAGAATTGTTGTTTGCTTTTGAACAATTGTAGAATTATTCTCAAATATTTCGATATTTTATTGAAAACTGCAAAGAAAAGAATGGTAAATCTGACTGAATGATAAATTAAACGGAAATTGTATTAATAATTCTCTAGAAAGGGGAGAATATTTTATTTATTTTGAAGTTAAATATGTATAAATATATTTCGAAATTGCCATTAAAAATTGTTATTAATGCATTAGATCATCTCTGACCCCTGGTTGCCCCTATTTTTATTGTTGCAGATTCGAAGATGAAGTGGCCATTAGTGCTGACTTGCTTTCTGTTGCCGCATTCGTGCATCCTAGGTGCATCGCATGCCGGTAAGTGGTTATTCTTCCAGTTTCTTATCCTGTAATCGCGGAATAAATTATATCGTCCGCAATCATCTTGTTATTTCGCGTATCGACCGTGTGACAGGCCTATGAATAATTCTTCCCTGCCTCCTCTACCTCTATCGGCCCGAATAAATTAGCGACCGCTTTCTCCAACTCCGGCCCCTCCATTATCTCTGGAAATAATCCCTCCCCCTTAATTAACCCCTAACCGATTCCTGATCGACATATCTTTACATATTTGAAAATTCGCTCGACAATCTCGGAAGAAAGAAAAAAAAAAAAGAAGGAAAATCTCGAAGAGGATTCTTTTCCATCGTCGAGAATAAGTTCCTTTTTCGTTTATAAATCTCTCGAGAAAAACGAAAAGAAAAAAAAAAAGAAAACGTTGGACAAGATGTTCGAACAGAAAGAGAGAATGAGAAACATGGACTCGTTAATAAATGTTCGTCACCGCGACATCGGTTCTCCCAAGGATTGACCCAGATGTGATAAAACCGGCGCCATTATAGCGTCGTAAATCATCCCCTCGATCGACAGTTTGTTCGAAGGCTTGTGCGTGGGGGAGGGGGCGTAGCGACCCCTCGATCCCGCGCAACGAGCCGTGAAAACGGGCATCGAGGCCAGAAAAACAACCGAATTGAATCTATTTCCCTCCTTCTATTAGCCCTGCTATGGAGCGCGAAAGGCCTTAATCCGCCCCCCCTGTTTGTCGGAAAGGAATCTGGCGGTAGAAAACTTTGCTGGAGAAATACCTGAATACGGGATCAGGATTGAAAACGATAGTACTTATAGAAAGTTTCAAATCTTTCTTTCCAATCTGACTTTTATTTCAGAATTACGAATCTATTTTTAATATACACGAGATTTGTGTATCTATAAATTTCTACGAAAATTCTAATGTTTATTTAATATATGAATGTAAATTTAAATATAGAAAGTATATATAATATATAGAAAGTTCCAAATTTTATTTTCAATATGATTTTGTTTATAATCAATTGCATAACAATGCTCTATTTTTAATATATATGATATATTATAATATATATTATACTATATACTATATACTATATAATATACTATATAATATACTATATACTATATACTATATACTTTATACTATATACTATATACTATATACTATATACTTTATACTATATATTATATACTATATACTATATACTAATTGATATATTATATACTATATTTTAATATATACTATTTATAATATACACGACTATGTTCTATAAGTTTCTACGAAAATTTTAATATAGTATTTAAATATATATATATATAGAAAGTTTCAAATTTTCTTTCCAATGTGACTTTTAAAAATTATTACGAATAAACTCTAATTCATTTATAATCAATTACACAACGATGCCCTATTTTTAATACACGCGAGATCTATAAATTTCTGTTCTACGAAAGTTCTGATACATTTAATATAGCATTTAAATATATGTATATGAAATAGAAACTATTTCGAGTTATGATAATCCTTGGAAATATGTCGAGGTGGATAATTCCTGGACATAATGCACAGCGAACCATGAGTGAACCTGTCCCCGCGAAGGCACCACGTGGTCAGATAAATTGCTTTTGCTTCCCTTCCGTGGAAGGAGGAAACAGTGGCAAGCCAACACGTTGTTCTTATTGTTTCGATTTCTGGTGCAATTAATCATAGGCCCTAGCAACCCTTTAGGATTAGATAGAGCTCTTAATGGTAGGGGGGGAAAGAATGATTCGAGCACGTGTGAATTTTGAACGAATTCAGGGTTTTGGAATTCGGGATGATATTGTATACGCTTCGAGAGAATCTGCTTGGAGAGACGTCTCCTAATTTTATCACACGTTTCGAGGAAAGGAATGAAACAGTTATCAATCGATTGATTCGTTGGAGTCGTCAAGTTCCATTAGCTCAAAGTATTTCCTTCTTTCATGGCTACGCCGTTCTACCGTTCTATGCCTAATTTGCATGTGAATGGACCGTAAAAGAACTGCCTGGAGATAAGCTGAGAGAGCGCGTAAATATTTCCTTCCGCGATTGCCAACTTCGGTAATAAACAGGTTAAAGGATCGTAATCGTATAGCGAACGAAATTGTTCCGAATGGCCGAAATGGTAATCCTCGCCTCGCCCGATTACGATCTCCGTTCCGTCCTGTTCCGCCATTATGCACCATTAGGGACACGCCTGTACACCTATACCGACCGAGCTTCCAATAAATTCCTTAACGTGGCTTGTTACCGTTAAAAGTGGCCAGGTTCCTGCGACTCTACAAAGCTAAATCAATCTGCGGAGAGATCAAATTTCATTTTCCCTTTATATTTAAACCTTACCACCCGAACAGTCTCTCGACGTGGTTCGAATCGTTTCGAAACGATCATTGTACGCGTTATATGAGATGGTCCTTTTTCTCTTCCTCGCACGACTCGTCCACGTACAGGCAAATCTTCGTGTGTTCATCGAGGGATGGGATTCGGTGTCTCGAGACACGGCGGACACTGTTCAGGGGCAAAGTGCAGTCACCCGCCAACCTGAACTGGTGTAGGGGAAAGGGAGGGGCAAAGGAACCGCATCGGAGAACTCGACGAGACTTTCCCCTTTCGACTTAATTGGCGGCTTCGAGACTAACGGTGGCGGCCGTCTACGTCGATTGAAGTGGCGCTTTGGCCACGGTCGCGGACTAAGAAGCTGGAAACTCGTTAACGGCCCTTGCGAAACAATCGATCCCTCTTCTCGGGATTCTCGTCTATTTTTTTCCATTTCGCTCGTCAAGTATACGGGTATATACTCGAAAGTTAGCTAGATGTAGCGTAGTCGATTGGAATTCCAAGGATTAAAAAAAGGGTAATTTACAAGTACGATATGATACACAGGTTCGAACGACATATTTTACATTAAACGCGCGTTACACGTTTCATATTATCGTTAAATTTTCATTTTCAACGATAGTTACGCTATTGGCGCATTTATTGCAATTCCGTTCACAATCTATCCAACGATTATATTATTGTAATACACAAAGAAATTGAATTTGCCCAACGTTGAAACTAATATCGGTTAATCGATCCGTTAATTAAACAGTAACTGCCCCAGTTTTGAAACAATTGTGTCTCGTTCCGTGAAAACTGGAACGTCTATACCAATTTATGGAGGAGGAAAATGGAGAGAGAGAGAGAGAGAGAGAGAGAGAGAGAGAGAGAGAGGAACGGGCGATTTAATTTTCTTTCATTAACGTCACTCCATCGCGCGATTAGTCATGAATTTTATAACCGACGTTGATCACCATTAACGCGTAGAAAAATAGAGATGGCCGCAACAATGAACGTTCGAGGTATCTCGATGAATTCTCTCGCCGTCATTGTTCCCATTAACAGTTATTCGTAGCTACTTACATCCACGAGTTTGCAAAGTGATAGCGTTTCAATCAAAAACAGGGAACGTCTCTCTCGACATCACCAATTAAGCTCAAAAGTATCAATGGAACGTCGAAAAGTAAATCATTAAGGATGCAGGATATCAGCCTTTCCTTTTTGGAAATACGATTTTTACCTGCATTTTTCTCTGCACTTCTCTGCTTCCCTAATATGAATTTATTATTAGCGTTGAATTTTTCTTTCCTTTTTAAGTAATACTGTATCAAGAGTAAAGCGAAAAAATTACGCAAGTCGAGTTAAGGTCGAATGACTTTAAAGATTCTATTTTTTTACAAATTTAAATGTATAATATATCATTGGTAACTGATATTTAATTTATATATTCTTTAATAATTACTCGAGTCTTCAAGATACCTTAATATCTCTATTTCATTTACATTAGTTTAAACTGTTGAGTTTAATATATTATATATGTAAAGATACGACTCGTATCTTGTATATTTATATATGAATTAGGTCATTGTTTCGATTCTGTTTTGTTTTGTTTTGTTTTGTTTCTCTGTTGATGTCGTACGATATAGCGAACTCAGTGTAGTAGAATAAAGGCATTGGCACGATCCACATCTATATGTATAGTTTATTCCTATTTCCCTCATTGAATATTTTCTCTTTTATATTCTTTATTTTAATCGAATCATTTCACAACTTATTCCCTAATATTTAAACATTTAGAATTTTTTCTTGCTGGTTATTAACACTATAGCGCCGCATAACCATTAACTATCAATCCATATGATTCGACAAGTCTCAACTTTTTACTGATTAAAAATCTACATCTTCGACTAGTTATAAAAAAGAAGATATCTTTGAACGAGTCGATCAGGAAACTATAAAGAGAATCATTGTGCAACATATTCCCTAATATAAACATTTAAAATTTACTCTTGTTAATTATTAACACTAGCAATTAGTAATGCGACACTAGCGCCACATAACCATTAACTATCAATCCATGTGATTCGACAAGTCTCAACTACTAATGATTTTACTTTTTACTTGCTTAAAATCTATATCTTTGACTAATCTCTGAACGAATTGATCAGGCAACTATAAAGAGAATCATTGTGTAACATATTCTTTAATATAAGCATTTACTCTTGTTAATTATTAACATTATGACGACCAATGATGCGACACATAACCATTAACTATCAATCTATATGATTCTACAACTACTAATGATTGTACTTTTTACTGGCAAAATACTGGCGCAAAGAAAGTTCGATTGTTCCCAAGCGGCTAAAAGTCTACACCTTGGACTACAGTTACAAAGATCTCTTTGAACGAGTCGATCGATAAAGCGAAAGCTGTTTTAATGACGGAAAGCAGGAACGATCCCCTGTTTTTGAGACTTGTGGACCAAGGAAGTTGACGCGTCTTGCGCCGATCTTCTCGAACAAACAGGGGGGAGGGGGAGGAGAGGAGAAAAGAAGACATAACGTAAAAAACGGTTTAGGACTTGGATGTCCCTTGTATTGCATAATCGCCGATTCCCTTTGAGCCATTGAATTTGATAACTACCTTAATTGGCAGCTTGGCGTCTCGCGAAAGCCATCTTTGTCGATTGAAGCCCGTTGCCGAAGGGGCGACACTCCAGAGGCAGGATGAGTTCAGCGAATGGAAAGTAAGAAGCTCGAAACTCGTTAATGGCATGGATTCCCGCGGGACAATGACGTAAAGACCGTTGTCGGCAACGTGGTTGCGCGAGATTCCTCCTCCAAGTAACTATTGACCTTCCTCCCTCCCTGTCTCCCTCTCTCTCTCTCTCTTTCTTCGTCCCTCTTTCGTTTCGCTAAACGCTGACAAATAATTTGTTCGCCGTTCCGTAGCGAATCTCTGACGATAACACATAATTGGGGGATTACTGGTCGTTCGATTGCCATCCTGTATCGATTAAAGAGCCACGTAACGAGCGAGATTATTAACGCTTTCCTCGCTCTCGAAAATATTTCGTATTTCATGAACGTTACGTTCCTTTCTTTTTATCAATCGAAACGATCGATCGTTATGTTTCTTCTCTCCAAGATAATAATAAACGAAAGAAAACTATTCACCGATAAAAATTTCCAAATAAAATTATATATTATTTTCGCACGACACGACGTGTGTACGAAACGTGTACAACTCTTCCCGTTCCTCCTCCATATCGATCGATAAATCCAAAGAGAGGTTGAAAAATCAAGAAGACGAAGTCTGTCACGGGGCTGGTTGAGCCGCGTTGAGCCGCATCGCGTTACAATGGAAATTCGTTAGATTTATCTCCGGTTCCCTCCGTAATTTCCTCACCAGGGGCCAGGGTGCGGGAGTATTTGCTTTGAAGCAATCCGCACAGACGGGGACGGGGAGGGAAAAAAGGCGCAGGGGTGGTGGCCACTCCCCGATAGAGGTAAGCTTTTTCATCGGAAGAGAACTAATTTTACGACGATGAAAATGCACGTTTACAGACTATGCCCAGGCTGGCGGAAAGGGCGGGGAGGGGAGGGGCAGCAGGGGGAGAGACGAGAGGAAGAGGGTGGAAGAGAGATGAGCGATGGCCCGAAGCGGGAAGCCAGCTGAATTCGTTCTCTGGTATCTCGTATCTCTGGTTCTGGCGGTTTTGTAACTTTCCAAGGAGGGCGTGCGTGTGTGCCCGGGCCAGAATTAACCTTAACGCACACAGGGAGCGATTCTCCTACGTTTTTGGTTAATGGGTTGTGAGGTGAGGGGATGATAGCGCTCGCGTATAGCTGAGAGATAATCGTCCGGGCGGAAAAATTCTTTTTTCTTTCTTTTTTTTTTTTTTTAGACAGGTGTTCGCGAGTCGTGGATTCAGATTTCGTTCAGTCGAAAGATTTAAATGCGCGTAGATTCTTTTTATTAGGAATTAAATCGTTTAATATATATGTATATTAGGGTTCTTCCATAAGTTTATTTCGCACCACGACTTTGACTGGTTATTTTTATATGAAAACGCAACCATATCTATTAACCGTTTATGGTTTCAATCGTTTCACAGCTTTTTTTAAAGTACGTTTCGTTGGTGACAGTCTCTTTCTTTTACATGGATATGGGTAATCAGACGAAGCATTTGCAGTATTTAAAAAATGTGATAGTGCAAATGATAGATGCAGACGAGATTTGGTTCCGTTTACAACCTAACCTAACCTAACCCAACCTAACCCAACCTAACCCAACCTAACTTAACCTAACCTAACTTAATCATCCGCAATTGAGTTAAGAGATTTAAGAGATTGAGTTAAGAGCTGACAATTTTGATTTGAAGAATGAAGACCCTCCAGACGATGTACATGATCACCTGATCAGAATGGGATCTATCGAAGTAAAGTTAAGGTTCCATTCCAATTATTGACAGAGATTGATCTTATGAATCCACTTGTGATTTCCTTTTACAGCGACACGAAAGAGAAGCCTTTTTTAAAGAGGCTTGGATTTTGTATCAAAATGTGCGTCGAAAACGCACCTGACTTAAGGACAATAAACCTTCAACTGTCGCCAAGCCTGGACTTCACCCGAACAAAGTTCTTTTTGTCCATTTGATGGGATTCAAAAGCTATAGTCCATCATGAGCTACTTTCTGCAAAATATTGCAATCAGTTTGATGAATTGAAAAACATTATAACAGAAGAATGGCAAAAATTGGCGAAGCAAAAATAAAAGAAAACCTGTTAAATTTGATTAGGAATTATATTATCTTCTATATTCCCCAGATCTTTCTCTATTACTCATTTTTGTTATTAAAAAATTCTCTCTATGAAGAAACTATTTCGATCCAATAAAAATGCACTTCGAGGAATATTTTGCAAATAAACCCCAACAATTTTGGAAAAAGGAAATAGCTTCCTGAGAGATGGTGATAAAGCAGAACGGTTCATATATAATACAATATATAAATCAATCTTAAACAACAAATATTCAAAAAAAAAGAAAGAAACTTATGGGACTTATCTTGAAGCGTTTATATTATTTGCGTAATCGCTTGACAACCACACGCCGTGACTCGCGTAGATTCCGGAATATCGAGTGAATTTTCGTATTTGCTCGAGCTTTTCACGTACAAGATAACCGCACAGTTTATTATACACACAATCCGGTAGAGGCACGCCTCTATGTAGACACGCGTAGTTAGCTTAAACCTACTTAACAGTAATAGAACTTGGGGTAATAGAGGCTAAGTAGGTAAATATATTTGTAGAGGAGGATAGTTGAACGAGTAATTTCGAAAAATATATATATATTATGTTTCTGACCTAGAATTTAATTAGAACTAAACCCAAACGAAACTTCTTGCGACGAAAAGAAGCAGTTTGCCCCGATAATAATTTTGTCTCTTCCACTTTCTGTCCTAAAGAAAATTGTTTATCTTATTACCAAGTTCCGCGAAATTAGAAATCATCATTCAATTAATTCCGCTATTATTTCGAGAAAATTCCTCGTGCTAGATGCAACGAAAAAAGGAAGGAAAAAACCATAGAATGGGAAAGGAGGAGAGGATCGAGTTTAAACGACACAGGAACGAGTACGTATTTTCACCGAGCTATGCAACTCTCGCTACGTTCTCCGGCGTTTTACGATGTTCTCGTTTGAGAGAAGGAAAGGAGAAACTACTCTCTCGCGTTGCAATAAAACTTTTCGGGCGTCGAATTAAGAAAAAAAAACCCTCCCTCCTTTCTTTAACTAGCTCGCTTGGTCGCGCCACGATGGCGACTGACCTGGCACGGAGGAGGATTCAATCAGGTAATTGAAACGCTATGAAGATTCGACGCCCTCCTTTCCTTTCTTCTTCCGTGCTTCATCCCTCGTTTTTTTCGAAGGATTAAGGAAGATTCGACGAGTATTTAGCTCGCAAGGAGTTTGAAAAGACAAGAGCTCGAACGAATCTTTGATCGTTCTAAACAATTCGACGTAATCCTAATAAATTTTTCGACGACACGATACAAGATCTTGATCTTTCCGATTTCGTTCCTCGGCGACGTTTATCGCCACTTGCACGCAATGCGATCCCCTTCTAAACCCCTCTATCCAACATCGATAGAAACCGGTTTCCGGAAGGCAAACAATGCAGGGTTACGCGCACGACTTGGCCCCATCCAGCCAGCATCACCCTCTTCTTTTCCCGCTCGGCCGGGTGTGAAACCAAGAATCGGAGGGTGGACACGAGGAATCATGGTCGTGATCTTCCTTTCATCGCACTGCACATGCACCCACCTGATCTCCCTCTGAAATTCGAACGAACGAACAGTTTCTCCTGCTTCGAAATATTATATCTCGTATATGAAATATATATAAGCAACTATAAGCGATAAATATCCCTTTTTACCACTTCCTTATCATACCCTTTCGGGATACATTCGCTCGAAAGTGTGTGCTTCGTTTCACGAAAGAAGGATTAATTTTCTGCGCACAGAGCGTCCACTGGTGTGTTGCTTCATTATACTGCGCGCGCGCGCGCGTGGGTGCAGTTAGGTAGGAAACTTATACCATGCATACATCCCCTCCCCCTCCGATAATCATCAGCCCTTTTGTAATGCTGTGTATTTTTATAATTCACGGCGTTCAGAGTACCGTCACGGTCTGGATAATCGGATTTCTTTCGCTCGACGAGGCAGGATATATTCTGAAGGGAATTAAGAGAAATGGGCCCGTGAATGAAAGCTGTTTCTGAAACGATTTTCGAGAACGATTCCTCTTTTACGAGTTGAAACTTGTTCCGAACAAAGATAATAAATTAACCGACCACGAGTGTGTATTTTGAAATTTGAATGAAAGACCTGGGATCTTTTCTTATACGTATATATATTTAAAATCATTTAACTGGTTAATTAAATGTTTGAACCAAAAAATTCTCTCATGTTCGTTATGTCAAATTCATTTCGTCATAACAAAGAAATTAAAATTAATTACAATTGTTCGGTTACAATTTTCCAAAAATTTAGAACAGAGAGTCGCAAATAAAAGAAAGCTTTTTTAATCTTGTACAACTAGATAAAAATTAATTTCTTTTGTATATACTATATTGTAATCATTTTATGCATACAATTGAAACAATTATAATTTATCTTTTATCAGCCTCTCTCGAATTGTGAAGAAAGTTTTTGTGAAGAAAGTTTGGGTAATGAGGATGATTTATTTTTAAAGTTCTTTCATTTTTTAAATTGTTGCGCAAATTCCATCTATCGATTAAATATCTACACACAAATCACAGAAGTAATTAATACGAATTCTCAAAAATCGTACGAAAATTTAATCTTTCCAACAAATAAATTTCTTATTACGTATTTTATAAAAAGAAAAACTTTTTGAATAAAAAGTTCCGCCTCCCAATTGCAATTATCTCGTCTCTTTTCCCAATTACTGATCCCGCATAAAGGCAAAATCGCATTCGCACGAGGTTAGGTTACACTTGACTTCGTCAAAAGCGAAACTCTACCGTTTCGTAACTACGCCATTTAACACCGCGAACGATCATCAACCCCCTCTCTCTCTCTCTCCCTTTCCCCATTTCGCTATTTCGATTCAACTCTTTCGAGAAAACTTCCCTTTTCGAATCGTTCTCCGCCCTTTGGAACGCAGGCGTTTAACTCTCGACCCGACGACGATTTCGAGACGAGATCGAAAATTTTCCAATTATCCGAGTAAACGCAGATGGCGCACGCCCTCCGTGAGATCACGGCGTGCAAAATTAATCGGATCGGCCCGTTCTTCCTTCCTCCTCCCCCGCTCGAAGCGGCCCACCAGTGAAATTTTTTCCGAGCGAGGAGATGGAGGAGGGGGAGGAGGAGGGAGCGCACACGTATTTCTGTCCCTCCCCTGTCTTCCTTCCCCTCTGCCCCGTTTGGAGGAAAGGTTCACGTGGGGGGTTAATCAGAGTCGAGGTAAACAAGCGGACGACCGGCTCGCTTGGTAATTAGTAAGGTCCGTTAAAGTGGATTCCGACACTGGCGCCGCAAAAAAGAGGAGCGACACGGGGACGATTAAAAGTCTGGCCGACTTCGCGCTCCCTTTTCCAACTTGCCTCGTCATATCGTACCTTATCATGCCGATTTTTCTCCCTTTTTTTTTTTCACAAGGGTTTCACTCCGGTGAATCGATGCTCCGTTTTTATTTATTCTTCGTTTTTGTGAAAAACTATCTTATTTCGATTAACGATTGTACGATGAAACTCGTGACGTACGATGGTCATTGTTGAAACGATCTTCATCCCCCAAATGCTTAAAGGGACGCGCCAATTTCGAGGGAGCGATATTTCTCCTCTCGTTCTGAAACGAATCGCAATGATAATTCGGGGAGAGGAGAGAAGAGAGGAGGGGGAAAAAAAAAAAAAGAAGAACGAAGGGAGGAAGAATGCAACGAAGCGTGATATCGTGCCGTTGCTGTCGAAGCCGGCTGAGTGCCGACCGAATTTTTCAGCGGCATTACCGATTTATATTTTATACATAAAAATCGGCGGATTTACTCTTTTGGATATGCGCGTTTTTAGGATATATACATATACATATATATTCTTGCAGCGAGAATGTACCCCGTCAAACGTTTCTCTCGCCCGGTCAGAGGAACGTGGAAAAACTGTGGCCCCGTATTTTCCGCCTTTCTGTTTTTCACCAATCCCATCCTTTACTCTTTTTCCCGGTATCCCCCTTTTTTTCTCCCTCCCTCGTCCTCCCCGCCCTCTGTTTCTCCGCGCTTTTTGCCGCTGGTGGATGGAAAAGGTGAAAACTTGGCCGGTGAGTGAAAGGGTGAGGAAAGTGTGCATATGTGTGTGTGTGTATGTATGTGGAGTCGAGGATGCGAGCGATGATCGGTGAATTTTCAGGAAAGGCTTTACCAAATTGCGAGTTTCGAGCGTGTTTCTCTCCCCTCTTCTCCCCTTTCTTTGGTTCATGAATGAATTGAAGTACACTCGTACTCCTCCATCCATCATTCCATCCCTTTTCTACCTCACTCGTCGCAAAGATATTGAAGATAGATTTTAAAATCGGTTGCCGATTTTGTAGATTTTCAATTGGACCAATTGTATCCAATGTTGCTGCGAGGATGGCGAGGAAGAAGGGTAGAAGCGAGGCGAAAATACTCTCGAATCAATCGTTCCTCGCAGAATAAACAAAAACTCGGCCTCAGATGGTTCCAATTAAACGTCAAACAGCCAACACTGTTCCATTAATTACGTAAATTCACGTCCCCTCTGCAAAGTCACGCCCTCTTCTTAATAGTTTTCCTCCAAACGGTGCATCAACACCGCGACGAACGCTTCCCTGCACGATCGCTCGCGCGCGCGCGCGCAATTTCACGTGTAAACCGTGCCGTGGAACAGTGTGTCTCTGCTGATAGGCGAGGCTGAGAGGAGGCGAGAGGGCGTACAGCCGTCCCAGATAGTCGACGCTTTGTATTTGCCCATTAATAGTGAACTACCATCCTGGGCTGGGTTGCCTAGTCGGTGCTGAGAAATTAGCGGAGGCGCTAATTGTGTTACGTAACCTAGTTAGCGATGTGTGCACTTAGAAATTTGAAGCGAAGATCCAGAATCCTTGCTCCTTCTCTCTCTCCCTCTCTCTCTTTCTGTCTCTGTCCCACTTTCTTCGCCCTTTGTGCGAACGTGCTTTTTCATTCTAATTAGCTGGATCATTTATCGTTCCTTTTTCTTTCAACCCTGTTCCTTTTTGAAACTTGATTCGAGACGGATAGATGGGGATACGAGTAGTCTAGATGGCGCTTGTGTCGAGAATCATAACCTATACTCTTCTCGGTTGACGCGAGAAGATACTTTTATTTATTGATAGTAATTGGTAATATTTTTTTTTAAATTTAATTTAGAAATTTTTCGAGTTATTCGAGAGGGGGATTATTCACGATTGTTGCATCGAATTTCCATAATATTCGAGTTAATAATAAGGAAAAAATACTGTCAAGTTTTGATCTTGCTTTTTGATACGTAAATTAAAGCTTAAGAATAAATAAAGTATTTAACGTAGAATTTAATTAATTTAAAAGTTCTTCAATATTCTTTGTTAAAATTAATTAATTTAAAAACCTTCAAAGATTCGTTTATTATCATAAATTTTTACTCTCAACATCGGTATAACATAATTTAATCAAAGGTACACTACTAGGTATTTAATTTATCATAAAAGTTAATCTGAATTATCTAAGGGAATATTCGAATAATTTATCTCTGATCTAAAAGATAATTTGATTTTAATTGCGATTTTTTTTTAAATTTTCTTACGCGCGCAAGAAATTTTTTCTTTTATATTTTTCAATCAATGATTCCATTTCACAGAAAATATCTTTTCCTAACTCTTTTTTTTCTTTTTTTTTCATCTTTGATACCACGTATACCACTTTAATAATAATATCGTTAAAAATTGCAAATAATTCACCACACGCTCAACCACACGTTTTTGGCCCTTTATGAATTTTTATAAAACCGATAAATTTCGAGTGGTTTACCAGTCGAGCAGCACTCATGAATTCTAACCTTTCGGATCACCGAAGAAAGCGAGGCCACAGGAAATTCCTGGAAGTACGCTTCACTTTGAGGGGAAACAGGCGAACCATTAAAAACTCTTAAAAAACTTGAATAATTCTTCGACCTCAAGAAGGACGGATAACCGAGAATTTCGAATTCCAACGAAGACTGAAACATTAAAACGCAACCGACTCTCAAAGGTAACGATACATTAACAATTTCTAAAGTTTCTTGGAATTTCGCTGATGGTCGATCGAGTGTCGCTCAACTCGCGAAAAAGCTCGAAGAAGCGGTAGAAAAAGTATCCTATCCTTTAACGAAAATTTCGCTGGATTCGACGTGATGAAAGGGAAAAAAGAAGAAGAACAGATAGAAATTTTTCACGCGATACGATTTAAGACGTTATAAAACGCGTTCAATGCGACTCGATGATTCGAATATTCGTTTCAATTCGTTCGAAGATTCGATTTTTAATCCCTCTTCAAACGCTCTTTCGATCGAGACAAATTTTCTCCTTGTAAAAATGGTCGCACGCCAAAAACTGACTTGCACTTTTCCATTTTATCAGATATCTCGCCGTTACAGAGATTACAAATTAAAATATTCATTCGTTCCATTCATAAAAATCGTATATCACGGCGGTAGATTTGTGAAACATCGAAATAACTCTATGTCCCATTCCTCGCACGCTATTTTCTCATAACCAGTTTTTCACCAGTCTCGTTGTTTCTCTCTCGGCCGAAGTGGACTCGATTAAAAAAAAAAAAAAAAAAAAAAAAGGAAAGGAAAAAAGAAAAAGAAAAATACGACCCTCTCGATCAATATCCATCAACGTCGTGACACCGTCAACCATACCTAAAATTCTTGGAATAATTCTCCAAGAACGTGAGTAATTTTTAACTCGCGTCGAATACGGGGAGGATAATTTCTATCGTGTCATTATATATATATCCTCGTCTAATTTATAAAAAAAAAAAAAAAAATTGGCGGATTTTAAGCACGACCAGTCCCGTTGAATGGATCCAAATGCGTGCGCGCGCAAGTTGTGCAAGTCTGACGAGTGGCTGATAAATGCGGCATAAACGCCATTCCAGGGGGGAGGGGAGGGGACGCCATAATAAACTTTTCAAATATTAAAAAGCCTTTCGAAACAGCCCCATCATCGGATTCACCGTTAAGCCGCGTAATGGCGAAAAGTATATTATGCCGGCTGAGCGTGGATAAGCTGCATTATCGACGGCCAAAACCATCCGGTGAACCGTGAATACATATATACATGTATACGTAAATACAGCACGTACGAATTTATTTTAACGAAAGAAACTCTGCTATTTAGTCGCTGGTCCTTGGAATCTCGATTATTTTCGAATCTTCGATTTAATATTGGCTACAGCTGGTTTCTAAAATCTTTATATACGTATCAAAGTTTCATCATTTTATACGAATATATATAATTTAAAATCATCAAAATTTTTTCTCCTTTTTGATTATTTTTCATGGTTCGTGATAATTTTACGTGTAAAATATCAGTGTGTTCAGTGATACGAGATAATTTCTTATTCTGCTGTTCCAATTTGCTGCGAACCATGTCACTTGCTGTCCCAGAAGTACTGTTAAACTTGCGACGACAAATTCTCGTTGCATATTTACGTATTTATATATTTACATGGCTGATGGAAAACAGAAAGGTTGAAAGGATTCGTGCAGTTATATACGATGTTACATACGATGGGACGTCGAATGGAAAGGCATTTGATATTAAAACGTTATACTTATCTGTGATAATTATATAGGAATGATGCAAGCAGAGATGATTTTTGAAATATTATTAAAAGCTGATTCAGTCTTTGATATCAAAGACGCATGGATATTCCTTTCCAATTACGCGAAGAATAAAATCCCTTGTATTTCGATGATAATATTCAGCGAGTTAGTTGGACGTCATTGCAATCTATTATTTACATCAAAAGCAGATCGAGAGACCCACAAAAACTGGAATGATATTTTCAATGGACAAAGGGAACGCATTGCACGAGCAGAAGAAATTAATCATCACGTGATGGTGGCGGACTAAATACTTGGACTATCTCAAGTGATACTGGTGGTGCAGCAGGTCTAATGACAACAGTGACAAAATAGCCACTAGGATAACAGTGAAAACGTATATATTCCAAGATACTGTTATTACTCAAAGTTGAATTGGAATTTGCAAGTTGAGATCATAAGACAATAATAGCCTCCTATTAAGTTCACCGGTTTCTCTCGTGAAAATTACGAAGATAATACATCAACCAAGTATTGGCTCAAAGTACTGGAGAATCAGGTATACAAAAAATTGCTCGATATGAATCAAACCTCTGGATTTTGTTTGTTTAATTGTCACTTGGAGGGAATATTTCGAAGAAAAAGGAAAAATAAAGAAACAAAAATAAAAAGAAAATCCATCCAAGATAGGAGGCGCATTTTCAAGATTATCGACATCTAGCGATCGATACTAATTGTGAAGTAGTTTAGCCAAGATCTGAGGACAATGGAGTTGGAATAAATGAGGAAAGAATAAAAAGATATATAATTTTTTGGTTTATTCTCCAATTTTATTATCACGAGCGAGAGAACCGGTCTGTAACTTTGCCCGTCCAATATTTTCATTATGTTGACCTAGGAATGGCTTTCTAAGGGAAGACTTGCTCGGTCAATTGCGGCCAACTGCATTTTTCGAAAGGAAAGGAAACATGATTCGAAGGGTTGGAAGGGTTGAACGAATTAATTGCAACGTTTCTTGAATTCGGGGAAACAATTTAGGAAGCGTAGTTCCTTAAGAATTTGGCACGGATATCTTTCTCAGGAAACGTACATTGTTCCTCGAGTGAAAGGGAGGGAATATAAAGTGCCTTCCCCTCCTCCCATTTAAGTTGTTTTCGAGCTTCAACTCCGTTAGAAAACACGAAATTCGGTCGTGTGAAAGCAATTCCACGGAATATCGTATTTAACCTGGCCGGGCATCCCTTTCCCCGCCCCAGGATATCCCGTAATTTTTCTTCTCCTAACAAGAAACCACGTAAGACACCCTACCCGACGTTCCTCCCATTTAATCGCAGTTAATATTTCACTTATACAACATTTAGCAAACGCGTATTCTCTTCTCCAGAAAGAAGAGAGAAATATCGTTTCGCAAGCCGCGAACAATGACAAATATTTCGTGATATCCGTTGTTCTATTCTGATCTGACGAAATATCGTCAAATTCGATATACCATTCGGTGGCAATCCCGTGTAAAAATTGACGTGTGAGGTTAATTTTTCCAAAGATCGATTTTATAACATCCCAATCAATAGGAGAAAAAAATGAATCGATACATTCTTGACTCTTGACTCGTGTCTATCTCATAGCTGTGTAAACAAGTCTCTCACAGAGTTGAACGAAAATAATTATTCCGCCCCAAAGTCATCGCAGGCAACCAAAAATTGAACGGGAAGCTTGTCCTTTCTCGACACGTCCGACCCTTCGAATAATTATTAGTCGACCCCTAGTGAACCCGGCGCGGTTGGAATCCCCAAAAAGTAAGCATCAGCACGGAAGGGAACAAGAACGCTCGAAGGAGGACGGAAGTCGACAGCTCCACCTAAAATTAACACCAGCCACCAGTAGTAGTATAATTACACTTTGCCACGTAGGATTCCATCGATTCCATTCTCAGTGGAAGAATCAAGTGAATACTTGAAGAGCAGTTTGACTTTATTAACAGAGATCCTTAAAGTTCCATTACGGGCGAACAAACTTGGCCGTAGGATCGTGAAATAATAATGAGCAATCGATAATAATGGATCCCCTTAGGCCTTTCTCCCTCGTTCATCCCCCCCCCCCTTCCCCTATTCAATGACACGTCGTCGTTCCGCTTTATGTATTATCGATGACAAAACGGCCTAGATTCCATTCATTCCGATTTCCCACTTGTCCTTGATGATTTTTCGCGCGAGAATCTCATAATTAAATCGCCTACCTCCTGGGCTCGAGACCACTTGTCCAGACCACTGTTGTTCCGTTTCCTGACATTTTTAACCCTTTCATTCCGATTCTTTAGATGACTGTCGATCGATCGGAGAAGCTTTATTGAAAGCTTATCATTCACGATATTTCATTGTGTGTGCGAAAGGCGTGTCAGATTAATATTGCATTCGAGATTATTATGTATCGGATATTATTCTATTTATATAGATATTAATCATTGTGTACGCATTTCAGAAATTATGGATTTGCACTAGTGGAAACGACGCTATTCATTATTATTCTGTGAACGAACAACCATGATTTTGCTGTTATAAGTTTGCATTTATAATTCATGATACACTCTGATTCCATCTCTGGGATCTCTGGGATCGAATCCTTGACTGGAAGATAAATTTGTATCGATAAACGAGAACGTGAAGTCATGACAGTGGAGCATTGAAAAAGACTAGGTTCTGGACGAATAAAACAATGAACCAATTTTTATGCGAATCTTCTTTCTGATTTAGATGCATCTTCTGATGCAATTCTAGAGATCTTATTCTCTCTTTATCTTTCTCTTTCTCTCTCTTGTTCCTTTTTGAATTTGTTCGACGCGTGCAGATTTATTTCGTTTTGGTTTGATGATAAAACGATTATTTCTCTGGATATTTTCTTAAAGCTCATTTTTTCATTCCGATATGAAAGTATTTACGCGGTCTTTTTTACGATCGAGAAGGTGGAATCTCGTACGAAATCGAGAGAATTTTTATTATTGGTTTTTATTATCCTTCTGGAGTAGCGAACTAGGGAACCCCAAAGCTTGGATGAGGTTCATCAAATTTTACCGTCGTCCCTGTTTCTTTATGCTCTTGTTTAGACTGACACTTGTGTGGCGTCAGAAACTGAATTGCAATCACTGGAAAACATTGAGGATCGTTTACGTCAAGGTCTTGCTTTCCTCCAATCTCTTTTTATTCCTTTCCAAGTGGATCCTCTCGATCGATGACCTCAATGATGCACCAATTAAAATTACAATTTGGATATTCTTTCGTGACCTGTTTCATTTATATTTGAAACACATATATTCTTTTTTTTAATTCTTTCTTTCAACATCATCGGAATTTTTTCTCGTTCAAGAATTTCCTATTCATCATCATTACTCTTTCTTCGTTACTTAAATTGCTTTACAATCCTTTCGAATTCAAGAGTTTACACAAATGAATTAATTATATCGACTTTATACTCAAAATCTGTTGTTATGGATTAAAAAAATATATACGAGCAGAATTCGCAATTAAACTCGTATCAAGAAGTTCGACAATCTTGCAGGGGAAGATGAGCTTAAGCCTCCACCTGCAACCCTTCCGTTTTTCCCCTCTCCTGGCTCTCAAACAATCATCCCCTTTGGACATAGGCAGCCAGTGAAGAGAATCCATGGCAAGAGGAAGCTCGATTTGCCACAGCTGCTTCGATGAATCGTTAAAATCGACCGTAAGCTGTAATTCGGATCGACGAGGCGCGAATTTCTGCGTTCCATAATACCAATTCCCCCTTTTTCCTTTCCCCATGCTTGGTCTCCCCCTCCACCTGATTTCGTGTTCGAATGTTCCTCGGGACGGGATTTTATTACTGTCCATGACCACCGATGGTGAAATAAAGAGCTCGAGCCCGTTGTTTCGCGGTTTGACAGTTACGAGGCTGGTTGTGGGGGGAAATTGTCCCCTTTCGATTCCATTAATTTCCTTCGATGATAGTTGTCGATTTCAATTCAGTTATTTATAAATTCGAGGATCAAGAGTTTTTTTTTTTTATTATCCATTTATGATAGAATAGGAAAGTAAAAGATATTCCCTTAAGAGTCTGAAGAATATAAAAATTTAAACGAAACCTCTTGAAAAAAATGAAGAATATCTTGAGAAGAGGAATTAAACTTACCTAGAACGAATAAAATCAATTTTGATCTTTAATAATCGGAGAAATCAATATCTCCAAAAATCAATATCTGCCATTTTAACATTTGATTATATGATGTGTATTATGGGAGATAATCTAACCTCAAAAACCAATTAATTCATTGCTGTATAAATGTGGGTTTTAATAGCGATAATTGACAAGAAGAAATAGTTGGAAAAGTTGGAAGAAACACTTCCAATTAATGATTCGTATTTATTTTTATAGTTAAACTCACTTATCCCAAGTGACAATGGAATTTAAGAGACAATGCAAACCTAACCTCAAAAACCAATTGATTCATTGCCATATAAACATGGGTCTTAATAACGATAATTGACAAGAAGGAATAGTTAGAATAGTTAGAAGAAATACTTCCAATTAATGCTTTTAATTTATACTTATAGTTAAACTCACTTGTCCCAAGTGACAATGCAAACCTAACCTCAAAAACTAATTGATTCATTCCCACATAAACATGGATCTTAATAACGATAATTGACAAGAAAAAATAGAAAAGTTGGAAGAAACATTTCCAATTGATTTGATATTTATAATGAAACTCACTTATCGCGATAGTGACGAAGGCGAACCTAACCTCAAAGAAAGACAAAGCCAATCGATCCAACGAATAAACATGGGTCCAATTGTTCACGACAAGAAGGAACGCGATGCACAGTTGGAAGAAAATTCGAATGGAAGTGGAATTTGCTCAAAACTGTCGCGTTGCGAAATGGAAGCAATAAAGCTCGACTCAACGAGCATTTCCACGTGTGTGTGTGTGTGTGTGTGTGTGTATGGTCCCGTTTCAGAGAATTCTTCACATCCTTCTTCGTGGGACCCGGTTAAATGAAATAATTTCTCGCGCAACGATTTGTTTGCCAGCACAATAAAACACACGGTCGACCGATAAAGATAAAGGATAAAGGTTCGACCGACGTCGAGACGTGATTTCCCTCCCTCTCCATCCCCGTTTCCCCCTTTCTCTACCGATGAATGGGATGGCTCTGGAGAGGCGTCCATCGAAATCAGAAGACGAGTGGGTAATCCTGTGTACAGGTCCACGGGAACACAGAGGAATCCTGGAGGATATCGAGAAACGACATCAAAGAGGATTCCACTTGGCATTGTGCATGGCCGTTTTCATTGTACATTTGCGTTCAACGAGAGAAGACCTCAATGGCGGATTCACGTCCGTATCAATAACGAAGCGTTGATTATACGATCGTTTCGCTTTCTTTGCCTACGTTCAAGGTTGATGTTTGATTGTGGTTTTTCTTCTTTGAGGATTCGACGAGAGATATCTTTGAAAAGTAGTAATATTTGTTTAAAAAAAATATATATATATATTTATATATATATATATATATATATATATATATTCTCGTTTGAAGCAAGTTTATGATATTTTATCGATATTTTTGTTGAAATTGAAGAATCTTTGGTATATATGGAATATTTTTACGGTTCTAAACGTCAGATGTCTGTTTAAAACTGTAACGTGTTCACGTGTTCTGTTCAATAATTCGAAGAAATCCTATTAACACTTCCCTTCCGTGTTACAGAAGATATAAACCAACCGGTGGGAACCCAAAATCGTGTACTAAGTATTACAGCACACGGTTCCACGGTTAAATCTCCTCCTGGACTTGGATGGTTGGGATCGGTGGAGAAGCTTCTCGTTCAGAAGCTTTCGAATATCTGATCGTGGTTGTGTGCGTTAACTGTGTGTTGCACAGGCCCGCGTGCCTTTGTGTGGCTCAGTGTCCTCAACTGCCGAGAGATAACATCCAATTTGTGCGCAAACCAACGGATTTCGAATCGGCCAGATCCTCGACTCCTCCACTCTTGCGGTCCATTCACGAATTCTTTCGGCTTCTTTCCTTCCTTCCTTCTACCATCTGTCCATCCGCCTCGCCCCTCTTTAACTTTGTTCCCTATATTCTCTTATCGTACACCCGCCGTTGTCTACTTTTTCTTTCTCTGGGAAACGGTGCAGCTCCTGTGCACCGGTGCATCTGCTCTACTTATTTCACTGTTTTGTCATTTTCTTCTTTTTCAATATTTCGGTCGCTCCATACTGACTTTACCCTGATTTCGCTGAATATACAGTTGGAATATGAAGTTGTATAGATACGCTTGGTACATATATTGTATATATTATAGTTGTGCTCCTTTTTTCCCTCTTTTTTTTTCTTTCAGGTCAACCAATTATACGTTTCGCATTTTAATTGGCCGGTGATTAAAGCGATATGCCTTTTTCGTAGCAAACAATCAACCTATATTAATACTTTTAATTCTAATTATTACGTTCTTTCTTTCTTTCTTTTTAATATACGTCGACTAACTCTTCAATCGATCGAGTTTTGAATCGAGTTTCGCAAGCTAGCTTTTAACCACATCATCATTTTTTCCTATAACACATTTTAGCAGCAAAACAATTTCTTAATATTCCTATACCATTTGTAATCCTTTGCATTTAAATGAATCAACATATCTATATCAGATATTACATCAATTTTTTCCTGTTATATCGTTAATCTCATATTATATATACAATCAGCAAAATAGATCAATCTTTTAAGCCTAAAATTATCTAAAATTCAACAACAGATATCACATCAGTTTTTTTTCTACTATACATGTTAATCTCCTAACACAACATATTATATACATAATCGACAAAGCAGATCAATTTTTCAACCCTGCATTATATAAAATCCTTTATAACAACTATACGTTATCAATCTATCATATAGATATACCGTATACCATATACTCTCTTCAAAGTGCAAATTAGCCGGTGCACGCAATAAATGTCGCGTCACAGTGTGTTTCACGTTATATATCCAGCCTCTTAAAGGGTAGTATCATCCCAAACGCTAACGTATCTTTCCTTCCCCCTTTTTATCCTCTCCAACCTCTCCGTTGGCGACCCCTGGCCGGTATTATCAGCTTCTCGAAAAGGGATAATTAGATTTCCTCCCCCCCCACCTTCCTTCTCCCGGCGTGAGAAGATGGGCTGGGCTGGCCTGGGCTGGGCGAAGCAGCAGCGTCTCCGACGGGAGAAAGGGGTCCACTTTTGCTCGCGAGTATATCATCTCGCGACTCGTGTGTCGCGTTTTTTGCAAGTCAAAACCGCGTCTAATTATTCAACGTGGAGCCGGGGCGTGGAATCTCTGCGCCCTGCTATTTTGCATCGCGTCGTTTGATGTGAAATAATACGCGCGCGGTAATGGAACCGAGGAGAACCTGGGTCCGTGAGCCGGAAATCGTGCGTTGTTGTTCACCCCGCAGCTTTTCGAAGCGACGAGGGTGGACCTATCACAAGGGGTTGGAAACGGAGGGGTGGGATGAAGGAGGGATGTGGGAAAAAAAATGGAGAGGTAGGGGGACGACGACCAGGTCGGTGAAAAGGGCAAGAATGAAGACAAAAGGGTGGAATGGGTATGGAGAGAGGGGAATTAAGATTTTAGAAGTAAGGGAGGGACGGAAAAATGGAAGGAAACTATTTCTTTGTGAAGAGATATGTATGTATATATGTGTGTGTGTGTGGATGAAAAGAGGGATGTAATTTTGAAAATTATGTGAAATAAATCTGTTAATGTTAAGCAACGTTGCATTTTTTTGGAAATAATATGTGTAATAATTTTGAAAATTTTAATATTAACAAAACTGGAGAATTGGAGAAAAAGTGGGGAGTATAAAGGAGAAATGAAACTTGTTGTTTTGCAAAATGTATAAAATAATAGAAAATTAGTTTGAAGAAAATTGGTAAGAAAAGAATCGATTTGAAATTGAATTTATTAAATTTTTTTATTAAATTTATTTAAATCGAGATATAGAGGAAAGAACGATTCTCTCAGAGGAAAATGTAAAATATATAATTTTTAATTCCTTTTATATTTCTTAAATCTAAAGTTTCCCCAGGAAATTTGCAGGTGAAATATGAACAAAAATATTACGTTCAACGCGTGCTTATTTATTTATTGTTAACAGCTGGAAGCCTTCATGCTTTATGGAAGAATGAAGAATGAGGTTACTTGAATATTTATAGGATGCTCTCGGTTCATTCATTTTTTTTAGAAAGTAGTCATAAATTAATATTCAAATTTATACTGAAAGCGCTGACGAGTAAAGCCCTGCTCGTCGATCACGAGGCATTACTTTATTTATAAATCTCGGAAATTAACATAAAACTGCTCTTTTTCTCTATCCTCCCCCTCCCTCTTAAGACTAAGGAAAATCTATCAAATTCAAATTTTCATTAATAATCCAACCCCTTATTATATCCGACGAATTTCCATCCAGAATAATATTATCATAACATAAAGAAAAACTTTATTTTTCAACGTATGTAACGAAAAAGATCCGATCGAAATTTTCGAAATAATTCAATTTGTGACAAGAATTAAGGAATCTCGAGATAAATCACGTATTTCATAACGTGAATTTCACGACGAAAAATCGATCTGAAACGTTTCTATTCTTTTCGCAAAATTTCGCGAAATTTTTCAAAGCGAATTGTAATCTGGAACGAGGATCGTTTCAAACTTGGACTTGCTTAACGAAATTATGAGGAGCATTACCCGATCGATGGCGCCACAATCGTTTCTTTCGCCATTTCATTTTCAAAGAGGAAAATGGCTTCACGAACGAATTCGATCGTTTCGCAATTTTATTTACCGTTCTTTGTGCCGCCGATCATTTCTTTTTACCTTTCTTGCGCGGAAAATTCGTTCCTACAACTACGAGAGATTTCGAAATATGAGATTAGTTTTTGGATTCATCGGGATACAGCGATTTTTCTTTTCTCTTTCTCCTTTTTCTTCCTTTTTTTTTTTTATATCGCTTTTCTCCCCCACTATAAAAATGGATTTCTAAAGGATTTTATATTATAATAGAGCGGTTGGAAAAATATTTGTCCGATTGTTAATATTTGTTTGATAAACGTTTGCGGAGAAAGCTCTTTTCGAAGTTTTCCGGCAGAGGAATTTTAAAGAGGGAAAGATGGGTAATTGGATTCTGGAAATTGAAATTCTTTGAAGCGCCGTTAAGAAATTGAAACGTCATATTTAATTACGTTTGAGAGGGGAAATATAGTGTTTAATTATGTTCGAGAAATGGAGAGATTCGCTTTGTTTATTCTGGGCTTGGGATCTCGAGCAAAATGAGAAGATATTCTTATTATTTTAATTTATCTTCGTTAAAGAGTCCGCGGATTAAAATTAATAATACACGCGTGCCAAAAACGCGTGTATAACGTACACGTTCCGGAAACAATACCATTTGACCATCATTGTAAAGTATTATCATCATCATCATCATCATTCCATAGCATACTCCATAACAATTAATTAAAAATTACATTTTCACAACTTTAAAGCAACCGTTCAAAGCGAGCAGCCCCTAGGTTCTCTAACCTAACTTCGTAGTTATAATCTAATTTAACTTAACAACGCGACCTAACCTAATCTATTAACGCAACCTAACTTAATTCCAATTCAACTGGAAACCACTTTGCCTAACCTCTCTCCCCGCTAAAACTGCTAAAAATTCACGCGGGAACTTCATTTTCCGGCCGAAAGATCGCGCTGGAGTCGCGATGGAAAAGGAGGGAGAGAATTTCATAGGGAGACCGCGCTCGTGTTCTTTCCTGGGCAAATATTATGCGAGTGCGTCGTAACCTGCAACACGATGGCGGCACCGTTAGACCTCCCGTTTGACCTCCATTAATAACGAACAGTTTATTCGCTGTAGATTGTAAACATAATTAAGGGTCTCGTTAACATGAGCAAACGATAGCGCCACCCCTTCCTCCTCCTTCCTCTCCTCTTCCTTGCTTCCTGTTTCTGTTCCGCGGAGACGCGGAATCTGACGTGGAAAATAGAGAAAGAGGCCGACTTTTTGATCAAATGCCGCCCTTCCTGTTTGTTTTCACCTCGACCCTCCCTCGGATGGATGTTAATTATGAATATTTAATCTCGAGTTACTCCCTTCCTCGTGGGAGTAGAAACATGGAAAATTCTCTCGGGTCGCCTTAAGAAAATCGTACGGAATTGACGAATTAATAATTGATCCTCGTCGGTTTTAATTACACTCGTCGTCGGTTTTGTGAAAATCGAAGGGTAATCTTTAATGGTGGATTCTCGATCCTCGAATTCGAGGATGGTATATTGAATAAATAAAGTTGGACGAATCTTTCTTCTTCTTCTTCTATGTTTTCTAATTTCTAAAAAATTGTCGAAGAAGTTGAAGAAGGTTGTTGAATCGAGGTTCAAAATCAATCGAGGACTGGTTTTGTACACGGGATATAATTAAAAGTGAAAGTTTTATATGTTAAGATGGAAGAAAGGGAAGATCGTTAGGGAGCGAAATGAGAATATATTTTCGTTTTGGCCGAGATAAACGAATGTTGCAATGTTTCCACGGAATGGAAATGTATAACCTTTTGGAAAAAGCGAACTAATATTGCGCATAACAGGAATAGAAAGAATTTACGCTGCGACCAGGGTTTTTTTATTGTCGTTTCGGCTTTAATAAACGAACGCTTTGATAATCGATATACGTTTCTTGAAAATCCTGCGCTTTATTTTAATGAAAACCCGTTTTCATGAAATTTAATTTGCAAAAATAAAAAAGTAAGGGTAAAAACGAAAATAGCCGGGAGTTGAATCTATTTCTTCTTGGTATTTATCTTTCGCTGCTGCATTCGAAGTTGAACTTTAAACGTTTTCAAACATTTTCCACGCATCGAAATGAAATTGTTCCCCTAAAACTTTTTTTCATATTACAACTCGTAACTCGTCCAATTACATTTTCATCTTTTCTATATATTCAATCTCTCTCTCTGTATTCAATATTAAAACTGAGGGGAGGGGAAAAAAGGGAAGAAACGTCAATTTAAAATTTCCAAATCGATTGTAAGGAATAATCAGAAATATTAATTCAAAATTCTATACCTTAATTATAATTATTCTTAAATATTATTATGAATATTATATTGTTCTTTTCATATTATAATTGTAATTCGTCCAATTACATTTTCATCTTTTTTATATTAAAACTGGGGAAAAAAAGGAAATGTCAATTTAAAATTTCCAAATCGATTGTAAGGAATAATCAGAAATATTAATTCAAAATTCTATACCTTAATTATAATTATTCTTAATTATAATTATGAATATTATATTATTCTTTTCATATTACAACTGTAACTCGTCGAATTACATTTTCATCTTTTCTGTATTAAAACTAGGGAAAAAAAGGAAACGTCAATTTAAAATTTCCAAATCAATTGTAAGGGATCATAATTAAAAAGATATTAAAAATATTACTTCAACGTTCCAAAATGGATTCTCAAAAATATTAATTCAAAATTCTATATCTTACTATTCTTAAATATTATTATACCCATGAAAAAGGAAATACTGATTAAAAATTCCAAATGGATTATTTGGAATTTCTTAAGTGAAATTCCAGATTAGTGTTCGTCACGAAATTAACAAGTGGAATCGCTAAGAACTGTTATCAGGAAGAAGCGTCGCCACGTTTGATTGCATTGTTAAGATATCTTTGTATCGCATATCTTCTCGTTCGAATCCTTTAACAATTGATATTGGTGGCGATTTGGAATGCTTGTTGAAAATACGACGCAGGAAAAGCCAGCCTCTGAATTATGAGGCGAATCTGGGAGGGGGAGGGAAGTTCCACAGAAGTTTGCAACGGGTCCACACTTTCCTACTGTTTTCAAATTGGCCGTGCCACTTCCGTCTTATAAATAGCCCGCTTCCTCCTCCATAGCCAGAACTTTTCCGCCCCACCGTGGATCGCTTTCAACGTTATTTTCACGACGTTGTTCTTGCCCCTTCGTTTATTTGTCGTGGTGACAGTTCCCGGGGAACTGAATTTTTAAACGAAATTAGTTTTCTTGGCGATATCGTTCGCTCGCCAAGAACCCATTATTTCTCTTTTTTTCTCTTCTTTCTTTCTTTTTTTTTTTTTTTTCTTAAGAAGGAAGTAAAATAGGGAGGGGGGAGGCGCCTCGAGGTATACCTAAACTCAAAATCATGACCGAAATTAATTAATTCTTAATAACATTTCTTAGATTTCTTCTCTCCTTTTCTTTCTTTTGACGCAATAATTTTGAAAGACAAGGATAAAAGGAGGATTTTTTTATTACTGTTATTATATAAAATTTCTTATTTTTTTTTTTACAATACATCGGATTAATATTGCATATTCCCTAAATAAAATATTCTTACCATTCCACGGTTGAAAAATGTTTAAATATGTATGAAGAGTCTTTAGCGAGAACAATAAATGGATTTGCATATTTGATATCCTCTCTCTCTCTCCTTCTCCGTTAGATAAGTGTGGCTTATCGTTGCAAATTCCTCGGTCTGACATTTCGCGTATGCACGAACGAATTTATGATTATTTTATGTATTTGCAAATTGCTCTCTCTCTCTCTCTCTTTCTCTCTTTCTCTCTTTCTCTCTATATATACACCTTATTTTTTCTACAACTGTCTACATTATTTTTTCATAACTCCGTGACTACGATACACAAACACACATACGCGTAAAAAGGAAAAGAAATTTATCCCGTTATACTTATCCCTTGCCTTTACCTTGACTTTCCACGACACTTTGCTGCTGCCCAGAAACGAAATCGCACTTTTAAAACTCGTCCCCCTCCCGATTCCACTTAAAAGAAACAAAGAAAGAAGGAAAATTTCGAAAGAGGAGAGGAAAAGAGAGAAGAGAGAAGATTTATATCAGATTTATAATCGTCCGTTCTTATCCACGTTTCTTGCACGCAAGATGAATAAGACGCGACAGCCGACGTGGACCAACGGCGAGTTTTCGACCCATGGCTGGAAGCGGCGCGTAAATAGAACGCGATATTTTGCAGCGTGAAACAATAACGAGGCAGGGTGGCCACAATGTGTGTGCAACGCTTGTTCCGTGATATCGCGTCCGCCTGACGCAGACCACCTCTCTCTCTCTCTCTCTCTTCCACCTTGTTTTGTCTTGCTCGCGGCTGTCTGCGCTCCACGAAAATCGCGAAAATCCCGAAGCGTGATTTGCATTTTGCCGAGCATCGATGGGAATCGTCGTCGTCCCAGCCGCTTCTCGTTTTGTCTTCCGTTCGAAGCGTGCAACGCGTGGTGTACGGGCTAGGGTCTTGCAGGGTGGTCGGAATCGGAGAATTGAAATTTATTCCACAACTGTTCTTTCCAAAACTATAATTCCTGTAAAGACTATAAAGATTTGACATTGACAAAGCGTTGACAAAAGTCTTGACTTAGATTTATTTATTTATTTATTTATTTTTCTCTTTCAAAGTTAAGTTGAGTTAGAAGGTTGTTGTTTTTTGGATTGAAATATAATTTCTTGAAATTCTCTGTTTTTCCAGAGACTCAAAGTTCTCCAAGATTTTTGCCTGAGGATTTGGATTTTTTCGAATGAATCATTTGAAAGGGTCTTGCATTTTACGAGTATCGATTGAAGAGAGGGATGCGTATACGCGAATTTTTCATTAAAATTTTTACGAGCGGTTTATTCCGCGGCTAGATTATTTCGTGTAATATAAAAATATTAAGCAACCTGTTTATTTTAATTTTCATACTGCTACGGATCTCCTCTCGCGGAACGGAGAGTTATTGCCGCAGGCAAGATTCACTTAATCGACAGTTCGCTGCTTTTTCAAAGAAGACGCATTTCCAATTCGCGCACGTGCAATCTTCCTCGTTTATCTCGGTCTTAATAATGAAAATGGAGGAAACGCTTCGTCCACGCTGTTTGCAATTTTTCCTTATAAAATTTACACGATTCGCAATTTCCGAACGGACGATCTCAATTTTGAAACGTTGATCAATTCCTGATTTAATTTTATCGTTTATCGTTAATTTCATCTCTTTTTACGTTTTTTCTTTTTTTTTAGAATCGAGTTTGAGCCGATAACGGCGAGGAATATTTTTTTTTTTTCCTTTTTTTTTTTTCAATCTCTACTATCCCTAATCTACTTTATACCATTGCGAATTTTCATCCCGCGGAGAATCCAGGATATCGGATGCAGAGATCAAAATTAATAATATCGTAGACCCTTCGCGTGGAACAGGGGATTTACCCTCATAATTCACTCGATTCGCTTTTCTAATAATTCCTAGACGCAAAATTCCATTTTCTCGAATTTCGAATTTCGAATAACTCGTGGAATTATTGAGTGACGAATATTACAAGAAACATGAAGTAGTTTAATATATTCATAATTTATAAAAATTCATTAAAAATTGGAGAAATAATTTGTATAGATAAAAGTCGATTGAATTTTGAGATTATTGTAAATTGCATCGAATACAATTAAAATTGGAAAATATTTCTTTTTTTAATAGATTAATTATTCTATTTAATTTTCATTACAGAGAAATACTCGAATTGTGTAATTTTCGAAAAATTATTGCATGCCTCGTGTATAAAATGAATCTAAATGATCGAAGATTATTTTTCCTTGTGTTCTATATATTATTGCAAAATTGTGCAATCATCTCAGAAATCCTATATTTCGACTAAATCATAAAATTAAACCTCAATAAATCGAAATTCGACAATTTTTCGTTTCCTCTTCCTCTTGAAGTCTTCAACTGTCAAGTATCTTCATTCCATCCTCATAAAAAGATTAAAATCACTTATTTAATTAAATTCGTATCAATGCAATGCAACAAATTTACAACGTTGATCGTTTTCGATTTTCGATTTTCGATCCGAAAATCTTTTACCTAGAAATATTTCACAGCTTATTCCAGTTTTGTTTTTCGCCCCTTTTATATCTTTTCTTTTTTTTTTTTTTTTTTTTTTCAGCGTTTTCCACGGAGATGCAACTTTGCCTATCGATTGATGGAAATCACAGGAATTCTGAAGCGTGATTTGTTCGGCCGGTTGTTGATGCTTTTTTCCGTTGCTTTTTGTTTTTCGTTTTTTTTTCTCCTTTTATTTATTTATTTTTTTTTATTTGTTTTTTCTTTTTTTTTTTTTTTTTTTTGAGATACCGTACACGGTGTTCGAATGTTTTCGAGATGAAGATCGGATGTGCACGAGCGAAATTTTAAAAACGGATTTGCTTTCGATCCTCCAGTTTTGCGCGCATCGTCCAACCGGAATCTATACGCGGGAATTGTTTTGGAAGAAGGAAGAAAACACTCGATATCCCACATACGTATTTACGTATGTTTTTCCATATATTTATTTTCATTCTTGATTAATTCGTAACAGTAATAGTTTACACACGCATTTAAATAACATTTAAATAATCCTATTACTTGTGTCCAACTTGTTGAATACAACAAGAGTTGTAACGAAAATTGGGTAACGAAAATAATAACAAATGTATTTCTTGAATACATTTCATGAATACATTTCTTGGAGCAAAGCTATACTGTCCACAAATTTATCATAATTAGAATCGATTAATTTTTCTCGATCATCATCTTTGCATCTCTACGAAAAACTTTACGTAACGATCGTAAATTTTTAACTTTCATTTCTCATCATAGAAATAAGTGACGTGAAATTTATACATCCGTTTCCACATTTCGATTTGCTTTCAAATACTCTCATCATCTGGCAAGCATATTTCGAAAAATAAAAATAAAAAAAAAAAGAAATCTCCGCAAAGCGCAAAAGATTAATTCAATTAAAGCGAGCGAAACACGTCAATTGGAAAAATCGCGCAGGAACGAGAAAAAAAAAAAAAAAAACGGAAAATCGAAATCAAAAATCCTATCAACAGTTTAAAACGTTCATTCGAGAATCAAAATTCTCTTTCATAATCACGCGTACTAAAAAAAAAAAAAAAGAAAAAAAAACACCAAACGAAAACAATATTCATCGACTGAAATAAAATCGACTGGAAGAAAAATTGAAAAAAAAAAAAATGAAATTGTCGCTTGTCGAAAGCCCATTAATATAAACGCTCGTATCCCCCTCGTTTCCACGAATCTTTCGTTCGATTATTTAAATCCAGCCCCCTCTTCCTCCTCGAAACGACGAATTTTTTTTTTTTCCCACGACGAACGGGCGGGAAAAATTTTCATCGAATCGAGATCGATCGAGAGGACCGACCTCGCGGAAAAATTTAATGGGGGGAGGGGGGAGGGGCCCGGTCAATTAAAAGCAGAAAGGGAGGAGATATCGGGGGATATGGGTATTCGGCGTATAATTCGCGATAATACATAACCGTTCAATTATTTGCCACGGCCACGTTGATGTTGTGTTTTCGAGAATTCCGTGCCGAACGGAAATAGCTCTCCGCTTCCCATTTGTAATCCCGGCTTTCGTGTCATGTAAACGTTTCGGACGGACATCGAGGCAGGCACGGCTTGTTACACGCGTATGGACGCGGACGAAAAGCTTGCCATTTCTGTTTCTGAATTATATATACACGCCGTAACGTACGGACTACGTAGGGGCACTAACAGGGAATATTCTATTTTATGTCTGCAACTTGGAATCTTTTCCATCGCGAGGAGAGAAGGGGAGAGAGGAAGGGACGGAGAGAGGGTTTTGTTTCGAGGGTGGAGATTCTTTTCGCGTCGTCTTTTGAATTTTTTTTGCCGAGATTCGTGAATTTCTAGAATCTGTGAATTTGTGAAATCGATAATTACAAATAATTATGATCGAGAAATTATTATTATTATTATTTGAGATTTTTAAGATTCAGGTATCAAAGCTCGTCCCTGAGTTTTCTTGTCTTTCGAAACGATCTTTCGTTAATTTAACGACGAAATAGAGGAGAGGGGAGGAGTTTCTAAAGAAAAGAGACAGGAGGACGGGAAGGAAATCCAAGATTTCTGTTTGGCGAATGAATAATTTTCCCTCCTACGGGAAAATAATTTAGAAGCAGGGAAAGGGGGGAGATTCTCTGTAGGATTCGTGACCCGTTTCGCTCCTTCTTTCTTTTGCGAAAAAACTGGTTGTTTTATCCATGATTTTCCCCCTCACGGTTAAAATTAGGGACAACAACTCTGTCAGAATCCTCTCAGACGTCGTTCTCGAATTTATCTCTGTTTGATATTTTTTTTTTTTCAAGATAACTCGAAATATAGGAAGAAATATAGGCGGCCAATAAAATTTAAAGAGCTTGTATCGAGGCCAGTTTCGAAAAAAATTTGTCGAAGGGGAAGAGACAAAGGGAGGCAAGTTCTTAGAGAACGGGAGGTTTCACCCCCTTCGACACTTTGAACTTCATTCACCACTTGATTTCACTTCACAGCCGGCGCTTATGCACGGCACGTGTGGCCGGGTAAATCTATTCACCTGTATCCATCGATCGACCCAGCCAACCCTCTGATCTGTGATCCGTGTGCACTTTACCGTCAACTGTCGCGTGTCCTCTTCGACACGTGCTCAACGCACGCCTGCATTTTTACGCATCCCCCATCTTCCATTTTGTTACTATCTCGTCTTACAGATGTTATTATCTGCATTACATTAATTTATGCAAAATATATATATATATATATATATATGTTTTTTTGTACGTACTGTTCACTTCTGGTGAAAGAAAATGTCTATTTTCACAAGCATTTTTCTTTTTCGTGGTATTTGTCGCGTGTACTAATTTAAAAAAGAGGATCAGTAGATGTTGATACATTGGCGTAGGGCATAGAATTTTAAGGTATCGATGTGATACAAAAATTGTTTTTACTTCTCGTATTAGGTTAATTACGACTTGTAATTTCGTATTCGAGTAGTTAAGATGATAATTGTTCGATATATTGGTATCGTATCGAAATAATTAAGAGTGTCGAAAGTATTTTAGTTTCCAATTTTGGATGATTAACGTAACTTGAAAATAATTTTTCAATATTCAAATATTGTAACTGTAACGAGGGATTGTAAATTATTCTTAAATTTCCAAAATTTCCTTTTTTACCATTTTCATTTCAATATGAAAAATTAATCGAAAAGAATTAAAATAGAATGATCGAAAAATTAAAATAAATGTTGATATAAAATTGGAACTCTTATTGGATCAAAAAATGAAGTACTAAAATTTCAAAATCAAATAATAATATGGTAATTGCTTCAGTTAAAACTGGTAGTAATAAAAATACCGAGTCGTGGAAACAATGAAATTTGATCATAATTTAATGAACAATTTTTTATTATTATAACAGTGTAATTATAATTCTCGATATATAGAGAAGAGAAAAGAATCTGATGGTAATGAATGATATATATGAAGATAAAGATAGATATATTCAATCTGGATAAAATAAATTTCTTAATAATAAAAATTTAATATTCTTTATATCACGAGATCCTAATCTTAAATTAATCAATTTCCACCAATTAAAAATGATATTACTATTAAAAAAAACACATAGTCACAATAGTACCATAAATTTGTTCATTTAATTATTAATTCATGATCCTAATGAACTTCTAAATATACCCAGGCCCTCTTACACAAATTACAAAAAAATTGTCTTCCACTTGTAATATTTCTCAGTTCTAACTCGAACGAGGAAAGAAGTTTGAACGAAGATTCAACCCTTCTCCAACGATCGAGAGATCAACCCTCTCCTATTACTCGCGCTCGAAGAACTCACGACATCGAAAGGGTCAAAAAGACCCGAAAAAAAGGAAGAGAAGGGAGGGATTCTTGGTCCCAGCAAGAATTCCACCCACCGAGAAGGATAATGGCAATAAACCATCGTAGAGGGAGAGGTGTGAATCGCCTGTACGTTGAAAAGAGCTCGCACGAACAATGGCTCGACGGCGGGAGATTCGAAATCCTTCGAAATGGGGAGGAGAGGCAGCCGACAGCGGCGTCGAAACAATGCGTCAAAATGTTGGGCGTTAATTGTTCTCGAGTCACCTGACCTGATAAATTCATCGAAGTCCAGGAGGAGGAGGCCACGTGGTGATCTCCTCCCATGGTAATGGTGTTATCGTGTTTTTCGCCCTCGCCCCCCCTCCACGATTTTTCTTTCCTCCGTTCCCTTCTCCCTTCGTTCGCGTTGCGACGACAGACGTCGCTACAACCTTGGTATCTCGACGTTGAATGTAATAATGTTTTAAGGGGGGGAGGGAATTAAATTCGTTCTATTTAATTCATTCGAAGGAAGCGAAAAGAAAAGAGAGGGATGAAAAGAGGAGAAGGCGGCTGTCGCGAAGCTCGGATGAAAGTGGCCTTTTTTTTACGAACTGTTTCGAACTGGTTCGAAAGGAAGGAGAGATACCTGACACGTTTGTCGAAAAGGAAATGTTTCTTACCTAGTCAATGATGAATTCAAATTTCACCCGGTTTTTAATAGGCCTCGAAGAAACATTTATTCTTGAGAAAAAAAGAAAAAAGAGTTTTCAATTTAACGAGTAAAAATCTTGGCAAATCTTGTTATTCTGAACGATGAAAATAATATATTAAAAAGAATCGTTATTTTTAAGTAATTATCGATATATAATATGCGAGACAATTTTTGGGGAAGGGATTTATCATTGTCAAACACGAGATCGATAAGATAAACATCATAGTTTCATTTCTAGGAGTTGTGAGGAATCGAAAATCGAAAGAAATTCGAGTAGTTACGTTTCGATCTTCGTGGAGGATTCGAGGGTACAAGATTCCGTCCCATCTGTTGTTTACGTGACTTGTGTTCAATGCGTTTCCATTAGATTAGTTCGTGATGACGATGTAGCGGTTTCCACGCTATGTGAACTACGTGATATCCGATATTCATCGATACGGAAAAAAATATTTTGTCGTCCGACCAATAACCGTATCTTTACCAATTTAAATAATTTTAAATTAATTATAATAAAAAATTCCAAGATATCTCGCACAATCTTGAAAGAAAGAAAAAAGAAAAATAGGGAAAGATGGATTCGAATCAATAGATCGAATAAATGTCGTGCAATAACATAACACGATGAAGCAAGTAACCTCGATTCTCAACAATTCCCAACACCGACACCCAACGTTCCACCCATTCATTTCTCCATTCCTTCCCTGGCTAAAAAAATTACCTCTTCCCCTCCACCCTCCAATTCATAAATCATTCATCGACCGCGCCTCATTTTCGACTCCTTTTCAAATAAAGAAAAATTCTCCGACCGGGGAAACCAACGTGGAAACGCACAAAACACTCGGTGAATTCCCTGCAAACGAGCCTCTTTCATCTTCACTCTGGGCAAACAGAGGCTCAACCAGACTCTTCCCGCCTCCGGTCCGACAAAAGCCAAACCTGATCATCTTTTAAACATAGCAGGCATGAAAGGAGACAGATGTCGTGTCCGATGATCCCCCTTTGCCCACCTTAATTGCTGGTGAATCTTTTAATCCTCCCCCTCCCTTCTGCCCGAAAAAGCTGAACGCGTGCCACCGCTTCAATGGCCCCGTTTCCAATTACCTCGTTACACCCAACGATCCGAAAGGGGGGAATGTCACCCCCCTCTTCCTCGTCGAATTATAAGCTTGGTTCGAGGTGAAAAGAGGCCGGCCCAGAGAACTCGCCTCTGCCCTACTTTTCCTACCCGTCCACGAAGACGCGAAGAAACGCGGTTCCATTAAAATCAGCCCCCGTGAAAGGGGCTGCTCGAACGATAATATCGTCGAGCGGCGTTGAAAGGGAGGAGGCGACCGGATGTGAAAAAAAAAAAGGAAGGAAGGAAGGAAGGAAGGAAGAGAGAAAGGAAAAAAGAGCACCCTGTCAAGTGCAAATGCGATCTCGTGTATGTATAATAAGATAATCAAGGACCGGTTTCTGGAAGCGTGAAGGAAGAATCGTGGCGAGAAAATGAGAAAAGTCTCGTCATATTGAATCCGCGGATTCCGTGGAGTGTGTAAAAAAAAAATGATAAAAGTGGGGAAAAGAAATATAACTTTAATTCGAATGAATCTCTTAAACGTTTTATCGTTTCGAAATTGAACGGGATGTAAATAGGTCGTCAAAGTGTTTTAAAGAACGTTTAATTTATGATTTTGGGATTTCTTAAACAACGTTGAATATTTTTATTATCGTTTTGTTGGAAATTTGTTGTTGAGATGTTTTGGAACTCGATGGAGGATGTTGATGATATAAATGGGACGTCAAAATATTTTAGAGAATATTTAATTTATGATTTTTTAAACGATCATTTTATCGTTCTGAAATTGAACAGAATGTTGGCAATGTAAAATGGGTCATCAAAGTGTTTTAAAAAACGTTTAATTTATGATTTTGGATTTTTTAAACGATCGTTTTATCGTTCTATAAAAAATTGTTCTTAACGGGATGTTGACAATGTAAATGGAGTGTCAAAATATTTTAGATAACGTTTAATTTATGATTTTGAATTTCTTAAATGATGTTGAATATTTTATCGTTCTGTACGAAATTGTTGTAAATGGGACGACAAGATATTTTAGAGAATATTTAATTTATGATTTTGGATTTTTTAAACGATCCTTTTATCGTTCTACAGAGATCTATTTTAATTAATTTTAAATTCTTAAATAACGATTAATTTATGATTTTGGATTTCTTAAACGATGTTGAATATTTTATTGTTCCGTATGAAATTGTTGTAAATGGGACGACAAAATATTTTAGAGAATATTTAATTTATGATTTTGGATTTTTTAAACGATCCTTTTATCGTTCTACAGAAAATTGTTGAGATCTATTTTAATAAATTTTAAATTCTTAAATAACGATTAATTCATGATTTTGGATTTCTTAAACGATGTTGAATATTTTATCATATTTTCTGTACGAAATTTTTGTAAAATATTTTAGAGAATATTTAATTTATGATTTTGGATTTTTTAAACGATTCTTTTATTATTCTTTTATTGTTTTACAGAAAATTGTTGAGATCTTTTGAAACTTGACAGAATGTTGATGATGTAAATGGGGTGTCAAAATATTTTAGAGAACGTTTAATTTACAATTTTGGATTTCTTAAAGCCTTTATCATTCTATAGAAAATTATTGAAATCTATTTTAATAAATTTTAAATTCTTAAATAACGATTAATTTATGATTTTGGATTTCTTAAACGATGTTGAATATTTTATTGTTCCGTACGAAATTATTGTAAGTAGGATGAAAATATTTTAGAGAATATTTAATTTATCAAAGTGTTTTAAAAAACGTTTATTTTATGATTTTGGATTTTTTAAACGATCGTTTTATCGTTCTATAGAAAATTGTTCTTAACAGGATGTTGACAATGTAAATAGGGCATCAAAATATTTTAGAGAACGTTTAATTTACAATTTTTGATTCCTTAAACCCTTCTCTAAAATATTCTCTAAAATATTTTGATGCCCCATTTATATCATTCTTTCAGAAGATCTCAACAATTTTCTATAAAACGATAGAGAATATTTAATTTATGATTTTTGAATTCTTTATCGTTCTACAGAAAATTGTTGAGATCTTTCTCCAAGGATGTTGATAATAGAGCATCAAAATATTTTTCAACCCGTTTGAAACTTTCTTAAAGTTTCCCCTCAACTGGAATATTGATACTGTAAGCGATATAAGAGCAAAGTGACGAGGAACAAGGCAAGCTCTACGTCTGTCACAAGTCTCGCGTCAAAATGTTTCAGTTGAATATCTTTCAAATTCAAACTCTCTTTGAAATTTCTCTCTCTAGTTTCTCCATTGAGAGATCACTTTTTCCCCTTCCTTTCTCTTTCTTTTTTTTTTCTTTTTTCGAAAAATGGATCGACGATAATCCCTCCTCCCTTTAAGTAAAAGCGAAAGTTCGAACTTTTCAATCGGCTCAGATGAACTCGAGCCCACTTATCTCACTTATCGATCTCTCGAAAGGTGTTTCGAAATATGATTTATCCATCCCTGCCCGTCTCTGACTTTTATTGTCGACTCGGATACACGCGATGACAGCGTGTTATTTTCTCTGGCAACGGTGGCAATGGTTGAATAGGCTGCCGGACACGAGAACCGGGTCGTGAGGGTGAGGTAAGGGTCGAAATTGGTAGAAAGGAGCGTAATTTCCTGAGAAGGGAGGAGAGAAGGCACAGGGAAATACGAGCTCGACGGAGTTCCTCTTTCCGTCGTTTATCGACAGCTACCCCCAAACTCGATATTTTATCGAGAAAATATCGGCCCGTGTTAAATATGTTCATACACCGTTATTGATACACAACTAAATTCATCCCCGTATTCTTTTCCTCCATCATCCTTTCCTCCTTCTGTCATAATATAAGAATTTCGTTGAAAAATAAAACCATGTGTTCACAGGATCAACAAATTGAGAAAATTTTTTCTTATAAATATTCCTTTCTCTCTCTGCAATCATTTTTCATTATTATATATATATATATATATATATTTATAGTGTTGATATATTCAACTGATTTTAAAGATTGAAAGAAATCTTCGTAATTGAATAATCAAGCCAATAATAACCATCCTCCTCCCTGTTCTTTTTCACCCTCGAAAGAATTATCTCGTGAATATATTAACACGCTTTGTGTGTAACCCGGTAAATTTTAAATTGGCATCATTTAATAATAATTTCCTTTTCTAAAAAAAAAAAAAAAAGAAAAAGAAGAAGAGTGTCATTATTTCAGTCCAACGCTCGTGCAACATTTTTTGAAAAAGAGGAAAAAATACTTTTCACCTCGTTCATAATATATATATATATATATATATATATATATATGCACGCCATATAGCATAATGAAAGCAGTGAATGAACTGTGTAGCTGATCAGGGGGGTCCAGAGCAGTTTCGCCATCGCCGGACGTCTGTCGACGGTGGACCCGGTGTACCAGGGAATTTAGCCACCATTAAAGCCTGTAATGCGACGTAATTGTCGTACATACAAGCTGCTGAACGTCGCGAAACACAGCTAGAGGGGCGTGTTGCGTACGCGGAAATTGCGTACGAGCTGTCATTGGCACGCCACTGCGCCAGCGATATCCAATTAATTTGCTGGCATTATTAAAATTAAAAGCCCGCGTATCATGTCGATGTAGCGCCCTCCCCTTCTCTACCCCTGAAAGGGGGGCTTTATTTGCCCCGTCCCCCTTTTTTCGATTCTTTGATTCTCGTCGACATCGAAAAAATTGACTGTATTTGGATTTTGAGAGGAGGAGTATTTATCTATTTATTTTTGTATATAGTTTATTACATAGTTTCGTTCTTTGCTTTTCTAACTGTGAATTTCATTTTTTGGATCAATCAATTAATGAATTTAAAAAAATTGATATATATATATATGTATTTGGATTTTGGAAAAATTTTTGAAAAAGTTTTATTTTATTTTCCGATTCTAAATAAATAATAGGAAATTTTTGGAAGGATGAATCGAAGAAATGGATGAATTTAAAATTGAAATGTTTAATTGAATAATAATTCTTCCCTTAATGGTTCAATTTGATTCGTAAATAAGATAGTTAAGATATTTGAACGTTTATTTAACATTAATTACTCCCCTGCAATTTTTAATTACTCTGTATGTCCGGCTCCAATTCCATTCATCCGATTCGATCAAATTCACCGATAAACGGACAAAGGTTGGGCCGCTAGAGCGGTGAAAAATTAATTAAACCATCGAGACATGGCCGATTAAATTTCACAATATTTAAATTCACACACCTGTATGTACGTTGCCTTAAATGAAGCAGAAAAAAAAAAAATAAATAAAAAAAATAAAAAAGAACGAAACTACGAATTTTATACGAAAAACTTTTTAAAATCGCTCGTTAACGATAATAAAACCTTATCAAATTTATTATCTACTCCCCATACACGTATACCCATATTTGTTTTTAATCCAACTCCTTAAGTCACTTAAATCACTCGACAAATGTGATTCCATAATTTTTACAGAATTATCTTCAGAGTCACGGATAAAAATCTTTCATCGATCATCGATAGATCGTTCAATAGTAATCCTTCCTTTCGACGAGTTGAAAAATAAAAATCCATCGAATCACGATATCCCATTTCGACTTTTATCGACTTTCTTTCCGACACGCACGCACGTTTTGCGGGGGGGGGGGGGGGAAACAGTGGAGGCGACAATTTGCATTTATTTATGATTCACGAGGCTGGCACGGGCCAGCAGCAATCCGGAAATCTTTTGAAAACGTCGACCATAAGGGATCCGGAAATCTTGACGCGAAACCGTTCGCGAAATAGAGACGTCAGTCGGCGCAAATGGCCGCATTTACATGCGGCCTGGATGTGTGTCGTCGTGGATCGGTTCTGGCTGACCGGAAGGGGAGGGGAAAAAAAGAAGGAGAAAAAAAAAAATGTGCAAATAACGGCGCGGAAAAAGGACGAAGGGAAAGGGGGAAGGAGGGGAAGGGAAGGAGGAGATGGAGATTTAAAGACGTGGCTCGAACGCGTGTTTCTAGGAAATTGGTGGTGACAGGTGTGTGTTTACTTTTTCCTCCTTTCAGTCGTTTAATATTCCATGTGATTTTTTTTCTTCCCGGTTGGCAAGAAAATAAAGTAAGTCGTTTTTGTTTCGCTCGTTATTTTAAATCTTTCACTACCAGATATACATCCTATTAACAAAGTATATATATATTAGGGTGGAAGGAAAAATCGAAATTGTACTTCTTAATAAAAAGAACTTTTAATTTTTCAGGATCAGCGTGTGAAAGATAATAAAATTAATTTTTTAGATTTAATATTGGAAAGATGAATTGTTATTTTAAATCTTTCATTATCAGATATCTCATTAACACAGTATTTATATATATTAGTATGGAAGAAAAAATCGAATTTGTTAATAATAATAAAAAGAACTTTTAGTTTTTCAAGATCAATGTGTGAAAGATAATAAAATTAATTTTTTAGATTTAATATTGGAAAGATGAATTTTAAATCTTTCGTTATTTTAAATCTTTCATTATCAGATATCTCATTAACATAGTATTTATATATATATTAGGATGGAAGGAAAAATTGAATTTGTTAATAATAATAAAGAACTTTTAATTTTTTAGGATCAGCATGTGAAAGATAGTAAATTTATTTTTTTAATGTTTTTTCGATTTTTTCAATGTAAAAAATTAATTTTTTTTTTTTGGTTTTAATATTGGTTTTAATTTAATGAAAGGAAAAATCGAAATTGTACTTCTTAATAATAATAAAAAAAAGTTTTAGTTTTTCAAAATCAGCGTGTGAAAAATATTAAATTAAAGATAGTAAAAATATTTAATTTTTTAATGTTCTTTCGATTTTTTCTTTCAACGTATGAAAGATAATAAAATTAATTTTTTTTTTTTGGTTTTAATATTGGAAAGATGAATTGTTATTTATGTATATATTAGGATGGAAGGAAAAATCGAAATTGTATTTCTTAATAATAATAAAAAGAATTTTTAATTTTTCAGGATCAACGTGTGAAAGATAGTAAATTTAATTTTTTAATGTCTTTCCGATTTTTTCTTTCAACGTGTGAAAAATAGAAAAATTAATTTTTTAGATTCAATATTAGAAAGATGAATTGTTATTTTAAATCTTTCACTACCAGATACACATCCTATTAACGAAGTGTATATATATATTAGGATGGAAGAAAAAAATTGAATTTTTTAATAATAATAAAAGGAACTTTTAGTTTTTCAGGATCAACGTGTGAAAGAGTAGTAAATTTAATTTTTTAATGTATTTTCGATTTTTTCTTTCAACGTGTGAAAGCAATTTAATTTCAGATTATTTAATTTTAACTTTATTAGGAATTTTTATTAGAAATTTCATTTCAATTATTCCAATTAATTTAATTATTCAAAGTATACTTTTAATTTAGAAATTTTTATATCAATTATTCAAAGTTATGTATTTTCAATTCTTTTAATTTTATACTTTTCTGAATCAAATTAAATTAAATAAAAACTAATGAAAAAAATTTCCCATTTCATATAGTTTACAAATAGACCTTGGCCAATTATTTTATTATTTAGATTAATAAATTTATTAGTCAGAACAGCAAAAATTTTTGAAAAATTAATTTTTTAGATTCAATATTGGAAAGATGAATAGTTATTTTAAATCTTTCATTATCAGATACACATCCATTAACAAAATATTTATATATATTAGGAAGAAAAATCGAATTTCTTAATAATAATAAAAAGAACTTTGAATTTTTCAGAATCAGCGCGTGAAAGATAGTAAATTTAATTTTTTAATGTTCTTTCCATTTTCTCTTATAAAAGAAAACTTTTTTCAAGATTAGCCCGTGAAAGATAGTAAAATTAATTTTTCAGAGATATTGGAAAGATAAATCGTTACTTTAAATCCGTCGTAAAGTAAATTTCGAATAAAATTCTTTGTTCGTTTATTTTCACCTAATAATACCAACAACAGTTCCCTCGTCCCCGCGCGCGCGCGCGCGCATCGGATTAAATCGGATCGATTAAATGAATGGCATTAAACACGACTAGGTAGGAAACAACTACACTTTTACACGTGGCAAGCGACGATTATTTACTTTCGTCGTGCTCGTTTCAAAATTACATTTTGCGAACGAGTGAATCGGCGATTCATAAATGATAATTAAGCGGGAAATTCGAAATTTCGAAATGATCGCAACTCCAAATTTCGTTCTCTCGATGTTCAAAGTTTTTTGACGAACTTTCTTTCGAGGAAGATTTTATCCTTCCATTTCTATAAAAGAATTTGTATATCATGGAAAAATAATCGCGAAATATTTTCATCGTAGAATTTTTCTCTCTTTCAAAAATTTCTGTCGTATAATCGTAAAAAGTTACGCGAGGGAGAATAGAAAGTTTCAGATTCATCGACAGATTCGTTTCAGTTTTCAAAAGTAAGAGAAACAAGAGAAACAAAAGTGTGATAAAAAATGTTTCTTCTTGAAAACTTTGAGTTTAAATCAAACGATGAAGATACACGTTCATTTAATCCAACTTAATTCTGCTCACCTTTTGCATAACAACGAAATTCAACCAATTCGATAATTACAATTCAATTAAATCGTGCTACTAAAAAAAAAAAAAAAGAAAAATTCATATTTCCAAAAATATACATTCTCCAACTTTTAAAATAAATTGAAGAGTAACAGATTCGATTGTGACGTCAGAGAAAGAGAAAGAAAGAAAGAGAGAATAATGGGCAATATATTTCATCTCTCAGATCCCAACGCGATAAATAAAACAAAAGTCCAATATTCTTATATTCAAACGTACCCATTTAATCCCCGAGGAGGTCACCCCTCTCCCACCCTCCCATTCTCCAACCCCTCTGCTTTTCTCTATACATCATCATTAGACCACCCCGGTTGGGGGAGGGGAGAGGGTGCAAATCGGCCGAAAGTGGAATAAAAATTTAATGATTAACCCCGCCGCTGTTCTCTTCTCGTCCACGTCCAAAGTCCTAAATGTTTTTTCCATCATTTGTCACGCGTCGCTCCACGCGTGGATCTCTCTCCCTCCCCCCGGAAATCCTGCGGGATTCCAGGCTTGAATTCGCTTCCATTATCTTTTCTTGCGATCAAAGGAAATTACCGTGATGGCGCACGATAAAAATGATTGTCAGATGGATCATTAGACGGGAGAAATATCTGGAGAGAATAGTAAGGGAGAGGGTGCAACTTATATTAGTATCATTGGTGTTTTGCCACTCCATTTCGAATGGAGTGTAATGTAATTAGAATGAGATAACGATATTTTCTCGCCCATTTTTTTTTCTTATTAATAAGAAAAATTTCTTATTAATTATTTTTAAAAAAAAGAAATTAACGCGTGATTAAAAGATAAATACAGAATGAATAAGTATAAGTATTAGGGTATCCCATAAGTTTCTTTTGATACGAACTATCGTATGCTCTATCACCTTCCTCCATCTCTAACAAGCTTCAATATTTTTCCAAAAAGAGATGTATTGAAATTTTTTTTTTTATTAGTTTATTTGCAAAATATTCCTCGAGGCGCTTATATTTTTATATCGAGCAATCTCTTCGATATCCAATTTTTGATTTCTCTCTATTTCTTCGTATATATAACACTGTAACAAACAATAATGCTTTCACATGTTTTTACAATTAACGAATAAAAATATCGAGTAAAAATATACTAAAAAGTCGCTACTAAAAATCTCACAGACCTCCCCTTCCATTCCATCCATTTAATCAAATCGGAAAGATATTCCTCGACAATGTCTCTCCAACACTTCTGGAAAAGTATCCAGCGCAAAGCATCCTTCTCTTCAGCCAATCCCTCCCCCAAACACTTTATCTCGAACGTTAAAAACTCGGCCCCCAAACTCGAATATCAATCGGAAGCCTGGCAAATGGACATCGATCGCCGGTTCCAAATCGTCGAGGATGCCGTGTTTGGAAGGAGAACTTCACTTTCCCTTCTATCGTGTAACACGTTTTTTTTTCTTTCTCTCTCTCTCTCTCTCTTTCATCATGCACATCGCGGCCAATTTTGCATTTTGTCCGGCCTGGTGGATTAACCTGGTGTGCGTTTATCCTGTAAACTCGATTAGGCCGATTGCCGGATCGAGTTCGTTACGAGGCTGGTCGGATCGAACTCGAAACCCGCTTGTCGCTCGTTATCGATCGATCGATCGATCTGCGGTCCAGGCCGCAATCGAGAAAAACCGAGGGTTGAGACTTTGGTCGCGAAGGGATTCGTTAGGGAGAAGGGTGCACATGGGGTTTGGAAGAGGTGAAAACAACCTTGGCGGGAGTTTCGAGGATTCGTTTTAAGGGATAAGGATCTTGGGATAATGAAAATTGCATGGGATCGTTGCAAAAAATGGAGATACGAAGGAATACAAGAGTGTGAGAGGTGAGAAGCTTGGGGAGTTTGTTGCTGTTCTACATTTGGAAATTTTTGTGGATTTTTTCTTTTATGTTTTTTTTTTTTTTTTTTGTATAAGAGAAAATTTAGGGATGAATAGGATGATGGATCTTCTTATTGTTCTGTTTAGGATCTGTTTCTTTTTTTTTTGTATAAGAGGAAGTTTGAATTTGAACAGAGAGTAGGTTAATTATGGATTATGGATTACTTCGATTATTTGTTGTTCAAAATGGTTGCACGGTTCGATATACATATAATAATAAGTTAAAATGTTAAATGTTATTCTAATTGAAATATTCGATATTTTTAACTTAGTAATCTTTTCAACGAAGGTTAATAAACTGAATATAATTTGAACGTGAATACGTGAAAAAGTCAAAGTTGGTTAATGGGAAGAATTTGTTGATCCTGTTACGTGCGTGTAAAATTGGATATAGATAGGAATAAGAAGAAGTTTAGAGAAAGAATGAAATTGGGTTAAGAAATTACGAACGTTGAAGAGATTTAAGCTTTCATAAATATGGTTTGAAGTTGAAATATGGATTAAGTTGGATTTGGCCTATAATGCACTGTAACCTATATCAGAATATGGTTATAGGTTGAACTTAAGCTTCCTAGAGGGATGATAAAATATCCCGGGATGCATTCTTTCCTAGAGGGAAAGGAAATTGACGACATTGACGATGCAAAGAATTTAATATTAATTTTGTCGTAATTTTTTTTTCTTTTAATTCGTGAGATTTTCTTTTCTTCTCTAGAATACTTTAATTATAGAAGAGAGAATAATGGAGAGAAAAAAGGTGGAGAATCGGTTATGGTACGTTTTCATAGTTGTCGAAATCGTTTCGAAATGAATATATTCTTTCGGATATTTACTATACGAATCATCCACATTTCGTATTATTAAATCTAAATTAAATCTTTAATCATAATGGAATTTGATATAAAGCACGATACATTCGATGTATAATGAAATTGAATTGAATATTAATTGCTCAACAGTTTAATATTACTAATATTCGAAGATAGAATTCTATTATGCAATTGATGAAATATTATGATCATAACAAATTAATAAACAGTATTTTAATTTCCAGATTATTACTCTGCTACTTTTGATTTTAATTACGTTAAGATTATAATCGAGACAGAATTTACATATATCGATTTAACCTTGTTATCCTGTTATTAAACGAACAAGTAAATATTTTTCTTCTTCTTTCAATCGTTTCATTATACGATAATTCTTTTCATCGAACGTGTAATTCCTTCCTTTCTTTTTTTTTATTTTATTTTATAATCTATTATAGAATCTATATGACGTGAAACAAAAATCTGAATTCAATCGCAGAATTAGAATGACATTTCCCATTTCCAAAGATCGTCAAATTGATAATTTTCTATCCTAGATATTTTCGTCGAGAAATTGTTTAAAATTCCAGCGATATATTATATGCATTAAAAAATATACGAATTAATTTAAAAAAACTTCTTCGAAAAAAAAAATGAAAGAAAGAAAGAAAAAAAGAATAGGAAACCTTTTCAACTAACTCCATTTTCGACATTTCTACACAAGTGACAAGAAGAAACCTCTGTTTGATTTCTGAAAGAAAACTTTACAGGGTAGGGCACAAAGGAAGGAAGGAAGGAGGAAGCTTATTTAAGTGGAAAAGGAGGGTCGCAAAACGCGTGAGAAGATATAGAAAGAAGAATTTCACACTCGAATGTTTCCTTTAAGGGTTAAAATAACTTCGTTCGAGTTCGAATTTCCTTCCTGGGCCCGACTCCATATTTTTTCCCCTCTTTCTTTCCTCTTTTTTTTTTTTCTTTTTCTTTTCACAACGTATTACAATGCGTTGCGCGTTCCATTCGATTCCAAATTCTCTCTCTCTCTCTCTCTCTTTATTTCTTCTCCTTCCAACCATCTATTCCGCGAAGAATTTAAATTTAACCGCTCTCTCTCTCTCTCTCTCTCTCTCTCTCTCTCTCTCTCTCTCTCTCTCTCTCTCTCTCTCTCTCTGTCCTCCGCCCCATTTCACGTTACGTTTCCCTCCACTTTGTTCCGATGCTTTGTACATCGATCTGTTTATGCATTCTAATCTCTCTTGCCGCGCGCAATGCATCTTTCCTCGCATAAATTTGCAGCAGACGCATCGATCCCGCCCCGGCTAAGTGCATGAAACTCCGCGAAACGGAGTTAAATCCCTGCCGCCATTCTCTTCTTTTCTCGCAAAACGGTTATCCCCCTCGTTGCCCTCTCCTTCTTCTTCCTCCTCCTTTTCCAACCGTGTCTTTGCCAAACGGTGGAAGAGCAGAATATGGAGGGAGGGAGGAAGGGTGGTCTGGGGAGGAACGATAATTTATCGACCCCCCCAACACTGTGTTTCTCACTGTGCGAATTTTTAAGCGAGTAAAAGAGTAAAGTGTTATCCTTTTGGGATGTACAAACTTATTCTTGGGAATTTTTCACTTATATATCCGAGTGCGTTATTGCTATTTATCTCTTTCTAACTGCTCAATTTTCAATTTGTAAAAGGCTCAACGCGTGGAAAGTTGAAAATTTAAGATTGGGGAGGGGAGGAGAGATTTTATTCGTCCAATTTATTCATTCCTTTCTTTTTAACCGATATTTTATGCGACAAAAACAGAACTCTGTATCCGTTATCTCTGTATTTCTCGTCTCTGTTGATTGTTGATTCTTAAGTCTCTCATCTTCCAATTAATTTGCATACGCATTCGAGCTCGCTCGATAATAGGTTCGCGTTAATAGTAAAACCGAGATCGGGCAATTACGCGATTATACTTAAATAATATAACTTTCATATAATACGATTTACCGGTAGATTTGATTTGCCAGTAGATTAAGAATCCAATTAAACGAGATTCTACTGTATTAATAAGTTTATTTAAATTTAAACGTGTAAGAAAAATTTTATCTTTAAGGAATCGTGGAAAGGAAATATTAATACTCATACTTAAATTTAGATATTTAATTATTCAGATTTAATTCCAAATATTCGAATTTAAGATACTAGATATTCAACTTTTAACATCAAATTTAAATACTTGATTATTCAGATTCAAATTCGGATATTCGATTATTTAGATTTAATTTCAAATATTCGAATACTTAGATTTAATTAGGTAGTTCTTCAACTTTAGATACTTATATTTACTATTTTTAAGGAATCATGAAAGGAAATATTGATACTCATACTCATATTTAATTATTCAGATTTAATTCCAAATACTCAAATTTAAGATACTAGATATTCAATTTTTAATATCAAATTTAAATACTTATTCAGATTCAAATTCGGATATTCGATTATTTAGATTTAATTCCAGATATTCGAATACTTAGATTTAATTAGATAGATCTTCAAGATAGATACTTATATTTAGATATTTATATTTACTATTTTTAAGGAATTATGAAAGGAAATATTGATACTCATACTCATATTTAATTATTCAGATTTAATTCCAAATACTCGAATTTAAGATACTAGATATTCAACTTTTAATATCAAATTTAAATACTTGATTATTCAGTATTACTCGAATACTAGATTTAATTAGGTAGATCTTCAACTTTAGATACTTAATTATTTAGATTATAAATTCAGATATTAATTATTCAGATTCAAGGCCAAATACTCGAACACTTAAATTCAAGAGTACATACTATTTCTTTTAGTTTCAAATTTGAATATTTAACTGTTCAGATTCAAAATCGTATTCAAGATACTCGACTACTCAGATTCAACTCTAAATATTCGAATTCAGCGCTACTTGACTAGACGTAGATTCCAAAAATTCGACTATTCAAATCTGGATACCGGATTTACACTCCAAATACTGAATTACTCAATTCTGGATACTCATATCGATAAAATCATCCAATTTTTGAACGAATCGTAATAAAAAAAGCTTCACTCGGAGAGAAATACTCGAGTTAATAATATCTTTACTTGCACACACCTGCACGCCAAATTATCCACACACGTTTTCCAATCTCGTTTAATCTTCCCAATAATTATAAAACACTGCGCAATTCACGTGGCGCTAATCATTCGAATCAATCGAAACTACCGCCTAAGCCTGAAGCGGAGGGCGAAAGCCTGGCACGGCCGGATCCACCGATATTACGGTCGGATTTCGTTTTAATTCGGCCGTGGACCAAGAGCTTTATTGGACCGTAAACGTAACGCGGAGCGCGATCACCAATTACATTGGCGGCAGTTCCTTGGTATAAAGCCGGTGGGCAACGATCAAGCCCACGTACATGGCCGGTGCCGCTCATATCCGCGAGATTAAGGTGGATTTAACGAGCTCGTTAATCTATTAGCAACACCATCGTCCACGGCGATTCGAAGAGAACTACAGTGACACCCATTTTCAGTGCTTCGTCGTTGGAAACTGCAAGTTCGAGTGGAATAGCGCCTATGTTAATGACTTTTCGAATGACGATGGAATCGATGTTTGTGTGCATATGTGTGAGATAGAACGGGCGATAAAAAGTTATAGGAGGTGTCTTTAACTTTGTTTCCGATATATAGGCTCTTGTCTATGCGAGTTGTTATTTAAGCAATTAATCTCTAATGATGCGTGATTATTCTCGAATGATTATCTAGTATAGATACTTGAGTATCACTTGAGCAACCAGTATGAGCAACAAGTGATCGATTTTATCGATATAGAGCGTATCTTATGAATTTTTAATTTCCATGATCCATCTTTGCACACGAAATTAGCTGCTTATTCAAACGAGGTCATTGTTTTGTACAGAATCTCTCGTATTTAATCTAAGCTAATTTAATCCAATTATTGATCAGCTTCACTTGATCAAAAATATTTATTGTTGGAATACAGTTATATATCTTGTAATGAAATATTGTCCATTCCACTTATTATTAATTTTTAATTTCTTATATTTACCCAACTATTTGGATCAACTTACAACTTGTCATAATTAAAAATATTTATTCTTGGAATAGAGTAAAATATTTAGATATATACTTTATAATAAAATATTGTATATTCCACTTATGAATTTTTAATTTCTTATCCATCTTTCCATGCAAAATTAAATACTTATTTAAATGAGGTTATATTATAACCTAACCCAACTGATCAACTTACAACTTGTCAAGATTAAAAATTTTTTTTGGAAAGTACAGTAGAATATTTAGATATACTTTATAATAAAATCCTGTCTATTATGAATTTTTAATTTTTTATCCATGCAAAATTAGATACTTATTTCAATGAACTTATTATAATTTAACCTAACCCAATTGCTTGGATCAACTTACAACTTGTCACAATTAAAAATATTTATTCTTGGAAAGTACAGTAAAATATTTACATATACTTTATAATAAAATCCTGTCTATTATGAATTTTTAATTTCTTATCTATGCAAAATTAGATACTTATTTTAATGAAATCATCTTATAATTTAACCTAACCCAACTGATCAACTTGTCACAATTAAAAATATTTATTCTTGGAAAAGTACAGTAGAATATTTACATATACTTTATAATAAAATCCTGTCTATTCCACTTATGAATTTTTAATTTTTTATCCATGCAAAATTAGATATTTATTTTAATGAAATCATCTTATAATTTAACCTAACCCAACTGATCAACTTGTCACAATTAAAAATATTTATTCTTGGAAAAGTACAGTAGAATATTTACATATACTTTATAATAAAATCCTGTCTATTATGAATTTTTAATTTCTTATCCATGCAAAATTAGATACTTATTTCAATGAAGTCATCTTATAACTTAACCTAACTCAATTACTTGGATCAACTTACAATTTGTTACAATTAAAAATACTTATTCTTGGAATAGAGTAATATATTTAGACGTTATATATATCTTATAATAAAATAGTTATAAATCCCACTTATAAATTTTTAATTTCAACAAACAACTTGAAGTTATCTTATGATTTAACCTAATCCAACTACTTGGATCAACTTACAACTTCATCATAATTAAAAATATTTATTCTTGGAATACAGTAGAATATTTAAACATATACTTTATAATAAAATCCTGTCTACTCCACTTTCCTATTATCCACATTTAATTGAAACTGTTGACAAGAAGAAAACGTATCCGATAAACCCGATATCCGGGATATCAAAAATTTCGTCCAGAGGAAATAATAATCGTATTTAGTATTTACACCCCACCTCATTGTGACGCTGATCCATAAAAAACGAACATTTTTTTCCGGTTCGCGCGCGTGTAAACATAGAATCGCGTCGTTTTATCCCACGGAGGGTAATAAAAATCCCCGGGCGGGGAACGAAATCGCGAATATTATTTTCCCTCCCGAATACAGAGGAGCGCGTATAATTGTGGAATTTATCTAGCGATCATTTCTCTCTCTCTCCCTCCCTCTCTCTCCCTCTCCCTCCGACCCTCCCCGCCAATCTAGACCCCCTTCCATTTCAAATACCCGGGTTTTATTTTCGGGTATACCGTTGCACGGTGAACCAGAAGCCAGGTTTTTATACAGGTATTAATTAATTTATTCGACGGCCAGACGAAATTTTCCATGCGTTTCAATTACCGGTCCGCCGCTGTTTTAGTTGCATTAATTTACAATCGTCCCCGCGGGCCGGGAACAAAACGGGGGGGAAAAAAACATCGGTCCAAGGCCGGCGTGAATGCCAGCCCCAAAACTCTCCCTCCCTCCTTCGTTTCAGTCAATTATTATTTTTTTTTTCGCGCCATTGTTAGAACGGGGTGGGATGAAACTTTTGAAGAATGCGAATCTTTGTTTCGAGAGAATTTGAACTTTGAGATTTCTTTCTTCTCCTTTTTTTTTCTTTTGTAAATTAAGATATTTAAGATATTAAGATATATTTAAATAAATAAAGATAAATAAATTAAGATATATTTTTGGAAGGGGAGAGGGGGAGAATTAATTGTTAATATGTGTATTCCTTTCTTGCTCTCTAATATAATTTTGGTTGTAACTTGGTTCTTTCGTATCTTACATCCTATTGTGAGGGAACAAAAGAAGCATATATGGTCCTCGTCCTAGGAAAATTCTTAGAATTTCGTTGCTTGTTGCAACATCCTCGTGGAATGTAAAGAAACGTAAACAATTGTATCGCATTGTATCTAGAGATTCGAATTTTTTCTCATTCGAATCATTTCATCAATAAGTATCGTGTGTGAATTCGTGTTACAATCGATCCTTCCAATTATCGTGTATATTCGATAATTATGAAGATTCAAAAAACTTGTGAATTGTCGTGAAAATCTGGTGAAATCTTCTTTGGCAATTTAAATTCAATCAAGAGAAAAGTTTGTTGTTTACCACGACAAAGAACAATCGTAGTTAGTCAAAGTAGTCAGTGGGGCGTTAATTTCCTCGGAATTATAGTCCGTATCTTGTTATAGTGCGTTTCGCCATCCCTTTATTAAGGGGTGCAAAGGCGCGTCCTGTTGCCACCATCCACTCGGTTAATTCGGTTAAGCCAAGTTCACTGTTCGTACGCGGCCGACATTTATAATATTCACTTTATGCCTGTACGTTCGGGAAGTTCTTGCACGTGTTATCGTGACGAGAATACCGAATGATTTCTCCCGCTGCCCGCCATTTTGAATTTCTAAATGCAATTCTCAATTCGCGTCCGCGAAAAAGCTTGCCACTGTAAAACTCGATATTCGTAGTATTTATATCGACCAACGAATTTAAATTGAGGGAAACGAATTCATTTCGAATTCGAAAATTATCGAGCAAATAAATGTCCTTCGTTCCTTAATTAAGCTTACGTTCACTTGGAAATTATTAATGAAAACGTTTTCTTCGAAACAGTTTAATCGATCAGATTAAGGAAACTGGCTTCTGCATTTTCATCGAATCAAACAGGTTAAATGAGTTTCGATTTAATTTTGATTTCGAAAATCGATGCGAGACAAAATTCGAACCCGATTTGAATCATTTGATTGCATTAACGTATTTAGAAAAGAAATCATCGATTTATATCTTCTTAATATTGAATCGATAAAAATGATGGATATAATCTCTGCTCTTGCCAACTTGTAATTAAAAAAAAACAAATAATCGAGACGAGACTTGATCCCAATTGTTATCCCGTCACTCAACGAACGACAACCGATGTTTCCAAAGTTGCTTGCAAAGTTCGTTTCGCGTGGAAACTTTCCATGTCGTCATTAAAAGCTCTCTGATTTTCAGCCAGGTTTGAAATTTATGTGCATCGCAAACGCGAGAAGCCGATTTGTTTTTAAACAAAAGCAACCACTCTCCTCCGTTTTCGAGCCCCCGTTGTCTGACAACGCTCTAAACAAGTTGGCGCGGCGTTGCCGCCAGAAACTGATGCGAAATTATCCGATTTTCGTGGCCACGACAACCCTCGTGAAAATTGCACGCGTACGGAGAAGAGAGAGAAAGATGGAGAAAAAGACCTCGCGTCTTCTTCCTTCCGCACTTTTTTCCCCTTCAAACTTTTGAATTAGTTACTGGAGTTCCGTTTCCTCTTCTTTGAATTAATCTTTGATCGATGTAAGCTAGATCTCTCAGTGTAAAGCGATATAATTAATTGATGAAACATTGATTAAGATTTTGTTATTAATTAATAATGAAATGAAGAGAATGAAATGAATTTCGAAACGAAATTCTTTTGATATTGTATTTCTGAGATGAATGGTCATCGATAATGCATTGAAACTTTGTGTCTCGTTACTTTCTAATTTCCTTTTCCTTTTTTTATATTTCAGTTTAAATTTAATAAACGAAGTCACGAATCTTACAAATCGTCAATTTTGATAATAATAGGCATACGATCATTGATACATCCAGCAATAATTAATACACCTTTCATTGATTGTGTGATTCAAATTAATACACTAATTAAACATTGTTGAGCTAGACAATTCTTAGTAAATAACTAGATGGATGATTTTACGATGAAAGGATCAATTATCTATTTTTCTATATAATTAGTAATGATTTGTTCTTTGATTGTAATTTAACGACTTGATTTAGAATTTGGAATTTCAATTTTGAAAAATTAAAGGTTTTGATATTTCAACTTTCTTTCAAACATTGTAAAATCATGATATTGCAGAATAATTGTTACGTTATTTTAGCCCAGAAATTCCATTAACAATCAATGCACGATAAATTACCTACCTGCAGTAATAATTAGTGTAACATTCATTGATTATACACTCCAAATTAATTAACTAATTAGACATTAATCACTGCCAGCTTACAATTAAACACGATTTTTCGTAAAAACGTTCAAGTATCCATTCTATACGTTCGCAATTTATCGATTAAAAATTATTTATATAAAAATATCGTCGCATTCTCTAAAATTTGTAAATTTAATGAAAACATTTTCTTTTCCTATTTTTTCCCTTCTTCTATATCCATTCCTCTCTTCATAATAATTGAAGGTAAAAAACAATTACAATTTTCGAAGAAAAAAAGAAAAGAGTCTCGTTAACTTTTCTTAATGATGTACGCACGTACAACACTCTTCGTATCTTTTCACATCTCTCGATGAGAAATAATCACAATGTGAACAATTGCAACGGACACTGAAATAAATAATTATCGTAATTATCCATTGACACAAAGAGTAATCTCTAATCTCTCTACGAAGGAATCGATCCTTCGTAAAGAGTTATTATCATCCACGATCGAGGATCGAGGCTTTGACTTTTCACGGTTCGAGAGATCGCTCGATTGCTCGCTTCGACGCCACCGCCACTCATATTCACAGCCGCCTAATCGATAATCCCGTCAGTGTTTCCGGCTTCTAGTCGCGGCGGAACTTAATGTAAACATTATGCGCACGTGCACGCGGTCTGCGCATAAATTAGCCGGAACACAATCGATACTCTTCGTGTGGCTCTCGTGTGTTCATGGTAAACAAGGTTCGCGGCTTCTCGTCTCTTCTCTTATGGAGGAGATAAAACTCGTCGAATCGTAAAAAAACAAAAAAAAAAAAAAAGAGAGAGAGAAGGAAAAAAGGAATTCTGAATTCTTCCCTCCCTTTCTTATAAATCCAGGAATTTTTTCCCTAAAAAAAAAAAAAAAAAAAAAGGAAAAAAAAAGAAGCTGAAAATATTCAACCGACCACCGAGCCTTTGTTCTGGCGTTGTATATAGGGTTTATACAGGGCTTGTCCTCCCCCCCTCCCCCTACAGCGTTTCTGTTACGATTTTAATAATTTTAGACGGGGGTGGGTGGGAGAGGGGTGTAACTCGAAACGTTATGGAGCCTTCGCAAAACTCGAATTGAAGGGGGAAGAGGAGGAAGAGGGCAGGTTATGTTTCAGCGTGGATGAGGACTTATGGGATCAGGATTATGAGATTTTGGGTTAGCCATTTAGAGTTTAGGTCGAGTTTAAGACTGGAAGAAATATGAGACCAGGTATATTGTACATAGTATTCGATACATAGATTTCTCCATTGATATTTGAATACTTCCTCGTGTATATCTTATCTACCTAGAAGGGTTGTTATATTTATTTACAAATCTACAAAATTTACTTTTCGAACAATCGCAGTGTTTACAGGCTCTCAGCCTTATAACAAACATACTTATCCATGAAGCAATGCTATCCAAAATCTCTTAGAATCATTTATTCAATCCATTCACTACTATTATTACTAATACTACTATTACTACATATTTGTCCATAAAACAATAATCATCCAAAATCTCTGAGAATCATTTATTCAACCCATTCTATTTATTCTATTTATTTTATCTTTTTATTCAAATTCATAAAGCTAACTAATAAAGCAACTATCCAAAACTCAAAATCATTTATTCAATCTATTCACTACTATAAGTTATTACTACTACTATTACTACATACTTGTTCATAAAACAACTATCCAAAACTCTCAAAACCATTTAGTCAACCCATTCACTACTATAAGCTATTACTATTAATAGCTAATAAAGCAACTATCCAAAACTTTCAAAATCATTTATTCAACCCATTCACTACTACAAGCTATTACTATTAAAAGCTAATAAAGCAATTATCCAAAATTTTCAAAATCATTTACTTAACCTATTCACTACTATAAATTATTGCTATTATTACTACTATATATGTTCATAAAACAACTATCTAAAACTCTCAAAATCATTTATTCAACTCATTCACTACTATAAGCTATTACTACTACTACTACTACATACTTGTTCATAAAGCAATCATCCAAAATTCTCAAAATTATTCAACCCATTCACTATAAGCTATAAGCTATTACTACTACTGCTACTACTGCATACTTGTTCATAAAGGAACCACCCAAAACTCTCAAAATCATTTCAATTCAATCCATTCACTACTACAAGCTATTACTACTATTACTATTACATATTTGTTCATAAAGCAATTATCCAAAACTCTCAAAATCATTTCAATTCAACCCATTCACTACTACAAGCTATTACTACTATTACTAGTACATATTTGTTCATGAAGCAACTATTCAAAACTCTCAAAATCATTTCAATTCAACCCATTCACTACTATAAGCTACTACTACATACTTGTTCATAAAGCAACCATCCAAAATTCTCAAAATCATTTATTTCATCCATTCATTACTACAAGCTACTACTACTCTACTCTATCCTGGCTAGTTTTTCGGGTATTCATTCGAACGTCAATTATAGGCACACCAGGAATCATCATCAATCTCGATCTTCGATTGACACGAGTCGCCCGAGTATACCACCATTTTCCCTCGAGTCTCCCCCTCCCCCTACCCATAAACCAGCCACGCACCACCAGGACCACTGGCGCGCGCGCGCGCGCGTGTGTGCATTCGATCCCCCTAAATCGGAATATCCCGTCGAGCCGCGACAGAGCACGCTTCCCAATTCGTATTTCACCGCGTGTGCACGCTCCTCCGCGTGTATTCCGCCCACGAAGCGATATCCTATCCCGTTTCTCGTGCGGTCTCATGGCGCACGGCCACCACCCCTTCCCTCCTTCCCTCTCCAGCCGCCGGGTCCGGGGTTCACGGTCCTTCAGGGCCGTGAACCTCGTCGTCCGCCACCCCCGTGTTTACCAAAGGTTTTACGATGTTTGTCGTCCGCGCGGGCCCTTATTGTTATTTATAACCACGGCCCTTGCCCCGTGGCGAGGCGCTAATACGTCCCGGCTTAATGAAAGTTGCGGATGGATTTCCAAGGTTCGCGGGTGGAATATCACGTTCCCGGTGTGTTTGGACGATCCTCCCTCGTCGATTCTCCCGTACCTACCATTTTGTTTGGCCAAGGTGCCCGCCGGGAGACTCGATTTCTTCTCGCTCTGTTTGGTCGTATACATTGGTGTCTGTGTGTGTATGTGAAGAGGTTAGTTTCTTTTTTCTTTTTTTTTCTTCCTCTTTCGGGGATTCTTGCGAAAAGGATTGTGCGAACTGTTAATAGCTGTTCGATTTAAAAGTCTCTTCTCTCGTCTTCTTTCGTTTCTTAAGCGATGAGGTTGAAGTTTGTTCGTCGATTCGATGATTGTTATTCCATAGCGAGGAAGGGGAGATAGTTAATCGATCGTGAAGATTTTAAATTGGGATTTGAGAAACTTTGTCAGGATTGCTTTGACCGCGATCGAATTTTTCTGAATCCTGTTGAAAGCTTCGTACTTTCGACGACTATTTCCTCACGATCTCAGTCTCAAATCTGAAAAGAAAAGTATTCGATCCCGAGCATTATGAGAGGACGGAGTCTCGATTCGAAAGCCCAACAGGTCCGCCCTGAAAGATTCTCCGCCCGTTGGAGAGGACGATATTGGCGTGGACGGTGGCAAGCAAGGGGCACGCGTTTATGGGAAAGTAAGGTAGACTCGCGCGGAATCCGCAGGAAATCCCGTCGAAGCATCACACGAGGCGCGTATAATTCACGTTTCAACGCACAATTCGGGGAGGGGGAGGGGGAAGGCGGGGGGAGAGAGGATATTTGAATACGCCTCTGCCGGGATTCTCTGGCCGCGTTAGTCGGTGAATCCGTGAAATATACAGTTATGGGAAAGGGGTGCATTATAAAGCGGAGATGGGTTGCTGGTCTGAGTTTAACCGGTTCCTTTCCCTTTCCGAATTCCCGGTGCCCGTTCGGAAACTTTATATAACGGCCGCCAGTGCGGCTCAAACTTTTGCCCGCAGGATTCTTGGACGATGGGTATCTGGCAGAGTGACAGACAGGTGGAATTAATTGTGAACTCTGACCGTGATGACGTTTCTCTCAAAGATTCTTCGATTCGAAGTTAGGAAAAATTTTGAGGTTAAGGTTAAGGTAAGAGGATGGATGTTTGGCGAGTGACAGATAGATGGAGTTAATTGTGAATTCTAATTATAATGATGATGATGTTTTTCTCAATGATTCTTTGAAGTTGGTAAATATTTTGAGGTTAAGGTTTAGATGAGAAATGTTTCTCTTAAAGATTTTTTGAAGTTAGGAAAAATTTTGAGGTTAAAGTTTAAAGGACGGATGTTTGGCGAGTGACAGATAGATGGAGTTAATTGTTTTTCTTAAAATTTTTTAAAGTTAGGATTTAGAGGATATTTGGCGAGTAACAAATAGATGGAGTTAATTGTGAACTCTAATTATAATGATGTTTTTCAATGATTTTCTAAAGTTGGCAAATATTTTGAGATTAAGATTTAGATGAGAAATGTTTTTCTTAAAGATTTTTTGAAATTAGGAAAAATTTTGAGGTTAAAGTTTAAAGAATGAATGTTTGGCGAGTGATGGATAGATGGAATTAATTGTTTTTCTTAAAATTTCTTTGAAGTTAAGTTTAAAGGATAGATGTTTGGCAAGTGACAGATAAGTAGAGTTAATTGTGAACTCTAATTATAATGATGATGATGTTTTTCTCAAAAATTCTTTGAAATTAATGAGTGATAGATAGATGGAATTAATTGTTTTCCTCAAAGATTCTTTAATTCAAAGTTAGGAAAAATTTTGAGGTTAAGGTTTAGAGAATGGATGTTTAGCGAATGACAGATAAATTAATTAGATTATAATAATTGATGTTTAAAGATTTGATTGAGATTAAAGAATGGATACTTGATGAATAATAAATAAGTGGAATTAATTATAAAATTATATAGAAATGATATATATAGGGAATAAAATTTAGTTATATTATTCAAGTTATACTATTTAGAGAAATTTTAAGATTAAGATGCAATTATTAATCTTATATTAAGGATTTAATATTGAAATTGAATATTCAGCAATTTAATGATAATGAGGAATAATTTTGGAGCATGTTATTCACAATTTCTGAGATGCAATTTGATAAGCTAAAGTAATTATCTTAAAATAATTATCTTAAAATAACAATTATGCAATATTTCTCTTTTATATTTTCTATCCTCTTTCTTGATCGTTATATCAATTATGTTAATGATTTTAATTGACCGATAAAGTAACAGGGAACGAAACGAAGATTTCTTTGAAACGTGTACTTAATAAAAAAATCAAACAATTATAAAAAATAATTTCGCCTTCTCGCTTACGAAATCTATCAATTAGAAATTTCACCCCTTACTTTTTTTTCAATTTCATCGATACGATTTTTTTTCTTCTTCTTCTTCTTCTCTTCTTCATTTCGATCTTCTTCATTTCAATTCTATCCGATGGGATCCATTGTGATTCGTATCGAAGCGCCAACGTTTCCAAAACCAACAGCGAATTAACCAGTAATACGATTATCGTTGCGTTGCAACGTCGCCTGAATTCCTCACGACCCTTCCCTCTATTGCGTCACAGGAAATCGCTCGCCCCTCCTCCCTCTGCAGGGGAAAAATTCGTTTCTAGACCAGGCTCTCTCTGTTGAATCTTTAATAACTTGCCCTTGTAAAATTTTTACTCGCCTTTGTAAGGATGGTTTACGTTATATTTTATCCCTCGGTAGAGCAGTACCTCAAAATATCTGCGGATCCTGTGAATCCTTATTGCCACGTATCATACAAATATTCAAATACAAGAAGAAAAAAAATTTTAGATGCTTCGTTTCGTTCATTTCCCTCCCTCTCTATCCGTATTTTCTTTTTCTTTCTTTCTTTTTTTTTTTTTAATTCAATTTAATTCTAAAATCTAAACTTTTGAAAGAGAGAATAATAATAATAATAATCGAACGAGCTTTCGAATTTCTTCCTTGTCTCTGCAACGTTAAAAAAAAAAGAAAGAAAGAAAGAAAAAGAAAATACGGATAGAAAGAGAGAGGGAAATGAACGAAACGAAGCATCTAAATAACGGCCTGGCCTACACGAGTTCTGGCTTGTTGGTCGTACGAGTTGAGCACATCTGCGTATGCTCGAGCGAGGAGTGGGTGGCGAGTAACGGAGATAAGAGTGGAGGAGGGAGAGAGGGAGGATGGTATCATTGAATCCTGAAATATTAAAATGTAGTGACGGGGGTGCGTACAATGTACCCCTGCCAGATATCCAGAGGGGTGGAAACGACGCTGCCGGAAATACACCAGATATTGAAAAACGCCCACGCCCTACTCCTTGGCGATTTACCGTGTCTTTTTGAGGTGTGGGGGGAGGTAGGGAGGGGGGCAGGTTAGAAGGGAAAATTTTTTCCTTTCCTTCTTTTTCTTTTTTTTTTCTTTTTTTTATTATTATTTATTCGACCGAGCACGATACACCACGCAACAGAAAGAGACCGATGAAGAAAAGAAAAGAAAGATGTCCCGAAGCATTATTATTGCCACGAAATTCGTACGTGTCGAGGGATCGAAAGAGAGAAGTTTCCAAGCGAGATTTGAGGGGATGAATGATTAGCTTTAGTTTCTTTTTCTTTTCTTTTTTTTTTCTCTACAATAAATTCCTCTGGCATCGATAACTAAAATGGCTGGACGTTTGATGAGAAGAAGGGGAGGATTGGAGAGATTTGTCGGTCGAAGCGACTCTTCGACCTCTTTCTTTTCATATTTTAATTAGCGTCGAGGTTTTGTTTCGAGGCTTGATAGCTCGATAATTGAAGATGCGTATAACGCGATAATTCCCCTCCCCTCGTCTCTCTTGTATGATTTGAGAACGAGTCTTTGAAGATTCTTTCCTCACCGCCTGTTTGTCGAGTAATTGCTTTCTAAATCTCGTTTTCTAAAATTCCGTTGTGTTTTCCCCGAAAAGGGGAAAAGGGTCCCGACCGCGAAATTAATCCTCATCTATATTCAAACGAGGGGGGGAACTCAATCGAGAGGGAGGAGGCGGGGGAAGGTGTTTCTTTGAAAGTCTTGGGGAAATTAATTTCTATCTTTGCCCTATCGGATCGAAAAAGAGATTGATGGACAAGAAGAAACGGTTTTAAATATTCATCGAGCGTTGTCCTCTCTATATTCTTCTACCAACTTTCATTCCTGCCAACTTTTCTTAAACAACCGATCTCCAAACAAAAACCGTTTGAATAAAATCAAAATCAAAACCCAAATCCTTTCTTTTAGAAGAATACACGTATCGTTATCATTCGAATAAAATCAAAATCAAAACCAAAACCCTTTCTTTTAGAAGAATACACGTATCGTTATCGTTCGAATAAAATCAAAATGAAAACTGAATCGAATTCTTTCTTTAGAAGAATACACATATCGTTACACAAGCATATTAAATGGAAAGAGGAGAGGGAAAAGCCCCCTCGTTGTGCATATTCGTAAAGGAAAGTCGAAATATTTTTCATATTTTTCCATAAAATTAATTGTTAATTAATAAATCGAATGGAAAGAAAATGACATCTACTTCGAGGACGGCGTTTAATCTGTAAACAACGCGAAAGAGCCTAGAACGCGGCCAAAACTCGTGAACCATGGATGGGTGGGTACGGATCGATCCACGGAAACGAAACTTCCCTCCTGAAAGAAAGAGAAGAGGGGATTTTTCGTCGGGGGATGGAAAACTCGAGAACTCGAGTTCTCTATTTTTTTTCTCTTTCTCTTTTTCGTTTTCTTTCTTTTTTTTTTTTTTTTTCTAAATCGAGACAGGGAGGAGGAGTCGAGTCACGATTTCACAGCGTACGTTCCTTCTTCGTTCTTCTTTCCACCCTCCGGGGCCGCTTTCTTCCTTATTCCGGTACTCCACGCGCCACCGATCCGATTCGTTTCGTCGGAAATTAAATACACGAGGCGAGCACCTCCCCTCCCCCTGGTAACCACACCCTGCTACTTGTTGAGGCTGCGCCCAAGGTGGAAATGTTTATCTCGTAAGAGGATGAAAAATCTCCAAGTAAGTGTAAATAAATTGGAGGTAGAATAGAATAGAGATGTTAGATGCGCGAAATTTTGGGTATTTGAAGATTGAATTTCATTGAATTTGATTGTTTTTCATTCATTCTACAAGAACAAGTTTCAAAGGTGTCGTTACTGGTCGTTAAATCGTTATCGAAGTAGCCTCGTTTTGATTTATCTGCTTTGTGGATAAGAAAAAAGTGGATAAGAAAGATTATTTTATTTATTTTTTTTTTTGTTTCTCTCTTTTTTTTTTTTTGTAAGATTCATCGACATGGAAAGAGATTTTGACTCGTTAGGTCAGTCAGGTTTAGTCCAGATGTACTCGTTACAAGAAATAAAATGGTTTTATTGTTCGTTTAGAATGAGTTACGGGAACGTAATGAACGTTCCATTTTTGGGGGGGAAATTGAAACAAGAGGCGGAACGAATATTTGAACTCGTTCTTTAATTTTTCTGTGTTAACAACGGCCCGTTATTGGACGGATATATCGAACTATAATGAATCGATGTTTTGATGAAATTCTTTCAAATTGTTTCGCAGAATGATCAAGCAATTGTTTCACGGTGATATTTTTAAATTATACGATGAATGCGGGAATTAAATATTTGATACAAAATTTAAGGAGTACGAGTAACGGGAAGGAGAAAAATGGATTTTTAATTCAAATAAAATTGTATCCTTGAATAAATGCGATTTTAAATTAAAATAATCGGACCTGGATACGTGTATCCCTCCATACCTTCCTCCAACAATGTTTAGTTTTCGATATTATATCTTTTCGAGAAAGCGACTGGCACGATATTAAAAATCAAATATTATTTCGAACGAAAAATATTAATTGGTCCGGAGCAAAATTAAAAATCAACTTAGCACTCGGGAAAAATCAATATCGGATTCTTTTTAAAAAAAGAAAAAAAAAAAAAAAAGAAAGAAAGAAAACGTTTCTAGCTAGACATCGCTAGACAAATTCGAAAAAATGAAAATTGCCCCGATCACAAAGGGATCCGTCCATCAAATCCATCCGGGCCACGATTTCCCTTCCACAGAAGGGAGAACAAGGAACCGACTAATGTTTTATTCCATCCAAGGATCTTACGATTCCTTACGTAATTGTGATGCAAAAAAGTTTGCATACGATGATGCAATATCCCTCTTTACCTAGAACTTCTCCACGAAAACGCCACTGTGTGACACAGAGAGGCGTGGAAGGATACGACATACGTACAAGTTCAAAAATGTTTGAAAAGGAAGATACGATTTTCGAGCTGCGACGCATTTAAATTTCCTTTGGAACGCGTTACATCCAACATCCAACCGAATAACTTGCTGTTGAAAAAAAAACAAAGATATTGAAAATTTAATTCTTTCCCCTGTTAAAAGTTACAGCGAAAAAAAGAAAGAAGTACGCGATATCGAGGAGAATGAAAATTTAAAATCAATTAGAAGGAAAAGAATTCCGAACGATGATGCGTTGAAAAAGAAAAAAAAAAGAAACCGCAAAAACCGAAAAGCGGAGAAGGAAATAAAAATTCCGTGGAATTGAAAAATGCGAGGCCGCAGAACGGTTTGTTTCATCACGTTGAAAGTGAGAGAAGTCGCGACCTATATATCTCGCATCCCCGCGCGTGCACGTTCCACCACGCGAGAGGAGGGAGAAAGAGGAGAGGAAGAAAAAACCAAGAGACCGATTCCTCCATCACGGAAAAAGATCTCTCTCCCCCCTCCCTGAAAACGAGCGCTTTCGAGAGTGATGAATGACGAGAGCCGGGATCATTAGCTAATTGTGAGCAGGCCAAGTGCAGTTCAGGGTTCGCCGCTCTGGCGACGCTGTGAATGAGAGAATCAACCATGCGATCCAACAGTGGAAAACGGGGAGTCGTGTTCGAGTGACAGGATCTCATATATATATATATATATATATGAGAATTAGGTGGCATGTCTGAATCCGATCGATCGGGGCGACTTATCAAAGATGAACGTGCCAATCACCAATGTGGAGATGTTCGTGACAATGTTCGGCCGAGACCCTCTTAACCTGCCGCATCTCGTTGCCGTGGATCGATGAGGACGCCTCGCTCCTGACCGGCTTGTCTCGTGGACGCCAGGTTCGATTAATATCCTGGGACGTTTGGTGAAATATGAATCGTGATTGGGAAGGTGAACGACGAAAGAAAAAAAAGAAAGAAGCTAACTCGTTGTCTGGTTATTGGTTAATTCGTGGATTTGTATTTCGTTGGTGGACTGGAATTTGCTGTAAATCGATCCGGGATATTGAATTACGTTGTCGAGGATAACGAGGCACAGGCGTTCGATGTTTAATTACTTAGCTTGTGTTTTATGTTATTTCCTATAAGTGTACAATGCATTTTGTGTATCGTGCCTTATGGGCTATTTTAGGTTAGATTTAGATCGTTTAAGTTAAATTGCAACTGTATCGAAACTTTTCCTGTTCTAAGCTCTACTTTTCATGTATAATACAGTCTCATCCCACATGCCATACATCGTGGCTTATGTTTCATTCTGTTTACCTTATTGTACGTCTATTGTATATCGACCTAAAGAAGCATAAGATAGGTCCAATATTTTTAGATTTTGCAAAATTCGATATTGGCCAACTTTCTTTCATACGTTTAATAATACTCCTAAATCAGGTTTAACATGGTCGTAAGAAAAAGAGTTCATCAGCCCCCTCGCACATTTATCGTTATCGTCGTCATCAAACACTTTCTGGTGAAGTGCACTCGTAGGTGGAAGGAAGGAAGAAAGGAAGGAAGGAAGGAAGAATAAAAATTGTCCATCAAACATTTTGCGGGCAAACTAGTGTCGATTACAGATCAAACAGCGTATCGCCATGCTCGAAATAAGTATGTGCCGGCAGATCTAATACGGCACGTCCGCCTCGAGGCAGGTCTGTTGACTCTCTGCGTCGAGTCTCTTTTACTCGTCGCCTACTGTAACGCGACTGTAATATCAGAACGGTTCGCTCTCACTGGCTGGCCAGTTACGCCGGCTATACCGGTGTAATATTCATTTCCCCCCCGCCTCCCCTCCCCTCCCCAACGTAAAAGCCCTTTCAACGGCTCTCTTTCGGTCTCGGATATCGGAAAAACGAGGCATTTCCGTTGGTAAATGTCACGAAGATAGGCTGGCGGCCGGTGGCCACATATTACCAATCAATTTGCCTCTGTCGATAGAGCGAAAGAAGGCGGGAGGGAGGGAGGGAGGGCGAGAGTGGAAGGAAGATGGGGAGAAAGAGTGGGTGGTGGTGGCCTCCATGGATTGTATACGTGTCGGTGTACGTGCGCGCGTCGGAAAAGTGGCCGTTCCATCATATTTAACTCGAATAGCCAATCACTCTTGTCACTGGCCGAGTGATAGATTATTTTAATCAAGTTATTCCACCCTGATATTTCCCCGATCATCCGAGGCGGAGCTCGCGGAGACGCTCGCGGAGAGTCCACGGGTACATAAAAATTGGATTAACCTGGCGTAAATGGAGCCCTAATCTGGAAATCGTTGCCACATGGTCGGCAAGGGTTTCCAATCGGTTTGCCCCGGGTTTCGAGGGGTTTCTGGTAATTTCCACCCGGCACCACCTTCGATAATCTATTTTTTAAGCCCCCTGACGAGCGATTGATTCGTCTGGCGACTCTGCCAAATGCCTCCCTTCCTGCTCTCCCCCAAAGATTTACGGGCCGCGCCAGACTCCACGCGTTTTAATATCCAACCGGTCGAATTTGGGAAGAGAGAGAGAGAGAGAGAGAGAGAGAAGATCTCGTCTCGATCGGTAAAGTAAATTTCGGGTAATAACGGGTTTTTAATAGGGTCTAGATGGCGCTAGTTTGATCCTCGGCCGAATCTGTTCGGCAAGCTTGGGCAATTAGAATTTTTATAAATTTCGGTTCGACGAAGATCCCGATTGATTGATCGATCGATTCTTCTAGATAATTTCTCTCGAAAGCGATTAGCACGGGAGCAGGGAGAAGAGGATATTACGCGACTCGATATCCTTTTTCTTCCACCGTTCTATTTTCGGGAAATCGTCCCCTAATAGAGCCTCTTATTTAATCCCCTCTTATTTCTTCGTAATCGAATCTCCCTGCGGTGCGTTCTTTATTGCGAGGATCACGAAGATACGCGTGTGAGGGCAGTGCGTGTCTCGTAGTTTTTAAAACTCGTTGCTCCCCCTCGTTGAACAGATGTACCGAGTGTCTTCTAATTGCCGGACCCAGAGGAATCGTAAATGCTCGTATGGATAATGCGATTCAACGTTTCGTTTCTTCTTCGGTTGTTTAAGTTAGGACAGCAACTCGCTTCTTGGAACAGCGTTACGAGCAATTTGCTGATTTTCGACACGCGATGCAATATATCGTAATTCCTTTCGAAATGAAGATTCGCCTTCTTTTCAAATACCCTTTAATTCTTCTTGTGTACTTTTTGTTCTTCTTGCTTGGAAAAAATAAGTGGATGGAAAAATTATACCAAACAAGGGTTAGGTATTGAAAAAAATCGTTAATCGATCTTTATTATTTCTTGAATATTATATTCGATATATTAGAATGTATATATCATTCTTTTACGAAAATGAAAAAGAAATATCATTTTTATTTGTGCAATAAATAATTATCTACTCGTTTGAACTTGTTAAGGACTAGCTCTAAAATTTGTTAAAACTGAAATCGTCAAAATTATCTTTATCTCGTGGTGTTTTAAGCCGATTTCCGTCAAAAGAACCAATGAAAGGATAATTAATTGGTAATTGTATCAGACCAGTGGCGCAAGAGCAGCACATAACTTTGCATTTCGATCTAATTTTTGTCAATTATATTGCTTCCTTCACGTGACTCGCATTGCTCAGTATTGTATAAAAGTGGTTTGGATTCCGTCATCCCTTGAGACTATCGTTTTCTTTTTCTTCTTCTCCTTTTTTTTTTTTTGCGGATGAAGAAGAATTTTTATTCGTGGGATGAAGTTGAATGAGATTAGGATCGAGGGTAGAGAATTGTCTCGCGTTTCGAGGGACTTTGATAGCTTGATAGATCGATTGGTTTGTACTGGCTTAGCGACTGTTTATTGGATTTTGATTACTACTTTGTTCTCATGCGATGCCAACCTTTGTGGGATTTCGATGACTCTCTTACAGATTTATTTCATTATTTTTTTACAATTAAGAAAAATGTCGCGAAAAGTGTCGTGGAATTTTTTTTTTTATTCTAATAGGAAAAATTAAAATTGGACGTTTTTATAAACAACAGATTTTCAAAAAGTGGATCGTAATAGGAAGAAGAAATAATTCGCAAAAGGGAAGCTAAATGGAATTTATGAAATATACTTATTTCGAAAAATTATACCGTTAATAAAAACTAACGGGGATGTATAATAAATCCAGAATAAATTAAATTATGTAATACCAAGTATAAAAAATATACGATAAAAAAAAAATATACGAAATATACGCGTGACAAATGTAAATGAAATTAAATTATGTACCAGATGTTCTCGTGGCAAATATATACGTTCACACGTGTAACGCACGGAAGAAAAGAATGAAAGAAAGGGAAAAAATACAGAATTAAAAAATATGTTATTTCTTTTTTTTTTTTTTTTTTTTTTTGCCTGTATCATACTATCTTAAGTACATATTTTTACACGTACCTTTGAACTCTCTATAAACGACGTTATATCGATCAAATATTGAACCTTTTTTACGTACGTATCTTTTAACTTTAACTCTGGTGAAGATCAAGTTTATTTTTTTTTTCTCTTTTTTTTTTTCTCCTATAGTAACGAGGTGGTTATCTCCATTTATCTAAGCTTCCCATATATCGCTTAGCTCACGCGGAACCCATTTGTTCACTTTCTTTACTCCTCTCCTATTCGAGTCAAGCGATGAATAATGGTGGCGTGGGTTACTTTCATTCGAAACGCTATTTCTCTTTCTCTTCCCGTTTGCCATGAATTATTTTCAGTAATACGTTTTAAAACATTGTCGTCGATGTCAATTTCGAAATTTCCTCCACTCGATTCATTTTCTCTAATGAGTAGAAAATATTATCGCAGAGGAATCTATGATAATTTTTAATCATTGAATACATAACACGTTTATTATTATTGAGAATTATATTTGTTCATAATAATCAAACTGAATAAAAAGAGTTTCATATATTTTAGTTCGATTAGAAATTAAGAGTATTCGTTCATCGAATAAATTTTTGTTCGACAATCAATTTACTCTAACTCTAAATTTAATCCCATCATTTCCTCATCATTAATCAATACATATACACAGTTTGTTTCGAATTTTCTTAATCCATCCTGATCATATTAACCTAAACTCTTTCGAAGAAAAAATTCTTATTAATAAATTTTCAACTCAACCCAATGTATAATTACTTTGAAGCTCTCTATTAAAATCGGAGATTTTAACAATTATCCAATATTCAACAAAGTACGAACTTCTAACTTCAATTCCCCTCCCTCCCCCTTTAAAAAATTCCATAAAACCATCGAATCGTTGAATCAGAAGAATCATTCTCTCTCCATCAAGAAAAAAAACTTGCCATTCGCTCAATTTCTCCCCGTTTTCGAACCTCGAAGAGAAAAAACGACTCGAAGAAGAAGAAAGAGAGCGAGAAAGAGAGAGAGAGAGAGAAAGGAAGAGAAAAGTACGAAAAGCCGGGGATATCGGATGGAAAGAGGTGGGGCGGTAAAGACGCGGGGTCGTCGAGATGCTCTCAAGAAAATACACGGGGGGCGCGAGGGGGGAGGGAAAGAGCGGCGACGTTATAAAGCAATGACGATAATGGCGGTCGAAAGCGCGGCGGATGTTCGCCACGAAGGAGAGGAAAGGAGGGGGGAAGTGGAAGGCGAGAATCTTATCATCCTGCGAGCGTTTTCACTCGCCAGTTTTAAACAATTGCAGCGAATTTTCCCCGCTTGGCCTTGCCTCTGCCTGTCCCTGTTCTGGCACCCCGTCTTATGGGGCGAAACGAGAGGATAACCCCTCCAGGATTGTCGGGATATTTCGAATAGGGGGGCAGGTAGGGGGGCAAGTTTCTTTTTCTCCCTTTTTTTTTCGCTCACTGGAAAAAAAAATGGAAAAAGATCCCTTCCTCCTCTTCTCGAGGAGGGATGGGATCGGATTATTCAAGGGAAGCCCTGTCAATTCCAACTTCCAACCGTTTAGTTTGGAAGGGGAAGGGGAGGGATTACAAGGCAGGAGAGCATTGTGGCGATTAAGCATTGTTTTGCTGTAGTGGGAGAAGAGGGAATGAGGAGGGGAGGAGGGGATAGTAGTGTTTTGCATTTAATAAGTCCGAGTGTTTCCAAGATCCGAGATCCAGCATCCGGGGATGGGGATGGGGATCTCCTCGCTCGAAGGGAAAATTCCTCGAAACGGTAATCTACCTTTCCACTTGTGTCCCTCCCCTCGTCCACACCTTTTTCCCACCGCGATTACTTCGCGGGTTATTGCGCCGTTGATGGGGAATCCGTGTGTGCAAGGATGCGAGCAAGAGGATGGAAACTGTTGTAAGCGTGCATTCGAGACGATTCGAGGAGGTCTCGAGGAAGAGGTGGATGGAGGATGGAGGATGGAAACGTTGCTGTTAATATGTTAAATAATATTGATTGAAAATTTGTCTTTTTTCCTCCAAGATTCTTCAATTTTTTTGACAATTCGTTTTACATCCTTCCTCCTCCTCCCAGTTTCTTTTCCACGAAAAATTTATCACTCGTTTCGAAACGTTAAGTTTTATCCCGGTTTTTTCTTTCTTTTTCTTTTACGGCGATTCGAAACAATAAGGGAATTTGGGGATACAATGCCTATTGAAAGCGGGAAAATTGTTTTTTTTCTTTTCTTTCCTTTTCTCCCCATTTTATTTCCACTCCGGTGTTCCAAGAAAGCGTTCGACGTTAAAAATCCAATTCTCTTAAACAACCTCTTCATAACCTGGTCGCTTGGAGAGAGAGAAAAAAAGAAGAAGAAGAAAAAAAGAAACCGCCCCCCTCCCAGAAAAAAAAGGAACGAAACAAACAAAAGAGGCAACAACAAGACCTATCATCCCATCCTGACCCCATCCTCCAAAAAAATCGTCCCCCTCACAAAAGAGCCGATAGTACCGGTTTATATCCCCGGGCCATCCCCCTCCCCCTCCCCTCCCCCGAACGTTTTGAATATTCCCTTGGCCGGATTATATATCCGCGCTTTTATTTATCGAGCCCCGCCCGATATGAAAAAAATGTAAAACTGCCAACACCTTGTGATATGCGCCCTTCTTGTGTGTGTGTTGCAGGTTGCGAGTTCCCGGCGCAGTGGAACGGCCACTGGTTTCAATCGGGGAATCAGGGGTTGGTGACGGTGAACGGGTCCATGATGACCAACAAGGGCCGCTGCATCGAGACCAAAGACGACAAGTTCCTCATTCAGGACACGTGAGTCTCTCTCTCTCTCTCTCTCTCTCTTTCTCTCTCTCGTTTGAATTGCAAGTGAGATATATATATATATATATATATAGCCTATCGTGATTATACGCGCGCACGAATGTGTGCGTATGTGCGTCTATCAGATCGCACATCGTCACACGCGTCTACTACATAGCATATCGACAGGCGGCCGTCGATATGAAGCGATGCACGGATCGTATCTCGCGTCCCTTTATCCACCACCATCGCTGCCACCACCACCACCACCACCCCTGACCCACGCCCGTCCCGAGCTTTTATTAATTAACTGCACCCTTCGTTGGCCGGTCCCTATCCGACAAAGCGCTCGAGGCGACGTGCCAACCGACAACGCCATATATATATATATATATAAAACGTTTCTAAATTCCCGGGTGGAAGGTGTATTGGGGAGGCCAAGGATGAGCTTGTATCGTTATATTATTATGATGGATGCTGATAATACGTTCATGGAGAATTGGAGATATTTTACAGGGTTTCAGAGGAGGTTGGAGATTTGGTTCGTTTCGTTTACGTGTTTAATTTCTTTAGAATTATTCTTTCAATTTTGATGAGTATGTATTTTGGTTTCGAAAATTGGGTCGCGTTAAAGGAATTCAGGAGTTGGACTCTATCAATTGGATTTATCATGGATCGGGATTTATTCTTCCCTGTGTTATATTCTTGCTTGGGAATTGATTGGGGTTTGATTTTTGTTTTGAAAGGAATGGTACAATTTCGATACATTTGAACAAAAGAATTTTGTTTTGTCAGGCGAGGAGAGGAAGATTGATACGTTTGAAAGGGATTGTCAATTTCTTTTTTAACGAAATTTTGAATTTACTTCGAATCTGATCTTTGAAAAAATTGTAATTGGTTTCGAAATGATCCAACGAATTACCTGAAAACTATGAAACAAGATTATGAATCGTTGATTTCCATCAGAAATATCTGATGAAAATTACGTTTTCTAGAAACAATTTTGAAATTTTCTCCAATACAAAACACGTGTTAGTTCAAACTTTTCACACGTAACTGTTTCTTCGAAATTTCGACATGGAAATTATTCCACGCGACACGCTCGTTGAAAATTTCATTTTGAAAAATGTCTGGTTACGAAGTATGAAAAGTGGTTGCGTTCGACTATCGATTTCACACACTCGTCCGAAAAATCCAGCCACTCGTTATCCGCAACTTACGCCCAGGCCCAGGATCCAATTTCGAAGAGAGAGCGTTCGCTGTCGTACGGAGTAGACAGTATCTACGGCGCGTCGTCGTTTTCTGGTGGTGGTCCTCGGTGGTATCGCGGCGAAGCTTAAGGCGCGCTTCGTTCAACGTCGCCTTTAAGCCGCGACGATCACCGATAAGCTGCAACCGGCGGTGAAACCCCGCTTGGAAAATTTCTTTTTCGCCCGTCGCCAGGGACGAGAATTTTCGCCCCAGACATTAGACGGTTAGATACCGCAGAATTCCTAGATATTTTATAAGAAATCGTGTGGCAAGTTCTAGGACTCCTTTTTCTGAGGAGTTTTTACATTAAGCGAAATCCTAATCCTGATTAATCCGAGTTCCTAGAAATTTTCTAAGGATCCACTTCGAGAAGTTTCTAGGAATTTTTCGAGAAATATTTATTCTATTCGAGTAGACATGGTGGAATTCCTAGGAATTTTTAAGTATGTATAGTAAATTTTTAAGTATGTATATACTTTTAAGTATGTATAGTAACTTTTTTCAGACAGTTACGAAAAGGAATGATATAATCGATCAGTGAAAATTCGATGAAAAGAAACTATTCTTTACGAGAATAGTTTCTAATCAATTGTTTCAATCACGATAATTAAAAAACTATCGAAAGATTAATATATCGTCCAATTTATTAATCTCGCGCGATTAATCTCCTTTGGAGTTAACGCGTTAAAGATTCACGATACTCTTTTATTCTCGAAGGGAAAGAGAAGAAAAAGAAAAAGAGAGAGAGAGAGAGAGAAAAAAAAGGAAAATTTCCTCATTATTCTCGAAGTTAATATTAAATATTCCCCGGCTAATTCTGTTCGCCGTTTAAATTTCAAATTAGCGGGAAACGCGAGAGGTCGCGGCAGGGGAGAGAAGGAGAAAAAAGAAGCCGGCGGAATATTCAGAAATTGTTTATCAGAATTTCATTTATTTGCTCTTTTAGCGCGTGAAACCTTTGGGGCGCAGGATGAAACTCCGGCAAAGTAGTACAATCAACGATAAGACGCGACCGAGATGAGGATCCTTTATTCCGTTTCGTTCCATCTTCCCCCCCTCCTCTTCTTCCCCCTCCTCCCGAGATTCTTATATTCCCGAGTGACCTTAATATCCCCGCTGAAGAAGAATGGTGGCGGAGGAGGTTAGGACGAGATCATTTCGTGCACTTCGCGAAAAATTTTATTTGGACGATATCCGTTGCTCGAATAGATGGCGCTCCAAGGATCAACCGTGAACAAAATGGCAGGACGTACTCAACAAAATGGCGGTGTCTCTGAAAATTCGGATTCTGTCGTTCGATCTCCCTTCGATCGAGGAAACATCTTTGATTTATTTATATCGATTCGACGAATCGAAAAATGTCCCTTTTTCCTATTTCGTTTTAAATACGATCGTCGAGAATGGTCGTCGAGTTGGCCATATATGTTTGGAAATGTTTATACGAGTTTTGAAAATTGTCGAGGGAATCATGGTCGAAAAACGTTTTGTTTTGTTTTGCGTGTCGAGAACGCTTAATTTTCGGCATTTTCGAGCGTCGAGCTTGTACAACGTAGCTGTTGGCGGAAGCGTGGCGGAAGATCAGTGGGATGCACAGGAAGCGAGAATCACACCGGTTCGATCCTCGAGCTCGATTTTTGCTCGATTATTTCTATTCTTGTCCGAGTTGTTTCCTGTGTCGATAATGTCGAATGAATTTCGAATGGAGTTCAGAATTAATTAGTGAAATTATTATATCGATAATTATTAAAGATCGATTTGAAAATTGAAAATGGTGTGAAAATGAACGAAATGAAGCAGGTCACGAGTGTATATAAAGAAAAATTTATGAATTAATTACTTGTTGACAATGATATTTTTTTTTGTAGAAGAAATAAGAATAGGGGAAAATTTACCCTTTGAAATTCGAGAGATTAACGCGTAGAAAATTGTTAAACGACTTTCTCGAATCGCTCGAAGAATTTTATCGTTGCTAATTTTTACATAACTTCATTCAGCAGCAATATTTCATCCATTACGAGGGGTTTCTTTTCCATTAAGAACTTTCAACTTAACTTTATAATAGTCGAATAAAATCATAAAATACCGGCGTACCGTACTAATTTAAGTACATATTAAATAAGTATCAATTTGGAATCAATATAAGGACATTTATATTGCTATCCTGGTAAAGATGGAAGTGGTAGTAAAAGCACGTTTAGGGTCGGACGTGTCTTCAAGTAGAAATATGGATCGATACACAGTCCTGTATTTAATGGCGTTGAGGGAATGTGTCTTTAATGCAGGATTGAATGTCGTCGTCGATGAAACATTTATTTTTCTATCATTTATTTTCTAAAATTTAACTGTTTTTAATTATAAATACGATTTTATATAATAATTATTAATCGAGAAAAATTCGAATAACAAACAATTTGATTTTTGTAAAATTGAAACATTCCTACATGAAGAAATAAAGAAATTTCTATATATAATCTTATTGCAAGATAGAGAGAAAGAAAAAAAATTCAAAAATTAAAATTCGAGCGCATGAAAAATTCCAATTTTAACGAATTCTAATAAGAACAATCGAAAATTCTTCTCGAACAGTATACGTATAAAAATTCGAGATATTCGAAAATAATCAAGAATCCAAGAATTCTCTGTAACAATTTCAAATTAATACAATCTCTAAAATTCGAAAAAACGAAGCTAAACCCATTGATCCCAATGAATTGGCAATCGTCGAGCGACCTTATAACCTTACACACCTCTCTGCCACTCTTTTCATACTCTTCCATTGATATGCAAATGGCCGAGGAAAGTTGAGAACCGCTGACACGGAGTGGAAAGACAAGACGAGCATCGTCGTCGTCGTCGTCGTCGCGGCTCGAAGACGGCGGAGAGAAAGCTGGTGGCGGACAAGATAGCCTTGGTAACCGGGCGAAGTTGAGAGTTAAGTTTTAATTAATGTAATGGAGAGTAGCGCGTGATTAGCCTTCCAATCAGTGAACTTCTCTTTTCACGGGCGCGGGTTGGCGAGAAAGCGGCAAAAAGAAAAAGAGAAGGGAAGAGGAGGAGAAGGGGGAGGGGGGGGGATGTCGTTTCGCGTGGCGAAATCCGAGTAAGGCGAAGCTGGTAAATGGGCCAATCGACGGAATTACCATTAAGATTCTTTGATTCGACGACGAAGAATGATGAGAGCAGGTCAGGCAAACGAAATGAAGGATAAGCGGGATTATTCGGGCTGATCTAACGTTTGGTTGCTCCACTGGCGTATTTTAATCGATCCAATTTTTCTCCAAAGTTTTTCTCCTCTTTTCGAAAATCGATACCACTTCTTTATATATTTATACTTCTTAATTTTATTCGTCCAATTAGACACTATAATCTTTCTTTCGCGAAAATTGATTCATTAAAAAATTATTAACCAAAAATTTTTCGTCTAATAGATTCAATAATAGAATTTGGCATTAATTGTTAAGTTAATTTCTAATAGATCCGTAATAAATACTCTTACCCAAATCTTTACCAATTCAATTCTTTAATTCTTACGTTTAATGTATCCAAAAGGAAGTTGGAAAGCACATGAAGAATTTTTCATTCTCATTTTCTTTCATCCGGACTCTCGACAAAAATTTTTTTCGTTGTTTAAGTTAATAAAAACGATTCGAGAACTCGTTAAGCCCGCCTAATTCGCGCTCGTGATCGCCATTACCACGGAATCGAACGGGTAAACATTTAAATAGGCAATGGCTGGGATGGAGAGAGACTTGGAGGGTCCATTAATCCAATCAGCCCCCGTTAATGATAATAATCTCGTTATTTCTAATGCAGCTCACCACTGATCACCGTTGATACGGAATAATTGAGAAATAGAGGGTTATTTTCCAATTATCCACCGCGGGAAAAATCTTGTCTCATTGGCCCCGATGACGTTGCACCATAGAAACCAATTGCCATGATTTAACAAATTTAAATTATTTCGACCGGTGGATTGCTCGTTTAATCGCGCAATTGAACGCTCTTTTATTTTTATTCTACGCCGTTTAACCGTTTCTGTTGCTCCTTCGCTTGGTTCCAATCAACCGTGATGCTGTCTGAAAACTTTGTCCAAATATAATTTAAAAAGAAAAATTATATTCAAAATTATATCGCTCTCGTTATCCTTATCAAAAATCCTTATCAAAAATTGTTCCCGACACGGGAGGAGGAAGGACGAATGCGAGGGAAAAATAAACGAACGAGAAACGAGAAAACTTCTTCTCTTCGAATTAAAATTAAATGGCAAAATTTAAGGGAAAGAGGGGAAGCGAGTTCGAATTTTCTAAAACTCGGGTTCGATTCGGGCGCGGGTATTGGGGGAGGTCCACTCGAACTCTGATTAACTGCGGGCCGCGATCAATTATCAGGCCTTGCTAACAAATCGCGAGAGTTGCTCGCGAAGTTTCGCCGCGTTAAAACCTGATATCGGGTCGCGATGCTGGCAAACGAACCTTCTCGCCGTGAAATTTTATCGTTATTATCATTGTTATTATTATAACCGGGTCGAACGAACCAGGATACGATCTCACGATTACCCATTTGCTCGCGCTTCGATCGAAAAGTCATTTGTCATTTCTCAATTCTTCTCGTTCTTTTCGATTATTGTTATTTATCAATTTTTATTGTACCGTCCCCCTTTCTTCCTCCTAGCGTTCGCTAGCCATTCGCTATCCTTTGATATCTCAATTTTGTGGCGATTGTAAAGCTCTTTTTAAAAACTTTGCTCGGGTTCAAACAAATCATTGTCTTCGAACGCGGTGCTCAGCGGTTCTCAGCAGATCACGAAGTATTTCTCGGATCTCATACGGTGGTTCTCAATTTTATGGCAATTGTAAAGCGCTTTTTAAAAACTTTTTCGGATTCAAACAAATCATTGTCTTCGAATACGATGCTCAGTGGTTCTCAACCTCAGCGGATCACGAAGTATTTCTCGGATCTCATATGATGGTTCTCAATTTTATGGCAATTGTAAAGCGCTTTTTAAAAACTTTGCTCGGATTGAAACAAATTATTGCTTTCGAATGGGGTGCTCAGTGGTTCTCAACTTACGGATCACGAAGTATTTCGTGCAAGGGTTCTAAATTTTGTGGCGATTACAAAGCACTTTTTAAACTGTTCGTGTTCAAACAAATCATTCGAACGCGGTGCTCAGTGGTTCTCAAACTGCGGATCACAAAGTGCTTTTCGGATCTTTCGGGTTTTTAGCAAAGAAAAGCGATTCTCTTTGAACGTAACAAAATGATTCTCAACTTGTAATTTTCACAAAATTTTAACTTATGGTTTTTTAGTAAAAGGATTAGGTAAAGAATAAAATCAAGGTTGAAAATAATATTATTGAAAATAATTAAATAAATGTTAGATTTTTATTTTTTATAAGAGTCGATATAATCAATGCAGACGTTAGATATATTTGACATGGTCTTCGATGCATCGAACTTTGAAAGATCTGGCCATGATCGGATGGATGATGCTCTGTACATAGGTGGGCTATCGATTAGCTCATGGCGCCGTTAACGAGGCGTCGCGATATTCAGGTACTCGAGATCACGTTACACTTAGTGGAGCTGGTGTCATTTAATAGAATGGACGTGATTCTTGCTCGTAAATTTGTTCACTGTTAACTGGATCATAATTTAGATTGAAAATTTTGATACGATACAATTTTGGCAATTTTTTTAATTAATACGATTTAATTGATAAAACTCGAGCTTTTGTTCTCTCTCCGCGAAGAGAATAAAATTATTGGAAATTTAGAAAAGGTTTCGAAAATAAAATTTAGAGGAGAAAAGTTTCGTTATTCAGCTCTACTATTTAAATTATTAAAAAATCTATTGATGAAAAATATATTGAAAGAAAAAAAAAGAAAAGAGATTGAAATTTAAATTATATATAAATGGAAAATTTCATATTAATTTTGGCAAAACGATAAAATGGCGTTTCATGTTAAGTTAAGTAAATGATGGAAAGAATAATTTCCACCAGCTTTCTATAAATTTCAACAAATCGTAATTTCTTTTTGAGATTAATTTTTCAATGAAATTATCAAATTTCAAATTTAATTTTCTTTCCTGTTAAGCATGTATATATATATATATATATATACGCTTATATATTTAAACGCTTTCATTTCCATATTAGAATTAAAATTAAATTATATACATATATATATATATATATATATATATATATATATATATGTATATAATTTAATTTTAATTCTAATATGGAAATGAAAGCGTTTAAATTGGCCATTTGCCAAGCATCGCTTTGATATTTATACATTTTCTAATTTATTTACGATTTATTTCGTCACAAATTACTTTTGCAAAAATTTTATCACGTATCTACTTTTTTTTTTTTTTTCATTAACGTTCTTCAACTGGAAATCATCAAACGTTTATACGATCACTCGATTATGATACATAATAGGCATTTAATATTCATGAATTATATATTCCTAAATTTCCCCTTTTTTTAAAACTCGTCTTTTGATACTTGTTTTATTAAAAATTCTTGTTATTTCGTTGATGGGAATTTGATGTGCCATTCCAGTCATTGAAACTTTTTCCAATTTAACCGATATTCGATGGTATCGAGTGACGTGTACGTTTAATTATTCTCTTTTTATCGCGCAGTATGCGTAATTTTACTATTGTCGAAAAGTTGATATGCATATTTTCGATTTTTTTTTTTTTAATTTCACATTGCGAAAAATGTGTTCTTAATTGAAAATATTCATATCGAAATAACAAAATGAAAGATAGTTTATTGCGGGTTAATAATATTAATTAAACAATTTTCAAAATTCAAAAAAAAAAATAATACGAATATTAATTTAACTTAAATTTCCAAACAAAATAAATTAATCGCTAATTGAAAAAAAATTGTAACATCGATCTGTTTTCAAGATTGAGAAACGATAACCAAAACGCTGATAAAATTCCACGTTATTTATTGCAAGGAAAGAAGAAGATTATTTTTTTTTTTTTTTTTTTTTTATAAATATCCAGGGACACGTTTGAATATTTTTGCGGATATATGCTGAAATAAATCAATTTTAATAGCTTTCGAGAGTTTGTTTTATCAACGAGCTGTGAATGAATTGAAAAATAATTCGAAACTGTATGATGAAAATATGTAAAAAAAAAAAGAGCAAAAAAAAAAAAAAAGAAATTGTTTCGAAACACGAGTAAGAATTGAAATTAATCAAACGTGAATTTTTTTCCAAAATTGCGACGAGATATTTATATTTATACAAATGATATTTTTGTTCGAGAAATAAATTGCGAAAAATTTAACGCAAAATTTCCTGTGTCTCCTATTTAAATAAATTTACATACTCTTGAGAATACTTCTTGAAGAATATAAAGCAATCGCTTTTAGTGATAAAAAAGTGTAACGAGAGAACTGAAGATGATTATTTTCTTTTCCAACTACTTCGTATTCAATATAATTAATTATATTACACAATTTTCATTATCATTCCTCGAGAACTTTTTGCGAAGGAAAAAACGCGTTATTCATCGCGGAAATGTAAAATTGTAAAAATAATTTTAACAAGAATTTAAATTTCAAAAATTTATATCGTTATTTTTTTAAATTAATCAAAGTTGAAAAATGACGATACTCGTATAAAACGAGTAACAGAATGAATTAATATTAACTAATACATACACATACATTAAATCGGTTACGTAAAATAAAAATACACTTAAAATGAAGCAAAGACAACAAACAAATCAAAATTCCCTCCAAAAAAAAAGATCATCTTTAATTAATCCTTGAAATTTGAACTTTGAAACCCATACCTTCTCACCCTTCTCGTCAATTGTCTCAACTATTCGAATCGAGCAACGCTGCTCACTTAAAAAGAAAAAAAAAAAACGAACAGAACAGAAGATAACACTTCACCAATGATCTCCTAGACGCGAGATCGGAAAATTAACCGGAAAACCCGACCGAGGAAAACTCTCGAATCCACGAATTCAAACTTCATTTCCATGCGTGAAACGTTCCACCGTCGGGGACTCCCAATCCTCAAACCGAACTGTGGAAAAAAATCCTCTCGCCTTCATTATGACAAAAAAATAGTGGCTAATAATAGAGTGGACGCCAGAGAGACGAGGGGGGGGGGGGGGGGAAAAGGAATTGCCCTGGAATACGAAAAGTCGTACGAAATGAGGAAGAAAGGAAGAGCAGGAGGAGGAAGAGGAGGAGGAGAATGAGGGATTAATAAAAAAAAAAAAAGGAAAAAAAAAGTTATATTGCCTTCGCGTTGACCACGGGGGGCCCACATGTCGCCAGCGCATGAATAATAACCCATGGATTTCCCCTCTGCGACGCCGTACCTATCGACAGACGATCCGCTGATTGGATTCGAATTGGAGGGAAAGTTTATCTGTCCGTCGACACGCGTTACTTCCGGGAATTATTCCCACCTCGGTGTCTGGAACGAACACCGGCCCGTGGAAAGGGTAATGGCGCCGGCACGTGATGGATATACTTTATTATGGAATTGTCAGTTGGCCGGGATGAAAATCCTGTTACTACGCCTACTACGTTCGCTCTTCGGTATTAGGTTAGGTTAGGTCGTTAGGTCAGGTTAGACGTTGCCTATTAGGTCCATCACGAAACATCGGGATGAAAATCCTGTTACTACCGCTCGCTCTTGATGTTAGGTTAGGTTAGGTTAGGTCGTTAGGTCAGGTTAGGCGTTGCCTATTAGATCCATCACGAAACATCGGGATGAAAATCCTGTTACTACGCCTACTACCGCTCGCTCTTGATGTTAGGTTAGGTTAGGTTAGGTCGTTAGGTCAGATTAGGCATTGCCAATTAGGTCCATCACGAAACATCGGGATGAGAATCCTGTTACTACGCTTACCACTCGCTCTTAGTTAGGTTAGGTTAGGTTAGGTCGTTAGGTCAGGTTAGGCGTTGGCTAGTAAGTCCATCACGAAACATCAGGATGAAAGTCCTGTTACTGCGCCTACTACGCTTGCTCTTCTGTGTTAGGTTAAGTTAGGTTGCTAGGTCAGGTTAGGCGTTACCTATTAGGTTCATCACGAAACATCGGGATGAAAATCCTGTTACTATGCCTACTACCGCTCGCTCTTGGTGTTAGGTTAGGTTAAGTTAGGTCGTTAGGTCAGGTTAGGCATTGCCTATTAGGTCTATCACGAAACATCGGGATGAAAATCCTGTTACTGCGCCTACTACTACTCGCTCTTGATGTTAGGTTAAGTTAGGTTAGGTCATTAGGTCAGATTAGGCGTTGTCTATTAGGTCCATCACGAAACATCGGGATGAAAATCCTGTTACTACGCCTACTACTACTCGCTCTTGATGTTAGGTTAAGTTAGGTCGTTAGGTCAGGTTAGGCGTTACCTATTAGGTCCATCACGAAACATCGGGATGAAAATCCTGTTACTATGCCTACTCGCTCTTGGTGTTAGGTTAGGTTAAGTTAGGTTGTTAGATCAGGTTAGGCATTGCCTATTAGGTTTATCACGAAACATCGGGATGAAAATCCTGTTACTACGCTTACCACTCGCTCTTAGTATTAGGTTAGGTTAGGTCGTTAGGTCAGGTTAGGCGTTGCCTATTAAGTCCATCACGAAACATGGGATAAGAATCCTGTTACTACGCTTATCACTCGCTCTTGGTGTTAGGTTAGGTTAGGTCGTTAGGTCAGGTTAGGCGTTGCCTATTAGGTCTATCACGAAACATCGGGATGATGTTTTCTTTTTTTTCTTCTTTTTCTTCTTCTTCCTTTTTCGTTTTTCGATTTCGATTTACTATTTGTCTGTCGAAAGTAGTCGAAGTTCGTAGCAGAAGTTGATAGACTTGGTGGTGGTAATTATTTTTTACAGAGAGGGGGAAGGGGAGTCTTGATCACTTGGAGGAGTTTGGATCTGTGATAGGATCTACGGATATGAGGTTGAGGTTACTGCTCCTCTTGATTGCTCCGGCTTCTTGATAAATTCTTTTCGATAAATTTTGAATTTCGAGATGAGATTATAGATTATTGTTATCAAGAATCTTTTTGAAGATCGGATGAGAAGAATATAGCTCGAGGCTTAGAAGATGTAGTTTGAATTTAAATAGGATCAATAATTTTAATCCGATCCAATTAATTATTTAAATAAGTTTATTTAAAATGTTCGAATAACATTTATTCGTAATTGATCCACTCTTCAGCTATTTTCAGAGATTACAGTTACCTGGAATTATTCTGTTCAAATATGTTTTCGTATAAAGTTTTTGGAATATGTCACGAATATGTCTTTGAAATTGTCATTCCTTTTGATTATTCGTTGATAAATTCGTTTTGATAAATTTTAGAAATTATAAACTATTTGGTTATTGTTATTAAGAATCTTTTTGAATGAGAGAAATATAGTGAATCGATTCATACTGAAATAATTAGAACATAAACATAGAGAGATCTTAAGAATATACTTTGAATTTAATACGATAATTTTATTGGCTAATAATCCAATTCATGTTTGTTAACTTTATATAAATTCTTTAAATAATATTTATTCGTAGTTATTACACTTGATCCATTTTTCATACATAAACTTTCATACTCAACTGTTTTGAGATTACAGTTATCCGCGATTTAAATGCATTTCTGTTTACAAATATGTTTCCATGTAAATATATTACCGACATGAATGAGAATTTTCCATTCATATTTGTATAATTTTTCTGATGTCTATAAAAGTCAATATTCCAACAGTCGATCGATCCATCTTGAAATAACTAATATAATACAGGAGCATAAAATATGACATGAGATCTTGAGCCTTAAAGAATATACGATAATTTTATTGGCCACTAATCTAATTAATTACTCAAAATAATTTTATAATATATAAATTATACTTATACTTTAAATAACATTTCTTATATTACAATCTCAATCGTTTTGAGATTACAGATTACCTGCAGTTTAACTGTATTTTTGTTTCCAAATATGTATAATATAAATACATTAATTAATCCATAAGAGTCAATATTCCAACACTCAATCCATTCTCAATTAACCGGAACAGAAACAAGAAGTAGTTACCACGAGGGTAACAAGAATCGAAAAATATTGAGAGAAAGAAGTGGATCGAAGAATCGAACAATAATCCGAGAGACCGTCCAATTCGTCACTCTAAATTTCTCTACTCCTTCCCTCCCCCTCTCCCATCCTCCTCCCAGCGTCTATAACCAACTCGACGCTTTCTGGATGGTTCGCGATGCCGCTTGGTAAATAGCTTCTTCCGCTCCTCTCTCTTTTGTGGCTGCATGGCGAACGCCTCGAATTCCATCTTTCGCGGATCCTCACCGAGGCGTTCAGCTATGCGAATCTGCTCGTCCCATTGTTCATTGTCTCGCGGCGCCAGCCAGAGAGAGAGAGAAAGAGAGAGGTAGGCGAGGTTCGGGGAGCGGATCGCCTGGAAACGCGCCGCGTTACCTCGATAATTACGACCGTGGTGCGCTCGATGGTTGGTTGGCAGGCGAGGTGTTTCTGCGCGGGGAAAACAGGGACATTCGAAACTCGTGCGGAAGTTCTTCTCCACGAAGAGAAGGAAGTTGCGAACCGGCTTGTTGCGATTCTCAATCCGCCGGGGAATGATTTTTGTCCCGACTCGTGAGTCTGGAGATGGGTGGGATCGATAGGGATGGGTTCATCTGTCTATCGTTTAAAAGTCGGAGAATGAAAATTAAATCGAATCATTTTTTAATAATTTTTTTGTTTCCATCCTTTTTTCGTCCATCATCGAGAAGAACAGTTTGAATTGGATTGTTTTTATTAAGGTCTTTTCTATTCGATGCTTATTTTTTTCTTTCTTTTTTTTAATTTAGAATTCGCTCGAGATTGCAATCTCTGATGCAACTCGAGGTTTGTTTATAGATATCTGAAAAAAGAGAGAAATGTCTGACCTGATATTGTAGAAGCTACTTTTAACTCCTCCCGATGTAGATTTTAAATTAACGGATTCTAGGTGGAACTGGGTTGTAAAATATCGAACGCGCGAAATTTCGGGATTGGCCTCGATTCTCATTTTTGTATGAGACTGCTTGAAGAGCTCGCTTACATCACTTAATAAACCGTTATCTGAAATTGGAAACAAAGAATTTAAAAATATATCGGAATTAATTACAGACCAAATCCTGATTAAACGGATTCACAGACTTTCCAGAAGATTTTGCTATTCGAAATTTATTATTACGCTTTAAAAATTATTGCAATATCTCTAAAATTATCGAAAACGAACTATTAATAAAAAAATACAAAAAAGAAATGAACAAGTGCAAGAGTCTCAGACGAATGATCGTGATGATATCACAATCGCATGATGGAGTCACGAATCATGTCTAAATAAAAATTAACCCAGCCACTAAAAGAGTAGATTTTACTAATCAAAGTTTATTATCATGCTTTAAAAATTATCGCAATATATTTAAAATTATCGAAAACGAACTATTAATAAAAAATATGAAAATGAACGGTAGAAAAGTCTCAGATAAATCAGTTGGATCGTGATGATATCACGATTGCACGACTAAGCTCAATGCAGTGTCTAAATAAAAATTAAACCAACCACTAAATAAGATTAAACGGATTTCCCACTCTTGAACAGATTTTACTAATCAAAGTTTATTATCATGCTTTAAAAATTATCACAATATATATCCCTAAAATTATCGAAAATGAACTATTAATAGAAAATATGGAAATGAACGGTGCAAGAGTCTCAGACGAATGATCGTGATGACTGAACTGAATCGTGTCGAAATAAAAATTAAACCAGCCACTAAATGAGATTAAACAGATTCTCTTTCCAGAAGATTTTGCTCTTCGAAATTTATTATTTCATGCTTTAAAAATTATCACAATGTATTTAAAATTAAAAACAAACTATTAATAGAAATATAGAAATCTCTCAGACGAATGATGATGTCACGAATCGTGTCGAAATAAAAATTAAACCAACCACTAAATGAGATTAAACGGATTCTCGACTCTCCAGAAGATTTTGCTATTCGAAATTTATTATCAAAAATTATCGTAATATCCCCAAAACTATCAAAAACGAACAATTAATAGAAAATACGAACGGAGCAAGAGTCTGAAACAGATCGTGACGACTAAGGTTGATTCAGTCACGAGTCGGGTCGAAATAAAAATTAAGCCGGCCATTAAATGGGAACATTAGAGGTAGAAAGGGAATATAACCAGTTGGCTGGCTGATTAAAATAAATTGTCGGCGCGCGTGTTCCTTGAATGGGGCGAGATTAAAGAGCAGGTAGAGAGAATCGCGCGAGCCAGCTGAAAGTTTCAACTACGGGTCACGACCTTAATTCCTTCTCTCGCGCGCGCTTCTTCTTTGTCCATGCTTTTGAGCCACGAAAATGGCCGCCGCGCCGTCACCGGGGCATGAATAAATAAAAAAAGGAAAAAGAGGAGCGTCGGGTTATCCAGCCCGAAACTGACCTGATCGATCAATCATCATGCCGATGGTTTCGCGATTCATCGGAGAGTGGACAAACAGATTTCTCCACCAATTTTTAGATTTCTCTATTGTACAGTGTGCACTAAAATTATTTTTCGAAATTGGTGAATTTTGAATCGTTTTATTAATTTAATATTTTAATTTCGATCCTATATTAAATAAAAATATAATTTGTGACTTTTATATCTTGTACTAGAATTGGAATCTGGAATTACTTTAACTGTGTTTGGTTTTTGATGTATATTTATCTGAGAGAAGTTTAAGATTGTTTCAAACTCATGCAGAATGACGATAAAGGCATTGACGTTTTAAATAAAAGAAAAAGAAAATGGCAAAATTTTATGTTTCTGATCGTCGGATCACGATGATCGAATGTCGGATATTCGATAACCCTGATGTAAAAGGGTGTTCGTTAGAAGGGCAAAGTCTCGCCGCAGCGTAATAATAATACAGGGCGGAGGCAGTGATTGATGTTCTTTCTGTCGCGGTGAGCGTGAAAAAAAGTTATAACTTGGTGTTCAAAGCAACAGGTCAAACTGCATTTAATTCACTGCGGGGCTTATGTCTTATAAACTCGATGATAGTCTTATAAACTCCCCCTCAGGAAGAAATAATCCCTATTTTGCGATATATCCAAGGTCCAATTATTTAAGCGCTCCTCCCAAATGATCTACTAAATCTATTAAAACAGATGCCGCGATTTTTCGAGAAAAACTTTGTCATTTTTCAATCCGCCGCCGTTAGGGAAAGTTAAGATCTCGTCTCATCTCTTGGCGGAACTATGGAATTTCGAGGTAAACGAGTCGCCGCGTGATAGATGGCGTACGAGGTTAGAATAATATTTGAGGTTAGGTTGCGCTGTGGAACTTGGCCACGAGAATATACAAGAGCGTGTTCGCGTCGCTGAATGTTTAACGAACGAAAGTGGATTTAATAACGTATTAAATCTTATCTCTGAGTTGAAGGGATTTAAAATTTTTAGAGACGACGAATCTGAATAATATAATAAAATAACAATATCCGATGAGATCGAGTAATATTCACGCGTATTGGTCGAGAGTTATAGGTTAGGTCGAAACGAATTTTCCTCTCCTTCCCAGTCTCGAAGATTTTCATCGATGTTTTGTTATAAAGAGTGGGATGAAAAGTACGTTTGCAAATAAAACGTGCACGTTGCAGGGGCGTGAAAATTAAACGATTCCGATGCGCAGAATTAACAAGGTGCCCCCCCGATTCAATTTCGGCCAACTCTTGTCATGCAAATGGAAAGTATTAATTAATGTAATTTACGAGTTACAGGCGAGAAAAACGATGCTCATTAAGTTTTAATCGCACCATGGGAGAGCGAATTCCAGTGCGTGTCGATATTTTTTTCCACCCGTCCGAATAATCGAAACTCATCATCATCACGAATAAAATTAATTGCCGGATGAAATTCTTTCTTTCGTCGAAACGAAGACGAGGGAATAAGAGATGCAAGATCTTTATTTATAATTTATTATTTTAACTCGAATGATCGTCCAGAACGATCATTCATCATTCAGCTTATTCGTTCAAATAATTTTAACCGTTTCTTTCGAGAAACTTCTTCGAATTTCTATCAATTATTAGAGCGTTTCCTTCAAGGAGGAGTTTCAACTACTTACGGAACAACGAGGATAATTCCTCGAACTTTATCCTTCCCACTTTTTTCTCGCGTCTCTATGACGAACCACCCGCCAGCAAGGAAACTGCTTGTAATTACCCTCCCATATTTTTCCACCGTGGAGCAGCGATATCTTTCTTTGGCCAGAGGAAGAAATTCCCCATCGTAAAGCAATAAACATGATTGAATAGTCGAATAGTTGAGAAAGAAATTTAACCAATCTTTCAATTTCGCTTTCGATCTTAAACAATTTTAAAATTGTTCGAGAGAAAAAATGGAAGAAAGAAAGAAACTTTATACTTTTTTTCCTTTTATTCCTCGACAATTTCTTCTTTCTAAAATTCATTCGTAAATCAATATTAATCGCCTCAATTACTCGAAAGATAATCCCTGAATGAATTCGTTTCAAAATTCATCCGCTCTTATCCATCCGATCTCGCCACGTCAATCATCCTGTCCTGGTATCAACAATTCTCCACCGCGCCAAGTGGAGAGTCACGAGCGAAGATAACGAAAAGTCGTGCTCCGCCCCCCCTGCCGCGATAATGTCTCGATTTCCTGGCCGACCACCGACCCGTTTCGGCCCCGAAACCGATTCAACGGCGGAATTGTCGGATGCCGGGTGCTCGACAAATAGAGACAATTAAGCGGCTATGAGATGCTGCTCCACTCCCACGAGTATATACGGGCTTTGGACGAAAGGGGGCGAGTTGGACCGAGTGTAACAATGACCGGCCACTGCAAACACCGCCGGGGAAAAGCAACAATCGCATCGGCCATATCGGCCTTCCCTCGTCCGCCAATTCGATGATCCGAGTTGGTGCTTCTTTTCACGGGGGAGATTCAGCTCTGCCCCCTCGGGAGAGCCAGGATCCTGGACCTGTTCAAGGATGTTGGTTCTTCATTTTGGGAGAATTTTTATTTAGGAGTCGATTTTTGGAACAAAGGGTTTGCAAAGGATGTATTATATGTTTGGATCTGAGAGAAGGAAAGATTTTTGAAGTTGTGAATTGGAATAGTGTATGTTTGTAATTGTGCATTTTTATATATTTTTATATTTCTTCACGTGAGAAGTTTTGAGGAGAATTTTTGAAAGGAGAAGGATTTCTTTGTTGAAAAGAAGTGTTTTTAAACTAGGCTGTTTCTAAACTAGGCTAGATTACATTTTATTTTGACATAATATTTCTATGTTTTGCTCTCCGTTCCTGCAATTTCTTCTGCTATCTTCCCTTCCTCTCGATCTGTCTTTTCTTCTCAGTGTCCCCTGAGAGTCTTCTCTTTCGTCCATCTCCTTGTTCCTATCTCTCATTGGCTTGCTTTGTGTACCCCGATTTTTCTTTCTTTTTTCGTCCCCTCGTTTCCCCTTGTAGTCTTTCTTGACTTTTTGCGTTCATTAAAAAAAAAATTTCATCCCTATTAAGACCTGGAATCACGAATATTTGTAAATTTTATCGAGATCGGTATAGTGTAAACAAAAAAGAATATTTACTCTGTATATATTATCTATGAAACTTGATCGAAGAAGGATATATATAACAGTGAGAATTTTCCAATAATTTGTATGCCAATCAAAAAAAAAAAAGACAACTTTTTCTCTGGGAAAAGTCATTGGAAAATCAAAAAAAAAATTTACTTTGCAAATATTATCTATTATCTATGAAACTTGCTCGAAGAAAGATACAGCAATGATTTTACAGCAATTTTCCATAATTTGTATGTCAATCATTTAAAAAAAAAAAAAAGACCGTACAAATTTTCTTTCTTTCTTTCAGAAAGAATTTCGAAAAATCATCAGAGAATCAAAAAAAAAAAAATTTATATTGCAAATATTATCTATTATCTATAAAACTTTCTCAAAGAAGGATACAGCAATGACAATTTTCCAATAATTTTTATGCCATTCAAAAAAAAGACAACTTTTTTTTATTTCTTTCAGAAAGAATCTAGGAAAAATCATCGAAGAATTAAAAAAATTTACTCTGTATATATTATTCATGAAACTTTCTCAAAGAAGGATACAGCAATGACAATTTTCCAATAATTTGTATGCCAATAAAAAAAAAAGACAATTTTTTCTTTGGGAAAAGTCATCGAAGAATCAAAAAAGAAAATTTACTTTACATATATTATTTACATTAATATTTTACATATAAAACTTGCTCAAAGAAGGATACAGCAATGACAATTTTCCAATAATTTGTAATTGCCAATTAAAAAAAAAGACAGTACAATTTTTTTTTCTTTCTTTCTGGGAAAGAATCTCGAAAAGTCATCGGAGAATCAAAAAAAAAAAAAAAAAAAAGAAAAAACGAACGAAGCACTGAAATATTGAATTTCACTGATCTGCACAGGGCTATCCAACTTTCGGTATCGAATTTCTCCCCTTCCCCCTCCTTCCCCCTCTTACGCGATTACAAATCCGCGATTTCCATCATCCCTTGGCTGAAAATGCCAACCGAACAGCAACGAACGCGTGCCTATCTAACGCGAAAACAACCCGTTTTGTCCGCGTGGAAATCGAAACGAGAGATCAGCGGCGGGCGCGGGCGATCGTGACCTCGCATACGCTCCTGGAATACGCGTCAAACGGGCCAGCGAAAGCGTGAAATAACATTGCGATTATTATCCTACCTCTCTCGAACGAGATACACTATAACGGGTGCGACGAATGTTTGCAACGACGGAGTGAAAATATTTAATTGGAAAGAAAGTTTTTCTACGGTTTTTTGATTTATTTCGAACGCTTTGAACGCTATATTTTCGATTAATTGCATTTTTAATTGGTGTTTAATTGCATTAACTTTGTATATATAATTTTAAAGTATATCTTTATGATATTAATTTTATTTTTCTGATTTCTCTCAGGATGTTGAAAATGGACAAAAAGTAATTTTCTTATTTCAGTTCCAGGATTCTAGAATTTTGTGAATAGCAAAATTTGTTGGCAAAATTGCATTGACTTTGTGTATATAATTTTAAAGTATATCTTCATGATATTAATTTTATTTTTCTGATTTCTCTCAGGGTGTTAAAAATGAACAAGGAGCAATTTTCCTATTCCAGTTCCAGGATTCCAGAATTTTGTGAATAGCAAAATTTATTGGCAAAATTGCATTGACTTTGTGTATATAATTTTAAAGTATATCTTTATGATATTAATTTTATTTTTCTGATTTCTCTCAGGATGTTGAAAATGGACAAGAAACAATTTTCCTATTCCAGTTTCAGGATTTCAGAATTTTGTGATAGCAAAATTGCATTGATTGGTTTTTATTTTGATCAATAAAGTTTTGTTAAGAAACTGCAAAAATTTTCTTTCCAATCTAATATCTAAGAATTTCTCTCTATATAACTTGATAAAATTGAAGTATTATAAGAATATAAGCGCTTTTGGATCAGATTAATCAGAAATTCTTCAATGAATTTCTTAATTATGCTACACGTTTCAATTACTACAATCTAATGATTGTTAAACTACGAGCTATTATTATTATCTTTGATAATATGCCGATCGAAGCAAGATTTGAAAAGGAACACAAAAATATATAAATCTTCGAAAAAATTTTTAGCACAAAATCTTTCACGAAATAACATAACGCTCCACGAGTAATTTACGCAACGATTAGAATTAGAATGCGAATTGGAAAATACCGTAGAAGATCGTTAGATTCAAGTATTGGATAATTGGTTAAATTTTGTATACTCACTGTGTATAGAGGAGGATGGTAGGATATATAAAAGCCATCACGAGTATTTTTGTTACGGTCGCGGGTAATTGTTTATGATGATTGGGATTGGTGGTGAATGGTGGGTAATAGAGGATGGAGGGAGGTCGATCGGGTCGTTGGTCCCTGAATGAACTCGGTTGAGCCGTAATGAAATGATAGCAGTTTTCTCGTCGGGTTGACCGCACGATACGGGACCCACCCCCGCGTCGGGGATGGAAAATGTGTTTACGAGGCTCGGTACTGCGACGATTTAATAAGTGCCCTCTCGAACATGTGGGCCGTGATTCCACCCCATTATCGGGGATAATGCTTTTTTATTAGGCATTGTTCGCCCCCTCCTCCCTTTTTTTCGAATTTTCGCGCCCCCTGGGGGGAGAATATCGCTTCGTTGCGTTTAGAATAAGATGGATCCTGGTTTGAAATCTGTTATTAAAAATTGTTGTAAAAATGGAATGAAAATGTAGGGAAAAATAGTTTAATTTTATTTTCTTAGAAATCAATACTATCTATTTAAAAGAATTTACTATTTAAAAATTTGAAAGCTTTTGATTTTATCTTTGGAACATGTGGGCCGTGATTCCAGGCTATTATCGAAGATAATGCCTTTTTATTAGCCATTGTTCTTCCCATCCCCCATCTTTTTTCGAATTTTCTGGAAAAGAGGATTGCTTTATTTAAAATAAAACTCCAGATCTTGATTTGCGCCAAATATTAAAAATTGTTGTAAAAATGAAATAAGAAATTGTTATTAAAAATTGTTGCAAAAATGAAATAAGAAATAGGGAAAAAATAGTTTTCTGGAAAAGAAGATTGCTTTATTTAAAATAAAACTCGAGATCTTGATTTATGCACCAAATATTAAATTACTTATTAAAAATTGTTGTAAAAATGAAATAAAAAATTGTTATTAAAAATTGTTGTAAAAATGAAATAAGAAATAGGGAAAAAATAGTTTAATTTCTTTATTTTCTTCCTTTCTTCTTTTCTTCTTATTTTCTTCTTTTCTTCTTATTTTCTCTCTTATTTTCTTTGAACGTGTATTTTAACAAGTTAGAAATCATTCTTCATCAATGATATCCACGTAGAAGAATTTACTTTCAAAATTTGGAAGTTTAAAAATAAAGTTTAATCAATTCCTTTCGCCCAACTCAATAATTCATAATCATAATCACAATTCCTCTCTGTTTCTTATCGACTGTCAATTGTCCATCCAAAAATGGGACTCGCGTTTCCAAACTCTTCCAAAATTCGAAAATTTGAAAATCATGATTTTACATCGTCCCTGAAAACTCGCGTTTCCAAACTCGTCCAAAATTCGAAAATTTGAAAATCGTGATTTTACATCGTCCCTGAAAACTGTAAGCTTTATATATAAATTTATATATTATATATAAATATATTTCGTACCGTTCCACCATTTCAACTCTCCCCGACAGAGGAACGTTTACGCGATTACAGAACGGGGGAGCGAAACGAGGGGTAAAAATTTTGGACGCCTCGGGGCGGTTTTCGATTTTCCATCCCCCTCTTTCCCCCCGTCTTTCCTCTTCCTTATTCGCGCTCGTCGAACCGCGGCAGGGGCACGGCTCGATCATCGGCGGATGATATCCCCCCCGGGGGTTGGGAATGCGCACGATGGGAATTTGTTGTGCATCCCTCCTCTCTGCCCCCCCTCCTTTCGCTCGATTGTTTAATTAGCCGCGGACAGAGCGAGTGGAATCTTTTGCTCGGCTCTTTCGCCGGCGGGAACGCGTTGATTGAAGATGTTTTTGGCAATTTGGCGAATTAATTGAAATCGTCGGTAGCAGCGCAGCTCTTGTTTTTCGAAAACAATACACTGCCGCACCCTGTTTTCCCAGAAACTCGTACGATACGTTCGCGCACTTTTCCTTTCCTTTTTTCCTTTTTCGCTTATTCCGTTGTCTCCCTTTGTTACTTTTATGATCTGGTATCGAAAAAAAAAAAAAAAATTGAATCGTCGAAATAATTGTGGAAATTTATTCAACGTTTAGTCTAGTTTTTTTGATTATTGACGATGAACGGTTGTTGCGTGGAAAATGTTTTTCTTTAGAGTTTCTAGTAATAAGAAAAATTCGATTTTATTAAATTTAGTTTTGATACGAGTTTTTATCGATATCTTTGTGTCTTTGTTACATGTGTTGAGAAGATACACTTGAATACTCTGTTCAAATATGCTAATCTTAATTTAGTATATTGTTTTATTTATTATTAATAAGAAGAATACGATGTTATCAGGCTTAAATTTACTTCTAATTGGCATCAATATCTGTGTTACGTATCTTGAGAAGATGCTTATGCATACGTTATTTAAATATGGTAATCTTAGTTAATTTAATATATTGCTTATTATTATTATTATTATTATTATTATTATTATTAGCATCGATATTTATTTTTATATGAATTGAGAAGGTACTCTTGCATACTTTATTCAAAAATGTTAAAGCTGATCTCAATTAATTTAATATATTGCTTTATTTGTCACTAATAAGAAAAATTATATCATATCAGGCTAATACCAATTAGCATTGATATCTATGTTTTCATTACATATCTTGAGAAAATTATATTGTTCAAAAATGTTAAAGCTGATCTCAATTAATTTAGTATATTGTTTTATTTATTATTAATAAGAAAAATTCAATATTTTGTTCAAAAATGCTAAAACTGATCTTAATTTTATCAGACTTAAATTTATTTTTAATACGAATTAACATCGATATGTCTTTGTTACATAAACTTGAGAAGAAATTGTTGCACATTTTGTTCAAAATATTAATTAATTTAGTATATTGCTTTATTATTAGCATCGATGTATATGTCTTGAGAAGATATTTTATTCAAAATACTAATCTTAATTAATTTAATATATTGTTTTATTTATCATTAATAAGAAAAATTCTATGTTTAAATTTACTTCTAACACGAATTAGCATCGATATCTATGTCTTTGTTACATATCTTGAAAAGATACATTGTTCAAAAATATTAAAGCTGATCTTAATTAATTTAATATATTGTTTTATTTATCATTAATAAGGAAAATTCTATGTTAAAAATTCTAAAGTTTAAATTTACTTTTAATACAAATTATCATTGATATTTATGTCTTCATTGCATATCTTGAGAAGATATTTTTGCATACTTTATTCAAAAATGCTGAAGCTGATCTTAATTAATTTAGTACATTGCTTTATTATTAGCATCGATATCTATGTTTTCGTTACACCTTGAGAAGAAATTGTTTTATGAAATATTTTATTCAAAAATGCTAAAGCTGATCTTAATTAATTTAGTACATTGCTTTATTTATCACTAATAAAAGAAATTATATATTGTATCAGGCTTCCAATGCGAATTAGCATCGATATCTATATCTTTATTATCAAATCTTGAAAAGATACATTATTCAAAAATATTAAAATTGATTTGTTACATGTATTGAGAAGATACTCTTGCATATTTTGTTCAAAAATGCTAAAGCTGATCTTAATTAATTCAATATTCATTTACTACTTTATTTATCACTTATCTCCACATATAGAAAGATATATAAAGTCTAACAAATCGTGGACCACGCGTTTAAAATTTATACAAAAATTTATCCTCGAAAATCAAGACTCATTCCCCTCGCTAAACTCAGAAGAATGAATTGCACGAATCCGCCAGTAGTGCATCGTATCGATATACATCTCACGATATATTTTTCTCATTTTTCTTTCGCGATCGAATCGAAACGGCTCGCGATCGCGTTAAAAAAAAAAAAGAACTTAACAGAACGTTGGAAATAAGAAAGTTTCGATCGAGAGACCGAAAAATGTAAAAATTCAAACCGCTCTGCAGAACTGCACCTACCGAAATTGCACGTTTCGCGGTATCCAAAAAAAAAAAAAAAAAAAAAAAAGAAAACTCGTGGCCGCCATTTCCACGGAGAGATACACCGCGTGGTGGCGGCAACCCTCGAGAAATCCAATAATTTTCGCGGAACCACTTCACCCTCGTGCCGAACTTCCTCTTCATTTCTCCACACCCCTTCTCTCTTCCTCCTCTCCCAAGGAGACTAATATTCCCGGTGAAAAACTCTTTCCACGCCTCCCCCACTCCTTCTTTTCGAGGAGCGGGGCAGGAAAAACGAGAACGAATGTACGATACAGATTTTCTCACTCGCGCCTTCTTCGATCGCTCCATCGCTTTTCACGATTTTCATTTCGTCTTCTGGCCGTGGAGACAAACCACGCGTTATTAAAGAAACGAATTAAAAATCGAGTTAATCAAGCATTATTGAAACTCGAATTGAAACTCAATCAGTTTATAGGAGTTTATAATATATATAAGCGAAGCAATTACTTTCGTCGTAGCTTCGAATGCTTCGTGAAAAATTATTATTAATATATTCTTCTCATGAGATTATTCCTCTGTTCGATTCGTGTATCGTATTCTTATTTTTCAATAATTTGAGGGGAATAAGGAGAGGGATAGAAGACAGGAATCGAAGTTGAGATTTTTTTCTCCCCATTTCGGTGGAGAATTATAGTTTTTAAGGGAAGGCTCGATGGTTTGAGGATTTTCGTGAGATCGGTTGAGAGACGAAATTGTTTGAATTATAAGGAGTTTGTTTTACGATTAATGAAATATTATTTCGGAATCCTTAAGTTTAATTTAATTTGAATTTATAGAATTTTAATAATATTTCATAATATTTCAAATTCATCCATTTTGAAAATTTGTATAAATATAGAATATAATGGGAGTGTAATAAAAAATTTCTAGAATTTTTATTTCACGTTTGGAAATTTTATTATTTTACTGCACAAAGTTCGATAGTGTAGTTTAAAAGTTCAGGAATTTTTTGTAAAGGATTTTTATAAAATGGATTGAGAAACGTGAGTTGTTTCTTTAAGTAATTGGAATATTTGAATTTTAAGAATTTATTAAAGCTAGTAAAATATTATTTTTTATGTAATCTTTAAATTTTATGAAAAATTGAATTTACACTATTTTATTAATATTTCTGTCACAATTTCGTTTGGAAATAATTTTTACAACAGCGTAATAAAATTCTTAAAACTTTACTGCACAAAGTTCAATGGTATAGTTTAAAAGTTCAGGAATTTTTTTGTAAAGGATTTTTATAAAATGGATTGAGAAACGATACGTGAGTTGTTTCTTCAAATAATTGGAATATTTGAATTTTAAGAATTTATTAAAGCTAGTAAAATATTATTTTTTATCTAATCTTTAGATTTATGAAAAGTTAAATTTACTAAATCTATTTTGTGAATTTCTGTCTCAATTTCGTTTAATTTTACCGCACAAAGTTCAATTTTATAGTTTAAAAGTTCAAAAATAGGAATATCAGGAATTTTTCGTAAACAATTTTTATAAAATGATTGAGAACTAAAATTGAGAACTGTAAAAATACACTATCTTATTAATATTTCAAGAAACTCATCTATTATCATCTATATTTATAATAAAAATCTTTAAATTTTATTAGACAAAGTTCCATCCAAAAAAAAAAAAAAAAGAAAAGAAAATAATATTGGAATTTTCAAAAAAAATTTCTCCACACGTGATCCATTGTATCACGTTTCGTTGTACACGAGACAAAATTATCCTTAACAATTCCAATCCCAATTTAAGAAATTCCTGTATCTAAACAGAGACGCAGTTCCAGTTCCAATCGTCCATTACGCGCTAATGTTCTTATAATCGCGTTACACACAGCTGCAACGCAACATTAGCTTAGTTTCAATTAGCATCGCGAGGTTTAAGAAAGCGTGGAGCGAAATTGAAAATGTAAATTAGATCGAGAGTCTTTTTTCCCGTTCGGATGTTTAACGTTTCACGTTTGCGCCGAAAGATTTCAAGCATTCCGCGGAACGGTTGGAGGGGAGGGATGAAGGAAAAGGAAAATACTTTTGATATTTCCACGAGACCTCGATAATGAAATCCTACAAAAGACGTGAAATTGAATATTTTCTTTGTATAACGGGCTTTTAAGCGTTCCAACGTTCTTCCAACTTAACAGATCCTCGTTGCTCGCCAAGTTTCTAACGAACGCGTCCACGAACGATATCGACCCGAATTCCTTTTCTTCTAAATTCCATTGTAAACGCCTCTCTTTCTCTCTTGAGTGTCTTTGACGAAAGGTATACGCGAGGAAGAGGGAAGAGACTCGTTTAAGGCCAATATCGTTATATATACACGTTGAGAGTCGAACTGTTCTTTCGTTTGGTTAACCTTGAACTTGAATCGTAAGAGAAAGAATTATCGCGTGATTCTTCCTGGTAATTAAATTTTGAAGCAATAATACGATACTTGAATCGATCAGCCAAAAATAAATATTGTAAATATCACGAATATCACGAAAGTGCGAAGTCTTTGTTAATAATTTAGGTTAGGTTGAATATAACCTCGATCGATAACGAAATTGAATCAATCAGAAATTTGTTCAACGTTGATTAATTTGTGTTCAATTCCGAATTGAATAAGAAAACTCTGTTAAACTGCTGATTTAATGGTTTCGCTTTTCCTGATTCCAAAACTGATCTAAATTAAGCGACGTTAAAAATTCATCATGATCGAACAACGATTTACCTGTACGTTGTATACAATTCTGTAAATAATTACACAGAAAATTCCTAACGTTTCCACCTCATTTTCCACAATACTCGACATTCAAACATGCATAACAACATTTCATCTCGATAAGAAGATAAATTGATCCTATTACATACAAGTCACGAATCCTTGTAACAACGTTCGTAGGAGGACACGTTTACCATCCATTTACAAGCAAGGAAAGGACTGGAAACTGGTTTCAAAAAAAAGGAAAAAAAGAACCCGAAGTGGAAAGAAGATGTCTGCCTTTCATCGACGAACGGCACTTGGAGCGCATCGGTTTTGGCTTTAAAGGAGCGATCGTGGGAGGGGAGAGTAGAAATTTGGGGGAACAGAGGCGAGGCAGAAAGGTTAGAAACGCTCGCCTCTTTGCGCGTTCTCGCGAGCTTTCACATCGCTCAGTGTCGATTTTGCCTAGAGTTTTCGTCGAACGAGGAAAGAAGGAGGGGAGGAGGGGAGGGGGAGCGAGAGGAAAAGATAGGAAGAAAAAAAAAAAAGAACGGCCACGTTTCAATGCAAAAGCATCCTGCCGCAAGGATCTCTCCGCTGCTTATTTTCCCGGCCACGTTCGAACGTTCTCCATTAGCGTCGAGCGTTTCTTCGTTCCTTTCCTCCTTCCTCTCTCTCTCTCTCTCTCCTCGACCCATGGAAAATGGCCGACGAGAGCGGCGAGGCAGAGGGAGGGAAGGTGGGAGAGAGAGAGAGAGAGAGAGAAGGGCAACGCGAAATTCTCCTCAAAGGCTAGTACACGGTGAATTCGCTTCCCATCCTTTTCAACATCTCTGGTAAACGAATTATGATCGGCCGTGTGCGCGTATGTCACGTAGGAAAGGGGGGGCAAAAAAGATCGAGGCGCGTTATCGAACGTGTTATCGAAGAAAAATCATCGCGACGAATTATCTTTAGCCGCTTCGGGAATCTTTAGAATCTGTAGAAATTCGAAGAAATTGAATTTCGAGGAGAAGAGATTTTTTTTTCTTTTTTCTTGGAGAGACGAATAAGGACGATATATATTATGGAAATGGAATAATTTTCGTCTCTTCCTCACGAAACATTGGAAATAGTTTCATAAATAATCGAATTCGAACACAATCTCGTGGCGATTTCTCGAGTTATTTTATATTTGTTATATTTGTTCTTCTTCGATCGATGCCTTTATTTTGTCCTCGTCAGCGTCTTCGAAACTGGCGTTATATACACTTTCTCCACGTAGCGTTCTTACCTTTTCGATAATAAAAAAAGTATTGGGTTGGCAATTAAGTAATTGCGGATTTTTTTTAGAAAATCAAAGACAATTTTTTCACGGAATTAAATAACTTTATTCTGGAATGTGTTGCCCATTTTGATCAATGACTTTTGCCATCTTTCAGGCAGCATCATAATCCCACGTTCATAAAACTTGTGGTTTTTATTAGCAAAAAACTGAATCAGGTACGATTTGATATCATCATCATTATTGAAATTTTTACCATTCAAGGAGTTTTGTAAAGATCGAAACAAAAAGTAATCAGATGCAAAGTCAGGACTATATAGTGGATGTGGCAAAACATCCCAACCAAGCTCCAATAATTTTTGCCGAGTGACCAAAGATGTGTGTGGCCTTGCATCGTCATGATGGAATACAATATCTTTTCGATTTGTCAATTCGGGCCGCTTTTCTTCAACTGCATTGTTTAATTTCGTTAGTTGTTCAATGTAGACAACAGAATTGATCGTTCGGTTGGGTGGTAAGAGTTCAAAATAGACAATTCCTTTGTAATCCCACCAAACTGATAACAAAACCTTCTTTCGATGAATACCAGCTTTTGATGTTGTTCGAGCTGGTTCACGTGGCCTGCTCCACGATCTTTTCCGCTTGATATTGTTGTAAACAACCCATTTTTCATCGCCAATTATCAGTCGTTTTAAAAATGGATCATTTTCATTACGTTTCTTTAGCAAATCGCAGCTGTTAATGCGTTGCGTTAAATGCTTTTCTTTCAGTTCGTGAGAAACCCATGTTTCGAGTTTTTGAACATAGCCAAGTTGTTTTAAGTGGTTTTCAATACATGTATGTGATACATGAAGCTTCTCTGCAATCTCACGAGTTGTACTGTGATGATCCGAATCGATTACGAGTGATCATATCGATGAGTAAAATCCGCAATTACTTAGTTGCCAACCCAATATAATATATGAAAAATGCTTCTTTCGGTCTCACATCTTTGTTTATCACGCGCGAGAAACACACAAGAACGAAATAATCTTTCCTTGTATAAATAAACGACAAGAAAATGCCAACTCTCGAGATACAATAATAACAACGTGGTTCAGAGTGAAGTTGGCTAACGTTGGATAAACGTTCGACTAGCGACACTCGCGTGAAGAAACGGAACTACTCTTCCTGACAAAGGCATTCGAGACACGCGATACCCGTGATCCTTAAAATTTCGTACAACGAATATCGAATAATACAATCGATGAAAATTTAATTTTAATCGAGGATAACGAAATTGTTCCTTTCCTTATTTAATTCCTTCGAAAATTATCTCGTCGTACGAAAGTGCGGCGTTACGAATCCCGCGATATTCGCGAGATAATTTTAGTATTTATTATTAGATATTCGTCGGAGTATTGCGGCGCCTTGCGAGTTCCAACTTTCGCCGCAATTTCGGATGATCCCGAATGGTTAGTTACGAGGTTTTGTAACGAGTTGCGCCGGCGAGAGTTTTGTATAATAAAACTCGAGGCAAAATTAGCCTCGTCGAAGGTGGAGAAAAGGGGGGAGTTTTTTAATTAGGATCCCATCGGGGGACGACCCCCCTCGACCTCGTTAATAGATTCTTCCTATCTCTCCCACTTTCTCTCCCGAACTTTGGAACGCGATAACAAAGCCGCGAAACCGGGAGAAAACCGTCTTCAAATTTGCATAGAGACAGTTACTCGCTTGAACAACTGACGTGTCGTGTTTAAAAACTCCAACTTCTTTTCCCTTCATCCCTTCGATTTTAAGTCTCGCGATCTTAAAATTGTTGTGTATGTTCTCGGAGGGGAGAAATTTTAAAAAAAAATCGTAGGAAGCGTCTTATCGCTGCCTCGAGTGTTCTCCTCGATGACGGTGTATCGATAGGGATTAAGCAGCAAGGAAGTTGTATCGTTGCTGCTCTTCTGACGCTGTCGCGAAGACGTACATGCTAAGTGGATAATGCCTCGACAATGGCGGTGAATGTAATTTAGTATCGTATTACGTGCACACACTTGGCGACGTCACGAGTGCGCGCCATCATTGAGAGAGAGGGTGAGAAGAGGGTGCGAACGGGTGCATCGATAATTTCACCCAGAAAATTGGGAACAGACGATTCCCTCTTGATTTTCTTCGTCTTATATTTTACATCTTTTGCAAAAACTTTTATTTCAAAAAATAGACTCATCGACGTAGATATCCTTTCATAGATGATACTCTTTCGAACTGGCCATGCTGTTCAGATCATCGAACGAATTGGGAACAGACGATTCCCTCTTGATTTTCTTCATCTTATATTTTACACCTTTTGCAAAAACTTTTATTTCAAAAAATAGACTCATCAAGATAGGTCTGTAAATATCCTCTCATAGATGATATTCTTTCGAACTGGCCATGTTGCTCAGATCATCGAACGAATTTTTTCCATCGTTCCATCGATCAATATTGATCCAGGGATCGAGGATTTCGAGGGGGGGAGGGCAAATGGTACGGGCAAATGAGTTCCCAAAGTCAAAGATTCGGCATCAGCCAACCAGAAATAACCGGGCGAACAGACAACGGGGGCGGCTTGGAACAAAATTCCATGTTGTTCAATTTGTTAACACTTTAAAGAGCACGGCCAGATCCCTTTGGTCGGCTTACAACCGTCAATAATGCAGCGCGCGAGAACGAGCGGATTTTTGCGCGGGAATATCGCGCGATTCCATTTGGAAAACGTTTAATCTTTAACTCTCGTTTTAAATCTCGTTTCAAATCATGGCCAGATCAAGTTTTTAAACGGGTTACACTAGGCGCTAAACCTACGAATAATAATTCTTTTCGTTCCTTTCCTGATTACGTAAAGGGTGTCCCAAAATTAAAGGGCAAGATTTGAATTTGCCGCCATTTTTGCATCAAGTTGTTGGCAAGCCTGAAAAAAAGAACAGGTTGACAGCTGAGAGTTTAGGATTAATAAAAATGGAGCGTTATACAACAACGTGTCTTCATTATTGAACGATATTTTAAAAATAATGAAAGTTTGGGTATGAAGCACATTTTCACCTCGATGGCTTTGTTGATCGCCAAAATTGCCGTGTTTGGGGTTCGGAAAACCCACGTGCGATTTGCGAAAAATAAACGCACTCACAACGTGTCACTGTTTAGTGCGAATTTTGGCCAGGAGGCGTCATCGGACCGTACTTTTTCGAGAACGAGGCTGGTCAAGCAGCAACTGTTAATGGTGCTCGATATCGCGACACGATAACGCAGTTCTTTCTGCCGAAATTGGATGATATTGATGTAGCCGATATGTGGTTTCAACAAGACGATGCCACATGCCATACAGCCGATAAAACGATTCAATTACCGCACGAGACATTTCCTGATCGTGTACTCTCTCGTTTCGGTGATCAGAATTGGCCCCCTAGATCGTGTGATTTAACACCATTAGATTTCTTCTTATGGGGTTATTTGAAATCAAAGGTCTATGTCGACAATCCCACAACCTCACGTGCATTACAAGAAGAAATTAAACCCTGCATCGACGAAATTCAGCAGACAATTATGCAGAAAGGTGATGAAAAATTTGGACGAAAGGGTGCGTATGTGCCTGATGTGTTATTCCATAAATAACTCTATCCTATGTACTTTATGATTCGCTTAAAAAATAAATACCTAAAGAAATTCTCTTTTATATTTAATTCAAATCTTGCGTTAATTTTGGGACACCCTTTATATATATATATACATATCTTATTCCATAAATAACTCTATCCCGTGTATTTTATGATTCACTTAAAAAATAAATACTTAAAGACTAAAAACTCTCTTTTATATTTAATTCAAATCTTGCGTTAATTTTGGGACACTCTTTATATATATATACATACATACATACATATATATATATACATATGTTATTGCATAAATAACTCTATCCTGTGTACTTTATGATTCCCTTAAAAAATAAATATCTAAAGACTAAAAACTCTCTTTTATATTTAATTCAAATCTTGCGTTAATTTTGGGACATCCTTTATATATATACGCTTGCTCTTCCCTTGCAAATCGCTAGAGTTGAGAATCACTGTAGAGAACCGAGTATCCTCAGAATGAACACGCGAATTAGAATTGAAGAAATTAAGAAATGGAACGAACCCGTTTTAAATTACTCAAAAAAAAAATCAACAATCAAAAACTTGCTCTGAAACTGAAATAATCCCATTGTATTTTCCCATTGTATGTAATGCAATCTTTCCCCCCTGGAAATAGCCCCCTGCACAGGAATCTAAATCCCGTTTGGAAATGAAGGATAGAGTTGGAAACGTATAGAGATGGGGAAAAAAAAAAAAAAAAAAAAAAAAAAGGAGAGAAACGCTCGCGTAATCGGACCAATCAGCCGATAGATCCGGACAATTGCGAAAGTTTCGCCTGATATTTATCACAGGGAGCACAACACAACTAGAGAGAGGGGAGGGGAGGGAAGGGAGGAACGGTATGCGAACCGGTCATTTTTCGCCCGAAAAACAAACGGTGGAAATTCGGATCCGGAGGGGGGGAGGGAGGGAGGGAGGGAGGGCGGAGGCAGAGAATCGATTCCGCAGTTGTATCGTGCATATTTGCGCGTTGCGCCGCGCGAAACTATTCGAATTATTTCGATTCCGCGTACGGAGTGCCTTTGTAACGCGATAGGTTGGCGGCGTTACAGCGCCGCTTGCGGCCACGGCATCGAGTTACCGAATTCTGGAAACGCGTGTGTACGCCGCGTCCCCTCCTCCCCATTCCTCCCCTCTCCCAGTTGCTGCGGTCCCCTCTATTGGCAAAATAAAATCTCGCAGCTAAATTTTCCACGCTGAGAAAAGTGTGAAGGAACACGAAGAAGAGAGAGAGAGTATTTTCCGTTCCATTGTGAGATTAGCATTGATGTTAACATGATTGCTATTGATCGAGTGTAATTTGTTAATTAAGGAGGTTAGAATTGGTAATAGGAATTTATATCGAATGCAGAATTATATTGAAAATATTACGAGTATTATACGTTCCAAGTATTATATTTATTTTCAAAACGCGTGTAGTGTCTTCTAAAGGAAGAGAGAGTAAATCAAACGAGTGACGTAATAATAGTACTATGTGGTTGCTCGACGCCAGGCGCCCAACTTTCGCTACTTCAAAGTTTGTATTACTAAAGTAAAAAAATAAAAATTACATTAATTATAACCGGACAAAAAATATTGTTTTTCAATTGCCGTTATTTCTATCTGACAAACTTGATCTAAATTCTAAATTCTAACTTATAAATATAATTATTGTATTACACGGTTAGGTAAAGTCGTGTCAGGAACGAATCGGGGAGGCGACTTATGCGACTTAACACGCGACTTCTTCGCGAGTTTATCAGATACGATTGTTCACGATAACGATAAGTGTTAAAACGTTTAGAATCTCGTTCTTAAAACACGAAAAGTTCCTCGCGCTGGTGGGGAGGGGGAATTCGAGGAATTGAATAATCGCCAAGAATAGTTGGTGCGCGCTCCATTGCGCCTTACTCTAAATCATTTCAGCAACAATTTCCCTCGAAGGATATAATCGTGCTGCATTTCGCCCCGAGTGAGAGAGAGGGGAGGAAGGGAGTAGAGAGAGAGAGAGAGAGAGATAGAGTTCGATTGGAACGGTGCACGCAGCCGTGCAAATTATTGCGTATCTCTGCATTAAATGCTTCGCGAATTTCGCTTTACGGATTAAAATTAAAAATAATTCGCCCCTTATTTCAGCAACGTATCCTTTTCATACGATATCCTTTTCTTCCTTCTCCCCTTTTCCTCGATACGTCATCGATACGTTATTATTTTTAATTTCTTTTTTTTTTCATAAATAATTCAATATTTACAATTTTAATAAATTCGTATCGCATCGTTTGATAATTTTTCTCTTTTTGATGAAATAAATTTGTAAAAGAAGAACGAAATTAATTCTGCCGACCGTTCATCATTATTGAAGCAATTATGCATTTGAAATATCGTTTCTTTATTAACAATCGATGCGCATCAATTGTTGGAAAGTAGCTCGGTTCGACGAGTTTCCATCGGGATTTCATCGGGCTCCTTCGCCATTCCCTGGTAAAATATTCCTGTTTATTGTAAATCGTGGGAGGCAGGAAGGAAGGTAATGCATAAGCCGCATCGATACAATATCGAGATAGAGTTCAACCATCCGGAATGCTGCTCCGGGCAGGAAACCCAGCGAATTATGTATCGAACGTGCGAGATTCTCGCGAGCACGGCAATCACTTTTCCACAATGTTACCAACTGCATACAATACGTACTGCAACAGTACGTAAACCACCACTCTGCTCCTCCAAGAATCTCAATTATCCATCACTTTCTCGTAATTTCAATTTCAAAAATTCACTTAATTAATTTCATCCTTCACAAAATTAAAACTAAACATTTGTGATTAAAAATTTTATCTTATCTTTTTTCGCAAATTTTAAATTTTTAACTCTACATAAAATATATTTGAAGAAAGTTGCTTGGAGTGAAAAGAATTGAACGCTTATTCCTCCATAATTAAATCTATATTTTTTTGTAAATCGTTACTTTCAACTTTTATGCATCGATAAGTATATAAATAATATATAAATAAATATAAATAATTGAGAAAATTTGGCACGGCAATCACTTTTTCACAATGTTACCAACTGCAACAGTACGTAAACCACCACTCTGCTCCTCCAAGAATCTCAATTATCCATCACTTTCTCGTAATTTCAATTTCAAAAATTCACTTAATTAATTTCATCCTTCACAAAATTAAAACTAAACATTTGTGATTAAAAATTTTATCTTATCTTTTTTCGCAAATTTTAAATTTTTAACTCTACATAAAATATATTTGAAGAAAGTTGCTTGGAGTGAAAAGAATTGAACGCTTATTCCTCCATAATTAAATCTATATTTTTTTGTAAATCGTTACTTTCAACTTTTATGCATCGATATATATAAATATATAAATAATATATAAATAATTATAAATAATTGAGGAAATTTGTTGAATAATATAAATAGATCATTTGCGACAATTTTTATATTGTAGCGTGATGATGACTTGATGAAAATTAAAAATTAGTATCCCTTAAGAGAAGGTAGAAAGCTCGAATCGCATCAACTTGGCGGAAAAGCGGAATGTCTGGCCGGTTGGTTGATCGACGTGGTTCAACATTCCGTTTCGTATCCGGATCCCGAAACTTTCGATAACATCGTAAACTCCCGTGCAAAAGTTTGCACGATGGAGTCCCTAGAAGTCAGAGATTCACGATTCTGTTACTGGATTATTTCTTCCCGCGAGTTTCCCTCCCCCGATAACGCCCTCCACCCCCCTGTACCTTTGCTCCTTCAAGCAAAACGCCACTCTCCGTTTCTCCCCCCTTTTTTGACAAATTCAGATCGGCCAAGCCGTTGGAAAAAGTTGGAATACAAATTTATCGGCCTTGAAAGAGGAGATAATCTTCTCCTTCGAGGGTCAATGAATTTCTCTTCCCTGAAATTAGAGATCTTTTTTTTTAAGAGGAGAGGTTTTGCTCGAGAATTATCATTATTTGTATTATTTATTATTAGTTAAAAATAAGAATAGGCCAAATGCAGGAGAAAAAACTGTGAATTCCACGAAGTTACAAAAAGTTGAAATATTATTAATTTCGATTCGAAAATTTCGTTGGCGAAATATTTAAAAGATCGATAACAATTCCTTAATTTAAATCGAATCAAAAAATTATATCGATCTCTGGAAATAAAATTTCTCGAAAATAAATTTTCACGAGAAAATAATTTCGATTTAAAAATTGAATTACTTTCGTATCTTCGATCATTGAGAGGGGGGAGTTAATTTCTTTTTTTCCACTTGTTTTCATCGCCCGAATCGGGCCCATCAAGGCGAGGATCGGTCGCGATAACTGTGGCCTTTACTCGCTCGCTTAAAATTTAATTCGAGCACAAGGCCGAGGCTTTGTGGTGGTTCACCAGCCGTGATTGGCTGCCACCTAAGTTTAAGCTCGCTGGCTTTAGCCACGTGTCGGGGAACATGTGTGCGCGCGCTCCGCGTAATCCAACTCAAACGATCGTGCACACTCGTTTCAGGATAGATTCGACGGCTTCCACGGATTAACCGGTCAAAATGGAGAAGATTTACCAGAAATGAAGTTTTTCGAGAAGACTCGACTCGTTTTTCGAGATGTTTCGCGTTAAATTCGTGAAACGAGTTTGTATATGTATATGATGAAATATTTTAAAAATGTTTTTAAAAACTTGCGTTTCACGAAGGGTCGGAAAGTTGGAAAGTTGGTAGAATTTAATTGGTTTAACATTTTTCAAAGATTTTTCCGATTATCCTTGCAACAGGATTATAATTCCGGATCGGATTGAACGTTTTTAACAATTTTATTCGATTAATAATAGCGATTTCATTAAAACTTGACCGAGATAAATGCGATAAATGAATCGTTAATAATTGATTGTGAATAATTTGACTCGAATCTGGTAAACGTTGTTGACGAAATTGCAATATAATTATCGACGACATATGTACATTATTTTATAACATCACTGATCAATTAATATTTACCGGAATTAAGTTCAAAGCGTAATCCACGACAGATTGCTACGTATAATTATATTTGAACGTTTTGTCCCCTCTCCCCTATATCCCCTCCCCCCTCCTGCGAATAATACCGCGAAATAATTATCTATAGCTACGTAAACAGTATTCGCGGCGGGGGGGAAAGAGATTTGCAAAGATAAATATCCCATTTAATATTGAATTACGTCGAATACGATTGATCAACGAGTCCGAATTTTCCCTAATTCCTCGTTAATTCTAAATTTTAATTTAAACAAAAAATCTCTCGTATCTAATATAATAGAGAGTGTGATTTGAAACTATAACGATCCCAATATAATATAGGGTGTCCCAAAATTAACGCAAGATTTGAATTTGCCGCCATTTTTGCAAGTTGTTGGCAAGCCTGAACAAAGAACTGTTTGACAGCTGAGAGTTTAGGGTTAATAGAAATGGAGCGTTATACAACAACGTGTCTTCGTTATTGAACGATATTTTAAAAATAATGAAAGTTTGGGTGTGAAACACATTTTCACCTCGATGGCTTTGTTGATCGCCAAAATTGTCGTGTTTGGGGTTCGGAGAAGCCACGTGTGATTAGCGAGAAACAAACGCACCCACAACGTGTCACTGTTTGGTGCGGATTTTGGCCAGGAGGCGTCATCGGACCGTACTTTTTCGAGAACGAGGCTGGTCAAGCAGCAACCGTTAATGGTGCTCGATATCGCGACACGATAACGCAGTTCTTTCTGCCGAAATTGGATGATATTGACGTGGCCGATATGTGGTTTCAACAAGACGATGCCACGTGCCATACAGCCGATGAAACGATTCAATCACCGCACGAGACATTTCCTGGTCGTGTACTCTCTCGTTTCGGTGATCAGAATTGGCCTCCTAGATCGTGCGATTTAACACCATTAGATTTCTTCTTATGGGGTTATTCGAAGTGAAAGGTCTACGTCGACAATCCCACAACCACACGTGCATTAAAAGAGGAAATTAAACGCTGCATCAACGAAATTCAACCACAATTATATATAAAAAATAAATATCTAAAAACTCTCTTCTATATTTAATTCAAATCTTGCGTTAATTTTGGGACACCCTTTATATCCTAATAGAATATCTTGCCTGATAGAAACCGAGGATAAACGAAAAATACAATAAGAAGAAAAATAAACTTAGCATAATTACAGTACATAGTACCGCTCATAGACCGAGGAAATAAAACGTTGATATATAATAACAGAGTCTAGGATGGACCAAGAGAACAACTCCAAGAATGGACGAACGAAATAAAGATAAAATGTTACTGCTGGTCCGACCAAGACCAAGTATACCGACGATAAAACGTTGGCATAACAATAAGGTAGAGGAAGAACTAAAACATTACTCTCCTCCCCTCCTCCCCTTAAAAGAGTGGCAGCTTTGTCCTTTCGTACGCAGGGGTCACACGCGTAGGATCGCAACGAAAGCGTGGAAAAAAGCGTGGGGTCGGCCCACGTGGTGGAAGAAGCGATCGTGTACGATAATTCCGTGGCCGTTAGCCGCAGCCCGCCGCGCGTGTACGCGTCGCGACGCCCTCGTGGGCGTCGTTAACGGGGACCACTACCACCACCACCACTGTCACGGAGTGGCGTGCGTATTTACGCAAGCGGAGGAATCAATAAACCATGTCCGAGAACGAGATGGTGGCGGGCGGCCGTTCGACAGGAAGGGGGTGAAACTCACCCCTTGCACGCCATCCGGCTATTAGACAATACAAACAGCCGGCTGCCGTTGATCGTGTCCGCCTAACAACGCGTCCAACGTTTTCCTTTTTTTCTCTTTCTTTCTTTCTTTCTTCCTTCCCCCTCCTCCGTTTATCGTGTCGTGGGAAGAGGCTTTATGTTTATCGCGGTGAGAAGGGAAATTTCGAATATCACGAGTGTTTGCGATATTCTCGAAGAGGAAGAGGGAAGGGAAATTTATTTTCCAGGGATTTTTATTTTTCCCTCGTTGGACGATCTTTCGATCATGCTAGAATAATAATAGGAGCTATCTATTACGATTTTGTAGATGAATTTTGGAAATGATATTGGATATATTTATAATCCTTGTCTCTCGATAATAAAGAAATAATAATGGCGTGGCAAAATCGTTCGTTCGATTCTGAATCTGATGAAGATCGTCTACGAGAAGATAGCTTCGATCCACGGGTAAATTTTAAATGTATAATTAATCCCTGATCACCCTATTGATCGGACGAATCGTTCTGGATATGCTGGATAATTAAAGAGGCGAGAAATTAAAATTATTTCATAGATCGATTATTCATTCAACCTTCGGATGAGACCTAAAATTTTTCAGCGGACCGCCCTGTATAACAATCGACTCGCTCTCGAGCGAACCGTCGCTGCTCGTCAATTATAACTCATTCATCGTAACTCTCCGGAATTTCTGCTTCACGCTCGATCGGATCGTTGTTAATAAGTTGCGCGCGGAAATGGGGAGAGAGAGAGAGAGAGAGAGAGAGAGAGGGGAAAAAAGGAGAAAGGAAGAGGAGGAGGGAAAGGGGGGAGGGGGTGAGAATGGGTTTAAGGAACCAAGTCTCATAGACTTGGTTCCTCCGTGGCGCGTTATTAATCCACGTGCCTCGAATCTCAACCCCGTCAGAATTATCGAGTGGCCGTGACTTTAACGGAATCTCTCGTTAAAATGGGAATACTCGACTTGACATGGCCGATTTCTCTTAACGCCGGAGATAAATACGCTTCGTCTGTCGCGCCCATTATGGCGATGAAAAGAGAGAAAAAAAAAAGGAGAGAAAGAAAGAAAGAAAGAAAGAAAGGAGCAATGGAGTTGGTCCAGAAGGGAATATTATAATTAATATAGTTGTAGTTCTTTTTTTTTTCTCTCCCTATTTTTTTCTTCGTATCCATCGATTTTCTTGAGATTTTAATTTTTCCAATTTTTTCAAATTTTGTTTCGAAATTTTTCGATTTTTTTTTTTTAGAAAGTAGGTTAGTTGTGCATTTTCGATTTGGAATATTTACAAATTTTTAATTCCCGTGGAATTTTTCAAACTTTATAGCAGCACTTTTCGTTCTGCGGACAATTTGATTTTTTTTTCTTACGTTTTTGAGCTATTAAATCGTTTAAACCTATCAAAAGTTATATTATAATTATAATTAATATAATTGTAGTTCTTTTTTTTTCTCTCTCTCCCCCTATTTTTCTCTTCGTATCCATCGATTTTCTTGAGATTTTAATTTTTCCAATTTTTTTCAAATTTCGTTTCGAAATTTTTCGATTTTTTTTTTAGAAAATAGGCATTTTCAATTTGGAATTTACAAATTTTTAATTCCCATGGAATTTTTCAAAAGCAGCACTTTTCATTCTGCGGACAATTTGATTCTTTTTTTCCTTTTTCTTACGTTTTTTAGCTATTAAATCGTTTAAGCTTATCAAACATTATATTATGATTATAATTAATACAGTTGTAGTTCTTTTTTTCTCTCTCTCTCCCCCTATTTTTCTCTTCGTATCCATCGATTTCCTTGAGATTTTATTTTTCAAATTTCCTACGATTTCGTTTCGAAATTTTTCGATTTTTCTTTTTTTAGAAAGTAGGTTAGATGTGCATTTTCGATTTGGAATATTTACAAATTTTTAATTCCCGTGGAATTTTTCAAACTTTATAGCAGCACTTTTCGTTCAGTGGACAATTTGATTCTTTTTTTTTTTTTTTGCACGTTTTTTAGCTATTAAATTGTTTAAGCCTATCAAAAGTTATATTATAATCATAATTAATATGTTGTAGTTCTTTTTTTCTCTCTCTCTCTCCTATTTTTCTTTTCGTATCCATCGATTTTCTTGAGATTTTATTTTTCAAATTTCCTACAATTTCGTTTCGAAATTTTTCGATTTTTCTTTTTTTTTTTAGAAAGTAGGTTAGATGTGCATTTTCGATTTGGAATATTTACAAATTTTTAATTCCCGTGGAATTTTTCAAACTTTATAGCAGCATTTTTCGTTTTGCGGACAATTTGATTCTTTTTTTTTTTTTTTTCACGTTTTTTAGCTATTAAATCGTTTAAGCCTATCAAAAGTTGTTGCACGTCGAACATTTTTTTTTTTTGGAATTTTCGTTTTTTAAATTCTTTCATTATTCAAAATTGCTTTATTTCTCGATATTTTTCCAATTTTCCTTTTTTCCCTTTTCTTCGCTGTCGCTCGAATGCTCGAATGCTCGTTTCGTTTATTCGAATATTTTGTTCCCGGGATCGCGCGACTAATTATAAACGAACGTAAATAAAAATTGGGAATCGAGAAGCGTAAAAACGTAAAAAAAATCAACGACAATTTTTTCCCAACGGGGAAAGAAAAGCGTTGCCGTTGGTTAACACAAACGTTCCTCGTTCCCGAAACTGCGATGAATTATTTTTTAAACGCATTACGAAATTACACAGCCCCGAGATTTATTAAGAGATTCGTGGGCACGAAATGCATTTTACGGGACCATGAATTACCTATCGAAACCTCGTTCGATGATATAAAACGATGATCGAAATCGAGCTCTCACTTTTCGAAACATTTTCGTCTTTTCATCTTTACGAGCATCCACGTAAAAAAGAAAAAAGTCAAACAAGAAGTTAAGAGGGAGATTTAAAAAAAAAACGACCCCCCTTCCCCCCCATCTCGTAATCTCACGATCGAACGCACGCGTTCTTGGGTAACGGCGTTAATGGGAATTTTTGTTCAAAGGGAAACTTTTCGAAATAACTTGCCGCAAAACTGTGAAACAAATTGTCAAGCTTATCTGTAAACCCATCAAAAAATTGTTTCGAAAGGATTACGATGGCGAACAAAAATAAATCCTGAATGGAGGGGGAGGGAGGAAGGGAAGGGAGAGGAAGGGGGTAGGATCGTATGCGTACGCAAAGAGGACGAGGCGTTTTTTCATCGGGCAATTTTCGTGCCACGGGCTACTCTTGCCCGTGGTTATCTTGCCTGTCGATAACGCCGTTGTCATTACTCGTAGATTGCAGCGGGGGAAGGACAGGGAATGAGCTGTCTCAGCGCGATCCTGGTGATTTATTTATGCGATCGTATCGAGAGAGAGAAAAAAAAAAAAGAAAAAACACGGGGACGCTCGTTTCCCGTCCGTTCACCCCTTCTGCAAATAATTTATCGCGGATTATTTATCGCATTATATGCTTCCTCCACTCTCTCTCTTTTCTTCCACCTTTAAAATTTACCATCACCTTAAAAATAATAATAAATCCATCCGGTTAAATTCTGTTTCCTCCATCGATCTCCCTCGTCGTGACACGCGAAACAGAGGTTTCTGGGTCAAATGGAGGACGGTTTCGAAGATTTTAAACGACTTTAAAATTATTTATTAGGTCTATTAATAACGACGACGATTTATTATGTACGAAGAAATTCGCGTCTAATGAATATTTGTCTTGTGAATATTTGTGAATATAGAAGGAACAGTATACTTTGTTCTGTAAACTGTTCTGTAATAATAAATAATAAAAATTTTCAGAAGAATTTCACACGCGTGAAATTAATATTCGGATTGGGTTCCACACACATACACACACATCCCTTACGTTCGTTTCTTTTTCAATTACGGTATCACTTTCGATTCGAGACCGTCGGGATTCACTTACAGCCACTGTGTGTCCGCCGATGGAACTTCCGTGTAATTGGAGTGGTTCCCCGGCGAAACTTCGCTGAAACATTTAATCAACATTCTCATCAACCCCCCCTCTTGCCCCTTCTCCCCCCTCCCCCCTTCCGGCACGACAGCACGAGAGAACGTGTTCCCGTAATAACCTATGGATAAAATTCTTGCCAACTCATCTTTCCCTCCGTGTTAAGAGAGGATGCGCCTCCTCCTCCTCCTTCTACCGTTTTATCCCCGCAAATTAACCTTTATACGAATACGATTTTACATCGAGGCGAGATCGATCGATCGATCATCGAACAAATCGAACAACATCATTCTTTCTCTCTCTCTCTCTCTCTTTGTCTCTGTCTTTTCTTAATTCTTTAATTATTGGAATTCAGATAATACGATTCGTTTATTCTGATTATTCTGATTATGTTTTTTGGATTGGTTTTTAGGATTTTTAGGGAGGGATGAAGAAAGACACGATATCTTTTCCAATTGTATGTTTCAGATTTTTATTGTAACGAGGGAAGCTTTCATCTTTTTTGTAATAATGTTTAAAAAAGAAGTTTGGAATTAAATTGCTACGCGTTTAAAAAATAAATATAGTTTGAGTTAATATTTATAGTTGTCTCCAGAGAATTTTAAATTGGATAAAAATTAGGAAACGAATTTTCTCTGATTCGAGTAGATATTTTAATATTAAAATTCATTGATATACTCACATCATTTTGGTCATTGTTACGTTTAAAATTTAGGCCAAGTGCCTATTGCGATATCGTTTTGCAGTAAAGAAGAAAATTTTAATAATATAATCGAATTTATGTAATATAATTATATATAATCATATTAATTTTGTGTGAATATAGGAATTATATATATGAATATAAATATCGTTTCTGTGTCGTATCGTCGACGAGATACGTCATTATTCTAATTAATTTTCAAGAAGATTTTCAAGAAGATTATTTAATACATTTAAATAGATGATTTTTCTTCTCCTCGATGATTTAACTTTATTAGGTTTTAACAACGTAGATCAATGTATCGCACTTTCAATCCTCTTACAATCCATTGCTTACATCAGATATCACGTCTACTATTTCTTCTTCTATCGCGTGTCTTAACTGATTCTTGGCTGGAGAGGAAAGACGAGTTGAAATCGATAAGAATTATCGCTCAAGTGTATCGAACAACATCGATTAATAGATCTAATAAGTCGAACAATGTGTAAGGAGTTCTCTTTCCTACAATTCTTTAGATTATCTATTCTTCTTTGGCTAGAATAAAGAAAGAGACGATGTTACAGGATGTTAATAAATTGAAGAATATTGATAGATTGAAAAGTATTGATAGATTTAATAAATTACTTATCGCATTTCGTGGGATCTTTCATCTAGACACTATTTCAATTATTTTTGTCAATTAATTTTTAAATGGAAAGGGAAGTGTGAAACGATAAAAATTATCATTGGAGGGTGTTAAATGATTAAATAAATTAATCACATAGATAATTAATAGAGTTCTCCTTTTTTTTCTTCTTCCATTTAGATCAGACAATATTTGAATTGTGTTTCTCAATTAATTTTGACTAGAAAGAAAATGATATAAATTATTGGAGGACGTTAAATGATCGATGAATTAAATAAATTAATCACATAGATAATTAATAGAGTTCTCCTTTTTTTTTTCCTCCATTTAGATCAGACAATATTTGAATTGTGTTTCTCAATTAATTTTGAAAACTGGAAAAAAAATGCAAAATGATAAAAATTATCATTAGAGGATGTTGAAGAATAGTAAATGATTGATGGATTACATAAATTAATCACATAGATAATTAATAGAGTTCTTCTTTATTTAGTTCAGACACTATTTCAATTGTGTTTCTCAATTAATTTTGACTAAAAAGAAAAATGCAAAATAAAAATTATCATTAGAGAATGTTGAACAACATCAGTGAACAGTCATTAAATTAAATAAATTAATCATCATCTATAGTAAAGTCCTCCTTTTTTTCTTCCTCCATTCAGATCAAACATTATATTAATACTATTTCAATTGTGTCTCTCAATTAATTTTGAAAATTGAAAATAAAAATGCAGGATGATAAAAATTATTCATTAATAATTCATTAGAGAATGTTAGTGAATATCAGTGAACGATCGATAGATTAAATAAATAAATCCATATAGATCCATATAGATAATTAATAGAGTTCTTCTTTTCTTCTTCTTCCATTTAGATTAGACACTAGACTTTCAATTGTGTTTCTCAATTTATTTTGACTGGAAAGAAGAGGGGAAAATGATAAAAATTATCATTGGAGTGTGTTAAACAATCGATAGATTAAATAAATTAACATCACGTATAATAAAATCTTCTTTTCTTCTTCCTCCATTCAAATCAGACACTATTTCAATCGTATTTCTCAATTAATTTTGAAAATTGGAAAAAAAGTGCAAAATGATAAAAATTATTATTGGATGATGTTAAACTATATCAATTATGTTTCTAAATTAATTTTGACTGGAAAAACAAATGATAAAAATGATAAAAATCATTGGAGGATGTTGAACTACATCAACTATTTCAATTCTGTGTTTCTCAATTAATTTTGACTGGAAAGAAAAGTATAAAATAAAAATTATCATTAGAGAATATTAAATTATTTCAATTGTGTTTCTCAATTAATTTTACTGAAAAGAAAGAAGAATATAAAATGATAATTTTTATTGGAGGATGTTAAATCGATGAATTAAATAAATTAATAATCACATAGATAATTAATAGATTTCTCCTTTTCTTCTTCCTCCATCAAATCAAATCAAATTCTTCCCCATTCAAATCAAACACTATTTCAATCGTGTTTCTCAATTAATCTTGAAAACTGGAAAGAAAAGTGCAAAACGATAAAAATTATCATCGAAGGATGTTAAACTACGCCGACACTATTCCAATCGTGTTTCCCAATTGATTCTCGGGGTGAACAGGGAGAGGTACAAGCCGATAACAATCATCATTGGGAGGATATCGAACTCGTAAAAGTCGTCGCTTCGACGACGCCACGTTTGATACGGTACAAACGTTGCATCAAGCTCTAAGGGACTGCTGGCGCAAAACTCTTGGGATCATCGAGAAACAATAAAGCGTCCGAATAGCCGTGGCAATAATCCCGGAAGTTGTAGAAATCGATCCTAACAGCGGGTCGCAGCTGCCAGATCGGAAAGCGTTTATGGGCTAACGAGTTGGATTTTTCTACTATCCCCCCTCCCCTCCCCTTTCTTCTTGAAATTGAACTTCCTCTCGACTCTGTCCGCCCATGTAAATAATATCGAAACGTTGATCTTCTTGATACTTTTAATTTTGTCATCTTGTTTTATAAATAATGGAAAAAAAGAAAAAGAGAAGAACTTTAATATAATCTTCCCTTTCAAGATTTATATTCTGTATAATCTTGATATTCATTTGGACATCTTCGTAGACTTTTCAACGATATTTCTCTCTTTCTCTTTCTTTCTTTCTTTTTTTTTTATCGCTTCTTAAATATTTTGAAGAAGGTTAATTCGATTCGCTTAAACACTCGAGTTCAAATATCTCAACCAGAAATGATGATAATTAAATCAATAACTGAGAGTGATTTATAAACTTCTTCGCGTAATTATGAATATAAATGTACACGTCGATCGAAATTCGTACAGAAGAATTTTAGATTCTCTCGAGTGTCATCGTGATGGTTTAAAATATTCGAGGGGTCAAATTTTTTCACGAGCTATCGTAGCCACGATATTCGAGAATTCGTGCAAAAATTCGTCGGCCTTTCCGTAAAAAAAAAAAAAAAAGAAAGAAAGAAAGAAAAAAGAAAACGGGTGAAACATCGAAAAAGGGGGAAGGAGAAAAGTTGGGTCGAGCACGGCGACAAAAGCGGCTCGAATCCATTCGCGGCCGTTTGTGGTTCGCGAGCTGAAGGGCAGAGAGCGCTCCCTCCGCTTCCGGTGTGCGCGATAGTTGCTCGAAATGCGATCACGGGCGGGCGAAACCGCTCTCTCGGATACCGTGTTCGCGGCTTCGTTGACATGCATACAAACTTGGACAACTTTCGAATTGCAGATCGGCCGCTTGTACGGGGCGGAGTAGAAAACTTCCAAACAGAGTGTTCTTCGATTGGGCCAGCTCAAAGGGCTGGGCTCTCTACATTCTTCGAAGCCAAGAGTGGTTGCTTTCTCGTTTCGAAGGATTAATCGTTGGAAAATTCTGTTAAAGAAATTTAAAATTTTTCAAAATTTAATTTTTTCGAATCCTTTTTCGAACAAAATTTTTAATATTCATCAAATATTTGGTACTGGTTATAGTTATTTCTTAGTAGAATTGGAAAGGTTAGGTTAGGAATATCTGTTTCGTTTCATTTATTCTTTTTTACTAAAAGGAAATTTTTAACAGCAATTTTTATTCTGTACAATGATAAATCTTCTGAAATGAAAGTCTAAGGGTCATTTTATAATAATTTGCATCTCTTATATTATAATTAGATAATAGATATTTATGAGATATTAAAAATCTACAGAAGGCACATGTTATAATTATTTAGCTTTTTATTTCAATTCCATTTCTGTAGTTTTATTTATAATCATTTAAATTTATCATTTAAGAATTGGAAGAATTAAATTAGGTTAGGTTAGGGATATCTGTTTCATTTCATTTATTCTTTTTTCCTAAAAGGAAATTTTTAACAGCAATTTTTCTGTACAATAATAAATCTTCTGAAATGAAAGTCTAAGAGTCATCTTTTAATGGATATTTATGCATTTATGGAAAATAATTAAAAATTTACAGAGTGCATATATTATAATTAGTTTTATTTCAATCCCATTTCTATAGTTTTATTTATAACCATTTAAATTTATCGTCAAAGTAGAAAGAATTAAATTAGGTTAGGTTAGGAATATCTGTTTCATTTATTTCTTTCTCCTAGAAGGAAATTTTTAACAGCAATTTTTCTGTACAATGATAAATCTTCTGAAATGAAAGTCTAAAGGTCATCTTTTAATGGATATTTATGTATTTATGGAAAATAATTAAAAATCTACAGAGTGCATATATTATAATTATTTTTATTTCAATCCCATTTCTACAGTTTTATTTATAATCATTTAAATTTATCGTCAAAGTAGAATTGAAAGAATTAAATTAGGTTAGGTTAGGTATATCTGTTTCGTTTCACTTATTTTTTCTCCTAGAAGGAAAAGAAAATTCTTGTTCCGTACAATGATAATTCTTCTGAAAAAACCCAAGTTCATTTGCAATCTTTTATAACACTTTCGAGACAATTTACCTCTCTTATATCATAATTAAACAATATTATGGATATTTATGGAAAATATAAATGTTAAAAAATCTACAGAATACACATGTTATAATTATTCCAAAGTGAAACAGATTTTTTTATTTCAATTCCATTTCTCTAATTTTGTAATGAATATAAATAATATGAATAAAGCTCGAAAATATTATTATTATCTTTAATCTCTTCATCGAGTTTTATAATAACCATTTTGTAATATTCTAAGTCAAATCTCCCGAAACATAAATTTCCAAGAAGAAAAGGCACGAATCTATCTATATATCGAAGACTGCGGACGGTATTCTCGGGAAGAACCGATTTATAAACGTCAAAGATCAACGTGCACACGTCTCCGTGCCCTCTTTTACGAACCATGAACCGAGACTCGAAGTGTACGAATAGAACTATCCGCGTATTTCGAAGCGTCTGAACCCGTCGATGCGTGCACGTTTCACGCATATATTTGTCTTTCGAGTCTGCCTTTATGCCCGCTCGCATTGATCTCGCGCTTTGAACCCATCCCGTGCTTAAATGACGACCGACTGTCGATAAACAGACGTCGATGCGTGTTAAGGGAACAAACGAATGGCAGGTTCCTCGGTGGAAGATAAAGTAATGGGAAAAGTTGCATTTGTTTCGAACAAATTCAAGGAAATTCTTTCTTCTGTGAGAAAATTTGAACGAATTTTTTCATAATCATTTCATTTTTTCCCTTCGAATTTTTGAAACGACTTCAACAGATCAATCATTCGTTTCATTTCATTTCGCGATGACACATGTTTATGTTTTATCAATAAAGAGAATGCAATGAATATAAATGTTTTTATATAGATTTAGGTTAGGTTAGGTTAGGTGATGAATTATAGTGATTTGTTAATATCAAAAAAAAACAAAATTAATATAAACTAATTTAATAATAAGTAATAATTGATGCAAATACTCAGATCGAGAAAGATGTTAAAACAGAAATTTGGAAAACGCAATATGATTATAGAAGAATATAATCTGTGAATCTAAATGAGAAAAAACAAATTTTTTTCAAAACCATCACAATTCACAATAAAATCACAACTATCTACAATCTATTCTGAAACGCATCTTAATTTTCCTCTTAACAAATATCAGCAGAAGAACATAAGAATAGAATAAATGGCTCGAGCCATCTCCAAAACAAACTCCAGCAAACAATGAAATTAAATGCTTCGCGATCCACAAACAACGAAACCACGCTCTCACTTCCGACCGAAGGGTAGCCAAGAATCAATCACCGAGCAATTTCCACGTAAAAAAAAAAAAAAAAAAAAGGAAAGGAAAGGAAAGAAAGAAAAGAAAGGAAAGGGGGAAAAAAGAAGGGAAAAGAAAAAAAGGAAAACGTCTACGTTTGCCAAGAAGTACGTGAGATAGCCAGAAACGAAGGTAAACTTCGTCCTCGGAGCGAAGAAGATCCAGCGTGGGGTGACAGCGTGGGATGGGGAGGAGAGACGAGGAAGCGGGGGAGGGAAGCAGGAAGAGACTATAGTCGAAGGTAGAAGTTGCAGAGCGGAGCTAAGTAAGCAAGGTGGCAACTAGTAGGGACACAAGACAAGCTCGAAAAGTTTTAAGTAGCTACGCGATACTACTTGCCCCTCTTGGTCCACTCACCCTCCCATAGTAACCACCGCCTGTCTCTATTGCACCTCGGAGTTTGTCTTTCCAGCGTGTACAAATGCCTTGGAATTGCATGTGTACAAGCGTGTGCTGCCGTTTCCACAGTCCTCCCTTATACCAATAAAGGGAACCCCTCTTCTTCCATCAAGAATTTTTTTCTTTTTTTTTTCCAACCATTCGATGTTTGAGAACGATCTTTAAGCGATTTCCAAGCTTTCTCTTTTTCATGGAAATTTCGTAATTTCTCTAAAATTTTATTTTTCTTCCTCGTATATATATATATATATTTCCTTTTATTAGAATGTTAATTAAGATTTTTAATTAGATTGAAATTTATTTCACGGAAGCGATAATCATATTTTTTGGAATTTACTTATTTATTGAATTTGTCGTGAACGTGGCTCTACATTATTTTCGATCGATTTTTTGTTTCAGAATGGAAAATTGTTATCGCTGCATCGTCATGCACATGAAGCATCCGAACGTCCTTCAATACAAAGAGAGTACGTCTTTAGTTCCTCGTAATTCTTTTCATTCCCCCCCCCCCCCTTCCGGATTCGGATTTAATCCCACCAATTCTTTTCCAGCCTGGTGTATCACGGGATCGTCGAAGCCCACGCTCCCCTCGATATGCGGCGATTTGACGAGCGACGCCATATTAATTTCCCTATTCCGCACGGGGGCAGCACCGATGCCCTGCCCGTTCAAGGGACCCCTGGAATTCACGTACAGCCACGGGGAAGCGGAGTGTAAATCTCCTTTGTCCGCAGCGGAGACGTGCACCCAAGAATCGCGATTACTTTTTCGCTATCAAGCGTGTGCCAACGTGTTATCCTCCGAGAGCGTCGGTAAGTAGTTTTCACTCTCGATTCTTTCAAGTTGGAAAAAAAATTATAAATATTAAAATTATTATTAGAAATTGTATGAAAAGTATCAGACTTTTTCTTTTCACAGTTTTTATAAAATTAGATATTTATTTGAAACAATTTCGAAAAATATATATATATATTTTTCCATGTTATAAAGGGAGATCGGTTGAGATCGAAGAGGCGTTATTTTTCTCGATACAGATCGGTCGACACAGTGGGCGACACGGTGACGTTAATTAACACGACACACAGGGGAGAGAATCTGGGACAGTCAATAGAACTTGCACCAAATGATTAACAGCCCTGTCAATTACTGTTTGTATCGCTCCCACCGATTTTCACCGATTATTATACAGGTCGAAAACGGTATAATTCATTCTACGTGGTGGCGGTGCGGTTTATTAACGGTTAGAATATTTCCGTCCATAATTCTCGCCGCGGACGATTTAGCCTTGCTCGTAAATGGAATCGTTATACGTCGCGGTGTAATTGGGGATGGCTAATGGCGGCCGGTCGAGGATTTACGTGGTCCAGGAACGATGATGGAATTTTTCGTGATTGATATCGAGACTTTTTTTTTTCAACTACTAATTTATAATGTCGAAGATATTCCAAAAATTAGAAAACGAATTTTTTCGAGTCGATTTCGAAACGAGAGAAGAAAGAGAAGAACGAGGAGGAGATTTATTAATTTTTTCACGATTGATATCAAGACTTTTTTTTTTCAACTACTAATTTATAATGTTGAAGATATTCTAAAAATTAGAAAACGAATATTTTTGAGTCGATTTCGAACGGACGAGAGAAGGAAGAGGAGAACGAGATTTATTAATTTTTTCACGATTGATATAGATAGAGACTTTTTTTTTTCAACCACCGATTTATAACGAGTCGAAAATATTCCAAAAATTAGAAAACGAATTTTTTCGAGTCGATTTTGAACAAACGAGAGAAAGAAAAGGAGAATTTATTAATTTTTATTAATTTATTAATTTTTTGATATCGAGACTTTTTTTTCAACCACTGATTTATAATGTCGAAGATATTCCAAAAATTAGAAAACAAATTTTTTCGAGTCGATTTCGAAACGAGAGAAGAAAGAGAAGAACGAGGAGGAGATTTATTAATTTTTTCACGATTGATATCGAGATTTTTTTTTTCAACCACTGATTTATAATGTCGAGTCGAAAATATTCCAAAAATTAGAATAGAATTAATTAAAATAGAATTAAATAAAATAGAATTAATTAGAATAGAAAACGGATTTTTTCGAGTCGATTTCGAATGAACGAGAGAAAGAAAAGGAGAACGAGATTTATTAATTTTTTCATGATTGATATCGAGACTTTTTTTTTCAACCACTAATTTATAATATCGAAGATATTCCAAAAATTAGAAAACGAATGTTTTCAAATCGATTTCGAAACGAGAGAAAAAAGAGAAGAACGAGGAGGAGATTTATTAATTTTTTCATGATTGAAATCGAGACTTTTTTTTTCAATCACTGATTTATAATGTCGAAGATATTCCAAAAATTAGAAAACGAATATTTTCAAGTCGATTTCGAAAAGAGAAGAACGAGAAGAAGATTTATTAATTTTTTCACGATTGAAATCGAGATTTTTTTTTTTATAACGTCAAGTCGAAGATATTCCAAAAATTAGAAAACGGATATTTTCGAGTCGATTTCGAACGGACGAGAGAAGGAAGAGGAAGAGGGCGAGATTAATTTTAATTTTTTAATTTTTTCCCAGACGTGGAGTTGGAGTGTCTAGCCACGTGGAAGGAGAGCAGCACGCACAACCTCGTGGCAAGGTTGCACGCCCCGCGGAAGACCAGCGATGAGGACAGCTACAGATGCTTCATCTACGAGCAAACTTCGAACAATTCGTGGAATTTGGCGCAGAGCGAGGACGCCTCTTGCACGGGATTGATCAGCGTTAAGGAGGCTGCCAAGACGTTCAAGATGAAACAGAGTGAGTTTTAGAACCTCATAAAATAATCCCAAACTTATAATCCTGTTTTCAATTCATCTGAATCAATCCAAATATATTCGAATATACCACACATTTTGAAATACAGTTTAAAACAAATTTATTTCCAATAAATCGATTTGAAAAAAAGAGAGAGAGAAAGAGAAAGAAAAAAACGAAAAGAAATCTTGCTACGCCATGAATGAATCAAAGAATTTGCACGGATGGATAAATCGATTTGGCAAGCGATTTGACATTATCGTTAACCGACTTTGGCCCTCGTGCGTCTTGGCACGAGGGAAAACCGCGAGCACCTAATAGCGGCAGGCTCGAAGAACGTAAACTATGAGGATGTCCATAGACACCGGATCGGATTCTTGGGCCGCGTGCTATCGGCGCAGTGAACGGCGGTCGGGCGTGAGCTACTTGGGGTATTCCATAGTATCGCATAGCTGCACGTAGCCTTGGCAGATTGCGATGATTCTGGCCTGGTGTAGCCGCGGTTAACCAAATTGAGGCGATGGCCGGGGCCCCGATCAAGCCTCAAACATTCTTGGGATTGATTTTGTACGATGGTTAATCTTTGATCGTACCGTGGAATTTTACCGCGGATTCTTGTTAAATGGTTAAAAGTTCCCCCTGCTCCGCCTCCCCCTCCTCCCCGCTTGGATATCGGATTCCGCCGACGTGGCTGGCTGACCAGATTGGCGGATCAGATTGGTGTTTCTGAACCAGCGTTTCGAATCTTTATGGATGCAGGGTTCGTTGCGGGCGAAATTTAAACGTATAGAATTCTACACGGTAATACGTAAAAAAATTATAAACAAATATGGCATTGTAATCAATGTTTCGATATTCGGAGGATAAGGCAAATATCTTGGTAAATTTGTTATCATGATTTATTGTTTTTGATTAATTTATTTATAGTTATTGGTAAATTTTAATAGAATATTTCATCAATTGTATAATAATGTGATACTCTTAATCTTCTTCTTACTATTTGGAGCTACTGGAAAATTATATTTATATTCATTTGAATGTTATTCGAGAGGCTATCGAATTAAAAATAAAATTACAAATAAATGTTGAAAATATAGTATGCATCATGATACTATTTCTGATTTAGTGATATCAAATGTTATTAATAAATATTAATAGATTATTTAATTGTGATATAATAATATGCTTTTAAGAAAATTTTTTTTTAATCATTATTAGTAATTATTGAAAAATTATATTTAATCTCATTTGAAACTAGTTATTCGAACTATCGAAATAATTTGTGATCTGTGAAGATTTCTTATGGATTAAAAAATAAAATTATAAATAAATATTAAAAATATAGTATGCAGTGATATCAAACATTCTATTATTAAATATTAATAAAACATTTTATTAATTGTGATATAATAATAATATGTTTTTAAGAAAATTTTTTCTTAGTCATTATTAGTAATTATTGAAAAATTATATTTATTTTCATTTGAAACTCGAATATTATTCGACAAGGTGTCGAAATACTTTGTGATAGATTTCTTATGGATTAAAAATAAAATTATAAATAAATATTCAAAGTATAGTATGCAGTAATATCTAACATTATTATTAAATATTATTAAATATTAATGAAACATTTTATTAATTGTGATATAATAATATAGTTTTAAGAAAATTTTTTCTTACTCATTATTCAGTAGTTACTGAAAAATTATATTTATTCTCATTTGAAACTCGTTATTCGAACTATCGAAATAGTTTGTGATAGATTTCTTATGGATTATGGAAAAATGAAATTATAATATTTGGAGGATAAGTCAAATAAATTTATGGAGATACTGTTTCTGATTTAATGATATCAAACCAGTAAATATCAATAGATTATTTAATTGTGACGCAAGCTCTTAAGTAAGCTTCTTTTTATTCTGATGGAAAGCTAGTAAAAAATTATATTTAATCTAATTTGAAATGTTATTCGGGCTAGGAAGGTAGTTTCTGATCGATTTCTTAAGGATTAAAAAAGCATCAAAAGAAGATATCGGTATCCTTTCGCTTAACCACAAAAATTAAGTTTAATCCTGTTTGAAACTTCCAAGTTACCAGAACTATTAAAGTACTTAGTCGTGCACTTATCCTTGTGAAAAAACCATTAAAGAAACAGGCGGTATTTTTTCAATTAAAAACTAAAATTTAAACTTTCCACCATAAGTCCCCGCATTATATTAAAAAAATATCTTTTCGAAAAAATCTTCTATTATGAAAAATCACGAGAAGAGAAAATCCTTTAAATCCTTTTCATCCTATTGAAATTAATCGTTCCCTTTTTTTTTTTTTTCTTTTCCAATTATAATATTCACGAAAGCAATAATTTATGCACAGCGTATATCGATGAAACGAAAAGGGGAGGGAAAAAAAAAAAAAGAGAGAAATAATCGACATTCGTAAATTCGTAATAAATTCAAAGAATCAAATTTCTGATATTTCATCATTACCTGGTCGGCGGTCATCATTTTAATTCATCAATCTCTTCGCCGGGAAACGGATCATCATCATCATCATCCATCGATTTGTTCCCTTCGTTGCTCCAGTTTCGGTTTAAACACGTCGCTCCTTCCATCCTGCGAGGCTATAATCGCGAATACGAGTAGACAGTGGTAGCAGATGGAAATGATCTTGTTGTTGGCTTTGTGGTAAACCGCGTTCAGTTGGATTCCCTGGATATGTACATGACTGATTGCGCGATCCTGCCACCGGCCAGGATTTATTTCCAGATGTTTTCTGAACGATAAAGCTAATACACACGTACACGTACGCGTCTGTGCACAACATACCGAATACGAATGCGGTAAATATAATAATATTTTCACGTTCGAATGAAGCTGAAATAAAATACACCATGGCCCCAATTATTCTCCCTCGTTAATTATCAACGAATCAATTGAATTTTCTCATAGATGCTATAATTTGGTAATTATTAAAAAAGAAAAAAAAGAAAAAGAAAAAGGTACCAATCTTCGATCTTGATCACTTTTTAACATAAAGGATCATCAGTTTTCGAGAAGAATCGTTTCGAGTACTTTTGTTAAAATATTATCAACAAGGCTGTTTAGGTTAGGTTAAGTAGAGTCAAATTAAAAAATTAAATAAGTTTCTATTTAAATATGGATTTTGGATAAAATTAATTGGAATAAATTAATGTCGATGTCGAGTTTTAGAGAAATTTAATTAGTCTCCAATTTTATAACTGAATTTTAAGTTAGGTTAGGTCAGGTTAGGTCATGTTAGGTCATGTTAGGTTAGGTTAGATCAGATCATATCAGGTTAAGTTAGGTCACATTAGGTCATGTCAGGTCAGGTCAAGTTAGGTCAAGTCAGGTTAGGTTAGGTTAGGTTAAGTTAGGTTAGGTTAGGTTAGGTTTTTAATAACAAAATATTTTCGCAAATATTTGCCAATTAATTATTCGTATATTATTATTCCAATATATCCCTTTAATACAAATATCATAAATTCTTTTATTCGTAGTTTGTTAAGCAGAAGAAGGAGGAGAAAAAAATGGCGAAATTTCGTCCGAACGATTCGAGCGTTTAAGCGGCTTAGCAAATTTTTCCACGCCTCTGTCGCAACATTGGCCCTGGTGTTTCGTTAACCCCGTTCCCCTGCGTTTCCATTTAAACTTTCCAGAAGGCAGATTAGTCCACGGGATCGCCTGCCATTATCCTCTTCTGCCGCGATTTCGTCCATGGAGGATGGATCGAATTAATAAGAATTCGAGTTCGAGCAATTGATTGTTGATTAAAAAAATTGACACGAATTTTTTTCTAATAAAATATTCGAATTATTGATAGAATGGAAGAAAAGAAGATAAAGACAGGAGAATTTTGAGAAGATAGGAAAATTGGATCGGACGATTTTTTTAAAAATCGCTTTATAGAAAAAAGAAAAGGAAAAGGAAAGGAAGGAAGGAAGAAACACATTTCCATTAAAGAGCCATCGCCATCATTCGGTCTAAATGCAAATTATGTATATCGAGTTTTCAATAAATCCATTAGCATAAAATCGCATTATCTTCGCGCGAGTCTAACGTTTTTATTGCGATTCCGCACACGTAAATCCCGGCTACAAAGTGAATTTAACCTGTCCCCCATTATTTTCCATGCAATGGAAAGGGGGTTTTGTTTCTTTTCTTCTCTCTTTCATATATATATAAAAAAAAAAAAAAAAGAAGAAGAAAAACGATCCTCGTGGCCATCATACTTTAAGTGTACGTATATCGATACACCAACCTCGAAGTTCACCACTTCGTGGAACGAAGTTCTCTTTTTTCTCTTTCCTTTTCTTTCCCTTTTTTTTTTTTTTTTTTTCCCTCGTCGAGTTCTTCGAGCGGCGGTCGGACACGATCGTTGATTTGCATCGAATCGCAATTCCCGTCGAAGAACGAAATGAATTCGAGAGGGAATAAAAAGGGAAATGTTTCGATCGTAAATACGATCGTGGAGCAATATTGAAACTTGAAAGTAAATCGGTGTAGACGAAAGAAACATGACGTTTTAAGACTCACTTTGTTTCCTTTTCTTTCTCTCCTTTTTCTTCATAATCGTATCGGACCGATAAACGAGCAAAAAGGAATGACGAATACATTGTAACACGTGTTAAAAACGAGGAATGAATCTTTTCTTTGAGAAATGATAACGCGAGAGGTATCATCATCCTCGGTCGGATTGAAATTTAAAGAAGAAACAGATAGAGAGACAAGGGAATGGAGCGCAATTGATTCCGTGTAAACGGCTCCTCATCGCCTGGAAACAGTTATCGCGTCGATAGCTCGCCACTCACCGCGATCAATCACTGTGTACGACTTAATGGACCGTTAAAAATGCACGGGAGTGCATTAGCGAAGTATGCAGGCGTTATAACAGGAGGTCTCCGGTGAAGAGCGATCGATATCTCGAGGGACATCGTGTCCTACGAATTGTCTGGCTGAATTATGATCGAAATTAGTCCCGTCTCATTTCTCCTTTCTCCATACCTCGATGAAGATACACATCTAGGATTAAATTGCACGCTAAAGAATTTTTTATATCAAATTGGCATCTCAAATCTGTGTCTGTAAAATTTGTAAACAATTTTTTCTCTTCTCTTCTCGATACAAAAGTTCAATGTCAGTTTTAGGGATTTGGATCTCTTCTCTTCTTTTCCAGAAAATTCAACCGAACGATGCACGTATCCATCCTGGGTTGTGGACAATAAATTATGGTTAGCCCTGGATCCGGTAGCATCTCGCCTCCTGGCATCGCCTTACAATCTAACGATTCTCAATCGACAGGAGACCCGCCTCGTGTGTCATTCTGTGGTCCCCATTAACGATCGTCATTATCATCCGGATAGGGAGAACCAGGTGCAGTACGTTGCCAAGGCCACCCTTGATTGGTGAGTAAATTTAAATTTTCCTTATTTAGTGTACTTCCCCTCGAAAATTAAAACAATATTTTGATCAAAATATATATCCTTAAATAAATCGAAAATTCGAAGATTGCCAAAGGATCTATTTAATGCACTTCTCGTCGAGTAATTTTATATTTCGAGTGTTTTCGAATCGAGACGGTGAAGAAAAAATATATGAATGAAAAATATCGAGAAGGATCCGATATTTTATTTGTTCCCAGACGCGGCAAACAAACAAAGGGTAACGAAGCGTTCGTTTCATAGAGGCATCACTGTCTGCCGACAGATTTGGCGTGCAATTATAACGCATACGTCGCGATAATCCTTTCATCGCGTACCGAAGACACTCGTACGCGCATAAATAAACAGCTCGGGTCGGATTAAACAAAGATCCTCTGGTTCGGTTGCTGCACGCGGCGTAATGTCAATATATACGTGTGTATATATATATATATGTATATATATATGGAGTCTGCACTCAGCCGCTCTCTTCTGGTTGAAGCACTCGTGGTGTCGAGCTCGAGTCACGTAACGTATCGCTTTTAATCATCCGCGCCTTCTTATATATCTGGCTCGTGTTACTTTGCCCCCCACTCAAATCTAACAACAGTTTTCGAAAGTTGTTACAATTTCTTCTCTCTCTTTTCCTTTCTTTTTTTTAACGATCTTTCATTCGTCTTGAAGATACAAACACAAAATTTCAAAATTAATAAAATCAATGTGTCCATCACGAAATGTATTCTCGTATAATGGAGAAAGTGATGAATAAAATTAATTAATAATAATTTAGAATGGAGAGAATGAATGAGTGTTGACGAGAAGAAAGAAAAGAAGTTTTAAAAGTTAATTTTCGAAATTAAGAATAAAAAATTAATTTTTAAATCTTAATTTAAATACCAAATTTAATATATCAAAGATTTCAAGTTAAATTAAACCTTGAGAAAGTGATGAATAAAATTAATAATAATTTAGAATGGAGAGAACGAATGGGTATTGACGAGAAGAAAGAAAAAAAAATTTCAAAAGTTAAAAGATTTCAAGTTAATTATTAAACTCTTGATTTTCGAAATTAAGAATAAAAAAATTAATTTTTAAATCTTAATTACAAAGTGATTTATATCAACTAAAGCATAAAAACATTGGAATTTTATATATTATTCTAGCTTTATATATATGGAATAGGTTCATGGATAAGATTAAATGTTCGGATAGATCTCCAGGATCATGAATTAATAATGATCGAATTTATAATACAATTGTAACCAGACATGCATTTTTAATAAGACAGTGTTCGTTCTCTCAAGTGGGTCAGGCTATATACGTGTTAGGCGAATGAGTGGTAGGGCAACATGTATGGTCGGACGAGCCGAGAATTAGTCTTCTTCTCTTCCTTCTTTTTTCCCTTTCGAATGTCGAAAGACTTAATGGTGGAAATTCCTCCTCGAGCAGCTGGAGATTATCCGTCTTGAGAAACTATCCACTGTGGGAAACAGCTCTGTTAGTGGATCGAAATCAATTCTCGTTAATCGCAAGAGCGAATGAAATTTCTCTTCTACGAGCCGTATGTTACTATAATGTGTCGCATAATGAGAATGAGACGTCTGTGAAATTTATTTTAAAAATTTATATTAAAAAACAAAATTAATATATTCTAAAATTCTTTTATCAAATTTTCAATATATATATATATCTGCAATATTTCAATTCTCTCCATCACCCAACCGTCATGAAAATATAACTTTACAAGATCCATGCATTGAATACGAAACAATGCCCTTTTCAGAGGCGTGGAAGAAAGTCTATATAGTTGGCCAAGTTTTACGCGAGATGGCGCATAATCGCGAGTATATTAAAGCGCGAGGAGATTAGGCTGAGAGATCCTGCGAGATTGGAGGGTGGAAATCTGGTGTCTGGATCCTCTGTAACTGACAATAGAGTCGTTCAAACGAAATATATATATATATATCCTTTGTTTCGATCTTATTAAATGGGAGGAAAAGATCGAAAACGAAGGAACGAACCGCAACAACGAATTGTGCGTTGTTGCAAGTGATGCAAGATTGAATTTGGATCGCCCATTGCGACCGATCGAGCGCAAGGGGATCGATGAAGGGTAATGATCAGGCCGTGACTCGATTCTCGTTCTCTCGATAAATCGGGGGGGGGGGGGAAAAATAAGTAAATAGAGGAAGAGCGGAGTGCGGGTGTTGATGTGAAAAATTGAGTTTCCCCTCGGGATCACGAGGGGTTCGACAAAGTGCAATTTGTTTTTTTTTTTCTTTTTTTTTTTTTGAGATGCAGTTCCACGCAGGAATTTTATTTTCGCCGACGGAAATGAAAAAATATTAAAATCTTGATTTGGTAATAAAAATTTGATTCTTTGATTCGAATCTTTGAAAGAAAAGAAAAAGTGAAATATTCGTTGGAATATGCAATAACAGTTTTGCTCTTTCGTTCAAAGTTAATCCTTTTCGATCTTTGTCGAGATTATACAAATTCGAAACGCAAATTGAAACGAATTTTTTATTATTTATTATTTTAAACAAAATTTGTTTCTGGATGAGATACTCATGTTTTGACGCATACATTTAAAAATCATTTGTGAACGATATAAATTGATTGACGAAATTTGGTTTCATGTTTTATATATATATGTATTGGTTTGATCGATATGCGGTCAGAGAAAAAAAATTGAAATTCTCCTCAGATGGATTAAAAAAAAAAAATAATAATTTCGATTCGATGCGTGCCCCTGGATTCACTCTTTTCGCCAAGCATAGACTCACGATTTCTATTCGTATTTCCATTAAACAATCGTACAATTCTCTCGAAAGAGAAAAAATTAATAACGTGAGAATTAGCAATGAAAAATTATCGAAACTTGATATTGACGGATATATATTGATAACGAAAAGTTCAACATTTCGCCGATTAGACTAAGGGACAATTAAAGTCTCTGCTGTGAACGCACGCGGTAATATCGCGATTACAATTCTCAATAGGATATTCACTTAATGAAACGAAGACAAATACTGACAGGACGAAAGTTGATAATTCCGCGCCCTTTTAATATCAATAATGATTTATTCATACCGTAAATCGTTACTCATTATACAACACAATTAATTCGACTGTAACGCGCATAATTAATTCCCCTGCCCCCCCCCCCTCCTCTGTGAACGATTTTACGTAATGCAAACATCATTATTTCAATTAATCGAACGCAGAATTAATTAAACGTCGAACGAACGTATCGAAAAAAAAAAAAGGAAAAGAAAGGGGAAAAAAAAAGAGGAAGAAGAATGGAATATAGATGAAATTTGTTCAACTTGTTAAAATTTTCTCTTCCGTTTAAATTTCAGTCGAAGGGGAGGAATTTCAACAAATCGCTAACGTCGCCTTACGTCGAGTTTTCGCAAAGTTTAAACGCGATTTAAACGTGATTTTTATCCTTCCGTTTTATCAGATTTATCGGTACAGAATTTCTTTTTTTTACTCCTCCATCTTTTTTATTATTATTACTCTTTTCTTCGATTCTAATTCTAATCGAAGATTCAAATGGAAAATTGTTACAACTAACATTAAATATAATTCTTTGAGTGAAAATTAATTTTTACTGAAAATGGGCTTTTAACAAAAATTTTTAACACAAGTGGAATGTTTTACGAGGCGAATGTTTTAATTTGTTTAATCGTAACTCGATTTAATCCTGTTTTCCAAACTATCCAAACACCACTTCTGCTTTTTTTCCTTTTTTTTTTTTTTTTTTGATCGAAATAGAGGCCTTTGCAGGCTACCCATACACCTCTTGCGGTCTCTATTCAATCCTGCTTCAATCCACTTTATCTGTTCAGAAGAGATTGAGCACTGGCAGGTGCTCCAGCTAAAATTCGTATCCATTTCAAAAAATTTCACTACCTCTCTTCTTGAATTCTTCTTGCAGATGAACTCTTTTCCATAATTTTCCAACACGTCGTTCAAAAATTCCATAATATCCATATTCAATAAAAAAAAAAAAAAGAATTCACGACGAATCGTTATAAAATTCATCAAAACAAGATAAATTGTCAGACAAATAAGATAATTGATCAAAAACCAATTTGCACGCTTCTTCTCTTCTTTCCTTCCATCGGATCAACCTTGGACGACTCCATTAATCGTCGAAGGTTTCACGCGATAACATCCCGTGATAAACGTCGATGATCGTCAAAGTTGCGAGCCTGTAATTATTCGCAGCATCTCTCGAAAACGAGGTTATTTAGGCCGATTGATTAAAACATCAATCGGTCGTTAAGTATTCCCGCCAAGGCGCCCCTGAAAAATGGCTTCCCGTCACGGCATCCCACTCCTGCGTGTAATAACCATCAGAATGGCTACCGCACGATATCCTCGCGGTAAATCATTGTAAATTCATTTTTTTTCCTCTTCTTCTTCTGCTTCTTCTTCTTCTTTCCATCTCTCTCCTCATCGTGGTTCGTCTCGATTCTTGTATCCCCCCCCCTCCACCTCTAAGGAAAGATTTATCGAGCGTTGGTCCGCCTTGGATGTCGATCGATTCTCTCTCACTTGAGACTATAATTTATGCAAAACGCTCGACGATAATGAACCGAGTCCCGGTTTCGAGATAGCCAGCTGCATTTAATTATTTCCCTTTTGACAAGTTGGACAAGCCTTGTCGACTTTTAATCCTCGTCCTCCGAGGGCGAAAGGGGAGAGGGTTGGATAAGTGATTGTTCCGAAAGATTGGTAGAAATTGGAAGATGTTGGAGTGGTTGTGCGTTTTATATTTGTATTTCGTATTTTGTGGCAATTTTCTTGTTTAAAACTTAATTCATAGGGATTGGAGCTGGCTAACTTTCTAATTTGATCAATTGTACTCTTCTTTCTTAATTTCATTGTCAATCCATCTAGTTCTTAAATATACTGGAAAATAAAAGTACAAAACGTGTATATATTTACAATCTACAATATGTAGGTAAATTAAAGGTGTTATGTATTTTCTTTTATATTTTTATTTTATTTTATTTCATATTTTAAATATTGTGACTAATGTACTTTTCTTTCTTAATTTACTGTCAATCATTTAGTTCTTAAACATATTAGTGGACTTTTAAAATAAAAATGAAGCATGTACTCATGTATATATTTACAATATGTAAATAAACTAAAGATGCATTTTCTTTTATATTTTTATTTTATTTTATTTCTTAATCTATTGTCAATCATTCTTCAATACTTGAATACATTAGTGGAATGACTTTTAGCTTTTCAAAATACAAAACACATATTTACAATTTACAATATAATACTATATACAAATACAATATACATATACATATTAAAGTTATGCACTTTCTTCTATATTTTTATTTTATTTTATTTCATATTTTAAATATAGTGACTAATGTACTCTTCTTTTTTAATTTACTATTAATCATTTAATTCTTAAACATATTATATTTTTATTTTATTTTATTTCTTAATCTATTGCCAATCATTTAATTGTTTAATATACTAGTGGAATGACTTTTAGCTTTCAAAATAAAAATGAAACATGTACTCATATATATTTACAATATGTAAATAAACTAAAGATGTTATGCACTTTCTTTTATATTTTTATTTTATTTTATTTCATATTTTAAATATAGTGACCAATATACTCTTCTATCTTAATCTATTACCAATCATTCTTTGATACTTGAATACATTAATGGAATGACTTTTAGCTTTTCAAAGTACAAAACATGTACACATGTATATATTTACAATTTACAATATGTAGATAAATTAAAGATGTTATGCACTTTCTTCTATATTTTTATTTTATTTTATTTCATATTTTAAATATAATGATCAATGTACTCTTCTTTCTTAATCTATTGCCAATCATTTAGTTGTGGAATGACTTAGCTTTCAAAATAAAAATGAAATAATATACACATATATATATATTTATAATCTACAATATGTAGACAAACTAAAGTTATACACTTTCTTTTATATTTTTATTTTATTTTATTTTAAATATAATGACTAATGTATTCTTCTTTCTTAATCTATTGCCAATCATTCTTTGATACTTGAATGCATTAATGAAATGTATTATACAAAACATATACACATATATATATTTACAATTTATAATATGTACAATAAACAAACTATATTATGCATTTAGTTATGCATTTTCTTTTATATTTCATTTTATTTTATTTCATATTTTAAATATATATTATACATTTTGAAAAATTAAAATATGGGGAGAAGAAAGGAGGAAGAAAGAAAGAAAATGGGAACCGCAACAGGTATAGAGGAACGCGTTGAACAAATTTTCCATCCTCTGCCCGCCTTCCCCCACTTTCCACGAGGTTTTGCAAATCGACCCTTCGTTCGTGCGCGATTGTTATAAGCGACACGGGAGAGTTTCTCGCGCGGATGCGGATGCGGCTGTGCGTTGATAAATATTCGGACGGCCATTGTGTTCGGTCGGCCGCGATCGATATTCAACACGGACCTCTCCTTCCTCCACGATATTTATGATCGTTGTTCCCTGTCCCTAACAGAATAACATTCCTTCGTAACGCCGTGTACAAAGGAGGCTCTCGTTTCTATGGCCACCGAATCTCGTCGCCAGATTTGGCCCTCTTTCGCGCAGCGGTTGTACGAGAACGTATTATGGAAAAGTCATATTCGTGATAGATATATTTTCATAATATATATTTGAATAATTCGTAATAGTTCCAACTTGTCAGATCGATGACTTTTCTTTGAAATCGTTGATGAAAGAATAAAATGGAAAACAAATCGATGAATCGTGTTTATGAGAGATATTGATTCTCTGATGGGATTTAGAATCTCGATTCCATTTTCGTCCATTCTCAATTATTTGAAATCGTTTCCATTCTCAATTATTTTGTTAGATCGATGAATTTCTTTGAAATCGTTTCCTTTCTCATTACTTGTTAGATTGATGATTTTCTTTGAAATCGTTGATTAAATTAAATAAAAAAAATTAAATAGATACAAATCATTTGTGTGATTTTACATTCATTTTACGATGAACAAATCATTTGTATGATTTTACGATAAATACTTGTGGAAGATATTGATTCTCTGATGGGATTTAGAATCTCGATTCCATTTTCGACCATTCTCAATTACTTTGTTAGATCGATGATTTTATTTGAAATCGTTTCCATTCTCAATTGCTTTGTTAGATTGATGATTTTCTTTGAAATTGTTGACGAAAAAATTAAATAGATACAAATTATTTGTGTGATTTTACATTGATTTTACGATGAACACTTATTGAAGACATTGATTCTCATGGGATTTAGAATCTCGATTCTATTTTCTCGATTCGATTTCCATTCTTAATTACTTTGTCAGATCGATGACTTTCTTTGAAATCATTGACGAAAAAATTAAATAAATACAAATCACAATTTTCATGATTTTATGATGAACATTTACAAAAGACATTGATTTTTGGGATTTAGAATCTCAATTCCATTTTCGTCCATTCTCAATTACTTTGTCAGATCGATGACTTTCTTTGAAATCGTTGACGAAAAAATTAAATAGATACAAATCATTTGTGTGATTTTACATTGATTTTACGATAAACATTTACAAAAGACATAAATTCTCATAAGATTTAGAATCTTGATTCCATTTTCGTGCATTCTCAATTACTTTTGTTGGATCGGTGATTTTCTTCGAATCAAAATGGCTGATAAAAAATAGATAGATTCGTGAACACTTATAGAAGACATCGATTCTTACGAGATTCAGAATTGCAATTCTCCCTTCGTGCATCCTCGATTTGTTTGTCAGAATTTTTTGAAATCGTTGTCGAAAAATAGATAGAAACTCTTGAGATTTAGAATCTCGATTCTTCGTCAAAATGGCTGAGAAAAAATAGGTATAAATAATAGTACTAGATAGATACGTGAATCCAGTGAATTTAATTTTATTTTCGTTTTGGTACAATCTCATTTCCTTTTACACGGTCGTTTAAGCGGTGGTAGAATGTCAGTTTTGGGGATGCCTTCGAGACTGAATAGGAAAACATCGTTTAAAAGGATTTTCTGGGACACGAGATAATTGAATTGAATCGAATTGAAATGTCAAAGAAATTTGAAGGTATTGTTTTCCTTCGTTAAGCTTCATTTTTTAGACTCAAAATTTTGAATTGTGATAATTTCGTGCAATTGTAATGCAATTGTGGACGTGTATTTTAATAATCTAATGCCTTCAAGAAGAAAAAGTTGGAAAGATGACGACGATGTTGAAAAAAAAAATAGGAATTATTTCAAATCTATCGAGGACTATTAAAAAATTGAAACGCGATCGTTTGCGCGAAACCGAAATAGAGAATGGCGATTTGAAAGTTTCATAAAAGTGTGATAAAAAATTCAAAATGTTTTGAAACATTTGTTTGCCACGGATGGGAAATTTATTTAAAAATTTCGAGTTCGAATGTAGCTCTGGTGAATTTTTTACCTTTCACCTTAATAAAACAGAAAACAAAGGTAAATATTATTGAAATTGATTTTTATTTGTAATTCATGCAACGGTATAAACAATTTATCGGTTATACGCTCGAATAGGCATACAAAATGATTCTTTCAGGATTACATATGCATGTTATAAAATTTCCATCAAATTGACGGCAATTCACTTTGTGAACGGAATAAAACGATTAACCGTTTTAAAATACGAATTCCTTTTTTTCCTTTATTTTTTTTTTTTTTTTTTTTTTGTAATAAAAACAATTTATTTTTATACGTGTCACCGAATAAAACGAAAAATACGTTTGAATTAAAAAAACGAATTTCCATCTTATTTTACGTTTAGGAACATATATATATATTCACAATTGCATCTTCTTCGTAAAACAGCCTTCTGTATTAATAAATTCAATCATAAATTCAGTATAGAAAATTAAATAATCCTATATCAATGAAAAAAGAAAAAATCAAATTTTGAATCTCTCATAAATAATTTTAATTGCATAACGTTAAGTTAATTTAAAGATCAAATAATTATATAAATATTACAAAATTCTATAAAATAATTGTTAATTACAGAGCATACGATTATATATACAGAAGCACGTTTATGTATAGAAAATTAAAAGAGAATTTATTCATAATAATTCTGAAAAATGATGCAGAAACAATAATAATAGCAAGCATGTTCTCTATTTAAGCCTCCTTCCTTTCTTCAATCATCTATTTGCATAAAAAAAAATCTATTATTATTCACTCATTAATTATCAAAAAAATTATTCTTACAAAGCAACCGTCAAAATTCTCTTAAATAAATAAATGTTAAATTTATTCTCTTAAATAAATAAATTCTCCTAAATAAAAATTATAATAGTGTCGAAGTTATTGAATTAGAAGAGGCGATGCGAGAGAGAGAGAAAGAGATAGATAGATAGATAGATAGAGAAAGAGAAAGAGAGAAAGAGCAGCCAGTATAAAATTCTCCTAAATAAAAATTACAATAGTGTCGAAATTATTGAATTAGAAGAGGCGATGCGACAGAGAGAGATAGATAGATAGATAGAGAGAGAGAGAGAGCAGCCAGTATAAATATTCCCTTTAATAAATAAATATTAAATTTATTCTCTTAAATAAATAAATATTCTCTAAAATTCTCCTAAATAAAAATTACAATAGTATCGAAGTTATTGAATTAGAAGAGGCGATGCGAGAGAGATAGATAGATAGATAGATAGATAGAGAAAGAGAGAGAGAGCAGCCAATATAAATAGCAGCCAATTCCTTTTAATAAATAAATATTAAATTTATTCTCTTAAATAAATAAATATTCTCTAAAATTCTCCTAAATAAAAATTATAATAGTATCGAAATTATTGAATTAGAAGAGGCGATGCGACAGAGAGAGATAGATAGATAGATAAAGAGAGAGAGAACAGCCAGTATAAATATTCCCGGAGCAAGATATCGATATGGCTCCCGATCGAGAACACGTCGAACACGTTCAACCCCCTTTGGGTTGAGTGCAACAGGAGGCGGGGAGCCTCGCTTTCTTATCGGCGAGAAATGTTCTTATCGCGGCTGTATATCGAGTCGACGAGCATCGTGGCCCGCATAAAACTTTCGTCTCGGCGCGGCGGCCTACGCGAGGAGAAAGAGAGAAAAAGAGAGAGAGAGAGAGAGAGAGAGAGAGGGGGGAATCTATTTCTGAGGAAGGGAGGCCCGCTTTCCACGTTGTACCGTAGCTACCCGACTTCCGGTTCCGCCTCCAGACAACAATCGAGGATAAACGCAATGTTTCGCCTCGAGTAACCTCGACACACTTGCTCGTACATTTTTCAACATTTCTCCCTTTCTTAAATTCCCACCATCTTCTTTCATTCCAATGATAGAAGGAATATGAGCGTATGAGAATCAAGGCTTCGTCATTTCCTCTCTCTTTCCTCAATTCTTATTTTTATTAATATTAATTTCCACGCTGGAGGGAATAATCGTCGAATAAAATGTTCGATCCATAAGATTTATCCTTTTATAAGATGCGCACGAAACTCAATATGAAATATAATATCTTATTCTATTCTTGTGAATAGGGGAGGAAACAGGGAGAAAAAGATAGAGGAAAAATTGTAGAACAGCTTCGTCGACTGGGTGAGAGAAAGTTTCCCCTCTGGTGGGGGAGGGGGAAAAAACAATGAAAAAAAAGAGAGAAGAAAAACGACGCAAAGGGGTGAATCCATTGCCGGCGAGTTAACCTTGAAAACCTTCAAAAGCTGAAACTGAAACTGGTCGCAAAGGGCGAATCGTCAAAAGCGCGACGTATTTCTTGCTACCGGGGTCCAAACACCGGCGATAAAAAAAAGAAAAAGGAGGAAGAGGGAGAGGGAGAGGGAGAGGGTTGCAAGAGAATAAAGATAGGAAACGGTCGACGAGTAAACAGATAATCGCGAGAGTTTCTTTCAAATGCTTTTACGATCGCGCTGTATTTTACGTCATTGCCTGGAGGGAGACACACACACACATACATATATACACACATATATATACACACACAGGCTGATTCCTGTGTATACAGCACAATGAGAAGCGCCACCTATCCTATTCCTCCCATTCTTCGCTCTTCTCTCTCTCTCTCTCTCTCTCTCTCTCTCTCTCTCTTGGGGAGCCATTAAGGCCGCATACACGGAATAATAAAAAGGAACAGCGGAAAGCGGCGGAAACCGCGATAATAAATCCCTTTGAGAAATTTGCAATCGTGGCGAAGTTGGTGACAGGTAATTCATTTGTTGTAATGAAAGAATTCCGTGGGATTTGCGGCGTGGGTAAGGTGACGGAGGAAACTCTTTTTCTCCTTCCCTCTCTCTATCTCTCTCTTTCTCGTGAGGAAAGAATATGATTGTTTACGTACAATTACTCTCAATATCGTGGATAAATTCCCGTGTTTCCCATCCCGTGTGCCTTGTACCGAGAGGATATTGCGGAGTTGGCCCTTGGAGAATTTCCATAGAATTTTGCCTTCCCCTCCTCTGCCCTTGGTGTTTTGTTTACTTTTCGAAAGAATAATTATAGCGTTCACGCGTGAAATTTCTTAGAGGATTTACTTGTAATTTGACTTGTAATTAGTAATTGGAAATAACAAGTATGTCACTCGTCGATTTCTTAATAATGGTTGTCAACAATTCTAAAAAATTCTATACTATATTTGAATTTTTTTATTCTACTATATATAAACAATTATTGGTAGCTAAAGAGTAGTGAAACGTAAGAATATATATACTTATATTTCGTTCTCAATACTTTAGGAAAGTATCGTTCTTCGACGTTCCCTCACGGGATCCTCAATTGAGTCTGAATATTCGCCACCAGTTTTCAGAATTAACTTTCAGAATTAATCATCGACCATTTAAATTCGTACGTCTTTAATCCTCGAATATCCCTTCGAATATTCATAACCTCAAAAAACTCGAGCTATATAAAGTCACAAAGTGGAATGAAATTATTAAAAATCGATATTTTTCTAAGAAACGGGAAGCAAACTGATGCATATACACAAAATAACATTAAGATACATCCTCTATTGGAGCCAAGTTGTCACACACTTCTTCTCTGTATAAAACCGAGGAGGTTAGTCGCAATACGGATCCCGCCATTTTCTTCCGAACATTTATCTCCGAAACGAGACGCGCGACGGTGTCGCCAACCGTGCATTATTCTCCCCTCCTCTTCTTCTCCCCCTCCCTGTCACTCGCGCCACGAAAAAACATCTTGCGCCCAGGCTTCGCGGACGAATTCCATAAATCGATGAACGCCACTTGCAGAATCGCCGTTATAACGGATACTTCGAACGCGAGGCTACAAAGCCGCAAAGGTATATATATATATATATATACCTCTATGAGAGGGAAAAGGAGAGGAGAAAAAAATAACGAGGAACGATCGTGGTAAAAAGAATAAAATCTCCTATAGTTTTATATATATATATATATCGAAGTGAAACAAAGTGAAAAAGAGGAAATCCCGCGGAAAATCGCGTGTTTGCATCGGACACATGCTCGATTATGCTTAAAAAAGCGAGGTACAGGCTCTTGTGTGCACTTTTATACATGCGCAGGCGGCTTGTGTTTAATTCGGTCGACAAAAAGGTAGGTATTTACGGGGCGATCGATGCGAAATCCGGTTGCTTATTTTTGATTCGATGAACCGGCGAGATCCACGAAATGAAAAAAGAAAGAAAGTATAGACGATTCGAGAATCGAGCAAGCGTTAATTCGTGCGATTTGACGAGAGAAGTGGAACGAGTGTATGATGTTCTTACGACGCTTTTGACCTCTCTTTCGAGTCGTCTTGTGATCCAAAATAAATATAAATAATATGTTTATATAACAAATATGAAAATCAATTATAAAATATAAAACCTAAAAACTAAAAGATGTGAAGGTATACTTTTTACGTGACATAAACGTTCTCGAAAGAATATTTTTGACAACCTGACCGATTATTAATTCGTCCATTTCGTCGTTAATTATTATTGACAAACGAGAAATCAGATCTCTATTTTCGTTCGTGTATAACATAGATTCTTCGTTTCGAAACGAAAATAAGACAATTTCTGACCGTGTGTTTTGGTTGGAAAAAGCTAGTTTTATTATTATTTTTTTTTTTTTTTTTTAAAGAACGGATAAATGGGAATCGAAGAGAATCGATTGTTGGCCGGGGGGTTGCAGATGCATTTACGTGCGATTGTTGGCAAAACCATTTCGATGGAAACACGTGTGCGTGACACATGTTGTACCCCTTTTTTACGTCATTTTTTTTTTTTTTTCCTTTTTGTTTCGTCGCAATTGCAATTGAAATTTTTTTTTGGCGCCCAACGTACGGGATCCCAGCAGTAAAAATTCAACAGACCAAGCTCACCTTCCGTCCGATCATCGTATTTCTAATCACTTTTGTTCAAATTAGAATCTGAAATCGACTTATTATCATCCAATTTTTATTCTTTTATCCAAAATTTCTGAGAAAAACATATTTTATAATCTCGAAGGAACGATTCTTTTCGAAAATATAAATAGAAGCCATTTTTAATATCGCGTAAATTTTCTTCGAGGCTTTGAGTTGAGAAGTTGCAAGCGCGCAAGTTTAAATTTTTGCTTTGGCCAGCTTTCAACTCTGCTTTTCCCATTTTAATTCGTCCTCTTGTATCGGATCAACAAACGCATCGGTATATATAATTTCGTTACCGTCACCTCCTGGACAGAAACCGTGGATATGTGTCTAATTCGATCGATATATCGATACGCGTGTTCGATCTCCAAGCGGAGGAGTTGCTATTATTTGCCGTCCAATTTTTTCCCCATCCCGCGATCCTTGTTTTTAGTTGCAGCACCGGTTCCACGTGAGATTGAAAAACTATTGGCCGAATACAATAATGGACAAAAATGGGGGGCATCGGTTATAAGGATATCCCGATTTATTTCTCTTAAAGTAAAGAATAGAATGGGAGGGGAATGAGTTTATAGATTTAATTTCATTTAAAATTTTATTATTTTCGAAATTTTTATTTTATTATAAACGCAATTGAGATTAGTATTCTTCTGAATTGTGCACTCTTAGAGATCTGATCGATAAATCGATGATAAAAATGATCTTTAATCCTTCCTGACATTAGTAGTTCATTTCAAGGAATATCTGAAAGATTGTCAGAATGTTAGACAATTCGTGCGACCAAGAGATATCCAATTAAGAAAAATAATCGAAATTTAAGATTTAAGATTAATTGTCCCAACTTGCAAATTGATTCTTTCAGAATTCTACGCGACGAAAAGTGTTTAAAATCATCCTTTCTCCTCAAACGTCAATTTCAAAAAATTCATTTACATATTTTCATTCCCTTAGAAAAAAAAAAAAATATGCCGATCGCATTTCTTCAAAGATACATTCTCAAGATACATCTTGAAAACAACTGGATTTTAAATTTAAAAAACAAAAAAACACGAGCCACGGTGAGAAAATTGTATGTAAAATCAATGAAATTGCGAAAAAAACTCGCGAGGATTGAATTGCTTTCAAACATCGTTTCCCATCATCGATTTCTCCCAATAATTGCTCCATCCACTCCTCCACCCATCCCTTCCCCCCAACTACGTAAACCGCAAAATTAAATAAGATTTCAATCTTCCTTCAAAACGATCGCTCGACCGTATTCCGAGAGCCACCGAAAACAAACACTCGCTACTCCCACCCATCCACCTCGCGTAATCCAACGCAAACACGCTTCTCTCCCCGAATCCCCCCTCTTCTCCACCTTTGACGTTCAAAGAATCGACGATTTCACTAAACGCTGCCACGTGCCTTGTCTCCCTCTCTCCCTTCTCCTCCTCTTCTCGAGACACCTAACCACCTTCGAAATTTGCTCCCCCCCTCCCCCCCGAAAGATTCGAGTCACGTAGTTGGTCGGTAATATACGAAAGACACGTCCACTCCCCCTTCTCCTTCCCTTCTCTCGTCTACTCGAACAGGATTAAGGAGAGCGAGCGTATGTACGAAGCGGTGGGAGGAGGGGGAAGAGAGGAGGAGGAGAGGTAAACAAGCGTGTCCTCTTCCCGTCGACAGAGATCGACTTGGCTTGGAAGTTTCCACGGTCAACCGGCCGGAAAATTGCTCGTTGACCGGGGGAGGAGGAGGAGAGGGAAGAGGAAGAGGAAGAGGAGGAGGAGGAGGAGGATCAAGGCGAGCACCGGAAGCACCTCCTCTTGAACTGTGCAAGCACAGGTTCACGCTCAAATCATCGGCGAAACGTGCCGTTTATGGCCGATGTATGGTTTCGTCCACGCTATTTTTCGGTCTATTTACTTTTAACTCCGTGTTTTAGCACCGATTTTAGGATTGGGGGTTGGAGGGGGTTTATTTTTTTTCTCTCTCTCTCTCTCTCTTTTGGAACAACCTGTAGGATGTCACTTGTTGCGTTTTTGGATACGAAAGAGAAATGGTTTCTTTTCTGAGAGATTATGAGAGATTGTGTATATAAATTTTTGTGGAAATAGGCTAGGAGTAAGTTCGATTATTGCGTTTTTTTGAGGGGAGGAGGATGTAAAAGATAGCGATTTTACTTTGAAACTTTGTCTCTTGAATAAATTTTGAAGAGAGGTTATAAACTTTGTATTCGTAGGTTTGGTATACTACTTTTAGAAGAATTTAATTTTTTTGGATAAATCTATAGCTATATTTTCGAAAAAGAATTACTTTTAAACATAAATTATATCTTTTTTCGAACGTTAAAAAATTAACAATCCGAAACAATCCATGAATTCTTCGTACTCTTCGTATTCTTCATTCCTGAAACATTTTATATAACCTCAAAACGAATAGTCCAAGTCCTTGCATCGCAGTTGAACGTAAAATAAATCAAATTTTAGAACGAATCGTTTTTATCGATAGTTGCTAAACGAATTTCCTATCGTCAATCTCTCCGTTACGTCATGTTGCGGTAATTTCATTTTTTTTTTTCTTTATCACCGCCTTGACCGTGTTTCCGTTTCGACAAGCAACTATGCCATAAATTTCGGTTTAAGTGCGGCCAAATATCGTTGGGAACGCGGTTTGTTAAATCACGAGGACGAACCGCGGTGGCGTCGCGATGCATTTTCAGGCAAGGCTCGGCAACTAATTGCGAGCAACGAAATAAATCTCGCGAGAGGGCAGTAGCGAGCAAAAACTCGACTCAGCAGGGAATAATGATAACAAGCATGGGCACGAGAGAAAAGAGATTAGAGGCGATTGGAAGCGCGTAAATATGTTACGGAGAGATTTGTGAAAAATAAATACGTTGACTGATCGATCGATCTCGAAAAAGAACAAGAACTTTGAAAGATCATTCAAGGCCTTCTCGCAATTCAATTATCTACGAGTTATCATTTATTATTGACATTGTAGAGTGCGAAAAGAATGATTAGAAAATTATTGTTTCTTAACATTTAGCGTCAGATGGCGTTTGCAACCTCTGCTCACCAAAAACATTCATACATACTATATCTTAAAGATATATATCTTAAAGTTTAAGGAAACTACGAGTCATCTCGTCAGATTTTAAAGAAAAATATACAAAATGAAAATTCGTACGAATTTCAAACTTTGTCGATCTTTTGAAAAAATTATTTATCGTTTACATTTTATCATTGAAATTATAGAGTGCGAAAAGAATGATTAGAAAATTGTTATTTCTTAACATTTACCGTCAGATGGCGCTTGCAATCTCTGCTCACCAAAAATATTCATACATGCTATATCTTAAAGATATATATCTTAAAGTTTAAGGAAACTACGAGGCATCTCGTCAGATTTTAAAGAAAAATATACAAAATAAAAATTCGTACGAATTTCAAACTTTATCGATCTTTTGAAAAAATTATTTATCGTTTATATTTTATCATTGTAGAGTGCAAAAATAATGATTAGAAAATTATTATCTTTTAACATTTACTGTCAGATAGCTCTGCTCATCAAAAACATGCATACGTGCTATATCTTAAAAATCTTAAAGTTCAAGGAAACTACGAGTCATCTCGTCAGATTTTAAAGAAAAATATACAAAATGAAAATTCGTACGAATTTCAAACTTTGTAACAACGATCTTTTAAAAAAATTATTTATCGTTTATATTTTATCATTGAAATTGTAAAGTGCGAAAAGAATGATTAGAAAATTATTATTTCTTAACATTTACTGTCAGATGGCTCTGCTCATCAAAAACATGCATACGCTATATCTCAAAAATCTTAAAGTTCAAAGAAACTATGATCATCTCGTCAGATTTTAAAGAAAAATATACAAAATGAAAATTCGTACGAATTTCAAACTTTGTCGATCTTTTGAAAAAATTATTTATCGTTTACATTTTATCATTAAAATTGTAAAGTGAAATTGAAAAGAATAATTAGAAAATTATTATTTCTTAATATTTACTATCAGATGGCTCTGCTCACCAAAAACATGCATACGTGCTATATCTCAAAAATCTTAAAGTTCAAGGAAAAACTACGAGGCATTTCGTCAGATTTTTAAGCTCTACGAAATGAAAATACGAATTTTAAATCTTCTTTATCAATCCTTCTCTTACATCTTTTTTTTTTTTTTTTTTTTTTTTTTTTTTTTACTTGACGAATAGAGACAAAGTAAACAAACTCTTTCGAAATTAAAGATACAAAAAAGCTCAAAAAGGGATAACCTAACCTTCGAATCAGGGAAGAAAATTCTTACTCATCCCCCATCTCCGGGGAATTACCATCCCAGAACACCGGGGGAATAAAATTCCAATTCGTTGGCCATCGGTATCCCAACAATCTAGCCCAGAATCGTCTCTCTCCTCGATTTCCACTTATCTTCTCCTTGTCCCGCCCTCGTTTGTTACCGCATCGAAGGCTGCGATCAGCGGGCCTGTGGCTGCGGTTGCGACCGCAACATCCGCCGGATATCGCGTGCGCCACGCTATACACACACACACAAATAGACACAGACGCACACTTAACGGCGCAACGTCTGATGCGTCTTCGTCACGAAGATAGTTAACCACAGCTCGGAAGAGGAAAGGCATTCGTGTATCGGTAGACGTAGACCATCTGGACAATGAATATAAAAGTGTGGAGGATGGAAAGAGATAAAAAAGAATACGGTGTTGTAAATGGCTGTTGCAGAAGAAATCCTTTTCTTCTCTCTCTCTCTCTCTCTCTCTCTGGTCTGAATGGACGTCGAATGTCTAAGATGAAGAACGTTTCGATTCATTCGATTCTTTTTATTTTTTTTTTTTAATATTTATATCAACTTTCGATCTTAACAATTTTTCTTTTTATACATATATTGTTGGCATTTGTCGTTTATTAATAAAGTTTATCAACATAATCTCAAGACATATATAATATAAATGAATAATAATTTTTCAAAATAAAAACGATCTTAAAGAAAGAAGAGAAAGAACGTGTATTGAAAAGTCGAAGATCAAGATGGAGTTACATTTTTCGTAAATAATTACCAGATTAAAGAATATAAATGACACTGAACATAAATTCCACGGTATAAAATTTGCATAAATAAGAGGAAGAGGGAAAAGATTACTCCTTCAAGAGAGGAAAGAAAAATCGCAGAAGTTCCGGGAGGAGAGGAGACAAGGAGGAGGAGGAGAGCAGGTGGAGAAAAGATACGGGGATTGCGAGGGAGGGAACAGATGGAACGATCTGGTCGTCTGAGGCCCTCAGGTGGAAAGGGTGCACGTCAAATTGGCCGCATAAGCGTGCTCCTTTCATTGAATCGTCTAACGACCAGACATAAATTAGATTGAAAACTGGAGGATGCCACGGGGAAGAACCACCGACGATTTTCTGCATCTGGTAACCTCCTTAAAGGTATGAGGAACGAGGACAATATGTGGCCGGGGAACAGGAATTTTATTTCATTTTTGGCTGACGTTTTTCGATTGAATTCGCCCCGTTTCTTTTCCTTTCTTCTTCTTTTTTTTTTTTTTTTTTTTTTTTTAGTCCCTTTTTTTACGAGCCTCTTGCGAGAACATTGTTGGAATCGTGTTGTTTACGAGTTGTTGGGAAGAATTGCTCCAAAAAAAAAAAAGTATCGCACGAGATACACGGTGTGTTGTTAATTCTCCACAGATTCGAACGAAATATAATAAAGATTTCACAATTATCGATTTCACGATTTTTAAAAAAAATCTTCCAGATATCTTCTCTCCTGAATTTTTCGATTCTTTGATACCATCAAATTGAAATGAAGATAAGAAATTATCGAGAGTATCAGTGGATTATTAATTATTGTTAATTAGATGCTCTAAATCATAATCGAGATAATTAATTAATCGAGGCTGAAAGTTTTATCGAAAATCGTTTGAGAAAATTTCGAGACAAATCTTCCTCCTTTTTTAAAATAAAAAATTATCCTCGAAATTACACTTGAAAAATGAAACGAAACGACGTCTTTTTAGATCGTGAGAAATTTCTGTGACCTGAAAATTCACGTGAAAGTTATTATTATCGGTATGGTATTTCCCCTTAATGATTCTTCCCTTTTTCGAGATCAAATATTATCGAAAATCCCGAGAGAAAGGCGCAACGTGGCGGACAGTGTGAAAAGATGGGGGGGAATAGGATTATATCCCATTACATTTATGCTTTCTCCTCGAGAAGAGGCTTGAAAATGTACACAAACCCCGTAAGAAGCCGCCATTGCACCCCGGGGAGCGGTAACACCGAGTCCTCCTCGAGTCCTGGCTGGATACACTCTAGAAAGCTGGAATGTAAATGGCCGTCTTGGCAACTCGATTAATTAAATTGCCCTTCTCTCTCTCTCTCTCTCTCGCTATCGTGTTTACGTTTTATTCGAGAGAGAAGAAATTTTCCTTCGAAAAATTCGATAATCATTTCAAAAATTGCGAAACGTAAAAATAATCCAACACTTAAACTTGTTAAATACTTGTCACGATAGAAGAATATTTTCAAGAGAAAAGAAAAAAGAAAGATATTTCAATAAACAAAAGACTCGATGAGATAGATAATAAATAAATAGATAAAGTTTGAAAACTTATTCTCATCCATATATTATATTATTTTCCTTTACCTATGCTTTTTGATATCTTGAATAAATCGAATTTATTCACGAATCCATCGTCGCATCCGAGCCAGGATGTATAAAAAAAAACTCTGTGTCACTCTATTCTGCCAAATTTTTTGGGAAAATTCGGAAAATTTCCTCCCATTTTCCCGCCGGATAGGAAAACGAACGAAGGAATAGTGAGCCGAGAGAAGAATGAAAAGGCGGGAAGAAATCAACGGGTCATCGTTCGAATTCCTCGTTCCCCAATTTATGGAAACAACCGATCTGTCGCCATAACAATAATCCGTAAGAACGCGGGCGCGCGGTTATAAAGACGGAGGGAATCCATGTTCCATGATCGGCGAGGCGCCGTTCTCACGAACCGATACGCGCCGCTTTATCGTCCGTTTTCACGGCGCCGTAAGGGGGAATGCATTTACTCTGGACATTGAGAGCGCCCCTCCCCCACGATAACAAAGTGAAGAACGCGTTTGAATGAAAAGAAGCGGAGGGGGGGGGGGGAATTGTTTCGAGGCAAGTTTTTGTTGAAAATAGTTGGGCCGATAGTTATTCTTTACTCCTCGATGGTGATTCGACGGCTGAAAAAGATTTGCATCTCATCTAGAGTTCTTGGTAAATTCGATAGCAATTGATCGGTGATTCATTCGGTATCAGTATTAATCGATCAAGTGCGTCTATTTAAACAATTTATTTAAACAAGGTTTAACCGAGTTGCAAGAAGTTTTAATTCGTTTCATTTTATTATAAAAATATATATATATATATATATATATATATATATATGTATATATTATCATATACATATATATCAATATATATGTAGATTGATAGTTTCTGTCTCTTATTGCTGCTATATTATTAAAATCAATGCTATCGATTGCTTGAATACTTGACAATAATTTAATTTGTTTCATCTTATTATAAAAATATATATCTTTATGTGTAGATTGATTTTGCTATGTTATATTGTTGCTATATTATTAAGATCGATGCTATCGATTGTCTGAATACTTGACAATAATTTAATTCGTTTCATCTTATTATAAAAATATATATCTTTATATGTAGACTGATGTTGCTGTGTTATATTGTTGCTATTAAGTTCAATTGCTCAAGTGTTTGTATATGACAATTTATTCGTTTTATTATAAAAAAATATTTATAATATCTTTATATGTAGGTTGCTGTGTCATATTGCTGCTAGATTGATTTTGCTCTTATATTGTTGCTATTAAGATCGATGCTATCGATTATTTTATTATAAAAATATATATCTTTATATATAGATTGATGTTGCTATGTTATATTGTTATATTAAATTCAATTGCTCGAGTATCTGAATACTTGACAATAATTTAATTCGTTTCTTATTATAAAAAAATATATCTTTATGTATAGATTGATGTTGTTCTGTATTGTTATATTGTTGCTATGCTATTAAGTTCAATTATTCAAGTGCTTGCACGTGACAACAATTTATTAGTTTTATTATAAAAAAAAAATATTTATAATATCTTTATATATAGGTTGATGTTGCTGTTGTATCATATTGCTGCTATTAAATTCCATTGCTTGTACGTGACAACAATTTATTCGTTTCATTTTATTATAAAAAAATATATCTTTATATTTGTAGATTGATTTTGCTATATTATATTGTTGCTATACTATTAAAATCGATGCTATCGATTGCTCGAATAGTTGACAATAATTAGACTGATGTTGCTGTATTATACTGTTGCTATTAAATTCAATTGCTCGAGTGCTTGTACAAGTGACGACAATTTATTCGTTTTATTATAAAAAAAAATATTTATAATATCTTTATAATATATATATATATATATTTTAATTATATAATGTATATATTTATAATATTTATATTATATGTAGATTAATGTTGCTGTATCCTATTGCTGCTATTAAATTCGAGTGCTTGCACGTGACGACAATTTCATTTTATTATAAAAAAAAATATTTATAATATCTTCATAATATATATATTTTAATTATATAATATATATATTTATAATGTTTATATTATATGTAGATTGATATTGCTGTATATATTGCTGCTATTAAATTCAAGTGTTTGCACGTGATGACAATTTCGTTTTATTATAAAAAAAAATATTTATAATATCTTTATATGTAGGTTGATGTTGCTGTATCGTATTGCTGCTATTAAATTCGATTGCTTGCACGCGACAACAATTTATTCGTTTCATTTTGTTATAAAAAGATGTATCTTTTATATGTAGATTGATGTTGCTGCTGTGCTATCAAGATCGATGCTATCAATTGCCCGAGTAATTGCACGTGATAACAATTTATTCGTTTCATCTTATTATAATATACATACATGATATCCTTTTACATGCAAGCTGATGTTGCTGTATCGTATTGCTGCTATGCTATTAAGCTCGATTGGTGCTTGCACGTGACAACAATTTATTTCGTTTCTTCTTATTATAAAAAAAATATATTCATGTGTAGATTGATGTGTCATATTGCTGCTGTGCTATTAAGATCGATGCTATCAATTGCTCGAGTAATTGCACGTGACAACAATTTATTCGTTTCATCTTATTATAATATACATACACGATATCCTTACGTGCAAGCTGATGTTGCTGTATCGTATTGCTGCTATGCTATTAAGCTCGATTGGCCAACGTGCTTGCGCGTGACGACAATTTATTTCGTTTCATTATAAAAATGATATACGTGATATCTTTTTTATGTTACTGCTATGCTATTAAAACTCGCATCTTGGCTTAATCGTTCTGTAGATTTATGTTTCTGATATCTATTTTTCTGTGAAAATTATAAAGATTTCAAAATTATCATGAATCTACTTAACACTTCAGTCTTAACGATAAATATTTATAAAAATATTGCTGCTTGATTGACCAAATCAATCCCTAATCAACTGTTAAATCTTTAAACTATTAAATCTTTAAACAAACAATCAACGATTCAGATAAAATTCGTATTCGAACGAAGAAGAAAAAGACAAGATGAATTCAACGATCGAGTGAGACGCACATTTATTTGTTATGAACTTAGCACAGATTTCACAATTTTCGTTTTCGTGGAAGGCAGGGGAGGATAGAGTCGTAAAGGGATTACGCTCAAAGTTAACGCGGCCCCGTTAAGAAACGTCCTGATAAAATAAAATCTTAATCCCAGCCACCGAAGATTTAAGATCCCTTTACCCTTGTTTTCCACTCCTTCCAGTCCGGGCCAACATCCACCCTTGGCCATTCTCTTCTTTTCCTCCTCCTCCTTCTCTCTTTTTCTCTCTCTCTCTCTGTCTCTCTCTTCCGTCTTACTCCCCTTTGTCGACCATTGCCAGCTTTTACGGCTTACTGGCTCGATTATTAGACGTGTCTCGTTTTCATGAAACAACCCCCCACAGCCCCACCCTCCTCGGTTTCGTGGCCCCCAAAGGTTGTATTAACCTGTGTAATTTTATTACCACGGTATTGCGCGTGGCAAGAGTTTTTCTCTCTCTCTCTCTCACTCTCTTTTTCTCTCGTTTTTTAATCTCCTCTCACAAGTTGGTAAATTTCACTCCCTTCCAGAGGAATAAGAATCTCTCCGGAAAGAATAAAGATAATTTCCGTTCGTTCGTTTATAATTCGGCCAAAATTTATTATTTTTTCTTAATCTTTTTTTTTTTGCGGATGGATGCGCGATGATAAGGAGGAGATGATAAAGGGGAGAATTAGTTTTTGGAAAAACGAATTTGAAACGAGGCTTTGAACGAAGCTTCTCTCTTCACTTTTCCTTTTCCTTTCCAGCACCAACGGCTACGTGTGCCTGATGTTCCATAGAAGGGACAGCCACATAATAGAGATGCAACTGTCGGAATGGAGCCAGCAACCCGACGACGTGTGCAACTCGAGTACGTTCAACTCCCACTCGACGCCGTACACGACGTTCATTAGTAAGTTCAATTACCAATCACTTTTATTAACACTCGTCACCACACTCTTGTGTGCCTTCGCCGCCATTTTCGTCCCTTCTTTTCTCGCCTCGAAGAAGATTTCCATCTCGATCGTCCAGGAGAACGAAAATTTTCCTCTCTCTCTCTCTCTTTATATATGTATATATATAATATTATATTAATATTATATATTAATATAAATTTTAATTATTATATTAAATTATTATATTATATTTATAATAAAAATTAATATTAATATTATATAATATTATATTTATTATATATATATTAATTAATATAAATATAATTAATAAATATTAATTAATATAATAAATATATATATTATATAATATTAATATTAATTTTATATATATATATATATATATATCTCTATCACTAATTCTCTACCTCTATCTCTCTATCTCTCTATTTCTATCTCTATCTCTCTATCTCTCTATCACTATCACTAATTCTCTATCTCTATCTCTCTATTTCTCTCTCTCTCTCTCTCTCTCTCTCTCTCTCTATATATATATATATATATATATATATATTATATTTATTATATATCTATCTATCTATCTATCTATCTATCTCTCTATCTCTATCTCTATCTCTCTATCTTTCTATCTCTCTCTCTCTCTCTCTCTCTCTCTCTCTCTCTATCTCTATCTCTATCTCTATCTCTATCTCTATCTATTTATCTATCTAGCTCTCTATTTATCTATCTATCTAGCTCTATCTCTAGCTCTATCTCTATCTCTATCTCTATCTATTTATCTATCTAGCTCTCTATTTATCTATCTATCTATCTCTATTTCTATCTCTATCTCTATCTCTATCTCTCTATCTATCTATCTATCTTGAGAGGGAGAGAAAGAAAGAAAGAGAGAGGAATTCGGTTCGACTTGTTCTCACTTGGAGGACCAACGATGGCGGATATCCTCCTAATTGACAGATCGAACGGAATATTAATCGCGGCCGCGGCTTCGAGACGCGGTCCCTCACTGTCGCAGGTTTCTCTTATTTTCGCTGAGCACGAAAATAAAAACGACTGCTTTTTTGTAGAATTAAAAGTGATATTTCACTGTCGAAAGTTACCGGTGAGAAGAAATAATAAAAAAAAAACGGGGGGGAAGTGGGCGCGGGTAATAGAAATAAAAAGAGAATGGAAAAAAAACGCGAAAGGGGGGCGGAGGAGGGAGAACAAAAGGGAAATGGAAGGGAAAATATAAAATATGACAGTGGATGGTAGAGAGGGAAGGTAGGGCGCATCCCCCAATGGACCACGAATCTTGAAACACGATGAAATTATTTCGCGAGAATACTTCCCCTTCTCCTTCCTTTCCAATTTTTACAGGTGTATCGATAAATAACGTCTCAACAATGGCCAGTTTATCGTTTATATTATTCCACGATAAATGTCGCTCGTTCTCGCGAAATTGATAATAACAATCTGTCAAAATTTGGCAAGGAGGAAAATAAAAATTCGATTATTCTTTATACACTTTTATATCTATTCTTCTTCTCCTTTTCTGAATATCTTTCAAATTAAAAAAAAATCTTCTTTTAAAACTTTCAAATTATACAATATTTATAAAATTTATATAAACGTCTAAGAAAATTTTTACAGTTCTGTAAATCGAATCGATAGATTTTTTTTTCTTTGGTTTTAATTGTTTGAGATTTTAATCATATTGCAATCAAAGCTTTTGATCGAAATTGATTGAGAAAGTAAAGGACAGGAATACGAGCAATGAAGGAATAAATGATTCATCGAATAATCTTATCTTATTTTTCCCTTCGATTCAATTTTTCTTCCACCCCCTCCATTTTTTGCTACAACAACTCGTTCTCGTGTTTCCCCGATCCGCGAATTTCCCTGTATCGAGAGAAAAAGAAAAGAAAAAGAGTGGGGGAGGTGGAAAAAATACGAGGAGCATTTTTAATTCCACAAAGTGGCCCAAAGTGGCGGGAGCGAACAGCGCAAACAGCAAGAGAAGTTCCGCTTTTGTAATCTGGATCCGTGGAAACCGGAAGCGGTGGCGGGCGAAACTGATTTCCAACCGCGTCTGGAAATCAATCGAGGGGGGTACGCTTGTACGCCCCTCTCGCCCCAATCGAATTCAGTGTCTCTGTTTTGTTTCGATCTTGTTCTCGAACCTTTCTGCTCGACCAACCTCGAATCTCGTTCGTTGAAGAAGAATCGTAATTCGAGAAACGAATGTACGTTTTTTTGACAATTATTCATTGAATCTGTTTAAAGTGATAATGTGTAATTGAAAAGAGAAAAAATTGCGAGGAAATTCTCGAATATTATTAATTTTAAATTGGAAGAAAGATATAAGAATAATAATCGGGATAATTGTCAGTTTCTTAGGTAAATTTTATTTTTTTTCCAAAAAGAAAGATTCGTTTCAGTAAAATGTATAAAGTATACATCGATACATTTGTGGAAAATATTTTTGGAAAAATCGAGCGGAAACAAAAATTGATACTGAAAAACATCGATTAATAAAGTTTATTCGTTAAATTATAAACAATTTAAAAGAAAGAGTGCTTTATTTCGAATCAATCCTCCAAAACTACTCAACTACTCAATATATTAATATTATAATAATATATTATTGAATTCTTATTAACATTAAAAGGAAAGAAGATTCTACAAAATTTCTATAAATATATCAAACACCCTGTATAATCATATATCAACAAAATTGATCGATAGTTCCCTCTATCTCTGTACGTGACTCATCATACGTCAGAAAGCGGCTAAAATTGGATAGTAAATTATAAACAATTTAAAAAAGGAAAGATGGCTGTGCAACAGAGCTATCTCGTTCCATTTAGCATTTGTTTCGAATCAATCCTCCAAAACTATTCTTCATTAATATTATACATGGAATCCTTATTAACATTAGAAAAAGAGAAGAAAAATATTCCACAAATATATCAAACAATATATCTGTACAATCATTGATCAAAAAAAAGAAATTAACATTAGAAAAAGAGAAGAAAAATATTCCACAAATATATTAAACACCCTGTCCAATCATCGATTAAAAAAAAAAAAAATTAACATTAAAAAAGGAGAAGAAAAATATTCCACAAATATATCAAACACCTTATACATTCATTCAAAAAAAATGCGAGAAATATACATCAAACAATATATCTATACAATCATTGATCAAAAAAAAAAAAAAATTAACATTAGAAAAAGAGAAGAAAAATATTCCACAAATATATCAAACACCCTATACATTTATTGATCAAAAAAAAAAAAATTCTTATTAAAATTAGAAAAAGAGAAGAAAAATATTCCACAAATATATCAAACCTTATACATTCATTCAAAAAAAAAAAAAATGCGATACATCAAACAATATATCTATACATTTATTGATCAAAAAAAAAAATCTTTATTAAAATTAGAAAAAGAGAAGAAAAATATTCCACAAATATATCAAACAATCATCGATCAAAAAAAAAAAAAATTAACATTAGAAGAAGAGAAGAAAAATATTCCACAAATACATAAAACACCCTATACAATCATCGATCAACAACAAAATCGATCGATGGTTCCATGGCTCTAACCCAGTACGTGACTACTCATCGTACGGCAGAGAGCGGCTAGAAGTGGGTAGTAAAAGTTGGGAAAAGTGGAAGGGCAAACAAAAGGTAAACACGGAGTGGAGTAATTTCAGCGTGGTCTAGACGACGGCGAGGCGGAAGCATGAATGCCGTCACGACCAATTCCTCTCCCTTCTCCCTCTCTCTCCCTCTCTCTCTCCCTCACCGTCACTGTTATGGAATCGCGTAATCGGCTTAAGCGAGAGGAGAGGAAACTGTGTTGCCCTTCCTTCCTCCTCCTCCCGTCGAGAAGGACCTCCTCGAGGACGTTTACGACGGATTCGGCATATGATCCTTTCCGCGATCGTAAAGGAGATCTCTCGATCGATTCTCCTGCGACCCTTCCCTCCCTCCCAACTTTCTCTTTGTGCCCATCGCGTTTCCGTCTCGACGATGTTTGCACCGCGTTTCCCATTCTTCGACGAGGAGGGTGAAGGGCGATTTTAAGGGCTGTCTCGGTTGATTCTGTCGCAAAATGAACGAATGAACGGGGTTAGAGAGTAGCAACATGCTTGGAATTTCAGACGGCCGGATATTTCTATTATCGAACTGAGTTTAATTCGAATTAATTCGTGAGAGGGTGGAAAAGGATTGGAAATCGTTAAAATTGTAAAGAAGAAATAAGAGGGAATAATAATTTTCTCGACTCGGGGAAATTATTAGTTGATATTACTATGAAATTTTATTTTCAAATCAAAGTAAGTTTTTAGAAATTTTTAGAAATTTTTACAGAAGATGATAAGATTATTTTGTCTAAAATAATGGAAGAAAAAAAAAGATAGGTGAAGATAAGTTTGAGTAAATCCAACGAGGGTGTAGACAAAAAGATTTTGATTAATTTTATAACTCACGTTTTCAGCGTCGGACCCGATCACCAGGCAGTGTCCTAACCTGGGTCGATACGAGATCGTGTCCGTGTTACATTCTTACAATAGCGTGGAGGACATATTGGGGGTGGACGGTGACCAGAGCATGGCGAATGCGGCCGAAGTTCAGGATGTTAGGGTGACGTCGACACCGTATCCGGGTCGGTGCCGTTATGGCAGTGTCCGCCGATTGGATATCGGTTGCAAAACACCGGATCGCATGGAATTCGCTACGTCGTGCAGCGACGAGACTCCATCAGGTAAAATTTTTGGTAAATTTTTCTTTTTTTTCAATCCAACGATAGCATAAATTTAAATTTCGTATGTTTTATCTAAATTTTATCCTTGCCGTTCTGGCAAATTCTGATGAGATTGTAATTGTAAATTCTAATTCGAGTCGAGGGAAGCTCAGAATAAATTCAAATGAAAATAAATTTGGATACGTCTGTTTTTATATCAAATTCTATTTTCATAAAAAAGAGATAAAGATCCAGAAATATTCTTAATTTCTCTTCTTGACGCGCTAACTTTGGTTTTTTGATGGATGGAGAATTGCCTCATATCTTCTCTGAAATTTCTGTAACTTAAATAAATTCAGGCCAGTTAAAACAACAATACATAAATTGAAACTCAAGTAGGTCTTATCGTGGACTGTCAAATTAATCCACAAGCATCTCTAATTAGATATAAAAAGCCGCCATATTATTTTAATTATTTAATTTTAATTATCCTGTATTAATCCTTGTATTAATCATGTTGTATAATATTGTTAAGTTATTCTTTCCAAAGAAATTTACTTCTGATCAAATTATATCGAATCTTCATTATTGTTTTTTGAATGATCATTTTTTAAAATTCATTTCTTCCTTTAATTTTGTCCTTATAACAATTCACAAATCTTTTTAAAGAAAATATTCGTTGTATGTATGTTAATTTTGTATGTTAAATGCCATATGAACTTTTTCAATTGTCATCATCCCATTATTATTACATGTTGTCCCATCAGAAGAGAAGGGTTACAAAAGTTAATAAAAATCCCGAGTGATTAATGCTTGTTTCTTTTTCTACGACGATATTTTTCCGCCGACATCTCTGTTATATTATTATCCAAAACAAGGGAAACGAAGACATAAAAATTCCCGACATCCAACGAGATGACGAGGGCAAGGAAAGTGTCTGAGAACATTGATAGCTTTGGAGCATGGCTTTTGACGTTTCTCAGACGCGAATCCTCATGTTGGGTCGGTTATATCCGAGGGGCGGCTACCCTCTTCAATTTCGTAAAACGTCGTTGAATAACTGCCTCAGTTTCTCGAAGCAATTTTCGAAGGAATAGTTTAAAATGACTCGAAGAAACTCCGATAAAGGTAATTGTGTATAAACGAATACAATTACGTATATTTAAATACGTATGTTTCAAATTATTTAAAAAATTATTTAAATCAAAGCCTGTCCCATTTTCTCTCTTTCTATCCATCCATCCATCTATTTTACCATTTCTCAAATATTAAAACGCGACCAAATATTATAGATCCCGACTCGTGTAGGTTGAGAGACACTGTATCCTTTTCTCGTTATAAAAGTGCCTGGAAAGTGCCTGAGGGTGTCATCAACCGACCCTTTCCCCAAAAACCATTCCAACCTTCCCTCTAGTCTCCTTCCCTCCGATTGTCATACCTGTCTTACCTGTATTTCTCTCTTTGGAATCGTCAGAGGCATCAGAGTCGCAACAAGCAACGTCTCATAGGATTAACCGAGTTACTCCCTATTGAGAGAGACGCATCAGGAAACCTGTTTCCTTCTTCTTCCTCCTCCAAGTAGCTAAGTTCATGAAGAGCGAGCTGCGTGACGGTCCTCACTCCATCCTTCCCCTTGTACTCAAACTTTGCAGCTTTATTCGGGTATACGTGTTTATGACGCGTGCCTATTCTCGTTCAAAGGTTAGACGCAGTTCAGAGACTTCGGCTGGCCGGTTGGAATTTTTATATATATGCGAATAGTTGCCAGGTGAAGTTGGGTCGTTCCTTGATCTTCTCGAGTAGCAATGAAGGATTTTATGGGCTGAGTGGTCGAAAATAGGAAACGTTGCGTTTTTGAGATCTTGAGAAGTTGAGACGAAGAAATGTTTGTAGCAGATAAAACAGATGATTACTTGTGATCGGTGTATGAGTCATCCAAGTATAGGATTAAATTATTAATTAATCGAACAATGTTCAGCAATGTATCTGAGATTCAATTAATCGCGTCATTTAGAAAGTTATTCCAAATCATTTATTTTCAGCGAGATTTTAATCCCAACTGAAATGAGTACCGCTACAGAAATAGATGTGATTAACGATCGTTGTTAATAGAATACTGGTTCTGAAAACGTTTCGAGATGTTCTCCTTCCTGGAAAATTAAGATCCCTGTTTGTGGGAAGTCTTAATGACCAATTCGCGTTTCTTAGATTAAAAGAGGAACTGGAATCCCTTTGTTGACAATGTTAAGACACGAGGACCAGACAGGATAAATCTTTATATCAATGCTTTTCAGTAAAACTGAAACGTACTGAAATATCCTCGCATTTCCACCATTTTTATCTCCTCTGCGAGTATATTTGTTAAAAGAGGATTTTTTTTGAAGAAGAAGCGAGCTTGTTGAGTACAATTACACTCTATGTTATTAATTTGTAAAAAAATATATCAAGCTATTGTTAATGGAATTTTAATCTTTCTTTAAAAAGTACAAACAAGTCGTTAATATAATTTATAATAATCCATAAACCATCAAATTCATTTCGATAACGACGTTGTTAAAATTAATTTACCTTGAATCTAAATAATTATTCACTCGAATCTAAATTAAAAGGGAGGCAAAGTTTTAAAGTACGATTAAAGTATTACATTTTTATTCCCACTGTATAACGAGTATACAGTCGCCAGAGTGGATTTTAATTAATATCGTCGAAAGCTAGCAAAGTTTCCCTCTTTGAAATGCTTTTCGAATTGTGTCGATACGACGCTCCGTTCCCAAGATATCCCGTCCTATAAAGAGGAAGCATAATTTCGTAATATTTCACCATCTTCATCGCGCGCCACTCACTGACCTATTCCATCCCCCCTCCACCTCCTTCTCTCTCCCCCTCCTCCCTTCTCCAACTCTTCTCCACTCGTGTCAGCCAGAGACGTTGAGTCAGCAATACTTTTTTCTACCATTCCCAGTAAGTACTCAACATACGCACTTCTAGGAATAAAGTGAATCATAGGGATCACTAGACGTCGCCATCTTCTACTTTAAGCGGTCAAACTTTGGACCCGCGTATCTCGGGAACGGATTGAGCTATCGACTTGGAATAAAGTGCATTTTCAACGGCGTTCACTGCTCCACCTTCGACATGTATTCCCAAAAGAAAATATCGAATTCTTTTAGGAGTTATGCCACGATACAATTCATCCTCGATGGATCGTACATCGTTTTGAGTTTCGTTAAAATTATTCGAACATTTTTATCAAATATTATAATTATATTAAATATTGTTTCATTTAAATCTTTATTTACGTTTCTTTCGAGAACAAAACGCTTTTCTCAGGAAGGAGATTGAACATCATATTTAAAAAAAAAAGGAAACAAAAAAAAGACAAAAGGAAACAATTTCAGAAACGCGCTCTAAATGTAAAGAAGCAATCGAACGGAAGAATCTATCAGTATTTGTGGATCAGAGGCGACAATGGCAGAGTGACGTCCCCCTATTTTTGCCCCTTTTGAAAGCATATTTGGTGAAAAGGTGCAGAGCTTCTTCTCTGTCCGCTGAATTTTCCCCCGTTGTTTATTTCCGTTTTCTGCGAGCTGTCGCGCGGACGCTGTAAATTCTCATCTTTCTATCTTTCCAGCCTCGATAAGGTATCCGAGCCGAGACAACACGCCAGATATCGACATGTCGAAGCGATTTACGGCTTTCGTTTATTTCGTACCCGTTTGTACGCCTTTTTCTCCTCCAACTCGTAACATACACACATACACACACACACAGTCGACCTTTTTCCAACTCTAAAAGCCGCGTGTCCTTTGTCTAGGGAGGGGAAGGGGTGAGAGGGATCTCTATGCTGTGAGGACCATTTTTCAAGGATTACTTGAAACGATTTACACGACGACGTCAACGTCGCAGTTAATTTGGGAAGGGGAATGAAACAATTCCAGATACTTTTGCTCCCCTCCCCCCTCTCCTCTTATAAATTGTGCGCCAATGTATCGGAAGAATCTTTTCATCTTTTCGTCCCATCCTTCCAATAATACACTTACATCTTTTGTTTGTATCATTTTTTTTTTCCGGATTATTTTTGAGATCATCGTCGAGCTTTTTTTTTAAATTCTGCAAAGACGAATATAAGTTTAACAGAAAAATATTCAGAAAAGTGAGACGTCGATCGTTTCACGTTCGATTAAAAAAAAGGAAAGGAAGGAAGAAAAAACTGTCTCGAGGCGTAGAATTTATTTATTTCTCTTTTTCTTTTTTTTTGCGACCACCATTTCACTGATATAAAGGTTCGAGCAGCGTAAAAATTTAATAATCGAAGGAATTCTAATTGCGCATAGTTGATCATAATTGAACGGTCTTAACCGGGCTTCAGTAGACAGGGAGGGGAGGGAGGGGATAATTTAATTCTCTTTTCACGAACGTTAAACCGGCTCTCCTTCCTTTAAAACGCTGCCTCGTTTCAATTGCTCCCATTTTTACGTTTTCTCTCTCTCCCTCCCTTCCTTGAACCAACCCTCCTCTAGCCTGTAACTCGGTCGTGAAACGACCCTTAAGGTGAACGAAATCGAACACTTAAAATCGTTGCATGGGTGATTACCCATTCAGTACTTTCGTTAGAACGATAGAAACGTTCCTCCCGAGAATCCTTTCTTCCCCTTCCTCCCCCCCCCCTCGAAACCGATAAACCGGTCGGAAATCGTGCTCTCTCGTGCTTCGATTCTCGAAAATGAGGTCACATTATCCAACTATATCGTAATATTTCCGTAATACGCTCGGGGCAAGCATTTTTCAATATATATTCCTTTCTTCAAGCTTATTAATCGAATCAACCGATTTTTTTCTTCGATTTTTCGAGGAAGAGGAGGGATTACGAATTTTGATTTTTTTCTTTTTTTTTCTTTTAAGACGATTATCGGTAATTTTGCAGAGTATTTGTGCCACGGAACATGGATCGAGAACGACACAGCGTATCTGGTGGCGAGCACCGACGTGGGACGATATTGTCTCGTTTACAGTGCATCCGCAGCGGCGACGGGGAGCCGCGAGCTCTCTGTGACGGGTCACCTTGCCTCCTGTCCCAGGGCGCCTCATCGTCATCTTGTGTCGTGGCAGGTCAACCTCACGTCGTACGGTGGGTATTATCAGCAATTGTATACACAATTGTATAAGTAATCGTAATAAGTAATCAGCAGTATATACGTATATATATTATATATATTATATATATATATATATATACGTATTGTGTATAGTAATCGTAGTAATGGTATACGTAATTGTATATAGTAATCGTAATGTTTATTTTTGTCTCGATCGGAAGTTTGGCAAAAATTTGAAGAAAAAGGTTTGAAAGGTGAATCAATGAAACATTTGAATGTTCTTTTGGAGAGTAAAATTTAAGATATAGAATTTGGAAGTTGAGAAATTTTGAGGATTAGGAAGTTGCGTGTGTAATAGATTTATCGTAAGTGTGAAGTAATTTTAAAAATTCAGGATTGTAACTTTGATGACTAGGAAATTGTATTAGAATAATTTAGAGTTTGAAACTTAAGAAAATCAGGATTTTGGAGATTATTATTTTGAGGATTAGAAAAGTGTATACATGATTAATTTTGTGGGACAAGATAATCTTGGAAACTTTGAAATTGCACAACGAAATAATTGAAAATTTAAAATTTGTAAATTAGGAAAGAATCTTTGAAGACTAAAAAATTATATGCGTAATTAAAGGTAATTAAAAATTTAGAATTTGGAATTTAGAAAAAAATCTTAGAAATTTTGACGAGAAAATTGTATGTATAATTAAAATAATTTAGAATTTGAAACTTAAAAAAATCAAGATTTTATTCTGGAAATTTTTAAAAGTTAGAAAATTGTAATGATAATTGAATTGGAGAACAAAATAATCAGGAAAGTCTTGAATACTTTGAATACTAATAAAATAATTCAAAATTCATAATTTAAAAGGAATCTTTGAAAATTGGAAAATTATAAATTTTAATTAAAAATTTAGAATGAGACTTAAAAAATCAAAATTGTGGAAATTTTTAAAGATTAAAAAATTGTAATGATAATTACAGAACAAAATAATCAGGAAAGTTTGTTTTGAATACTTTGAATACCAATAAAATAATTCAAAATTCAAAATTTGCAATTTAAAAAAGAATCTTTGAAAGATTGGAAAATATATGCGTGATTAAAATAATTAAAAATTTAAAATTTGAAGCTTAGAAATTTTGAATATTAGAAAATGTTAATAAATATATTATAATTTGTTTACTTGCAGAAACAAAATAAATGAAAATTCAAAATTTATAACTTGGAAAAGAATCTTTGATGATTAGAAAATTGTATGCAATTAGAATAATTGAAAATTTAGAATTTGAACCTTAAAAAATCAGGATTCTGGAAATTATATTAATTGTAAAATAAAATAATCAGAAAGGTCTCATTTTATGATCTTAAAATAGCCAATAAAATAATTCAAAATTTAAAATGTATAACTTAAGAAAAAAATCTTTGAGTATTAGAAAATTACATATCTAATTAAAATAATTAAAAATTTGAAACATAGGAAATCAGGATAAAACTAAAAACACAGAAGATCCTGCCAATCCTGTAATCAGGACGGAGCAGCAATAAAGCATTTCGGGTCACGGTTCATCTCGTCCAAGGATCTTGTGTATCGTGGCAGCTCCATCTCGCGTCATTGTTAGCGACGTGTCTCGTTTGCGATATTGATCAGATTGTCCAAATCGGTCGTCCGCGTCAACGCTAATTAATCAGCTGATTCCCTCTATCTTTCATCATGAATTGTCACGAATTCCGCACGGATCGACAGAGCGATCCTCCAGAGAGGATTTCCATGAAAGTTTAAAAGAACGAGGGATGGAAAATTTCTCTTGCTCGCCTTGTGAATAGAATTTTTTTTCTTTTTTCAACTCTCAACTTCAGATTTAGAACGGAGTATAATAACCTTTCTTTCTAAACCGATTACTTTAATCGGAAAATTGAAATTCGAGAAGAAAACAAGGGGAGAGAGTTCAGATCGAATTTTCAAATTGGAAAAGGATTATTATTAAAGCAAATTAGAAATTAAAAGACTTCCTGGTGTAATCCAGATTGAAAATATCAAATGATCGAACCTGACAAAATATTTGGAAAGTGAAAGATCTCGAAATTAGAAAAAAATCGTTAGAATAATTAAATTATTATAATCATGAGAAATAATTCGAGAAATTTATTCTTCCAGCTCAATGCGGCGATATCTCGACGGCCACGTCGTGGACCTTCCGGATTTCCGCCTCCGTCTACATCCTTGCTGTACTTGGCACCCTGTTCGGCAGATATATCGCGAGGTGATATCACTGAGTGAAGAGACCAGGCCACGAGACGGCCGTGTAGTCAATCTACACAAATCTACTCGAGTCGTCAGCACAGCAACTATAAAATAAAACAACAAGAACAACAACAAAAAGAAGTCTCTATATATAAATATAAATATAAATATAAATATAAATATAAATATAAATATAAATATAAATATATAAATACAAAAAAAAATATATATATATATATATATATATAAATATAAATACACAAAGTATATATATATATTAAGCGAATTAACGAAGGATCCCAGAAGTGTGATGGGAGAAAGTAACCTAATAATCAAGCATAAATTAGCGTGTAAGTGTTCGTGGGTGCGAGTTGTGCAAAAGAGAACGAGAGAGAGAGAGAGAGAGAGAGAGAGAGAGAGAGAGAGAGAGAGAATGCCGTCGAGAGGCTTCATTCGAATAAAGAATATCGGTGAGAAATATGGCGGATTATTGGCTAAAAGGATGTACATAGGGACGAATGTACGTGTACATAAAATTCACTTAAGGGAGGTTGGTTTTATCGAAGCAGCTGCATCTGGAAATGTTATCTTCTGACAAAGGGGTGAGGAAGAAGCGAGCCACATTTATAGAGAGTATTTTTCGTAGTTGGCTTGGGATAATTGAGATCTTGGATTTTTGTAAATTTTTGTTATCTTTATTTATTTATTTCTTTTTTTTTTGTACTTCGTTTCGATTAGATCTTCTCTTCTCGTTCTCACTCGGATTGAATATTGATAGTTGGATTGGGATTATTCATATTTGTTTGGAAACAAATTAAACAATTGATGTAAATTATTGCTGTGGATGATACTGTGGATCTTTAATAATCGATTTCTCCAACCTAAATTTCCAAAATTTTATTCGCTCGCAATTAATCTTCGCTAATTAGAAAACCTTCCTGGACTCGCAAAACGCGCGCATGCAGGAAAATCAATTTAAAAACAAGGAAAGTAAAAAAAGAGAAGGAAAGAAAGAAAGAGAGAGAGAAAAATAAAGCAACAAAGAGAAACGTGCAACAATGGAGAACAATGGAGAAAGGAGAAACTAATCAAATCAAAAAAAAGAAGAAAAAAAAAAGAAAAGAAAAGAAAAAAAAAAAAGAAGAAACTAAGGGTGCTGGGGCCAATAGTGTGTGCATTTTGAGTGGTGATCGTAGCCCACGTGTGTGAATGGAAGTGGACGAAGGACGAAAAAGATAAACAAAAATTAAAAAGGGGGAGGGGAGGAAGCACGAAACGAGCGAGAGAGAGAGAGAGAGAGAGACTTGTAACACTTATTCAGATCCACGACGACGTCAGCGATGTTTTGGAAACGGCGCGTATCGTTCTCCAACTCGAGCAAAACTTGTGTTTTTCTCGAAACGTTTCCAACTGTAATTATACGTATTTTAATTAAAGTTGTGCGCCACTAGAGCGAAAAGAAGGAAAGAAAAAGAGAGGGAGAGAGAGGGAGAGAGGAGTGGTGAAATTTTTTCTTGCAAATCTTTTCGTGTGAATGTGTACGCAGAAAGTTGGAAATAAATGAAAGAAGAAGCGAGAGAAACAGAGTAAGAGAAAAGGGAGAAGAGGATGGAATGAAAATGATTATCGTTGTTATTATATTGTCATTATAATCGTCATTGTACGAGCGAGAGCGTGTGTGAATATGTGTATGTGTGTATCTCTCTCTCTCTCTTCTTCTGTGTCTTCTTCTGCTTGTCTTTCTTTCCGTTCTGCCATCCCTTTTGCTCGCGACCCCACCCCCGATGAAGGCGGTCATCCATATGTGACTGTAGATCGTAAGGAATGGCCACTGTGACACCTGGCTTTTTCGACGAAAAACAGGTGGAAAGATGAATTTCCTTGAGATTTGATATTGGTGATCTCCTTGGAGTGAAAATTTTTTTCATCTAAGAGAAACGATTGATAAGCGATTAAAGATTTCGATCTTTAAAAGCAAAGTTTGAGTCACAGAAGACGAAATTAATTAATAATGTTATATAAGAAAATTTTATATTGGCGAACAACAATTCAATAATTGAACATTAAATTATTACAATTTGATAATCAAATTTATTTATATATTTTCGTTCGATCAAACAATGTAAATTTGTGAAAAGAAGAATATTTGTAATATTGGGTTTTTCTTTTTTTTCGTGATCGAGGAAAAATGAAAATGAATTTAAAGGGTTGAGTTTAAGGGGATCGCGTGGAATTGTATGAGAATATCGTAGAATGATCGTTCGATTCTTTGTTTGCTCTGGAATAAATTTGATAAAGAAAAATCAAACACTTTCTGAAAATTCGAAAATGAATAAAATAAAAAGCTTGAAAAATTCTAACGTAAAAAAAATCGTACTAAAATAAAGAGATAACTGTAAAATTGAAAATTAAAAAATCTAAAAAAAAAAAATATATATATAATCTTCATTCAAAGGATTAAGACAGTCCCAGAGCAGCACAAAGGGGTCGAATCGATCGTGGACAATGGATTACAGAGAGAAAAACCACGACATATCGATAAATCGAGAGAATTCGAGCAAGAAATTCAGAGAAGCTGCTAGGTAGCGCTAGGTAATCAATTATCTCGCCAACATCCAGAGGAGTAGTAGACGGAGCGAGGAAAAACTGGAAACAAGGGAAAGAAACCAACTGCACAAAACACGCCATTTACCAGGAAACGTTGAAAACAAAGGGGGAAAAAAAAAGAAAAAGAAAGAAAGAAAAAAAAACTCAAAATCTCGAGAGAGTACAGAAATATTTTTCACCTGAAACTATTTTAATTAAAGAGACTGTGCTGATAACTGTGCGAACAAGGAGAAGTGAACTCGAAAATTAAACTCGATTCGCTATACATAAAATGAATAGTTGGATATACATACTATAAATACGAGTATAAATATGAAATATAAATATTATAAATATTATACATACGTTACGTATATATATATATATATACATATATATATAAATATATATATATATATATATATATATATATATATGAATACACGAGAACAATTCGATGTTGGCTATAAACTTGTAAACTATTAGATAGATAAAAAGAAGAAAAAAGGAAAGAATAAAAGAGATTAAGTATCTGATAAGATGAGACGATGGGAGATGATTGTCAATGTCCGATAGGCGAGCAGATTTTTTATACTAGTCGAGACATTTCGACGATTTTGGTGTCATTGTTTAACTTTGTAAATTGTATATTGTATAATTGATTAGGGTGATAAATATAAAGATTGTAGTAGATTCTTTTATATAACTTGTTAAGTTTTGTCATAATTTTCTACTTAAGTTCAATTCGAACTTGTTGTGATTTATTTATCAATTTGGAATTGACAATTATATTCAAATTAAACACGATACTACTTTTGCGTGATACTACTTCGAGAATTAGTTTTTAAGTTCGAATCAGTATATAATTTATTAATTCGATATCTGTTTATAATTTATCCGATTCTTTTAATTTAATTTCTAATTCTTTCCTCTCCTTAGGATTACACGATATTAATTTCTCAACACAGACATCATTCACATTTGTAATTCTCTCGTATTTCGAATAAATTGTATTTAATTTAATCAACTAATCGTGAAATTTACTTTGGTCAATTCCAAAAAAAAAAATTGGCAAACGAGAAAAAATAATAATTTTTTTTTTCGAAGTTGTTTTTTTGCATATTCAAATACATACTGACACAAAAGCGTCGAAGTGCTATATAAAAAAGAAAAAATATCATCGATCATTCTCTCGGTTTATGTCAGACGTGGTCGAGAATCGCGAAACCGAGAGATTAAAACATAAAAAAAAAAAAAAAATTCCTCCACGTGCGTCGAGAAACACGACGCCATTTTTATTCTCCCAATCGCAAGAAGAAAGCGAGACACGGTTCCGATCCTTTATTTCTTCACGAGGAAAAGGGGGGGGGGGGAAGAGAGGAAGAAGTACGAACAGAACGAGTTTCTTCTGTAAATAAATAGCTTTAACGCGATTTTTCACGTAAGAGAACAAAACAAACGAAAAAAAAAAAAGAGAGAGAGAGATGGAAATCGAAGAAATTACGAAGGAGAAGAGGGAAGGACGATAAGTGAAGAGAAATCTTTTTTTTCTGTAAAAAGTAAGAAACGGATGAGAAAGGGATGAGAAAGGGAAGAGATGAAAAAGGATGGAGAATGTGGTTTTATATAGAATGCGAGAGTGTAGATTTCAGGGTATTTATATCGAGGGTTAAATAGTTAAATATACGAGAAAAAAATATTTAAATATAAATTATAAATTATAAATATAAATATATACGTATATATGTATATATAAATATTTGAGAGGATATAAATATATAATTACAGATATTTATATCCTCTCAATATATATATATATATGTATATATGTGTATAGTATGTTTTTATTGTTGTGAAGTTACTGAAAAGAATGGTCGACGAGCGCGAATTCGTTGACTCTCTCTCATGTTTCATCGAAAAATGATTTTCTCTCGATTGTCATCTTTTTATTTTCTATTTTCAAACTTACGCTAATTGATTCTTCATCGAACGAATCACTGGTACGAATTAAAAAAAATAACGAAATGGATTTTTTTCATAATCTCCATCGTCTACTTTTTAGATTCTAAACTAGAAAATTCTTTTTTACCGTCAGATGATAATGTCGCATATTTAAATTTTTCTTTCGAAAACTTTTGAACTCCAAACGTAGATAGAACAAATCCATTTGCGTAAATAGCTATCTTAAGCTGTTTTTTAAATAGCCTATCTAGGAGGACAGGTTTCTCAATATCGGGAAACACAGATCTTATGACTCTTCAAAGTTCCTCAGAGATCAGCGAGTATTTGATCTCTCGAGTGGCGCTGGAAACGGTTTCATTTCACGTTCGAAACTCTTGAGAGGAGAACAAATCTCTGGCCCGTGTTCTAATCGACAGTTTCCAGCGCTGCAATGATTCTCCACCACTGTTCGTAACCTTCAATTCAAAATTTTTTCATTTTCGATATTGTTGAAAAAAATTCCATTTCTTATTTCGATAATTCAACTCTTTAATTCGTAACAACTGTTTAAAATAATATTTTCTTAAAATTATGTACATTACAATGGTCAACAGAGAGAGGAACGTTCGATGAAATGATGATTCTGTTCCGAGACGAATGCGACAGAAATGTATCCGCGTTCCTTCGATGATGTAAAGTGATGTTTATATGAGGATTCGAAAGACAGGTATTTGCGGAGGTGCGTTATAATAGGGGAGAAAAAAGAAAAAGATGGTTTCGAAAACGATTTGGACTATTTTCAAGGTGATAGGATCAAAGATTGAACGATTGTAAAGAATAATCTAATATTTAAACTAACTATACAGTATAATAACTATATTCCTAATTTTAGAAATTCGAAACGTTTCTCTGTGATCAGAAATGATCATATTTGAAACGGGATAAAAATAATAATTTCGATTGCACAAGTCACGATACGCCATGTGATTCAAATAAAATTCATCGTCAAATTTTTCATAAAGAGAGAGCATTATAAATATTTTGCGAAATGAAATTTCATTAAAAAAAAAAAAAAAAAAATGGGAAGAAATATCGTAGCTATTTTCAGAGGATTTAGAATTATATTTAAAATTAGAATATTTCTTTTTTTTTTTTTTTTTTTTTTAAATTTCAAAGATCAAAGGTCACCTATCACCAATCCATGAATTTATTTTGAAAAAAGAAAAAAAAAGAACAAAATGCACTGAAAATAATTCGTTCCCTAACCTCGTCGCGCGCACACTGCCTGTAGAACGAAACACAACGACTACTACCCGTCTCTAGTTTTAGTAATTTACATGGTAATTTCGATTTTGTAAATTGAAGAATCGAGGAAGCTGAGCTTTCGAAACCCTCGATCGAGAAAATTCGAATTTGATATTTATATTATACTTGGCTAACAACTATACTAATTTTCCACAATGACCATTCATTCGAAGCGATATTAATTTCAAACTATAATAAATTTGAACTACATTGAATACAATAGTAAAAATTGAGAAACGAATTTTTAAAAAATTAATCGAATCAATTCTTATCTATTCTCATCGTCGATTTCTTCTTTTAATTTCTTGAGAAATAATAATAATAATAATAATAAAAAATCCACGAACGATTAAATTTTCCAAATGGAGGGAAAATCGACGAAAGAAATTAGAAATTTCGAAGAGTAAATTTTGAGATCTCGATCGAGGGTTAAGGCTGCAACAAACCATCTTGATATACCAATACTAATCACGCTAGAATAAGGATAGCCGCGTGTAAAAGACGCCTGATACATTTTTTTACCGAAAGAAAAAAAAGAAAAAAAATAAAAAAAAAAGAAAAAAAAATAGAAGAGGAGATATCAGCGTTATCTCGAACCATGATAGAGTTAAGAGTGAGGAGAAGGGGGTGGAAGTTACCCTGGAGTGGAACTTTAAGAAAAAAAGAAAAAAAAAAAAAAGAAAAAAAAAATGAGATTAATACGCGTTTCCATATGCGCCCCGTAATTCTCGAGAGAGAAAAAAAGAGAGAATTTTATCACTATTTCAAATTTCGAGTTTTCGAAATGTCAAGCTTTGTACCGTGAAAACCGCGATTCTTTGCGTGATCAATAATAAAACGTTTCGATGTTGGATTGAAGAAAGAAAGAAGAGAAAATATATACAGCATACATGCATACATACACACATATACACACACACACACATATAACGTACACACACGAACTATTACCATGATACTTATTAATGTAAATGGTTTTTCATTACTATATTATAGATGTTACTTAATAATATATTTACAAATAATTAAACGGGAGTCTGTGGTGGTTTTATTCGCAAACCTTGACTGTCCTTCGAAATTTTTTTCTCTAATTTATCATCCATTTTCTTTTTTATCACTTTGTGGGAATTGGGAATGAGAATAGGAACGTGTAGAAAAATATTTTGAAATTACATCTCTTTCCAAATGCGTTCCGTTATTTTAAAAATCGAATTTATTAAAAATATTTATCAATTTCATTCCTTCGAGTTACAAGTCGTTGAAAAAAAATTCTTTTTCTGTAAATTAAAAAAAAAAAAAAGAAGAGAATCTATGGAGATAAATGATGAAAAAAAGGTAAACAACAAAGTTCCGACAATAAATATGTTTTATTACACATATATCTCGTACGAGGGTTACACGATATTAATACATTGTTCATTTAACTGTCCAGCAATCAAACACGTTGTATTCATTTTTCATTTCATCTTTTTTTTTTTCTTTTTTAATCTTTTTTTTTTTTCTTTTTTTTCTTTTTTCTTTTTTCTCCTTAATTCCTCTGTCACCTCTCGCAATCATGAGCGTCTTATCATCGTGACCATGTCCGTTTTAATTGACACGTCATCGTCATCACCATTGTCATTTCGATCGATATTAATTCTTAAATATATATATCAATTAAAATTGCACACGCGTTTCTCATCTCCATCGAAAAATCATCATCATCATCTCGGTGATACACATTTTTTGTTAAAACATCGTAATTAGTCACGAGAGGAAGCTTGCGATATATATATATATATAAATATATATATATATATATATATTTATAGATTCAGTTCAACTGAAATCGAGGGAGGAGGGTAAAAGAAAAAAAAGAAAAACAAATGATATAGATAGAATCGTAGAAAGAAAAATCTTGGAATTAAATCTATATATAAATGATATCAGGGCACAAGACAAACGGATAAAAAGGAGAAAAGAAAATCATACATATGTTATTTTTTTTACTTCTTTTTTTTTTTTTTTTCTTTTTACTTTTTACTTTTTTACTTTTTCCCGTCGTTCGATCGGTCGTTCTAGCTCGAACTTCTTCGGATCTTCGCGTTCAAATTTGTTCAAATTTTCGAGCGGAATACTTCGAGGGATCCCGAAAACGGAAACAGCGTCATGTCAGTTCGTTTTTTTAATTCATTTATCGTCTTTTTCGCGGTTTAAACGTTTAATTATCATTAATTATCTGGTCGCTTACGCCCTAAAGAAGATTCGCTTGCTTATTTTTTTTTTCTTTTTTTCTTTATTATTCTTACGTATTTCTTTTTTTTTTTTTTTTTAAACTTTTTCTTGCTTTTTTTTTTTTCGTTTATTAGGTTAATTTTTCTCAGCTTAATTATCTAGTCGTGTACTCGTAGCCTTACGTAAATTTATTTCTTAATGATCTAAGCTTGGTGGCCAGCACCAAAAACACTCACTAGATTCACTGCCTACGGACACAGATAGACGGGTTTCGCCTCTTTCTCGAGCAACTCGCGCGCGTCGGCCATTTTGTTTCGCGTAGAGGGAACCATTTTCTTATCGTCGTCGAGTCGAGAAGAATACGAGTTCTTCAGAGGGAGAGAAAGAACGTCTCTTTCTCTCTTTCTCTCTCTCTCTCTCTCTCTCTCTCTCTCTCTCTCTCTCTCTCTCTCTCTTCCTTTTTCTTATTCATTATTAGTTAATTAGTATAAAAAAGGAAAATAAAAAGCATCAGTAGAAAAACGCAAGATCCGATGGGAATTTACAAAGAATATATTGGGGATGTGAATTTCGATGAAGAGTGCTTCGAGAAAGAGTGCGACAAAGAATCGACGCTCGATCATCGAGACGATTTTTCTTTTTCTCTTCGGCTAATTTTTCGAGCGTCGATCCTTTCAAAATTTGAGCGATTCACAGACATCCAAGCGAGAGAGTACTTCGTTTACTTCATTGTCTCTGATTCTTTTTTTTTTTTCTCATTATATTTTTTCATTTTTGTCTTCTGTTTTTTTTTTTTTTTTTTTTTGGTTCGTAGTCTCGTTTCTTTAACACATCGAGAAACTGCAAGAAACCTAACTAATTAATTCTCTTTTCACCTCATTTTTAGTTTTCCCTAAAATAATCTACCATCGCTAGAAAAGCCAGAACGCGCGATGATTTCTCGCTGTTTGTTCGCATCGTGTGTGTTCTTTTTTTTTTTTTTTTTTTTTCGATCACGATATATACATATGCATATATCAATCTTTTTCAAAATTCTCTTTGTTTGTATTCAGGATGAAGAAGAAAAAATTCGAAGTTCGATCTTTCTGTTCTGGTTCGTTACCCGAACGACGTAGTGACTAACATTACTCTTTGGTTAAAAACGATCGCGTATATATGCGTATGTGTATGTGTGTGTATGTGTGTGTGTGTGTGTAATGCGTGTGTCTATGTGTATGTGTATGAATGCGAAAACAAAGCTTCAGAAACCTACCGTAATTTTAATATAAACTCAAAGGAAAAGGCCAGCCTTCTAATATTAAAATTAACCATTCATCCGCCCAGTGGCGTCATCTATCACGTTCATCAATATTTACAAACGCGATTCCTCCCAATTTTTCACCCCCTTTTCTTCTCATTAACATCCTCTACTAAGCTCTCTACTAAGTCGGCGAGCGATGATTACGAAAGTCTTACGATTAGGGATAGGCTTAGCTCTAGACGATATTAGGTAGTTGTCAAGATGGCAATCATCGGAGAACCAAGGATGAACGTGGAAAGCGCTGGCGACTACTGTTTACTCTAGCTGCATCTTCTTGGCATCTAACCCCTGACCCTTCTCCTCATGGATCACTCTTATCACCAATCCTTCTTCCTCTGTCTTCTTTCTTCTTCTTCTTCTTCTCGCACAGCATCACGAAGAGATCCAGAATTGAACAAATTTCATTCTCTTCAACGGCCTAGAAACCTTGTGATCCTGAGCCGAGGGTCAGCTGGCCGCGCAAAAGATCCTCCGAATCGTTGAATTAATTACGGCCCGGGGCCGTTTGTACCGTGTAATTGATATGTCAAGATAGGATCCTATCACTGAGGCGAGATGAGACTTTCTTGCGTTTTCTTTTTCTCTCTTTTCTTTTTTTTTTTTCCCCTCATTTTTCTCGTTCTATATATTATACGTAGTAATTAAGGAAGACCCGTGGCAAAGACGATCATCTTTCTGCACGGTCCGCCTGGGTAATATACAGGTACTTGGTGAAGAGATTCGTGCCCTCCGTTCGAGCCAGGTACGCGCCAAGATTTGGGGAGGGAGGGAAAGGGGGGACGATCGAACGACAACAAGTGGGTGGGAGAGAAGCGACAATGGTAACAACGACGATGCTACTTTCTCCGTCTCTCTGTCGAGGATGAGGTCCATCGTGGACGACGCTATATCGTTACGCCTCGAACCAGCCGAGACGCAGCGATTAAAAAGAATCGTCGCTCGTTGCCGAGGCCCGCGTCAGCTTTCGAGCGAACGATCGCGTCTAATGGACAGCCCTTCTTCTTCCTCTTCTTCTTTCTTCTCCTGGAGCTGATGATTTTCCCCGCTTGTTGATGACGCGTCAACAGAAAAGACTTTTCCAATTTGTTCCAGAGGTAGTCTGAACTAGCGGCGACTAGACGTTCCATTCATTCGGTTACGTTTCACTTTCCGTTCCTCCTTCACTCTCTCTCTCTCTCTGTTTTTCCGTCCTTCCTTCCGTTCCGAGACGAGACAACCTTCCACCGTTCCGGGGAGTGGAGAGCTTGGCCAAAAAGGTCAATAGGTCGACACAAAGAGACCTGGCCAGCGGCAGCGAGTTGACTGTCACTGACGCACACGCCACCAGGTCTGCTGCACCTTCTCGTGGAGCTTTCTGCAAATACCCGCGAGCCTCCGTCACATCCCAGCCTCTGCCGCGTTCTCATCCGTCTCACCGCCCCCTTCCTCGCTCGCCAGGATCGTTTTCGCAGCTCCACCCGTGTCCCCGATCTCCGTTGTTTCGCCTGTCTCGTCGCCTTCTTCCAGTGTCACCTGGAACAAACAATTTTTGATTCAGTTAGTTAGATTCGAGCGAGGTTTTGATTTTGGTTTGAATTTGCAAGATGGTGGACACACTCGTACCTGGAAGTGTATTCTATCGGATTGCTGCTCGTTCCCTTGCTGCTGTTGCTGTTGATCATCGGAGGGTGGCGACGGAGGAATCATAGATTGATACCAGTCTCGATTCTCCTCCAACGTGTCCAGGATATCCTGAGCATCCGGGTGCACCAGGTCGGCCCAGGTCTCCCAGAGAGGGTGCACGATGTAATCTATGAAGCCGACCTGCGACTTCTCGATGGTGGCGCTGTGCCTGTCGCACATCGGGCTTATGTCCATGTTCTGCTCTCGTTCCCGGTCTCCTTGAAGGAAGAACTCCTCCATCAACAGGCCGACCCATCGCCGGTAGAGGGGCAAAGGTTTCGTGGGGTTGGACAGGTCGGCACAGTGCACCAGGTTCTCCAGGACCTGGATTCGGTCGGTGTAATTGTCTAGGAGAAGCACGCCAGAACCGGCCACCTTCTTCGTTTCGACCATAGTCTTCAGATCGGCCAACAGGGACATGTGCTTGGACATGTCCGTGGACAGGACCATATCGATCACCATCTTCCTAAGCGTCTGGCGTTGCTTCTTCGTCATGTTGACGAAAATGTCGCAGCCTTCGTTCTGAAGCAACTTGAACGCCACTGCCAGGTGGTGGTTCTCCAGAACGGACTCGTCATTGTACATTAGGGCGAGCTCGGAGCCTAGGACAGAAGCGGATATTTCTTTGTTCTATTCGTTCAAACAAATAATTACAAAATAATTATTTTATATTATCGTCCGGGTGAGGTGTTATGAAAGAGAATGCTCACTCGAATTTATAAGGAACTGGTTGGTGAGTCCAGGATGGTCCACGTCGTGAATGGTGGCTGCGAACAGAGCGGCTGTGATTTCCAACGGCGTGAACACGGACTGCAATCATGCAGAAAGAAACGTTTCGATTAATCCATCATTCGATCCAATTAATCGATATAAAAGTCCCGAACGAGGCAAGCCATTTAACGGATCGATTAAATAATACGCTATATATATATTCTCTCAGTGATTTGTTGATTATAATTCTTTTTTTTTTTTTTTTATCAATAGAAGAGAGTTAAGAGCATTGTTATTTATGGATACTTTATCGACGATAAATGATAAATATTAACCTCGAGTGCGGGTGTGTTGAGCAGAGTGTGAGTAGATTGGGTCACATCGGCGGCATGCAGGCTATTGTGGAAGGGATTGTCTTTGACGTAGTGATCCTCGAGGGTCATCATGAAGGTCACAAAGGTCTTGGGCGGTATGGCCAGCGATTTGAGCAAATCCCGGGTCTGGAAGGCTGTGTAGGCGACGCAGGTCAGCGGTCTGTTGTTGCTTAATTCGCCTATCCTGAAGATATCGATGCCCCATTTGTCGATGTCTGAGAGAAGCTATAAATATCACAAATTAAGGTCAGTTTATGAATTATTCATTTTTTTTTTTTTTTTTGTATAATCATCATGGAACGATATAGAAAAAAAAAGATTTGTATAAAATGAGATTTCTAATAATAATAATAATAATAATAATCTAATCTTTCTTTTCTTTTCTTTAATCTTTTTAATTCTTGATCTCTGATTTATCAAAAATATTTGATATTGAAAACAAATTATCCTCTAAAGAATCTGTAAATCGTCCGTTTATTTTCTGGCTCGAACAGATTTCAGACACTTTTTCGAATCCACGAAATTTAATTTTGGAAAAAAGATCAATTAGCACCAATTAGCGGTTTTGGATGATTGCTAATTTTGTTTAAAAAGCTTAATTGAGAAAATTACGAGAAACAATTAATACCATTTATCCAATTTCAAATTATATATTACTACGATAATAAAACGTACAATTATCCAATGATACCTAACTTTGTAATACATCAGATGATGAGCGTGAAAATAAATTTTCTCCCGCTTAAAATATTCCAAAATGTTTATTAGATAATTTCAAGTAAAATATCAAGAAATTTATCAAGATCCAGATAGAATCAAGCAATCGGGATTAATTTAAACATTCGACCCCCATTTAGCTAAGGTAAACAAACGATTGGCCACTGTCTCGCGGGCTAAATAAGGAGTTGGCATCGCGTTTAGCGATCCCGAGAGCCGCGTGGTACGCGTGGGCTCTCGGGGACGATTCTAAGGCCTCGGGAGAGGCGTGTTTAACCTGCTGGCTACATCTGACCAGGAAGCGCCTTTATTAGCATACAAAAGCTTTAGACGTTGATTATGTGAAAGTTATATATATATATATACTCTCCATAACAGGAAAGAGGGAATTTGCATCGATTATACACGATGATTATACACGAAATTATCAAGTGTATAAATAAATAATATACGATATTATACAATAATATAAATAAATTTTCGAATGAATTTTCTTTTTTTATTTTATTTTGTAAATAAATAATATACGATATTATACAATAATATAAATAAATTTTCGAATTAATTTTCTTTTTTTATTTTATTTTGTAAATAAATAATATACGATATTATATAATAATATAAATAAATTTTCGAATGAATTTTCTTTTTTTTATTTTATTTTGACACGAATGAATTTTCTTTTTTTATTTTATTTTGTAAATAAATAATATACGATATTATATAATAATATAAATAAATTTTCAAATGAATTTTCTTTTTTTTATTTTATTTTGACACGAATGAATTTTCTTTTTTTTATTTTATTTTGACACGAATGAATTTTCTTTTTTTATTTTATTTTGTAAATAAATAATATACGATATTATATAATAATATAAATAAATTTTCGAATGAATTTTCTTTTTTTTATTTTATTTTGACACGAATGAATTTTCTTTTTTTTATTTTATTTTGACACGAATGAATTTTCTTTTTTTATTTTATTTTGTAAATAAATAATATACGATATTATATAATAATATAAATAAGTTTTCGAATGAATTTTCTTTTTTTTTTATTTTATTTTGACACGAATGAATTTTCTTTTTTTTATTTTATTTTGACACGAATGAATTTTCTTTTTTTATTTTATTTTGTAAATAAATAATATACGATATTATATAATAATATAAATAAATTTTCAAATGAATTTTCTTTTTTTATTTTATTTTGACACGAATGAATTTTCTTTTTTTTATTTTATTTTGACACGAATGAATTTTCTTTTTTTATTTTATTTTGTAAATAAATAATATACGATATTATATAATAATATAAATAAATTTTCAAATGAATTTTCTTTTTTTTATTTTATTTTGACACGAATGAATTTTCTTTTTTTTATTTTATTTTGACACGAATGAATTTTCTTTTTTTATTTTATTTTGTAAATAAATAATATACGATATTATATAATAATATAAATAAGTTTTCGAATGAATTTTCTTTTTTTTTATTTTATTTTGACACGAATGAATTTTCTTTTTTTTATTTTATTTTGACACGAATGAATTTTCTTTTTTTATTTTATTTTGTAAATAAATAATATACAATATTATATAATAATATAAATAAATTTTCGAACGAATTTTCTTTTGTTATTTTATTTTGTAAATAAATGATATACGATATTATATAATAATATAAATAAATTTTCGAATGAATTTTCTTTTTTTATTTTGTTTTGTAAATAAATAATATACGATATTATATAATAATATAAATAAATTTTCGAATGAATTTTCTTTTTTTTTATTTTATTTTGACACGAATGAATTTTCTTTTTTTATTTTATTTTGTAAATAAATAATATACAATATTATATAATAATATAAATAAATTTTCGAATGAATTTTCTTTTTTTAATTTTATTTTGTAAATAAATAATATACGATATTATATAATAATATAAATAAATTTTCGAATAAATTTTCTTTTTTTTATTTTTATTTTGATAGAACATCTTGGTAGGAAACGTTCGATCGATTGAATGATGAATAAATCGAAGTGAATAAATAGAAGAATGAAACGTCAGAAATGAAATCGTGACTTAGAGTCAATTATTTAAATTTGATGTTTTTAATCGTTCAAAGATTAAAAATAGAATGTGTTTAAAACTGTAAACCGATGAACACAATGATATTATCGATATAACTCGGAATTAAGAAATTTAGTTTAAAGGATACGAAAAGTGAATTCCGAATCGATTCGAAAAATAAGCTAAGGTTTGTTGGGTAAATAAATCCAAGTATTCGATTCAGCATTCGATTCGGAAATTTTACTTGGAATCGAGCTCTTAATAAAATTTGAAACAAGACGCAGATCGGGCAGTTCTCAAAGATTTTCGAAAAATTAAAATTATCGAAAAAAAATTTTTCGCGTCATCGATGAAATCAAAATACACGAAATGTAACGTTAAACCGTAGAATATTTTTTTTAAAAACGTGCACAAGATGCACAAGATACTTCCAGGAGAATAGAAAATTTTTTTTCTTACATTAAAAAATTCACGCACATCTTCGATCCCATTTTGATTTCCATTTTTGCCGTGACGTAATACGAAATTGAGGTGGAAAAAAAAATTAATTATGGCAAGATGATAAGAAATTCTAGAAATTGGGTTATCTGGCACCGACCTCGTCCCAAATTTTTTCGTCAACGTGTTCGTGCAACGATCGTAAACAGAGGCGGTATTGGCCTTTCGGAACACGGATCGATGTCTATTATCAGTTTAACGGTGGATCACGTACGACTTGACGATGGCGGCGCAAATAGACTCTTCGACGGAGCAGGAGAATACGAGAACGATTTTTACGACTCGCAGCAAATTTTTATCTCTTTTCTGCAGCCGAGAAATTCAACATAAGATAAGAATATTGAAAATTATGCATCGAAGATGGATCCACTATTTCACCGATCTGACAATATTTTGTAACAAAATGTATACGAAGAAGATACGAATTAAAAATTTCCACGATGATACAGTTTGAATTTTTCCATCCAACTGTAAATGATCGAAATGAACAAAGACTTCTCCTCGCCATCCTCTTTCTCCGGCCCTTTTGTTTGTCAATTCGTATATAACGAGGCAAATATTGAACGAACGAGGACATCGTTCGCCAGATAGGGAAATTTCCTAGACGATAATGATGATGCAACGCGCATTGTGCACAACTATCGCGCCGATAGACCGAGATAAGGATAAGAGGAACTAAAGGGATCAAGGATGATTTCACCGTGGAATATTTTCCGTCTCCATATCCAATATCTCTCCTCGCTCCCGTTCCATCATCTCTCGTAATTTATACCGTCATTTACATTATCGACCAGAAATTTAATATCATCAAATCGTTAACCGATTTATCGTAGTAGGTGCGCCGTGTATCCGCATCTGGGTTAACGAAACATCTTCACTCCGTGCGAATGTTTCCTTCGTCTTTGAAGCGATCCAGAAAAAGAAAATGTGTCGCAGATGTAGAATGGGTATAAACAAAGAGATAAACACGATCTAATATATATATGGAACATCGTACAAAAATCGAATATAAACTCGAACGTCTTTGAAGACTGGTATCAAAGATTATATTTTTTTTTTTCTCTTTGGTTAAAATCAACAGGAAAGCAGAGTTAATACGCTCTTTGATTGCAGAAGATCTTCGAAAGTAAATTTAATTCAATGGATTTAAAGGGGGTGGGTTTTTTCTATGTGTAATTTGATCAATCGAGGAATTTTTAAAATTATATACAGATGATACAAGCGTTGATTAATTTTCGATAATCGTTTTGGAACGAAGTAAGAAACAAAGATGAAGAGAGAGGAAGTTGAAGTAACCCCTTACGCGATTTCTCGCTCCGAATCGAACGTATGAAAACCGGTTGTGCAAGTGTTTTGAACGCGCGAGACACTTGCTGGGGAGACAACTGAATCCGTAATCGAGGCCTTCCGGATGAGTAGAAAGTGTAGATGTACCGTTAATTAATTTCGCTTTCGCGACATTCCGTTTCTGGGAACCGTGTTACGCAACACGGGAATATGATTCATTTCGCGAGAAGTTGTTTAACGATTAACGACGATTATCGGTTAAAGGATAGATTCTTTTCCTTTGCATCTGGGTATTCGTTCGCAAAAGATTCTTAGAACAACGTGATGAGATTTAAATTCAATTTCTCTACGCTTTTGACACGGTTACTTAAATTTATAAATACATTATTAATTTTAATTTTATTTAATATTTAATTTTTTAATTTTAATATTCGAATTGCGTGGAAATATGTTAAAATTACAAATTTCTATTATTATATTATAACAAATATTATATTCATCAAATAAAAATTAAATGAACGATGAAAGGGAAACGCGTTTCAGTCGTTTTGTATGGGGTCCCATCGAAAGATAGAAGTAAAATTGTTCCTACCTTGCCGAGCTCCTCCTCGTGGGGTGTCTCGACGCCGTGAAGCGGTACACGTTCCCCGGTGAAGCTGTTTGTGTGCGTGAGGGGTCGCTTCACACCGCTTATGTGGGACATCGCGGCCGGGCCCCTTTGGGCCCGGTCCTTCTTCTTCGCCGCCCTAGCATCCGTGCTTCCGGCTGCTGCAACCGCATCCTCGATCCGAAGGGAGGGTAGGTCCAACTCTTGTTGCTTGTCTGTGAATAAAAGTGACTTATGGTGATTTGTTGTCGAATGTATTGGAAAAAGTTATTATTTAGTATAAGGAGTAAATATAATGTATAATTGTAATATAATTTGTAGTATTGTAATAATAAGGAATTAGAAAATTATTTGTCAAAATCACATTGGAAAAAAATATTTAGTATAACGTGTAAATTTAAAAGGATTGTTAATAATTATAGTATTGTAATATAATTTATAATATTGTAATAATAAGAAATTAGAAAATTATTTTGTCAAAATCATACTGGAAAAAAATATTTAATATAACGTGTAAATGTGAGAGGATTGTTAATAATTACAATATTGTAATATAATTTATAATATTGTATAATAATGTAATAAGGAATTAGGATTAATAATGTAATAAATTATTTTGTCAAAATCACATTGGAAAAAAATATTTAATGTGGTATATACTATTAATAAGGACTGCAGTATAGTAGCAAAATGACAAGATAATTTATATTTTTTATCCATTTATAGTATTGTATAATGATATAGAATGGAAAATTAAAAATTATTTTATTAAATATAGATTTTAATTAGAAAAAAATATTTAGTATAATATGTAAATATAAAAGGATTATTTAATAAGGAATATTTAGTATAATTTAGTATAATATGTAAATATAAAAGGATTATTAGTATTGTAATATAATTTATAATATTGTATAATAATATAATAGAGAATTAGAAAGTTATTTTGTCAAAATCATATTGGAAAAAAATATTTAATGTGTATAAAATAATATATAAAGCATTATTAATAATTACAGTATTGCAGTATAATAACAAAATAACAAGATAATTTATTTTTTTATCCCTTTATAGTATTATGTATAATAATGTAGAATGGAAAATTAAAAATTATTTTATTAAATATGTTAGAAAAAAAATATTTAGTATAATGTAGTATAAAATATAGAGCATTGTTAGTAATTGTAACATGATCAATGAGAAGATAATTTATTTTTTTATCTCTTTATGATAATATAGAATTGTATAATAATATAGAATGGAAAATTTTATTAAATGTATTAGAAAAAAATATTTAATATAATGTATAAATATAAGAGGATTATTACAATATTGTAATATAATTTATAATATTGTATAATAATATAATAGGAAATTAGAAAATTATTTTGTCAAAATCATATTGAAAAAAAATATTTAATGTGATACATGCTACTATACTGCAATACTATTAGTAATTATAGTATTGCAGTATAGTAGAAAAATTATTTATTTTTTTATCCCTTTATAAAGTTGTATAATAATGTAGAATGGAAAATTAAACGTGTTGGAGAAAAATATTTAGTATAATGTAGTATAAAATATAGAGCATTGTTATCAATGACAAGATAATTTACTTTTTATTCCTTTATAGTATTGTATAATAATGTAATAGGAGAATTAGAAAATTATTTTGCAGCAAAATAATGAAGGATGATCAAGATGATTTGTTTCTTTTCTCTTTTCTTGATTATATTCAGTTACTTTCACAATTATGCAATAATGAGAAACAGAAATAATCAGCCTCTTAAAAGGATTATTCTTCTTTTCTTTCCTTTTTTGAAAGTTGTTCTTGTTTAATTGATATTCAAATAATAATAATTTACATTTAAAATTATTAAGAGACACGGTGAAAATAATATCACTTTTACAACAAATTCATCACATCTAATATGATGAAATGATAGAAATTAAATAACCATCGATTTTGAAAATTTTAACCAATTATCCCCAACACGTGCATAATTAATTAATTCTAGAGAAATATGGACCGTTATTTTTCCATTTTTCGACTTATTTATAAATAACAAAAGTGCTGGAAGTAATCTCAATCTGCATCTCTTTGCAACAACAAAGAGGAGGCAGTCTGCGTAAATAAGAAGCCGATTCCTCGTTCCACGAGCAAAAAGGAGTGGAGCGGCGGACAAAGAGCGCAGAATGGGATGAATGATCGTGGAACATGTGTATGCATTTACGGAGTTTTCAAGGGCTTTTAATGCGTAAGAGAGTCTACGTTATTCTTATTGTCCCTGATAAATCAGCTCCCGGTGTTGACCTCGATAAAGTGGCAAATTATCTTCTTTTCTTTTCTTTTCTTTTTTTTCCTTCTCCCCCCTTCTTTCTTATTAGTTTTACGTTTTACGTATTTCGTATTTGGTTACACAAACGAACAATTAAAAAGTTCTTTCTTTCGCTTCTTTTAATTTTAATCCAGCTCATACATGAAATATTATACAACAATATTCAGGAATAATATAATATAATATTTTAGATTTTGACAAACTTACCAAGGAAGGTACTGCATATGTATTCCGATATCTGGTTGCCGGATTTCGAGGATTCTGAGAAATGGGACAGCTCTTTGTTCAGCATACGCTTGAACTGTAATCAAAAAAAGGAGAAAAATATACGTTAAATTTCTTTAGATGAAATCAATTAATTACAAAGAGAAAGAAAAGATTAATTTTTTCCTCGATTATCCCTTAATCTCAAATTTTTATTCATTCATCGAGGAAGCAATAATAATGGAAGGTGAAATTTAAGTTTTTATAAAATAAAATAATACTTGAAGCTTAAATTCAATGCACAATTTCTGCCATATTAAAATTTAATTAAAATAGATTTTAAATTTAAATTTTTAATTAATAAAGGAATTTCTAAATGTGAATGATCTAGAAGTGGGTAAAAATTTAATCATTCAAGAGATGATTGATTAAATTTAAATAATAGCTTTTACTAAAAGAACTCAAATTCCTTTTTCAACTTGGTTACCAATAGCAATAATATCTCCTGTTTCGTCTTTGGTTCATTCTTCAACATTGGTTACGGCTGGGATTTATTAAATATAAAAATGTTATTTTATTAATTTCTAGATTAACAATATTACTTGGTCGCAAATTTTGAGTTTAAAAAAAAGACGATCACGTGAAAGATGCGAAAACCCAAGAAGAATTCCAAGATGGACGCGCATTGGATCCAGAGTTATCTCGTAAAATTTACAACGTTTGCTCTCGTCTCTTGTGCGCAATTTCGACGCATACGTTTGTTTAGATGTAGATCACCGGCTTCTCCTCGTTATCGGAGAGCGTTCATCTCGGCCAATGAAAGAATTCCTACGTGTTCGGTGCAAATGGGGGATGGAACGAGAGTGGCAGCGAGAGTGGACTGACCTGTTATCTCGATCGATACAAGCTCTCGAGATCTGTAATACTCTGTGTTTACTCTGAACAGCTCGTGCTCACGATGTGATAACGCGACTAATGAATGAGTTTCTTCGCTCCTTATTTTATATACATATATATATATATATATATATATATATATATATATATATATATATAAAAGAATATTGTTTATTTGATTATTAAGCTATGAAGAAGAAGATTTTAGAATATTTTTTTTGCTATTTAACTGTTGAAATGATCAGTCAGAAAGTTTTATATATACATTTAAAAATATATTTTGAATCATATTATCAAATATGATCGCAAGTATGTTCATTTAAATATTAATTATAACTGTAATAGATAGATAATAGATTTCTGGGAATTTTGTTATTTATTATTTGTCATTCAGATGTTCAGAGTCACAGAGATGAGGCTAAGGTGACAATTAACGAGTTTCAATGAGGAACATTGTTTCTCAAGCACGTGGAAGGCACGTTGCGAACTTAAAACGCGTGCTCGTTATATATATACACTAATTTTCGTTGAAAAGAAGAGAGAGGATCGCTTCTAATTAATCAATGTCACTGTATGATCATAAATAAATTAGACTTAACCCGCGCGAAAAAGAAGAAAAGAGAGAAAGAAAAAAAAGCTTAAAAGCTTAATTTTATCAATCGACTCTTTCAATTACGGAGAGAGAGAATAATATTCCGTATCGCGAGACTTTTTGTCGACGAAACATTTTTTCTCTCTCCTCTATCAAAAAAAGAGAGATACGAAAAAAATGAATAAATTTAACGATATTTTACATTTTACGAATGAAACATTCGTTACGTAACAGAGAGAGAGAGAGAGAGAGAGAGAGGGAATGATCGTAATATTTTAATTAAATCGTCATCAATGATCGAATCAATCGATAATATCGTATCGATTACATCGTCATCGGGATTAATCTCGCGTGTAATTTGTTGGTCGGCCCGCATTTAAGCCCTGCCCGATAAAGTGTGTAATCGAGTTCATCGATTCGCGATATTTCCAAGCCAACAGGCAAGCTCGACTGCGTCACCGATACGCACATCCTCTCCCCTCTCTTCTCTTCCTCTCTCGGTGGTGGAGTTGAATTGATAATTCAATTTTTCCCGCGTTTTTTCCCTTTTCCTTTCTTTCTTTCCTTTTTTTTTTTTTAACGATCGATGCCACGTCTCTCCCTCGACTTATGCAAGGCGTTGAGATAGGTCAAGGATAAATTTCGCACGGAACGATTGGCGTTCTTCCACGAGCAGGAAATTGGATTGAAGAAGTTATAGAGATTTGTACACGCAGATTTGATGTTAATTATTAAATTATTATAATTTTTATTACAATTTAAATTAATATTAGAAAAAATTAATTTATAAATCGAGTTTAACCGCTATTGCTGGCACTCATATTTATCTTTACTAGAATTAATTTCCGAATAAAATTTTCATTCATTGTTTCAGAATTCTCTATTAACTATAATTTAACTATATTTTGTCGTGGAAGAAAGAAATTTTTTCTTGGTGTCTATCTGGATGGATGATGAAAATGTGAGGTGGTTCATGGTGTTTTGATTTCGATGTTTCTTAAATTATTTCTTGGATTTATATGTATATAATCGATATATTATTTGAATAATTTAATTTCTTTATTTTGAATAATTTAATTCTGAATTTTGAATAATTTAATTTCTTTTCTCTCCCCTCCAACAAATATTGCCCCCACTCGAAGAAGACTCGTGCTCAAAATAAATAATCGCGGGCTAATAATAATCCCTCGACAATAGAACGATATAAATAATTTGATCCAAGAGATTCGAAATGATATTTCAACACTACGATATATTATATATCGTTCTCTTTTTTTTTAAACAACAATTATAACACAATCTAAAAAAAAAAAATTATACAATACATTATACAATAATATTCAGGAATATATATATTATATATTATGATATTCTGTGCACCTCCATCCCTAAAATGAATAAAAAAGTCTTGATTCGAAATGCGCAAATGTCGATTACTTCATTCATCGATTTAATGTAAGAGATATGAATATTAAAAAACGATAAGACGACACGAACGAATAAAAGTAAACGCAACAACTTATACAACGTGATGTAATTCTCTTATCGAAGAATACGTGCGCAGCGATCGAAGCAATCTGAATCTATTATCCAGGATAAATCATTATGATAAACTACTGAATACTACTGATCATCTTCGATTCCATTATCACGAATGACTAATCGTTCTAACTAAATCATTGTTCAGGTTCTTTAAATCCTCCTTTTGGAAATTACCACTCGATAATTTTTTATCTTCTCGGTAAGGAAAACTTTCTCGTATCTTGGGAAAATTCAGTGATCGGAAAATTTCACGTATCCTCGACTTGCGTCTCGAAACGCAATGCACATTTGAATTATTCGAAATGTATTGCAAAATGAATTGTGTGAAAATTGTAATATGATCTTTTTTTGCTTTAATTGTTATGAATAAATTATCGTTGAATTCTCGTTTCCAATAAAATTTTGTTATAATTATACGATTATCGTTAATGACAAATTTTAAAAAAGATTGACAACAATCGATCTATTTATAAAAATTGATAATGATTAATCGAGGCTTAAGTTTAATATCAGAAGAAGAAAATACAAATGTTCTAAAAATAGAAAAGTATTGTAATATAAAATAGATTAAATAGAGGCTGTAATTGTAATATTTAATAATATAGAAAAATAGATATTCAAATTTTTTAATTCTATTAATCTAACTCTTATTTCGATATTATTTTCTTTGTTGATTTAATTTGTCGAAGAAAATATAAATGTTTTAAAAATAGAAAAGTATTAAAATAAATTAAATAGAGGTTTGTAATATTTAATAATATAGAGAAATAGAAATATTGATTCAAAATTTTTTAATTCTATTAATCTAACTCTTATTTCGATATTATTTTCTTTGTTGATTTAATTTGTCGAAGAAAATATAAATGTTTTAAAAATAGAAAAGTATTAAAATAAATTAAATAGAGGTTTGTAATATTTAATAATATAGAGAAATAGAAATATTGATTCAAAATTTTTTAATTCTATTAATCTAACTCTTATTTCGATATTATTTTCTTTGTTGATTTAATTTGTCGAAAAAAATATAAATGTTCTAAAAATAGAAAACTATTGTAATATAAAATAGATTAAATAGAGGCTTGTATATTTAATAATATAAAGAAATAGATATTGACTCAAATTTTTTAATTCTATTAATCTAACTCTTATTTCGATATTATTTTCTTTGTTGATTTAATTTGTCGAGAGAAGAGAAATCATTTGAAGTGTCTTTTTTATAAATAAAATTTCTTTTGTGCGTTACAACAATAAGATCCTCTTGAGACATTATCTATGTACAATACACAAAAAAAAAAGTATATAAATAAACACGAACTCGGTATACTTTTATTGTTAATTATCAATTAATTCTCGATAAAGCAGGCTAACAACAACGAGTCATGTGACGAGGAATATTATTTATTTACCGATCGTTTTAACTTTTATTCGATTATTAATTGTTAATTAAATATTACGTGACCCGTACGAGACTTTTCTCGTAAACATTTTAAATCACACACGTCGATTGATAACGCTTATCGACTAGGATTTTTTTTTTTTTTTTTTTTTTTTTTTTAAGTTTTTTCCATACTTTCTTTAGATACACGACACGAGCAATTTGAAAACGAAGTTTTCTTTGTTAAAAAAAAAGAAAAAAAAAAACTCCTTACTTCGTTTTCTTCTTTCAATTTTTCACAGATTTGAGTGGAATAAATCTTTCACGAGATTTAAAAATTGAAGAAAAATTCATTTTACAATTTCCAGCTCGAATCCCAAGATCCAAGTTGAAACAGAATTCTATATCAATTCCTTCAAATTCTCAATTTTTAATTTAAATTAATCCAAAAAATTCCCTCCAAAATATTCAATTTGAAACATAATTCTAATTAGAGCCAATCCTATCCATCATCACCTCAAAATTCTCAATTTCCAATTTAAATTAATCCAAAACATTCAATTTGAAATATAATTCCAATTAGAGTCAATCCTATCCATCATCACCTCAAAATTCTCAATTTAAATTAATTCAAAACATTCAATTTGAAACATAATTCCAATTAGAACCAATCCATCATCATCTTAAAATTCTCAATTTCCAATTTAAATTAATCCAAAACATTTAATTTGAAACATAATTCCAATTAGAGCTAATCCATCATCAGCTCAAAATTCTCAATTTCCAACTTAAATTAATCCAAAACATTCAATTTGAAATATAATTCCAATTAGAGCCAATTCTATCCATCATCACTTCAAAATTTTCAATTTCCAATTTAAATTAATCCAAAAAATTCCCTCCAAAACATCCAATTTGAAACATTCGAAACAATTCCAATTAGAGCTAATCCATTATCACCTTGTGACTATTCACATATATATATATACATTCCTAAAATTCTTAATTTCAATTTCAATTTAAACTTAATTTCAATTTAAACCAATCCAAAAAATTCCCTTTAAAAGATTCAATTTGAAACATAATTCCAATTAGAGCCAATCCATCATCATCTTGTGACTCTTCATATATCCCAAAATTCTCAATTTCCAATTTAACCAATCCAAAAAATTCTCTTCAAAATGTTCAATTTGAAACATAATTCTAATTAGAGCCAATCCTATCCATTATCACCTTGTGACTATTCACATATATATATATATACACAATACATTCCTAAAATTCTTAATTTCAATTTAAACCAATCCAAAAAATTCCCTCCAAAATGTCCAATAATAAATTTGAAATATAATTCATATATTATTATATATATAATAATTAGAATCAATCCTATCCACCTCGTAACCATTCATATACATATATATATAATTCTCAGAATTTAAGAATCAATTTCTCAAATCAGGCGTCGAGTCGTTCGTTCTTCCGCCATTTCGTAGAAAAATTCTGCACCGCGAATTCACGCGATAACGTTCGAACAACGCGCACACGTTCGACCAGAGCAGCGCGCGAGATAGTGTTAATCCAACGCGATATGTTATTGTAAACAAAGTAGATAAAGTTGATCGATGATATCTGAATATTGAAAAAACAAGAAGATTCAACCGCGTAGCAATATACATATACATATATATATAACCTGAATCGTCTCTGTTTCTTCCATGGAAGGAGAAGAATTTTCGATCGAAAAAATCGTTTAACCGATTTCGAATCGAGGAGAAGGGTGGAATTTATACTTTAATATAACGCTATACGGTTGCCCCATCGTCCCTCGAACCAGTTTCCTTCGTTTCTTTCTTTTTTTTTTTCTTTTTTCCTTTTTACTTATTGTAAGCAAATGTGTGACGTCAAGGGGAGGAGGAGGAAGAAGAGGAGGAGGAGGAGGCACGATCATCGTTATTCATCGTTATTTCTTGTGGGATCGAGAGAAGGGAAGGGAGAGGATTTTGTTCATTTTATTCGTTGCTCCAGGAATGGCTCCGCTTTGTCTCGGAATTTTCATTGTTCATTATTCGCGCAACATAGTTTCTCAGAGATGTAATTTATAATCCGAATTTCGAAACGGGATGTTAGATCTGTTGGATAGGCATTTCTCCGAATCCATTGTTTCGTTCGTAAGGCATTAATTATCCACTCTCGTAGAAATGGAAAATATTCGTTCTTCTGCGATCTCTAAGAGTACGAAAGCAATCGTTGTTTCTGCATATTCTTTGAATTTGCAAGTGAATTTGATTTGATCAAGTGAACGTATCGAGTTAAAAAAAAAAATATTTAACAATAAAAATTCTTTTATCGGTGGAAAAATATTTTCTTTCTTTGACAGAGTGGATACACTGATTTTTTTGCTTTCGTAGAGAGGAGAAAAATTACAAGAAATTTATCAAAATATGTAATATAATAAGAGAATTAATTAAAACGTAAAGGCTGCTTTCATCGTGAAATTTTTATCATTATTCGCGAGCGAGATCGTTGGTCCTGTTTTAATTTAATTAAGTCAAATTAAGATGTAACGCACATCTGACCCGAATAAACTTTTAACGAAGCTAGAGGAGATGTTGGAGGGGCGAGAAACGGTCGATAGATCGATTTTTAACAGCCACCTTGCCCCGGTTCCGCCGACATTGAAGGTCCTTGAGCCTCGTCAAGATATCGATCGGCGAAATCAGACGTTAATCCTCTCTTGTTGACACGACATATGGCGTGAGAATCGAGATTTTTGAAGATTTATTAAATTGCCGGCAATCGTTCTTGTTTTATTTTATCAAAGGATTTCGATCCATTTGAATGGGATCAATTTTGTGGAAAATTTCTTAGAGATTAATATTGGAATATTCTAAATCGTGGAAAAAGAAACGATTCAACCATTTGCAATGAAGAATAATTGCAGTTTCAAAAATTTGGAGGGAAAAAAGTCGAATTTTTGTATCGATAAATTCATCTTCATTTACCAAATAAAGATTCTTTTTGAAATTATCACGATGAAAATTTTCTGAAGATAAATTTTTATTTTATCTACGTGCAAATTGCATAATTGCAAAGTAAACAATTTATCATATAATTATACAGATGTTGCTGAATTCGACAAATTCGTCTTAGATAAGTTTTTGGAATTATCATAATTTCATCATAGAACACTCATCGCTTTAAAAATGTATCTTTCATCTCATCAATGAAGATCATCAAACAATTATTTGTTCATCGCAAGTTATTTCACAAATAAAAACTTTGATACGAATTGAATTTCTTTTTGTTAAAAATTATTGAAAAATATTCGAGAAAGTAATTATTATATAAATACTTTACAAGTCAAGGACTGATTAAACCTATTAGTTGATCGTAAAATTCTTAAGAATATTGAAAAAAAAATAAATCAAATTACTGAAAGTTCGTTTCGGATATTACCTTACCGAACTTCCACCGCATCGTATTTTCTACAATAAAATATTCACACATCAAGCAACGAATCTCCATTCATCTCATGGAATGAATATCGATGAATATATTATATAATCTTCTAAAAAAAAAAAAAAAAAAATCTTCATAGAATTTCAAAAACTCCAAATCACATAACCGACCATCATTTAATCAAACCTTTCGTGTTAAAATCGTGGTATTACGTAAAAGGCCAAGAATCTGAATCCCAATAAATCACCATCTAAATTCTATCTAAACAATTCTCATCTCGAGATCGGATCGAATAATTTTTCCCCAAATAAATCCAACAAAATTTCCTCGAAACGTCCGATTACCTGAACAGCAACGATGCTGGCCATGGCCGTGAGATCGGCCAGGGTCCTCAAGTAATTGAAGTACCTCGTGTACTCGTCCAGGTTTCCAGTTGCAAATTCGGCGCCCGCCTGCTGTACCATCTTTCCTCTTCTCTCTCGTCGACAAGTATCCACGACACAACTTCTGTCAACTTCCCTAACAGGGGAACGAAACCTCTTCTAACCGAGAAGAAGAAAAACTAAGATCCTCTCACTTTCACCTCTCCCCACCAGTCCCTTCCCTTCCCTTCCCTCCCGCCCTCCTTCCTTCCTTCCTTCCTTCCTCCCCTCCCCAACACACTTTCTAAGCCAAACACCAACGGAGGAGTAGCGTCTTTTTATCGACCACACCGTTCCTTTCGCTTTAGAATGCTTTAGAAAGAAGTTGTTATCCACAAAAACGTCTCGTCCGCAAAATCTGTGAATTTTCACTCCAACTCGAATGGACGCGTAACTAACGAGAGGATGCACACGTGTGTCAAAGTGCGCACGCAGAGTCGTAACAACGAGTTGCGCCTCTGAGCACGTCCGCTCTACGCGCTGACGTCGCTCGACTGCTAAGCGTGGTCTACGTGCCGGCTACGGGGCCGCCAGCCTTTTTATCTGGGCCAAACTTCTGTGTTTGTTGGACGCCGTGGTGGGGGAACAGTGTGGTGCGAATCTATCTATGTCTGTCTCTCTCTCTCTCTCTCGCCAGCCGGAAATCGCGAATAATGGATAACGAGAATTCGACGAGCAGGAACGTTTCGACGTTTGGATTGCAGTTGCAGTTGGGACGGAGTTTAACCCTTTCAACCCGAACGATCCCGATATTTATTGGTAAACCACGGGACAGTTTAGTTGGACGATAAATCATCTAGATGGGATTAAACGTATGTCTTTTTCTCCTCTCCTCTCTTTCTCTCTTTCTTTTCAATTCGAAGCTTTGTCACGGTTCTATATTCGTGTTATGTAGCGTTATGTGTCATTGAGGGATGTTGTGACTATAATTAGGCTCTGGGATTAGGTAAGTGAATTCGGATCAAGCGTTACTCAACACTTTTGTCATGTAATTCAATATACATATGTTTCTAATGTGATCCAAATGGAAATTGTTTATTTTTGTGGAATTCGTTGGAACATTTTTAATGTTTTAAATTCAATTGGACAGGTGAAGAAAAATTTGGAAAATGGACAAAAAAATATATCAAAATCATCATTTTTCTCGGTAATTGGAACTACTGGAATTGTTTTTAAGTTTAAATTATTATACATGTAGATATGGTGATTTGATTTCTCTGAAAAGAAGAGAATGTTGCAATGTTTTTCTGAATATTTAAATTCGAAACTTAATACTGTTACGATCTTTTTATCGATTTTATTTTAAACATCTCGTTATCGTTAACATTTAAATTAATTTTAATTTTAATTTTAATTTTAAATCTTATATTTAACGATGTTTATGAGAGGATTGGAAAAAGTTTCACATTTCTATATGATATTATTTTTTGACTGTAAATTCACTAGAGGATGTGAGAATAATGAATCGGATGATTTTTAACGTGCATAATTATGATGCATTCGGGTCAAATGCAAAGAGAACGGCATTAATGAAAAATTAAATTAATGTAATCAATGACTAATGAAATATGACTCATATGAAAATATGCAATGAATAATTGATTTAAGATCGGTGAATAGTAGATACGTGAAAAGATAATTAGCATATGAATCAATTTATCGAATTGATAATATTTGAAGAAAAAAAAAAAAAAGAAGAAATTAAAAGCAGTTATCAATCGAGTTCACCAATTTTCTCTTTAACAAAAAATTATTGATGATAAGTGTCCTTGCGATGTTTATTTCAAGATTGTGACGTTTTATCGTCGCACAACAATCCGTTACACAACAATGAAATTATCGATCCATTCAATTACGTCCAGCTTAAACTTTTACGACTCTAAAAAAAAAAAAAATCGAGATTCCGAAGAAACTTTGTGTAAAAAATTTCAAAATTACCTGTCTGTCTTTAAATTAAATAATTTTCGTTGAACCGATTGTTGAAATTTTCTCGGATTATAAAAAAAGAATTTTTGATTAAATTTTATCTTTTCTGGTGTCAAAAATTTTATTATACGATCAAACTTTGGCAAATTCGAAATCTCACTTACCGAGAAGCAGTCGATTTCTAATGACGACATCTAACGTTTAATATTAGTCATAGCCAGGCCGGATAATAATAGTGGAGAGAAAATATTTCTTGGATATTATATTTTCGGATATTGTTCTTAGCGTGAGAGATTCATCTGCATCCTTACAAACACCCGTTGATTCGCATTACACTTGACCATCGGTTAACGGTTTTTGGAAACGCAGATACCTCGAATGCATCTTTCTCCGTCTGAGAATTCATCATTGTCAAAACAATTTATTTTGAAAATATGCAACAAAACATTCCTTTGCTCTTCTAGCGTACAAAAATAAAATTCTTGAAATTTTTTTTGTGAAAGAAAATTTTATGCTCAGAAGTATTTTTTTTATAAACAAAAATGATTATATTACTTGATATACTAAAATACTTATCATTAAGTATACTTGATATATTCAAGCATTATATCAAATACCAATGGTATAGTATTACTAATAATAGCACTATATCATATATAATATAATACTAATATATATATAAACTATATACTATATATATATATACTATACTATACTATATACTATATAATATATATACTATATATTACTAGTATTATATTATATTATATATAATACTGAGAGTATGCTATACTATCATTAATACTTTAGTATATAGCACTATATAATATATAATAATAGCACTATATCATATATAATATAATACTAGTATATATATAAACTATATACTATATATATATACTATACTATATACTATATAATATATATACTATATATTACTAGTATTATATTATATTATATATAATACTGAGAGTATGCTATACTATCATTAATACTTTAGTATACATCACAATAGTGGATACACTTTGTACAATACTATAACATATATTTTTTTTGTTATAACATAAGTATATAATAACGTTATAACATAAAGTATGTTGCAATAATTTTTCAATATTGAAAAAAAGTATAAAAAAAAATATATATATATAAAATTCCATTAAAAAGAAGATCAAAGTTTCAAGTTTCATATAAAACATTATCCAGACTACCTTCTTTATTCATAATGAAATATTCTTTCAATATCCTATCATATATTTATATATACATATATGTGTATATATACATACAAATTGAAGCAGATGCATGAATAAAATATTTGAAACGCTTGTTTTTCATTTTCTTATTCAATAGTTATACATAGATTCCGTTTCCTCTTTCGTCGAGGAAAGAATGGAAGAATTAAAAAAAAAAAAAGAAAACACTCGAGAAATTTATATTCGAATTCGAACGAAACGATATCGTTTCCATAAACCGAATGGCCACTTTTCCTGGCCACTGATATCATCGGTCACGAATCTCGGCCTAGAACAGTCATCGTCCACGAACAAGTCAAATCTGTCGACCCTCTAATTCGAAGTGAGTCAACCTGTACTTTCGTCGAAATGCATTTCCTATTTCGAAGATCCAGGGAGACGAAAAATTCTCCTTCTTGCCCGATTATGGAATTCGGGACCAGCTCGTTTTCAATTTTGAAATTGAAAATTATACGGAATTCGAAAAAGAATAACAGAAATATTTTATTTCGTAGAATTTTTTAAACCGACTTTTATGCTTCTGCATAAATTGAAAATTTTTGAAAAAAAAATCATCGTGGATGGAGATCCATATGGTCCCTTTTTCAAATTGGCAAATGGTGATCCATTTATTTATCGGTGAGAAGTGAATAATTTTTCGTTTTGTATTTAATATTTGTAAAAAAAAAAATAATTGCGCGTGTTTAATTAAATTTAATGACGAGGATGACGGAAATTTTCTAGGAAGAATAAATAAGAGAGATGAAAAACCAGCAATTAGGATTGAATCAGGAGTCTACGTGACAGTCTGCACGGCTTGCTGCTACATTCGGTGATATCTCGTTAAATGAGCCGACGCAATAGACGGATAGATAATTTTCCTCCCAATTATTCCTCATTTGGTCCGCTTCAATCATATCTTCTTCACGCTCGTGGATGAAAACCAATCCTTGAATCCGCTGCCACTTTGAAAACGTGGACTTTGGTATTTTCGCTACAATTCACGCCCACGCACACGTATTATCGATATTTCTTGTTTTTTCACGCATTTCATCACCTTTCGTTGAAATATCTTTTTCTTCTCTTATTCTCTTAACTCCTTCCATCACGTCTTTTCCATCTTCCACGAAAAATTCGATGGAAAAAAAATACCGTTTTCCCCTTCTTTTACAATTCGATGCAAATTCGACTCATTCGATGTCATTCCTCCTTTTCTATCTTTTTTATTTATCCCAAAATATCTTTTCATTTCCCATCCCACGTTTCTATTTATATAATTTCGCGAAATTTATTCCTAAAAAAAATTCTTACGAAACTTGAATAGAAAATATATATGTATTTTAAATTTTCTGAGAGAAATATTATCAATGTATTTAAAATAAAAAAAAAAAAAGAAAGAAGAAGAAAATTAATTCAAATTATATTCGCACAGATTCTTCAGATCCCAGAGAGAATTAATTAAGAGAATTTTTAAATCGATTAATTCGAGAAATTCTTCTCATCCGTTTCTTCACTTTCGAAAATAAATTTTTTTGAAACCTGCACGATATATTTTCCCCGAGATTTGTACGAGATTTTATTTCCCGCCATTTCGATTATTTCGTACGCGTGGAATGAATTAAACATCATCGGAATCGGCCACGATTCTGCAGGAAATTTGGACGAGAAATGCGAAAGTACTCGGTGAAAGGGAGGAGCGGGAGGGAGGGAATACTCGTGACGCCAATGGAGCCCCACTTCCGGTCCCTCCGCGCGTCCACGCCCATCCAAATAAACTTGCGGTTTCCGCGCCACGGTTTTCCAGGAATTTCCATCCTCCCCTCCCTACCCCCCTCCCCCCTCCTCCTGCCGCGATTAACCGCGCACGGAAAACGATTTACCCGTTAAACGCTCGATTATTATTTCAAATCGGCCGCCTCTGTCGTCTAACACGATGAACATTGGAACAACGCTGTCTTTCAACGCTCGCGAATCAATTCTCGAGAATCGAAGAATGGAGAAAGAGAGAGAGAGAAAAATAGATAACGATAAATATTTAACCTCCGTAAATTACAATTTCCTTTCTTCTTTTTCTCGATCTTGTATTCAAAAGAATATGTCTCGAGAGAGAGGAGAATAAAAGGTGATAATAAAATATTTAACTTTGTAAAAGACTACGATCAAAAATCGTAGGAACGTTGATCGAAAATGGCAATAAATATTTAAACTGGATTCGATGGAGAGAGCGAAAGAATACGTGTATTCAGTACGTAGCTATACGAGATACTATCGAGTTGGAGTAAGAGAAAAGATCGAAATATCGATCGATATACAAGACACTTGAATTTTTCTCGAATCCCTGAAATAATATAAAATAAAAGTTTGCACAATGTCAACAATGAATCCGAGCCATCCCTTTTTCGAAATCGTCTGCAATCAATTCTGGGATATATAATGAATATTGTACAGACAGACAGGAAAACCGTCTGGCAGGGAAAACAAGCAGTCCGGTAGTCGATAACAAAGCGAGTAGCGCGTCCTTCTCCGTTTATCTATCGGAAGGAGGAGCGAAAGTTATTTCCGGCCGCGAGGGTCGTACACAAGCAAAAAAAAAAAAAAAAAAAAAAGAAAAAATCGATAATTCCCCGTTGCCAAACGCTCGTTTCTTTTATTTCACCTTTATCCTCTTTATCGCGGGTGCGTCGATCCATTGTTCATCTTGTTTCTTCCCAGGCGAAGGCCAGTTACATGTTTCGATGATTTTTCACACCGACGGTGGCGCCACCAGCGCAACGACGAACGCGCCATCGCGTAGAAAGTTCTATTTTTCTCTCTCTCTCTCTCTCTCTCTCTCTCTCCTCTTCCTCTTTCCTCTTTCACCTCGTCGATCATTGAAATCAAAAAGACTCGTGGAGAAAAATAATTTGCGATTGATTCTTAAAATTTTTAATCCCAGAAAATTAACGAGTGAATGAATGAATATATATATATATATATATATATATTATTTAATAATTATTTAAAATTAACGAGTGAATGAATGAATATATATATATATATATTATTTAATAATTATTTATATATAATATATATATATATATATATATATATATATATATATATATATATATATATATATATATATATATATGTATATATATATTCATTCATTCACTCGTTAATTTTCTGGGATTAAAAATTTTAAGAATCAATCGCAAATTATTTTTCTCCATCTATATATAGATATAGATATATGTATATAGAAATAGGTTAGAAATTTGATCGAAAGAAAAATATTCAGAATTGTTCGAAGCTGATCGGAATATTAGCTTCGTCAATGGTACGAAAACACACGAAATGAAATAAATAAAAATCGAATAAATAAAACGTAGTAATCTTTTACATTGATATATCCACCAAGAGTCAATGAATCGACAAGGCGAACACGCACGATACGGAACGTAAATCCGTAATGCGTGTCGTCCTTTATGATTGTCCACGAGATGGACACGTGTTGAAAGAATTGCTGTTGACACCGATTACACGAGGAGCGATCAGAGCGTGCCAAGTGTCACGAAAATGCATACGTAGCATCGTTTCGATTTCGAACGGATGATGTCAATATTAATTTTTTTTTTCTCTCTCTCTTTCCTCTTCTCTCAACGTAAGATTCGTACGTTCATTTCGAGAATAATAATAATAATATCCATTCTGATTGATCCAGATTCTTTATGATTACGAAACAATTTTTATTAAATTCTTTTCGTCTTTAATTATACCACGACTCGTCCTTCTTTTGAATTTTTTTTTTTCGACTCTTTTCTTAATTTATAAGAAAAATGAAACTTTGTTCGATGATGATGATGAATTGAAATTCCGTTGGCTCCCACGCATCGAAATGTCGGTAACACGAATTTATTCCAAGCCCAATTTCGCGTGGGATTTCGCCTGTCAACTTCCTGTCAACCGTTGCTGCTACCTTTCTTCCCGATTTCATCGGATACGACATCAAAGCTCCGTGATTGGTATCAGCTTGCTCCATACATCCAATAATTGTCTCTCCTTTGTACATTCCCCTCCAATGGTAATCCCTCAACTTCACACTCCCTCTCTCGACTCTCCCTCAATCCTGCTTCATTTCGAGCAAAATTCGTTTCGCATCAGCTCTGGTCAACGTTTCCATCAGATTCCCAATTTATCGTCCTGACAATCCTCTCATATTTTCGGAGTTTAAGAGGACTTAAAGGGAAGAAAATGTAAGATTGACTGTTGGGATTCTACGATCAGATAGACAAAGAGTCCTATTTCTAATTTTCTTTCTACAATTATATTAATATAAAAAGATTCAACTTGGAATATTTTATTCCATATTTCAGATTCAAAGTTACGATTTTCCATTTCTCGTTATCTTCATTGAAATCTCTTGCAACCCCAAAGAGTCCTATCTCGAAATATTTCGTTCGCATCGAGGAAAATAATCAATCTTCAGGATCCTTATATCTTGACACCGTGTTTTTCCTTATTTTCTTTCCGAGATGAATGGATAAAGAAATTTAAAAACTAAAATATTTTGAAGCGTATTCAACACTCGAGCCTGAAAAATCTTCTTAACGGACTCACAACTGCATTTTCCACGAGATATAGCAGGCATCCTCTCTGCTCTGCCTCGACAAATCTCACGATCTTAAAATGCCGCGGATGTAAATTGAGTCGAGAGAAACGATAACGCTTGCTTTTCTCCGAAATATGCAAAACAACGTTTCTCTTCGGTTGTTCTCGATGCACACCCAGAGCTCTTATCACCCAGAGCATAAATAACGAGATTCTCCTCGATCCTCGCATCAATCCGCGCGGTTGTATTTTATAAAGAGCGTTTATAAAATTTCTGATTACATCACGGATAACGTTCACCGCTGAGATACCAGGAGAAACCAGTTCCGCGGGAGCAAAGAGAACAACAGGATCATAAATTAAATTGCCGAGAGTGTGAACCGAAACGAGAGCCGTAACTTTTTTGGAAACAAAGACGGGTCTCGATTTTTTTTTTTTTTTTTTTTTTTTGGTATTGTCAAGTGTTGACTCGGAGATTTTCGCGAAAAATTCACGATTTCGATTCATTTGGATAAATGAATATTAATTTTAATATCGATCTCTGCTAATTCTCGCAGCAACAAGTGATAATTTTTAATTACACGAATGTTTTTCGTATTTTAGCAGATTTTTTTTTAATATTCGATAGATTTTTAAATTCACGATTTCAATTCATTTCGATAAATGAATATTAATTTTAATATCGATTTCTGCTAATTTTTCGCAGCAATAAGTGATAATTTTATTACACGTCTACGAATATTTTTCTTTTTTTTTTTTTCGATAGATTTTTAAATTCACGATTTCAATTCATTTCGAAATGAATATTAATTTTAATATCGATCTCTGCTAATTTTTCGCAGCAACAAGTGATAATTTTATTACACGTCTACGAATATTTTTCGTATTTTAGCAGATTTCTTTTTTTTTTTTCGATAGATTTTTAAATTCACGATTTCAATTCATTTCGATAAATGAATATTAATTTTAATATCGATCTCTGTTAATTTTTCACAGCAACAAGTGATAATTTTATTACATGAATATTTTTCGTATTTTAGCAGATTTTTTTTTTAATATTCGATAGATTTTTAAATTCACGATTTCTCCGTTTCAATAAATGAATATTAATTTTAATATCGATCTCTGCTAATTTTTCGCAGCAACAAGTGATAATTTTATTACACGTCTACGAATATTTTTATATTTTTATATTTTAGTATTAGATTTCTTTTTTATTTTTAATATTCGATAGATTTTTAAATTTGAAAGGAGCAGAAGAATGGTTGAATAATATTTGGATTTATTTTCAATCATTTTCAAATTTTAACGAAGCCACAAAAGTTGTTGAAATTCGAGATAAATCGACATGGTGCACACCGAAGAGTGGTAAATAGAAAGGGAATGTATTGCGATTCCTTGCTTGGAATTCGATACGAATTCTTCTTTGATATTTGGTTGAGATTGAAAATCAATTATCAAGAGTAATAAGTAAATAATTAATTAGTTGCCATTGGGGGAGGGGGGAGGGGGGATGTGAATTAATATTTTTCAATTAACAACGCATGCGACATTCCAATCGGAAACATCAATTAAATATATAATCAATTGGAAATGGCATTAATTAGCAGTTATTAACCTTGTTGGCAATGAGACACGATTATTTTTCTTTTTTTTTTTTTTTAGAAAATTAATAAAAAAATATTTTATTATTCTTTATATATATATATATATATATATATATATATATATCGATTTATTTCTTTAACGGGTTTTTTGATGGCTGGAATTTTTCCCTCTGGTTATTATTGATTCCTCTCGAAGATAAAAATAATTGACGCGTAAAATATCTCGTATTCAAAAGTGATACGTATTTAATATTCAAGATTAAGTTCTTTTATGCTTTTCGCTCAAATACTATACAATTATTCGATGAATCTTTTCTTCTATGTAAATCGAAATGTAAAAAAAAAAAAAAAAAAAAAGAAAGAAACGTGGAATTAAATTATTATTATATCATAAATGTCATTTAAAAGAATCGAAGTAAAATTAATCTTCGATCGAAGGAATAATATTTCGAAAAATGTTAAAATTGCCTCGTACATATATATATATATATATATATATATATCTGAGTCGATTAAAATATTTTTCTGATAACTACAAAAACAAGTAATATAACCAGACATGATAAAAATAAATTTTTAACAATTCCATTTTTAACTTTTTCACTTTTTTCTCAGATATTCTCTGATATTTATTTTATTTCTCATCTCCCCCTCCTCCTCCTTTTTTTTATTCCTCGTTTCCTCTTCCTCTCCCCCCCGATCATAATTTTCTCTCATAAATCATCGTTCTAGAAATAAATAAAACGCGCGACAGTGGTCGATTTTTCGCTCCAACTTTTTTTCCTTTTATCGAAACTTGATTAATCGATCATCAACCGGAGAACAATAATAAATGTAATAAGAAACACGGGTTAGCACGTTTACGAAGGAATTTTATCACGCGTATCGATAAATCGGGGCGGGTAAAAATCGAAGAGAGCAAGTAAAACGAAAGTTTGCTCTTTCTTTCTTTCTCTTTCGATCATACGCTCGCTCTCTCTCTCTCTCTCTCTCTCGCTGGTTGCCCATAATCGCTGCCAATTTGTCTCGTCGACCAACTTTTACGTCACGATTCATACGCGTATTTGTTATTCCTCTTATTTATTTTCCTTTCGAGATTCATTCTCGTGGGAAAAACACGCGTCACGGAAATTCGTTCGAAATTTTCGCGGGAAAGAATTGAAATTGAATATCTTCAAGCTTGGAATTTTAAAAAGGAAGGGGAGACGAATTTTTTTAAATTTAATATCGTTAAAGTTTTGGAGGGGAAAGGAGGAAGTGTCGAGTAAAAAATTATTTTTGCGAAATGAGAAAAATTATAGAAAGTTTATCGAGTAAATGTATATTTCGATCGAATATATTCAACGATGAATATTAAATTATGTTGTGATTGAAATTAATTAATTAAAATTATCCTCGATTTCCGATTTAACGATATAATTAGTCCGAGCGCAGGGATTAAATTTAAAATTTCGAGGAATGAATTTTCGGGGAAGAAAAATGAATTATCATTCATAACAAGTCTCTTTCCGGGATTTCATTTCGTTTTTCAGAATCTCATGCCGCGAAAATATGGACGATGATAATAAAGATCTCGATCGAATTCTCACCGCAAAAGATCCGACAGGAAGTTGTTGATTAAAATTGTCGATCGGCCGATCGATCGAATCGATCGAATGAAATATTAATTCGAACGATAAATGAAGGAGATGCAGAGAAGAGAAGGTAAAAATTTTTTAAAAAATGTCAAAAATTAATCAATTAAGAAATTAATAAGAGAATTTTAAATTTAAATATGTCAAATGTCACGTGACCTATTCTTGGAAAACAAAAGTCAAGTTATTAATTATACGAAAGATAATGAGAATATATATTGTTAATTTTTAAAAAAATTAAAATTTCCCAAGTGAGAATTCTTTAATCTGTCGAAATGATGGAACGAGTTGCAAGAAAAGAAGGTAAAAAATTTTTAAAAAATTAATCAATTTCAAAAATTAATCAATCAAGAAATTAATAAGAGAATTTTAAATTTAAATATGTCAAATATCACGTGATCTAAAAGTAAGAAAGATAATGAGAAAATATATATTGTTAATTTTTAAAAAAATTAAAATTTCCCAAGTGAGAATTATTTAATCTGTTGAAGTGATGGAACGAGTTGCAAGAAGAGAAGATAAAAAATTTTTAAAAAATTAATCAATTTCAAAAACTAATTAATTAAAAAATTAATAAGAGAATTTTAAATTTAAATATGTCAAATGTTACGTGATCTAAAAGTAAGAAAGATAATGAAAATATATATTATTAATTTTTAAAAAAATTAAAATTTCCAAAGTGAGAATTCTTTAATCTGTAGAAATGATGGAAAGAGTTACAAGAAGAGAAGAATTATTTTTTAAAAATTTTTTAAAAAATATCAAACGGAAAATTAAGAAATTAATAAGACAATTTTAAATTTAAATATGTCAAATAAACGTGACCTATTCTTGGAAAACAAAAGTCAAGTTATTAATTATACGAAAGATAATGAGAATATATATTGTTAATTTTTTAAAAAATTTAAATTTGCCAGGTGCGAATTCTTTCGATCTGTCGAAGTGATGGAACGAGTTGCAAGAAGAGAAGGTAAAAAATTTTTAAAAAATTAATCAATTTCAAAAATTAATCAATTAAGAAATTAATAAGAGAATTTTAAATTTAAATATGTGAAATACACGTGATCTATTTTTGGGGAAAATTTATGTTAGTTATTAGTTATTAATTATACGAAAGATAATGAGAATATATATTGTTAATTTTTAAAAAAATTAAAATTTCAGGTGCAAATTCTTTAATCTATCGAAGTGAAAGGAGTTGCAAGAAGAGAAGATAACAATTTTTTAAAAAGTCTCAAACGAAAAATTAATCAATTAAGAAATTAATAAGAGAATTTTAAATTTAAATATGTCAAATGTCACATGATCTAAAAGTAAGAAAAATAATGAGAATATATATTGTTAATTTTTAAAAAAATTAAAATTTTCCAACTGCGAATTCTTTAATCTGTCGACGGAAGTGTCCAAGGTCGTGATACGATTTGGAATCAACGAATCATTGAACGAGCGCATCCGGTTTGGAAGAAAGAATAATATTTTCAACGAATCAACGAGAAGCTCATCGACTGCATTTATCAATTTTTCTTTTCTTTTTTTTTCTTTTTATCGCTTTAAAAAATCACTTAACACTCATAGAAGAAGATCGAAACAAGGACGATATTTCAATACAAAAAAAAAAAAAAAATAAAAATTCTAAAAACCAATTTTTCATAACAAGAAAACAATCTTCTTACGAAATTCGAAAGAACGAAGAAATTCGTCTTATCGGAAATTGCAAACTTTTATTTCTTTTTTTTATTAAATTTAAAATTTTCGAAGGAAATGGAAAGACCTTTCCTTTCTTTTTTTTTTTTTTTAAATATTCTTTAGTTTGTGTTTCAAAGAGTTTCAAATAGAAAGAGAGAGAGAGGGATCGCGCTTGAAAAATAAATGGAAACGGAATATTCGCAATTTTTCATTTTTATTTCAAATAAAATTCCGCCCCGATCTCGAACGAGAGGGAAATGTAAACAAGCATCTGGCGCATTTATAGGTTTCTGAAGAAAACTGCTTCCCAGAAACGTCAAATACATCGAGACAATTCCATTTCTGGAACGTGGCGTCAAATTCCATGAATTCGAATGTTCAAAAAATGAAGAGAGAGAGAGAGAGAGAGAAGACGTGGTCAGAATCCCGTCGCGTTTCCACGAATTTACAACCGCATTCCCGATAAATCATAAATCATAAATCGAGATTCGATAAAATGTCAAGATGAAAGATGATAGAGAGATCTCATTGCAAAAATCCAATTATAAATTACCAATTATAAATTCATCAAAACAATTAATTTACCAAAAAGAAAAAAAAATATATCGTTATATAATATCGTAGAGAGGAGCAAGCGAACGAAATTACTTTTTTAAAGTAAAAATTAAATCGAATAGATACGCGGTAGCCATCGATAAATTTCATAAATAAGACATAAACGATTTATCGTTCGCATTATTCAATTCTATGAGAATGAACCGTAAGAAAAAAAAAATCTACTAAAAGAAAGAAAATTCTGAATCGAATTACCTTTCGAAAGATATTGATTTCATTTTCCACTACGCTTCGTAACTCGAGTATACTAAACGAAATCACTAATTACATCATGAACCTTATAAATTATCGAATTTTAAATTAGATTCGAATGTTAGGTTAGGTTCGAGCGTCATGAAACAATCCGCGCGACGCGGCGTTCAAGAAGAGACTGATCATCCCTTGATCCACCCTGAAAAAAACCTTTTTTATCGATGCAGATTTTGTGGAACAAGGCCACCGACGCGTCGTCGTTTCGGGCAAAACATTCCAACACTTTCTTACGATTTCGTCGCGGAAAAAGTTTCTCTCGAAACTTTTCGCGATAAATTCTCTCCCCAACTACGATTAATTTTCAACGTTCTCCTTCTATTTGCTTATTATTCATACCTTATAAATTTAATAATAAATTATTAATTTTAATTATTAATTATTAATTATTAATTATATTATATTATATTAATTATTAATTATAAATATATATTATTAATTTTAATAAATTTTTTTAACCTAATTAATTTTCTTAACTCGATAAAAAAAATTGTAAATCCAAATTATTACGTTTATTTTATTTTCTTTGGGATTGGAATCGGTTTCAAAAAGAGCGCTCTTCATTCAAAGAGGCTGAAGCCAGGGGGTTGAAAGGAGGGTGTGCGCGTCGATGACGTGGTCAACTGTTTGCGTAAAACTATTTTTATAATTATAATGCACTGCCTACCTATACATCTATGAGTATTATAGCGTCACGATCAATTATCTATGGCACCGTTTTAAGAACCTCGTTGCGCAATTGACAGACGGATTTAGAACACAAAGTAACGCAAAGAACGTTGTTATACCGATCAAGGGGGAGGCTTCTATTAATTTTCCTCAGAAAGAAAAAAAGGAAAAAGAAATTGCCTCGAGACAATCTTTCTTTTTCCAATCGAGTAAATTATTCAAATTTATTAATGGAATAAAATTTTTTACAGAGTTTTTAAAAATAGCTGTTCACGAGAATATTTCGTTTATTCAATTCGTGCGATCGAAACGTAGATGCGATCGATAATTCTAAAAGATTTCAATCGTTCGAGAAAGAATGGAAGAAATTGTTATTCATCGATCAAATTAATAAGAGTGAATCTCTCATCAGTGGATTGGAGAAACTTATTGCATTATATATTATCTTTTCAATCTCTCGTAATAAAATCTTGTAATAAAAAAAAGGGAAATTTTCTACGTTTTCGGAGAAAGAGAAGGAAAATATTCGCTTCTCGCGACGATTCTCGAGAGAATGAGTCACCAAGATTCCCACGAATCGTTCGAAATCTGCGACAAACACGAGAAACACGAGTTCCATGGAAAAGGAAATAAACGGTTGATAGATTAGGAGAAATTCTATTCTGCGCACGATCCGTCCGAGATAAACGAGAGATGTACGTTCACCGAATTCCCGTAAAATTGGCGTCGCTCCAAATCGGCGACCTTCTCTTTCTTATCGCCATACTTTTCAAAAAACGCCATTCTCCATATCGAACGAATATTGAACAACCGTTTCGATTGTCTCGAATAAACGAGGGGGGGAAGAGAAAAATATTTTTTTAATTTTAATTCAATCGAAATATGTCAGAGATACGCGTTTCTTTCCAATCCATTCTTTGCTTTTCGTATTTGAATCGAATCTACGTTTAGAATTATTACAGCGAGCAATTACGTGTAATAATTGTATTAATTGTGCAATTTGTCTGAAACGAAATGAAATTTAGCTTGGATAGTAATGAAATCTAGTGTATTATTTTTCTACACGAGAAAGAAGAGGCGTCGAGAAGGAGAATCTTACGTAAAAGCGATTAAATTCAACATCAAGTGGTACGAGTATCGCGTTAATCGGACAGCGGATAAAGCGACGGAGCGGCAAATAACAACTGGCAACCTTTTCTATATATATATATATCCAACAATTATTATTATTTAATTCATTTATTAACCTTTTGAATTCCAGATCTTTCACAATGAATTTCTTATAGTTGACTTGAAATGATTTTTTTTTTGAGTATAAAACTTTTGTATTTTAATGTTTTAATATATGTAAAGAAATTACAACAACAATTATTATTATTTGATTCATTTATTAACCCTTTGAATTCCAGATCTTTTTCCTTTCACAATGAATTTCTTACAGCTGACTTGAAATGATTTTTTTTTTTTTTTGAGTATAAAACCTTTGAATTCCAGATCTTTTTCCTTTCACAATGAATTTCTTATAGCTAACTTGAAATGATTTTTTTTTTTTTTTGAGTATAAAACTTTTGTATGTATAAAACTTTTAATGTATGTAAAGAAATCACAACAACAATTATTTGATTCATTTATTAATCTTTGAATTCCAGATCTTTTTCCTTTCACAATGAATTTCTAACAGCTGACTTGAAATGATTTTTTTTTTTTTGAGTATAAAACTTTTGTATTTTAATGTATGTAAAGAAATTGCAACAACAATTATTATTATTTGATTCATTTATTAATCTTTGAATTCCAGATCTTTTTCCTTTCACAATGAATTTCTTACAACTGACTTGAAATGATTTTTTCTTTGAGTACAAAACTTTTGTATTTTAATGTTTCAATGTATGTAAAGAAATTACAACAACAATTATTATTATTTGATTCATTTATTAACTCTTTAAATTCCAGATCTTTTTTCTTTCACAATGAATTTCTTACAACTGACTTGAAATGATTTTTCTTTTTGAATATAAAACTTTTGAATTTTAATGTTTTAATATATGTAAAGAAATCACAACAACAATTATTTGATTCATTTATTAATCTTTGAATTCCAGATCTTTTTCCTTTCACAATGAATTTCTAACAGTTGACTTGAAATGATTTTTTTTTTTTTTTGAGTATAAAACTTTTGTATTTTAATGTTTTAATGTATGTAAAGAAATTATAATTAACAATTATTATTATTATTTGATTCATTTATTAACCCTTTGAATTCCAGATCTTTTTCCTTTCACAATGAATTTCTTACAGCTGACTTGAAATGATTTTTTTTTTTGAGTATAAAATTTTTGTATTTTAATGTTTCAATGTATGTAAAGAAATTACAACAACAATTATTATTATTTGATTCATTTATTAATCGTTTGAATTCCAGATCTTTTTCCTTTCACAATAAATTTCTTACAGCTGAATGATTTTTACAGCTTGAAATGATTTTTTTTTTTTTGAGTATAAAACTTTTATATTTTAATGTATGTAAAGAAATTACAACAACAATTATTATTATTTGATTCATTTATTAACCCTTTGAATTCCAGATCTTTTTCCTTTCACGATGAATTTCTTACAGCTGACTTGAAATGATTTTTTTTTTTTTTTGAGTATAAAATTTTTGTATTTTAATGTTTCAATGTATGTAAAGAAATTACAACAACAATTATTATTATTTGATTCATTTATTAACCCATTGAATTCCAGATCTTTTTCCTTTCACAATGAATTTCTTACAGCTGACTTGAAATGATTTTTTTCTTTTTGAGTATAAAACTTTTGTATTTTAATGTTTCAATGTATGTAAAGAAAGATTATTTTCTTATTTTTCATCTCCTTACATCTCTATTTTCCTTCTCTTTATCTCTCCGTCCATTTCTCAACGAATAAAGATAATTTCGTGATTCAATGAAAACTCATCTTCGCTCCAACTAATTTCATTTCACAAAATTCTACAAAACACTTTGAAAATAATATTTCTCTTTTCCACGAACTCGAACTAAAATGTAGCTCGATCACGATCTAATTTTAAATAAAAAATTCTCCACAATAATTCCTTCCTTTACATAAATCTTTATATATAATCCTTTATATCTCATTACACGTAAAGAATTTAGTTTCTATTTTTACGAAATTCGCGATATTTTGAAAGAAATCGAACGTAAATAAATATCGATCGATTCTTCTTTCCTCCAAAAAAAGAAAAAGGAAAGAAAATAACCTCCACTTTTTAACGATCGATCGATCGATAAAAAAATATGTGCATCCAGGATTAAAATGTAAATGTATAGAAGGGAAGATGAAGAGGAGAGGAGAGGAAAAATGAGAGTTGAACGGCTGCTGGGCGGGATCTAAATAAAGCGTACGTAACAGCCACCTGCTCGACTCGAGTTTCGTGGCTTCCACGTGTGAACCACTTCGAACGCTCGATGACGAGCCGCGATGTAGGTCAATTGATTCGGGGGATCGATCGATTTTTCACGGGAGGAGAAAAAAAAAAAGGGAAAAAGGAAAAAGAGAGGGGGGGAGGCCTCGAGTCACGCGAAAAACTCGTTTATCCGTGCAACGAACGCTTTATCGGGTTCTATTTAACGATATTCTCCTCGTGCAAATTTAATGAATGAAAAAAAGCGTCGTCATCGATTTTTTGGGGATTCATTCGTTTCTTCCTTTTCTCTCTCTCTGTCTCATCGATTTTTTTCGAATGATTTCTATCAATATGAGAATTGAGGATTTATTCCTTGTTTCATAGTTTTTATTCCTTGGTCGATTTCGTAGAGAGTTAAAAAAGAATATTCGACTAGATCTCCTTTATCTTTTAATTTTGAATAAGATAGAATAAAAAAAAATTAAAATTACTGAATTATTTAACGATATTCTCTTCATGCAAATTTAATGAATGAAAAAAAGCGTCGTCATCGATTTTTTGGAAATTCATTCGTTTCTTCCTTTTCTCTCTTATTGATTCTTTTCGAGTGATTTCTATCGATTTCTATCAATATGAGAATTGAGGATTTATTCCTTGTTTCGTAGTTTTTATTCCTTGGTCGATTTCGTAGAGAGTTAAAAAAGAATATTCGTCCAGATCTCGTTTATCTTTTAATTTTAAATAAGATAGGATAAAAAAAATAAAAATGAATTATTTACTGAATTATTTAATATTATTTCATAATTATTTATTTAATATTATTTGAATTATTTGATATTCTCCTCGTGTAAATTTAATGAATGAAAAAAAGCGTCGTCATCGATTTTTTGATTCATTTGTTTCTTCCTTTTCTCTTTCTCTTTCATCGATTCTTTTCGAGTGATTTCTATCGATTTCTATCAATATGAGAATTGAGGATTTATTCCTTGTTTCGTAGTTTTTATTCCTTGGTCGATTTCGTAGAGAGTTGAAAGAGTATTCGTCCAGATCTCGTTTATCTTTTAATTTTGAATAAGATAGGATAAAAAAAAATTAAAACTATTGAATTCCAAGTTAGAAACTCGTGACCTTGCGATGAAAGATCGTTGAAAATATATATATATATATAAATAATCTTTTCCTGTAAGTTTGTTTAACCAACTGTTCAAATAATTAAGAAACTGTTTAGACAAGTTCTAGCAAACCGAAGAAATTGAAGAAGAAGCGAGGAAAATTCCTTTTTTTAAATTCGACTCGAACTATTGTTCCTTCTTTTTCAATCATTCGAAGATTTCTATGATCGATGAACTCAAAAAGAAAGAATTCAAAAATTTCAATCTCATCCACAAATTAACCTCTAACATATCATTCTTCACGATCTAATAATCGTCCATCGAAGTATAATAAATTATATAAATTATATAAATCATCTCTAGTAAATTATATAAATATAATCTCGAAAGAAAAAATGAGAGAGGAAATCCAGAACGTAGTCAGATCCAAAATTCGAGAAAACCTACAACCAGTGTCATTCGTTAGCGCCATCTGCATTCCCAATCGCCTTGACCGTGAAACGACTGACTCGGGATTATGTAACCCAACCCAAGTGCACAAATTGCGCGGAGACTCTCACGGAGAAACACAGTCAAACAGGTCTCGAATTTTCTTCGAGGTCGTGAGCTAAGGAAAACAAGTCGTAAATGTCCCTTCCGAATTCGTGTGTCAATAAACCGCAGAACGATTAGACAAACGTTCGACCGTCGAGCTAGAAATTCATCGCAGCTAGCAACGTTAAAAGCTCTTGAGATATAAATTTTCTTGTATTCGAGTCTTTCTTTACCTTTCCTCGCGCGTATGTGTGTGTGTGTGTATATATATATATATATTTGTGTGTATAGATATGTGTGTGTGTGTGTGTGTGTGTGTGTGTGTTTTGTGTGTGTGTGTGTGTGTCGCTTTCGCATTTCGGGTTTGCGATTTGAATCTGAAACGCTTTTAGAACGTACTCTTTTAAGATTTCTCTCTTTTTGCGTTTTATTTCCGTCGAATCGATTTTTTTTTTCCTGTTTTAAAGAAATCTTTTCTTTTAAATTCTTTTATTTCGTAGAATTCTAATTTAAAATCAATCTGGAAATTATTTTTCTATGAAGATTCTAAAAAGATTCTTCTAAAAAAAAAAAGAAAAGGAGATTCGGTATGTATTATTTTTAAAATATTTTTAAAGTATACTAATAAAAGAAAAGAATGTGCAGGGGAGGGAAAAGCTTCTTGGAAACGTGAAAAATAAACTCGGGAGAAAAAAATAAACTTTTTTCGAAAGCAAGCGTGAAGTTTCGATACGAAAAAATCCGGGTAAGGAAAATGATCGATGAACTTTTATCGATCCGTGCACAGGTGTCTGACATATAAATATATGTATAATTTATACGAATATTTCCTCGATTTCTATTCTATAGATGAATATATACCCTTTCTTATACCCTGATCGTTAATTCATGTCGCATTACAAATTTAACCTGTTTTTAAAAATTATTACCATCCCAACTATCCCCTAAATAATTCATTCATATATTTTCGATGTTTTTAAAATTTTAAACGATCTACGATAAATAAATAAAATTCTTTTCTCTTCGTAATTCTCAAAGCTTTATGATTCTCAATTCTGAAAATCCGATACAACAATTTCGATACTTTTCTTACAATTTCCAGTAATAAAAAAAAAAGAGGGGGAGAAGGAAATAACGAATCGGAAGGGGGAAGAAAGAAAAACAAGGGGAAAATCAAAGCGGAAGATCGTCAAAGTTGCCATTTTCCTTCGAATGGGCGCACGATCGCAAACAGAATGCTTGCCCCGATTGAAAATACATCGAAGACGAGGGATGTATAGCCGGGGTAATAAACGAGGGATCGAAGATCGCACCCCACCCGGCTACGTGAATTTATACGGGAATCTTCCCGCCCAGGAAAGCGTTTTCTTGGAAGGCTGGCCTCGATTTTCTCGTCCATTCGAAATGGACGATATTGAAAATTGAATAAACGTGCTTATTGTAATATCAAAGGGGGTAGAATTAGAAATTCGATAATGGAATATTGTGTGTGTATAAAAATTGAAAATTAAATCTTTTTACATCGATGGAATTGGGTTTTGGTTTAAGATTTATATATTGAAAATTGAATAAACGCTTATTGTAATATCAGAAGAAGAGGAAAAATTAGAAACTTCGATGATGGAATATATAACTTTGGAAAAAATTGAAAATTAAATCTTTTTATATCGATGGAATTGGGTTTTGGTTTAAGATTTATATATTGAAAATTGAATAAACATGCTTATTGTAATATCAGAGGGAGAGGGAGGAAAATTAGAAACATCAATGATGGAATATAATTGTGGACAAGATTGAAAATTAAATCTTTTTATATCGATGGAATTGGGTTTTGGTTTAAGATTTATATAAGATATTGAAAATTGAATAAACGTGCTTATTGTTATATCAGGGAAGGGGAAAATTAGAAATTTCGATGATGGAATATAATTGTGGAAAAAATTGAAAATTAAAGCTCTTTTTATATAGATTGGATTTTGGTTTAAGATTTTGGTATAAGATATTGAAAATTAAATGAACGTGCTTATTGCAATATCAGAGGAAGAGGAAAAATTAGAAACTTCGATGATGGAATATAATTGTGGAAAAAATTGAAAATTAAAGCTTTTTTTATATCGATGGAATTTTTGTTTAAGTTTTGGTTTTGGTTTAAGATTTATATAGTGAAAATTGAATAAACGTGCTTAATAATATCAGGGATGAAGGGGAAAAAATTAGAAATTTCCATGATGGAATATATAATTGTGGAAAAAATTGAAAATTAAATCTTTTTATATCGATGGAATTGGGTTTTGGTTTAAGATTTATATTGAAAATTGAATAAATGTGCTTATTATAATATCAGGGGGGAAGGGGGAGAAATTAGAAACTTCAATGATGGAATATATAATTGTGGAAAAAATTGAAAATTAAAGCTCTTTTTATATCGATGGAATTTTGGTTTAAGTTGTGGTTTTGATTTAAGATTTATATAGTGAAAATTGAATAAACGTACTTATTGTTATATCAGGGAGGGGGAAAATTAGAAACTTTGGTAATGGAATATAATTATAAAAAATTGAAAATTAAAGCTCATTTTATATCGATGGAATTAAGTTTTAAGATTTTAAATTCTTAAAAATTTTGTTAAACAAAATGATTCGCTCGAATTTTAATAATTTTTATACGGGAACAATGATCTTAAAGAAATATTTTTCGAAATTAATCTATTATTCCACCCTCGATTCGAATTAAGATTATTAAAATCGTTGAATAAAAAACTTGAAAAGGTGAAAATTAAAAATTCTTTTTATCGTCGAATTGAATGGAGTTTTCATTAAGATTTTATACCGAGTTGAATTATTTTAATAATTTTTACGAAAATAATAATATTGAAATGAATATTTTGAAGATTACGGGATCTATTATTCCGCCCTTGATTAAAGCCAACATTATTAAAATTGTCACATAAGAATTTGAAAAATTGAAAATTTTTCTTTTTTTATCGTCGAATTGGATAGAGTCTCGCCAAGATTTTATAACATCGAGTTGAATCGTTTTAATAATCTTCACGAAAATATATCATATTGAAACGAATATTTCGAAAATTATGCGATCTATTATTCCGCCCTTGATTTAAAGTCAAGATTTATTAAAATTTAATAAACAAGAATTTGAGAAAAAAATTTAAAATCCTTTTTATCGTCGAATTGAATGGGAATCTCGCCAAGACTTTTACTCCAAGTCTTGAATTATTTTAATAATCTTTACGAAAATAATGAATATTAAAATTGAATATTTCGAAAATTATGGGATCTATCTTATTTCTCGTCCTTGGTCGAAATGATTAAAATTATTAAAATAAGAATTTTGCATCGATAGGAAGTATCATTAATCGATATACCTTGTATCATTACAAATAATGATGTAATTGAACGTTGAAAGATCGGAATTTCCTGCCGTTTTTATCGTTTACGCGATTGTAAATTTCCAACAGATTGAATACATTTGCTTAATTAGCTTAATTATCCCCTTTTTTTTATCGTCATTATCGCGGTGACTGTTTTTCTATCCTTTTCTTTTTTTTTTCAAACAAATATAACAAACATTGTAACGAAACTTGACTTTGTACAAAAAAAAAAAGAAGAAGAAGAAAAATAAAAATATAAAATATATTTGAAATATAACAAAAACAAATATTCTCTCTATTATTTTAAAACAAACAAACGAGGCGCAATTATTAATTCTCTCGTGAAACAAAATTATTAAAAATTAAAAACAAACTTATCTTCTATAATAAAATATTTCACTTCAACGATCATCAATTCATCATCCCATATACAAAACTGTATTATAAAATTCATATATATAAAACAATTAGCAAACATTTTTTTCAATTTGCTTAAAAAAAAACTCCTTCACTCGATTATTCTAATTAAATAAATACGACGAGCGACAACCATCTCATAACCTCGTCCACAAAATGGCGCCTCGTTAAAAGCGCGGGATTTTTAACGAGCTCTCCCCCTTCTTTGTTACGGAGAGCGAGCTTTTCGTAAAAATAGGATGTTTTTTTAAAAAAGAAACACAATTGTTACGCATTTATTCGCGAGAAACGGGAAAAATTGAAATTATTTAATCTCAATTTCTCTCTCTTTCTCTCTCTCTCTCCCTCTCATCGAATCGATCCTAACTTCCAGCGTGTCCCAAATCCCACGAAATTATTCGAATCACGTCAAATCGCTTCCTCTTAACTGTCTTTCGCGACAATCTGGAAGGCTCTTGAACCCGGCTCGAATTTTTACCCTTTGAAAAGATCGCAGTTCTTTCCACAAAGAAAGAAAGAAAGAAAGAAAGAAAGAAAGAAAGAAAGAAAGGAGGAAACGCGTCTTACCTTCAGAGAGGCCATGTCGGACACGGATCGATGAGTCTGAATGGTTTCCAGTTGGTCCAGGCACCAGTCCAGCTCCTCCATAGTCTCCACCGCCAATTTCATGTAGTTTTCCTCTGGAAGGAAGAGAACAAAGGGGGAGGTTGAAAACCTGTGCGAGAAAGGAAACAGGCGAGGGTTGTTTGAAACATGATGAGGTTAATCGCCGTGGCGAGAAAACGTGGCGAGAAAACGAACTTGGAAGAACTCGCGTTCCCTTCGTCGAGTTCTGAAGTTAGTGAACAGAGTTCCTTGGAATCGGTTCTCAACCGATCTTTTAACAAAAGGAAATTTTCTTTAAGAGGGGATATCTCTTGGAATATGTTCTTCTTTTTCGATCAAATCGATCGATTAATTAATTAATTAATTAATTAAACATTTATGAATTGTGATAGACAAATTTCTTACGTTTCTTTCTTTTTATTTATACTTTTCAGAAGGGAGAAACGCGAGAGGAGAGCGTGAGAGGAAGAGAGAGATGGAAATAAATAAATGGAATCTTGAAGTTCGTTAAAGATGAAAGGTTGCATAAATGAAGGAGAAGGAGGGGAGAAGAGGATCAATCAATGGGAACAAAAGAGAGGAGCGAATTGACGTTGGAATAGAAATGACACGTGAAAATGAAACGTAGAGGAGAGGAGGGGATACAAAGCTGGAGACTTGGAGCAATTTCGAGAATTTGATTTTTCAAAGGAGCGGAATGTTCTTTCCATTTATGCGAATAAATTCTATCCCCTCCTCCTCTGAGAAGGATATTTCCTCTTTTTCTAATTTAAAATCGACTTTAATGAGAGGAGGTGGAGGTGAAATTAATTGAATTTTCGTGATACATTTAAATGGATTCAACGTAGGAACAACCGTTGGATAAACGTAATGTAATGAAGGTAAGTATTTCTCATTTAATTCTCGATAATTTAATTTGATTAGTAATTGGAAAAAAAAGAAAAATTCTTACCCCCCGGTGCCAAGATCCGTGGCTGCGGCGTGCTGCTACCCTGTGCACCGCTACTCCTTCGTGATCTAAAGATAAAATATCCCAAAGTAAGTGTTTAATATCAATTTTCATTTTCCTAGGAGAATAAAATTATTGTTCAATTTTTCTTCTTTTCTTTTAATTTTATAAAATCGTAGAATTCTAAATTAATTGTATTATAAATGTTAATAAATTAATTAATTTGTAAAAATTAAATTATTTAATAATCGATAAGTAGTTTAAAAAGAGAAGAGTAAATTTTGTAAAAATTAAACTATTTAACAATCGATGAATAGTTTAAAAAGAAAAGAGTAGATTTTATCTAGGAGAATAAAATTATTGTTGAATTTTTCTTTTTTTTTTTTTTTTTTTTGATTTTATAAAATCGAAGATTTGTAAAAATTAAACTAGTTTATAATCGATGAATAGTTTAAAAAGAAAAGAGTAGATTTTGTAAAAATTAAATTATTTAACAATCGATGAATAGTTTAAAAAGAAAAGAGATTTTATCTAGCAGAATAAAATTATAGTTGAATTTTCCTCTTTTCTTTTGATTTTATAAAATTGTAGATTTTTAAAAATTTGTAAAAATTAAACTATTTTACAATAGTTTTTAAAAAAAAAGTAGATTTTATCTAGGAGAATAAAATTATTGTTCAATTTTTCTCTTTTCTTTTGATTTTATAAAATAGTAGAATTCTAAATTAATTGTATTATAAATGTTAATAAATTAATTAATTTGTAAAAATTAAACTATTTAATAATCGATAAATAGTTTAAAAAGAAAAGAGTAGATTTTGTAAAAATTAAACTATTTAACAATCGATGAATAGTTTAAAAAGAAAAGAATAGATTTTATTTAGGAGAATAAAATTATTGTTGAATTTTTCTTTTTTTTTTTTTTTTTTTTTGATTTTATAAAATCGTAGATTTGTAAAAATTTGTAAAAATTAAACTATTTTACAATAGTTTAAAAAAAAAAAGAGCAAATTTTATCTATGAGAATAAAATTATTGTTCAATTTTTCTTTTTTTCTTTTGATTTTATAAAATCGTAGATTTATAAAAATTAAATTATTTTACAATCGATGAATAGTTTTAAAAAAAAGGAATAGATTTTATTTACTGATAAAATTAGAAATAATACGTCAATATAACAAACAATTGGATAAGCTCTACAAAAATGATTTAAGCAAAATAATTCAATAATCATCTACTAAAGAAAAGGAGATTGACACATCTTGGAACTCATCGATACGTTTATTTTAACTTTCAGCTGTTCCACTTTGCATCGATGCACAAAGAAAATTTCGAATCTCTTATTTCAACCATTATTGGAATTAAATTTCAAGTATCGATGGTAAGTTGATTTTTCTTCAAACAACAATAGCCAAGCCGTCAAATTTTCAATTCTTTTCCAATTCCTTTGTTTCCATTTCCCAATTTTCAAACGCTTATCCAAAATGTTTATTACATTTTAAATAATCATCATCTGGTACAGAAATTAAAAAAAAAATAAAAAAAAAGAAAAACTTACTTTTTACTTACAAAATACGTAAAATTATTTATATTTTATGTTTATTACATTTTAAATAATCATCATCTGGTACAGAAATTAAAAAAAAAATAAAAAAAAAGAAAAACTTACTTTTTACTTACAAAATACGTAAAATTATTTATATTTTATAATATAAATTAAATTAATATAAATTATTTATATTTACATGAAATTTTTGTTTACTCACTTGTTGGTGGGCACATTAGTAAGCGACAGGAAGTTGTTCCTGACCGAGCGCAGAGAGGCAAGGATCTGCGCGAACGGCGTGACGATGAGGTCCTCGCCATGGCTGCAAGATCAAACGAGGGAAGGATCAGTTCTCTTCTACTTTTCGCCGATGCGTCAAGCGTGATACGACGAGGGGAGAATCAATGGGCGAACATTCAGGCTTGCAATGAACTCGAACGTTTACTCGATAATCGTGTTTCCCAAAAGCTGCGCTCTAAATAATTCATGCAGGCGTGTGGCGTTCTCTATGTACGGTTGCAAACTGTACACCATTTATTATTATTATTATTATTCTCTTTGTTATACTCTTTTCTTATTTTTATCTTCTTCGATTCAATTCCAATCTCGTTTTTCGAGTGGAATGGAAAAAGATGGAGAAAAAATTAAATCGAAATTAAAGGGAAGAAAAAAAAACAACGAAGACAAAATTGCGTGAAACATTGGTGTCTTCTTCGAATTTCTCGAATTTTGAAACGAAAAATTCTGAAGGAAGAGCGAGGAGAGAAAAAGAGAGAATTTCACCGTTTACAATTCTTGAAGAAAAAAGATATTCCTTCGATTTTATGAAATTCGAAGAAATCGTTGGAAATCATTCAACTTTCACAATCGAAAATTTATTTATAAGCGAAAACAACGTAGCAGTGAAATTTATAACATCCGCGGACACCTAAAAGTGGAAACACGAGGCCCGATTCGTGCCAATTCAGATCAATTACAGGATGAAACATATTTTCGATCAATGCCTCCTCCTTTGACCGAAACGATTCGTCCCTATCAAATTACGCGACAAACAAAATTGCACTTCTTAACTCAAGAATAAATTATATACTATTAATTCAATATTAATTTACACCCTTAATATTGATCAAATTTCGTTTCTAAACTTTTCGATCAACGATTTTTCTTTTTCTATCAATCGATGTACGATTTATAATCTAATCCTCTGGTTCACGATTCGATTCCCATCGATCGTGTCCAAACATCATGGTTTAATCGAAACGCGGCATGCAATTACGAAATTATTGGAACACAGAATTACAGTTTACATTCTGGAACGACATTTGCATCGTATTGTATCTACCACTTGAAACCACGTTGAGAAAAAATTGAAATCGTATTTTTCTTGTATAAAATGTAGAAACCGTTCCTTTCCAGAGAGCTTCCCCAAAAAAAAATAAGCTCAAATTATCACGCGATCTGTTCACCAACAGGGATCATCATCAAGCCAATTAAGCTAGGATCAATTAATCCGTGAATATTATCGACGACGCTTTTATCATTGTATATGTATATGTATATGTATATATATTGATAGTTTAATGCGTCGTTGATTTGACCTTTGTCCTTCCCCTCTCGCAGGAAGGGGGAGGGGGGATAATATTCGCTGAGAAAAGCGTGAAATAATAATTCACGCACGTGCACGCGTGGGAAGGCGCGTGATTTAATTAAAGGAAGTTGCAGGGCGAGCTCTTGTTGGAAATCGGAGATACAATATACTGGCCGATGATATTTCAACGTGGATATCGTAAATAGATATCAATCTCGTTAGCGTGGGTATAATTAGTTACCTGTTGCATCTTTTTTTCTTCCTTTTCTTTTTTTTTTTTTTTTTTTTTTCGTTGCGCATTGCATGCGATATAAATGAAAAATCAATGAAATTGTATATATATATATATAAATTGGTTGTTATGAATATATGAAAGGGTTTTCATTATTTTCATTTTGAAGAATGAATGGTAAAAATAAAAATGGAAATAAAATATGATTTATATTGCTAGTTGCTATATATATATATTTTTAGTCTAGTCATTGTTACATCCCAAGGTGCAATCTCAATCTCATCAGGATTAAGTTGTCCATGTCAAAGCATAAAAGGATTTTCATTATTTTCATTTTATAGAAAGAATGATAAAAATAAAATATAATTTATACTGCTAATTACTATGTATATATATATTTGGTCTAATCATAGTTACATCCCAAGGGTGCAACCTCAATCTCATCAGGATTACAAGTTGTCCATGTCAAAGCATGAAAGAATTTTCATTATTTTCATTTTAAAGAAAGAATTTATACTATACTAGTTGCTCTATATATATATATATATATATATATAATATGATTTATACTGCTAGTTACTACTACTATGTGTATATATATATATATATAGAATGGTAAAAATAAAAAAAAGAACTTTCATTGTTTTCATTCATGTAAAAAAAGAATGGTAAAAATAAAATATGATTTATACTGCTAGTTATGCTTGCTATGTATATATATATTTTTGGTCTAATCATCGTACATCCCCAGGATGCAACCTCAATCTCATCAGGATTACAAGTTGTCCATGTCAAAGCATGAAAGAATTTTCATTATTTTCATTTTAAATAAAGAATTTATACTATGTTAGTTGCTATGTATATATAGCATACTATGCTAGTATATATATAAAATAAAATATGATTTATACTGCTAGTTACTACTACTATGTATATATATATATATATAGAATAGTAAAAATAAAAAAAAGGATTTTCATTGTAAAGGATTTGTTTTCATTGTAAAGAAAAAATGATAAAAATAAAATATGATTTATATTGCTAGTTGCTATATATATATATATATATATATTTGGTCTAATCATTGCTACATCCTAAGGGTGCAACCCCAATCTCATCAGGATTACAAATTGTCCATGTCAAAGCATGAAAGGATTTTCATTATTTTCATTTTAAAGAAAGAATGGTTAAAGAAAAAATTATATAATATATATATAGCAATTAGCAATTATAAATCATATTTTATTTATATATATATATATATATATATATATATATATATATATATATATATAATCATCCCAAGGGCGCGACTCCAATCTCATAAGGATTACAAATTCTTCGTGTCAAAGCATGAAAGGATTTTCATTATTTTCATTGTAAAGAAAGAATGGTAAAAATAAAAAGAAGGATTTTCATTGTTTTCATTGTAAAGAAAGACTGATAAAAATAAAATATGATTTATACTGCTAGTTGCTACGTATATATATATATATATTTTTAGTCTAATCATCGTTACATCCCAAGGGCGCAACCCCAATCTCATCAGGATTACAAGTTCTCCGTGTCAAAGTACCCTTCGTCGAACTAGCTCGAGCAGAAGATGTTCCAACATGAGAACATCAATCAACCCAATCTGTGCAGTGTGGAGGAAAGTAGGTTGCCCTTAAATGTGCCTCCCGTCCCCCCTCCCCCTCCACGAAGATCAAATGACACTTGGATACAAAGTCTCGTGTGCAATCTACCCACCACCGAGGAGAGGTCAATTGGTTTTCCACCTTTTTTTTTTTTTTTTTTTTTTTTTAAACGAACCAACAATCTTCCCTATTTATCTTTATTTATTTAGATCGAAAGAAGAATCGAAGGAAGAGATTTGGAGGAGGGTGGGGATCTCTCGTGAGACTCGAGAGAACGAGAGACTAGATTTTTATAAGATTTCTTTTCTTTTTTTTTTTCCTTAAAATTCATCGTTACGAAACTGAAGGAGAAGAATCCTTCGATCCGTGCAAGAATCCTAAATATACGGCCTTATCCCGTATTTATTCGACTCGACCCGTTGAATCCACGCTTCCCACGATCGGGAAATTGACGAGGGCCGGGCAGGGAGGGGGAGGGGGGAGGGGATGGTTTTCTGGGTCAACGCGTGCCACGAATGCTCGAGAATGGTAAATACCGACCTCTTGAGGGTGATTTTTGATGTTTATGGTCGCTGGTCAAAGAGGAGGGGGAGGGAAGAAGGGATGCTGGAATGTCAGATTAGTCCGTGAGCATCGAAGAAATGCGCTGCATCTTTATTACATGCTACGTTACGTTTAAAGAATCCATATATATATATATCATTGTTTTGTTTTGATGCTTTAAATTCGTTTTTACGATGAAACAATTACGATGAAAAATGTTAAATGGATAGATCTCAGATTTTATTTATAATAATTTTCTCTAATATAGAGGTTGAAAAATTTCAGATATGCAGAAGGATTGCAAACTGTCCAGAAGAAAAAGAAGAGAGATAGAGAGAGAGAGAGAGAAATCGTTCTCCAATCCCAACTAGGTCATCCTAGTGAAAGAACGTGTTTCCATGAGCGAGCTCACCCTCTTCCAGCTCTCTTCTCATGAATTTCTAATTAAAACTATTTACAACAGTTTACTCTACTCCTCGAAGACATCCTCCTTTCCATTGATAAAAAGAAATCCCTTAATAAAAAAATACCTATCTTTTCTCCCTTTTCTTTAATTCTACGATAATATTTCCTTTTATTCCATGATATAAATAATACGATACAATAATCCATCTTCTTATTTATTCTGTCAATATTGTGTCATCCATTTATTGTTTTTCTTTTTTTTTTTCGAAGAATATATGGAATATGATTGACGCACGAGTCGAGTTGTGTTTCGATTGCGTAAACTTCGCGCGAACAACTCGTTTCGTTTCGTGTTTACTGAAAGAAGCTTTAACCAAATAGCGAAATAGCGAAGATGTCGGCTACTTGTTGAATGCGTTTTCCAAAAAAAAAAAAAGGAAAAAGAATTGAATTGCACTGGAAGTTTATTTTGAAATGGAGTAAGTGGAAAAGGTAAAAATAGAATCGTTGGAAAATTTATATATATATAAAAAAAGAGAGAGAGAGAGAGAAAGTAGATGTAAATAAAACGATCGAAATATTAAAATTACATTAGAAAAAAATTCGAAGGTTGATCGAACGTTGGTTGATTGGAAACGTTATTTACTTTAATTCTCTCTTATTAAGCGTAATTCATGGACAAAAATGAAAAATATCATCTCGCTCCAATTACCATCCTCATCGTTACAAATTGAAGCTTCATTGAGGTGAATGGTGATCCAATTATAATCTTGGCAATGGTGAAAATTACATTTCAGAAATGATAGCGTTTCGTTAAGCAAAAACAATAATTCGATTGGACACGGTGAAGCCTGTTTAATGAAAGCGTGATTAACGCATCAGTTGCAATTTCAATTCCATTCAGAACGGATCGACAGATGGGTAAATCTTTCCCGTATAACGCGTAATAATAATATTTCAATTTTGAACGATCGTTTTATTGAAATTAAATTTTCTTTTTCAAATTATTTAATTCGATCGCTTTTATTTGTATCTTGGGAATAAGATATTTTTTTTTAGCATTCCAATTTTTTCCACATCTCGAAAATTCATTTTTAGCTTTAATTTCGACTCGCAAAAGGAAAAAAAAAGTACGAGATTTTCTCAAAGTTTTATTATTTATTTAAAAAAAAAAGAAAAATGGATTCATCCTTATAAATTTTATCGTTAAACAATCGTTGAAACAAATTCAAAGTAAGGATTTTGCAAGCATTTATTCAATTTTGCAAAAGGGATTGGAAACTGAGGAGATTTAGGAAATGGCCAAATCTGGAGTGGACAGACACATTAAACGAGTTTCTGGCTTTTGTCCAAAGTGCAGATCTATTTTCTGTGACATCCATTCGCTCGATTCATTATCGCGTGTATTTCAAACCGATAAACTTAAGGTTAATAAGTGTTCGTGAATGAATCCTTTGATCATCGGCCAATTATTCGAATCCGGGATTCTAGGGATTGCGAAACATCTCAAATTATTTAACATTTGTCTCGAAAATTTCGATGAGTAAAATTGATTGTCGTTCGTAAAAATTCATGTTTCTCAACAAAATACGACAATCTTTCACTTCAAAAATTTTTCAAGTACTTCCAAAGAAAATGAGATGATAAAAATTTTAAAAAAGTAATTTCTTCTAAATATAATATTTTGATTCGCAAAAAAAAAAATTCTTTGTATCAAGTATAAATATATATTATTATCAACGATTACATTTAACTCATTTGATCATTCATCAAGATTATCAGAGATTACGATCGAATACAGCTTCTCGGTATTCTTATCGAAGGAGGATTATCGATTTATCGATCGAGCAAACCTAAATGTCATTTTATTTTCGATGAAAAATAAATTTCAATCAAAAAATTATAATCCAATTAGATTTTAGAAGAATAGATCGAAACTCCATCTTAATCAAACTTTATCCGTGTCTTCTTTATCCATTGAGTTATAAAGCGATTAAGTTCCGAAAAATCGATAAAATCGATTAATCGACGTTGTCGTTATTTAAAGACAATGGAATATTCGTTGTAATTTTGTAATCGATTTATTGTAATCTAAATCCGCGAATGGATTCAACAGAAAATGAGATAAATCTTGAAAGATAACGCAGAAGAATCTTCTTCTCTTGAATGAATTTTCTCGTATCTCTTTGTGCGATAAAAAGATTCAATTCTATAGAATCTATTATCAATTTCTTTCTATCTCTCACGAAAACGTTTTTGTTCAATTGTTCAAAGATAAAATATTCAAAATCTTTCCTTCCTTTCAATCCTTTTCTTCTTCTTTTTTTTAATATTTATATTTGTTTCACAAAGATCTATTAATAATAATTGATTGTCAAATCCCTAAAAATCTCAATTTCTCATTTAATTTAATTCTTATTATAAATTCTCCTATAAAAAAAGAAATATATTAAAATATTAATCTATTCAAGAATCCACGAGTTCATTTTAAAACAATTTATATGATCCTTTTATACCTTCTTATACCTTCTTATACCTTCTTAACCTTTTATACCTTATTATCATTCATTTATAATTCAAAAAGTCTTGAGAAGACTAATAAGACTCTATTCCAAAATTATTCATAACCACTCGTCCTTCCCTCTATGCCAATAAAACTTTTATCTAACGAGCCACGATTGTATCTTAAAAACTTCTTAAAAAAAACAAATCTCTTAATTGCACGCCTAGAGCGAGACATCTCTCGAAGGAAATCAGGTAGAAGCTTCTAAGCCGAATATCGTCTTCGATTCGGGCAAAGACCGAACCGTTTCATCGTCTCCACTTACAAGTCTCTCTTCGGTGGCGACTCGAAGCACTGCTCCCAGAAGAGAGCCTTCCTGGACGGTCGTAGCCGGAGGGCGGAAGCGGACAGAGTGCGAGGCAGCCCCCCGGAAGCTACCGAGCCCCCCCCTCCAGCGGCCAGGGACGGTGAACTCATGCCACCGCCGCATCTCTTCAGGCCGCCGGTGGACCCTGGGAAATCCATTAAACCGCCACTCGAGCCAGACATCGTTAGATCCTCCTGCTCTTCACTTTCATCCACATTCCAACTCGTTCCCAATTGTGTCCTCTCGTTTCTGAATCATTCCAGGCGTTAAAGAGGCATTCAATTGTCGCAGGATGTGCTTTAGATAGGTTGGAGATGGTGGAGCTAGATGTTGGACCAATGCTAGAATCAAGAATCCTATTGAGCTATTGATTCTGTTGCAGATCCAAGGATGTAAGCTCTTGATAATTCAAATCTAGATTTAATATGGATCAGTTGTAAGTTCTAGTGGATCAAATCTAGATTCTTGTGGCCCAATTGCAGATCTTGACTTTTAAAAGACTGATCGCAGATCTACAGTGATTCAATTGCAGATCTAGATTTTTAAAGGATTGATTGCAATGCTAGACTCTTGGTGATCCAATTGCAGATCTGGGCTTTTAATGATCCAATTGCAGATGTGGACGTTTAAAGGATTGATTACAATCTTAGACTCTTAGTGATCCAATTGCAGATCTGGGCTTCTAATGATCCTATTGCAGATTTGGATTTTTAAAGGACTAATTGCAATTCTAGATTTTTAGTGATCCAATTCAGATCCAAGCAGATCTGGGCTTCTAATGATCCAATTGCAGTTCTAGGCTTCTAATGATCCTATTGCAAATGTGGACTTTTAAAGAACTGATTGCAATCTTAGACTCTTCTATCTAGTGATCTAATTGTAGATCTGGACTTTTAAAGGATTAATTGCAATTCTGGACTTTTAGTGATCCAATTGCAGATCTGAGTTTTTAATGATCCAATTGCAGATCTGGACTTTTAATGATCCTATCGAAGATTTGGATTTTCAAAGGACTAATTGCAATCCTAGACTCTTAGTGATCCAATTGCAGATCTGGGCTTCTAATGATCCAATTGCAGTTCTGAGCTTCTAATGATCCTATTGCAGATCTGAACTTTTAAAGGACTGATTGCAATTCTAGACTCCTAGTGATCCAATTGCAGATCTGGGCTTTTAATGATCCAATTGCAGTTCTAGGCTTCTAATGATCCTATTGCAGATCTGGACGTTTAAAGGACTGATTGCAATCTTAGTGATTGCAGATTTGGATTTTTAAAGGATTAATTGCAATTCTAGATTTTTAGTGATCCAATTGCAGATTTGAGCTTTTAATGATCCAATTGCAGATCTGAGCTTTTAATGATCCAATTGCAGATCTGCATTTTTAAAGAATTAATTGCAGATCTGAACTCCTAGTGATCCAATTACAGATCTGGATTTTTAACTGATTGCAATCCTAGACTCTTAGTGATCCAATTGCAGTTCTGAGCTTCTAATGATCCTATTGCAGATCTGGACCTTTAAAGGACTGATTGCAATTCTAGACTCCTAGTGATCCAATTGCAGATCTGAGCTTTTAAAGAATTAATTGCAGATCTGAGCTCTTAGTGATCCAATTGCAAACCTGAAGTTTTAAAGGATCTGGATTAATTGCAGATCTGGACTTTTATTGCTTTAGTTGCTAATTTGAACTTTTTTGATGAGTACAGATGGCGAGTAAAGTGAGGGAGTAATGTTGAGTATAAAATTAATTAAAGTGGTCATGTAGTTTTTGGAAGTAACATAATTTAAACGAGTTGGGATTCAGCCTAAAAGTTCTTGAATTCTTAATCCATTCTTGAGTTACGTAGTTGTTGAATTATTTATCTTTTGAAGTGATTCATAGAACACTTCTAAACTGATCACATAATCAATGAATCACATAAATTTGTATGATGTACATCTTGATCAAACATGGAAACACTTATTTTTGGATATTCTATTATAGATTCACTTCATCTCATGAATATCATGTTTCTTATTATTTAGCACTTTCACAAACACATATCCACAAAGGATCCATCACTGAGCTGTTGGAATTCAATATACATTGCAATTTTCAAGATGATGAGTTACCTGAGAGAGAGAGAGAGAGAGATAAAAAATTTAAAGTATTTTAATTTAATTATTATGTAAAATTCTATATATTTCAGATACAAAAATTAGATCAATTTTTTATTTTGCCTATTCTAAACTGGAAATTCTATTTATTATTAAAATTATACATTGACAACTTATAAATATCTTTCTAAGAGAAAGTTTGAGAAAAGTTCTAATGTACTTTTTCTTTTTCTCTAACTCAACTATCTACGCTCATACGCTTATTATTTATCGGTATCCGCAATGAACTTCGTAATCGGAACTTTAACAATCTAACTTCTTCTTGGAAACGCTTTTTAACGATCGAATTCTACGTAACTTAGAAACTCTGGTACTTCATCTTACAACTAAACTGCAGAGGCTACGACACTTACGCTCCTTCCAAGTACACAACAAACTCTCTTAATCAACTAGAAACCAAAGTTTTGCTCAATCGCTAAAAACTCGATCCGAGAATACGTGTCCAATTCCAATGAAATAAAAAATTTTAGAGAAAAATTCCCTAAATAAAAAGAAAATTTTTGGAAAGAATTTGGATATCAATTTCGATACGAGCCGCAAAAAAAAAAAAAAAAAAGAAGGAAAACGTAATCCATTCTCGTTAAGGAAACGTTTCAAACAATTGGACAGGAAAATAAAAGAATGAGAGGGCAAATTCAATTTTCCTCCGATTCAAGCTGAAACGAGCAAATGAAGAGCAGTCAGATTTTTGTTTACTCGGTCCGGGGGATTCATTAGAACGATTCAATTTCAAAGGGAATGCTCGTCGAAAAGATCGGTCGCGTGGGCGCTTCGACAAATCACGTGTGGCCGGAATTTCAGATTGTCAATGAAATTGCTGTCATTTGACATACTCCATTCTATCTTTATGAGGCAATTTGATCCTCTTTGCCGCTATCAACCCCGCATTTCCAACGAGATTATCGTCTTTGATATACGTGCATACATGTTCAAGTAAGTGTATACGTATATTTTTTTTTTTTCCATCATTTTTAAATTTTTGATTTTATCAAAGGGAATTTCGCAGAAATGTTTATGGATTGGCGAACGATAGGTGAATTTTATTGGGGGGGGGCGGTTGGATCAACCGGGACGAGTAGCAACTTGAAATGAAATTAATTAGGCTAAAGGCTTGTTAACGTCGCGTATCTTTTGATCATGGGCGATACACTCATGAATTACTATTATGCTCGCAGCTCACAGAGATTTCTCGATTTCTAAATTTAAAGTGGGAAAATTTTAAAATTGGAATCAAAAATTTTCATGAATAAAATATTTGCATAGGCGGTGAAAAAATAAATTTTGAGCATAGGTGGAGGGATATTTTTTTTTTAGACGAAAACTTTTCTTATATTATTATCTGATAAAATATAATTAAACGCATATAAATTAAATTACATATTATCGTTAAAATAAAAATCATAAAATATTGTAATTTAAACTTTTTCTAAAAAAAAAAAAGAAATTTTAAACAACTTCAAGAGAAATATACATGCTCGTGATTCGATCATTTATTTGATATCAAAATTTTAGCAAGAAATTTAAATATCCATAGATAGATAGTAAAAAAAATTAAATTACCAACTAAAAATTCCAAAAAGCTTTCATCGTCAATTTTAGTTTTGAAATTCTGAAAGGGAATTTCTCGGTTGCACTTGTAACTAGATTTCGAAGAAAATTAAATTTGTAATAAAATTTTACACACGATATTGCCGATACTCTTTTCTATTAAAAAAAAAAAAAAAAAAAAAAAAAAAAAAAAAAAAGAACAAAATCGCAAAAATTTGAATTTCAAACAACGAAACGTTATCACACGAAAAATTCCATTCTTCGTATCCCCCCTCCTCCTGTACAAAATTTTGAAAGTGACACACAACTCCCAACGAAACTGTGTTCCACCATTTAAAATAGCACAAAACGCTTCCATCTCTCCGTTCCCAACTCCGAAATCCTACAAAAAGCCTTTTTATTCCATCAGTTACGCCGAAAAAACCGACTATTTTCTATCAAAGCCAGCTTCCAGGAGTGGGAGGGTCGACGAGAATAACCGATCTCTATTTAACCACCACCAGCTTTTCAAATATCACAAAACGCCTCGGTTATATAATGAACCGACCGTTCTTGGTTAATTAAAAAGAAAAAAAGAAAAAAAATTCCAAAACCATTTTCTTCTCTGAAAAAACGAAACGTGAATATATCACGAAAAATAAGGGAAATACCTTCATTGAGAAAAATTATAAATTAAAATTTGAGTCAAATTTCTTTGACACGTGTGATAAATATTGTTTCCTGTTTATATGTATATGTATATATACAGAAACGTTAAAACGTTTGTATATATACATATATGTATATATACAGAAACGTTAAAACGTTTGTATATATACATATCGTGAAACACACACACATACACACACAAAGGTATATCGTATCCTCGATGGAACGCGATGTCCCATCGAGAAGGAAATCGAGAAGGAATATCGAGCAGTGCAGAAAGAGAGGGGAGAGGGGAGGTCGAAAAGCGGAAGTTTCTTTGTTTCCTCCTTATTTCGAATTCGAGATCGAGGCGAAGCTCGTGGAGACACTCGAGAAGACCCGTAATCTCATCGAAGTTTGATTCCATTATGAAGTGCAAGGAAGACAGAGGATAAGGAGAAGGAAAGAGAGGTTATAAGAAAGGAAAGTAGGTTAGATTTCGTTGTATGAATGTTCAAGATGAGTCACCCGGAATGAAAAATAATATCGTTCGTTAAAGATCGATAGGTGGCCAAGTTTCGTGGACAAGAAGAAAATTGGAAGGAAATTAGGGAGAAAACAAATTTTTCTTACTCGTTTCGCGCTTAGGAGGAGTAGTGTATTGTTCTTTGATGGTACGTAATACATTTCATCTCGATTGCATCATTTCCCTCCCATTGATACTTTTTCAATCGACCAAGAATAACTATTCTTGCCAACATTTCTCTATCTTTCTGTTCTAAATTTCTGTTCGACTGATACTCAATCCTTCGAGTACTTGCATCAGTTACAGAATTAACGATCACAAACAAGCATAAACCGTATTCGATACGTCTTCATTTATTATTCCTTTCGTAACGACATCCGATCTAAATACTCGATGTTTCTTCGAACGAAAACATATACAGAGTGTTCCAAAAATAATGAAGCATAAACTTGATACGATTCTTGAGGTTAAGTTGAAACGTTTTCCTTCGCTTGAAACTTTCGTTCACGAGTTATTTAACGAAAGAAGAACACTGGCCAATCGCGGAACGCGTAGTCTAGTAACTAGTTAGTTACTAGTGCTGCCACCGACGGAGCAAATCGGAACACACAACTCGTGTCTCGAGAAGAGCGTGTCGAACGAATATTCTTTTATCGAATTACATCACGAATGAATAAATAAATATACGGATGTTTTATCATTTTTACGATCATTTTACATCTTGTATACATATCATTGGATTCTTCTTTCGTCGCAAGATTTATTATCGTATGCACAAAGTGAAATAAAGGCAAAAAATATTTACCAACGTGGATTTAAGAGACGAAAATTTTATTTCATTAGCTTCCTTCGAAATTATATCTTTCGATTTTTTTTTTTTAATCGATGCAAAGAAAATAATATTATTTGTAGAATTGCGGATAACGAAGCATCGTTTCGAAATCGTGTATATCGAAAATACAGTTACAATTTGATCCCGCTTATTCACCGAGTTTTAAATTAAAAACAAATCTGTCGAGAAAATTTCGTATCGTCGCAATTTGAATTTAGTCACGGATTGTTGCATCACGTTCGACTGAATGACGACACGAGACGTAATGCGTCACAAGACGAATTTCTCACGAGCGGATTAAAAAAAAAAAAATACTTGAATAAACGATTTTATCTCGCGCCGTATCTTTTCGTTCCTTATCCGTGTTAAATATTCAACACTCTTTAAAAGTCATTAAAGCGTCTAGCAATTTTTAATTTTCTCATTGAATTTTATATTTCATATTTCGAATCAACGCGAAATATATATATATATATATATATATATATATATATATATATATATATATGCGAACAACAAGATTTAATTTTACTCGTTGCACGAGTCGATTGTTCGACGCATCCAGTTCGAGTGGCCGATACTTTTCCATCAAACTGTCGGATATATGACCTAAACAGATAATACTGTAAAATAACATTCCAATAACTGGTTTTCCCAGAGTTATCGCACGTTAAAATTAACGTGTGATGTTCAAGGAGAACCGGTATGCAACAACGACACGGATCGGTATTCGCTTCCTGTGTTGTGATGTTTTTCGAGAAGAATTTCGAGGCGAAACAATGAAAATCGAGAGAAAGATATGATACAAAATGATACAAAACAATATAAAAAAAAAAAAAAAATCAATCAATTTTCGAACATTTTTGTAAGTACATATATTGAAAATAAAATCTCCTTCTTTTTTTTCTTTTCAGTATTCGTTGTAAAGCATCATCGAATATGAAAATTTAAGCACTGTTTTCATAACCTCTCACATAGAAGAGAGAGAAAAAAAAAAAAATTGAAAAATATCGGAATAGGATATTTATGAAAATTCACGGTTATTTTTGGATAAATATCGCGTATCTCTGTTTATCAAATATTGATGAATAAATTATTCGATAACATATACGTTTTATTACGCGTTCAACATTCGAAACAGCGAAATAAAGATTTCTCGATTATCGAAATCCGTATGGAAATATCGTTTAACTCGATCGATAATCGGTTCGATTCATTCACGAGCAACACGTGCCTATTTCTGCCTGGGAAATGTAGAGCGGTGTGAACAACTCGGTCGGGAAGCGAAGCACGTGGCTGCTCTCCCGATACGCCGATTAAACAACCTTTTTCACATTTAATTCAATATATATATATCCCCCTACGTAGGAAATCATAAAGAAAAATAATTCGGACGAAACGTTTAATGGAACATTTTTAATCGGATTAATTATTCCTGGGAAATTGGATTAAATTGGCATGAAAATTATACGTATTTTCCCTTCGATTCGAGAATTTTCCACGAAAAAAATTTTTTGTCAAAGAAATTCAAGTTTCGTTTCATTTCGCACAAGATGATCTCTTATAACTTGTGCTTATTCGACGGGAAAAGAGAAACACGAAACTTTGGAAACTTTTTAGATTTCAGGATCAAGTCGATTACGATTCGTAGTTCGTTCAACTTCGTTCAAATCGAATCACAAGCGAGATCAAATCGGATACTGTTGTCGAGCAGAAAAATTCAGGGATCAACAAACACGTTCGTATAGGATAGAAGTTTGAAGAAGGTCCAACGATGCAAACACAATGTAAATAGATCCATTTGACCGACTATTACGGGCCATCAAAGAATAATGTAAACTCTTAATGCAAACCACTTAAGTGAAACACGATACATAAAGAAAACGGCTTTCTGCGCGAAACCACCAGCGCGTTTACTTTACTTCTCTGTCGATGCCCCAACCGACGATTAACCTTCGTTCGTCTCTCGCATATATACACATACATACATACATACATTTATATATATATATATATATACACGAAATAAAAATGTGACGAGAAAATAAACAAACAAAGAAAGTGATAAAAAAGGCTGACCGAGTTTTCGAATAAATATCCGCTCGATGGGATATTTTCACCGAGTTTCCACTAAAATTCTTCGCGTAATGAATTTATAATGCAATCAGGTGTCCTCGAGTAAGCCAGTCTCTCGGCCACGGTAAAAAAAGGAATCGAGGCTTGCACGGTTCGTTCGATTACAAAATCATCTCGTAACGCGTTTCTTTTTCGCATCCAAGGGGAACCAGAAGGGAAGAGAATAAGAGAGTTGACCTTTTCAGCGTTGACGTAATTCAGAGAGGAATCCTCTCTCTTTCTACTAGACCATGGACGCCTGTAAAGCTGTTTCCGGTAACAGAGCAGCGGAGATGTGTGTACACACGCCTCGTAATGGTCTTTTTCTTTTTTTTGTTTTCGTTTTTTTCTGACGATTAAATTAGTTTCTTTTCTCGATCTTTTTTCGAAGATATAATATCGAAACGATTAAATTAGTTTCTTTTCTCGATCTTTTTTCGAAGATATAATATCGAAACGATTAAATTAGTTTCTTTTCTCGATCTTTTTTTAAAAATATAATACGTAACGAGAAATCGAAGATGGGATTAATAAATGATATTTGATGTTGTGAAGAATTAATAAGTTCCAGGTATGATAAATGAGATTATCAGATATGTCATATTACAATATCATGTATTAATAAGAAGTAAGAATGTATATATATATATATATATATATATATATAGGTATAATATTAATAAATATAATATCGACGTACATATTAATTGGTAAACAAGGGGGAAATTTCTTTCATCATATCGATCGATGTTTAAACCATTTACTTTTAAAAAAAATGTATATATATATATATATTAATATCGTTGTTATTTGAAACAACATTTTAAAATAAACAGGACAGGATTATAAAACTTATAACGTCAGATAATTCTAATAAAACAGAGTAATATTCCTCGTCGATCGATAAATCGACAATTCGAAATTAAATAATCAAGGAACGCGATGAAATGAAATTCCATTATTGGAATTCGGGGAAATTTTCGAATTTCAAAATTTGAATTTCGTATAGCCTTTCTCGATATATCTTTTAATGAAATATATCCCCTCAACAATTGCCAACAAACGCGACACACAGTTGAGCCAGGTGCTTCGCGAAATTACTCTCGGCCACAACTAAAATTACATAACCGGCCGGAATTTTATTACTGTTTTAGGGTCAGCCAGAGATTCGAAAATCTCGTCTGCCAGAAATGAATTTCTCATTGTTCGGGAAACTGAATACTTGCCAGAAATCATCCCTAACGAATCATCCCTAATTATCAATCTTATATCACGTAATATCAAATTTTAAACTTTTAATCACATTCAATGTTACAATTTCATTATTTCGAAATGAAAGTTTTTTTTCAACGTTCTATTTTAATACTAATAATAATCAATTCAATCATCTACTTTAATACTATCAAATCATCTACTTTAATACTAATAATAATTTTCAACGATACGAATAAATTGTGTAAAAATTGTTTGCCGATGAAATTATTTAAAAAAAAAAAAAGAGATTTTCAGACACGAAATTTGTATCACGAAATATTCTTTTGAATGTTGAAAGACGTCACGAATGAACACGCGTCGAAATCTCATCGATATTGACTCTGGCTCGTTTTCGATAACGCTCCACTTGGTTCACGATAAAGAATATTATCTGGCGAACGCTTATCTCGCTGAGAAAACTTGGGTTTTCCATATAGAGCAAAGCCACGATTCTCGTAGATGTAAGATCTGCCTCTGATCCTCTCCTACGGATTTCCTGGGGAGAGAGAAAGCAATCTAACCTAACTTTTTGCCGAATCGAATCGAACTTAAATTGACTGTGAAACAAATTTGAATATATTTCCCGCCATTCTCCATCAAACTAGGATATCTTTTCTATTTCAGTTCAATATATGTATATATACATATATACACATAGAATTTTGATTCCATTTATAATTGAATAAAGAATTAAAAATCAGAGTAACCTAACCTAAAAATTCTCAATGTCGATCGTGGTATGTATGGATATAAATTCGTTTTTTTTTTTTTTAATTAATCGAAATTCGCAATAATAAAATTCCCTAGATACTAGAGAAATTTTTCGTTTTTTTAATTAACCGAAATTCGTAATAATAAAATCCCCTAGATACTAGAGAAATTTTTCGTTTTTTTAATTAATCGAAATTCGTAATAACAAAATTCCCTAGATACTAGAGAAATCTTTCGTTTTTTTATTAATTAATCGAAACTCGTAATAATAAAATTCCCTAGATACTAGAGAAATTTTTATTCGCAACTTTCTTTCACTCGTAACATCGCTCCATTGAGGAAATTGCTTTTCCTTTTTTAGAATTCAATTTTATTCAATCTTATTTGAAAGGAGGAATTGCTTTGAAACTAATTATTGTGGAAATTAACTTTTCCCCCCCTCCCCCAGGAAATTGATTTTGTTGTTAACAGAGGAACAATTTTTCCACTTCAATTACACCTCGGGTTGGACAAAGGAAGACACGAGGAGCGAGCTCCAAGTTTTGAAATTGGACGAAGTTTGTAATTCATATCGGAGAAGTTGTAAATCACGAGTTAAAGAATTTCGAGGAAGCATAATAGTTACTAGGAATATATGGACGGTGATTTAGTAGTTACTAGATAAGAGAAAGTTTCAACAAACATCTTGGAATATAAAGTCACGATGAAATATCGAGTATGCGATAAATCATTGTTATTACACAAGATAGATTGAATTTTGCAAGTACGGTACATTTTTCTTTCTTTTTTTTTTTTTTTTTTTTTTTCAAAAGAGATCCATCTTTCGATCCGACACTTTTCTCTTCCCCTTCGATTTTAAAAATCGAAGAGAGATCGAATTTGCTTATCGCCATTTTAACATCCGTTAAGGAATTTCGATTATCGTATAATCCGAATCAATCGTAGCGAATTTAATTTAAATATTTGAAGGAGAATTGCCTTAACAAAAGATCGACGAAGAAAAAGGAAAATTCAACTCGAGTGAAATAAAATCGAAAAGTTGGTTTAAGCAAATACGAAAGAGTAATAATAAGTTTAAGATTCAATTATTTAAGATCGATGAATCGGTTGATTATTCGAGAGAGAATGACTCGAAGAAGAGATATCGATTTAAAATTCGATTAGCCCTGGAGATCGAGTTAAAAGTTGTGTTCCTGAAACCTCGATGTGTGTTAATGATTAAATAAAAATCGGAAGAGAAGTAGTTATCGTCGATAAACTCGGTCGAAAATTATCAAAAATTCAATTAAACTCGAATACTGATCCAATATTGGTCAAACTTGGCGATGTATCCATCGGTGAGAAGTTATTTCGATACAGCCATGAATTTAATCGACGACCTCGCGATATATTATAGATTAAAAACTCGATCGATCGAATAATTTTCAATTGAAAAGACTCGTATCAACGATGAAAAAACGAGAAATTTGAAAATGCGAGACTTTTTAGAATTAATTAACAACTGCGTCGATACGTTGACTTGGTCAACAATGAATCATGAGTCACGCGTGATGAGAAGTTTGAGCAAGCTTGGACAATGGTTAACATTCTCGTTAACTTAAAGCCACGACGAATTCGATATGGGATTGATACATATTCGAAGTGGACAGAGTGGATTGATAATGTTTATTATAATAGCTTCTGGATATTTGTTAACCAGTTTCATCGAATCGTTATCTTCGTTGTGAAAGTTGAGGGGAATCGAGTGATGGGTTTGAAGATTGTTCGAAAACGAAATACGTATAATTTGAATAGAAAAAAATAATTAATCTAAATTAGATCAGATTAAAATATATTATATAAAAAGTTTCGACAACACTGCCATTTAATCTAGTAACTTTTATGTTTCAACCATTTTCTATTTTATACTATATAAAAAAAAATATTTATTTTACTTTTAGTTCTATCTAATCCTCTAGATTTAATCTAGTAACTTTTATGTTTCAACCATTTTCTATTTTATACTATATAAAAAAAATATTTATTTTATTCTTAGTTCTTGTTGCTTTAGAAGAAATTGTGAATGAATCTTATTCTTACTCTGCAAAGAGTGATATTTTTTTATCGAGATTCAAAATTTCAATTTCGCCGATAACGTGAAATTATATGAATATACGAAGGTATGGAAATTTAATAATTAAAATTTCAAAGCTTGAAGAAATTATCTCTCCCCTATTTCCAAAAGTTTTCGAGACAACATCCTCGATCGTTGCTCATAAATCCCTCGATAAGAAGAGAACGAGGACAACGTTGACAAACGAGCACAATTTTCGCCGAATTTTTCACCACTTTCCTCTCTCCCTTCCCCTGCTTTAACAACCGCCATGTATTTCTTTACCCCAAGTAATTTTTTTCAATGGGATGATAAATGGAACAGCTATCGGAAAGCGTACAAGTAAATGAATAAATTTTCCCAGTTTAAAAAAGAAAAAAGTACTCGATTAATCGTTCTTCATTTTCCACTCTTCGAACAAATTGAAATTGTTGAAATAAAAATATCAGAGCTAATAATCATTCTTACGTTAAATTTACAATATATAATTAATTTACCAAAATGTTTTTTATTTCATTCTTTGCAATTGTGATAACGTTCGATCTCTCGTCGATCATCAACTCGTCGATTAATTTGATGATCCTGAACAACGAATTCGAAGCGACAACGGTTTATCTTTCCTTCTTCGATTATTTTCACGACCCACTTCCGCTCATCGTGCCACGACTCCTCAATTTCACCGCGCTTTCCAATCGAGCGAGTATCGGAATCGATCGATTTCTTTTTTCCTAACCAGTTCGAAGGAAAATAGGAAAAGAGATCCTCTCCTCCCAGAGAGGAGAACTTTGTTCAAGTTCTCGAAAGTTAAGCCAATTAACAAGGGAAATTCGTATTCCAATTGTCAAAACTGGCGGGCAGAAATGATTTCTGGCCTGGGTGGAAAAGTTTTCGAGTGCAATTATGCCGATTGGCAGAGTGAATTTTCGAATCGGCATCAAACCTGACGTTAAATCTATTTCAATTTCAACGCGAGCTTACTTGCCACGAATTATTACATATCACGCGCACGCAGCTAAAATTGAAATTTAAAACTTGGATCTCTTTACGTTTCGTTGGATTGTTTTTAAAATAGTTTGAGATACGCTTCTCGAAAGAATGCGAGAACAATTGAGAATTTTCAGAAGTAAGAAATCTCACATATTTTAAAATAATTTTCCACGAAGATATCAATTACTATTAATACTAAATTAATATCATAATTTGTATTACATGAATTTTAAATAATTTTTATTTCATCTTCTCATAAATAGATCCAACGAAGAATTGTTTCTCCAAATATTTTCAAATGTGCTTAACACTTGTTGGAATAATTCAATTATCAAAAGTTGATAATTTATCTTATGGATATATTTTTTTTCACAAGGATAAAGCTAACAACAAATGTACACAATCAGAGTTTGTATAATCTTAAGTTTCGATCGATTTAAAAATCAATTTTTCGAAATTTATCGATCAGATTTTTCGTATTTGATTATACTTGATGAATATTAGAATTATTAATAGATATCGGTGTACAGTTTCGAGATACAATTTAAAGTTCGATCGATTCGAAAGTCGAGGTATTGAAAAGATTTTTTTTTTTTTTTTTTTTTCTTTTAATCCGATTCGAATCAGACGCTTGCTGACGCGCTTTTGATTCCATTTCTACCTGATGCATTCGATGGCCGAGCTTCAGCTTTGACCGATTTTCACGTGTGAATTCCACTGCACTCGGCTAATTTGGGCAACAGTTGACGAGCTCGTTTAACGAGCCGTGCGACCGTAAAGCACCGAGGACTCGCGTATCCGCCGTTCGATCAAATCGAAATCGAGCTTCGAAATCGTGCCATCCCGCGGACGAGCAATGATTTCGGATGATATTTTAATGATTCGAGATTAAATGTGGATATTTAATAGAAAATTGAAAATCCTTCAACAAAGAATTATATGGAATTTTTTAAAATCGTATATAAAAATCGAATTATTCGAAGTATTTATTCGAATAATAAAAAACACGGAATTTTTAAAAATTGCAACAATTGTTGAAAGCACGAAAAAAATATATTCAGAAACGATTTCACAAGAATTTTCCTCGTGAAAGAATGGAAGAATGTCTAACCTAAAAAAAAAAAATACACGCGATAAAAACTTTATATAAAAATCGAATTATTCGAAGTATTTATTCGAATAATAAAAAACACGGAATTTTTAAAAATTGTGATGCAACAATTGTTGAAAGCACGAAAAAAATATATTCAGAAACATTTCACAAGAATTTTCCTCGTGAAAGAATGAAAGAATGTCTAACCTAAAAAAAAAAAATACACGCGATAAAAACTTTAAAATTAACCCACAATCGTACGCAGCAGATTCGAAACAGTTTTCCTACAGTTTCTAACAATTTTCGCGCGACGATAAAAAAAGAAAAATACTTCCGAATACATCGAACGAAATATATATTCCTGCGAAATATTTCCAGAAATTCCAGGATACTGTTTTTTACTGCGCAAATCTCGGCAGAGATTTTACGAAATTTTTTACTGCCTGTTCCTCTTTCTCCCTTTTTCGCAACGAAATACGAACACGTACTTAATATTTTACACAACCGTGCCGTAATCTATAAATATTACGATCCTTTACGATCCTTTCGATTCGACGAGAGTGTCACGAGTGTCACCCCCACTCCTTCCCCATTTACGCGCGACGGTTATATATCCTTTCTCTCTTTCCTTCCACCGTACGAGCTCGTTTATGTAACAGCAACATGCTGAAGCGTGGACAGCACGAATGTACAGTATATTTGATACGGCAATTGGAACGAGAAAGAGAGGAGAAAAGAATACGTGATACGTGTATGTATATATATTTTATATATATATATATATATATATATATATATATATATATAAAATTCCATAAATATTCAACGATCTCTCGTTGCATATTTATGAGGCCTGTCTCACTGTCGCGAAAATCCGTTGGAATTTAGACCATTGTGTTCCGCGTATGCTTTCGCATAGAAAAAGATATACCATCCTTTTGTCTCTTCGTTCTGCCTCTCAGACGTCCAAGATCTATTCTCCGTGGGGATTTTATTATATATATATAAAATCGCGTATAATCTTTCCAAGAATTATAATAACAATGTTTTGCTAAGGAAAATGAGAAGATTGATTAAAATTTTGTTACTGGTCAATGTATATTCTTTTTATTGATTTTTTTATCTATAATTCGATATGAATCTCTGAATGTAATATTCGGATGCATAACTTGTTCCAGATTGGAAAATTATCATAATTTGTCGAGCGGTGGACTAAATGAATTATTACATTCATACGGGCGTTTCGTGATGTGCATAAATAGAAATTCTGGTACGTTAATTAATTAATTGATTGATCAATCTTCGTGATAGACATATATATATCGAATATGGGTAATTTTCACGGGAAATTTCTCATAGCTCGACATAATTTTCTCAATTTTCCTTAAAGCTATTATTATTCTCATCAAAGTATTAAAGTTAATTTCGAAACAAAAGGAGGCTTGACCTAGGGGGCGCACATTTCGACTCTCTGAAAAGGGTAAACGATTTAACGTTTAAGTTAATCGCCACAAGTAAATTAAATTCGCATCCATATCAAGCCATATTCAATCCGCCATCGAATATCGATCGATTCCTTCAATTAACCGATCGATCAAACAAGAATTTTTAAACAATCTTCCCTTAAATTCCCTTCATTTCAATAGAAGATAAAATTTTCAATATTACGAATTCCTACGAATTTCTAAATTCTCAATTTTATAAATTTTCAAACGCTTAAAATTTCTCAGTTCCATTCCCAAAAAAATATCTAAATACTCTCAAAATTCTACACACGAATCCCTAAAATTCTCAAGTTCTCAATTTTATAAATTTTCAAACGCTTAAAATTTCTCAGTTCCTAAAAAAATATCTAAATACTCTCAAAATTCTACACACGAATCCCTAAAATTCTCAAATTTTCAAATATTCTCGAATCTCCAATCCCCTTCTATTTAAAATTCCTATATTTCCAAATATACTCCGTTTCATAAATTTTCTCAAAATCCTAATCTAAATTTTCTCAAAATCCTCTCTCAAAAGAGAAAAATTCTCAAATTTCCAAATTTCCAATTCCCCAAATCTCCTTCTCGATCATCATTCCACCACCAAAAAGAAGAAAAAAAAGAGCAGAGATTCCTCTGAATTCGATTCGATCACAAAAATATTACCGCGAGATTCTTCGAATTCTTCCGAGGCGAAAATCGATGCGAGAGCGAGCGCTACGTCTCCCACGCGATCCGTCCTCTCTCTCTCTTTCTCTATCTGTTTCTCTCTGTCTCTCTCTCTCTCTCTGTCAGGGACGTACGATGCGGATCGAACGCGGTGGATCGATCAGCGGAGTCGGTCGAGTCGGTCGAGGCGCGGTACGCGTTACCGGAAGCGGAAGCGCGATGGCCGATTCACGTGACGGGGACACTCGGTACACTGGCGACGTCGGACACCTCGTGTTTGCCGCGACTGTCCAACTGGCCAGGCTGATCCGCTTTCGCCGAGATTTCGCCGCCGAGGCGAGCGAGGAGGGGAGCGCGATTTGCGCGGGAAACTTGCGCGTCGCTCGTTCCTCTCTCGTTCCTCGTCTCTGTTGCTCCACGGCCAGTCGAGCGGTGGACAGTGTCGTTCCGTCTCTCTCGCACGTGGGATCCCTTTACGTGGGCTCTCCCGGTGGTTGGCCCCCAACCGTTTCGGTTTCGGATGGTCGATGAGTCGTGTTCAGTGTACTCGTCGCTTTAACGAATAACACGGAACGAACGAATCTTGGATCTTTCGTTTGGAAACGGTTTTTCGCGAAAGAAACCGTCGTTTTGTTCTCGGTCGGTAAGGAAGAGTTCGTTGTTTGGAAAGAGACGCCTTTCTCGTCTCTTCTCTCGTTTTAAACGTTCTTTGAATGTTGTTCTTCTTGGCTCTCACTTTTATTCCTTGCTATTACGACGAAGTTTAGAGACAAAGGAGGAGTCTTGGGTTTCGTTCGTTCGAGTTTCTTCGTATTCCTTTGTTCCTTTCGACACTTTTGTGAACATGATTCTAGAAGTGGACCATGTTTTTATTGCTTGGATTACGTTTCGTGACGAGAATATTTATTAGCGTGTTGTTTTGGATTCTTGTAGATTTAGAAGACAATCCAGATTTCGTGGATTATATATATATATATATATATATATATATATATAATGGTTGTCTTTAATATCCAGATTTGCATTTGCATTACTTTTATTCTTTAAGATTTTGAAACTGGTGTTCTAATCTTTGGACTCGAATATTGTTTTTTAAAATTTTGGAATTGGTGTTCTAATCTTTGAACTCGAATGTTGTTTTTTAAAATTTTGGAATTGGTGTTCTAATCTTTGGACTCGAATATTGTTTTTTAAGATTTTGGAACTGTTTTAATCTCATCTTTGGACTCGAATATTGTTTTTTAAGATTTTGGAACTGTTTTAATCTCATCTTTGGACTCGAATATTGTTTTTTAAGATTTTGAAACTGGTGTTCTAATCTTTGGACTCGAATATTGTTTTTTAAGATTTTGGAATTGTTTTAATCTCATCTTTGGACTCGAATATTGTTTTTTAAGATTTTGGAATTGTTTTAATCTCATCTTTGGACTCGAATATTGTTTTTTAAGATTTTGGAACTGTTTTAATCTCATCTTTGGACTCGAATATTGTTTTTTAAGATTTTGGAACTGTTTTAATCTCATCTTTGGACTCGAATATTGTTTTTTAAGATTTTGGAACTGTTTTAATCTCATCTTTGGACTCGAATATTGTTTTTTAAGATTTTGGAACTGTTTTAATCTCATCTTTGGACTCGAATATTGTTCTAATTGAAGGACAAAGATATTTGGTGTTCTTCCCACGAAAGATCGTTTTTCTCCTTTCAGGTTCCACCGCGATGTATATGTAAACTGGATCCTCTACTTCTTGATGATCACGAGTTATTCAACGCCTCTTCTGCTGCTTTCAAACTCGACTTGTTTTCGGATTTGAAAACAGAGTTTTCGTTTCCGATTATTGTTAATTTATTATCCATACATTTAAATAAAAGAAATCTTTCAATTTGAATATTTTTCTATCCGAAATTTTCTATTCAGACCTTGAGCTTTATTCATTGGTCCGTAGTTTGGTCGAAGTTTTACGACAAGTGGCATCTGGTATCGTGGTCTGAATTCGTTTTATGGCCAAATAATCTTCGTGAAGCGTGTGTAGCAACATATTGTTTCGAATGTTTTTCTTTCCATTTCGATTCTTTTTTTGTTGCTTGTCGTGCAGAATGGGAATTCAGATTTTCATTCATTCTACTACGTTCTACACTGTTTTTTTTTTATCGAAGTTTACGACTTTTTTATCGAAGGACACATCTGCATACGTATCATTTTTTTTTCCTTTTTTTTTTTTTTTTTTCCTTCGCGTCTTATTTACTCCGGGAATAATTTATTCCGACGTTTCCCAAGAAAAATCTACATTTTCAAGATGAAAAGAATCCTTATATATATTATATTCATGGAATTCTCGTTATTTAAATCGAAAGGCTTAAAATTCATAGCTTCGCTCGAATTTTTATTTTTCATTTTGTGTTTTATCTCGAAAATATGTATTTATTTTTTTTTACTCGTTACATATTTAATTCGATGAGCAATATTTAATAATAAAAAAAGAATTCGAAAAAGAATATGTCGTATTTCCACAAGTTTTTCTTTCGACGCAGAATTATTTTTAAAAAAGAACTTCTTCGTAAAAAAAAAAAATGGCAAATTCCTTTTAAAGGATTTCTTATTCCCTTACTTTTTCTTTCTTTTTTTTTTTATCGAGACGTGGTTTATTCTCTCTCCGTTTAATTCTTCAAGTTACCTTTTAGAATTATCCTCTTTCTCCTTACCCTCCTTTCCCTCGTATAATATCATTGTATCGTCGTATTATATTTATTTTATTCCTTCTTCCATGCCCCGTTTCCAGAATTTTTCCTCTCAAGAAATTATTCTTACGATTACATCACGTCCCATCCCCAACTTTTTTTTTAACTCATCCCTCCCACGCCATTATAAAATACTCTCAAAAAGTTTTACCCTCTTCTTCATTTTAATTCCTTCTTCTTTCATCGCGAAAAAATAGATTTTAATCGATTCTTATCGATTTTTTCGTTTACCTTTCGCTCGATTATTATTCGATATTTTTCCATCATTGGAATTCGAACGGAATTTAAATAAATTTCTATTGTCGCGATTTATCTATAGAAAGATCTATGAATATATATCGTTTATGTGAATATTGATGCTCGAAGATTCGTAGGAAAAAGAATCTCTTCAATATCTCTTTTAAGGGGGGAGGGGGGAAAATGTTTCTTCAGTCGAGAGAAGAGAATTCGCGCGATTCAGCGATTGTTGGACGCTTGGCAGAAACGAGAGAAGATAAAGGTGACGGATAAACGGGTTCTCCTGGTGAATTAAGCGACAGCCGCCAAACGAAATGATGAAGATGGGCTCTCCACTTCGATCCACTTCCGAAAGAACGAACAGGATGGAATACGAAATTTTGTCATATCCAATCTCGCACGCCCTCGACCTTTCGAATTTTTCTCCTTTCAGCCAATAACTCGAAATATTTGAATACGTATCGCATGGGAAAAATGTGAGAGAAAATTTGGAATTCGTACGAATTTGTACGTCGAGATGGATTAGTGATACTTTGTGAGAAATAGTTTCAAACCACCTGTTGAATCGAGATTGGTTAAAATTTTAATAAACAAAGTCGAAAATTATTGATACTTGGATATTTTTGAATTATAAAGATGAAGAAAAGTTAAGAAAGAACGATTGATGGAAATTATCTGAAACAAAATTTTTCTGAATTTCGAATATTAAAATGAAACTCTTCTTCTTCTCTCTTTCTTCTTGTTTTATTTTTAATTTTATTTATGGTATTGGTTTCGAAAAGTTGTAAAAATTTCTTATTGCAATTATTTATTTAAATTACCTGTCGAATCGAGATTGATTAAAATTTTAATGAACAAATTCGAAAATTAAAATTTTTGATGAAGAAATTTGAAAATTGAAATTTTAAAGATGAAAAAAGGTTAAGAAAGAATCGAAAAGGTTAAATCGATCGATGGAAATTATCTGAAACAAATTTTTCTGAATATCGAATATTAATATGAAATTTTTCTTCTTTTCTCTTCTTCTCGTTTTATTTTTAATTTTATTTACGATTTTCGAAAAGTTGTAAAAAGTTCCTTATTGCAATTATTTATTTAAATCACCTGTCGAATCGAGATTGATTAAAATTTTAATAAACAAATTCGAAAATTAAAATTTTGGAAATTTTCCATTTTTGAATTATAATAAAAATGAAGAAAGGTTAAGAAAGAACGATCGATGGAAATTATCTGAAATAAATTTTTCTGGATATCGAATATTAAAACGAAACTTTTCTTTTTCTCGTTTTATTTTCAATTTCAGTTTGGAAAACTTCCTTATTGCAACTATTTATTAGATACAATGGCGTCGTAACCTAACCTCTTATTGCCTCATTTCCATTGTACCAATCTCGTTTCTTATTTTTTCCCTTCGTTTCATTCGACTTTTTTTTTTCTCTCTCTCTCTCTCTCTCTTCCTTTTTCTTTCAATTCCTCCTCCTCGTTTATTAAAACGTTTCCAAGATCGCGTTCCTTTCCACGAACGTTAATCTTCCATCTCTCTCTCGTCATCAGATTCTTACTCTTCGCGATTGAATACTCGTCGCGACACTCGACGATACAAATTGGACGATTTCAGGAATAGTCACGCGATGGAGATGATTCACTTGGCTCGCAATACCGAGTCTACTTGATAAATAATATATTTAAATTAGATCTCTCTTTCCCTCCCCTTCGTTTATCGAAACAAAGGGGGATGTCGATCGAGATAGCTTTAACGACAATTTATTTCCAAGATTCGATGATCGTTTCGATAATTCGATGTGCACATTTGTATACACATCTAGTCATTATTGTAAAATTATAATTTTAATACGAATATGAGTTTAAACCGAGACGTAGAATCTGAAAACGATTAAATTTTCTTATTTTATTCGAATAAGAAATATTATTCTTATTAAAATTTATTCGAAGAATAAAATTTTTCTTATTATATTTGAAAATTGTTTCAATTAATTTTGCTACGAATTTATAAAATGAAAATATGGAAAGTAATAAAAAAATAAGAAGTGACTATTTTCGAGAAACTCGAACGAAACACTATTTTCTGTATATAATAAGAAACGTTTTACTAAAAATAGTGAAAAAAACTTGATGCCGTTCAGATATCGTTAGACCCTTTCGTATGAAAAATATTTTTCTTAAGACACAAGTAAACTGTTCTTCCAATTGATCTCCCTTCTTTTCTCAAAATCCTCATTCGAGATTCACAACATCAATTGCTTTCAAGCATCGTGCAATTTTGTAAAAAAAAAACTCTCGAGATGATACCTTTGCTAAACCTCTCTGAAAAATTAAGTTTATATCCACGAAAAATTCACAACAATTTTTCACTTTCGAAGAACACTTTGCTCCAAAAAATTCCTTCTCTGAAGAATTCGAAATCGATATATCTTCTTTATCAAAATTATTTATCAAAGAACATCGTTACTTTGAATATGCAATCGATGACCAGCTTTTCCAAAAAATTTCTTCTCTGAAAAATTCGAAATCGATGTATCTTCTTTAGCAAAATTGTTTGTCAAAGAACATCGTTACTTTGAATATGCGATCGATGACCAGCTTTTCCAAAAACTTTCTTCTCCGAAGAATTCGAAATATATATATATATATCTTCTTTTTCAAAGTTGTTTGTCAAAGAATATTGTTTTGAATACGATACATTATTTTGAATACGATCGATGACCAGCTCTTCCAAAAAATTTCTTCTCTGAAGAATTCGAAATCGATATATCTTCCTTATCAAAATTGTCAAGGAATACCGTTTCACACGATCGATAAGCTCTTCTAAAAAATTTCTTTTTAAAAGAATTCGAAATCGATATATCTTCCTTATCAAAATTGTTTGTCAAAGAACATCGTTTCACGTTACTTTAAATATACGATCGATGACCAGCTCGTTCCAAAAAATTTCTTCTCCAAAGAATTCGAAATATATATATATCTTTTTTTTCAAACTTGTTTGTCAAAGAACATCGTTTCACGTTACTTTGAATATGATCGATGACCAGCTCTTCCAAAAAATTTCTTCTCTGAACAATTCGAAATCGATATATCTTCCTTATCAAAATTGTCAAGGAATACCGTTTCACACGATCGATAAGCTCTTCCAAAAAATTTCTTTTTAAAAGAATTCGAAATCGATATATCTTAAAATTGTTTATCAAAGAACATCGTTTCACGTTACTTTAAATGCGATCGATGATCATCTCATTCCAAAAAAAATTTCTTCTCCAAAGAATTCGAAATATATATATATATCTTCTTTTTCAAAGTTGTTTGTCAAAGAATATTGTTTTGAACATGATACATTATTTTGAATACGATTGATGACCAGCTCTTCCAAAAAAATTTCTTTTCTGAACAATTCGAAATCGATATATCTTCCTTACAAAATTGTCAAGGAATACCGTTTCACACGATGGATAAGCTCTTCTAAAAAATTTCTTTTTAAAAGAATTCGAAATCGATATATCTTAAAATTGTTTATCAAAGAACATCGTTATTTTAAATATGCGATCGATGACCAGCTTTTCCAAAAAAATTTCTTCTCGAAAGAATTCGAAATATCTTCCTTATCAAAATTATCAAGAAATATCATTTCACGTTATTTTGAATACGATCGATGACCAGCTCGTTCCAAAAAATTTCTTCTCCAAAGAATTCGAAATATATATATATCTTCTTTTTCAAACTTGTTTGTCAAAGAACATCGTTTCACGTTACTTTGAATACGATCGATGACCAGCTCAGTTGTCGTCATCCACGGAGAACGGAAACGGCACGGATGGATATTAATTCCACTTTCCGCTTTCGAACACCTCTGTTCGTTCCAAAAAATTTTTTCTCGAAACAGTTATATAAAAATTGATATATATATATATATATATATATATATATATATATATATATTTTATATTACATATTATACATATATAATATATACATATATATATCTATATATATATATATTATCTTCTTTCTCTTATATATTCTCTTATATCTTCTATTCTTCTTAATATATATATATCTTCTTTCTCAAAATTGTTCGTCAGAGAACGTCGTCTCGCGTTACTTGGGACACGCGCGATCGATGACCAATTCGGTAGCCGTCGTCGTCCACGGAGAACGGAAACGGGCGCACTGATGGACATTAATTCCCGGGATAGTGATTACCACGTACACGCTGCACACACGCGTGCACCTCTATTCGCAAATGGCTCTCGTCTTGACGCAGAAGCCGGAGGTCGTTATTTTAATGAACGCGTCAATCGGCCTCAATTCCTCGGATTCCTCGACTCTACCTCACCGATGGTGGGACGTGAAACCGGGATCGGCGTGCACAAAGCCGAGCTTTTTTTTTTTTGAAAATCTCGATTCGAGGATTAATTGGAAATCGAATCAACGAGCAACGAAAAGAATAACTGAATCCGATTTTGATTACGATTCACGTTGAAATCTCGTAGATTTCTTGGAAATTCTCTTCTCTTGGAGCATCTTTAAAAAAACAGAATCTTGAAATCTGGAAACGTTGCTTTGGTATTGAGAAGAGAATCGATCGATTCACGACTGAAGCGAGAATACGAGTGCTGAAAATAGGATTGACGAATTTAGGATTCAAAAGCCAAGTTTCGAACAGGAATCTATATATAGGAACAATATATCGGTTGTTGATCGACGATACGAGGTCGGTTTTTGTCGAAAATTTCGTCAATATTATGCGAAACGGGTTTGGAAAATAAATAGAACCGAGCGACACGTTCAAATCGTTGTTTTCCCGCCAATGGCCAATATTGATTTTCCATGGCTGCACTGTCCACGCTCGAGTGTTTTTCGCGTTCGAGAACAATGACGCGTGACTTGTTGCCCGCCCGCTTTTCTGTCTTTGTTTATTCCTATACGCTTCACAATTTTCTTCTCCTTCTTCTTCTTCTTCTTCTCCTTCTTCTTCTTTTTCTTTCTCTTCTTCTTCTTCTTGTTCTTCTTCTCCTTCTCCTTCTTCTTCTCCTTCTTCTTCTTCTTCTCTTTCTTCTTCTTGTTCTTCTTCTCCTTCTTCTTCTTCTCCTTCTCCTTCTTCTTCTTCTTCTTCTCCTTCTCCTTCTTCTCCTTCTCCTTCTTTTTCTTCTTTTTCTTCTTCTTCTCCTCCTTCTTTTTCTTCTTCTTGTTTTTCTTCTCCTTCTCCTTCTTCTTCTTCTTTTTTTTTTCTTCTCATTCTTCTTCTTCTTCTTTTTCTTCTTTTTCTTGGGTTAAATCATTGGAACGATCAGAATTATATTTTAGTTTTAAATAATTTAATAATTTTTCCAATTTTTCCGCAAGCTTTATATAACTCGTGAGAAAATACATTGGAGAGATTAATTAAATTAAGGGGAGAAAATTACATTTTCCAATTGATATTCATATCGATGTTTTTTTAGATGAAGAGAATTTTTGTTTTTTTTTTTTTTGTTGAACGATAATTTAATGATAATATTTATAAATACGTCATACATTTCTTGTCACTTGAGACGTTTCCCTGTCAACAATCCTATTAAATTCTCAAGAGTCTGCGCAACATAGTAATTAAGAGTCGTCCAGTGAGATTGAGTATCATTGCACAAAGTGATAAAAAGATCGGGCGGGTAAATTTTACGAACCGACAAAGAGGCAATTTTTATCATTGAATCCCCGATCTAAAGTCTAACCTTTGATATTTGCCAAGAATCTTTCGCGTCTTTTACGAACAATCACAATTTCATTTCGTCGTCTCCCTTTCGAATTATCGTTAAAAACTTTCGATAAATCAATTTCACGATGAATCGAATTTTTCGAATTCGAAAAATACTCAAATTTCTTCGAATATATTCCAACGTAACGAAAAATCGTAATTTTCCGATTAATTTTTTCAAAAAAATTTTCAATCCAATCAATTCAATCCGAATCAATTTAAATAAAATCAATTTTTCATAAAAAAAAAAAAATTGATCCCGCGAGAAGAAAAAAGAAAAGACGAAGGCTGCTACCTGCGGCGTCTCTCTATTACCTGATGACGTCACGAAAACAAGAATTACGCAAGATCGCGGCTGGCAAACGCGAAGGCTTCACGGCGCCTGTTAAAGCGTAATTGCTCGCCACAGCCTCGTAAACATCTCGTCTGCCCACCATTTTCGCGCTCGTAATTAACGTGCGCCCTCCTCCTCCCCCCCTCTCCTCCTCCCCCCTCTCCTCCTCCTCCTCCCCCCTCCTCGTGCTAATACACATCAAAGATTTTGCGTATACGAGATGCGTGGCCGTTTGGAAGAAGACGAAATTCTTCTTCCTCGAAAGAATCGAAAACTATGAAACTTGAACTTGGCAACGAATTTTCATGTAATTTAAATAAGATTGTCAAGCACATATCGATCGAATCATTTTTAAACGATCTTGTGATCGTTTGCTTCTCGAATCTTGGCAACGGATTTCTTCAATTTGTCAATGTTATTGTTTCGAAATTCTCGATGCGATTACTATTATTAATATCGAGAGAGGAAAAAATTGAAGAATGAAAAAAATCAGAAGAATATCTTTCAATATCTATGTTTGTTGGATCGAATGTATCAGATATCAGATTCGTTGATTTTTCCATGTTGTTGTTGTTGTTGTTCTTTCTGATACGTAATCGTTGAGAAAAAGTGTTGAATCGGAGGAGAAAGAAGCGGTGAATTTTTAATGGAGATCGAATATGCGGATCCCTGCATGGAAACTGTAACAACGATAATCCGGCTACGACAGATGGAGAGCAAAGCGGACACTCGAAACGGTGTTTGCACTCCGGGAGATAAAAATATTTGCACACGGTGCACTTCCACTTGGCGTGCACTCGATGCATCGTGAAAGTATTTACCGTGCTGTACAACTTATATGGGCAACCGGATATCCGTGATAACGTTTACGATTAATATCGAATTTTATCGTCCGTTTCTTTTTTTCTCTCTCTCTCTCTCTCTCTTGCTTCGCTCTTTCCCTTTTCCACTTCCAATTTGTCCGATCGATCGATTAAACGGCCAAAGTTGTTTACTTTATTCGGGATCGAGTCGATAATGTAGGTTTCCTTTTTCCTACAGTGGATAATGGAAAAATCGATATTCGTTGCATCATCGTTATTCAAATGTTTCAAACTGGGGAAAAGAAGTTTTTAAAAAGTTCGGGATATAAGGGATTGCGATAGTTCAATAACGACTTTTTTCAAGGTGCAATAAATTCTTGAATATCCAATAAAAATTCCTCTCCTCCGCTCAACGGATTCATCATTCTTTCTGCCCCCCCTCTTCCCCCAGTTTTTCAACCGTATTAACCTTTTATCCGTACACACTATTAAAGTTTTATTATTACGAGATAATATAAACGTGCCGTTCACGAAAATCGATAAAACGTTAACAAATAGAACGCGAAACGTTGCCAAGCCATGTGTAGCACAGGCAAACATCCTTTTCTTCGATTAATATAATAATAATAATAATCGTTCGGATCCGATTAAATTTTTCCAAGTTTAATAAAAATTTTCTCCACGTTGTTAAATAAAAGCATGTAATGTAATAAAAACCTCCACCAAAAGCGAAGACGTTAATTTTTAATAAAAGCCAAACAATCGTCGGAATTATGCACCACCACGTGATTCTTCGTGATTTTGATGTACAATTTGCAACCAAGAATAATTATTGCGGCATACTGAAATAACTGTTTAATAATGCGACTTACCTATACTGATCGGTAAATATCCTGAAAATGACAATTCGTTTTTATTCGAAAACTTTTTTTTCCACTATGTTCATGACATGCTGTTAATTAATTACGTTAGTAGTTTAAAAACATTTCCCCTCGAGTTTCCCTTAAACCATCGCGATATATTTATTATTATCTCATCCATTCCCAAGAAAAAAGTCTTTCGATTCGAAATTTTGTTTTCCCAAAAAAAAAAAAAAAAAAAAAAAAAAAAAAAAAAAGAAAAAAAAAAGAAAAATCACTGTTCCCTTTTTTCACGAAACAATTAAGATAACGAGAAATAGTTACAGAGAGGAGAAAGAGATAAATAATATGTACAATAATATCTGTACAATCGATGTACACCGATATATACTACGTATATATAATTTCCTAAATTTTTTTTTTTTTTTCTCTTCGGTCGAGTATTTCTTCGGTGTGTGGGTGTGATATCGTTTTTTGTTTATCGTTCGCGGTGCAAAATAGAGAGGGAAGAATTAAAAGAACCAATCCACGTGTATATATATCTCGTGTGTGCCTGCCTGCGTGTGTAACCAAGCAGCTCGATTCTATCAATTCTGCCACGATGAATGTTTCGACACGGAAATTCACTCTCGATTCAATTTCGTTTCCTTTTCTTCTTCTTCTTCTTTTCTTTTTTTTTTATAATTTATTTTTTTTTGAAAAACCGCACGGAACATACTGGAAAATGAACGAAAACTCGCTCTAAGCATTCAATAAGCGCTTCGCTTCGATCGAAGAAATGAGAAACTAGTAACTTTCTACTCGACAATCTCTAGTGATAATTTTTCAAAAGTTGATAACGAAATGAATATAATAATTGGATTACGTTATATTATATTATTTTATATAGGAATCAATAAATGTTTGACTTTAGAAAGAAAAGAGATTTTTTTTTGTATCATTTTTTTGATTTTGAAAAAAATCAAGAAACAATCTTGAAACGTGGAAGATTAAACTACTAATAGCAGCTAATAAGTTAGCTTCGTTATTGAAAATTATTGGAAAATCTTCAATCATTTATTGATCTCTTACACAATTACGAAATATAAGCAGAATTATTTTTCTTTAATTAATTGCAAGAGTTAGTTGCAAGATGGTGGAATTGATGATTTGAAAATGAGTTTTGAATGATTGAAATGGATGTAAAATTTATCATCATAAAATAATTCAACGTTAATTCCAATGAATTTTTTTTTTCAACAAGTATATTACTCTTACTTAATATATTTACTCAATAACGTAGCCCAATTCTATTCTAAGTAAAGATAAATTAAATTAAAGCCGATCGCAAAATAAAAAAGTAACAAAAGCACGCCATATTATATATCAAATAAAGTGAACGACTCAACAAGCTACTCAAAATTATGGCAGAATTTCTTTCAAATTTCTTTTAAATTTCTTCTTTCTTTCATTCTTTTTCTTTTTTTTCCTTTTTTTTCTTTTTTTTTTTCTTTTTCTTTTTCACAGCGAACAATTTCATGCATTTGAGCAACAACCCCCGTATGTTCTCTATATTGTGTGTGTGTGACAGAGAAAGAGAAAAATGGTTAAAGAGGCAGCGAATCGAATCGATTTGACAGCGTAATTATCGTGGCGAAGGATGTCGATTAGTAATTGTAAGTGTGTTTTTTTGTGACTATATAATATAAATATATATATATGTAGTGAAACGACAGAGACTGATATAATAGATAATAGGATCGTGTACATACGCTCGCTCGACAGGAAGCTCTGTCTCTTTGAACCTGCAACCCAAGGATCACAAACATGATTCATTGTCACACCCCGCACACTGTCCGTCGCGGATAAATAAAAGAAAAAAAAAAAAATTAAAGTTCTCATTTCGTCCAACAAAGTGTGAACACCCGAGATAAAAAGAAATTGAATTTTCTCTATCTTGAAAATTTTAAAAATATTTTGAAATATAGTTTAACCAAATATAGAAAATCTGTAAATGGAAATTGTTTAGAATTTCTTATTTGATGAAGAGAATTTCTTTTTATTGCGAGAATTATCTTTTCACTGCTTTGTTGGTTGTATATATTTACAAAAATACTACAGATATATGTGAAATAATAAAAAATAAAATATAAAAATATTAAGCACCATCACCATAGAAAGCTACGATACTTTTGTCAAGCACCACATAGAAGAAAAAAAAGATCGTAGATTGTTCTCTCGTATTAATTGATAATATATATATGTATAAATGTTACGATTGCGCTCAGATCGGATGTTTTTGAATCGACGTTTTCTATATTAATTTATTTGTTACAATTTTGACAGAAAATTTTAATATTGAATACAATTTTCATTGCGATGACAATGGAATTAATCGATTGGCCAAATTATATTAGATTTAATCGATCAGATTCTTTTATATATTGAATATTCGAAGAATATAGAGATCGTTGTAATGCAAAGTATTCAATAAAAGATGACAGCAGAATATCACCGAGTTTTAGAAATATTCACGGTATCCTCGAGATGGCAGTATTGGCAAGATTACCAAGATTTCTTGTCGATAAAATAAATCGCTATTTTATCTTTAATCCATGTTACCGACAGAAAATTCAATACAAAAAGTTTAGATTCATTCCTACGGTAGATAAAATAAATTCTCAACGGTCGATAATGTAGATAACAAAACAAAGTAATTTCACAAGTTTGAAATGTGAAACGAACTGTAAAAAAAAAAAAAAACTTTACAATCAATCGATTAAACACAAATATTAACGAACTAAGTCAGGTTTATACCGTTTGTCTTCTAATTTCCTTTTAATTATTCATGAACACGTGCAACAAGTCAATTATCGTTATCGTGTTTACGAATGGTTTCATTAACGAACGAGTGTCGAGCCACAAGAGGAATCTGTAATTCATGTAAATGTAAATTACGCTAAATTCATAATTCGTTAATCGTAATTCGTCGTTGAATAACCAGTAATTACGAATTATATCGTGCTTACGAGAATCAGGTGATTATTTCAATAAGTCGATCGATGTAAATGCAAAATTTAACGATAAATCTTTTCTTTAAAATTAATATTTCCTCTTCATCCCTTTAATCTCCCTGTTAACTGTTATTCGCATAATTTCAATAAAAATACTCGAAAAGAAATCAATTTTCAAATTCAAAATTACACATAATAATCGATTATCCCCATTCGGGAAATCATCCGATCGAAGCTGAACAATCACGATCATTGGATTAAAACATCGTATAAACAAATTGACATTCCCATTTCATTATTTACAAGGTTAAATCTTCCTCTTTCAATTCCGGTAGAACAGACAGAAGAAAGAAAGTATATAAAAATAAAAATAAAAAAATATAATTTGTATATTCTCGAGTCAACATCGATTTTTTAATGGAATTTATAGTATCAGGGGCTTACCTCTCGCTGGCGATCGAACTGTTTCGAGACATCGATTTCGGCGACATCTCGAAGTCGCTATCACTGCGATACAGGAAGCTCTCTCGCCTCTGTGGCAGGGTTTGCAACACCAAGCCTGCACTTGGCGAGGCGCCTCCACCGCCTCCGGCACCCCCGTCCAACGTTGAGGCGCCATTTTCCACGTCGAAACTGTCGACAAAGAGGGAAAAACATTTTCAACCATCCATTCAGGAGCAGCAAAGTTCTTTTTTACATTTGTCCATATTTTTTGTGAACAAGATGCGACGTATTAAAATTTAAAATATATTTTGCGTTTAAACATGAATTTGATACAATTTGTAACACCAATATCTGGTGTTTGAAAAAAAAAATTATTAATAAATATCGTAAATTTAAACGAAATTTATTTTGTATAAAATGCCAAGTGATCCAATAAGTAATTCGAATTTTATATTCAGGTTAAAGTACGTACAAAACTTACGCTGCAATTTCTATCAAGCTACCACGAAACTTTTAAGCAATGTCATTGCTTATCTATCGAGATATAAATAATATAATAGCTTTTAAAGTACAGATAATGTTCACGTTTAACAAGGTGTCGAATACAACTTTTTCCAGGCCATGTCGTTCAACCATATCCGATCATATATCTGATTATACTAAACAACTAGATTAAACGCAAATATTATACAACAAATTCGATAATGAAATTTCGAATTTATACGCAACGCAGTATATAAAAAATAAAATAAAACGATCGAGGAAAGAATTAAAATATACGAATAATAAATAAATATATATATACACAATAAGTAATTACATAGAAAAAAATCATTTTCAGTAAGCAAAAAAAAAAAAAAAAAAAACGCTTTCATCTCACTGCAGCTTTAATTAAAATTTGTCGAGTGGTAGGTGGAATAAGAATTCGCAAAAAAAAAAAAAAAAAATTCATAAAAATCAAACCGAAAGAGAGAAAGGAAGAGAGGGAGAGAAGAGAAAGAGAGAGAATGAATTCTGACCTTTCGTTTCAGAACTGCGTCTTAATGCGCGACGAAATAATTATCCTGGATAATAATCGGTACGATCACGATCAATTTTCTCGTTAAACGGGCCTGGTTAACCTGCGGCTTAATTAACATTTCTGTTCCCATGATCGTTCGCGTTGACCAGAAAACACGGCTCGTCTTCCTGCTCTCGATAGTCAGTCGGTTTGCCCGCCATTATGTAAGCCACGATTAATTCCACGGCCTTGCCGTTCAATAGCTAAATAACGACGATAAGTATCGCCGTTTATTTCCATTTCTCTTTCTCTCTTTCTCTTTTCTTCCTTCGTCCGGATTGCATCTCTTTTCTCCTTTTTCCTTTTTTTTTTTTTTTTTTTAGAGAACAATTTTTAAACGAAATATCAAGCGATATTCAAGGGGATATATATATATATTCTCTGTGGGAGAAAGGAAAGAAGAATCGAATCCCGTGAATTAAACATAATATCAACGATATAATAACGCGAGTCCCGGTTGTATTGCGTTTCAGTGTTCAGTTAGGAATCTAATCTTTAACATTTCGTGAAAGAATCCATTAGGAAATGAGCTCGGGGTAATGGGCCAGACCCATGATTCCTTTTAATTAGTAACGTAACTGCTATATGCGCAATTACCCTAATCACGGGCTCATCAACGAAACGAAAAGGATTTTATTATAGTTTTATTTAAGGATCGACTCGAATTGTTCACCGATCGAAGATTATAGATTAATCTTAACACTCCTCTTTCGATTTCCATTCAATTTGAATGTCTTCTCTTGCCTCGCAATTTCAAATAATATTAACCTTTCGAACTGTAGGCCTTTTTCACCCACGATTTCCTGTTGAATTTCTTACAGCTGATTCGAAATGATTTCATGCACAAATTAATATAATACTTTTATATTTTAATGTTTTATGTTTACGTGTAAAGAAAGCAAATTTGTCGAATAATATTAAAGTCTATATTATTGGTTATTATTTATATCATCTTTTATTTTCTTATCCTCAATTACTCAACATAGAATGGAAATAATTTTGTTATTCGATAAAAACATATCTTCGCTCCAATTAATTTTATTCCAATGCTTACAAAATTCCTACGACTATTCAAAACTCGAACTAAAATATAATAACTCGATCTAATTTGAGATTTAAAAAAATTTAACCATTGTATATTATTCTAGAGTAAAGAGTTTAGGAATCTTTATGAATCTTTACGATTTTTTAAAAAAATCGAATGTAAATAAATATTTCGAATCGAGTCCACCATTCGAGCGCAAACGGTTGATTAATTTCACTTGGATGAAAGCCTTGATAAGAAAATCAAGAGAACGTAATCAATATAAAAGATATCCTTTCGTTGATATATATAAAAAAGAATCGATCTCGATTTAAACCATTTCCTCGATATACCCGTTTTACGTAACGCGTTAGGGGCGCGGCAAACGGAAGTGTCTTTTAATCACTCTTTTATTGGCTCCAAGACCAATATTAGCTGTTCAGGCTTGGCCGGTAGATAAAGATTGCCAGTGCTCGCAACAGGTTCACCTTATTTCTTCCTCTTCGATCCGACCAATTTCTCTCTTTTGTTTCACAATTCTTTCAACATCATAAGGGAAACATGAAAAAAACTTTGATGATACACGAAATAACAATTCGATCGTTGAAAATTTTATATATCTCGAGGGAAACGAATTAAGTGGAATCGGTCGGATATGATCAGACACGCTTTCGTACTTTTTGAAAAAAACTAATTAAAACGTAACATTTGTTATAATTCTAATCTACTTTCCAGCCGTTGTTTATTATTTTAAACAATAAAATTAAATTGCATACAATTAATTTATTATTATATTTATATTTTAAACAATAAAATTAAATTGCATATAATTAATTTATATTTATAAATTGCATACAATTAATTTATTATTATATTTATAATTTTTAAACAATAAAATTAAGTTGCATACAATTAATTTATTATTATATTTATAATTTTTAAACAATAAAATTAAATTGCATACAATTAATTTATTATTATATTTATAATTTTTAAACAATAAAATTAAGTTGCATATAATTAATTTATTATTATATTTATAATTTTTAAACAATAAAATTAAGTTGCATACAATTAATTTATTATTATATTTATATTTAAACAAGTTTTAAACAATAAAATTAAATTGCATACAATTAATTTATTATTATATTTATATTTAAACAAGTTTTAAACAATAAAATTAAATTGCATACAATTAATTTATTATTATATTTATATTTAAACAAGTTTTAAACAATAAAATTAAATTGCATACAATTAATTTATTATTATATTTATATTTAAACAAGTTTTAAACAATAAAATTAAATTGCATACAATTAATTTATTATTATATTTATATTTAAACAAGTTTTAAACAATAAAATTAAATTGCATACAATTAATTTATTATTATATTTATAATTTTTAAACAATAAAATTAAATTGCATACATTAATTTATATTTATAAATTGCATATAATTTATTATTATATTTATAATTTTTAAACAATAAAATTAAATTGCATACATTAATTTATATTTATAAATTGCATATAATTTATTATTATATTTATAATTTTTAAACAATAAAATTAAATTGCATACAATTAATTTATTATTATATTTATAATTTTTAAACAATAAAATTAAATTGCATATAATTAATTTATATTTATAAATTGCATATAATTTATTATTATATTTCTAATTTTTAAACGATAAAATTAAATTGGATACGATTAAATTAGAAATTTTGAATTGTTGACAAAGAAAAAAAGAAGTGAAACAACTCATCGTTATCGAAACTTACGGGACGGCCACGTAGACCAGCTTGGGGTAGGGTTTCGTCATGGACAACGTGGACACGCAACCGCTGTGCCTTCTGAACGAGGTGAACGGAAGTGTCACCCTCATAGTCCCGGAATCTCTTCGCGCCAGTCTCGAGGACACCTCGGGCGGAACGAGGATAGCGTAGTCGTTCATGTCTCTCTCTCTCTCTCTCTCTCTCGCACGAGTTCTACAGATCGCCCATCGATTTTCACACCTCGGTTCACCTCCTTCGCCACATTTTTCTCCAATCTCCTTCGAAAATCAAGGATTCTTCTTCGACGGAATTTCTCCCTTTATCATCTTACGGTTTACACTTTGTCGTATCGAGCCAATCGAAGGGAGAACCTCATTCCCTGAAGTTAATTCGAAAAGTTTCAACTTTCTTTCTCTCTTTTCGAGGGTATCTCGTTTTTTGGTTGGTTTAGAGTTTTTGGAGGAGTTTCTCGGGGAGCCAGCGTTTACGACGAGGTTTCTTTATATCAAATGGTTCTCGGTAAATGAATTTTAGTCGTTGAAGATCGTAGGAAGTAAAATTTTTCATCTATGCAATTTTTTCAGAAATTTGAATCGAAAAGTGAAGGATTTGATTGAAGGAAAATAGATAGATATGTATTTTTATATGTGAAAAAGTGGAAAGATTGGTGTCTTTATTTTTATAATATAAGAATACGAAGACTATTTGTGTCTAATCTTTATTATTTTGATCCTCCTCTCTATTCGTTCCATTTTATTCGTCGTTGATTTAATTTGAAATGAAGATCGTGTGATAGGGTTCGATTTCGAGTAATAATAATCCAAGTTTAATATCTCCAAATGGAAAGTTAATATCGAGCAAATGAACATTATTTCCATTCTGGTATACCTAACTAACACGCAGAAACGTTTAATTTATAAGATTGTATAAATTTGCGAAAGAGCATATTCCATTAAAAAATGAAAAAATTCTAAAAAGAAGAAACCAAGCTCGTCGGATTAATAATTAATATTAATATTAATAATAATTTGCAACAAGATTGTATAAATTTGCGAAACAGCATATTCCATTAAAAAAAAAATTCTAAAAAGAAGAAACCAAGCTCGTCGGATTAATATTAATTATTATTATTATTAATATTAATATTAATAAGATTGTTAAATATTGCGAAAGAGCATATTCCATTAAAAAAAAAAAAAATTCTAAAAAAAAGAAGCTTGTTGGATCAATATTAATAATAAACGATAAATTAGATCGAGAGTGGATTAATCGATGAAAAGAAACTTGAAAATAATTCGTTTAATTTGTAAAAGAATATATTCCATTAAAGAAAAAAAATTCTAAAAAAAAGAAACCAAGCTCGTAGGATTAATATTAATAATAATTTGCAACAAGATTGTATAAATTTGTGAAACAGCATATTCCATTAAAAAAGAAATTCTAAAAAAAAAAGCCAAGCTCGTTGGATTAATATTAATAATAAACGATACATTAGATCGAAAGTAGATTAATCGATGAAAAGAAACTTGAAAATAATTTATTTAATTTGCAACAAGATTGTTAAATATTGCGAAAGAACATATTCTATTAAAAAAAAAATTTTCTAAAAAGAAGAAACCAAGCCAAAGATCAATATTAATAATAAACGATAGATTAGATCGAGAGTATATTAATCGATAAAAAAAGAAATAATTCGTTTAATTTGCAACAAAATTGTATAAATTTGCAAAAGAGCATATTCCATTAAAAATAAAAAAAAGAAACAATTCTAAAAAGAAGAAGCCAAGCTCGTCGGATCAATATTAATAATAATTAATATTAATATTAATAATAATTTGCAACAAGGTTGTATAAAATATTTATAATTATTATTTATTATTATTTAAATTAATATTTATACAAAATTGTATAAATTTGTGAAAATTCATATTCCATTAAAAAAAAAAGAAAAAATTCTAAAAAAAAGAAGCCAAAGGATCAATATCAATAATAAACAATAGATTAGATCGAGAGTAGATTAATCGATGAAAAGAAACTTGAAAATAATTCGTTTCAGGGAGGAGAGAATTATATTTCTCCCTTCAAATTCGTCAACAGCGAGATGGATAAAGCTATCCATTTCGCTCTCGAGGCTAATTGCACACGATTTAGTTTAATTGGGCCCGGAAGACAGGCCGAGTATCGGGCGGAAGTCGAAGGAGCGAGAAGGAGGAAACGGAGCTAAACGGGCGAAATTGTTGTACAATTTTACCTCTTTTTCCGCTGTCACGAATTCGTGCCGCGTCGTCAATTTCGATTCATCGTAAAATGAAAAATAAAAAAAGAAGAGGAGGGGAGGGAAGAAAGGAAAATACCGACCCTGAACGATTTTTACACCTCTGTTCGCGCGGAGGAATTTTTTTTAGATTATTTTCCACACGTTTTGTAACACTTTTCTTTCTTTCTTTCATTTTATTGATGAAGGGATCAAGGAAATAAAATTTTCTATCTGTGCAAATGTTTTTTTCATAAATTTGAATTGAAAACAGAAGGGTTTGATTGAAAAAAAAAATAGATAGATATGTATCTTTATATTATGAAAAGTGCACAAAAAGGGAGGAAAGATTGGCATCTTTATCTTTATAGGAATACTATAAAGATTACTTGCATCTAATCTTTGTAATCAATTAATTGTAAAATTGCTTCTTATTTGTATTTTTCATTCGAACACGGGAACAGTTCTTTGTCATCCATTTCTCTGAAAGTTTTTATACGAGGAAGGAATTGTTTTTTAATTTTTTTTCAATATGAAGTTACAACGTTGACTGTTCGATTAAAATTAAAAAAAAAAAAAAAAAAATTGTTATTGAGAAAAATTATGAAGGAAAAATAATTTTAATCCAAGAATATTCATAAAAACCAAATATTGTTCAAATATTTAATCGAGTCTGATAACGCATTATCGCGAATTAAATGAAATGAAACGTGTTCGTCAATAAAGTTTGAGGGTCTGTCTGATTGAAACGGTTTGATAACGAATTAAGTAACGAAGAAGAGTATTGTTAAGAGAAAGAAATTTATTACTCTTAGCAGATTCGTTTATTTATTTCCATCTTTCATAAACACTCTGCACATTTCTAAAAATTCTCTCATTTATTAATAAAACCCTTTGTCGAAAATTTCAAATTTTGTTTAGTTCATACAATTTCATAATTGTATTCCAATATTCTCTTTAAACAGCAATTTAACTTGGATATTATCAAAAAGTGTTGTATCGATGTAAAAACAACTTTCAAAAAACGATGCTCTAATTTTTTCACCTCACAACTTTCAACCTCGAAAATTCTTTTTCGAAAGGAGAGAGAAACTATTCTTTCGAGCGTGGCGCGCATAGAAACCGCATGAAAGATACAGTTGGACGCAAAAGCGCCTTAAAACTCGTGACAGGTTCTTCTTCTTTTCTCTCTCTCTCTCTCTCTTATTCTTTATCGTCCACCACGACGAGTGGATTATCGAAACCGTGACACGAAAGATGCATACCTAGATGCATCCGCATCGAATTTTCTACACATCGTGAAATATTCAGAGAACGAAAACACGTAGAAACAAGTGAACAAAGAGAGGGCATCCCTTGGCGCACAATTTATTTCCACCTTCCTTCTCCCCATTGATCGAATTCCACGGCATGCATGCCGAACGATAAGAACGCCTGTTGAGGTTAGAAAATGAAATACGGAATTTGAATATATCCGTCGACTTTCAATGACCAAAATATTTATCATTTTTTTTTTTTTACAGATATTTGACAAAAATAATATCGCAAGATGCGCGCAAAAAGTGTCGATACAATTATAAAAATTAATCGAATATCAAAACCATTGCTCGATTCAAAAGAGTGCACGACAAGGATGAGAACTGTTACCAACAATTCGTTCCACGAATGTATTAAAATTCTCCACGAGTTCCCTTTGAATTCGCGAACTTAAAATTGCGAAATGGATTCGAAAGAAAGGAGAGAGAGAGAGAGAGAAAAAAGGAAGAAAAAAAAATCCCTCGTAAAAACATTTCCCAACTTGCCAACGCGCGTTTCCCAAGATAATAAGAAAAAGGGACACTCGAGGAAGGAAGAGACCCCCCCCCCCTTTCTCTTCCTTTTAATTGCAAAGACGAGGATCGAGAAAGAAGAATGTCTCTGTCCGCCCCAATTATTCTCACGACAAAACAAATGTACCACGATCCTCCAATAACGAACCTCCGATGAAAATATCCCACGACGAGTGGATTTGTCCTACAGCGCCCCCATCTTTCTCTCTCTTTCTCTCTCACTCACTCTTTCTCTTTTCAAGGGAAACGCGACCAGCTTCACGGATTAATCCGAGATCGAGCGAGAAATATTTCCAGTATCACGCTGCTTCAAGAAGAAATCAAGAAAAATGTCGGTCAGGAAAAACAGAGAAAGAAAGAGATAGACAAACAGAAAGAGAGAGAGAAAGAGAAAGAGATAGACAGAGAGAGATAAACAGAGAGAGAGAAAGAGAGATAAACAGAGAGAAAAAGAGAGAGATAGAGAGAGAGAAAGAGAGAGAGAAAGAGAAAGAGAGATAAACAGAGAGAGAGAATTAGAGAAAGAGAGATAAATAGAAAGAGAGAAAGAGAGAGAGAAAGAGAAAGAGAGAGATAAACAGAGAGAGAGAAAGAGAGAGATAAACAGAGAGAAAGAGAGAGAGAGATAAACAGAGAGAGAGAAAGAGAGATAAACAGAGAGAGAGAAAAAGAGAGAGACAAACAGAGAGAGAGAAAGAGAGAAAGAGAGAGAGAAAGAGAGAGAAAGAGAAAGAGAGAAAGAGAGATAAAGAGAGATAAACAGAGAGAGAGAGAGAAAGAGAGAGAAAGAGAGATAAACAGAGAGAGAAAGAGAGAGAGCACGTGTTTCGCAAAGTAACAAAGAATATCGTCTATTTATCGTCTATTTATTGCGCACTTCCTCTCCTTCTCTTCTCCCCCCTCCTCCCCGGTAGAACGCGTGCAACGCAGATTATACGCAGAGATATTTTGAAATTTCCGCGTGTACGGACGAGTTATCTCGACGAATGCGATGTCGTCATTCGTGTTGGCCGTTTATTCGTGTTCGGCGACGAGATATCACGGTAATTATTCACGATAGTGGAACAATTCGAACGGCATTAAGATACGCGGTCCAAGGGTAAGGTACGTGTGTGCGATCGTTATTAAGGCCAATCTAAGTTTCCTTTTTTTTTTTTTAAGAAAAGAAAAGGAAAAAGAAAAAGAAAAATGTTCGTAATATCATAGATACGTATTTTTCTAGAGATCGGAGAGATTCAGGAGGATCGTAATTGGATTCGAATAGCATTAAATAGGATTTGATCGTGGATGGAAGTTTAAAGTTAGGTTATGTTCGCGACACACGCGTTACACGTGTTGGGTTGGGCGAGCGATATTTTTTGGATTGGGAACGAATTGAACTTGAAGAGAGGATTAGCTACAGTTGGATTTGGATCGTGATTAAAATTTAGTTTGGGGCCAAGGTTTAGATTAAATTAGATCGAGTGAAATTATGGTTGAAAATTAGGTTTGGAGAGGAGGGGAAAAAGGGTAAGTTATTCGAAGTTAAATTATGTTAGGTTAGGGCTCGGTTTGATTAGTTTACATTACAAATAACGAGATAACCTTATGACGAATGATCGATAAGATCATTTCTCGTCTAAATGTTTATTATGAAAGAAATATTAAGAAATATATCGTATTATTCTTTTGATTAATTCCTTTCCTTTCTCTTTTCGAGATCGGCATTCCTCTCAGAAAGTTAAAATATATAAATATATAAATGTTAAAAATAATAAAGTTTAGGAATATAAATTGGCTTCCTCGTTTCTATATTAATTTTTCCACGCTTCTCTCTCCGCTCTGCTACACTCATTTCACTTTTGTGTAGCCATACGCCACAAACTTTTTCATCGCCACTTCCCCTCACACTTTTCTTCTAGATTAAAAAAATTTCGTGACTTATACGCACTCTCCTCTCGAGTTCTTCGACTGGAACACATTAAGATATCGGGTTTCTGTCTTTTTTTAACTCTTAAGAAAACCATCGCGCTCACACATATTCTGCTTTTAGTCGAGTTCCCAAACAACGCATCACACAGTGCATGAAAACTACACCGGTCGATCAACATCAGTTTGATAAAGTTATTCATAGGCCAACTCGTATAACCGCCTATTTTACGATTTGTGATGACCAATGAAACAAACTTTCTAATTTTAATATCGTGCTTGTTCCATATCATCGGGCTTCAGTTTACACGAACGAAGATTGGCATTAATCTCTCTTTCTCTCACGCATGGAAATGTTCCAAATTTATCTTGACCAGTGCTCAACCATCTGAAACTTTTTCCATCTCTATGGAAATATTTCGCCAGAACTCTTTCATCTTTTTGTTTCAAGTTGTTGGACGAGGGAAACGAAACTTCTTTGAGGGAGTCATGGTATTTTTTTTCAATGATTATTTCTCTTGTGGAGATCCTTGTAGAGATGGAATTGTTCTCGAGAAAATTATCATCGATCGATAATGAAGAAATCTGGTTTCCAATTTTTTCTTTATTCGAGTGTATAAAAGTTTTGATCTCTCTTACTTTGAATTGTGAGACAATATCGATAAGACATTTGATTTTATTTAAAGTTTAAAGTAAGTTTATTTTTTAAATATCCAATTTTTGGATTTAAAGTAACTCGAAGATGACTCTTTTTATTATTTTCGGTTTCAATAATAAATTTTCCAATCGATCGAAAATATTTGATCTATGGAATATTGTATTTATCTTTCAAAGAGTACGATCTTTGCTTTGGAAACGAAAACATTTGGAGGGAAAATTGTTCGTAAAAATTATATTTCAAAGAATTCGTTTAATTAATCGATCGAACATTTCTAAGTCCATGTCACAACAACGCGTGGTGTAATCTTAACAGATTAATTTTCTCGATTAATTGAATGTCGATTAATCACACTGGCCAGCATGATTTTCGAATAATTATCAGGAAATATAAAGCCGTGTAATTGGAATTACGTTCGATCTAATCAAGAAACCGGTGGTGAGATCGGTAGATAATAATCCGTTCGCCGGAAAATGAATTTCTAACTTCTTCATTTTCAATACTTAATCTCGCCTCGGTCGAAAGTTTCGTTAAACAATTTAATATTATAATCTTCTCGAAACTATAAATTGATTAAAATTAAAATTCGAAATTCAAATTAATCATAATTTCGTTGGATATTTTTTGAAGAAATAAAAAAATAAAAATATCATGCTAATTATTAATATAATTTTTTAAAAAGCAAGTTTAAAGATTTTTATTCATTTCATTTTTATTTTTAATTAAATTTAATTATTATACGATATTTCATTATATTTACGAATTTTTTTTTATAAAATATATATTTTTCAACTTTCCATCCATTTCCCGCCTCCCGAGTTCGAGCAAAACTGGCCAAATTAATACAGTAATTACTGATTCCATCTATTTTTCTAAGGAATAATTTTTCCATTAATTCTCAAAAAACTAATTTAAATTATGCTTAATCAACGGAAACGAAATTTCAAGCGAATAAATCATTTTGGATGCCAGAACTGGCTAAAATATACACTTTCTTGCATGATAATTTTTTTCATTAAATTTTTAGATTAATTTAAATCACGTTTTCATCAATGGAAACGTGAAATTTCACCGAATAAATTATTTTACATTACACAAAAGCTAATCACTAAAATTATGAATACCACTTTTTTTTTTTTTACATATTTCATACAATTATTTTTGCATCAATTTAAATTAATAATTTTAATTCGAAGATAAGATAATATATATACCCCGTGTTTCTTTCTTTTTTCTTTCTTGAATACACAACAACAAATCATTTTATCGTCTCCTTCGAAACGAAAAACAAAAAAAAAAAGAAATTGAACAAAATCGATCGAATGAATGCATTATTCATCGATTCGAAGAAAACTTTCATTACTTAGAAAAGAATCATCCCGAGTACTATTTAAATATATATATATATATATTTATCTTTCTGGGGTATCTAAAACTATTTATCAACATTATCTGACCTAAAACTGTTCACCATTATCATTATATCATTCCCGTTAAAAGTTTCTATTGAAAATTAAATTCGATCGAATTCAAGGGATCTCGATTGAGTTTCGAAAATTCGTTCGAAAGAAAGGAAGAAAAAAAATTGAAATCAATCGACGAAAATAAAGAGAGCAAGAAGAAGAAGGAGAAAAGAAAAAATGGAAGAAAATATATATCCGATCATTCAATCGGATGAATCGGAGGCTGTAACTATTTTCCTGCCGATAGAAATGAAATAATTGTCGGAACGAATTGCGCCGGCCATCGACACGCGTCCCGATCTCGAAAATTACGGAGATGGAAGCCGATCGATAATCGTGTCACCGATACGTGTCCCCAAGCTTTTCATGCGCTTCGATCAAATGTTTGCATAGATACGGAAATCTATCGACACCGGTGGTCGCGATAACGAAAGGGACGACGCGCCACCGGTGGTCGCAAATTTTTCCTCTGTCGGAATCTTGGTCGAAATATTTTTCACTGGAATTTCGTAACGATCGATCCAACGGTTATCGCTATATAAATTAGACGAGGAAAGAATCGAGTGTATTTTACAAAATATTTAATAAATTTTACTCGATGTATTTAAAAAATGTTTCGATGATTGTAATAATAATTTGAATTTATTTATTTAATTCGAAGAATCTTTGTTTTGTAGTTTAAACTTATAGAATATATATAGAAATTTGGACAAGATGAAATTGTTTATTTCCATCGTAAGAACTGTTGATCCAGTTTTCGTGATATTATCGACAGTAATATCAACAACAATGTTACGACGTGATTGACGAATTGACGAAAATATTTGCTCGACGTTTGCTCCGTATTCCTATCCGTCGTTAAATCACACGCCTATTGATTCAAGGCTACTGTCAATCAAAAAAAAAAAAAAAAAGATAGAAAGAGAATATATTCAATTCCTTTGGGAAAAGATTGCAGAGGATACGTATCCTTTTCTTCTGAGATATTTACAAGGGTAATTATACATCCTCCTCAATTGGAAATATTATTTGATACGTAATTTTTATATATCGAGGGAATATATATATACATTCTATGGATCGATAATCCCTAAGTTCTTTTTATAAAATGGGAATATAATTTCAGCTTAGAGTCGTTGGGATGCTGAAATTGGAATCTTACAAGATCGATGGTCTTAGATCTTTTTACCGAAGCCAGAATAAAGTGTCCAATTAAGCTCGTGAAATGACATAAAATATGGCTCGTGATAAAGATATAAAAATAGAGTGATTTTTTTTTTTTTCCAATTCTTAATTCAATCCCAAGCCGGGTTACATTTGATTAAATCGTATCGTACATCGAACCCTAGATCACAGAGAATGTTTCAATGTTTCTTTTCGACATTTTAAAATCTCCATTTCAAATATTAATTCAACGATGTAATAAAATTTTCGATAATTTAATCCAATAACATCGAACGTTTCGAATTCACTTTTCACTTCAAAATTCATTTCTCAGGAAACATCTTCAAAAATTCGTATTGAATAACACGTATCGTCCAATCATAACGGATCTCAAATACGTACTGTACATATTATAAATAACAAACTTTCGTTTCTTCAACAACAATAACTCTCCAAAAATCTCAAAATCTTTCTTTCTCTACAACTTTCCTAAAACCTCGATCAATCATCGAAAGAAAGTCGAAAATGGCGACCTCGAATTACTCCAAATTAGTTCAAACCTGTGAACCAAACTCTCTAAATCCAGTCGCGTTCAAAATCCTCGAACGAAAATTCTATTTCTCTTCTTCGAATCACTTTCCACGTGCACCAAAAAAAAAAAAAAAAAAAAAAATAAATTTCTTCACTGAACACCGAAAAATCTCTTAGGAGATCCAACGATCGAGAACGGTGCTTGGAAAGATCACTCTCTCTCTCTCTTTCTCTTCGTATCGCGTTCGAGTCTCGAGCCAACTGACACACGGCTGGTAAACAAATCGGGCTTCTCTCGTCCTGGCGCGCGTCCTGCGTCAAGGACACGTCGCTCGACCGAGCAACGATCCGCTTCGGTCGCGTGCCGACTGTGAACTGGCGGCCGCCATGCCTCGAGCTGTTGCTTATACGCGGGTTCCACTCATCGTGTGCCTGCGTGACACGCTCTGTTGTGGCGAATATCGCGATTTTTATCTAACCGATAAGAGGAGAGGGAGGTGTGGAACACTTTTTTTTTTTGCTCTATCTCGTTTGTTTATTTCTATTTCCGTTCCTCCTTGGATTTTCGAGATTTTTTGAATTTTTTTCCGAATTGGTTTTTGGGCATTGGTTCGACAAAGTTTTATTTTTATTAGGGTAGTCGAAGAAGATTTTTGAGGATCGTTGACGCGGTGGAATATGAATTTCTTTTTGAACGATCGCGTTTGGTGAGGAAATTCGTATTTCTTTTTAATGTTGGATATTGCATTGTATCGAGTTTGGGAGAAGAATTTCGAATAAGTATTGTATTTAATGGAATTTGTTTAATAACCTGCAAACTTTTTTTTTAACCGTTTTTTTGAATATTGTGCAGTCATCAGTAAAAATTGATGGAACTTTTGAAAAAATTATGATCTTTGAAAGAAAAATTGGTTGATTCGTATTCTTAATATTGTATCGATCGATACGTAACAGGTTATTTTATTTACTCGATCATCTGAAGGATTGTCACGAGAATTTCGTAATTTTATGATTTTTACGTTTAATAAAAAAAATCCTTGAAACGATATGAAAATAGGTATCGATTCAAGTGTAGTTTGTTTTAGAGGATGATGAAACGTTTAATTTATTCCATTAGATAGCTCCCAGTCCCACAATATTCCCACCGATTTATAGGCAAATTATTCAATATACAATCATCCAATTATTCAATAGGATAATAATTTATTTGATCATATAAGAGATTATATTATATTACGAAAAATTTATTCAAAAAAAAAATAGTTTGTTAAGAAAATTTTTATCGATAATATTTTTTTTTCCTACAAAAAATAGATTCCAATCAGATTTTTCCCCAATTTGTAATTATATTCCACAATTATCTCGTAACTCGATTTTATCGAAGAAAGATTGTTACCTATATTTAATAAAAGAATCAAGATGATGAAATATTAATTAAAATGTGAATCGCGTTAATGAAGATGATCGAATTTATGGAAGAGAGATTATTCGATAATCGTGGCGATTCGAATTTTCATTCAATCTTGACGAACTCTGTTAATTGCTTAAAAATTAAAACGTGTCATTTCGTTATCTTCAACTATGAAAACAAAAGAGGACAAAAATAAATAAAAAATGCGAAATAAATTGCCTCTAATCCATCTTGGAGAATAAAATTTTTTCCCATCCTATTCTTGTAATAATAAAATAAAATAAAAATTATAAGAATCTTTATTGAATATTTATTAGAAGAAATAAGATTAAAATCGTTACTTGAACAGAATCTAATCACGAAACTACCACGATAACAATCTTAATTATTGTTTGTAATATTTTTTAAAGATTGCAACAATAGATAAATAAATTTCATGTAAATGTTGCGTGCGATAAATCTAGATCTAATTTTACTCGATATTTAATTAATCAAATATTCAAAATAAAAATTATAAGAATCTTTATTGAGTATTTATTAGAAGAAATAAGATTAAAATCGTTACTTGAACAGAATCTAATCACGAAACTACCACGATAACAATCTTAATTATTGTTTGTAATATTTTTAAAGATTGCAACAATAGATAAATAAATTTCATGTAAATGTTGCGTGCGACAAATCTAGATCTAATTTTGTTTACTCGATATGCCAATTCATTTCCCTTCCTTTTCATATTCACGATCAAACGCCAATTTCTCGTTTTCCTTGTTTTCAATCATTTACGTTCATATTCCACCACACTTGGTTGATACACTCGTGTTAATTTCGTTAATCAAGTTACGTTTAAAGTAGAGAGGATATTTATCGTTAAATAACACGGTCTGTGTTATTAGCATGCATCTATTAATTAGCACACGTTTCTCATATATTCTCGTATATACTTTATAAATTTTTACATTTTTCGAGCTTGTATTGTAATTCGATGGAACACATAGATTTAAATTCGTAAATCAAGATTATTAATTTCTAGATTTTCCAAGATTTCTCATAATTTGATTTTCCACACTTTGTAACTGAAAGAAACGATATATCTCAGAGTGCTAATAAGGAAGGAATTAAGGAACATACTACTAGCGCCACCACTTACAAAATGGCTGCTCAGAAACCAAAGCAACGACCGTACCTTTCGAAAAAACTTTTACCGAGAAAAGACGTTGCAGAAAAGAAATAAAAATTTGAAATATTCATCTCATTAATCCTTTAACCTTTCTCACACCCCGTGAGATCTCCGTTTGAGAAAAATACGAGCGATGGATACGCATAAAAATATCTCCTTTCTTTCTTCCTTTTCTTCTTCGTAATTACGAATGCAGTATAATCTGCGGAATAACAAGAATCCACACGAAGCAACGCAGTCCATTTAATCTAACCGGGGGTATTTTTAAAACAGGAGCGAGTAAACGACCACCAAGTTTCTTGCGTTCCATTTGCCGCGAGAATCAAGCTTGAAACTAAGTAACCGCTTCACCGGAGGACAAGACATATTCCTACAGGCCAACTTTTTTCCTTTTTTCCTTTTTTTTTCCTTTTTTTTTTTTTACGGCCGACCATTCGTTAGTTGTTCCACGTCGCCTTACGGACTTCCAACTTTCCAAGTTTATACTTTTCGAAACGGGAGGAGGGAAATAAAAGCTGGACTAATGACTCGGATCGTTTCGAGGTTGGGAAATAAGTGGATCGGTAGTGTCGGGGATAATAACGAAACTTTACGACGGAAAACGGAAGGGGAGGGGGGGGGAAGTTTATGTTTAAGGGAAGAGATCGGCGAGAACCAAGGATACGCTTTATTTCTACGCTTTTCCCGGATTTATGTAAATGTGAGAACTCGTTGTTGAGGGGAATTCTTCTGTGAAATTAATATTTTACAAGGGAAGATGGAAATTTTCTTTTTTTTTTTACGACGAGCAAAATTACAGGAAACTTGCAGATTTGAGCGTCTTACTTTTATTTATTTCTCTGAATGTCTCTGTGGAAATTTCCAAAAGATATTTCGCGAAGAAATTGAAAATATTGGAAATGGTTTGAAATAACTGAGAATATAATTGAAAGCAATTATAGAATTGAAGAGTATTTATTATTCGAATATTCTATTTCTAGAAAAAGTATTATCATCGAAGAGTATTAAAACTTGTAAAAAGAAGAGAATATTTCTAATATCTCGAGTGTAATATGGAAGCGGAAAATTATTGTTTAAGAGTGAAAGAATCGAAGAACAAAGAAGCATGTAATTCACAAATAACAAATAACTTGTATAACTTTACGTTTATTACGAGAATATTTTCCAGGAAAAATAGCGATGAAAAGCGCGGAGAGCTTCTCGCGGAAAAATTGAAAGCAATTGATGTCAAAGAATTTTTCCTTGCAAGTGGAGGGAAACAACGGTGCAATTTACGTCGCCCACACGTTGCCCCGTTGACACGAATTCGCTCAACCCGTGAACTTGAACGCTCCAATGAAAAAATTATATCAATTTCCCTGAATCCCTAAAAATCAAAATTCTTATCTCGAATCAAAAATTCGTAAATTCAGAATAATTTCTCAAATAAAATTCCTTCTCTGGAATCTATTAATTATATCAACTAAAATTAAAAGTTCGAAAGTAAAAAAAAGAAAAGAAAGTACGTTTTGCAACGATATTTCATACGAAATATTGCATAGCGAAATAGAAACAGAAGGTTATTCCGTTTTCATAGAAATTACCATTCGTTTCTTTCGAATAATATTACGAGAGAAATGATTTCATGTTTCACTTGACCTTTCCACGAGGCGAATACACGCTTATACACACACATACACACTCTCTCTCTTTATCTATTTATCCTAACCTAGTAGTTGAAATCACAAGGCGCAGCGAGAGAAAAAGAACGAAACAGGATTCGATAATGACATTTTCCATTTTCTATTGGTGTAGTCTTATTGTGTTCGGAGGGGAGGGGGGGCCGATCACGAGGAAAATAAACGCGTTACGCTCGCCTAATTATGAGCCGCGGGAAATCCTCGTCCAGCCGATTACGAAATTCGTTACACAACCTTTTATGTGCCGCGCTTCCACAGACCTTTTATTAGTTAATAACGCAAGAATTACGAGAACAGTCCCGTCGTTGTTGTTCGAACGAGGGAAAAAAAAATCTTCTTTCTTCTTCTTCTTCTTCCTCTTCCTCTTCTTCTTCTTCTTCTTCTTCTTCGAGAGAGAGAAGCTCGTACAGGAAACGCGAATTTCCTGCTATTTCTAAAATTACAATCGTTCCTTTTATAAGATAAGATAAGATATTTTTTTTCTTTTTTTGAGATAAACTTTTTACGTAAGACGATTTAATTGAAGTAATTGAAGATGACGGTGTAAGTTTGAAGATTCGAACAAAATGAAGCTTCTTATTTTCAATCGTGTAAATGTAAATTGAATTCGTATCCAAAGCCTGGACATATCGAGATAAATGATCTCTAAAGTGTTATTTTGTAGTGCAGAGAAGTGTAAATTACGAGCAAAATTACAGGAAGATTTATTCCTTACTTTTATTTATTTCTCTGAATATTGTGGAAATTTCCAAAAAATATTTTGCAAAGAAATTTTGTAGCGAAAATATTTGGCAACAGAAAATTGGGGAACAAATTTTGTTATATTTCATTTGAGTTTTATATATAGAAGAGTTTTAAAATTCGTCTGATTCTTAGATCTCTAAATTTCTGTCGCCATAAAAAAATCTTTCCAGCGAACTTCGACTCTTCGAATATTTGCATCAGTTAGTAGAATTAGCAGTTAGGTAAACGCGACTTGAAAAAGTTTCCACATTCCTCTTTTCACACCTCGTTACGAAATCTATCGTTTTACACAAAATCTTTCCTCAATCTGACTCTAAATGAAAAGATTAAAATGATTGATACATTGAAAAAAAAAAAAAAATATCCGATTGAAAAGAAGAAAAAGCGACTTGCCTAAATCTGGAGAAAGATTAATTTAAAAGAAACCTAACTTCTTTTAATTGAGGGGTGTGATAATATAAACACATTACTTTTTTTGCTAACTGAAATAACTGAAACAAAAATAAAATAGATACAATAAAAAAAATATTTTAAAATAAAATATCACTTGGCCGATGTAACACATAAAAAAATTTAGAATGTATATACTTATTTTCATTTTATTTCTCTTATCGCCGATTGTAAAACGCGTACTTTGTCGGTCTTTTGTCACGCTTTTATTTTTTTATTTTTCGTCCTAGCACGAGATAATATATGAATAAAATCTACCACTCTTTCCAGTTTTCCTCAAAAAAAAAAAAAAAAAAAAAAATGTAAGAATAGATCAAGTTTTTAATTTTATAAAATTGAGGTTTCAGGTTTCTCTAATAACTTTATACTCTTTTTACAAAATAATTTATAAAATAATTAGAATCAAAATCGTCCAAGTGTTAAGACTTTGTTTTAATAAAATATTTTTTTTCTTTATTCTTTTCTTTCCTGCCCTTCTTTCCTTGGAGGAAAGAAAAAATCGATAATGTTTACAAGCACGGCTACCAAAAATAACGAGACGTTATGGCGGTTGTAAAATTCAAAGTTTCGCGTGTATCGCGTCTGCCTGTTCCGTGGCACGAATCGAATGGAAATTTCGCAAGGTTGGTGAAAAGTTCGCGGCTTTAACCCGGTGTGCCACGCCGAGGATCTGTTACGCCTCATTTGCAAGTTTCGACCGGCGAAGTTTAATGGCGCGTCCGCAGACAGGATGTTCCAAACTTTATTTACATTTATTTGCGTATGTGATGGCGTTCGGAAGGAACGTGTTTGAAATTTTGTTTCGCCCGCCATTATTTCCTTCATTGTTATTTCCTTTAAAACTCGATTGAATTTTTTTTTATCAAAATTTATCAGAATTGTCTAAATAAAAAACTGTCAAGAATCGTGCCACATGTTTTATATATAGTGAATTTTATTAGCGTCGAATTTATGATGACAGGAATTAATGTATAATAGATATGTTAATAAAGAAAATGTTTGAAATTTTGTTTCGCGCGTTTCATTACTTCCTTCACGGCTTTAAAGCTCTTGATTGAATTTTTTCCAAAATTTATCAAAATTGTTTAAATAAAGAATCGTGCTACGTGTTCTATATATCGTGAATTTTATTAGCGCCAAATTTATGATGGCGATTTTGGAGAAATGTATTTGAAATTTTGTTTCGTCCGCTATTATTTTCTTTAAAACTGGATTGAATTTTTTTTTATCAAAATTTATCAGAATTGTCTAAATAAAAAACTGTCAAGAATCGTGCCACTTGTTTTATATATAGTGAATTTTATTAGCGTCGAATTTATGATGAATATTTTTGATGATGATCTTGGAGAAATGTTTGAAATTTTCTTTCGTCCGCCATTATTTCTTTTAAAATTCGATTGAATTTTTTCCACAATTTATCAAAATTGTCTAAATAAAAAATCGTGCCATATATCGTGAATTTTATTAGCGTCGAATTTATGATGGCGATGAAGGAATTAATGTATGTGTAAGTATAATCGATATTTAAAGTAAATTTATATTAAATAAAATTTTTGATTTTAAAAAATAATATTTAAATTAATAGGTAAATAAAAGTGTATAAAATTTATAATCAAATTACATCAACAAAATGTCAATATCAAATGGTTAATTCAAAACTTATATCATGTATATTTAAAAAACGAATATTTAATATTCGGTATAATGAAACTAAAAAGATTGATCCAATTAAAATGAATGAAATCCTGTAGCTATAAAAAAAATTGAACCACAAATTCTATCATTAAAACAAAAAAATGAATTTAAATATTCAATTGTTTGTAAAATAATAAAATAAATTCCTAAAAAAATTGTTATTATTAAATATAATTTTTTGAATTTTAAATTATTAGTAATTAAATAGTAATATTTTAATATAACAGTAAATCCTGAAGAAACTAAAGTAAATGAATTTAATAAAGGAATTTCTATTGGATTAAAAAATTTAATATTTTTCGGTGATCATATTATATTTCAATTTCAATTATTTGGAGAAATTGATGAGTGAAAAAATGTTCAAAAAAGCTGACGATTGAATTTTTTCCAAAACCTATCAAAATTGTCTAAATACGTGTCAAGAATCGTGCCACGTGTTTCATATATTTTATTAGCGTCGAATTTATAATGGCGATCCGAGAAGAACGTGTTTGAAATTTTGTTTCGTGCGCCATTATTTCCTTCGCGGTTTAAAGCTCGATCGAATTTTTTCCAAGATTTATCAGAACTGTCTAAATACGTGTCAAGAATCGTGCTACGTTTCATATATATATATCGTGAATTATATTAACGTCGAATTTATCGGAGCTGACGATGACAGAGGAAGGATCATGAATTTAATTAACAAACGAATTATGTTAATTGTGCAACACCGTTCGAAATTCTTGCCTCTTCGAATACTTTGAAAATGATGCGATTTAATATTGTTAATAGTATGCGATCTCGAGATTCTTGACATTTTCATTCAACGTTGAGAATGTCTCATAATCTTGTTCCTCGTGTTTATTGAAATTCGTGTGTATTCTATAATATAAAACTATTATATTTTGTAACACGTTGTATTTTAAGATATTAAATTCTGCGAGATAATATTTTTGTAATTTTTAATTTTTCTTTTAACGAGACAAGTATTCGAGGATTCTCTAAAAATTACTCTTTTGTTATTCTATTTTAAAAAGAATTATCAACTATTATCAACATTTTCTCTGATATCTGCTGTAATTTTAATGAATTATTATGTACACATGTTGTATTTTGAGATATTGGAGATATTGGATTCTGATATAATATTTTTGTAATTTTTAATTTTTTTTTAAGAAGGATTCGAGGATTCTATTCTCTAAAAATTACTCTTTTGTTATTCTATTTTAAAAAGAATTATCAACTATTATCAACATTTATCAACATTTTCTCTGATATCTGCTGTAATTTTAATGAATTATTATGTACACATGTTGTATTTTGAGATATCTGCGAGATAATATTTTTATAATTTTTAATTTTTCTTTTAACAAGATAAGGATTCGAGGATTCTGTTCTATTCTCTAAAAATTATTCTATTTTAAGAAGAATTATCAACGATTGTTTTTCTCTGATATCTGCTGTAATTTTAATGAACTATTATACACGTTGTATTTTGAGATATTATATTGGATTCTGCAAGATAATATTTTTATAATTTTTAATTTTTTTTTTAACAAGGATTCGACGATTCTGTTCTATTCTCTAAAAATTATTCTTTTGTTATTCTATTTTAAAAAGAATTATCAATTATTATCAACATTTTCTCTGATCTGCTGTAATTTTAATGAACTATTATACACGTTGTATTTTGAGATATTATATTGGATTCTGCAAGATAATATTTTTATAATTTTTAATTTTCTTTTTAACAAGGATTCGAGGATTCTATTCTCTAAAAATTATTCTTTTGTTATTCCATTTTAAAAACAATTATCAACGATTGGTTTCGATTATCTTTGCTGTAATAATAATCGCATCACGATCAATTTTCGACGGAGAAACGAGCGATCTGATTTTTCGTCTTGACGATGAATCAAACAATTTTTACAATTCGATAACAACGACGATTAAATCGTTAGAGAATTTTCATCGTGTGCAATAAGAGTAGCGCGATTGTTCCTATCTTTTATTTGCCCATTCAAAATAGATGTACATGTTTTACAATGGCTGATAATTCGTCGGATTCAACGTTCTGTTTATGATCGAGCCTCATAACAGAGGAGCTGCACAACTTCTAATCTCGCGAAACAGCGTGATAAAAATCTTCAACCATTCTTCTTCAACCCTGAATTGAAATAAAATCATCTTTGTTAATCTCCTTAACCCTTATCTTTTTATTTCCATCCATTTTTTAATATTCTTCAATATCCTTAAAATCTTTCGTTACAATTCCAACAAAGAGAAACATTTAATTTCCCTTTATTTCGATTTTTCTATCGCAATTAATAAATAATCATCATCTTTGTTAATCTTCTTAACCCTTATCTCTTTATTTCGTCCATCCATTTTTCGATATCGATTAAGATCTTTCGTTACAATTCCAACAAAGAGAAACATTTAATTTCCCTTTATTTCAATTTTTCTATCGCAATTAATAAATAATCATCATCTTTGTTAATCTTCTTAACCCTTATCTCTTTATTTCGTCCATCCATTTTTCGATATCGATTAAGATCTTTCGTTACAATTCCAACAAAGAGAAACATCGAATTTCCTTTTACCAATTTTTTTTATCACAAATTTTATTAATAAAATTGTTGTAACAACTCTTTAAAAATTCCCTTCTGAATTGTGTAATATGTAACTGAATTTTACATAACGTGTATTACCTCGGACAAATATTTCGCATTTATTTCCACACGCTGTTAACATTAGTTTGTTGACACGCGCGTATCTACGTGTAAATAATACCGTTTCGAGGTCCAAGAAAACACGAGGTTCTTCGTTACTCCCTTTAATTTCGTTCATATTTATCCAAGCACCGATAATTTTAATTCTAATTATACCGCTTCATCGAATCGATTATATAAAAAAAAAATTGCCAATAATTAACCGCGATACGATCGAGCAAATATTTATATTATATTAAATAATTTTCTAAAATGTATTTTTCAAAAAAAAACAAATAATATCGTGCGAGATAATTAAAATAAAAAAATATAATATAAACGATTTCGTGATTCGTGGAGAATAAAAATACGTCTCGTTTTATGAAATATATGCAAAGGGATGATGTTTAAAAAAAAAATTGCCAATAATTAACCGCGATACGATCGAACAAATATTTATATTATATTAAACAATTTTCTAAAATGTATTTTTCAAAAAAAAAAAAAACAAATAATATCGTGCGAGATAATTAAAATAAAAAAATATAATATAAACGATTTCGTGATTCGTGGAGAATAAAAATGCATCTCGTTTTATGAAATATATGCAAAGGGATGGTGTTTAACGATTAAATATTTACATTATTACAATAAACCCGCGATAATGTTGTGAAACAAATTATGGAAATAAAAGCAACCATGTTGTTTGATCTTGTAGGCTGGCTAGTACAAAGTATAGATGGCGATAAATCCTCCCTTCCGTGTAGTCGTCGACCGACCTAATTTTACACCACGTAATCGAGAGCTTTCCATTCACCCCGGTTAATGGAAAATTATATTGACAGAGGCACACCTACGGCCATTCGGCCATTCGAGTCCAGGATGCTTTCCAGCGAAATTACGCGTCGATTAGTTTTCGCTCTATTTTCGATCCTTTCGAAATCTGTCGAGAAAGATTGTGATCGATCTATAGATCGTGGATCTTGATTCATTTTCAATCATTCGTAAGAATTTATCTTTTATTTTTTCTTTTTTATCCTAATGATTTTGTTTTTTAATAAATAAGAAAAAGAGATATAAAAATATTTTTCTCTTTTATTCCTTTTAATCCTTCCGAAATTTTCATTTCCCAAGAAAGAAGTCGAGGGGTGGAAAAAAGTATTATCTGTATCCAGAATCCAATTCTTCTTCACGAATCTCTTTGTCGATTATAAAACGAATTGCTTGTAAACGAAAATTTCAAAATCATTAATTCTCGTTGAAAACTCGTTGGTCGAGTTTTAAAATGTTTCTCATAGGAATTATCTCGATTATCAATTTTTATTCTTCTTACGAAAAATTGGCCGTCAATGGTCGAGGGATCGATTAATTCTTGGCGGGCGATTAAAAACCGATCAGAGATCCGCAAGAACTGGGAAAGCTCGTTATCGATCACGAGCGGAGTTGGCGTGCTGTTGTTAAGGGTGTTTATCACTTACACAGTTTCTTCAGGGTCGCCATATTTGTATCAAGAACTCGGCTGTTGGTGGAAAAACTGAACGAAACGAACGGGGAGGAAGGATTCATTCGCGAGAAAGGCCACCAATATGGCGTTTTTCAACGTCCTTTCTTCCTTCAAACTCTCATTTTCGGTGTTGATCGATCGATCAAGCCTGGATTGAATACATCCAAAATTTGTTTTTTTTCATACATTTTTTTTCTTTCTCTTAAACAAATAATTTTTTTCTAAAAATTCAATTCAATTCTGAAAGAAGAATTTCTATATCCATCGACGATTGTTGGAAACAGATATTGATTTTATTGAAACAAGAATTATTTCATTGGGATAGATCCAATCGATATTCAAGCTAGTATTTTGTCAATATTGAATTAATAAAAGGGATATTAACACAGTGATAACGTTCCAAAAGTTTTTCGAGTTTTTATCAATTCTTTGTTCAAACATTCCTCAATCCTGCATCTCCTCAAATTAAATTTTATTAAATATATATAATTAACTTTACTTAAACTCTGGACGGGCAAATGGAGAGAAATTTTAATATAATCGGCGTAAAATATTTTTTATCCGCGAAGCAAATGTCGATTTGCATGTGTAATTGGAATAACAGTGAAGGAAAACAAGGCCGATGCAAAGAGGGATGCGATAATTCTCGTCCCACGAAGTAGCAACTCGCAGATACTAATGGATTCTCCTGGCTATATGCATTGATTGTATTATTGTGGTGGTTGTATGCATTGATTGCATTAGCATCAGGCCAAGTAAGTGGATTGGATTTAATAAACCTGGTGGTGGATATATAATCTTAAAGAGGGATTATGGCCAGACCCCCCAATTTATTTTCAGAAATTTTCGATCTTGGAATTATTTTGATTCCCCTCCCTGTAAAAATTTCAATTTTCCAATTTTTATTTATTAATTATTATAACTTATTTATATACTCTTAATACGTTCCAGAAAATTTCAGTTTTCCAATTTTTATTTTTATTAACTTATTTATCATATTATAAGAAACCTCCCTTCTTGATCCTGAATAGAAGATTCATCTCTTGTCACATTCCAGAAAATTTCAATTTTCCAATTTTTATTTATTAATTATTATAATTTATTTATATTATATTATAAGAAACCTCCCCTCTTGATTCTGAATAGAAGACTCACCTCTTGTTCCAGAAAACTTCAATTTTCCAATTTTTATTTATTAATTATTATAACTTATTTATATCATATTATAAGAAACCTCCCCTCTTGATTCTGAATAGAAGACTCATCTCTTGTTCCAGAAAATTTCAATTTTCCAATTTTTAATTATTAATTATTATAATTTATTTATCATATCATAAGAAACCTCCCCTCTTGATCCTGAATAGAAGATTCTTGTCACGTTCTAGAAAATTTCAATTTTCCAATTTTTATTTATTAATTATTATAACTTATTTATCATATTATTATTTATTAACTATTCCATAACCGAATAATTGGTAAAAAAATTCTTCTGCACGAATTTTTTTAAAAAACATACTTCCCCTCTTGATCCTGAATAGAAGACTCACCTCTTGTTCCAGAAAACTTCAATTTTCCAATTTTTATTTATTAATTATTATAACTTATTTATATCATATTATAAGAAACCTCCCTTCTTGATCCTGAATAGAAGATTCACCTCTTGTCACATTCCAGAAAATTTCAATTTTCCAATTTTTATTTATTAATTATTATAATTTATTTATATTATATTATAAGAAACCTCCCCTCTTGATTCTGAATAGAAGACTCACCTCTTGTTCCAGAAAATTTCAATTTTCCAATTTTTATTTATTAATTATTATAACTTATTTATATCATATTATAAAAAACATCCCCTCTTGATTCTGAATAGAAGACTCATCTCTTGTTCCAGAAAATTTCAATTTTCCAATTTTTATTTGTTAATTATTATAATTTATTTATCATATTATTATTTATTAACTATTCCATAATCGAATAATTGGTAAAAAAATTCTTCTGCGCGAATTTTTTTAAGAAACATACTTCCCCTCTTGATCCTGAATAGAAGATTCATTTTTTATTCCAGAAAATTTCAATTTTCCAATTTTTATTTATTAATTATTATAACTTATTTATATCATATTATAAAAAACATCCCCTCTTGATTCTGAATAGAAGACTCATCTCTTGTTCCAGAAAATTTCAATTTTCCAATTTTTATTTGTTAATTATTATAACTTATTTATCATATTATTATTTATTAACTATTCCATAATAATTGGTAAAAAAATTCTTCTGCGCGAATTTTTTTAAGAAACATACTTTCCCTCTTGATCCTGAATAGAAGACTCACCTCTTGTTCCAGAAAATTTCAATTTTCCAATTTTTAATTATTAATTATTATAATTTATTTATCATATTATAAGAAACCTTCCCTCTTGATCCTGAATAGAAGATTCACCTTTTGTTCCAGAAAATTTCAATTTTCCAATTTTCTCTTCCATAACCGAATAATTGATAAAAAAATTTTTTTTTTTAAAGAAAGATATCTCTCTTCTTAGTATCTTAGTATCTTAGTGAGTAGAAGACTCACCTCTTGTTACGTTCCACGTAATATCGACGGGAATGCCTTCGAGGGCGATGCCTGCGTTTGTCCAAGTGAGACGCGTGGCCGATAGACGCGGTCTCCTTCGAATTTCGCCTCGAGTCTCGATTATCCCTCACGGACGAGTCCCTCCTCGATCCATCCTTTTGATTCTCCTGCTCCTGCGACCTGACCAGCATCCATACGAAGAACAAGAAGGCGATCATCGTTGCGTCTTCGATCATCGCGGCTCGTCCATCGTGTACACCGATCGTTCACCGTCCTCCCACTCGCTTCGAATCGAACAAACACTCGCGCAACTTTCCCCCTTCATCCTTCCTTCCTTCCTTCCTTCTCCTCGACGCTGTACATTCTTTCTTTCGAGGGAAAGAAAATGGTTCAGAAATCGCTCTTTCTTTTGAACAGCAATTTCGTCGAGCAATTTTTGAAACGATTTTCTTTCTTTCTTGCATGGAAGGTTTCCAAGATTCTTCTTTTATCGAAGAATAATAAGAATAATAATTTGTATAAATGAATTATTATGAACGATGTTGTTCATTCTTTCTTTTTCAATTTTTGAATTTTCCTCTTTTTTTTTTATATATATAATTCGAATTCGTGGAAAAGATTTTTTTTCTTTTTTACATGGAAGATTCCAAGATTCTTTTTTTGTCGAAGAATAGTTGTACGAATGAACGATTAAATGATGCTGTTCTTTCTTTCAAGAAAGAGAGAAAGAAAATGGTTCAGAAATTGTTCTGTTTGAACAGTTTTATCGAACAATTTTTGAAATGATTTTCTTCATAGATTCTAAGATTCTTCTCAAAATGGTTCAGAAATTATTCTATTTAAACAGTTTTCTTTAGCAATTTTTGAATTTCTCTTTTTTTTTATATATATAATTCGAATTGGAAACGATTTTCTTTCTTTCTTACATGGAAGATTCTAAGATTTTTCTCAAAATGCTTCAGAAATTGTTCTGTTTGAACAGTTTCTTTGAACAATTTTAAAAAATTTTTTTTTTTTATACACAATTCAAATAAACGATTTTCTTTTTCTCTTACATGGAAGATTTCAAGATTTTTTTTTTATCGAAAAATAATTATATAAATGAACGATTAAACGATGCTGTTCATTCTTTCTTTTTCAATTTCCCTTTTTTTTTATATATAATTCGAATTGGAAACGATTTTCTTTCTTTTTTACATGGAAGATTCCAAGATTCTTCTTCTGTCGAAGAATAGTTGTACGAACGAACGATTAAACGAAGATAAGAAATCGATAATGTAACGGACGAGGCAGGGCGGGTGAAATTTATAGAAGGTATAGAAAGAACGAGTTTCACAATTTATTCCTAATGTTTGCCCCCGACAAACTCATATCGAACTATTTTCCCTCCATTCGATTCTCGTTGCTTGGCAAATGTTTACCCTGTGACATCAGTTTCTCCTTTACAGAAATTCTTCTCTCGTCTGGAACACCATCGGATCCTTCCTCCCTCGAATTCCAATCGTTCAAATCCGTTTCTCTCTCGAAATATTTTTCACCTTTCTTATTTTTAATTATTTTTAATTTACAGAATATCTTTCTTTTCTTTCAATTTTTTTATCAATAATCTACTTTATTGAATAAGTAAAAAATAAAATAAATTGTAAATATCATCTCTCTAAAAAAAAAAAAAAATACTAACTCTTTAATCATTTATTAAAATTCACGCAAATGTACAATGCACGAATTGATTGGCACCGATTGAATAAGTAAAAAATAAAATAAACTGTAATTATCATCTCTAAAAAAAAAAAATTAACTCTTTAATCATTTATTAAAATTCACGCAAATGTACGAATTGATTAATTAATTAATATAAACGTAATTGTGCAACGAGGGAGAGAGAAGCAATCGTTCCTCGAATCCAAGAAGAAGAGGGAAAATATATTTTCCAAATAATTGAGCGAAAGCAGTTATTATATCTGTTAGATTCGCAGATTTTAATGAATTTTTATTATCAGAGACCAGTTTTTATCGAATGTGTTTATGGATATAATTAAACACCTCAGAATATCGTTCAACTCGTTGCCAAAATTTAATCGAATTTTGTCTACGAATATTTTTTCGAATCGAGGAGAGAAGAAGGAAGATTTCTCCATGACACAATTCTTTGGAATAGAAGAGAATAGAAGAAAATTTAAGAATAAATATAAGGAGCAATTATAGAAGGAAGAATTGTAAAATAATGTTTCGTCGTTGTGGAAACGTCGCGTGGAAAATAAAGGAAAGCGGGGGCTAAGAGAATCAGGACAGGGGCTGGGGGGACACTGGATCGACAACTTGATAACGCGAGATCCATTATTCGTCAGATTTAGGACAAGAGTCGTTCAACGTTATTCAAGAACAATATTTATTGTCCGATGGCTGACGACAGCAACGTATATCCACGTTCGAGATTTGCATCCTTTTTCTTCTCTTCTCTTTTCCTTTTTTTTTCTGTTCATTGAAAAAAAAAAAGGTGGAAAATCGCTTTTGTCCAGTCTGTCCTGTTATTGTTTCAAAAAGTTAAAGCTGCTGATGACGAGATTAGTTGTTTCATATTCGTCGCAGAAACTATCCTATTAGAAACTAATAACATAGAAATGCAGATTAGAAGAGTGAAGACTGGCAAATCGAATGAACGAATTAAAATTTGCAATGTTGCAATGAGGTATATAAAAGAGGAAAAATATAAAAATACAAATTAAATACAAATAAATATAAAAATACAAATTAAATACAAATAAAATAAAAATAAAGTAAATACAAATTAGTAATTAGGAATAGTACATAGAAAAATAATGGGAACAATTGAAATTATGGTAAATAAAAAGTAGAAGAATTATATAACTAAAATAGTAAAATTATGATAAAGCAATGTATAAGCAATGTAGGAGTACATGTTAAGTTGTGGAAAATGGAATATAGGATGCACAGTGAAATTGCAGAACAGAAGAGAATAGAGTATAGAATATGGAATAAATGGCAAAGTTGTGAAACATAGGAAAGAATAGAATATAGAGTGTATAGGAATAGAAGAGAACAAATGTAGAATGTAGTATAGAATGGAATAGATTGCATACATGTAATGAGTTAAATTAAATTGAATTCTCTAAAAATCAAGGCTTTCTGAAATATATATATATATATATATTGTTATAAAATTAGTTTTTCTTCTCCTAAATCATTAAGTAAGATTTTAATCACCTATATGAAAAAATTGAAGAATTTGAAAGCAATGTATAAGCAATGTAGGAGTACATGGTAAAGTTGTGGAAAATGGAATATAGGATGCACGGTGAAGTTGCAGAATAGAAGAGAATAGAGTATAGAATATGGAATAGATGGCAGAGTTGTGAAACATAGGGAAGAATAGAATATAAAATGCATAGGAATAGAAGAGAACAAAGTGTAGAATGCAGTATAGAATGGAATAACATACCAGAAACTCACATACATGTAATGAGTTAAATTAAATTAAATTCTCTAAAAATCAAGGTTCTCTGAAATATATATATTACTATAAAATTACTTTCCCTTCTCCTAAATAATTAAGTAAAATTTTAATCCTATATGAAAAAATCGAAGAATTCGAAAGCAATGTATAAGCAATGTAGGAGTACATGGTAAAGTTGTGGAAAATGGAATATAGGATGCACAGTGAAGTTGAATAGAAGAGAATAGAGTATAGAATATGGAATAGATGGAATAGAAGAGAATAGAAGATGGAATATGGCAGAGTTGTGAAACATAGGAAAGAATAGAATATAGAGTGCATAGGAATAGAAGAGAACAAAGTGTAGAATGTAGTATAGAATGAAATAGATTGCAGAGGATTGCATACATATAATGAGTTAAATTAAATTGAATTCTCTGAAAATCAAGGCTCTCTAAAATATATATATATATATATATATATATATATTGCAATAAAATTATTTTCTCTTCACCTAAATCATTAAGTAAGATTTTAATCATCTATATGAAAAAATAAATTGAAGAATTCGAATCGACGATGAATAAGAATATTGAAATCTTGTTATATTCACGATCACACAATAGAGATATCCCTGCCTATTTCTCTTGTATTAATATTAACAAGACGTTGAAGAACAAGTGTCTAACTCCCTGAACGAGGTCGATTGTACGATCTGGATGCGGTTCCTAATGATCTTTGCCTCTTTGAGAACGTAATCTCGACAAAGAAGAACAATACACGCGAAACAAGATATTCGTCCAACTATTAACCAGACTGTTTAGCGCAAAAGTCAAGTAACTTGACTTGAAGCGTAATATGCAATAACTTTACCGCAAGCTTCGTATAAATCAAGTTTATGATCATAGGAGTCAATTTACGTAAATTGAAGCCATTCGAATCTAATCGTATTACTATTTTCATTACAAATCAATTTAATCTTACATTTATTCGCGAGTCAATTTATTCGACAAATGATTTTACAATTATTCGAGAATTTTCACGTGGTTATTTTCGAATTTTCGAAGACAATTTTTCTTTCGAATAATAAAATTAGCGATTGTATAAACTATTTTCATTGCAAGTCAATTTAATCTCATATTTATTCGTGAGTCAATTTATTCGACAAATGCTTTTTCCAATTATTCAGAAATCTCCACATGGTTATTTTCGAATTTGAAGGCAATTGTATAAATTATTTTCATTACAAACCAATTTAATCTTACATTTATTCGCGAGTCAATTTATTCGAAATGGTTCTACAATTATTCAAAAATCTCCACATGGTTATTTTCGAATTTGAAGACAATTCTTCTTTCGAATAATAAAATTTTGAATTTGGAATAAAAAAGTAATCGTATATTATTTTCATACCATTTGATTTTATATTTATCTACGAATCAATTTATTTAATTTGAAGTTTATTTGACTTTAAATAAATCGAATGGATAACTAATAAACAAGAAATTTTAAAAATTTTGAATTTGGAATAAAAAAGGAATCGTATACTATTTTCATACAATTTGATCTTATATTTATCTACGAATCAATTTATTCAACTTGAAGTTTAATAAACAAGAAATTCTTCTTTCGAATAATAAAATTAACAATTGTACAAACTATTTTCATTATAAATTAATTTAATTTTTTTGCATTTATACGTGAGTCAATTTATTCGATAATTTATTCTACAATTATTCAAAAATCCTCCACATGGTTATTTTCGAATTTGAAGACAATTGTACAAACTATTTTCATTACAAGTTAATTTAATCTTATATTTATCTATGAACCAATTTATTCAATTTGAAGTTTATTCTTAGACTTTAATTAAATCGAATGGATAACTAATAAACAACGAATTCTTCTTTCGAACGATAAAATTTTGAATTTGGAAAGAAAAGGAACGATATTGGCAATTACAGAAGAGGAGAAAGAAGCAAATACAATCGATTCCTCGTAACCTAGTTATTTTGAAATTTTCCCTATAAATGGAATACCAGATCCCTAATGTCAACCAGTCCCGTCCCAAAGAACAAAGAGCATCAATCTTCCACTCTAAGAAATACCACCGCTTCTCAACTTCGATTCTCAATTCTTCCCTTATTCAATCCGTGACAACAATTGACGTCGATCAGTTGTCGGCTATTAAAATCGCGTGCAGAACCACGATTCTTTTAAATTGGCCCCGCAATCAGCCGACATCCTTCTTTGTTCCGAAGCTGACTCGATCGCTAAATATTGACCGTAAGTATCTGTGCAAGCGGCGCGTAATCTCGTGACGTCACAATCTTCGAACAGAATTCCACAGAATCTCGAACGTGGTATTGATATTTGTGAACCACTCGCGAGGGATTTTCATTTTTCTCAACTGTTTCGCCGTGGAAAACTTTCGAAACTTTGAAATAATGACTTTTTCTTTCTTTTTCAAAATCCATCACAGAACGATTCTGAAAATTGATCAAACGTCAAGTGAAATTTCGAGTGAATTTTAATAATATCGAAAATCGAGTGAAATTTAATAATAATATAACAATAATCATTTCAACTCAATTAGAATTTGGAATTATTTACAAAAAAGGGAGGGATTTTAAATTAATCGTTCGATTCCGAAAAAAAAACGGAGTACAAAGTCAAATAAGTTTAAATTCGAATTCCTAAAAAAAAAAAAAAAGAAAAATCCATCAGAAACTCTTCTCTATCGACAACTTCAATTTTATCGCGTCACGGCTCCCCTCATACAAAATTCATCCCCAACTTCTGCAACAACTTGGCAATGCACACACTTATGGCTAAACTACCATTCGCTTTAAAAAAAAAAAAAAAAAAAGGAAAGTAACTCGACACCCCCTCCTCCTCAAAAATGAATTCGAATCGCGTAGAAATGGAAGAAAGATGGTCAATTGCTACATTGCTGATTTTTCAATAGAATCCTTCTCCGTGTCCCGCGCGATCGATGGAATCCATTACGAGAATTGAAATTCCACGCTCAACAAGTAGAGATCCCCCGGCTCCGTCTAGCGTGGAAGTCTATCGCCAGGCGCTCTCTCGATTCGCGGCTCGGATTATCGATTCCCGCTCGATCGATCTGGTTTACCATCCATGGAAGAACGGAATGAACTGGGACAATGGGGAGGGGGTGAAAAAAAAAATGAATCTCCAAAGATCCTTCTAATTTACGGAAAATGGAAATGGATCGAGGAATAATTGGATTCATCATTCGTGTGCAAATTTTTGCGAATTAGACTAAACGCATATATGATTATTGTTATATAGTTTACATAGTTTATATATTGTTATATAGCATATATATGATTATTCTTATATAGTTTATATAGTTTATATATTGTTATATAGCATATATATGATTATTCTTATATAGTTTTATGGAATCTTTATGGAATCTTACGTTATACTCTTTGTTTGTATCGTTTTTAAAATTTTCCAAAAAATACTAGAATTTTTTTTTAATCGAAAGTGAAGAGTGAACGAGATCTCCTCGATCTCTGTTTGCGACATTGTACAAATAGGATTTCATTATTTGAAAATGTATATATATAACTTCGATCAATTCCAATTCAATTGGATAAACGATACAACGGAGTTTTATAAAAGTGTACGCTTCTACGCAATCCAAGCTCGAATTAAACTCGATCAATTTTCCATTTATTATTCTAATTTAAATCCATCCGGCCTTTTTTTTCCCTTCTCGAGAATCAAAAGTCATCTCAACACTGTTTCAATATTCCAAACATTACAAATTGAATAATCAGTTTTTGAACGAGAATAAAAAAAAATCTACTTGTTTACACGATGCAGTACGTTCGTTTATTAAAATAAAATAATATATCACGTGTAAGAAACGCGTGTATGTAAGAACGTTACTCTCCAGCCAAGCCGTTACGTCAACAATCGCGAATTCGTCTCTCTATCCAATATATGCGGCTCCGCACCGACGTTGAATTTTCAATGAACTTAACGAGCGTTTGATGGAACGAGCAGCTCGTGACCACGACCTTCCTCGTTCTCGTTCACATGAACCATACACTCGAGCGAAATTAACGCGAGCCTGATAAACATCTGATCAAACATCCGCGGAACAGTCGATACGCTTGCGAATTTACAGGGGAGGGGGAATGCTCGCCAATCAGTGACGATTAACACTCGTGGAAGATTTTCGGTGAGAGTTGACAACACGATCCTTCGAGAAATTCATACTGAAAATTCGTAAGAATAAAAATTCAAATGGTTCATTCATTGAATAATTTTCGTAGCTCGATATTACAATATGAAAATTTCTTTGTGTTTTGTAAATTGATATTTCTTTTTTATCGTCAAAAGAATCGAATTATTTGTATTTTTATTTTATTTCATATATTGTAATTGAAGTTTATGGGAAAATTTAATTGAATATTAAATTTTTCTTAATTAATACATCTTATATATATATTTTTTAACACTTTTCCCAATTTTTCAATAACTGGTTCACAAACATCCGCGGAACCGTCAATATGCTTGCGAATTTACAGGGGAGGGGGAATGCTCGCCAATCAGTGACGATTAATACTCGTGGAAGATTTTCGGTGAGAGTTGACAACACGATCCTTCGAGAAATTCATACTGAAAATTCGTAAGAATAAAAATTCAAATGGTTCATTCATTGAATAATTTCCGTAGCTCGATATCGCAATATTAAAATTTCTTTAATTTCTTTCTTGTTTTGCAAATTGATATATTTTTTTTTTATCGTCGAAAGAATTATTTACATTTTTATTTTATTTCATGTACTGTAATTGAAGTTTATGGGAAAATTTAATTGAATATTAAATTTGTCTTAATTACTACATCTTATATATATTTTTTAACACTTTTCCCAATTTTTCAATAACCGGTTAAAAATTAAAAATATTTGCATATATCGTAAAAAGTACAAGAAAGAAGATATAGATCGAAGGATAATTCGAAATCTTTCCACTCCAGTCGAAGTGAATCCAACCTGATATAGAGGCGAGTTATCAGAGCGAGAGTAAATATCGCGTGGAAGGAAGCTCGAAAAAGAGGAGCTTCGTTTCAATCATTTTTAATACACTTGTATTACACTTGTTCTCACTGATCGAACAGAGACTTAACAATATCCGCACAACACTGTCCCGAAGCCCCTCGTTGTCCCAACAATTCACTCTACGTATTCACGTACTACATATATTTATCATACACAAATCACGTCCCTCCTCCTAGAATACACATATTATCTGCTAAGAATCTTCGTTCGAACGAAGAAAAGACTCTCGAAAATATCCGAGCGAAGGAAAGGGAGGGAGAGAGAGGGAGAAAGAAAAGTTCACGCGATGCGCGCAACGTATGAGCGAGGAACGAAGAAAGAGAGAGATAGAGAGAGAGAAAGAGAGAAGGAAAGAGAGAGAGAGAGAGGAGCGCGACGCGTCACGACCGCACCAATACGTGAATCGAGGCGAACTAAGGCGCGCACGACACGCGTTCACGATCACGCGACGCGAGGCGCCGCGACGCAACCTCTGGCGCAGGCACACCGGGCCTCTTGTTGCACGCCAGAAACGCCGGGCTTATCTCTCTCTCTCTCTCTCTCTCTCTCTCGCTCCCGTCGAGACTTGCTCCTTCGACTTGCCTTTCCGCCGATCGATCGATCGTCCCAACGTTTGTTTATCTCCTCTCCCAGTGCAATTTATTCGTCTCGTCTATACACAAGTTTCGAAACTTTGTCTTTCTTTCTCTGGATAATAGTTTAATCGTTTTTATTATAATGCTTTTTATTTATTAAAAGAAGCGAGTTTCGAGGCTCGTTCGTTCAATCGAACATCGTCACTTCGTTATTTCTAATTCTTTATAATTGTATATAATTTAATTTTATCCGTTATTATTCGCAAATTGTACACGAGAAGTAAAGGATTCGTTCGTAAAATGATGTTATCATTAACACGTGTTTAATAACGTGATAATATTAACAATCCTCCACTTGCTGAGGTATCATTCTCGTGTTTATTTTTCACGAAATGAGTGTATATTATAAATAAAAACTCGGCAGAGAGAAATCAGAAAGTTAAATTAATTTATTCTCTCTTATTCGATATTGCTTTATAAGGGAAACATTTGAGGCCAATCTCGTTTCAGATATTATACCTATAATAAATAAATAAATAATTCCAACCAAATCTTCCTCCTCCCTCTTTCGTTTATACCGTTATAAATTTTATCATCGTAGATAATTTTATTGTTATTATTATTCACTATATTATTATTATTATTATTATCTTCCAACATCGGTTCGTTCATTCCAACACTGTCACCACTTTTACCATCATTCACCGTTCTCAAACACTCGTCCTCCATCCTTTAAACTCCCCGACAAAGGTTCGTTTATTGTCACGCGTGGCGCACGATATATCTTCCAAGATCCACCATTTCGAATTTAAAAAGGAAAAAAAGAAAACACTCGTCGAAAAAATTCAATCAATCGACGCATGCACCGTTTTGCATCGAGATCAACGAGGGAGGGGGAGGAATAGAGGGTTTCTCACAATCGGCTCAAACAGAACGAAAGTAGATCTGCGTTTCGAGCCGCTGTCGACGCGCGAGGACAAACTAAGAGGCGGCTCGAGGCGGAACTGGTGAAAATCCGTGAGCGGGAGCGAGAAGGAAAGAAATCGATTGTCTTGCGATATCTTCGCGCGCTTTAAATGCGAGCCGCCACTGCCGTGCCAACGGCTCCGGGAACCCGTGGCTTTCTTCTTCTTCTTCGAGCCTCGAATCGTTCGTGACGAATCCAATTTTTCAAAATTTCGATCTCGATTTCGTGAACGCAAGAATTGGACGTTTTAGAGTTATCGATCGAAATAAATCAAAAATGGTTGATTATTCGATTCTTCGATTCTTCGATCGATCGAGGATAATAAAGGGATCGTTGTTGGAAGTTGTTTTACGATTTTTAGAGTGCGAAATATGATTGTTGGAACGGTGTTACGTAACGAGGTGACATTTAGTATGGCGCCATGTGGCACAATGGATTAGCGGCTGTTAACAACAGCACGTTACAGCACGTGTGCAACAGTGTGTGTGTGTGTATATTTGATTAGTTACTTGTTTGCAGGCTTTAACTTCGTCGAATCGGGAATCTGCACATTGTTGCGAAAATTTCATCGTCCATAGATGTAAGGAATATTTAATATCGTGGCGAATTCGAATTGGCACGGTTGGAACTTTGCTCGTTACTCTCGTTTCGAATAACAGCTTCGACAATTATTCCTGGCCGTATAATATCGATTTACGAGCATCTTTAGAACATGGCAACGGCTACAAATCTCTCGATAAATTGTATTTTTACGTTTCGCGACACGGAAGAAACGGAAGAATCGATCATTTTAAAATCCGGTTCTCTGTCGTTTTTTATTTTTATTTTTATTTTTATTTTTTTTTACATTTTCGTCCGTTTCACGATCCAATTTCTAATTTTTCGCTCTTACCTATCGTCGATATTTTATTCATACGAAATTGATTAAACCCGTTGCAAATTTAGTCGAAGAGTTCACTTTTCTCAAAGTCACTTTCAGTAACCTCAACGTTTCACGTTGGTGAATGCTTGGTGGCGCTCGAGACGCAAGATATATTTTTTTTAATCAAATCCTTTTTCCGTTGAGATTGGTTTGCACACACAATTCTGATTCTTCTTTACGTCAAATTTTTGCTTTAACCATTATAAAGATTAAATTTCATTTAATTACAAAAGCTAATAAAATTGGATATATTGCATAATTAAATATTAAAATTAAAAATGTATATAGTTGATATTTATTATAGAATGTAAAATTAAAATTTTAAATGTTAAATTTATTTAAAAATCTAATTAATAAAGAATAATTAATTGAATATAAAATAATTAAAATAACAAATATATTTTTATTTAAATCTAAGATAAAAACGAAATAAAAAGAATTAAAAATTATTGAGCGTGCTAATAATTTTTTTAGCGTATAGAATTTATTTGCATAAAATAATTAAAAAAAAATAATGTTCATGAATTAATTTTAATTATTGAAACTATTATATAAATTGGAATAAATTTAATTAATGTTGATATTAAAAAAATTTGTTTTCAATTTATTATTTCACAAGAAAAAATTATTCAAAAATAAAAAGGAAAAATTCCAATTTTTAAGAAAAATAAAATTTGAACTATGAAATTAAAAATGTCTGATTTGACAAATCTAATTGATGATAGATATACAATAATTATAAAAAATAAGAAAATTCTTGAAATTACTGAAACTATATAATAAATTATTCTAGGAATTTTATTGTGAGATTTAATATTAATTAATCAGATCCTAATAATAGTACCAAACTCTATAAGTATTCATTGAACAAAGATGTTATTTGAATTTATTATTAACCCAATATTGATTTTATTATTAACCAGATTGGTTTGCACAATTCTGATTCTTCTTTTCGTCAGTCACACGATATCCGTGTCATGCAAATGAGTTTTTGATCGTTGATGATAGTTTTAAACGCTTTTGATAGTTTTTTTTTTTTATTTCGATCAATATAAATTGAAAAATTAACCTTTCGAAAATTCAAAAGTTTACAGTTTCAAACTCAGCTAGATTCATTTTCTAAAATATACAAAAAAAAAAAATAATTCTCATCGACTTACGTAAACGCTTAACGACCACGTGGCAGCAATTAAGCATCTAATACAATTGCAATCACCACTTACCTGAAACACAAAAACGAACGTGTAATTAGTATCTTATCTTATGAATATCAATTGTGTATTTCATTTGTCAGTGCGCGTCAAATGACGAAAATAAATCTTTAACTTTTTTTTTTTTTTTTTTTTTTTTTCCTTTGCGAAAAATCATTTTGTATAAAATAAAAAGAAAAAAACACATACGCACAAGTGTACGCGTTATTATAATTATTAATGATAATTATGATAATTTCATATGCGCGAAAAACGTATTGCATGTGACGAACAGATTTATTTTATCCAACCGAACGGTAAAAGAATCATAGAACGTAAATCATCCCGAGTTTTATAAATAACACTTTTCCCGTTGCATATATTAACGAGTTGCATTCATTTGTTTCGTTCTCGTTTCCATCCTTTTGTTATTGTTGAATTTGTACAAATACAAAAGCATTGTATTTTTATATAAATAACGTAGCACATATACAATTTTCTAATATTTATTATTATTTTATTTTTCTTTTTTTCTTTTTTTGGCCAAACAACAAACATTAAAAGGAATTGTTTCGATCGACCAAATATAATAAGAAAATTTCTGTACATCGGTTGCTCGACGACGAAGGGGAAATTAGACGTCAATAGCGGCGAAAGTGTTCATTATTACGTGAAATCGCGTGACCAATGTAAACAAACGAGCCAACACTTGTGCGTTAATCAAGCAATAAATGCCCCGCACATGAACGACACAAAGTAGTCGATTTGAAAGTGCTATAACTCGCCACGTAAGACGAGCGAATCGAATATTTATGAATATATTCGAATGGTAATGCCTTTTTTCATGAAATATTCATGCGTGGACATTAAAATAATCGAATAAATTGCGAAAAAATCGCACATACGTAGCTTCGCGTCACGAATTATTCCATTTCATTCCGTATGTGGAATCCGCATATTTCGATATCATCGATGACTTATACGTGCTGCGTGTATAACAACAAGTGTGATATATAACACGTGCTATACAAACACGTGTACGTGTGGAGCGTCGAAGCAATATTCGAATAATAATATTTTAATGAAGGGAAATTGTGTGTCTCAACGATCAACGTCATACGTACGCTGACCGTGTCTTCCATTTTTCATTGTGCGATAATTTAAAACGTTTTGCGCGATACAGTATATAAATTGGTGTCACTTATTAATGGATAAATCGATAGTTGTTAACTATCGAGTGAATCGTTTTCTTACTTAATATTTCTTTTTCTTACAATATTTCTTCAGCAAAGGAAGATTGGGAGCGATGGTATGTGTATTTGTGAAGAAAAAATTAATTATGAAGAGTTTCTTTTTCATTTTTATTCTATAAAGGGAAATTGATCGCAATTACATTATGAAATATTTTTTATTTTTTTGTTGTACAATGATAGAAATTTTCATTACAAGGGATTCGATTCGATCGAAGAGAAAAAATTCTTTCGTTGTCTTTTTTTTTTAAGAAAAGAAGCTTTATTATGGACTTTATATGCGATTTCTCCAGAGAACAGCGTATTATTGAAGAAGAGACTACAATGGTGTCCCATAGTGATAGGGAACAAAGCAATGCGACCTACATTCTCTACACGCGAAACGATAAATCATGAGTTTCAACTTTGAAACAGTTTCGTTTTTCTCTCTTTTTTTTTTTTTGTGAATGAAATATCGATATCGTGATAAGAATTTTTTGTTTTGCGGAATGCAAATAGAAAAATATAAAAATATTTTGAACAAATAGAAGAAAATTAATCGTTGTAGAATATTTTGAAAACAAAATACTGTTTATAAACAAGAATCGAGAAAAATTTTAGTGAGAAAATCAAAAAGTGAAAAGGAATAAAAAAAAGAGGTAAATATTTATAAGAAGTTTTTATAAATGAAATATGTACTCCATCGATAAAAAATTATATCGAATATACTAGGATGATAAAGTAGGAGACTCAGCAATCGATAAGGTAGATTTCTATTACAACATATATCCTTAGATGATACACTTCTTTATATTGAATAATTATTTTATGTAAAATTAAAATAATTATTAATATATTAAAATATAAAAGATAAACATTTTGAAAATAGATATTTATTAAACGAAAAATGGAGAATTTTTTGAATGAATAAAAGTATTTAAGTTTAATAATACGAACAAATATGAAATACGTATTATGAAAATTGGAAAAAATCTTTAGATCAAAGATTATTGATTATTGACATATGTATGCGTAACTATAATTTTAGAAATATATTATAATTTATATATGTAATATATAAATTAGTTATAAATTAGAATTTATAGATATTCGAGAAATAAATCATTTTTATATATACAAAAAATCTTTTTCAAAACTTTAGTCCGTCTTAATATCGAAATAACGTCACAGAAATAAACACAGAATCTAGCGCCATCTACCAACATTCTTTATACTAACTTCCTACTAAAAATCTCTAATCAACTATTGTTTCTTATAAGAAAAAATCTATTATCAATCTAATTTTTATTGTCAATATATCATCTTAACAATTTATTTTTTTCCTTGCTATAATATATCATATTGAAAACTAAACAAATTAAATTAGAAAAATATGTATCATATATATATATACTAATACTCAAGAAAAATAAACTAGTAGTTTTGTTATAAATTAATAATCTTTATAAAGTTTCGAAATGAATATTACTTAATACTAGTTTTGATTTATGCCATATTTTTATAGCCTGATAGATACTAAACGATATTTAAAGTTTTTTGGTAGAAAAAAATAAACCAAACTTTAATTCACCTTTTAATTCATATAGCTAAACATATGATTATATTTCAGTGAAAATTTACAGAATCATCGATAATTTACTAATTTACTAAAAAAATTTCATTGTAACAAATAAAGAAAAATTTCTTATTCAAAGATTGTCATTTTTACGAACATATATTAACATATTAATATTTCTCTCACGAAAGAATTAAAAAATTTCTTAAATCATATTAATTAAAACCTTACAAACCTAACGAAATTGAAAATTTCTGCATATTCACAATTATATATCTTAAACCATCCCCAACCAAAGTTCCAAGTTTAAATATTCTCTAAAAAAAAAAAAAAAAAATCACACTCGCTGCCTACAATTAATTGTAACTCTTTTTCTCGATCTCTCTCTTCGATCAATTTGCATTAACGTGCCACGGCACGTTCCATTTTTCCGATATGCACCCGGCCAGCCCCTGTGAAGAGAAGTCAACGCTACAAGCTGACGTATGGAAAAAAGAGGAGAAAAGAAAAATGAAAAAAGGAAAGCGAGGCATAAGTCGGGGGTTAAGTGTTCGAAACACTGGCTGCCTTCTACGAGATGACGAGGAGGAGTTGCGGGGAGGGGCGCTGCAGAGATTGCCCGATACGCACCTGGCCACGCGCATTTCAGGGCATCGGTGACGTCAAACCTCGAGAGGTGGAGGTTGTTGATTACGTCACTGGCCCCAGCCAGCCACAGCATCGATCAGTTCGACCGGTGGTGGGGGGGCAGAGGCTGAGTTGGCGTGGTAGGGACCCGTGGTGGGGGTAGGGAGTCGAGGAAAAGTCACTAATAGCCGGCTCCCGCGGTCTATTAATTAAATTTTTGATTAGTCGACGATATTTCAACCTCCTCTTTCATCCTATCACTCTCTTAGTCTCACCTTTTCTTCCATTCTTTTCATTCTCTCTCTTTCTTTCTCTTTTCCTATTTCTATCTTTTTCATTCCCTTTGTGCGTTTGATCGTTTTTTGCCTTTGATTTTTACGTGTTTTCGAGTCGAGGAGATTTTTCGTGGAATTGCAGTTGCCAGGCGAGACTAGATCTTTGTTAACGAAGTAATTATCTTTGCTGGGGAAGTGAACATTGGCGTTGATATCATGATATAGGTAAAAATGGGATCGATTTATCCCGATTCTTTTCTCGCGAGATTTCAGTAAAAAAGAAAAGTGCAAAATTTTGAGACATTTCATTCATTGTCTCTCTTAATACAATTCTTTCGATTCAGTCAGAATATATTCGAAAATTTCTAAATAATATAGGAATAAAAATCCTGAGAGCACGAATATCTTTAAAAATTCGGCCAAGTTATGAAATTTTATAAATATATGCATCTCGTGTATTTCTCAATCTAGCTGTGCTGACTGCAGAGAATACACGAAATGTTATTATATTTTTTGCTTTCTGGAGTTAAAATATACGACATGTTCTATATCCCGAATGGAATCTTTCCATAGAAGGAAATCCCAAGGAATCTTGGAAATCTTTCAGATTTCTCAGAACAATATTCAAACGTTCGATTTCTTTTCCTGTAAATGATCAATAGGGAGAGTCTGTTGATGAATAGTCATTGCAAAATCGACTTGGTTGAATCAAGGATCCTTTTCTCACAACACAATGCCCTTTTTTATTGACTTTTCTTCTTTCTACACCAACCGAATCTCGTTCGCAAAATTCGCAGCCGGAGAAATCTCAACTTTTAACGAGTCTCACCACGATACAATTGTTCGTTGACCTTGCGAACCATTTCAAACTTTGCACTATTATTAACCGAGGTAAAAGAGTGGAGATAAAATTTCATATTTTACACTTGTCAACCAAGTAAGTAACGATGCAACTGCTTAACTTTTCAAATAACAACATTCTTTGAGATTTAAAATTCGACCGAATTTCGATGTCTGATCAATCTTGATTTCTTCTACTGTCATCCCTGACGAAAGGAGCATAACAACGACATTTCACAATCTTTCGAGCTTTAAAATTTGATTTTAAATTTTATTCAGAAAAAAATATTGACAATATCTCGTCAATTTTTTGGATTTTTTATATACAATTAATGAAGTTTGAGTAATTTCGTTTTTATTCTATTTTTAAGAGACCGATCGAGTTTGTCTGATCAATGTTGACTTATTCTACTGCCAATCTTCCAAAAAAATATTCTTTTTTTTTGGAAGATCTTACAGAATAAAATCTCGCGATGAAATGGAATATTTAATTAGACAAATCTTGAGAATTATTTAACAGGATTATACGAAATGCATAATGTTCCCGTTTAATTCAATGAGTTTACAACTCTTAGATTTCTCAGATTTAGTGTCTCCTTTGGATCGTGTTTATAACGTTGACATTTAATTTTCAAATATCACGCCTTCCATCATGTTCTCCGGGACATAATTCAGAAAAACGTTGAACGGTGAACAAAATGGCAGCCAAGAAAAGTGCACATTCAACATTGCTTTCTCTTCGCGTGTCCCTTGGCTTAATAAAAACTGATGTAAACCAAAGTCGAAGTATTTTTTCCCTTGCTTCTAGTAGCATTACCTCGGCATATAAGATAGGTAAAAAAATTGTAAATAAACAGACAATTCTGCAAAAATTACAATGTTAAATTTTGTATTTGAAATCGATTAAGAAGTAACAAATATTGTCTCAATTTTTTTTTTTTTTTAACTTCCCTATTCTCAAGATGTATTAAAGTCGAAAAGAAATGCAATATATCTGGGCTTTAAAAATTACAATGTTAAATTTTCCATTCGAAATCGATTAAGAAATATTGTCTCAATTTTTTTTTTATTAACTTCTCTATCTTTACATATTCTTCAAGATGTACTAAAGTCAAAAAGAAATGCAATATATTTGAATTTCAAAAATTATAATGTTAAATTTTCCATTCGAAATTGATTAAAAAATATTGTCTCAATTTTTTTTTTATTAACTTCTCTATATTTACATGTTCTTCAAGATATATCAGGATCGAAGAGAAATACAAGAATATATCTGGACTTTAAAAATTACAATGTTAAATTTTCCATTCGAAATCGATTAAGAAATATTGTCTTAATTTTTTTTTTATTAACTTCTCTATCTTTATATATTCTTTACATATTCTACATGTATTAAAATCGAAGAGAATGCAAGAATATATCTGGATTTCAAAAATTACAATTAAAATTTTGCATTTGAAATCGATTAAGAAATATTGTCTCAATTTTTTTTTTTTATTAACTTCTCTATCTTTATATATTCTTTACATATTCTACATGTACTAAAGTCGAAGAGAATGCAAGAATATATCTGGGCTTTAAAAATTACAATTAAATTTTGCATTTGAAATCGATTAAAAAATATTGTCTCAATTTTTTTTTTTTATTAACTTCTCTATCTCTACATGTTCTTCAAGATGTATTAGGTCGAAGAGAAATGCAAGAATATATCTGGACTTTAAAAATTACAATGTTAAATTTTATATTTGAAATCGATTAAGAAGTAGCAAATATTGTCTCAATTTTTTTTTTTATTAATTTCCCTATCCTTACATGTTCTTCAAGATGTACGAAGAGAAATGCAAGAATACACCTGGTGTTCGTTAATCCCGTCTTCGTTAATTAATTTTGCCGCAAGCATGTCAAGAGATAAACTCGACGCCCCACAAAAAGTTGGAAAACACAACAACGTTGGAGAGGAAACGTTGTACCCCCCTTTAAATCGCGCGTAACAATTGATCTTCTAACCGAACCCGCACTCTATTCATCTTCAGAAGACATTTCCAACAGCGTAAATCGGTTTTTCTTTCTAATTTACATTTTGAGACGTGGCAATATTTCACTTCACTTGTTTCGCGAAGGAAATATATTTATCATGGAAAATATCGAATTTTTAATATCCTTGAAAACATTTATTTTCCTCCCCTTTCCTTCCCTGTCTCTGAGTTGGAATTTTCGAAGAAGGAAAGCTTTGGAAATGTTAAAAGTTTGAAATAATTTTCGCGAGATCGAATTTTTTTTCTTTAACATCAAATTTCCATCCGACTTTTTCAAAATTTCTCTTTCATCCTTTGGAAAATGTGGAGATAGAAAATTTTCTATTTTAAGCTAAGATTCCTCGCTACGTACGCGTTTAAATGAATTTTAAAAAATATGAATTTTTCAAAAGAAGTTCATGCACAGTGGTAAAGGGAGGAACGAAATGTAAATTTAATCTTGTGAATTGCTTCTAATTTTTCCAAAAAAATAAGAAATTTTACGTTTCTAAAGAAATTTATATCTCGACTTTCGTGGCAGAATTTAATCCTTGTATGCAACGTCATTAAAAATTGTCAGTTTAAAATAATTCTTGTCCAAGTCTCAATAATATCAAAGGTGAACAACTGTGTAAATCAAAATTCAAAGAGAAACATTAATTAATTAATTAATTAATTAATTGATCAGAAAATCCCGCCATTTTTTATCAAAATTTTTCCTCGTCCAAGTTAAAATCTTATCACAACAATGTGAATATGAAAAATCCAATTCACATGAAAATAAACCTTCAGATTAGTAAAAGAATCGACCAATCCGACGAATCGAGAAAAATTTACGATCTTTGCGATTTAAAAAAAAAAAAAAAAAGAAGAGAGAGATTATAAAAAAGAGATTACAGATTGTGAATCTCATTTCGAGTTGGAAGTTTGAAAGAGGAAACTAAAGAGATCTTCGTTAATTGAATTTAATCTCAACTCTGTTACATCCCTGTACACCTTGATGGAAGAAAAATAGTGGAGAAAATTATCTTTGAAAGAAAGAAGTATTTTCTTCAAGTATTGGAAGGCTCGATAAAAACATCCATACTCTGTTGTAATTTACTTTTTTTAAATTAAAAACAATATGAAAATCTAAAATACGTTCAATTCACACGTTATTATTCCTTATATATATATTCATATATTTTTCTAAGTAATAAAAATATAAAATGTTCAACCTTTTGACAGAAGGATTAAAATTTCGTCAAAATACACAAATTTAAAAAAAAAAAGAAACGTTTACGTTTTCATTAATCACGTGGCCGAGAGATGATAAATAAAATTCTATTAAACGTGATGTGCAATTTTATTAATTATTATTCTAAAATTCAAAAATAAAAAAGAAGACGCAATTACATCTCTCTATCTACGTCTATTCTATCCGTCTCTTGTTCTACTTCTTTCTCTCATTCATCTCTTTTGGGAAAAAAAAGAAAAAGTGTCAAGGCCAAGATAACACACAAACGTTGAACAATATTTAAAGATAACGCAACTTAATGAATTATGCAATAATAAAGAGGGGAAAAAAATTCAATAGGAGAAATAAGAGTTGCTTGAGCTGCTTCACGACGTTTGCTCGCACTGTCTTATTCCGCACTTGTTATATTCGCAGGTTGGAGGAAAATGTCAAGGTCAACAGGATAAATTAGTACCCTAGATTACTGTTCATTTATGAGTATCTTAACAATATCTACTACGATTTACCAAGCATCTTTTCTCTCTCTCTTTCTCTCTCTCTTCTCATTATCCTCGAATACAACTAAGAAGAATACATTTTTGAATTTGAAGAAAAAAGGAGAAGAAGAAAAAAAAGACGTTTAAACTATTCGAATAAATTTTTCGCGTTCCAACACCTTTCTCGGTTCACAAAGGAGGGACGATTGGCTTTCCAAGCGTGAAAAGCCAGCCGAGTAATTTTCACTGAAAGGAAACAAATTTCGAAGAACTATCCCTAGTTCCTTGGCAGACGACTAATTGGACCTTACACAGTTTGAAGAAAATTCTCGCGAAGATATACGATTAAACTATTTTTAAATCATCTCTGACAAGATGACGTATTGGATATTGTACGTAACGTAGAAGATGTTGTTCCTTTTATATATCAGTCGATTAGAATATTTCCATTCCAGTCGAGGAATGAAAAATAAAAAAGAAGAGAAACAAAAGACGAGCGATCGAATTTCTCATCTTTTTTTAACCTTAGTTTCTGTTTTTTCTTTTTCTCTTCTGGAATACTTGATATCTCAAATGAAAAAGTGTATACAGTATAAATATACTTAAGAAAATGTTTGGAGGAAAAAAGGAAAAAGTTTTATGATACATTTTTTTTTTTTTTTTTTATAAGAAAAGGAAATCGAAAGAATGGAACTTTAATAAACGATTTCTCTTCCAATATCGAAATAATATATATGGAGAATATATGGAGAATGGCGCAGAAATTCATGACAAAATTCACGAGAATCGAAGGATCTCGTGATATTCTGGTCACGAATATCATGTTCCTCTCTAACGAAGCATCGCGACTTCAGGAAATAATATTCCAGGGGATATCTCTCAGGGTTTGAGAAGAAGACAGTGAACAATGGCAGCTGTAATTCGAGTTTAATCAGGAACGTGACCGATTTCGCGCCCATTTTCAAAAATAGATTCATGGATTCGTTGCTTTGGGCTTGGAAAACTTTGGAAACATTTCTCATCCCACGCGTTGAGATGAACGCGATTTACAGATTCTTTTTGGAAACTTTCAACTGAGATGATTTCGATATCACATCATCTCATTTTTCAATTATCCTAAATATGTAAAAATTCCAGAAGAACTTTTTATCTGATAGACGAATGAACGATACGATATAAATTAATTTAAAGAACGTTCAAGTCAACGCGAGAAAAATATAATTTACCTGGTTGACAAGTTAATTTTCTTCCAACTCGTACAACTCTTTTCGATTCAACTTTAGTCCTTTATCGCTTTTGCGTATCTGAAGTTGAAATATGAAATATGACATTCTTAAGAAACAGCAACAATCAGTCACGAAATCCTTATAAATCATGCTAGAGATCAAATTGTCAGAGACAATTCAATAATCAATTAAGAACTTTGATTGAATGGAAAATAAAATGAAATTCAAATATTCTAAAATTTGTATAAATAACGTGATCCACTCTTTTATTATATTTTTACCTTCAGAGAGTATCATTAAATCATTTCTCGTGCAATTTAACTTCCTTTTTTTACTTTAATTTATAAGAAACAAAATGTTCTTTCTTCCAACGTGGATATTTTAAATTATTAAACATTATAAGTTTCCTCTAAGAACATATTTACCTGAACAATTATTCATGAGCTTCCCTAAGTTTAATAAACGAGACAAAAATTTTATAAAATTCTCTCTTATTTGGCATCATTTCGTTTTTTTATCGATCAGTCGAAAGTCGACCTTGAAGGAGAAGTAGCATCAAACATTTATTCACTTTGAAAAATTTTAAACCGTCTTAAAAAATTGATTCCAGACTTCTGTTCCCTTAAAGACGATGTCTGAAAATTTTCCCCCTTAAAGAGAGAGATCTCTTAAATAATCAATCTTCCATTTATATAACCTCTGTAAAGAGTTTTTAAATTTTTATTCGTATTTTTATGAAGAAATCCTTTTAAAAAAATAAAACTCTCTGCATCGAGAGTTTCAATTTATCCCGAACTCTTGCCAACTTGCCATAAATACATTTTACTTCAATTTTAAATCTTCAATTTATTTAATTCAAACTTCTGATTTGAAAAGAAATAAAAGTCAAGCTTCTTAACTTATCTGAGAAAGATAAAGGTTTAATTTATCCAACAAATTAAATCCCAACCTGACCTTCTGTGTTGGAAAAAAAAAAAAGAAAATAAGTAATCAGACACTGGTACATTGGTATTTGAAACCTTGACAAACAAGTATCAAACACGTTGGAACAGACGGAGAAAAAGTTTAACCCTGGCTCTCACTAACCTACTTGAGGGATGAACACGTGGCCCACAGGGGCAGCAACCGCTGCTAGAACGTTTCCTTCTACGTGCACACCAGTCCTGACCCATCCTCCGTGGCCAACCCTTTTGGCTTCACCTCTTCCAGGAATCTACGTGACGTAATAGCGACCAGACACCCAACAGACGCCCGACAGAATCGTTCTTCCGCTTCCTCGAGCTCAACCACTGACCTGCGGCATGCATCCTCACAATTGGTCGAAACCACCACACTCAACAAAACAAAACAAAAAGAAAAAGAAAAACCACTGTTTTCCAGACGATGATCCTTTGAAAAGTATTCGAACGTCTAATAAGAGCTTTCAACTTGTGGTCAAGCTGAATGTAGACTTAGATTAGACTCTTAGTAGGCTTAGGCTTGACTAGACTCGAGTCTTCGTTTCAACAGGCAGATCTGATGACGCGTTTCTTGTTTTTTCGACGAATGATCTTGATGAATGAGATGGCTTTCTCATGTTCATAAGAGTTGCTCATAAAATTTGTTGTAAAAGAAGAATGTTTGGTTGTTATGCTAGGTTGGTCACTTAGTTAGGCTTCCTATCTTAGCGAATATTATACAGTTTTTAGAACACTTTTTACATGCTAGGTGAATTCAGATGAATTTCTCGATATTCCTCTTCTGTCTTCGCCTCGTCTCGCGGGAATTATATCGAGTTGTAGATTAATTAGCCCCTTCGATCATCCCGATTATGGTAATTTTGCCGTTGGTCTCTCGAGGATAGCGAACGGCGATAAGGAGAAAAGAGAAATAGGAAGTATTTCGGTATTCGATGCACAACGCAACTCTCTCGACCTCGCACGAGCTCTCCACTAAAATTGTGGGATTACACGCGAGATCCTTCCAATTCAGGAAGCTAAGGAAGCCCGTTTCGCGTCGATATCGAATTCTTCCTTCGAGATCGATGATCCGTGATGGCTACAGGAGAATCGATATTTAAAGGGTAAGAAAAAGAGTTTATTATTATCTCGTTCATTCGCTGCTAAAAACTTGGCGGTCCAGTTTAAATAATTATCAATTTTCGATCTTGAGGAATCGTCGATTAGTTGTCAATATTCACAAGATTCGTTAAATGTAAAAATTGGAAGTTTTTCGTTCGAGTACTCCACCGTCGTTTTTCCTCCTTTTTTTTTAATTTGTCAATAGTTGGACAGACACTTCAATTAATTGGCACGAGTTGAAACTCATCGAAAATTCGCTAACAAGTGTAGCGTAATTATCCTCTTTTTATTTTCAATAAAATCCAACAAGCCACAAGATCAAATCGTTGAAATTTCAATCCTTGGATCCCCCCACCGTTATTAAAAATTTCATTCCCAGTCACGAGTTCCAAAACTTATCACGCAGTTCCATCATCGATCTATCATCAATCCACCTCTCTTCAACTTTTAATTTTCGAAAGCAAATATATATATATATATATATATATATATATATATATATATATATATATCACTTATAGATACAGCCAAGCTCGATTTCCAATTTTCCAATAACCAAACGACCGACCAATCTCCAAGCTTTCCTCCTCCCCGACCTTCGCCTCGTTTCCAAGACCTCCGTCGCCTCCTCCTGTCTCGCCTATCCACCTCCACCTCCCGAAAGGTGCAGACAATAAGACACCACCCGAATATCCACCCCCCTCCCCCAAAACAATCACATCGTCCAACATCAACCACCCCCTGAACGCGCACTCCCTGAACGCACTCGGCCAACCTCGCCAACAATTGTTCAATTGTTCATCGTCGACGAGTCCAGAAACATCCCACAACAATTGTCAGACTATCACTTGCTCCACGTGGACACTTTTCACCCCTTCTCCGGCAGGAGGAGGCTTGGTGGCACCCTTCCCCTCAGGAGGAGGAAGAGGGAACGGCTCACGTGACCGGGTGGTGGTCCACCGCCAGGCGTCGGTCCATGGTGGAAAACCGGAAGACGACAGGGTTATGAAGACGGCGGCGGTGATCAGAGGTCGGCCATCCTCGCAATGATCCTTTTCCCTCGACGGCTGTCCCGGGACGAGAACTAGTCCACGACGAAATTCGCGAAACTGGCGGACACCAGAACCGTACGAATCAAACCAACGAACCAAACGAAGGAACGAACGAACGTATCCTGAACGCGTACTCGAGAGAGGGCGGGAGCGGCGGCGGAGGAGTGTGAGAGAGAGACGCTGCCAGCAGCAACGTGCCCGCGAAAATGTAAACTTCCTCGGATGGATGATGTGCCGTGGAGGGAGGGAGGGTTGGTAGACACGTTGGGGCGAAAGAGAGGGGCTAGGTCGACGCCAGCGCCTCCTTCGCCACCGAAAACGATCACGCCGCCACTCTGGAGGGGGTGGAATCACCAGAGACGCCCGGGGGTGGATCCGAACGGCCGACCGTTCTTTTCTTCCTCTCTCTCTCTCTTCTCCTTCCTTTTCCTTTCTTTCTTTCTTTTTTTTTTTTGTGGACCTCGAGGCGAGGGCGAGACTCCTCGCACACCTTACTTCCCTCTCCTTCCTGGACGAGAATCCTTCGGGTTCCTTGCTTTTGTTTCCCGGTTTCGAGGCGAGGAAGGGCGAAAATGAGGGTAGGGACGGGTTTGTTGAAGTTTTGAAGTTGAATCTTGGTGGGGAAGGGGAGAGGTCATCGTTCTTTTCCTCCAATTCTGGGAGAGATGGGACGATGAGATTTTTCGGCGAGGCTGTTGTTTGAGCTTGGAATTATTAATTACTCTTTGAGATAAGCTTAGGAGATAGATTTTGGAGATGGATATTTGATAGAATTACGGAGCAGTGTTTGAACGAGATTTCCTTGGAGTTGAATAGAGTGGAGATTTTTAAAATTTAACGAGTAGGTGATCTTTTCTAGCATTCCTTCGATTGTGGATCGAAACAAATCTTCGAGAACAATTAGATCGAATTAGTTCTCGCTCACAATTGTTCTAAAAGTTTTGCAAAGAATGAAGTATGAATGTTATATGAATATTTAACGATTTTAACGTCACGATTTATTTTATTCATCGTTCGATAAAACTCTGATTTCGTCGAATTAAAGTTATCTCATTGGCTCGTATCAAAACTCGTGTCCATCCATTGTTCTCGTTTTGAAAATGGATGACACGTTGTAAAAAGAGGAGGAAGAGAGAAATGATAAATTCTTATTTCTTTCTTTCTTTTTTTTTTTCAGGGATATGAAATTTTCATTCCGGGTTTCCATCCTCGTATAATTTCTTCGTTTCGTGCGGTTTACGATGCAACCGAGTTTACTGGTGCAACAGAGAGTTAACGGAGAGCATTACAGAGACACGCACACGCTACACTTAGCACACATGGACACAATGCTTGAAAAGAGAAGTTTCAATGAGCTTACTCGTCTCGCCCAAACTCACCGCCGGGTTTTGTTCCTATTTCGTTTGGTCCGCTTTTCGGCCTCGGCCTAGAGGGAAACATTTAGCAAAATTCTATTGAGCGCAGAAAGACTTGGTCGTATACCAAATTATCCTTTGTCCTAATTTTTCAATCTTAAATTCAAGGAACGAAGTTTTCTCTTCCATTCGATATCTTTTTAAAAATCGATATGCATGCAAAAAGTCAGAATTATCGCATTTCGAAGCGAAAGTAAGATAATTATTTTTATGATTAGGATCAGAAGAATTTTTCTCGAAATATCGATGCGAAAAATTTGTGAATTATTTTCCGAAATCCTTAATCAGATGATTTTGAAAATTGATCATAATCGAGATCAAATTTCGAGACGAATTTTGAAAGTTTTACAAGGGTTAGATAGATATAAATTGAATTAAATTAGGATCCATTGAATGAAATAGGTTAGGCGAATATTTTCCAGCGTACACTCAGGAACCACGTGCTCAGCGACACACCCACGATGTTCAAAATCAATGGAAAGATGGGAGGGTTGCAATGTCGAGACCCTTCCTCCGTACAGATCCTCCAACCTCTTTCAACCAGTGAAATATAATATAAAATCGCATGCACACCATTTTCCCAGAAATAAATATTTCACGAATCGAACAATAGAATATCCTTAAATAAATTGGAATAATTGAATATCCAAAGATAGGAATTATCAAATAATTGTTTCCACAAAATAGTAACGAAAAACTTTCGAAACTTTTTCAAATTACATCATTCTAAAAAGAAGAAGAAGAAGAAGAAAAAAGAAATCTTCATACCCTTCCTGTAAATACACACGGCCATAAATCTTCTCCACCTTCTCAATCTTGTTTCTACGTAGACACGCGAAGGTAGGGAGGGATAAGGGAGGCGAGGCGAGCGAGAAAAATCACTAGATCACATCCCGGCGATAGGGGAAAAGAACCATGACCCGCGTAACGTACACCGTGTGTCATGGTTATAAACACCGTGGGACAGGGAACAAGGCGAAGGTGGTAAGGTTACGTCAACGATTTCGTTGCAATATTGAACCTACGCACGCCAACTATTAGCATCACGGAAGAGAAACTAACGCGGGAAAAGTTAAAGGTTAACAGTTCTTCTCACGACCTGGTGTAACCTAGAGTTCATTTCGATTTGTTTCTTACTCAATTTGTCGAATTCTTGCCTCCCATAGTGAGATGTTTTGTGAATATACATATATATATGTATCTGCTAAGTAATTTCCTTTTGTTATCTGGTTTGAACATTTCAGGCGAAAATATACTTGATTTCAAATTCGAGATGTGTCGAAAATTCAAAATTAAATGTATTTACAGAGAAGAGAGACGAGTAAATTCTTTAGAAATGTTAGCGAAATATGTATTAACTTAAATCATCGATGAAATAGGGGGACAAGTGGAAGTGTTATCGAATCGAACAATTTAACTCGAGTTACTTCCATTACGTTAAACCTTAGCCCGATCGAATCTACATTTTTCAGCTTCATCGTCCCGGAGGCGGGGAGCAGACACTCGAACGAAGCTTTTAACCTCGAGAAACATCTTGGAAAAGCTCGTGAAAGCGGTCGTGATGTCCCTGAAACTTCACCTGAAGAGGGAGACCCATTTCAAGCTGCACAGTGTAATACGACGAGCACGAGCAATCGTGTAATGGGATCTGGTAAAGATGAACTTTTGAATTGGTGGAAGAAAATCGATGCCTTTTTTCCCGTCTCGTGATGAAAACCGATCAGAGAGGAGATCGGGTTTCGTGTGTCAACGAGAATTTAAAGAATTGAAAAATTCTTTGACACACGGTGTAAAGAAATCTTAGAAAACTTTGTTGTCTCTGGACAATACGTCAAAGAAGAGATTGCATCGAGTTATCGTTAGAGAAAGTAGAGAAAATAGAAATGATCGAATTAAATTCGACAAATTTGAAAATTTCTCATGTTTATGTTTTTATCTAGAAATTTTTTTAGAAATAAATTGTGATTTAATTAGATTATAATTATAATCCTAATATAATGCTATTATCATAATTTTTCAAATCAATTATTAAAAAGGAGTGTTTGAAATTTTGCTAAAAAATAATATCCATTATTATCTTATAAAGTTCAGGAAAGCTTCCATTTCAGTTAATATTATATACTATCACTTTATGACTAATAAAAAACATATTACGATTAAAACGATAAAAATTTTGCTAGAAATGAACTAAGATGGAACTACTTTACCACTAAAGGAGGAAGAAAGACTCGTATGGATCTGGTTATTGATTTATTGTAAGAATTTCGGTGCTCACCTCTATAGTCCCGAATGAGAATTCTGTTTAGGTGAAATTTTGGTTGGTAAAACAGATTCCACGATTCTGCATTACCAACATGAGATAGCGTATTATCGACGTGGCACGTTGTTAGCGCAAAAACTCGTCTATCGCATTAGTTCAAAAGTTGCTCGATATTGGCGCTATGAGAAAATTACTATGAATTTGCTTCATAAATAATTTTCCAAGAATTATTGATTTCGTTATAATAATTTCATTCGAAATATCGTGCTTTAAAAAAAAAATTTATAGAATTAATTTTCCAGATGCATCAAATTCAAATATAAAAGATTTTTTAAACAAAATATAAAACTTATCGATATTGTATAGCCTAAAGAAACAATAATAGGAATAATTGGGACATATCTAACGTTACCAGGAAGAATCATATGTCACACACTGATATATACACTCTGCCTCATGGCATGTGACCTCCTTTGTAGTCTATGAATCATCGATATAGATACAAAATGCCACGAAAGTCTGTGAAATAGCGATTCAACCTTTTGAAATTGTATCTATACAGTTTCGTGTTTGCGCTTGAATATCGTGCAAAAAGGAAGCAGAAATTCATTTGGGATATCAATAATATTTCTAATCAATGGTTGTATCTCGTTTCAAGTGTGGCCAATCACGCTTGAACAAATCTTGTAAATCGAGTTATTGGCGAAACAAGTTAGTTACATTTCCTGTTACAATGTGTACGTTTCGAGATATATTTACGCGACTAAATTGCCACGATCGTGTAATTTAAACGGAAACGAGGTGGAAATTTGTCCAACCGAATGGAAACCGATGTATTTGAGCGTGAAAGATTACAAGAACCGTGATGTCTGATGGCTGTAATTAAATTTTATTAGTGGCTTTATGATATTTCGAGCGGTTATATAAAAGGTGATAATGGTAATTGTATCACAAGATTGTTTTACAAGATTAATGAAAATACATTTATACGTTTCAATGTATCGTATATCTTATTTCGTGTTCTATTATATTATAATATTGTTGTGATATCGGAAGGTCGTTGAAAAATATTGAATTACGGATTTTATTTTATCTGAAGATTATGATACGATTTTCAGATGAAAAATATATTAAAATATATCATACGTTTGCAATTTCTCTAAATATTTTTTTCAATTAATTTACCTTAACTTAAGGTAAACTTCAATAAATTATAAAGTTCGAAAATTTTTGTATTTCTGAATTTTGATAGAAAATGCCCTATCCATATGACATTGATTGATATTGAATGATGAACATTGTGATCGTGTCAAAATATATTCTCAAACTTCGAATTAAGCACAAACAATTGGAACACGTCGTTTATCAGATACAAAGCCAGAAACGTTAGCAAATGTAATTTTGGAAATAATTACAATTCGAGTCGATCAACCAAGCACTGTAATCCTATTACGTAAATAGATTTACCAAATTCGATAATTTTCACATGTAATTTTCATGTTTAAAATTTTCTAAATTTTCAATTCTATATATTCAAATATTTTTTATATTATCTAATTTCCAAGTGATCGATACATTCTTTAAAATTTAATCAATTTAAAAAAAAAAATTATATTTAACATTTATCTTCACTGACAACAACACAATAACAATTTTCTTCGTCAAAAATTTCATCCCTACTTTACACAATTGCACATATCACAAGTTAATTGCATCTTTCTTTCATATTTTGCTCTTAAAAAAGATGGATTATTGATCGATCATCTTAAAAAATTACACACATAAATCAACGTTTGTAAATATGTCCATTCGAACGTATCATCATTATCATCATCATCTTTTCAACATGAAAACATCGCATCGAATTATATCCGACGGAGGATACAAAACGTTTATAAATTCATCATTTATGGGAAAAGAAAGCGTATCTAAGTCTCGATGCAAATAAGAAAGTCGAGGAGTCCACTCCACGTGATCGCGTGGATTAAGTGGGTCAGAGCGATAAGCATAAGTAGATTCTTGAGGAAGTATTATTAGGACAGTACGTATGAAACGTCGTCATTTTCTCTCGAATGGAGGTACATTTGTACTTCCCTTGAAATATGATTATGCGCTTGAAAATTAGAGTAGCGTTATTAAAACCACTTTGTTTGAAAAAGTGAGATACACATTTCCAGATGTGTTGTTGCAATAATAATCAGAATAAAATTAAAGAATCAAGTATCATAATATTTGTATCTATAAATACATTATATAGAGAAAATTGAATTACATTGTTATTACGAATATATAATTATATATAAATAAAAAACATTGAAATCATTCCTTTCATTTCGTTTCCATTTATAACGTTTCAAGTTAAGAAAATTATTCTCCTATCTATGCACGATATCTTTTCCTAATTTCCATTGTTCATCTATCGATCGTAGCTCTAGTGATGCATGGATCCCAAGGAATGATAAATCAAATAATCAATAAATAATGAGAATTGTCTTCATATATATATATAGGAATAAAAAAAATTTGTTATCACAAACTTTATCGTAATATTTTTACATGCTTATCTGGCTCATTAAATCTCACGTATGGAATTCTCATGCTGTATGATACGAAGAATCAATCTCCCTTTCGATCTAAATTTATCACCGAACGAATATATATCATTTTGCAATTTGAACGAGGTTGGTATGTTATCAGAAAGATTGAACGTTGGGTATCGTGTATCGAATCCTCGAACAATCGATCCGCGACGCGCACTGTTTGCTCCTGGGCCGAGATACCCGCGGAATTAATTTGCAACGGTAATCGCATTATAACAGGCCACCACACGATCGTTAATTATCCCATCTTGATGCAAATTCGATTTCGAGATAAATGGTATCCAGTTCAACTATTTCGCATTTAGAATTTTTAATTTTTATTTTATATAAATATTCACGAAAACTTTCTCATCTATATCGAGTATAAAAAAAAATTCCCCTCTCCTGTTTTTTTTTTTTTTACTTTGGCACTAAATATCGTATCGTTCGATGGTAACGATTTATTGCTCGATGGACAATTCGTTAATTTTGATTCTATCACGATTAACATTACAATTACTCGGCTGGCCAAAAAGGGAGACCAAATACTGGAGCCAATAATTGGAACAAAATTGTCGTGATGATGATTTTGAATTTCAACACTGTTGAAAAGTTACGATCTTATTTATCCTATAAAAGTATAAAATTCAATTAGAACTTTTTAACGTCGTTTAAAAGCATAAAAATCCACCGCTGAATAACTTTTTAATCGTGTCGATACCACGTTCCGTTTCCGAGATATCGTCGCTTAAAGAGGGCCGTAATTTTTAATGCTTAAATTACATCTCTCTTTCTCTCTCTCTCTTTCTCTCTCCCTTTCTCTTTCTCTTTCTATTCGCGCCGACTCACTGACCTACCTCACTCTAGTCACGCACACGTGGTGGTCAGCGACAGTCGTTGAATCAGCGGCTTTTTACCATTTGCTTCCAGCAATGTACGTTTCCAGGAAAAAGTAGGTTAAACGCCGATACAAGTCCAGCCATCGCGAATACGCGAAACACATTGTTAGGAAATTTGAAAACCATTTTTTTTTTTATTTCGAACGTGAATTGAGATATTAGCAACAAAGTGTTTTTTTACAAGACTAAGCTTTTTCTTCTATATAATTTTTAAAGAAGTAGATATATTGGATTAATGTTTGCTGTCAACAGATATCAGTCAGTGATCCGTAATTTAACATTGTAGAAATTTAACACCAAATTTTTATCCTGAAACTGAATTGAGATATCGTACTTTTTTACATAAATTAAAAAATCTTTTCTTTTTTTCAATTTTTATAATTTTTTAAGAAATATTCGTGGTGTTTGTTTTGTTTAATCGATATAGTTAATTATTTTACATATATATATTATAAGAATTCAATTTTTATCTTGAAAATGGATTTTATTATTATCAGCAACAAAGCAATTTCTTCTCTGCTTAACCCTTTTAGAGAAATATTCGCCATATTTGTTTTGTGGTTTAATATTATTATTTGACTTGCCATGGTATTGTACTAGTTTGAGAGACCCATAGTTAAGATGAGTTTTGAACCATTAAACTAACAATATATTATGATTAGGTTTCCCACAAGCCGTCATCTCCTATTAAATTAATAAGCTTAAACAACAAGGATTATTGTTAATTGTTGTTACTATTGTTAATATTAAATACTAATCTTGTGATTATTAATTTCCAAGGACCTATATAATACTATACATTAAATGAATTTGGAACTATCAACAACAATTACATAAATGTTTGTTATTCTCAAAGCGGTCACCCATCCAACTATTGACCATGAACAATGTAACTTGACTTTGATAACATATGAAAAACAGTGTTGTTTCTATGTCACAAAGATCGTTGACTTTAGTGGAAGTTATAAGAAATTATATATACTGAAAAATTATATATGAATGATATTGTATATTTAAGAAAAAGTCGTTTAGCAAAATGTTCTTTGAATTGTTTGTAAAATTTGAAAAATTTCATTTTTTAAAAATTGAGTTAAAATTAAGCGATATGAATATATGTATTTCAATAATAGATATTTTTCAAGGAAAATTTTGAATTTCTTTAACATATAATATTGCAATTAATACATATTAATCTATTGATTTTGAATTTGCTTTCAATTACTTATATATATATATCAATAAAATAATGGATGTATGATTTTAATGATGTATATATATATATTCTTTAATCAATGCAATTTAACTATAAATCTGTATGTTTTAAGATTAATAGTGCAATAAGAGTAATCAATAATTTTGTCAAGAACCAATTGTAAATAATTTATGAAAATAATGTTTCACATTATAATTATTAATGTTTCATAAAATAATTCTTGGAAATTGATGAATAATTAATTATTGTGGTCTGTTTTTCGTCACATTACGAACCAAACTCATTTAACAATAATTAAATCCATTAATTTTTAAACGGACAACGATTACTATTACGGAATGAGAAGATTTCGTTTTATATTTCGTTAAATAAAATATTATCGTTTCCTATTTCGTATTCAAATTCGATATAATTAGCTTTGTAACAAAAGAAATTAAAATAAACACGTTGCTTTGAAAAGTAATGTGTAATTTCGTCGCGTAAAAATTTTCTTCCGTCGCAAGAAAGAGCGCTCTCTCTCTCTCTCTTTTTCTCTCTTTTTTTCTCGATAAAATTTGTTAAAAAATATTTCACAATCAAGGATATTTTTCATTTGTTTTCATCCAACGTTATATCTAAAGTCGCTTACACAACACCGCTTAATATTTCAACCGACGAAAAAATATTTACCGAGTGAAAGCTGTTGCAAAAAAAAAAAGGTTAAAAACTAGTTTTGTATTAACAAAGGATTTATATTCTCAATAATTCTGAATTCTTCCACGAATTCATCGTGGCTCGAGGAACCACATTGCGCTACGAAATATATTTTTCCTCAAAAAAAAAAAAAAAAAAAAAAGAAAAAAACTATGTAAATACAATTATTTACATACCTTCAGCTATTTTTCATGAGTTTTCAAGCTTTTATATTTGCTTTTATATTTGCAATAAAAATATACTTTAATTTTTGTTTTTTTTTAATTACATTTCAAACAATTTTTTTATCGAAGTTCGAAAATTGTAAAATTAAAAAAAATTAAATTGAAAATGTAATAAAAGTGTGTATAAATATTTATGAAACGTACATATTTCTTTTTAGAATTGTTTCCTCCCGTTTACCATTTCAATCTGCTATGATTAAACGAGCGTGATCGTTCGAAACGGAAATTGCGCCAATGAAACGGAGATTCGGATCGAACGTCAATCGAATCAAATCAATCATTAACATATCCAATCTTCAAACTGTTTAACTTTGAAAACACCTGATCACTGTTAATATATCGAAACAAATACAGATTCAATCTGGTTGCGAGGATTTCGCTTTTCGGCGAATCCTCTTCTAAATCTAATTCTATCTAAATTAAACGAAGAAGAATTTATGAAGAATTCACGTTGCATAAATTTGTTACAAACATATATAAAAATAAAATAAAATAAAATAAAATATACGCGATATCCTATTCTTACGTATAAAGTTGAAGAAAAATAAATTTTCGCGATTTAATATTCGCGATATAAAATTTCTTCAGGTTTAATTACGTCATGGAATAAATTAAATGTAAACGTTTTGCCTTGTTTGTCCGTGAAACGAAACTCTAAGATAAGGGTTTACAGCTTAAAAGCTGACCCTTTGAAACGATGATAAGAAGGAGGGAGGGGTCAGGTGCGCGAACTTTCCTTCCTGATGAACCGTTACCGCAAAGTTAATTAATGACAGTGCGGATTAAAGCTTGAAAATTTTATTTACGAATTGAATTTCATCCTCCTAGATAGATACATGACTCGAGTTACGTTCGTTTTTTCATCTAAATATAATAAATCGAGGATACTAGAGAACATCAGATACGATATCCTATCCTAATTGGGCCGTGAATAGTTTCAAACATAATCAATATTTTAAAACAATCCAAAAATAGTTAAAAGAACGATTACAAAAATTTTAAAAATTCGAATTCGAACATTATATACATGTTCGAATTCAAATATTATCCATTTTCGATATTTTCCAATTCTTGCCACGCTCGATCATTTAAACCGAAGAAACCGAGAGATTATCGTGAAATTAAAGGGGAGCCACGCGTAATCCCAAAGCGCAAAGAGCAAACCGACGTATCCGAGCCCTAAATACCGTGGCCATTTGCCACGTGTTGTCCGGCTACTCACTCGGAGAAGAACACGTCGGATTCGCTTCTGGGCAACACCAACCTCGGCAAGACGATGGCCTTCTTACGCCTGGTCTTTAACGTCTGTGAGAACTGGAACTCGGTGGTCTGGAGCGGCGAGTGAGGACTGAGTATAGTGATCTTTCTGTCACTGCCGCCTGGGCTGGTCAACGAAAACACGTTTGAGGGCGGTGGAAGGCTCAGATTCTGAGGTATCTTCCTCTCTAGCCCCGTGTTAGCGAAAAGGCCCCGTCTAACTTCGGCGTTCAGGCTCTCCTCCCTGTGAAGATTGTCGCTGCTTTTCGACTCAACGGTCACTATCCTCCTCACGTCTCTGGTGGACGAGGTCAAGAAGCTTCTGTAGTGAGATTTCGAGGCGGCCACGTGAGACTCTGACAACGATTCCAATGATTTAGAGTCGTCCACGTAGCGTTCGTCCGCGCTCAGAAAATTCCTCGACGTTCTCAGACTTTCCATCGATTTCGCCGTTATCTGGCTGCTGGTGCTCTGGCTACCTCTCGCGGTCAACAGATGCTGTTGCTGTTGAGGCTGTTGCTTCTCAAGTTTCGACAGGCTCTTCACCTCGGGCTCGTAATCCTCCTGACTGGACGAGGATTGAGGGCTTCGAGGATGGAAGAAACCTAGCCTGATTCCAGGAAACCTGACCGGCCTGCCATCCTCCTCGCACACTTTCAGGCTAGTCTTCGTCACGGTGTGTTGGCGGCTGCTTGCGGTGACCAGCGTCTCACCTTCTTCAGCAACGTCCAAGGAACGACGATCCCCGCCACAGATTTTGTTCCCTTTCTCGTCTGTGACCAACGGCTCGGACGTTTCCTCGTCCTTTGGTATGTTCTCCACTTCGTTCTCGGACGCGCACTCCATGGTGTCCGAGCTTTCCGTGGAATTTCGTTGCCTTGACTCGAGTTTCGAGCTCATGGACACGAGTTTCGAGGATGAAACTAGCAATTTAGTTTTCGTCTCTTTGCGAGAGAGCTTGTTCACCAGGGTCACGGATTCCCGCTTCTCTTCCGTGTCGTCGTCGTCCATTTTGTGGAAATTTCTAGTTGCTCGGTCGGTTATGTAGAGGTGAGATATTTATCGGGGAAGGGATCGACAAAGGGAAAGGGGATTGACGAGGTGGAGGGTTTTAAGTAGGGAGGACTGATTGGGTGGCTGCTGATCGCAATGCTGGCAATTTCAGTGGCCCGGGTCAGGGATGATGATGGAATCTCGATCCTTGCTGGATCTCCCGGCTCATCGCAGTGAGAGGTGCCTCTGCCAGGTTGGTGACGCGTGTCAAACGTGTTTCGGATTTGTTACGGTGCCTCGTTGACTTGAGGGCTGAAAGAGCGAAATGTCTGTGTCTTTGCGATGCTTTCTTTGACTTTTTCTTTAGAGTCTTCCCGGTCTTTCTTTTGGAGTACCTTTTTTCAGTTACTAATACTTTTCTTATGAACTTTTAAAACGACAGTTTCAATTTTGGTCGATATTAAAATTTATACTATATTATTTTATTGAACAGTTTTTTTTCAAATTTACCATCATCATGGAAGTTAATATATATGAGCGGGTCTGAAATAATTTTAATCGTGTACCAGGCTTATCCAGTTTCTCCATCGATCAGATAACCTGACAGATTAACCCAGAAACATTTGGAATCTCAAGGATTAGCATGCATTCGCGTGAGTCTCTAATCAGGAATACCGAATCATTGTCGATGAATCTGTTCCAACTCTGATTTAGGATTAATCATTGGATTTAATCGAAGTTTCTAAAAAAGCATTCGAGTTTTAAATGTTTTGCAAAATAAAATTCTATCAATAAACGAGATCCAAGTGATCGAAATCCATCGAAATTAAATCGAAGTCGTTGTATAATAGAACAGCTGCGTTCAATTTTTTCGAAGATTTTTTGTCGTATAAAAATAATAATTGCACAGTGAAATTGTCGTGATGATCGAAATTGACATGTCAATCATAACTTATCGAGAGAAACGTGATAAGGTTTGTTCACGTTCAACCACACTTGTAATCAATTTTTCACGAAACGTCCTTCTGTGTTCCCAGCTGGCCTGGCTTCGTTCCAGTTCCATGCAGTTAGGGAAAATCTGTGGATGGCTATATCTTCGAAAGATCGATTCGTTTAGCGTCACAGGTTGATCCAATCGTTGTCAGTATCGATCCTAGCGCGCGCGTTAACGCGATTGCTATAATTTTACGTCGACGCCAGATCGACGATATTCTCTTTGATCGTTCGAAGGAATGTCAACATAACTGTTACGAAAAATCCATTTTAGGGATTCAAACAAAATTCATGAAACGAGCCATCAATTTTTCGAAAAAGAAATTCTTTTTTTCCCAAAAGTAGAAAATGTTGATAAATTCGATATCACTTTGATTTTCAATTTTCTAAAAACGTGTTATAAATGATGAATTCTCTGAAGTATCTTCGAATTATTTTCAAATTGTGGATTATCGAATGTACTCTGGCCATGAAATCACGATGTTTCGATTAAAATGATCTATTGTTAAAAGAGCTATCGATGCGGAAAAAACTGATTCAAATTTTCAAAATCACTCGATACTTCAATTACTAACGAGCTGAATACATATCTATTAATCGATATATTCGACGTATTACATTTCTTAATTCGATATGATTAAAAATACAAATTTAATTTAATTTGATGACCATTCAACCCTCTATTCAAAGACCTAAAAAGGAAAATACTATTCATTTAGACATGGAACGATAATTATTGTTGTAAAGATGGAAAAACAAATCTCGATTAAGATTTCAAAGAAAAAAAAGAAATTAATTCGAAAAACAAGTAAATAGAAAATTAAATTAAAAATATTCTGCAATTTTTCCCTTAAATAACCAATTAATCTAGAAAATATATAAATCTTATATTCAAAATTTCCAATAATTTCGAATGTCCCGGGATTAATTCCACGAATTCATTTTTTTAATCCCGAATGAAATTAAATCATCGAAATGCCGTTCGTCGTCGATCATTAATTGGTAAATTGTTCGGATCAAATTAGCCATGCGCGATTAATTCGCATAGCTGGCTTTGCAAATAGGGTAGAAACGCGTCCCATCCGTAAATGCGCCGCGACACAAACAATGGAGACAATAGAGAGACATCGGCTCTAACGCCTCCCGCTTTGAGCGCCAGATGGCGTTTAATTTCGATGATGGCCACCAGGGAGGTGCAATCTGATATTATGAGCTATTTCGTGCAAAGAGAGAGAACAAAAGATAAGGGAGAGTCTTTATTGCTCTTCTCATTTCTACGTTACACTGGAAAAATTCTAATTCTTCTTCTTCTTCTCAAAATAATTACATCTGGTTATCGATGCTTTGAAACTCCTTCGAGAGGAAAAAAAGGAAATATTTTAATTTTCCAATTAAATGATAATTCGATGCTGAAGATTGAAAGTCGAGAGCAATACGACGAATATATTTCCCCCGTGGAGTTTACGCTCCAGGAAATCACCTCCTGGAGAAGTGGTTCTAAATTCGTTTCCAACCATCCAAGCATCTCGAGAATCAAGTAAGTATTAATAGATGCTGTGATGAGGTGAAGATCAATCCCAAGTTCGTGAACTCGAGTGAATTCGTGGATACATGTTTGGTTGAATAAACGGTTGGTATATTTCGTGAAAAATTAACATAAAAGATGCAGAGGAGAAGAGAATTGCAAATATTGAATTGCAAATATTGATTCGACAAGATGAATGGTAATATGATTCTTGTTCCAAGTATTTGTTTATGCTTGAATCTCAATAATTCGCGACGATGATGCGTCGTAACATCGGGGAATAGATTTTAAAATTCATCGATTAAGATTAAATCTTAATTATTTCCTCGGAAAAGAACTGACTCGAATTGATTTCAAAAGGAAACGTACTCGAGTTTAACTCGATATTCCCCTTGTGTCCTCCCAGTATTACGCGCGAGAAAATATAATAATTAATGGAGGGCCTTGGATGATCGTTCTTCCGGATAAAAGCAACGACACCGATGCTGCTTTCTCAGAAAGATTGAATATTTAATATCCTCCATAAGGGAATTGCGTAATTCTTTTTTTAATAAGGTTTAAGTTTAAGTCGGGTGAATCATCTTGGAAAAGGGTGAATATTTACCGTACTCTATAGAGGAATTATAATAATTCTTTTTCCTCTTCCTTTTTCTTCACGTACGACGTAATTCGAGCAAATGGAATAAGGTAGTTGTAATTAGAATAAAAATTGTAATAGGAAGAATGAGAATAAATAGAGTATCTTTCCAGGATTATTACCGTTGGAAAAGAAATTTTGCATGTGGATTACGCAGTTGCACGACTGCTTTTCAAAAGTAAAATAAATATATATATAATAATTCTTCTATAATTCTGTGCAAAGACAATGTTGAAAAATAATCTTGAGTGCTTTATATTATTGGAAAGATATTTCTGTACCTTTCATATGATAATTCCATTTTTCATGAATGGACCGAATGAAAGTGTTATTTTTTCTCATGCACGTCATTCTGTTACGTTTTTTCACATCTTCTGTGAATCCTTTTCACGAATCCTTAGAAGAGTTTATATTTAAATATAAAAGTTCCAATTAAAAAGATTGAAAAAGAAAATTATAAAATTACTAAAAATTAAAAAATAAAAAGTCCTCAAAAGGCGTTAAATTTTTAGGCAAAAATTAAAATTTTAGTGGAACGAGATTTTTTAAACAAAAATAGAATCTTCAAGGTCCAAAAAATCGAAATCCACTAATCAAATTCACAAAAATTGGAAAATTTCCCATAATTCGAGAATGATCAAAGGGATGAACCATCGGGAAGAATTAATTACGTGCGAAGTATGAAATGAAAATAGTATTAATAGTATCGAAAAATAATATCGAGAAAATGGTCGAATTTATTCGTGCCAAAATAACGTGCCAGAATTCTAAGGGGAATTCTTTTCTTTCATCGTTAGAGACCTCTACAAGTCTACGTTTAACCAATTTAACGCTTTAAAGGAGCGAGATACCGCCCACCCACGTCGTTTCGCATGATTTATTGTCGTCAATTTGTCGTTTAGTTACACGAAATATTTCACGCTTCTTTGTTTGTATAATATAATTCTCTCAGTGACTTGACACGCCCATGAAAGATTTTATATCACCGAAAGTGTGAATATTTCCAAGCTTATTCGCTTAATTCGTGGAAAGGAAATTTTTTTTGAAAATTAATCCAAGTCCAAAATAAAAGTTATGAAACAAAATTAAGAATTATACATCGAGAAATATAATTCTTCAATGAAGCTTTTATTGGCAATTGTTCGTTGAAAAATTATTATCAAAAAAAACCTATTTTAAAAAAAATTTTATTTGACACTAATTAACTTAACTTCTTAACGCTAATTTTTAAGTTCGATTTCATTTCATTTCAAATCAAAATTGATATAAAAATCCACTTGACCTAACCTATATCGTTTCGAAGAATAAATTTTCACGAACCAAATAAAATATAAAACCATCGGAATCAGAGGCAGAATCCATCTTCTCGATTAGATAATCGCCATTAAAAAAAGAAAGAAAAAAAAAGAAAAAACAACTAAAATTCAAAAACGAAGCATACGAAAATAAATGACGGATAGACTCTGCCCACGCGGAGAAACGAGAAGCTAAAAAAAAAAAAAAAAGAAAAGGAAAAGAAAATAGAAGGAACACGAGCTCGCATAGGATGAGAAGAGGTCAATCGAAAGGTCCACCCGTAGCCAGCTGACTCGAAATCCTATCAGAAAATTAGATCACGCTGCGTGCATCCTAGCATTTGAACCGTGTTCATCGAAAGTGTTCCAGTTTCTCTGCCCTTTATCGTTAAAGGCGTGTTTCCACGCGATGCCCCCCTCGCGATGATTCAAGGGAGGAGGAGGGAGGGATAGGTTTCATAGGCCGGGTCGGGGACTCCGGGCCAGATTCTACCCGAGAGAGTTCTAGGTCAGATCTAGACTTGGTCGGCCGGAATAGCCGTGATAATACGTTATACCGCAGCCAGCTGCATGCATCGATCCGGAACAGACGAGATCCGCTTTGCGCGAGCCACTCGATCATTGCCGTGCAACAATTCACGGTTCAACGTGCACACATTGCCTCTCCCAGACACGTGGAAATTGAATCGTAGGCTATTCGATAAGAATGAGTTTTGTTGGGAAACCAAATTTCCTCGATAATTGATTTTATAGGTTAGATTAGGTTAGATTAGATTAGATTACGTTAGGTTAGGTTAGATTAGGTTAGGTTAGGTTAGGTTAGATTAGATTAGGTTAGGTTAGGTAAGGTTTGGTTAGGTTAGGTTGGTTCTTGATTTTTTTGTCTAGATTTAAGGAGAAGGAAATTTTTGTATATTTAGAACTATGCATTCAATGATAATTTCATTTTGAAGGGGACATAGAAATTCAGGAATAATTAATTTTCTTCGATATTTATATATCTCAAATTCGTGACGGGAACAAACGAATTCAATTTTCGATTGATGTAATCTAATTATTAAAACGAAATATTAATAATTAAAATTAATTATTTTTAATATTGAGAAATAATTTTAACTATATTTCTTGAGATAAAAAAAAGCAAAAATAATTCTAGAACCAAAAAAGAAAAAATAAAATATCGAATTTCTATCTATCTATTAATTCGTGGTCAAAGGATAAATTTAAATTTTTCTTGTCAAAGGATATTCGATAGTGCACGAAGGAAAGGCGAGCATTTAAAATTTTGTTAGTTTGTTCGAAATTTTTTTGAAACGATACGAATTATGAAAAACATTCCGAAAATTATATCGACGATATTTACTTAATTTGTTATTCATTATGTGCATTTTAATTTCGTCCCAAGCATACTAATCACTCGCTCTTCTGCGTTTTTCAGCAATTAAACATTTTTTATTTTGGCAATATAAAATCGTGAATTATATATAATTTTTTTGTAAATTTTTCTTTGTTAAACGTTGTAATTAAAATCCTTTAAAAATAAAAATAAATTGTACAAAATAAATCCTTCGTACAATTTTTCAAAGCTTGTTTAATTATTTAAAATTCGTTTCACTTTATATTCGTCACGAATTATTGTTAAATGAAATATTCAAAATTTTTTTATTAATAAACATTGAACAAGTCAAGTATAAATACGTATTATGAAATTTGTATTTCAAACGATTTCATGAATTTTCATCGCGATCAACTTCGGCACAAATTTTTTATTAATCGTGTTACGTCCACAAATTTTCATTTATCGATCGTGAATAATTTCCTCTTCACGAGAGAACAATCGAAGAAATTTTGCTCACGCTCTTTGACAATGAATTATACGTAATAGCAGATATTTTTAAATTTCACAAAATTTCTGAGAAAATTCTGGAAAAATCGAAAATTCCTTCATAATTTATTTTAAGAGAGAAAAAAATACTAATTCTGTGAAAATTGAAACACGTTATTCAATTTCTTTTGCAATATTCATCACGATAACGTTGAAGTTATAAAACAAATAAATCCTTTCGCTCAAAGGAAAATAATAATGAGATTGAACAATTTTTTAAAATTATTTTTCTGTTCTCGACTAAATTGAAAATTCATAAATTTCAGAAAAAAACATTTTGAAATTTATAAGTGTTTGAATTTTTTATTTGATTTTTTTTTTTTTTATTTTTACGCGTTATAGAAGAAGAATGAGAAATATAGGAAATGAATTTTTTTCGAGACTGTTAAGAAACAATAATTATTTTAATTATAACAAAATCCTATTCTTTACGTAACATAGAAGAAAAATTTTCCAATTTGCGTGGAAAAGAATTTTAATAAATCCGAAGAAAATTAATTTAGTTAATAAAAGATTCGATAGTTTTCCAATTTTTCGAGAGGAAAACACAATTTTTAACAATCAATATATCTACGTAACACGAGTATGAATACGAGATAATTCATTTTATAATTCGGAAGGTGTATCTAATCCATTATTAAAACTATCCACGATGTCATGATTTTATGATTCGATAATTGACAAAATATTGAATTATTTCGGAAATTCACTGTTCATGGAAGAGTCAATCAAACAGCAGAACAGTCTCGAGTTTAGCTGCTAGTTAATTGAAACTTTTCATGTTATTAAAGTTTAAATTGCCATCGAAGCTGCAGCAACTTTGATTTCGTCTAACTTCATCTCTTAAGTAATTATCGTTCTTGTAAATAGGATATTTAATGATTTTCCTCCTCTGATAAATTATTAAATTATCGGTATTCGCTGTAAATTATTTGCAATCTGTCATACCATGCTACGTCATACCATTAATATTCATTTATTAATCAAGATATTCATAAAAAAAAAAAAGAAAAAGAAAGAAAGAAAAAAAAATTTGAAAGATAATAACATTCCGAAGAAATGAAAAATGAATAGAATTTTTATTACCTTATAATAAAGTTTCTTCCCTTCGTTCCCTTGATGATAATATTTTTTTAATTGACAGCGGTAAGTAAGGTTAATTAACAAAGGGGATAAAATCAAGAAGAAGATTCTTTTTAATCCAATATTCTTTTCTTTTTTTTTCCCTCCTTTTTTTAATTTTATATCTCATAATAACTCTTAATGTAACGAAATTAAATTCAAACCAATTCATTTCAATTAATTATCTTAATCTTCTTATTCGATAATTAATCAAAAACACGATCATTAATTTATTTTATTGAATTACGAAAAAAAACTATTAAAATTTATCCATTTATACGAATAAAAAACGAGAAAAACAAATTTGAAGAATCAACGTTTTTCCCTGATAAAAATAATTTCTATTATTCGTAAAATACGTTTAAAAGAGATCCAAAAGAGAACACGGTTTAAGGAAAAAAAAAAAAAAATATAAAAGACTCACAACAATGGTCAAGAAAAGAAAATAGCATCACGGGGAGCAGCCTCGGGGAATTACAAGGATTATCATCTCGGTCCAATATTGTTCACCACGTCACGTGTCATTGACCGTCACTAGAAACGACACTACAGCCTCGAAGCACACTCTTAAATCGTCGCGACCCGACTGAATGTTAAGCGACGAGGATAGTCGGTTTCGCGAGAGTTGAAAGGAGAGGGGAGAGTCTCGCCATAAGTTGTGCTGTTTACCCACATTATGGGGACAAGATAACATTGTCGTTCGAAATTTTGTGTTATGCAATATGTTCTACGTTATTCTATGTTATTTGCGATATTATATTGTATATGGAGAATTACAGCAAGATAATATTGTTGTTCGATATTTTATATTGCATTCTACGTTGCTTTTTTTTTTTAGTATTCGATCACGACGTGTATTCTATATTTTTATATTATTCTCTCGATAGAATTTTAAATTTTAAAAATTTTAATTTTAAAAATATGTAATATACATGTTTTAATTTTGATTTATATTCTTGCGAGTGATCGATGACGAATATCTAAAATCTACAACAAATGTGTCATACATGTGTTATGTATCTTGCTGGTTTCATTTGACTTTAAATGGAATTATGGTAATTCTTCGGTTCAAATAAGAGATGTACATTTATACACGATTATCTAATACATCTTTCTTCATTTAATTTCAAATGAATATGATAATTATCTTATGAATGTTAAACGTATTAAAATATTTAAGTATATTAATAATCATTTGTATCAAATTATATGAAAAGTTTATTACGTAATATTTCTGTTATTTCTGAAAGAAATATTTACTGAAGTTTTATTAACACGACTTGAAGAAATCTAGAAGGAATTTTCTCGAGATTATTCATTGTACAAACTATTTATAAAGACAAACCTGTTTAATTTTAAACGGTGTATAATTGAATTCTTGAATTTAGTCGTTTCAACATGTTTTCCTTGGCATCGAAGACACAACACAATTGACAATAATCCCGTTGTTCTTAATCTCTTACTTAAGAATATTTGCAAAAATTTTTTCTTCCTCTTAAATTTTTCGAAATTTTAATTAAAAAGACTACTAAAATAATCTTTATCGAAACGAAATTATCACAATCCCTGCCACAAGCGAGACTCGATGTTTAAAAGATCAAAGAACAAATATAGAAAAAAAAAAAAAAAAATATTCCCAGATATTTCTCATCTTCAGAATTTTCCAATTCCATCCAAATTTCGTTGTATCGTTCCATCAACGAAAAAAAAAAAATTTCCCCACGAAATATCATCTCGAAAAACTTGTAATAAAAAAAAAAAAAAAAGAAATACAAATTCACGAAAAAAACGAAAAAGAAACAAAAAGAATTATATCGATTTGAAAGCAAGCAAATAGATAAGAAAGAAACTTTCTAGGATCAGAAGGGGTTGCAAGAGAATCTCATTCTCTTCGATCATCCCCCTTAATCAGCTTCCTATTTCCTGGACCAAGATTTAAACTAGCGTTTCTCAATCTTTTTCGAATCGCATCCATATTGAAGAATATGGAAAAAAAAAAAAAAAAAAAAAAAGAAGAAGATTTACCGCATCGAAAATATCTTGATTGAAAAATTAAATATATTTCCAGGATCTATTTATCTTTCGAGAAGCATCGAGCAAATGCATCGACTTTACATCTTTCCGTTTATAGCTTCATCGGCTTCGTCTTTAGCGTCTATTGTTCTTCCAACAGTTGCGAGTCTTCTAAAAATAGCAATTACATTTACAAAAGCGGCATCCGTTTTGTTGAAATTCCGATAGCATCATTGTATTTTTTCTTTTCTTTTTTTTTTGAATTAAATATTATTAGAAATTTATTAATTATATCGAAACGTCAAAAGAGATCGTTAATTGGAAATAAATTATTCAAGAATTGAGAATCGCTGATATCTGAAAAAAAAAAAGGAAAGGAAGAGACGAACATCAACAAATTCCAATCACGCGCGCAATCTTTTTACAAGGGAAGATTTTCAACGAGAAATTCCCGCGGGTTGGAAAATCCATTTTTTTTTTTTTTTTTTCCGAGAAAGTTCAAGGGAATCTCTCGACACACGATTTAAACTCCGTTTAATTTACTCGCGACTCCTATGCACTCCCCTCTTATTTTACACTGTGCAATAATAAGAAGAGGCAAATTTTTCATTCTCACTCATGTATTCTAATAGAAGATTAGATTAATCCTTGATTTCACGTGTTTCTTCTCTGTCCAGAATTATATTTTTTTTTCTTCACCGTTTCTCGTACGGAAGAAATTATTGTTGATTCGAAAAAGAAATAACGATTGTGGGCGTAATTGAATTTTGCCGGAAATTTTGTTTATTTCATCAAATTTTCCTTCGATAAATAAAGTTGGCCATTAGTTAAATTTATGACTAGGTATCGTTGATTCAGATATTAAATTTCGTTTCTTTAAATATTACAAAATCAATTTATTAGATTGAATTTTATCTCGTTTCAAATGATTGTCATTTACGTTAAAATGTCAGGATTTCTCTCCCTATTAATCTTTCCATCCTAAAATAAATAAATAAATAAATAAATAAATAAATAAATATGCTTAAATCGTTCTATGCATACGTATACTTAATAAATAAATCATACTTTTCGAAATAAATTTTTCCTCTCCATTAATCTTCTCTCGTCGTCAGGGATAAACATTCGAAATATTCAATGATGTTTAACACAACCAATTAATCATTTATTTATCGAAATAATAAATAAATTCAATTCTAACGAGTGTAGCAACGGTTAGAAGAAGTGATCGACAACGATTGAGATTTATTTCGATTACGGGATAAATAATATTAAACATCCGATTATTTATTATCGTTGAGAAACGTTGAGAGACGCGACAAATCGATCGATCTCCCTCGCTGCCAATCGAAAAGTTACGAGAAAGTTGCAAGTTGGCCATATTTTGTGTCGATACTCGCCTCGTTTCATCGGGGATGAAAAATGGCCCATGATTCTCGTACAATTTATTTTCCTATATATAATGAAATGTATGCGTGCTTTCTATTTCGATAATCGTTCGATATTACACCATTGTTATTATTCTCGTGTCAACGAGAATACTTGCAATTTACTTAAAAAAAAAAAAAAGAATTCCAAAAAATATTTTCGAGATAAATATTCACATTTGGAGGAATGATATTCAATTTTTCGATGGACAGGAACAGGAGTTCGAATCGAGTGCAAATATTTTATCGCGAAATATTCAAATTTTAGAAAAAAAAAAAATTCGAAAAAGCGATCATCCTTCGGATCGATGGATCGATCGTTTCCATTGGCCGATTCCACTTGGAAGGAATGCAGTATTATACGCTATTGCTATATAATTAGCTTATTTATAACTGGAACAATGGTAACATGTACAACAAAGAGCACTAGTTGCGAGTTAATTTCACCTCGGGAGGTATAATATCAACTAACCATGTCGATGTGTACACAAAGAGGACGTTAATTTAGAGTGTCGTTTTATCTTCGAACGAATGTCCTTATATTGAATGATATTAATTATTAAATAATAAGATGAAAGAAGAACGACGTTTACATACAGATTTTTGAATTGAACAAGGGATAAAGAATCGCGTAATTTCATGATAAATCAATATACGAGATAAAGTTTCACGATCTTCCTTATCGAAAAATTTTTCAAAATTTTTCAAAATGTGAGATTTTTAAATATTTACACATTTAGAAAGGTTAAGGATACACCTCTCTATCCAGAATTTTTTGTAGAATCATTTTAAAGTATAACAGTTTCGAATGATATAATTGACGCAAAACTTAAATGGAAATTCTGTTTGAACAAGCTCCACGTGGGTTGGTCATTAACGGATTCAATTGCTCTTTCATTGCCAGCCAAACGATAAAGTCTCTGGCAATGGTGAATTTTTATTTCTTTCTTTTTTTTTTTACAAAAACTGTTGCGAACGAATGAAGAGATATTTATATCGGTTTCGATAAAAATTAATTACGATATTTTTAATATGCCGCTTTCTCAAAGAAATAGTGACTCTGCAAAAGCGGAAAATGACGAGTTAATTAATGCAATTGAAAATAATTGTAATTTTTTCTTCTCCGACAATTTCGTTCAATTTCGTACAAATATCCTTTTATTTTTATAAAGTGTTTCTACGAATACGTATAATTAAAATATAGAAGGATATAGGATGATAACATCAAGTGAAACGACACAGCTCGTCCAATATATAACTCGGGTTATAACATTTTGCATAATTCAGAAGGACAACTTTCAAAAAACAACTTTTATTGTTTCCTTCCTTCGACATTTTATCCGTTTCTCGCCTCCCACTCGTTATTTTATACCATTTCGACGAGCATCCCAATCTATCTAAAGAGGGATCCTGTGTGAAGAATCCTGTATTCTTTGAAAATGAATTTTTCTCTTTTTCTGCCAGATTGATAACAGACGTAATAACGTATTACTTTTCATCGAGACGATGTTGGAAAAGAAGAAAATATTTTCTCACGTACGTATTTTCCTTCGTTTTCATTCTGAGAGTTTTAAAAAAAAGAAAAGAATTGTTTCATCGGAATGGAGATCGATGCCCGAAAGATAAGGGCGATATGGCACGACAGCCAATGAATTAGAATCGTGGACGACGATAAAGTAATACACATAAATCTTGAGATAATATATTGCGGGGGATAAATTTCAAAGTTTCGAGAAGAGGATCTCGAAAAATTTTACGCGGATAATTCTCGCCCATTTCTTATTTCGAAATGTAAACAATAAAAAGATCGAAGATGGAGGAATTAAAAATCAGATCAATTCGACGGCTTAATCTTTGCAAAAGAAAGAAAAACGACGAGCCATGTTTCAATAATAATAACTTGTATAAAAGTTCAATTCCATTTTCCTTCATCGTTCGTTAATTAAAAGAAAACTCACGAATTTAACTTCTTCTTCTTCTTCTTCTTCTTCTCGAACAGATAAATTTAAAAGTTTAATCTTTAGTTTTTACCTCTACTTTTACGAAAAAAAAAAAAAAAAAAAAGGAAGGAACACACGTTGGTTGGTGTCAGTTTCTTTCGTACCGAGTTTCTCGAACTGCGACTACCAGTACCATTCCACTATCGATTCCGCTAAAGACAAACAGCATGGCCAGTCTCTATTTGTTCAGGCAACGAGCAGTGCGAATTAACCCGCGAGCGTAGCGATGGAGGCGTTCGATGGAGGAAGTTTGTCCAACGTTGACTCGACAAATTAGAATCGAATGATTATCGAGCTCGAAGATGTCCTCGAAATTATTTCTTAAATAATTGGATGTTTCAAGGATGCAAGGTGATAATAATAGCATTGCCATTGAGTCGAAGAAGTTGGGCAAAAGTTAACAAAGGGAAATTGTCACTTTTGATAAAAATGCAACGATATATTTGTCTCGGTCGGTAATACAGTTATCTATCTCTGAATACGAAATCGTTCGTTCCTCTTCCTCCCCCGTGTATTCTTAATCCCGGATCTAACTTCCTCGTGGCTTTAAATATATCTGGGAAACAAGATATCAGGCCATGTGATTTTCCTTTTATCTCTTTCTTTTTTTATCCTTATGCGTTCCGGAAATTCGAACATCGAGGATTTCTGTACAACGAGATTATAGGAATTTCGTTGCAAAATTTCACGCGAATAATTACTTTTCAAATAACATCTTTTGGCAGTCTTCGCGCCTGCTTGCGAAACAGATCCGCAATCGCCGCAGTTGGCAAACACTTGTTCCCTCGGCCGCCATTTTGCGTATGCACGGTGCACAAGATGGATGTATCGACCGAGTTCGGGAAGCGGAGGTATCGGCTCTGTGACGCTGCGGTTTATTATTAAGTTTCGAGGTGGAAGTCAATTATCTTGTTAATCGACTAATGGTGACGTAAGCGTGTAAAGACACGTCGACGACACGTTTCGGTTACACGGCAACAGAAGTTGGCGACGATCGGTTATCGTTGTTTCGGATTAATTATCTCATCAAATGTATCCGTTCTACGAAATTAAAGGAACGAAGGAAGAGCAGAGCAAGGGGAAAGCTAATTAAAAATTTGGAATAAAGTTTCATTCATTTAATTCGTTAAAATGATAACAATGATACTCTTTTATGAGTATAACCTCGTAGCTACGCTTATTATCGTTATTATTAATAGTTTTCAACAATGGAAGCAAGTTTTGACCGTTATTAAATTTCGCGAAGCGAACGAAATGAATTAATTAGACCTTCTCCTCGTAATCGATCACACACGGACGAAATCCATCCGGCCACGAACGTGGTGTACCACTTGTTCCTCCCCCCCTCTTTAACCGATACAAGCCATAGACGCGAATCAAACCTCGTCCATTAGCCGAGATCTTTGACGGATAGATAAAAGTTATCATTGATCGTTTCTATTCATCTTCCTCTTCCTCTTCTTCTATTATTATTATTATTATTATTTAACGAACGTGGAGACAAATGGAATTTAATAATTGAAGAAGAGAAGCAACGAGCTTTGTCCTTGCTCCACTCCCGATGAATACTTGAACAAGTTGCTCGAGAGGGAAGCGCTCGGTTCAACATTCGCGCATCAAAAAAGAAAGAAAGAAAGAAAGAAAAAAAAAAAACGTTTGATATTCTCCGCGGTGAATTCTTCGTTCTGTTAATTATTCGCAATATTGTTTCCAGCTTCCACTGATTGTTTCCAGTAATAATTCTCTTGGTATTTTTTTTTTTTTTTGACAAACAATCCGAATTGTCCGATGAAGAGAAATATCTGAAGAATTCTTCAACAAGCGGAAAATTAAGTCGAGATTAACATCCTTGGGACAAAAATATTCGAGGCAAAGCCACGATCGACGAATTCCACGGATTCCCCTGCCGAGCATCCGAAGAATTTTCTATTTCGAGCATCCCCATTCGTGCATCGTTCCATTCGACGAGTTCCACCAGGAGAGAAACATCGTCGTCGAAGAAACGGCTCGAATATTGACCCCTCTCCCTCGTGCGCTTCACGCGCGCTTTCAAAGTTGTTGACAGTTCGAACAGCTGGCCGCGTCGCGTGGGAACGCGCGAAATGTAGAACGATCGTCGCTGTGAAACGCAACAGCTGCATGGAAACGACGAAAAAAAAAAAAAGAAAAAAAGGAAAGAAGAGAAAATCGATCGAAGGAAAACGCGACGAAGGTTCGAACAGGTCAACAGGAAGGAAGAGATCTTGGGGTGGATGGCTTTCTTTTCGGCAGTTTCGTGAGAGCTTGGACTGCTTTGTCGAGCCGAGTGTGCTGAATTCTTGCTTTCTAGGGAGTTTTTCGTTTCCCTGGGGGAAATAAGAATTGTCCAGTTTGCTCGAAGAAGGTATACCTGTTACTCGTTACTGGGCCGGAAGAAGTGAATTTCTCGCATCTTCTTCGAAAAATTTTCTTCGGAAAAATGTTGAAAGATCGATGATCGTTTTTTTTTTTTTATTAAGATTTGATTTAAGCATGTTTGTAAAATGTTTGCAACATTTTTAACGGAATGATGGTTTTGAAAAGGCACTAAAAGGAGAAGCTTTTGAATTTTTCGAATCGGGTCACCATTAACAAAATTAAATGCAGATGAGAAATGTACATACATGAAGAATGTATAAACGATTATGGGGAAACAATTTTGGTATATTTTCGTATATACATTTAATAATATTCCATTTATTAAATTAAAATTCGTTAAACTGCGTTATTCATTAGTTTCGTCGTTTTGGTTAACAAGGTTTCAAATTATATCTTTTCGTCGACACGTGACACAATCCCATGTTAATTAATTGACCGTTCACATGATATGGAACAGGATGTGTAAATAGAGGGAATTCAGAAAATCTGCATTGTAAATAGACTGAAAATTAAAAAATCCTGTTATTTCTTCGTGTAAAATATTTTTGGTTTGCTGCAATGTACAATATATATGATGGTTCCCACGTCTCTTTTTTTACTCGAGCAGTTCCTTTCAACAATATTTACAGCTTTTGTGTGTAGATTTTTACACATTTGTATCTCTTTGTGCATTACATATCGTATGGAACTTTTTTGCTTAATTTTATTTAAATTTTGGTACAGTAATCGAATAAAAGTAAAAAAAAAGGAAATCTTGTAAAAGTATTTTTCAGGTTAATCTTGTCTGTTGGAAATATATGTGCATAAAATTTTGTTAAATAACTCTTTGCTCAAAATTTCATAATGTTCGTTAAAGTATCATGTAATTACATTTTTTTCGATTCGTTGAATATTTGTGTCATTCGGACACAATTTTTAGATAAAATTTAAATATCGATCGTGTTAAATAATTTTTGACACGAAAATGGTAAGTGCAAAGTGGATTCACTTGTGAGAGATTGCACAGCTATATAAACATGTAATTGGGCCAAAGTGCTCCTACATAAGAATGTGGATAATCAGGTGATTTACAATCGAGGCATGCTAACAATAAACATCACGTTCTTGGAGTTACAATTGAGCTTTGTTGTATAAAAAATAATACAGGAATGTAAATGTACATTAAAAATACAAAATATAAAATCCTACCGATTAAAGAAATTCTGAAAAGATAGATTGATTGAAGCAAATGAAATAATTTCGAATTTTTAAACTTCCTTTCAACTCTAAATCATTAATCAAACTTTGAGAGGCCAACTTTTAGTTCTAACTAAAACTAGCTAGAGCTGGAAATACAATCAAATCTCTATTAATAATACAAATACAATACAAATTTTTTTTAATGTAATTAAAGAATTCTCATACCAGATCGAAACAAATGAAATAACTTTTAAAGTTCTTTTCAACTCTAAATCATTAGCCAAACTATCACTTTGAGAGGCCAACTTTTAGTTCTAACTAAAACTAGTTAGAGTTGGAAATACAATAAATGCAATAAGTTTATATTAATAAGAGAAATATAAAACAATAAGTTCCTTTTAATGCAATTAAAGAAATTTCTCAAACAATACCAGATTGATCAAAACAAATGAAATAACTTCTAAAGTTCCTTTCAACTCTAAATCATTAGTCAAACTGTCACTTCGAGAGGCCAACTTTTAGTTTCAAACTAAAACTAGTTAGAGCTGGAAATACAATAAATGCAATAAGTTTATATTAATAAAAGAAATACAAAACAACAAATTCCTATTAATGCAATTAAAGAATTCTTAAAGATAGATTGATTAAAACAAATGAAATAATTTCGAGCTTCTAAAGTCATTTTTCACTCTAAATCATTAGCCAAAAACTTTCTTTTTGAGAGGCTAACTTTTGATTCTAACTGAAACCAGCTAGAGCTGAAGATACAATAAATTTCAATTAATAATATAAATACAATTCAAGTTTCTTTTAATGCAATTAAAGAATTCCCAAAGGATACCAGATTGATCAAAACAAATAACTTCTAAAGTTCCTTTCAATTCTAAATCATTAGTCACTTCTAGAGGCCAACTTTTAGTTCTAATTAAAACTAGTTAGAGCTGGAAATACAATAAATGCAATAAGTTTATATTAATAAAAGAAATACAAAACAACAAATTCCTATTAATGCAATTAAAGAATTCTTAAAGATAGATTGATTAAAACAAATGAAATAATTTCGAGCTTCTAAAGTCACTTTTCACTCTAAATCATTAGCCAAAAACTTTCTTTTTGAGAGGCTAACTTTTGATTCTAACTGAAACCAGCTAGAATTGGAAATACAATAAATCTTTATTAATAATACAAATACAATACAACAAGTTCTTATTAATGCAATTAAAGAATTCTTAAAAGATGGATTCACGAAAACAAATAAATGTTTGAGCTTCTAAAGTCACTTTTCACTCCAAATCATTAGCCAAAAACTTTCCCTTTGAGAGAGATCAAGAGTAAAAGAGAGTCAGACGAAGAAAAGGGTCGGTAACAAAGGAACATGTTTCCCCTGCTCTTTATCATATATCTTGTTTGTATAGCTTGGAAAACCAGGCTAGCTACCTTGTTTATAGGATCGGTAACGTAGCGTGACGATAGAAAAAGCGAGATAGAGCGGGAGAGAAAAATAAAGTGGAAATAAAACTTAGCGGCGGAGTGGAATAACAATGAAGATGCGCCAGCAGCCCATCTCTTCTTTCAAACCTTCGACGAACTGCATTCGTCCCCGATGTAAGAAGATTTCCACGTCGATTTCTTTCCCACCTCGAGAACAACTCAAAATACCCGCACCATCTCTCTTCCTATAAAATCCGACTCGAAATATATATAAATTTCTTAAACTTGTGACAACATGATCTTGAAAATCTTCGATACCTACGAACGATAAACCAAGACAAGTTGATCGACAAAATTATTAAACATTTATTTTATAAAACAACGTGAGATTTGTTTTTTGGATCAAAGATCCAAATTTGAACATTTGAATGAATTTCACTTGTTAATTTATTTTCTTATTTTTGAAGAAGCTTTAGGAATCTAAAGATTCTTGAGTAGGGGCCAAAATTAGAAGGCTTTTGAATTCTGAGTTTAGAATAGCTAGTATCCCTGCTGTTGTCTCCTGGTGTTCTGGTACTCTTGGGGTTTCTTGAACTCGGTTTAGATTTCGAAGCAGTAGTTTGATATCGCTAGGGTATTAGAGAAATTCCTTGGGATCATAAATCGTTAGAACTTTGTTTGGAGACTTACCGCTACTTGATACCTTCCGGTATGTATTCTAAGGTTTGGAATAGCGTGAAAGAATGAAGAATGTTTCGTATCATGATGATGATATGTTTGAGATACGTTTCATTTTAATAATTCACGTGTTGGTTATATTTATGACTCGTAGGATTGACTGCGTTGGAAGAAGAATAATTCAGATTGACAAGGGCACTAACTCAAACTGGCGGATTTATTTTTAAAAGCGAACATTTGTCCCACGTCGACACAATTCTATAAATCACAAAAGAGATATTGTAAAAATTTTTATGTATGGCAAGTATTTATCTCCTTTTTCAAAAATAATTTTGATGGTTAAAAATACAATTAGTTGAAAATATCAAATTATCAAGGGATGAGCGAATGATTAATTGTTTGCCAATCAATAATTTAAGTATTTATAGGTTTCGGTAATTCTAAGATATACTTATATAATTAAATTAGCGTTATAATTACGAGCTTCGTTGATTAATAAATCAAAGTCAACTCGAATATTCCGTTTAATAAATATTTATTCACTTCTAATTTAATTTAACGTTAAAATGTTTTCTTTGACGTATTATTATAATTTTGCTTTAATAAGACTCGCATAATCACAATAATTATTAAATCAAGGAATATAACTTTCTCAATCGCTCTTAAATATTTAATTTAAAACACTCGAAACTACCTTATTTTCCCTCGAACTTCAAACATTTTAAACTGTTACCGTTTCTAATAAAAAAATAAAATCCTAAAAATCTGTTATTTGCAACCAATGTGCAAAAATTGTTACAACCCTTCATCATTCATATTTAAATATTACAGATAGAACATCGATACCTATAACTCTCATTCACTCGATTTTCAATTTCAAATCTAATAATTCCACCTCATTACCCAATCTATCATATAAATTGAAAGAAACCCACTAAAAAATAAATCCATCCAATCATCAAAAGTCTCAATGACCTGACCTCGCTGAATAACGTCCATGTTCCAATCTAACCTAACCTCAAACACAGCAAGAGAGCACAAAAACTTCACACCTCCACTCGCATTGTGATCCCTATACTTCAATCATCTCGAAACACTTTCGAATCCTGCTCTAAGCGTTCGAGGTCCAAACGTCTCGAAAAATACGTCGCCAAAATTCCTTTATTTTTCATCCTCTCTCTCTCTCTCTCTTTCTCGATCAGCTGTTTCGCGATTTCATCGACACAATGGCCACCGAAATACTCGGTATGGCTCCTCAAACACTCGTAATTCTCTGTGGATCGATAGTCGGAGGAGAGAGAGAGAGAGAGAAAGAGCTCGAGAACTGATGATTCGTCATAATTCCTAACGATCGATTTCTTCGTTCACGAAGAATCGAACGCTCGTTTAATCTTTCACAATGACGGTAACAACTGGTGGTACTCCAAAAGATGTGAGGGGAGGGGGGATCCTTTTTCTAACAATTTGGGAGGAAGAGTCCTTTGACGGCTTGATGGATCCATAAACGTGGCATGATTTAGAGGCAGATTAGAAATTATTCGTTGCCGATTTCTTCTCTTTTATAGATTGGTCAGAGTCCGAGGTTTGGTTTTTGGGCAAGTTTGAATGAACTCTGGATTCGATTCTGAACAATGATGGTTTTCGACGATTGGATCTGTGAGTTCGTTGAAGATGAGCAAAGATTTTCTTTTTTTTTTTTTTTCTTTTCGATTCGTTAAAGTATTCGAATCTGCAAATGGTTGTGGATGTGATGGATGAATCACTTCTCGAGTTTAAAATATTCATACGATAGAGTTTTTTTTTTTTTTTTTACTTCTTGCTGAAGTCATCTGTATGATGCAACATTGAATGTTCATCGCAATCAGATATCTAGTACATTTCCAGTATTTTCAATGTATACTGATTCATAAAGTTCGAAGTTGAATTCAATTCTACGATATTTTTTCAAATTTAAAGGTGTTATCCTCCTGTCACTTTCAATAAATCTAAAACTTGGCATCGTTATCTTAAGGTGAAAGTTGAATCTCTCTATTTTCCATTTTCCAAAAGTGTCAATCTCTTTTACGCGTTTTAAGTTTCCGGAAGCAATAAGGGGAAATAGGAAGCAATCTCTCGAGTACTTTCGAAGACTTTACACAAGTCTGATCAAAACGAAGTCATCTTAGAATCCCAAATTTAAATCGTTCCTTCTCGAAACTTTGTATCATCATCACCTTAAAACTAACTTAATAAAACTTATTTTTTTTTTTAAAATTCGATATTATCCAAATTGTTCTTCTTTTGAGAACTCAGATTCTCAGAAGTTACGTATTTTAGATATTACAATTTTTTCGATTCAGAATCGATATGAATTTTTCTGGATTTTATTCTCTCTCAGCTCCCTTTCACAGATTCCCTTTTCAGAAACTCAATATTCCTCTTTTCAATAGTTTCTGCTTATCCATTTGAATTTGGACTTTCGGTGAAGCTGCTTCCCAAATCGATTGACCGGAAAATTCAAAGGATTCAACGCACAACAATTGAATCCTCGATATATTACGTATTCAGTGAGGAAGTATTCATCGATTGCACCGTTGAACTTGAGATACTTGAGAAATCTATGACGTTTGGACGTAAAAATAGGAAATTGGTGCCGATCTCAAAAGGCATGTGTTTCCTTTTCTTCGTATGATAATATGGATGATGATCATCGAATGGCGGTTGTCATTCCTTTCCTATTATTGATCGCAAGAAACCATCTTTAATTCAAGTATTCAAAATCTAGAAAAAATTTTCAGATTCGTAATTTTCGTATTTTTTGAGGAATATTTCGTTATTCTTTCATTTTATATTTTATTATTCTTTCAAAAAAAAAAAAAAAGAAAAATGTCTAAATCGATCAATTTCAGAAATTGATAATTTTTTCTTTTTATTCCTTCGGAGAAATTCCTTTGGAGAAATTTGGAATATGCGTAACTTCGAATTCTCTCGATTTCATTTTCCATTATTTTTCTTCAAATATTGAATTAACTCGAAGAATTTTTTTTTTTTGTTTTAGATAAACAATATTCTCTCCTTCTGAGAGAATTTAAATATCAATCTTCAAATAATAAAATTTGCACACAATTTTTATTTCTTCCGAATGAAAAAATTCAACAAATGTTTATCGATCTCAAAAATTTTTAAATAACATTTTCATCGTTCTCGTTGATGAAAACTTTAAAGATAACTTTTAACCAATTAATATGGATGTGAATAACTTCGTTTCCAGTCCAGAAATTTTGTATTTTTAAAGGTACCAGTTTTAAAGGTGGAAGATGAATAAAGATGTTAATTAAGACTTGATTGTTAAATGAATTTCTTCCTCAGATGACTAAATATTATTAAATATTTATTAATACTTGATTATTGAAATTTTACGAAATAGCACGATCTTATTGTTTTATCGAGTTTCGAGTATTATAATATCGTATTTGGTAAGTTGGGAAAATTATCTTAAACTGCTGGTCGAACAAAGTTCATCATCATTCCACTCGAGTACTCGCGGCTTGGCACATTTGTCACTCTAAAAAAAATCCGCCTGCTTATCGTTGCCAAAATAACGAGCTCTTCGTGTTCCAAATATCAGAGTTCGATCCTTCATAACTTTAGCCAATTCCTACCTCAACGAAGATATTCGTAACCATAAATCAGATTTCAACTTTCTTAACATTGTTGGAATGTAGAATGTATCGTGTGTTCGAAACGTAGAGTGTTTTTAAAATAAGTATCAATATCAAATATCACAAAAAATGATTGTGTCTCTTTTAAATGATTTTTAAGATACCATATCTAATCTCAAAACATTTTTGTCTTCCACTTTTCGAATTTATCATTTTCCACTTCCTCTTTATTTTGCATTCTATTCATCGCTTCCTACTTTTTCGTACGTTTCATTTTTCATTCATACAATTCCCTACTTTCCAATTTTCCAATTTCAGTATTTCTTTGCTCCTCCACATTTCCTTACTTCACATTTGTATTTATCTTTTACCATTTCCTGTTCACTATAATTCTCATTATTCGTTTTCCACTTTGCATATTAAATATGCAAATTTCATTTTCTACGCAACAACCCTTCACCTTCGATTCACCATCAACCTTTTTCTTCCTCAATCTCAGAGCCAACTCGAAATCACATTTAATCGTTACCAAACCTGCCTCTATCCTCAAACGAGAAAATAAAATAAAACTTGAAAAAAGTTCAAGCACTTTCTCCAGTTGAATCGAAAGATCCATCACGTCCTCGACACGACAGGAGCCGGTTCCCGGTTCAAAGGACTCTTCCTCCATTGCTCGAGAAGCAGATCTCACCTCGAGAACCTTTCCTAAATCCAGTTGGAGGCGCGTCGCAGGCGAGAAGAAGCGTAGGAACAGATCGAGGTATCTTGAGGCGGAGCAGGGGGCACGGAACGTCTCATTGCCGCGCGCGAGCGACGATCCACCGCGCGAGAAACGATCGAGGATCAGCCGCGCTGATCCGCTCGAGGTCGCGCGTGCTGTCGCACTGAGTGAGCGTCGTCAAGCTGCCCTCCTGCGAACCCAGACCACCGCCGCGAGCATGCTCCCCCTCTCTCTCTCTCTTTCTCACTCTTCTGCTCGCGTTCCGCTCCACGCCGCGCCATGGTTCACGCTTCCTTCGAGACCGAATTTCGATCGTGATAGATACTGGATTAGACAGACGGACCTAATGGTGGAAATGGATTTGCAATGGAAGAGGAAGATCGGTCGTTTGATCGGTGAAACGTGACGCTTTTGGGTTTGATGAATATCTTAGGTTAGGATCGATCCGAGATCGGTTTTAGGTTAGGTTTATCGTTGGACGAGTTTCGAATACTCGAGCGCCTGCTGTAGAGCAACCCGCCAAGTACAAATCGCTTCGAAATAATGGGCTATTGATTTTTTTGTTCCGGAAGAAGGTTGATAGTTTGGTGATGTTTTAGTTTATAAATGGACGAATTTCGAATGCTCGAGCAATCCAAGTATCGCTTTGAAATAATTATTGACTTTTTATTCCAGAAAAAGATCGGTGGTTTGATTGGTGAAACGTGACATTTTTGGTTTTGATGAATATTTTAGGTTAGGATCGATCAGAGGTCGATTTTAGATTAAGTTTATTATTGGACGAATTTTGAATACTCGAGCGTTTGTTATAGAGCAATTCAAGTATCGCTTCGAAATAATGGGCTATTGGTTTTTCGTTCCAGAGAAAGATCGATGGTTTGATTGATGAAACGTGACGTTTTTGGTTAGGACGAATTTCGAATATTCGAGCTGTTATAAAGCAATCCGCCAAATATAAATCGCTTCGAAATAATGAACTATTAATTTTTTCCAGAAGAAGATTGATAGTCTGATAATATTTTAGGTTAGATTTATAAATGGATGAATTTCGAATACTCGTGCGCCTGTTGTAGAGCAACCCGCCATGTATGGATAGCTTCGAAATAATAGGCTTTGCTTTTTTGTTCCAGAGAAAGATCGATGATTTGATTAGAAATTAATGTTTTTGGTTAGGTTTATTATAGGATATATTTCGAATATTCGAGCACTTGTTATAAAGCAATTCGCTAAATATATAAATCGCTTCGAAATAATAGACTATTAATTTTTTGTTCCAGAAGAAGATTGATAGTTTGATGATATTTTAGGTTAGGTTTATAAATGGACGAATTTCGAATACTCGTGCGTCTATTGTAGAGCAACCCGCCAAGTACAAATTGCATCGAAATAATGGGCTATTGACTTTTTGTTCTAAAGGAAGATCGATAGTTTGATTGGTAATGTTTTAGGTTAGGTTTATCGTTGGACGAATTTCGAATATCTGAGTGCTTGTTATAGAGCAATCCAAGTACGGATCGCTTTGAAATAATTATTGATTTTTTATTCCAGAAATTTTTTATTGATTTGATTGGTAAAATGTTTTTTTGTAACAACGACGATTCTTTGTTTCAAAGAAAGATCGATAGTTGGGTAATGTTTTAGGTTAGGTTTATAAATGGACGAATTTCGAATAATGCAACCCTTGTAGAGCAACCCGCCATGTACGAATCGCTTCGAAATAATGGGCTATTGGTTTTTTGTTCCAGAGGAAGATAGATAGTTTGATTGATGAAACGTGACGCTTTCGGTTAGATTTCAGGTTAGGTTTATTGTTGGGCGAATTTCGAATATTCGAGCGCCTGTTGTTGAGCAACCTGCCATGTACGGATCGCTTCGAAATAATGGGCTATTGGTTTTTTGTTCCATTTGGAAGAATATCGATACGCGCGTTATGCGTTGAGATATAAGTAAGAGTATATATATATATATATATATATATATATAATAACATTGCCCGTAAATGGACAATGTTCGCAATGTTTTCACAGGGAGAAATTTAATAAACTGGAAAAGCGTATAATGCGGGTGATCCGCTTGCTTTCCACAGGAAAATCTTTCGGCTTGAGATAATCCGTAATCTAAAACCACCTAGCGAAAAATGTTCCATTCCTTGTCACTCGCATCCCCTTTTTATTAAATTTTAATTCCGATATACTCTTCCACAAATTAAGATATTCCATTCCTCTGATCCTTGATAAGCGAGGCAAACTGTGGCACTCGAAAACCCATCGAGCCACTTAATTTCGAGTGGAAACGACGAGATTCAGAGAGAACAGAGATATAATCGTTCGCCTCTCATGGATCGGATATGCTCGAGTTAATTTTATAGCGCCCTGGGAGAAGGTTTTATCGTTGATCGTGGTTGAAACGTTGCTCGGTCAGTTTGTTTGCTACCTCGGGGTCGTTTTGGATCGATGCGTGCGAGTATGAATGGTTCCCAGACTTTCTGTGTTAACGTTACAAATTGCTATCTCACGATCGACGTGAATTCCCAACTGTCGAAGATTAATTTTCTCATTTCTTCCAACACAATTCTTTTCCTTTTTTTTTTCCCAGTTTGATTCTCAAGCCAAGTCTCGGATCGACAACTGTGAATTTCGCTTCGTTCCGTCGCTTCGTCTGTCCGTCACCTGTTTCCTGTCGTTCAACAGAAATTTAGTGACTTTAATCTATATATACCCTGTGTCCGATCATTACTCGATCGATTGGCCGAACTCGAGTAACGCTTTCAGCGAAACTATTTGACGATACAAATGGGAGTTTAATGCAGGGTATAAATTTTCTGAAGCTATCGGTTTCGTTACGTTCGCTATTGTGTAACGTAACACTTCCATTCATTAAATTGTAGCTCGTGTTCCAGCAGGATTTGATAACACTGTCAGAAATGAGAAACGAGGACGCAACGGCCTGTGAATCTTTTCACTATGAAATTGTCCCATTGCCTGCAGTTAACCCATTATCAAATACAATTCAACCATTCCGCTATTCATTATCCTTCGATTATGAGGTCCCATTTATGAAATGCATAATCCGATGTCATTCGAAATCTAATTTTGATCCCTGACGATAATCTCGCCTCGAAGGTAATTTAATTCCAATTTTTTTTTTTCAATTCCTGTTCAACGCCAATCATAGAAAAGAAAAATGGAGAAAAAAAATATATAATAATTATTTTCGCAAACAATTTCTTTTTCTTTTTTTTTTTCTACGAATATATAATTTCTAATTTATTAAATTGTGCATACGTGTATAAAATTCATGTCTCGTAAAATTTACTCATTTTGTTACTTCCTAATTTAATTTCACACCTCTTAATCCATTTTTCTTTCTTTCTTTTTTTTTTTTTTTTAATTTTACCAACAAATTTCCACGACGTGTCATTCCCCACGACTTCCTCGAATTGAATTCTAACTTTTTGCAAGTTGGGTTGAAGATTAATTTCAATTCTGAATCAATTCTAATATTTACTTTACCAGCGTTCATTTATTCATCATAGAGATACAAAGGAAAACGACATAAGCTAAATCAATTGTATCTCGATTGTAGGAGCAAACTTAATTTTTATTCGCGTTTCTTTCCTTTCGTATCTTTCACGATCAAGAGGAACATCTCATTTCCTCTTTTCTTTCTTTCCTTTTTTTTTTTTTTTTTTAAAGATCGATTCCACGTTTCAATCTTTTTCAAATGTATCGTAAAGTTTTCTCTCTTTCCTTTTTTTCGAATTTCCAATTCCAACAGGCATTTAAATCCCGCGATAACGATAATATAATTTCAATTGTCGATCACTCTTGTTGAATTGAACGGAGGCGATAATTCAACGAGATAAATTTCTTTCGATATTTTACAAATGCAATCTATTTCTGCTTTTCTTTTTTTTTTTTATCTTTTCCTTTCGAAAATTTAACTTCTCTACTTTATATCCATTCTCATTTTTCGAAGGAGAATTGTTCCTCTCGAGAGGAATAAAATCGAGAATTCCACATCAAGAAATACCCTATTTCTGTTTTATTTTATTTTATAATTTTTGAAATTTTTGAAATTTCCTTTCAAAGAGAGAGAGAGAGAGAGAGAGAGAAAACAAAGAAATTTATTTTATTCTTGAGAAGAATAAAACAACGGACGAGATTGGACCAAGTTTTCTTTCTTCTTTTTTTTTTTTTTTTTTTCCATCGAGATCCACCCATCGAGGATCACAAGGAGCTAATAGATGGTGAAGCGGTATAGAAGATGTTATCAGTTGCGTGTCAGCAGTTTCAAAAGGAAGCTGAACTCCTCGGATAGGGAATGTCTCTTAAGGCCATTGATTTCAAGAGAACGGAATACAATACAGGAAACGAGTTGGATCTCGAAGGTTAAGAAAATTGTGTTTTCAGGGAATATCTTCTTCCGGAGATCAAGAGAGGTTCACTCCTCTTGGAAATTTTTCTGGTCAATAATCATTTTGATTGTTTCGCGAACGATTCGCGTGAGAGATTGATACATCATCGATGATAAATTTGATAGAAATTGGAATTTGAAAAGAAAAATTATCCCAATTACAGAGGGGAAAAATTTGGAAAATTATCGTTGATCGAATTTTACGAGGGATGAAATTCTATCCGATAATTTCATCCCCCGTTTTACGAAATATATTTTTAAACGTCAATGAATTTTTCTTTTTTTTTTTTCCCCCGTTTCCGTCAAACGCGTGCAGAAATTTTAAAAATCGTGAAACGTGTTTATTTCACGGGGGAAAAAACTGATGGAACGTAGATTTTTTTTTTCTAGAAAAAATTCGTCAAATTTTTGGAAAAATGAATTTCCATAAAATTTATCATCATTCGTCAAAGACCGTTTCGCTTCACTCGTTTTCGTGCGTCGAGTAAATTTAACATATTTAATTATATCGTTTCATTATTTCGAAATTATTTACGGGATGTTTATATTCTAATTATTCTGCGAAATAAAAACGTTTCGACGGAATAATTTGCAAAATACATTTTGTATTTTCAATTATTCCGTTTATCTCTTTCGTATATACGTATAATACAAAAAGGGAGGGAGATTCAATCGGGAAAATCTATAAAAATTCCATCTCTCTTATTATATTATCCATATCATACGAAAAAATGAGAGGAGCAAATCTATGTTTCTCCTCCGCTGGATATCTCGCAAAAATTTCATCTTTCTATTATTTATTTTTTCAAGATAAACGAACGAAATAATAATAACCTCGTTCGTCGATAAATTGCAAAAATATTCATTCTCTATGAAAAATTGAAAATTACAAATTCGTCGTCTCGTCGTTAAAAGTTTGTTCCGTGTAAAAATGGGGAAGAAGAATAATTTCGTAAGAATTGAGGGAAAAAGATTTTTTTTTTTTTTTTTACGCAATATAATCGTACCTTTGATATTTTCAAAAGCGTTTTTTTAACTATTATTCCGAATATAAACAATTTGACAAGAAAGAGAGTGTTTTCAATTTTTCGATTTCCTGCTATTTCCTCTTTTCCACCCAACATATTTCTTCTCGTACTGAAATTCCAGTTCCGTTCATAAAATAACTCGTCCAGTATTCGATATCATAGAATTCTCTTTCAAATCATTCCTCAAAGGTAAATACTTTTGTACGACAGAGAAAGGAATTTCAAACAAATAAATATTTTAAAAATATGCATAGAAATTTTATACCAGAATTTTAACTCATCTATTTGAAAAATATAAAAAATTAATCATCATAGAATATGCACAAATAAATATGCATAGAAATTTACTGTAGAATAATGAAGAATTGTTTATTGAAAATCTCGATCGATTTTTAATTCATCAAAATTATCTTAATAAACTAATCTATATAATTTATAATTTATTCGAACGAATTGTTTATCTAAAATAAAAAATTAATCATCAAAGAATATAGAAATAAATATGCATAGAAATTTTATTATAGAATAATGAAAAACCTAATTAATTTTTAATTATCGTTAAAATTATCTTAATCAACTATACTCCGTTTTATTTATTTATTTATCTTATTTGAAGAAATTATTATTACATCTAAAATAAAAAATTAATCAAAGCATATACGAATAAATATTTAAAAAAACACACGTAGAATCAATTTAAAAAAAAAACCTAACCTAATCTAATCTTTAATTCAAATTTTTCGTTCTAATATCTTAGCTACTCGTACAAGCGAGTTACTTAAAATAAAAAATATCAAAGTCGTCAAAGTAGATGCATAAACTTAAAAAAAAAAAAAAAGTTGATTACATCTCTTCATATATATCCTTTAAAAGATTATTTAGATCTTTTCTCATATCCATTAGCGGTTCTAAGGAAGATGGCCGTCTCTCACTTAAGAATAACCCGGAGGCGTACTTTCAGCGAAATTGCTATACTCAATAGAGCACGTGAAGAATTCACGTGGAATAGAATGTTCTTCCAACGTCCATTCGATTTCATCCGTTCGAACACAGAGAACCGTGGTTGGGATACAGTTTAATGGCTTGCTTCCAAACTTGCGACTTCACTTGGGATATAAATCCATCCGTCCACTATTCTATCGGGACTAAATATTTTCGCATGATTTCTAGCTTCCAACAAATCTATATCGCGTACTGGTTTTCCACGACGTTCACCATTCCCTTTCATTCTTAGCACAATGATCGCGTTCCTTTGAAAAAGGGAGAGATTTGGAGAATTAAATTAATGGATATTGCAATTTGGAACTCGTTGTTTGTATTTCGTGTCGAAATATTACGATTTTTCGTAATTGTGAATTTTAATTATTATTTTATTTCAATTCGAGTATATCTTGAAATTTCTAATATGTCGACAGATAAATGATCGAGCGTGGTTTCATTCGTTTTAAATCGAATTTCTCGGATATGAGAATATTCAAAGTGAATTCTTATATCATTTTTTCTTTTTTCTTTTTTTTATTTTATTTCATTAGCGTTGTTCGATCGTTAGCGGAATGTTTGACGTTTCATTTATTCTCGTTGAAATCATACATATAAATATATCATATCGAGTATAATTGATAAAATTAAAAGTGATTTTATCGAATTCTTTTTTTTTTTTTCCATGTTGGGAATATGTTTTAATTTTGCGAACTAAATTGAATTCGAACTTTGAACCGACACCATTCGTTTTAATTTCTTTTCATCGTGTAATTTCCCCCCCCCCCCTTTTTTCCTTTTATTTTTATTTTCCGTTAATTCGTTTTTCCCCAAATATTTTTTTATACACCCCTCGAAAAACAAATTTACTTCCACGCTTGACATTTGATACCCCATTTTCGTCCGTGCAACTGGATATTATACATCAAACATTTAACGCGCGCGCTTTTTCTCGTCGCCCGTTTGAATATTTCGAATTATTTTTTTGAAAAAAAAAAATAGAAAGAGGAAATTTGCTTTTACGATCCCAATTAGTCGGCCCCGCTAATAGAAAGGTCGCGTATTTATACGAGGAATCGTGTTATTTTATATACCCCTGTTGTAAAAAATAACTTTTTCCCAAAAGTTATTAAAAATTCTAAAAAAGGAAAGAAATGAAAAAAAAAGAAAAAAGAAAAACAACGTATGCTGTAATGCATATGGATCAATCCATATCCGTTCTTTATTCACGAGATACGTACGCACGAAACTGTTCCAAACCAATGCTCAAAATTGTTTGACATTTCTCATTTATTGTTTTGACTAGTTAACTCGTGTTTCCGACTTCATATTTATTTCTGAATTATTCGTTACGTAGTTATACAACGTATAACTACAACAATCCTACTCTCTGACCCGTAATGCTTCCAATTTGCAATTATTTTCAAATTTTTTTTTTTTGTTTTTTAAGCATCAGGAAACCATTAATTTCTTAAAACCTTCATTTCCTCGGCTATTCATTGCCATTAAAATTTCAACTCTCTCCTTCTCGACGAACTATAATCCCTACAATCCCCCTATCCCTCGGATTCATCGCTTCCAAATCCAATTTTGCAATTATTCCAACAACCCTTCCTTTCCAACCTCAATTTTCTCACTCTAAATAATAATAACTCGTTCCTTCATCGACCAAATCGCTTCCTTTCTTCTTAGCTCGTGCTCTGATACTCTTATCCCCCTTTATTTTAATAATGGGAGTCGCTGGTGTTCGCAAGAATAATCTCTCGCATCGTTTGTTTCCATCCTTACAACAGCTGAGATCCTCATCCACACGAAGACAGTTCTTTGAGCAACGAATGACGATAATAACTGTTAAAATTCGTTCCAACGTCGAGAAGAAAAAAAAATGAAAGAGTTTTACATCTTAGTGAATCATCCAAATTTGTCTTCACCTTTGTATAGAGTGCTTTAAAGTTTCTAAATAATAATTCTTTTTAATAAATCATTTTACTTCTACAACAATTCGATAATTTTCTTCCACACTCCGTGAAATATCTTTCCAAATACCTGGTCGAATGAGCGTTCAACGCGGTGAAGAGAAGGCAGGCGGAGAGCGCAGTGTCTCCATCTGGACATCACGGATGAGGAAGTTCGTTGAAGGCTGGCTGAATCCTTCCGGAACGATCAGCTCGTGCAACGTCACTTCGAGCACGGGGGCAAGCACCTGGAGCTATATTAAGCTCGAAACTATCCGGCCAACCGTGTCGGATGTTGCTCAAAAGCAGGAAAAGGCCGAGCTTGCAGCCTTTGACGCGTCCGAAGCGAAGAGAAGACCGATTCGATCGATCGTTGCACAACCACGTTCACGTTTATCTCATCTTCGATTCCTCTCCTATTCACCAGATATAATAAATTAATCCAGCCATTTTATCCGACTGATCGTCAGATTGGGCTTCTTCAATTGCTCGAAGAAAATCGATTTTCGTTATTGGCTATATGTGAAACGATTTCAAGAAAAGTCGTTCTGATTCAAATTACGTCTACTTTTATGCGAGATGATGATCCTTGCTCATTTGTCGAGTAATCCAAGTTGTTTGCTTGCGATTATTATGTTTCAATCGATATATAAATTGTGCCTACTTTGGCTACTGGAGTTCATATACATCAAACATCATTTGGTTTCTTTGAGATTCCACGAGGGATCGATCAGATAGGATGTCAAATCCGTTAATTTCCAGAGCTTCGTTCCTCATTTCTCATCCCAAGTTGACTCTATCTGAAGAGGGATCGCTTCATAACGCCGCCTCCGTTTATTTTTAATACCTAATCGCACAGAACTGTGAATGACTAACCTGGACAACTTGCTTGTTGACTCTCACAATAGATTAAAAGTTACCCGTGGAAATTCTTGTCAATAGTAATATTTGATAGTGGATAATAATTTAAAAAATTGTATTTTCTGTCAAAATTAATCTATCTAGGAAATTTTAATTCGATATAATTGACGACTTCGTGTTCAACGAAACTGGGCAAACTGTGAATTATCCATTTTACGCGATATACAGATTAGATGATGGTAGATTTTGCATAAATATTAAAACGTATAATTCAACTTGATGATTTAATAACTAGTCTATTATATATCGTCGAATATTGTTTTAATATTCAGTATTAGGAACGAAATCACACATTGCACATCAGATTAAACGAAACAATTCGTGCAAACAGGCGAGAATGGATGTTCGAGTATGTTTGAGTTTGAAACGATCATGAATATTATTTATAAAGATCCTTGACACGCTAGTTTCTGCACGCATGATCGACCATTATCTACGTCAAACCAGCCAACTCTCTGAAAGTCTCAAGTTTCGTTTTAAGGTTGCGGGCTGGGGATTAATTTGTAAGTAGATAAGGCTGCGCCTCCCACTCTCTTCTTTCTCTCTCTCTCTCTCTCTCTCTCTCTCTCTCTCTCTCTCTCTCTCTCTGTCTGTCTCTTCATCGAAGCAAATGGTGGAAATGATGGTTGTATAATGAATTTTTTCTTCGAGGTATATACAATTTATTTTTCATTTCCCTCCCTTTTCCTTCAATAAAATTACTTCGATATCGTGTTCTTTTATTGTTGTTGTTATTATTCCCTTCTTATTTTCACGGCTTTGGAGACACTCTCTTGATTATACTTGTTTCATAAAAGTTCAATTTCCGTTTCGTTGTTTCCTTTTCATCCTGGTTTAACTTTTATTCCCTTTCTTTTCCAATTACGATTCCAATCAATGGATTTAAGTTAAACTGCTTTGATTTTTACTTAATTATTGTAATTAAAAAAAAAATGTTATTCGTTTCTCTAAATGATTTCGTACTTTCGTAACTAGATGGTTACGTTTATTCGAAAATTCGAATTTAAAGATTGCATTATTCTAATAATTTGAACGGTTTTACTTTACTTTATTTTTATCGATTATTACCCTCGAAACAAGGAAACAGAAACTATGCTTCAATATTACTCAGAAAATGTATCCATAAATAAAGATTGCACGTTGAAAATAATTAACATCGATACACTCGTGTGTACAATGCATCCATGTAAATTTTTACACTCGCGTATTTTTAATTAACCGTATCATGAGAAAATATGCGATGCATACAATGTAAACAGCGATCCAAAATTCTTGTTACTCTCTCACAAACTACATAAAATATATATATATAAACCTCAAAAAATAGGATTTTTTCTAAAACAATGAAAACACACAAGATAAAAGGAGATGTAAGAATAGTAAAATGAAAAAAAGGAAAGGAGAAAAGCGAAACAATATTCCTTTAAAATAAATAAAAGAGAAAGAGAGGAGATTTTATTCTATCATTTATTTTATTAAAAGTGTTGCATGCCGAGTTCTCAATAGAGAAATGTAATTTTTTTTTCCAAATATTCCAAAAGTGACCTTGCTACACGCGAAATGCGATACAATTTCGAAAAAAAAAAAAGAAAAAAAAAAGAAGAACAATCGAGTCACGTGAAACGAAAATTTCTGGGACGTGAACTCGGTGAACGGCTCGACCAACAACGACAACAAAACCGGATTATCCAAGCTTGGAAACGTTGTTTAAACTTTCCTCTGCGGGGATTGACCGATCGATAAATCAATTAATCCGCAATTAAGGTCGTGAATATAAAATTGGTAAAAAAGAAAATTCTCCAACAAATTCCAACAATTCTGGTAACGAGTCGTAGTTGCGTATTGGCATTACATGAAATATTCGTCGTAAAAATTTTCTATCTCGAACATAAACGAGATGAAATCGTTATGAAACGTTACGAAATGTTCGAAATTATGTGCGTCGAAACGTGCAAGGATAAAGAATGGTGTAATAGTCGTTTCTTTCGAAATGCGAAATGAATATTTGTGAAAAGAAATATTACGTTTTCAAATGTATTATGAAAAAAAAAAAATATTATCGGAAAAATATAAAAATCATCTAATTTTTATTTTTTAAAATCGTGTCATCCTGAAACGAAACTGATAATTCGCGTGTCTAAGCAAAACGATCAAGTTAGGTTAGGTTAGGTTAGGTTAGGTTAGGTTAGGTTAGGTTAGGTTAGGTTAAACGAAAGCTTCGAAAAATTTCAAAAATTCATTTTCAACAATGGAACATTAACAAGATTGAAATATTCGTGCGAATACGATTCAATGGGAGATGTATGTGGGAAGAAAAATAAAAAGAGTTTACGCGTCTGGCTACGCGCCGGTATATTCTACTTAAAAAGTTTCTTTTCCTTTTCGCCTCGAGAGACGGAGAAGGAAATTTATTACAATTTTTTGCTTGACGTATTTACGGAAGAAGTATTTTCTAATCTTTATATTAGTTGAATATTTTATCGTGTTTTTGTAATTTTTGTTAATACGACAATATAACAATTTGTCAAATTGAATTCGATTTAATTTATACATCTTTTTTCCTTGGAAAAGATTATTATTGAAAAATTTCACTCTTTATAATTTTTCCACATATTGTTGCACATCGATGCGTTTCAATTATTCGTATTACATTTATTATTATCGACACTTTTGTTCAACAAAAGATTCGTTCAATAAAAAAGTTACAATAAAGGTTTACATAACAACAACAACAAAAAAAAAAGAATTGAAATACAATGCGAAAGGGTAAAAAGAATTTTTATATATATTTCAAAGAAATATATATATATATATATATATATATATATATATATATATATATAAGCATTTCGATTCTGGAAAATGAAAAAAAATTTCACGATAAATTTACGCCTCAAGCGTTCCAGAAATGTCAGTTCATGGTTTACCATCTTTTGTCTAACGTATTTATTATTATAGTATTTCATGCTGTTACGTATGTACATACTAAAGTACATACCAACATTAAGACGCTTACGAAAACATTGCCGCACAATAATATATTGTGAAAAGTAACATCGTAAAGTCGATAAGGTAATATCTTGCTCGATATTTCTATATATATATATACCATACTCGATAAAAGCTTTATATATTCACATAGTGTACGTGTGAATATATATATATGTGTGAAGTATAGTGTATGTGTATGAAGTATAGGGAAGAATGAAAAATGTAATTTTCGATGCGTTGAAATAAAAGAGGTTATTATTACCTTGTAACGAAGAAAATTTTTTTTTCATGATCGAAAAAAAATAAAATTTTTCCCCTTAGAAAAATTTCCACTCGAATGGAGATCCTCGATTTTGACGATCCTCTCGTCAAAAGAATACGAAATAAATAAATATATATATATATATATATCGCTCTTTTATGAAAAAAATTCGTATATTCACTGTTGTATCACGAGTGATAATATATGCACTCTTTGCATCCGATAAACATTCGAAGGGATTCGAAACGGTTGTTCTTGTGTTTTCAATGAACACATCGATCAAGTATGGGGAATCCTCTCGCGAGAATGAATTTTGTAAATATTGAAAATTTCAAAATTATTGGGATCGATAAACCGTGTTCCGTGCAAATATTAGTCGAGTGAGATTGATAATTCGTCACAGCGTTGTTTCTTGAGTGGAGACAAAAATGGAAGGAAGAGGAGATGTGAAGTTCAAACTTGATGCTCTTGGTGAAGATAGCACATGGTGATGTGAAAATAAAATTCTATGGAATTGTTTTATTGTTTATGGATAAATCTTTTTTTAGTAATTATGTAATTATATTAAAATATAATTATATAAATATATATAATAATAAAATATATAAATATAAATAAAATTATATTAAAAGTTTTTCTATATTGTTAAAATACTTTTCTATGTCTCTGCAGCAATTTAAAGCTTCACTGAATCAAAAATTTTTTTTTGAAAATTTGACTGGGAAGAGGAGACGTGAAACGAGGCAAACTTGATGCTCTTGGTGAAGATAGCATATGTATATAAAAATAAAATTCTACAGAATTGTTTTATTGTTTATCGATGGATAAATCTTTTTTAATAATTACGTAATTATATTAAAAGTTTTTCTATGTTTTCAAAATACTTTCCTACGTCTCTGCAGCAATTTAAAGCTTCAGTAAATCAAAAATTTTTTTGGAAAATTCGACTGGAGCGAAAGAAAACTAAAGTTCGAGGCTCTTGGTGAAGATGGCACATGGTGATGTAAAAATAAAATTCTACAGAATTGTTTTAATGTTTATCAATGGATAAATCTCTTTTAATAATTATGTAATTATATTAAAAGTTTTTCTATGTTGTTAAAATACTTTTCTACGTCTCTGCAGTAATTTAAAGCTTCAGTGAATCAAAAATTTTTTTGGAAAATTCGACTAGAGAGAGAAGACTAAAGTTCAAGACAAACTTGATGCTCTTGTGAAAATGGCACATGTATATAAAAATAAAGTTCTACAGAATTGTTTTATTGTTTATCGATGGATAAATCTTTTTTAGTAATTATATAATTATATTGAAAGTTTTTCTATGTTTTCAAAATACTTTTCTATGTCTCTGCAGCAATTTAAAGCTTCAAGTAAGTCAAAAATTTTGACTTTATGGTTACTCAAACAAATTTGTCACTCTGTGAAACTTTGTTAAGATTTTGAAGTTAAAAATTACAAGATAGTTAAATAAGTTTTTTACTCAGAATACCTAAATTAGATATATATGTATATATATCTAAATAAATATCGAAATTTTCTTCAATTTAATATTTATAACTTAGCATTCGTTCATATCTTTTAAGATATTAAATCTTAAACTTGGTTCAAGAAATATAGAATTTTCGCAAAACTTCTTACAGATAATACAAGTTTCCTCTAATTCATATGCCAACCGGAAGTTTCCAAGCTTCTCAACTGACCTGACCGAAAGTTTGTTTGTTGCCTGTCAGCAACAAGGGTACGGATTTTGAAAAGGCAAAACAGCCAATTGACTTTTAAATAGGGTTTCAGGATATTAAGCAGAAATTCAAAACAACGGTGTCTATGTTGGGAAGTTTCATTAGCCCCGGGACGAAGCTCGTCCACCATTTTACAATGTCGATGAGAAACTGAATAACATGGAACCCCATTAACTGTCGCGTAGTGTAATCCGTTCATAAAACTTCGTTGTATTTCGACAGAGAGAGAGAGAGAGAGAGAGAGAGAGAGAGAGAGAGAGAGAGAGAGAGAGAGAGAGAGAGAGAGAGAGAGAGAGAGAGAGAGAGAGAGAGAGAAGTTAACAATTAACAAATTATCCATCTCTTTTTCGAAATATCATTCCCTGACAGATAAATTCTCTGCTAAAGAGAAACAGGTCCCTCTTCTCCAAAGAAGTAGAAATAAACAATTTTATTTTTTTTTTAACGAAAAATTAAATTATTACAAAAAATAGTTTTGCGAGAAAGGGAAAAACGATCGTAATAAAAGAATCTTGCTTTATAAGAGCATATTTCTTCTTTTTTTTTGTGTGTGTAAAAGATAAAAGGATTAGTGAAAAAAATTTTTTCTGCATAAAATAATTTCCAGTGATATTAAAAAAAATTTAAAAAAAGAGAAATTTTCTTTGCAAATTTCGGAATGAAAAGATTTACTTTTTCCTTTTTTTTTTTTTGTAAAAAGTTTAAAGTTCGTTAAAATTCGTCCTTCCTATTAATTAATTCATTTGTTTAATCGATTTTAAACAGTTCCACCGAGTTGCACAAACTTTAAAAAAGCTTATACTATTATTATTATTATATAATTTCTTTTCATCGTTTCTCTCCAATGAATATTCCACTCTGAAGAAACGCTGAAGTTAAAAAAAAAAAAAAAAAAGAAAAAAATATCGTAAGGAATGATCATTGAATATTAACTCGATTTGAAAAATCACTCTTTCGCGCCTTTATATTAATAATTCATAAACAATTATCGTTAACATGAATCGAGTTAAGAGAGGGGAAAGAAAAATAAATAAATAAACGAGAAAAAGGAAATGGATCGAAAAAATCGAACTCAAGTCATCCGCAATTCATTGATCGATTTGTAAGGTGGGGTTCGTATTTTCTCGCGACACGTAGATGGCAATTTAATCAAGGCTTACAGGGTGCAATTAATTCGTGCTTTAAATTTGTGTCGTGTGCGAGGCTGACATTCCTGGCGAAATTTAGAACAGGGCTAACATGCCGGGCGAATTTAAATGAAACCGTAGACAAGGAAGGTTGAAGTTATCATTATGGTTATCTCTCTTTGATTTGTTTCTCCTTTGAAATAAAATTTTTAATTATTATTATTGGAGAAAATATATGTATTGTGCCAATGATGAAAGATTTACGATTGAAAATAATAAATTGAGGAAAAATAATAATATTAAAATGCGAAGGAGGAAAATTTATATAATTTTTTATTTAATTTAGAAAAGATCGATTGATTAAAAAATTCAAAGTTAAATTCTGAGAGATTAAAATTATTTAGAAATTAAATAAAATATCCGTAGGCATGATATTAAAATTAATTAATATCCGATGAATTTCCATTTTGGAATTTCTCTTATTAAATAATAATTCTAATTAATAAAAAAAGAAAAAAAAAATTCGATTAGTTGATGAGTTTCAACGATGAATTTCTCACGTTTCTTCATAATTTAAAGGATCGTTAATTTCTCTACTCTATAAATTAAATTGAAAAATGGTCCAAGACATAAAATAAAGACGAAATGTTAAATTTCCAAGTGGAAAGCATTGTAGCTAATTGAACAATAATTTCAAACTGGGACACTAAAGTATGTAGCATTAAAGTGAATATATGTGTAACTGCAGGTCTGACTGCACACGTGTTCATTCTACTTACTAAGAATCATTATCCCTTCTTATCCCTTAAGAAATATTGAGATAAATAAATTACAAATTAATACGCAATGAACAATTTTCAACGTTTAATTAACAAATATCAAGCTTGCCTATGAAATTAATTTTTTCTTAAATAAATTAATCAATATAAAATGATCTTTTGATAATTCATCCTCATTTAAAAAAAAAATATTATTAATATTCGATATCGAGAATCTTTCGACAAATTTTCGATTCGATGGAACATCACAAACATCGCAAATTATCGGACGTGATATTGATCTATCGCGTTAGCATGCGTCCAGGAAGCTTTCGAAATAGATCCAAAGGTGGCAGCACTATACGACTCAAAAATTTAACCAACAAAACTGGAAATCGTGTTACCGACGTTCTCCGAATATTATTCTCTTTCACAGTCGTGTTCTTCTTCAGTGTTTCGAACATAGAATCAATCTTGATCTTTTGATCAAGAAGAGAACAAGAGACTTCGAGAAAAGTATATACAAATAATAAAATTTTGCGAAAATTCATCGAATCGGATTCGTAAAAATTCATCTTCTCTATATAACGGTTGTCAAAAAATCTTGTAACATTAATCTATCTTGTAACATCATCAGAAGAAACAAAATATAGAATAACTAAACAACCGACCCTCAAACATCCTAGATAACGAAAGAGTGTGCCATCAGCCGAGCAGAAAGCGCAGTGGCTCGTGTAGGAAGTAGTTGCAATGAAGGCATCAACGAGGAAGAAAGGGGCATTCGCGGAGGAAGCATTTAGACTCTCCGGAGAGCAATCCCCTCGTTCTGATAAGGGGTAACTCGGAAGAGCGCGATATATCACTGATTTATACTCTACTTACCGTACTTCGTGACCAACCACCACTGTCCAACCTCTACGTCTCCTCTTATCTTTCCTGCGCAATGATTCCGCTACACTGAGCCTCTCCATCGCGACACGTGTCCCCAACAAATCCTCCCAATCGCTCTGGATATATCCCCCACTTTCGAAGTAGCTCCCTTCAACGATGCTTTCTTCCAGGTTTCTCATAACAGAGCGCCATGTCGACGTAGATGGCGCTGAAGTCGCGCGTAGTGCATTTTCACGTCTGATTATTTTCTGGGTTGTTGTTTTTGTTTTTTTTTTACGTATTTTTTAACATGATTCGAATGAAAATGATTGAGAGGTCGGAGAGATTATGTATCCAATGGAGATTCGAACAGGGTTAATAAGGTTTAAGGAGATTGGGGACGAGGATCTGGAATCGGTCCTTTTGAAAGGAATCCTCGAAAGGAATTCAAATTTTCAAGTTGGATTTTATGTATAAATATACTCAATTTCGCGAGAGATGAGAAAAGAAGAAATAAGAAGATGGAAGAAATTGTTAAGACGTGATCAATATGGAGTAAGTAATAGAAAGATATTGGAACTAAAGTTAAAGTTCCCCGCACGACGAGTCGACATTTCAATAATACAAAAATAATATCGCGCATCGTCATCTGTGCAACATCATTGCGAAATCACAAATTGAGACAAAGTCACAGGTCTTCCGAAACGGGTTACAATTTGATTAATCGAAACGAGCATCGTATCTAAAAATACATCGATTATTATCTTCAATCGCGAGGAAACGATTAATTGGCCGATTTCTCAATGAAAATTAATCTTCCCTTCGAAACTTGAAATCTTCTCAACAGAAAAGAAAAGGGAGAAGTCGATGAGAAGAGACTGAGAAAAGAAGAGAAAAAAAAAATAAAAATAAAAATCTCGAATCTCGCACATTTGATCAAAAAATCAAACATCCAATTTTCACATAAACTCAAACACTCTAATCCCATATTTCACTGTATATATACATATATATACATATACCTCACTATATTCGATCTTCCAATTAATCATAGTCTAGAAACATCTCTCGTGAACACGCTTCAACGACAATTAGAATCGAGAAGAGTGCGACAGTTGGACAAGCCGTGATCGCGGCTTCCCTGGGATTTTTCAGAGCGTTATCAGTTGCGGAAGAATCACCGCGAGAGAAGACGGTGACACGCGTCAGATAAGCATCCGAGCTTCGCGACGTACAGGCAAAGACTGAATGCCGTATTGTATTTATAGAGCGAGTCGGATTATTTTCAACGGCGTCGCTTTTCTCGCGTGCACGCATATACGTCGTTTGTCCTCTCCCTCCCACCCTTCCCTCCCCTCCTCCCCCCACGAAAAACAACCCCCTTTCTTCTCTGTACGAACATTCTTTCTTTTGCTCCCTTTTTTTTCTCTTCTGCGACCCTTTTTTTTCTTCTTCTTTTTGTTTCAATGTTTTGATTCTTTATTCAGTTTTTTTTAGGTTTTTTTCTTTCTCGAAGATGGATCTAAGGGATGATACTATATAAATCATCTGTTTGAGCTCAAGATGATAGGATTTTGAGATGATAATTTCTTTTTTTTTTGTTTAATTTAATAATTTTGCGTGGATTTGAGAAAGAATTTTTTGTTAATGTAAAATGCGATTTTTTCTGATTTTTTTTATTTTAGGAGGATTTTTGAAATATGGGTTACAGAGATTCTTTAGTCTTGTTTTGGCGTTGTTTAAAATTCTTAGGAAAATTAATTGAACGAGTATCATTTCAAAATGGAATTTTGGAATTATTTGGTATTTCGTTTTCTATCATTGAAATATAAAGATTTCTTGAAGAGAGAAATTTGTGAATGAATATCGTGAAGTTTTGAAATATTGACACTTGTTTGGAATATGCATGGAATATAGAAACGTAAACGTGAATGTTCGACAAGATGTTGAATATAAAATACAAAAAGATGATGAAACGCTTAGATACGAGATATGAAGGAATATAAACGCGTGTTGTTAGATTGAGTGCCACTGACAAGAATTTCGCATCGCGACATTTTTTTTTAATGTGTTTTTTTAATGTCTTTGGCACGTCGCTATCACCGAGTCACAATTTATCAATCGTACCAACGTCACCGCGCGGTAAATTTTTCTCCCACACGTTTCTTAAATTCCCAAGCCGATACTCTAAGCTAAAACTCTACTTTCGAACCATTTTTAATCGAGCATCGAAATGTCTTCAATTTTTGCTCCTTTAAAAAAATTACGTTTCAAAAAAATTTGTCTAATTTCAATTTCTTAGTGATTTTTTCCTAAAATTAGGAGTCAAACGTTTTTTCCAGAATTATTTCCATTGAAAATTTCACCAAATTTAATTATTAACAATTCGTTCCTCCAAAAAATTTACACATGTGAGAGAAATGTGTTTCTTAACCTCAATTTTAGTGACTTTTCGCTCCCTAGATACGAGTTGTGAGTCAAATATTTCTTCCAGAATTATTTTCATTGAAAATTTCATTAATTTTAATTATTAACAATTTATTCCTCTAAAAAATTTACACATGTGAAAGAAACTTGTTTCTTAACCTCAATTTTAGTGACTTTTCGCTCCCTAGACACGAGTTGTGAGCCAAATATTTCTTCCAGAATTATTTCTATTGAAAATAGATTAAGATTCATTTCATTAAGATTAATTCGTTCCTTCAAAAAATTTACAAATTTATGTGGGAAAAACCTGTATTTCTTAACCTCAATTTTAGTGACTTTTTTTCTCCTCTAAAATGATCGCGAATCAGATTTCTTTCTTCCAGAATTATTCGTATCTTCAAATAAAAAAAAAAAAAAAAAAAAAATGAACAAATAAACATTTATTCTCTCCCATTGAATCAAAAGAGAAGAAATTGGGGAATTTTGGAAATTCGTTCCCTCGATTCATAAATTTCGTTTCAGGAATTATTTTCGCGGGCGAGAAATGAAAATTACGAGCGGAAATCGGTGTCACGGAATGTTTTATTTGGCAGGAATGCAAGTGCAGCTGTCGCATAACTGTTTCGACTATTCGGGCTTCCGAGTGGTACGCATGATCGATCGAGTACGTGGCGAATCAACGATGTCGCACGATGTGATCCAACGAGAATCAGAGGCCCGACCGAAATCGTCGCTCGATCTTCCGGCCGAGGAACACGTGTTGCCCCTCGCGAAAAGGGGAACGAGACGTTTACAAAATATCCACGAGATACGTGACGATTGGCGATTAATCCAATAATGATATCGGTGCCAGGGATCCTGGTTTAACAAACTATCATTGGTACAAGCCTATTTCTTTGTTAATAGTCGGTGCTTGCCACTGCCAAACCGTGTATCGTGTAAAGCTGCCATAAAATTCGTGTGTGTATACGAAATTGGGTCGGTGTATCTTTGAAGATTTAATTCGATGCTTCGAATTCCAATGTAAATTAATATCGTCAGATCCGTGATAAAATATCATCACAATTTAGCATTTATCATAATTGTTTAGATTTCTTTTTAATCGAAAATTAAAAGAATCTGGAGATCGAATAAAAAATGATAAATCCTAAACTGTGATGATATTTAATTATAGATCTGACGATATTAATTTAAGTTGGAATTTGATTGAAATTAGAGGGAAACGATTGGGACAGTTTTGAAAGATGCGTTGGATGGAGAGAAGTTCGGGAGGACGAAAATAATTCTGAAAGGAATTCATTTCTATGAAACCTTGAAGGAATATTCAGGAGTAGTGTCAGAGCCGATGACTGAATTGATCGTCTCGTTTATTCCGTTCAAGTATATGGCCACGATTTATATTATAATAACAGTTTAATAACAATTTTCTTTTTAACACGTGTATATCGTTTCGATCTCAAAATCTTGATTTTTAATTTTTCCATCCGGAGATCCGGGTCGATGTCACATTATTACAATACGTGCCAACTTTATTCGAGGCGATTATTCGAGCTATCGTGATAATTTATCTAAATTCCAGCCAACTTCTCAACTAACTTTAGAATTACACGAGGTTTACACACCAGATTAAAACGCAACGTTCGCTCGCTCCTCCCTTTCCCTCTTATCTCAGCAATTAAAAATTAAAAGAGCAAAGAGAGAGATCGAAGCTTAAAACTATTTGATTTCACGTTTACTTTCGAATCTCGTTTAGAGACTCGTCACGATTTCTTTTCTTTTCTTTTTTTTTTTTTTCGAAACATCGAAAGTTTTATGATGTCGATGATATCAGTTTAATTCCGCTGGATCACGAGATCACGTGGAAAAATAAAAATCTTCAAAGCAAATTTCCGCAATCCGCAACTCGACGAAAGTTGTCACGTATTTCGTATATCCTTAAATAAGATTAATAAAAATTAATACTAAGATTAAAAAAAATTAATAAAGATTAGAATTAAATTAATTAAAAAGAGAAAAAGTTGATCAATACTTTGATTAATCGGTTAATATAATAATCCATTATTTTATTTCCTAAAAAAAAAAAAAAAACAATTTAAGAGATAACTGTAACTTGAAATCTTACGAACAATAAAATATCTTTAGCTTTTTGATTTTTCGAGCTTTAAAACTGGAATATCTTCTAAATTAAAGATTTCTCGACAAGCAAGTAATAAATAATCGATATTGTCACAAAATGTATCTCCTCAAACAATTTTCACATTTTTCGAGAGAAAAATATATCGTGGCGCTTCATTTACGAACCCAAACACCATAATACGAGCGATTCTCGAAAAGAAAGAAAGAAAAGTTGCAAGATTCCCTCATCACCGGAAGTCGTGCATCTCTTCCTCCTTCCTTCCTTCCTTCAATGTCGTTCAAACAAATCGAGGAGAGGAGAATTGGCCAGGATTTCGCGGCCATGTTATAACGGCTTATGATTCACTGTGACACACGCGGCTATTTGGCAAGGATTTGGCTAAGAAAAATGCGGGCAACAGCGGCAACGTTGGCCACCACGGGTTCCCGAAATACGGAGGAGCCATTATAATTGGCCGCACCCACGATTTATAAGCCGCGGCGCAGAACGAAAACCTCTTGTTTACGATAAATAATCGGCGGCCTGATGACGATCAAGGCGATTCTAAACATAACCTGTCGCTTGGGACTTGGGTCGAACGGCGAGGAATGGCCCCTCCTCCAGCCTTGCGAAAAGCACTGATGATCTCTCCGAGGTATTTTAATTTAATTGCAAAGAAAAAAAAAAAGTTTCTTCCCAAAATTTTTTTCGACTCTTCAAAAAGGATTCATTTTCACGATTATCGTTATTAGTAGTTTGTTGTTCTTGTTTCAGAGTAGAAACAGTCGAGGAAATTGTTTGAATTTTAATTATTTCGAGGTAAAGATCGCGTTTAATCGTGATATTAGTATTGAAAAAAAGAAGAAGAAATTAAGAAACTTTGTCAGATTATGGAACAGAGAAGAATAGTAGAAGATTTTTTGGGTTTTGTTAGTTTAATTTTATAGTAAGAATTTTTTTCTCGATGTTTTACTTATAATTTTAATTAAGTTTCAAGGAATTCCAGACAGGTTTTAGTCTATAAACATTTTTATTATTCCGAGAACTTGATCTTCTTCCGAGGGAAGAAGTAGTTAAAGAATATCTTCTCAAGCAACTCGAAGGAGATTACATCAACAATCAAGGAAGAAGTTGCACGATAAAATGGTTTATTTCCAGTACACGGCTGCTTCCAGTGTACACTTTCTTCCCTTCTTTTGTCAAGCTTTTATTGCAATCACAAAGAAGGTTGTTACAATTATTTAATCATGAATATCATTCCTTTGTTGAAAAGTCGTAAATTCTTTTCCATTCCATTCTTAGTTTTCAGCAGATTTGGAATATATTCAAAAGATGAGATCTGTTACGATTCTAGATGTCGAATTGAATGTCGAAATCGCAAGAAGAATCATCGAAGAAGCATTTTGTTATAAATTTTTTTTTAAATAGGTTTCATCATTTGATTGAAAGATATCGAAATAAGTAAATTGCCAATATTTGTTGTTCAATTAATGTAAACGAAGATTTCCTTTTTCTGCTTTTCGAAAATATTTTCGTATTTTTTTTAGAAATAAATTATATTCGCGCGAAAAATTCGGTTGACAGAGATAGATGGTATTCCATCTTTTTTCAAGTTCGTTCATCGCGATGGAATGTTGAAAATTTTTCGTTAAACCGAGCAGAAAAAATATTTTGGATCCTAAAAATATATATCAGGAAAAGCTCGTATTTAAGAAAGATATATCGCCGTGAGTGACTGTCCCGCGAACGTTAAATTATGACGACAATTCGTAAAAATAAAGAAGAAATTATGCTACGTCGTCAAAATTCATGTTTTTAACCAACGATTAATGATCAACACGAAAATTCTGACATTTTCAACGCATATTTACGACACACGAAAAAACAGTAACAAATCATTTTTCACAAATAAATTCGCGAACAAATAATTTTGCAAAACTCGTCTAAGAAGGATGCAACGTTGCGGATTTTCATTCTTCGAAGGAAGAAACGCTTCCGAATTGAAACGAATCAGATGAATTTTGTACGAGGTAGAAGAGAGGTTTAAAAGAATGTGAATAATTTTATGAAAATAAGAATTCTATAATTATATGACTCGCGTAGAACAATTCGGAATTCGGGACGAAAATTTCGGTATGTAGGGCACAACCTTGTCACGAAATGTGAGCCCAATATTTTGCAATGTTGCTTTGAAGATGGCAAGATACATGGATGTAAATTGGGCAAAAGATCGACCCCTTTTTGAAATGACAAAACGGAGACGAAAATAAAATCCGGCTCTATTTCTTTTCCCGCGCGCGAATTATGCGAAGAAAAAAGTATCGAATGGGACAACATGTGTTATAATTTTCCCAAGAACGCAAGAGAATCAAAAGAGAATCATAAATTCGATAAAATGAAATTGTTGTTATTAATGGCACATTGCAATCTCGTATCGCATTATTGAAAATTTCATTTTCTTATCATTCTCATTAAATATATATATATATATTTTTATATATTAAATAATCGCGCGAAGAAAAAATAAAAATGTTTTATTTTTCGAAAAAGAAATGTAATTTGTCCGAGGGGAAAATCGCGATTTGAAAATTCCCTCTGTTTCGCCTCTGTTATCGGTTGTCGGTAATAGTAATAGCAACGATCGTGTGGCGCCATCGGTAGATTCCGAAAGAACTATTTGATACCGACGTTTACTTTGTAGATAACTACGACTTTCGAGCTTTCTTCGAAGAATGTTTTATCGATCTTTTTCTTTTTCTTTTCCTTTTCTTGAACGCTCCATAATTTAGAAAGAAAATTATGAATCGCTTATCGTACCTTTTACAAAAAATTCAACACGAAAAATCTCATCTTCTCAACCATTCTTAATTCAAAATCCACCCGTCCATCCTTTCTCCGCTTTCCACGCCGTTCTTCACCGTTAAACCATCCGTATCCCCGAGCCACGCTCACTCAAACTCACCCAGAAACCTCGAAAGGAGGATCAAGACAAACAAGAAAATTATCTTCCGTGTCCCTGATTCTTCGTCTCTTTTGAAACCGCTCTACTCACCGGAAACCACTTTTCACACGAGAGGAGAGGATCTCCCCGCGCGACGAGGAGGTGGATGAGTTTTTTCCCGGCCGAGTTCCCTCTCTCTCTCTCTCTCCCTCCCTCATCCAACTCGCTCCACCGTGAAAAGGAAAGGCAAACCGAGCCGCGCATCCGCGCCACTCGGCGACAATATTCGCCGACATTAGGACGCTAGCGAAGGCCGTGGTGGCGACGCGGAACGAAGGAAGGAACTCTCGCGGCAGAGGTGTGCTGTTTGTGCGCGCTGCCTTCACTCGACCCGAGTTTTCCACGAAAGAGGGGCGCGCTAACGCGGCGGGCAAACACTGTGCTTCGTAATTGCCTCAAATGCAAGGAATTGCCTCCTCCCAACGTTTTCGATTAATTACGCGTGAATATTCCATTTCAGACGGCGGTTTCACGTGTTGTTTCCACGCTTTCGAGTACCTGGTATTCGGAAACTTGAGCATCGAGGTTGCCCCCTCGCGTGAATATTCCTATCTGGGGATGAAATTCCACTCTCTCTCTCTCTCTTTCTCTCTCTGACTGGGTAACAGTTTCAGACAGCTCGGATGGTTGGTTTGGATTCCGTTAGACACTCCACACCGGTGTTTGCGCGCTTTTGAGCATTACGCGCCGATACTTGCCAGCATTTAACCGGGCTACGTATGCTGGAATATCCCTGTGGTGGGATTAAACAGGCTGTTCAGAGGGGATAGATTACACGAGAGAGTTTAAATATCGCTTTTCAACTACAATTTTGCGTAACGTTTCGGAAGAAACGTGTGTTCCAAGCACATTTCGATGATTATTGAATTATTATATGAAAAACAAAAGAGGATTTGGAAAAATAGGATCTTGAAACTGAGAGTCTGTTCTAGGGCAGAGTTGGACAATAAGATATTCATGGGATGACGAAAGTTGATATTCACGTTTAAAATGCTGGTACAAAATATCCGCTTGAATTTTATTTATATAACGCAATTTTTAGCCACGAAACGAGTTCTCAGCAGAGAAATGAGAAATAAGGATAATGTATAATGTGGAGCAGAATCCAGTGTGTGTGTGGAGGGATATTTAACCAGGATCGAGATCGTATCTTAAATAGCAGCTGTGGAGGGAAGATGTTCGTCGGTGGATATGATCTGCATAATGGCGAGTTGTTCGACGTGACGAATCGTTGAACCTTCAGCCGGTGGAAATTTTCTCTCCCATCAGGAGAGGAGAAGCTTCGTCCCCGGTGCATTCGAATGGCCGACGTAACGTAACATCTCCTTCAACGACCTCCCCAGAACGGTTATATACGAAACACAAAAGGAACTCTTATTGGACGTTGAAATTCTAGTATATTATAGCATAGTTGTTATCTATATAGTTATTATCTAGAGGATAGTTGTTTCCATGGAAATTGAAAAATTTGTCTTGCTGGGAGGATAAAATAAAATAAATTTAAATATCCTTCAACGACTTGCCCAGATTATATATGAAACATAAAAGGAACTCTTATTGATGTCGAAATTCTAATGTATTATAATATAGTATAGTTATCTATATTATAGTTATTATCTACAGTATAGTTGTTTCCATAGAAATTGAAAAATTTCTGAGAGGATAAAATAAATTTAAACATCCTTCAACGACTTGCCCAAAACGATTATATACGTTTCCATGGAAATTGAAAAATTTGTTTTGTTGGGAGGATAAAATAAAATAAATTTAAACATCCTTCAACGACCTTCTCAAATTATATATGAAACATAAAAGGAACTTTTATTGGATGACGTCGAAATTTTAGTGTATTATAATATAGTATAGTTGTTATCTATATAGTTATTATCTACAGTATAGTTGTTTCCATAGAAATTGAAAAATTTCTCTTGCTGAGAGGATAAAATAAATTTAAACATCCTTCAACGACCTCTTCAGATTATATGTGAAACATAAAAGGAACTCTTATTGACGAAATTCTAGTGTATTATAATATAGTATAGTTCTTATCTATATAGTTATTATCTACAGTATAGTTGTTTCCATGGAAATTGAAAAATTTGTCTTGCTGGGAGGATAAAATAAAATAAATTTAAACATCCTTCAACGACTTCCCCAGATTATATATGAAACATAAAAGGAACTCTTATTGGATGACATCGAAATTTTAGTGTATTATAATATAGTATAATTGTTATCTATATAGTTATTATCTACAGTATAGTTGTTTCCATGGAAATTGAAAAATTTGTTTTGCTGGGAGGATAAAATAAAATAAATTTAAATATCCTTCAATGACCTCCCCAGATTATATATGAAACATAAAAGGAACTCTTATTGGATGACATCGAAATTTTAGTGTATTATAGTATAGTATAGTTGTTATCTATAAAGTTATTATCTGTGATATAGTTGTTTCCATAAAAATTGAAAAATTTGTCTTGCTGAGAGGATAAAATAAATTTAAACATCCTTCAACGACTTGCCCAGAACGATTATATACGAAACACAAAAGGAACTCTTATTGGACGTTGAAATTCTAGTATATTATAGTATAGTTGTTATCTATATAGTTATTATGTAGAGTATAGTTGTTTCCATGGAAATTGAAAAATTTGCTTTCTTGCTGGGAGGATAAAATAAATTTAAAGGGTTGAACGAGAAGTGAATATTGCTTGCCGATGAAACGTATATAATTTTACATCTCAAGTGGATCCAATTTCATTTGGTGATGGGGGTTAATTTTGTAGACTAATTTTGACTTAGTAGCAGAGTTGTTGGTAAGTTTCGCTTGGGTTGAGAATTTACCGCTACTCGAAAGTTGCATAGGTCAGTCGGTTTAACGTTTAGGATAAAGTAGAGCAATTTTAGATTTCTAGTAAGTTGGATAGTAAGTACAGTATCTTAAATTACAATTACAATTCGATCATGATTAATCCAGTTAGATTAATTCGAACTAATAAATAACAAATTCTAGAAAAAGAAGAAAAACCTACTTTGGAATTTAAAAAGGAAACGATCGAGAGGAAATCAGAGTCGAATTCACACAAAATTTACACAAAATTTATCTTCGCAAAAAATAGAAGATGATGAATTGAAATTTTTCATCGTCCACTAAGCATAACTCTCGAACGAAATTATTCCATCTATATATTTGCCAATCTTCACCAAACTTTTTCCCCAACTGCCCCGGGAGTTCCTTCAAAAATTCGTTCGAGGAAGCACGTCACCAACGCCCAATTCTCCTTCGATGTGATCTCGGGGGAGGAAATTATCGGCTGCATCCCCCCTCGAATTTTCTATTCCAGAAGAGGGAAAAAGGGCGGATTTAAGGTGGCGAGGGTGGCAATATCGGGTACGCTCGACCAAGGGGGTGTAGTTATTCGACTGGGGGAGGGCAACGGGGGGAGGAGGGGTTGGGACACGTTTCGGGGGCGGTCGATATCAACGGCCGTCAAAGCGCCACCGTGAGCCGCTACACAATCAAATTTTCAAGTCGGCTCAAATTGCATTTTGATTCTCGATCGATCCACGGTTTTATCGTCGCGTTCATTCATTTCTTCTTTTTTTTATTTGCAATGAAGAACGGAAACGTTGGGGGGGAGCACCTAAGTGGAATTAGGTAATAATTTGATAACGAATATTTGGAATAATCGAAAGTGATTTTTTGGATTCATGTCATTTTTTTTCTTTTTAGAGGAAGAAGGAATAAGGATCTCTTTTTTCCTTTTTATTTTGGATTGAAAAATGATAAACATACGTAAGTGGAATAATAATTTAATAATGAATATTGGAATAATTAAAAGTGATTTTTTGGATTTGAATTATTTCTTTTCTTTCTAGAGAAAGAAAGCTAGGATTAAGCATCTCTTTTTTCCTTCTTTTTTGAATAATAATTTAATAATGAATATTGGAATAATTGAAAGTGATTTTTTGGATTCATTTTCTTTCTTTTTGTAGAGAAAAATCAGATTAGAATTTAGGAAGCATCTCTTTTTTCCTTCTTATTTTGGATTAAATGGAAAACGTAAGTGGAAATGAATAGTGGCATTAATAATGAATATTGGAATAATTAAAAGTGATTTTTTGAATTCGTGTTATTTCTTTTCTTTCTAGAGAAAGATTAGGAATAAGGATCTCTTTTTTCCTTCTTATTTTGAATAATAATTTAATAATGAATATTGGAATAATTGAAAGTGATTTTTCTTCATTCGTATTATTTTTTTTTTTTTCTAGAAGAAGATCTTTTTTTTCCTTTTTTATTTTGGATTAAATGGGAAACGTACGTAATAATAATTTAATAATGAATATTTGGAATAATTGAAAATGATTTTTCGCATTCGTATCATTTTTTTTCTTTCTAAAATAAGATCAAGTTAGGATTAAGGTAATATTTGAAGAATTACGAAGCACCTCTTTTTCTTTCATTTGCAATGGAAAACAGTTAGGTGGAGCGTTGCAACGAGCGTTGTTTAATCTCGCACGTAAATGAAATTGAATAATTTAATAATAAATATTGGAAAAATTGATTTTTCGTATTCGTGTTTATTTTTTTTCTTTCTAGAGAAAGATCGAGCTAGGATAAGCTAATAATTTGGAGAATCAAAAATTGCTCATATTAGCATTTCTTTTTTTCTTTTTTATTTTGGATTTTTTTTTTTAAATGGAATAATATTTTAACAACAAATATTGGAATAATTGAAAATTTTTTATATTCGTGCTTTATTTTCTTTTCTCTCTTTCGAAGAATGATTGTGTATATTATTCAGAGAAATTAGAAATTCAGAGAAATTAATAAAATTATAAATTATCTAATTTGTAATTATTATGTTAAGATACTTACATTAATCAATTTAAAATACTATAAAATTATGATTTTATTCATTCTCGTACAAGATGTAACGAAATGTAAAATATAATTTCTTTGATAAATTTTTTTTTAAATCTTTTTAATTCTTTGATTCTTTTTTGCAAACTAAATTCTTGATACAACAAAAATCGAGCTCCATATAGTAGATAATATTTTTCCACAAAAAGAGAATTGCACTTATCATTTCTGCAAATTGAATTGAAATCTATTCTATCTACTCGTAACATAAAAAATAAATAAATAAATAACAATTGCTAGCAATCGCAGTGCAAATGGAACGCACTTTGTTTACCGAATTAAAATTTATAGTGTCTGGTATTTTCAAGGACGCGTGAAAAGGGGCTGAAAAGTTTGGCCTTTGAAGCGAGCCCTGCGGCGGAGCGGTTTCCAAAGGGTGGCCACGCAAAAAGCAAGTTTCAAAACTCTGAAATTAATTTGCCGTCACAACGCTGTCCCTCATTTCCATGAAATAGGCCAGGCCACCTTTTCGGGATTAATTTTCGTCTTGGAAAAGTTGTTATTAATTCTTGAAATTCCTCTGAAAATTCCTTTGCCCGTATTAAAATAATTTCTCGATAAACGATTGGCCGAATACACTTTTCTCGTAATCACAGAGGAAACGAAAAATGAATTTCGAGATCCGAGTTCGACGCCGTTTAAAAAAGGAATTCGGGTGGAAAGCGTTAAATCGTATAATCCCTTCCAATTAATCTAGAAATAATTTTAGAAATTTAAAGAGGAGAAAACGCACGCGTGACGTGAATCGGGGATCGAATTTTTAATAAGTTGAACTGCGATTCGGATGAAAATTTTAATCCGATTCTAAATATCCAGCGGGATTTAAGAGTAATGGATTTCGTGTCGATGAATATTCCTAGAATGTTTTACAAAAGAATATACTTTCGCGAGATAATTTACGAGGCAATCGATCCAAAATGGATATATATATATATATATATATATGGATTATATACAACGTGTACGAGATACGTGTCTGACCACAGACGTCCATTTTCCCTTATCCATACGTGTTAGATGCGGTCTCGCTTCGTTATTTCACGTTTTTTTATTTTTCAGAAAAAAAAAAAAACAACAGATGGCATCAGAGAGTAATTAATGATATTTCATGTGAAAATACGAAATAACGAGAAAGAAGTAGAAAAAAGGAATCAAAATCAAATGAATATTTACAGAGGGACAAATATCGATTACTTCTTTTTCAATACGTTTCTTATTCACAATATGCAATAACACGAAGAGTTATTAATTAAAAAGGAAGAAAAATTATTATTAACGATCATACTCGACAAATATATATTTATATAATATCGTAAAATCAATCATATTCTAACTTCGTTTGAAAATCCTTTGTCGATCGATATCAATTCCAATTAATCTGAACCAACCTAACCTGTTTCGTGGAAACCTGTTTCTCTTAATCGCTCTTTTTAACGTCCACTTACAAAAAAAAAAAAAATCTTCGTTGAAACCGAGAACACGACCTCGACGACATATTAAATTATATTTAAAACGAAGATCGTCGAGATATCATCGTGAAACAGCTTCTGAACAGATCCTAACTATCCTGAAAATATTATCCATATAGTACGCGATGGTTCGCGTTTCTACTTGCAAGTAGAAATAAAAATCTGGAAAAGGGGGGATGGCACGAAACGTTGGAAATCGTTCGCGTGCATGCACACAAGGTTCATCGTGGAGCTTTTATAGGTCAAGTTCTCGATTCGTCTCGCCGTGGGTGGCCACTGTGGGTGGAAGCTGAAAGCACGCCGCGCTCGTTAACGGCCACGGCCTAGGCCTAGACCTTATATCTTATCTCCCCCTCCTCCCTTTCATTCTCCACGAACGAAGCGACCATGTAAAATTAGCCCAGCTTGGGGCGGCCGAGATAGAGTCCTCGATTAAATAATTTCTATTATTCCTCGAAATTCGTGAACCGGGCTCAAGTTTGCCAAAAGCATAGATTGTTTCTTTGATAAGTGGCTTTTTCCCGAGGAATTTCACCTTAGTTGTAATTTTGGATATATACATTTTATTATATATGCTTTACCTTCTTTCATCTCTCAAGCTTCATTATTCCAAAATTGTTGGGGTTTGTTTACGAAATATCGCTCGAGGTGCCTTTTTACTTTGCTTGATTAGGATTGGAATCATAGTTTATCACGAAGAGAATTGTTTTAATAACAGGAACGATATAATATAAAAATAACGAATAATTGGATGGAGCAAGATCTGGGAAGTGTAAAAGATGAGATAGAACGTTCTAATCGAACTGTAACAGGTTTTCTCTTACAGTCGATGCAACGTGTGGTTTTGCAATGGCCTCATCGGTTCGCCAATTTTGACTGTTTTCCTGCTACGGGGTCTTTCGATTTATCAAGCTGATATTTGCAATATTTTGCAGAATCGATGATTTCACCTCGAGAAAGAAGCTTATCAAGTGGACTATGCCTTTCCAGTCCTACCAAATGGATAAAAGAACTTTGCCAGGATGAAGTCCAGACTTAATGACAATGGAAGGTCTATTTGTCCTTAAATCAAACGCGTTTTCGATGCATACTTTCGTACAAATCTCATCTCCAATGACAAGTTTCTTTAAAAAATCTCGTGCCTGGAAAAGAAAATGGCACATGGAGATACGATTCGTAAAGTTAGTTTCAATAGCTGCGAAGCCCAAACTTCACATTCCATTCACATATCCCATCAAAATTGATCAAAAAGTGATTATACACCGTTTCCTTGGAAATGTTAGCTGCATCCACTATCTCTGACACGCTATATCGCGGATTTTCAGCGAGCATAGCCTTGATGAAGTCCGTATTCGTCGCTGCTGGCCGACTTTCATCTCTCAAGTGAGAATTGCCACCTCTAAATCTCTTAAACCAATTGCGAATGTAAACAAATCTCGTGTGCAGTATCATTTGCACTATCACCACCTTTTTCAAAGCAATAAAGCATAACACGCCGCAAATGTTTCCTTTGACTATTCATATTGAAGAGAAGAGACTGTGCCACCAATAAAATTTACTTTAAAAGAGCTCTGGGATGACTGAAACCCATGACTGAAACCTAAGACTGAAAGAACTGGAATGATAAACGGCTAATAGATAAGTCTGCATAACACGCAAATACTTCCTTTGGCTATTCATATTGAAGAGAAGAGACTGTGTTATCAATGAAACGTACTTTAAAAAAACTCTGGGATGACTGAAACCCATGACTGAAAGAGAACTGAGATGATACTATAAATGGCTAATAGATAAGTCTGCATAACACGTCGCAAATGTTTCCTTCAACTATTCATATTGAAGAGAAGAGACTGTGCCATCAATGAAACCTACTTTAAAAGAGCTCTGGGATGACCCATGAAACCCATGACTGAAAGCCATGACTGAAAGAGAACTGGGATGATGATAAACGGCTAATAGTCTGATAAATCGATAAGTCTGCATGTTCATCATAAAAATAACTAGTTGAAATCATTCCTAGCGAAAGAAACTTATGAGACATGGCCCTAATATATGTTATGGACAGGTTGTGAAGTATGTCTGGTAACCTGGCCTTTATTTTCAATACTGTCAATGGCTTGGCAATAATTCATGAGCGGACATGAATTTTCCTAATCATTTTCCAGATCTTTAATTTGAACAAAGGTATCACAGCAACGGCTACCTCAAGAGTCTCTCCAATCCTCTGTCTATGTGCATTTTTCTCAAGAAGCAAGGATTGAAAGAGCAAGCAAGAGCTTGTAATTGAGTTGATATAGAAATAGAAACTAGGAGAGAATAATATACGTCAAGTTAGAATCATTACAGTTAGCCATGAAGAGTCAAAGTACCACTATTTGTTCAGTGATATCAGTTCAGGCACTTCATTTGTGCAATATTCAAAGTCAATATTCAGCATATTCGACTTTAACAATATATTTATAACGGAGAAATTTATCAAAGTACGATTAGATTATCTCTTGGAGAGAAATTTTAATCCTCTACTTGGGCACGATGTTTTAAAAACGTCAGAATGAAGTTAGAATGCTGTTATTTATTTATTCCACGCTCATTTTTAAACAGATTAATAGTCATATATATATTTCTTTCAACTTCTCCTAAAAATTCTTGCGATAAAGGGGTTAACTTTGTTTTCATATAACGAAGAGAAATTTGTCAAATCTGATGAATGATTTTCTTCGAAACGTTTTTACACGATAATTCAAAAGCACGACAATATTTTTCCCGATATTTTTTTTCTGGATATCCAGTTTTAATTGAAAGAAGGATGGAGAGAGAAAGAGAGAGAATATGGAAAGTGGCTAGGCGCAACAATGATGAATATCGACATATATATATGACGAAAGAAGGAAGGGAATAATGAAAACGATAGAGTGGAAAGCGTGTCACAGGAGGTTGTAGCTGGCCGGCCATCTGACATAATGACTGTAGGCGCATGGCACAGTGATCACCGGGACAATGGAGTAGCAAGACAAAGGACAGGTTGCGAGTTTGCTTAAGGAAAGCGTTAAAAATAACCGAGAGGCGATGACGGATGATGGAAGAATTTACATGGTCTGGGGAAAAAGATCGAGTACGTTACAGGTTACGACGAAGATATTTTCGTTTCTTCCTCTTCTCTTTTTTTTTTTCGAATTTTAAGAGAAAACGATCGGTTGAAATTTCAGAATTTCGCAACGTCAATGAAGCGAGAGAATCAATCCGTGAAAATCTTAATCCGATTTTCGATTCGAATCGGATATCTTCGGTTCGATTGAAAAAGCGAATTTTCATAGTTGCGCGATGAGAAAAATTGCTAACTTGATCTTTATTGACTTGCTTTCGTAGAATTGATTAATAAAGGATATTTTTATTCCAGTTTTATATATGACGTTTCATAACGAATACGAATATTATTAATGTAAATAGATACGATCGTGAATTAATTGATCAATTTCCAGATTAATTACATCGAGAGAGAATGCATAAACAAATTATTAAATTAGAAATAATCGTTTAAAGTTAAAAATAACAAAATTATAGTTCTTTCTAGAGAGGGAAAAAAAATGTATTCCATATTATACAATATATTCAAATCTTCGATTCGTAAAATTTCTGATTGTACGCCCTTCGTTATATTTTTAAGAAGGAAGAAAAATTCCGTTTCCCGTTTGTAATCGAACAAGCGTGTAAACATGGACGAAGAGTCGGGATGACGCAAGGATTAACAGCGATTTCTTCCGCGCAGTTTGCTATCCGCGGATGCAAATCGGCGATAATGAATGCAAGCTTGGCGAACGCGACCTTTCCCACTCCCGAGGGGAAAACGAGCGATTGTTGTTGCGCGTTCCATTTCTCGACCGATCGCCGGCTCCATCGATTTTGCCCAACAACTTTGACTTGTCATTTTTTTCCTTTTTCTTTTTTTTTTTTTTTTTTTGTGAACGAAAACAAAAAAATTCTTACAAAATTCTTCGCCCGATTCCGTGACAATAAACGATGAATTTTGTTAATATTTATGAACGATTCGATTTTTCAGAATTAAAAATTTGATATTAAAAATTTATATCACGTGAAATTTATTTCTCTACACGAGTGAAAATACGATGTAATAAGAGTTCGATAAGAGATGTATTTAAAGGGTATTCGAATTACCAATTTTGAATATATTTCGAGTTCTAATTCGAATCTACCCAACTCAATCTGGGCGGCTTAATCTCTTCAATTCTTGACAAATTGCACGCCTAAACGGAGAAATTTGCGGGCCAGCGTGATACGAGCGGGGCTAAATTGCCGGGCGAAATTAACTTGCGCGAAATTATTTATTTCAACGCTTCGCGCCTCGCGATAAAATTATTAAATATTCTCGAATTATTCACGCGTTGAAACCCACGCTCGAAATAAACGATAATTCGTGGCCTCGAAAAAAACAAACGGAAATTATAATACTCGATATCGAATATTCCAACTTTATTAGAATTATTCTCATCCGTCCGAAACTCGAGGATGGATAAAATTTACCGAATACAATTTATCCTCTATGAATGACATCCTAATTTCTAATAAACGGAGACAACCAGTCAGAGAGTAAGAGAAAAAGAGAAACTACTCCACCAACCTCCCGACCAAGCACATTCCACTATTCCGCGAGCTTTGCAACCGGGCTGGCGCCTATTGGCGAACGTGCAACCCTGTGCAGGGAACGGTTCGTATCGATCCCTCAGGACCACCACAGGCCTCTCCCTCCCCGCCCAGCTTTGCATTCTGTTTTCATCCACGAGCCGGCTACATTTCGAGTATACGTGTCCTCCCCGATACGTGCAACCCCCGACACGATTCCCCCGCCGAATCCATTCTTCGACTCGGAGATCGCCACGCCACGAACGCGAACGTGGTGGATCCAACGGGGATTTTCGCGGTTTTGGGATCGCGCGACCGTCCCAATTCCCAAAATTCCTTCGAAAGGAATCCTCTCAGGAATCGATTCAGCGATGATTTCCACTTGATTTTGACTTGGCTTGACGTTTATTCGGATATAGTTTGCAGTATATAGTTTATCCTTCTTTATTAATTAGTTATTTACTAGGGATTTCTCTAGGGATTTAAAGAATTGTAATAGTAAATTTATTTACTATCGATGGCAATCGTTACTGAAATATGAAAATTTCTAAACTTTTCTCGATTTATATATATTTACATAGATTTATATGGAGAAAGAGAGAGAGAGAGAGAAGGATGTGAAAAATATGTACGATATTAATTGCACGTAGACAAAAATAATTCATATTATTCTACTTTAAAGAATCAAAAATTCGTAAATCGTACATTTATGCATCCTCCATTTCCTCCTAAAATAATTTTGACTTGGTTACATTTATTCGGATAGCTTGAGTAGTTTATTCTTCTTCGTTACTTAGTTATTTACTAGGGATTTTTCTAGGGATTCGGTTAAAGAATTGTAATAGTAAATTTATTTGCGTATCGATGGCAATCGTTACCGAAAATTTTTCTAGACTTTTCTCGATTTATATACTATATATATTTATATAGAGAAGAATGTGAAAAATATATACGATATTAATTGCACATAGACAAAAATAATTCATATTATTCTACTTTAAAGAATCAAAAATTTTTAAATCGTATATTTGTGCATCCTCCATTTCCTCCTAAAATAATTTTGACTTGGTTACGTTTATTCGGATAGTTTGCATAGTTTATTCTTCTTCATTACTTAGTTACTTATGGATTTATGGATTTTTCTAGGGATTTAAAGAATTGTAATAGTAAATTTTTTTTTATTTGCATATCGATGGCAATTGTTACCGAAAATTTCTAGACTTTCTCGATTTATATACATATATATATTCTTAGTTTATTTTTCTTCGTTACTTAGTTATTCATTACTTCGTTATTTAATTATTTACTAGGGATTTTTCTATTCGGTCAAACAATTATAATAGTAAATTTATTTGCGTATCGATGGCAATCGTTATCATTTTTCTAGACTTTTCTCGATTTATATACTATACATATTTATATAGAGAAGAATGTGAAAAATATGTACAATATTAATTGTACGATATTAATAGTCAAGAATAGTTCACATCGTTCTACTTTAACGCATCAAAAATTCCTAAATCGTATATTCCGTGCATTCTCCATTTCTTCTTAAAATAATTTTGACTTGGCTACGTTTATTCTTGGACAGTTTGCGTAGTTTATTCTTCTTCGTTACTTAGTTATTTACTAGGGATTTTTTTAGGAATTCGGTTAAAAAATTATAATAGTAAATTTATTTGCGTATCGATGGCAATAGTTACCGAAAATTTCTAGACTTTTCTCTCTTTATATACATATAAATAATTCACATCTACTTTAACAGATCAAAAATTCGTAAGTCGTATATTCCGTGCATCCTCCATTTCCTCCTAAAATGATTCTTTTTTCAAAATCAAAGAAATTTTAACCGAAAATACAGGATTCAATTTTAAACGAGATTTTCCTTCCTTCCTTCCCCCCCTCCCTTTCAAATAACGAAACGAGGAAATATATCGGGTGATGAAAATATATCCCTCCAACTTGGTTCGCGAAGCGATGTTGAAATGCTTCGGAACTCGAGGCTTCTGCGGATGTTTTCTTTATCTCGTTGCAATGCGCGAAACACGGGATACGAGGAACGAGCAACTATAAATACGACGAGTTAATAAAACGACGCCGCTCCGGTGTTCTTGACCCCTAGAAACGCCCGGTTACGTACCGGGTGTCCATTCAGTCACAGCTCGAATATATATATAAATATATATATATATATATATATATACGTGTGAACGTAATCCTTGAACGTTTATTATGGACTCTGTTACAAAACAGAGTACGTGGAAGATTTATGGATTATTCATTTTTTTTTCTTTTCTTTTTTCTTCAATCTCTGCATCGAATCTATGTTTCAGAGGTAATAATAATACATAATAATAAGCGAGCTATTACTATATCATATATTATAAAATTATTCAAACATCGCGAATTAAATATGCAGAGGATGTTTTGCTAGGCTGTACCGTAGGATGATTATTCATTAATTTTTTTCCCCCCAACTTGTACGCTTTCCACGGAAACATTTAAATATGTAGATTAAGTTTTTAAAAAATCTTCTTTTAACCATTAATTTTTTCCCCCCTCCTTCTTTTTTTTCTACTCTTTTTTTTTCATCTTTCCTGTCCCTGTGATATTTGTTATACATTATAATCAGCTACCAGGTATATATTTTGTTTATCATTAAAGAATCGAGGTCTCAAGGAAACTTATTATATTCTTTTCTTTTTTTTTTTTAAATTGCAAATGATGAATAATAAATATATAGAGAGTATTATCGTGGCGACTATATTTTAAAAAAGTTTTATATTTTTTTTAAAAAAATTCCTTAAATAGAAACGTAATTGAATTTTTCTCTCTTTCTCTTCCCCTCCCCTTTTTTTTTATGTTGAGAAAAAAATTGAATTTCGTTTGGTTACGTGAAATTTATCGTAACAAATGATCCAATTCCCTCCGACTGAGAGAAAAAGGACTCGATGCTTTTTGTAAATTCGTTTCCTTTCTTTTTTTTTTTTCCAAATTTGCTGAAATATCATAAAAACGAAAAGTTTGAATTGTGACACTTTTTACTCACTCACGTTGCGATACCGCTATGTATACACGTATAATGAAAGGCGGAGAACTCACCTGGAACAGAAAAAGAGGGATTCGTGTGAAAATTGGTGTCACATCTCGCTATTCTATTCACAAAAACTTTTATTCCTTCGAATGTTTCACATTTGATATTATAATTAAAACTGGATTATTCAACTGGACGAAATATTAACTGGATGGAAAAACACTTCTTACTTATATTTAATAATAAAATACAAAATATATATTCTCGAGATATTTTTCAAAATTATTCATCGCGAACCGGTGATTGAAAAATGCTCGATTCGAAACAATCGTTCAACTCGTCCCATTCCTGCACAATTTTTCCAAAAGCAGAGGGATAGAAAAGGAAAACGATCTCGACGGAGATATCAAAGCGCGCGTATCGTGGATATGCAATCACGCGGTTCAAATTCGAATCCCCCTTCGCTCTTCACCTCGAGCGCAATTTTCACTTCAACTTTTTCCAACGCGCGTATTGTTTTTCTTTTCAAAATGGAGATAAAAAAAAAAAACGAGACGAGCAGATGATCCGAATTGGAGCGTGGCCTTGAACGAGCCTTTGACTTCCGTCTCGAGGGATAAATAGGGGTGTAGGAGAAGCCGAGGAAGCCGGCAGAAATCGATATTCCCTGGATTTCATCGGTGTCGTTTCCTCGAAGGAAACTCGATTCAGGACAACCGGCTTCCTCAGCTTCACCGCCTCCACTTGCAAAGAAGACGCGGCGTCTTATTTCGAGGATATAAAAAAGGTGTGGATTACCATGAGCTTCCAGGCTCATCCTCCATTGATCTTTTGATCTCGCCCAGATTTCCATTCCCATCCCCGAAATTATAAATTAAAATTTTTATTTAGAAATAAAGGATAAAGGATTTTGAGTCTTCATTAAGTCGCTGATAAAACGAGACTCTCTTTTCAACCACCAGAAGAGAGATTAAAATCGGTTTCAGATTAATTATACACGAAATTTTAGTTAGTTTTCCAAGGTTCGATAAATAATTTGATAAATGAATCTTCACTATCGTCAGAAATCAAAGAACATATTAGAAAAAAATTAGATTTAAATTTCTCAATTACTACAATAAAGTCAATATTTCCTCAACACTATTTTTTCGAAAAAAGAAAAACCGAGGATCAGAGGATTTTCGAATTTACATTTCCGATTCCTATCTTTCCTAACAGCAGAATTCTTTAAGAAGGTAAATGGAGACTCGACTCAATTTCGAATCTTGATACGCTAATAACACTTTTCGTACGAAAAACGAGATCTCCCTGAAGAAACTATCATCGACCTAACCGCGAGAAGGAGGGACTCGCGACGAGATGATAAACGGCGAGAAAGCTTCTCTGCCCGAGGCAACGGCCGACAGGTATACAGAGATAAACAGGCTGAAACGGATCTTTACGTCCGAGTTTAAGAGGAAGGGATTGGGGACAAGTGTATCCTTCTATTTCCCTATCGAGGGCCGTCTAAAACTCTCTCGACTTCCATTCCACTCTCGATCGCATCTCCGACGATTAAATCGAAGGAGATCCTAGGTCGAGGCGCGCCAACTCCCTCCGTTGATTAAGAAACTTAATCTTTAACTTGAGTCGATATTTTTTGAGAAAAATCGAATTGAATTAATGTTGGAATGCTTCTGTTAAGAGTAAGTGAGAACGTATTATAAGAGAAAAGGTAATACTGAGAAAAAGATTCTTCTTTTTTTATCGAATAACAAAATTGAAGATTATTATATATTGGAACTTTTAATGTAATTTTGAAATTTTTTCCACATCCTCGAATGATGATTTTAAAGATGTCGTTGCACAAAGTGTGCGAATCAAGATGGAAAATAGCAGGGTTACGTAACGACATAACCTCAAAATTTGCGGAGCGAGAGATAGAAAGGTGAAGAGACTCGTAATTAATTCTGTCTGTCAAAGTGAACACTCGTCTTTATAAGACTGATAAAAAGAGGAACGAAATCAATTTGGATTTAAAAAAATTCTTCTTATGGAAGAAAGAAAATTTCTTCGAGGAAAGACACGTAGAATTTTAGGAGGATGATACATGAAACGTATCCTGTCTTACAGTTCATGAATTATATTAAGAAAGTCGTTGCATGATATTATGAAGTATGGCGAAGCTAGAAGTTCTAAAGTAAGTGGAACTTTAACAAAGACAAATTTCGTGTCCGCGAATCATTGAAATTTTATTTAAACTTAAAATTAAAACTTTATATGTATTTCATAGTTGATTGTTAAAAAGGGAATTAGAAGAAGATATGGTATATTAATAATAATTCTTAGATTGATATTAATAATTTAGGATTTCAATTTTGAGATTAATGTATTTATATCAATATGATATAAAATCAATTATTGATATTTCATCTGTTGTTCATATAATAGAATTAATTATAAGAGTAATAATTTTTTAAAAGTTAAGGATTAATTGAAGGATATTTAATAATAATTTCTCTTTCATGGATTAAGATCACTTGAATTATTCTTCCTTTGGTAAATATAATTTATTAAACAAACAAGTAGCCGTTTGATATTTATTAACAAACTTATTAATATACTTTATACCTCTTTTATCGTGTTCATCAAATAAACGTTCGCCAATTTCGTTAAATTTAATTAATGAAACTACCAATCATCCAATTAAACTTAATTTTAAAAAAGTCTTATAATTATTATATGAACAAGGGATGAAAACAGCAATATTTTAAAGTAAGAGTAAAGAAAGAAATTATCATTCTACCTTACAAAATACCTCCAACATAAAAGACATCGTCGAAAACCGTGCACACTCCTCGAATATTATCCTCGAAAACAAATATTCGGCGGAGAATATTGAACGAGAGAAAGAGACGAGATCTCGATGAGAAGACGATGGACGCTGATCGACCATGATCGATGCACCTCGAATATACACGAGTCAGAAAATTCAATTTCGTTTCACTCATCTACGTGGCCAAGGAAGGGTCTCTCGTTTCTTTCTCGACGTGGCACAAAGGAACCCTTCGAGGGTTCTGTTTCTATCTCTCTTTCTCTCTCTCTCTTTCTCTCTCTCTCTCTCTCTCTTTCTCTCTCCCTCGCTCTTCACGAAGCAACGCGCGTGCTTCAACGATGATAGCTTCTTTGTGGCCGGTGCATTTTATGCATTTAGTTTAGCAACGCCGATCGAGCTTATCGATTTCATCGGTTGCGGTGTATTGTTATTCGACACTAAGCGGCAACGCGCGTGTATTATTTATCGGCCGTGTATCGGGTGTCTCGAAACGAATCGAGATAATTGTTTATCCTTTACTATTCAGCTTTCTTATATCCAGATTTTATACATCTTAGTCACGTATAACGCGACGAGGAATTAAGTATTTAAAATTATGGCAATTATCCTTCGTTTTGTCGTTGTTTTTTCTTTTTTTTTCGTTCGAAAAATTTTGTCTAACGTTTCGATTATTAGCTTTCGAACGGGTTATTTAAAATTATGGAAATTATCTTTTTGTTTTTTGGTTCGAAAAATTTTGTTAAACATATTATTCTAAATATTTAAAATTATGGCAATTATCTTTCGTTTTATGGTTTTCTTTTTTTCATTCGAAAAATTTTGTCAAACGGATTATTCTAAGTATTTAAAATTATGGAAATTATTCTTCGTTTTGTTTTTTCGTTCGAAAAATTTTGTTAAACATTTCGATTATTGGAATGGATTATTCTAATGGCAATTATCTTTTGTTTTGTTGTTTTTTTTTTCATTTGAAAAATTTTGTCAAACGTATTATTCTAAGTATTTAAAATTATGAAAATTATTTTTCGTTTCGTTTTTTCGAAAAATTTTGTCTAACATTTCGATTATTAGCTTTTGAACGGATTATTCTAATGGCAATTATCTTTCGTTTTGTTGTTTTTTTTTTCATTCAAAAAATTTTTGTCAAACATATTATTTTAAATATTTAAAATTATGGCAATTATCTTTCGTTTTGTTGTTCTTTTTTCATTCAAAAAATTTTGTCAAACGTATTATTCTAAATATTTAAAATTATGGCAATTATCTTTTATTTTATTGTTTTCCTTTTTTCATTCGAGAAATTCTGTCAAAAGTTTCGATTATCAGCTTTGAAACGAATTATTCTAAGTATTTATGGAAATTATCTTTCGTTTTCCTTTTTTCATTCGAAAAATTCTGTCACGTTTCGATTATTAACTTTGGAACGGATTATTCGTGGATTTCTGCTCTCGGATGGAATTTCGAGGTTGAAAAATGATTTTCTTCCATTTCGATATTCGCGAACGAATGAACGTGTCTTTTCACGTCGGAAAAATTATTGTAGATATGTATATATATATATTCGAATACGATTCTTTATTATTCCAGTCTCTTTTTCTCTTTTTTCAATCTCTTTTGTTCAGATATCGTACAACAGTTCGAGTAACTCCTCCATTGTTGCTTCGAAAGATTTATCTATCTTTATCTTAGAGATTTAATCTCTCCTTTCTTCTTTTTCTCTCTCTCTCTTCCTCTCTCTCTCTCTTTGCCATAATAATCCTTCTCTCGTATCTCTCTTGACCCATAAGAGAGATTATCGTAATGGAAAATTGAACGAACGAGCAAAGACGATTATTATATTTCATAGCATAGGTGGATTACACTTTCCGAAGTTATTATTATTATTTTTATCTGCTCTCGCCGTTTAATTATCAGTAAACAATCAGCGTTTTATATATAGGACATGGGTGTTAACATAAGCATGCCTCACTCGGACGCGTTCCAAGAGAAAAGGAAGAAACGGAAGAAAATCGATATCCATTATCGTGGAAATTTTTCCAGAAAAAGAACGTCCAATAACGTCCTTATCATCCCCGTTTGATCGGCCCTTATTCCAACTATACAATGAAAGAGAGGGAGGGGAGATCGACAGAGAAACGAGTTGCAAAAATTTACATATTTCTTCCCCAATTTTTTGATTCGACAATTCAGAAATTTTTATAAAAATCCATCGAGCATGAATCGAATAAATTTTTATCGAGAAATAATTAATTTCGATTTCAAATTCAAATTCGCAATGACTTTGCAACAATAAATCGTTATTAATTAACCGATTCGAGATACGTCTCTCGAAAAGTGTGACAACGAGAATGAAAGATAATCGACAAAAATCCACTCTAACGATCAAACGGGGGAGGTGAAATCCTCCCGTTAATAACCACTTTTGTTTCAACAAGCGTCGAGCAACGTCCATTAAACCCCCGGTGTCCCGATTTCGGATGTGAACAGATTTGCGGACAAATCCATTATTGGCCGATGAATCGTACGAGTCGAAATTAATTGCCTCGATTTATCTCAACGCGAGCGTTAACGAGGAGGGTTGAACATATTAACATGCGCCTATTATTTGAGAAAAATAATCTCGAGACAACGAGTTCAGGATAATAATGATTTTATCGCGTTTCGAGTGTGAGTAATTGATCGATCTCGTTTTGAAAAACGTTTTTTGGAAAACATTTGATCCAGACATTGAAAATGTTATTTGTATCGCTTGGAAAAGAGATTAGAAAGAATTTTTTTTAATACAAAAAAGTAAACAAGCGTTTTAATTCGTTTTGGATTTAATATGATATAATAATTTTTTAATATAATTTTTTATATAATTTTTTATATAATTTTTTATATAATTTTTAATATAATAATATTTTATTATGATAATTTATAAAATGTTTTGGAGAATATTTAATCCAGAATAACAGTTGAAAATGTTATTTGTATCGCTTGAAAAAGAGATTAGAAAGAAGTTTTTTTAATATAAAAAAGTAAACAAGTAATTCGTTTTGGATTTATTAATATAATATAATTTTTAATGTAATAATATTTTATAATAATTTATAAAACGTTTTGGAGAATATTTAATCCAGAATATTTATTCCAGAGAATATTTAATAGCAGTTGAAAATGTTATTTATATCTTTTGAAAAAGAGATTAGAAAGATTTTTTTTTAATATAAAAAAATAAACAAATATTTTAATTCGTTTTGGATTTATTAATATAATATAATAATTTTTTAATATAATAATATTTTATAATAATTTATAAAACATTTTGGAGAATATTTAATCCAGAATAGCAGTTGAAAATGTTTAAAATGTTTTTTAGTTAAAATGTTAGCAGTTGAAAATGTTATTTGTATTTTTTGAAAAAGAGATTAGAAAGATTTTTTTTTAATACAAAAAAGTAAACAAGCATCTTTATTCGTTTTGGATTTTTTAATATAATATAATAATTTTTTAATGTAATAATATTTTATAATAATTTATAAAACGTTTTGGAGAATATTTAATCCAGAATAGCAGTTGAAAATGTTTAAAATGTTTTTTAGTTAAAATGTTAGCAGTTGAAAATGTTATTTGTATCGCTTGGAAAAGAGATTAGAAAGAATTTTTTTAATATAAAAAAGTAAACAAGCGTTTTAATTCGTTTTGGATTTATTTTACATTTTCTTTTCTTTTTCAAATTAGATCCGTTTCGTCCATTTTCCCTCTCATTACATAATTTTTTAATATAATAATATTTTATAATTTATATTTTTTTATATAATTATTTTTATAATAATTTAATATTTTTTAATATTAATTGATTGATCTCGTTTTGAAAACGTTTTTGGAGAACATTTGATCCAGAATACCAGTTGAAAATGTTATTTATATCGCTTGAAAAAGAGATTAGATTTTTTTAATATAAAAAAGTAAACGAGTATTTTAATTTATTTTGGATTTATTTTATGTTTTCTTTTTTAGATTCGTTTCTATTTTCCCTCTTATCGCATAATTATTACGGTGAAAATTTCCAAGTGACAGCTGATGGATATTATCATTCGATATTTATAACGACATTCACTTGTAAGCTAAATTATTATAAATTTAATTTGCGTAACGATATCACAACGTTTTGAACACACGTCATATTTGAGACATATTTTTAATTGAATTATTATCCAATACATTCGAAATTAAATCGAGAAACGATAACATTTATGAAATCTTACTAAATTCCACAGATTGAAATTGCGAATAATAATAATTATTTAATGGAAGATGACGTATAAAAATAATAAAAATCTTCGAGGAAAAATGGAACAATTTGAAAATCTCTCTTAATAAAATATCTTGAAAAAACAAGTTCAACCATCTTGAAAAAAGAAAAAGCACGTTAAATTATCCAATAACTACGAAAAAAAAAAAAAAGAAAGAAAAACACAGAAATGAAGAAAAATGTATAATTTCCAACATGATGATGTCCCATCTTGTTATAAGGAACAAGAAGCTAAGCTAAGGAAATCTATTAATGCTTCTATTTTTTTCTCCTTCTTTCTTTCTTTCTTTCTTTTTTTTTTTTTTTTTAAAGATGGGAAAAGGTAAAAAGTTAATGGAGACTCGAAGAGGCTCATAAACTTGAGGGGAAGTTCAGTGGCGTGCATCGAACAAACTTCGAGCGAAAGGCCTGTACAGTTTAACATAGTTAATTAATTTGTGTTCGAAAGTGGGGCGAATGGCGTATCCGTGGAACGTGTTTTACAACGGGAGTAAGCCAATTCCAATAGCGAGTCAAATAAATAAATTAATTTTATATATATCGTGCATATACTCGATGATGATGAACATGACAAGATCCAGATCCTGATTCGTTTAATAATTTTCATAATCAATTTATGAAACGAGGTGGCGGAGTTGAATAAATATTTTAATTTATTTTTTTTTTATTATTCGTTATGTCTTAATCTCGACACGTAGAACAACGTATTTGTAAGATTTTTTTTTTTAAATAAAGGAATTATGTATTTCACGTAACGTTTTATTTTCTCGTTTAAGTAAGGTTATGAGATGCGATGAATACGGTATAAATAATATTATTATTTTTTCATTGCAGATAATTTAACGTCCACTTTATTCATTTTCCTTTACATTCATTATCGTGACAGAATCTAATTGGTTTATGAATTTATATTCCTCGGCCATTTTATTTCTTTATGACCCAGATTCGTTGAGCAGTAAGAGGCAGGCGTATACATATGTTAAATTGATTTATCCATCGAATTATTTTCATCTCATTTTTTAAAAACGTCGCATCACATATTCATCGATTTTTTTTTTTTTTTAATTTTCTAAATATTCCCGCTCGTTCACTCATTATGCCCGGTTTCGATGCACAATTTTCTATCTTTATAACGAGATTTATTTGTCGTATCATTAATAAAAATATATATAATTATAAAATTTGTACTTTGCAATTACAAAAACTGCATTTCTAATTTCGCAACATTTTTGTGGATATTCTTTCCAAAAATTAAAAATATATTATATAAAATTATAAATAATACAATTTGAAATGTTTAAGATTATAAAATAAAATTCGCAACACAAAGAAATTTTGATAAAATTTTTAAATAACGTATTCTTAATAACATTCAAAAAATTAGAAATATTAAAATTATACTGTTTTCTGCAACTTTTCTATAAAATTTTAAATAACACAACTTATTCAAAATAGGGGGAAAAAAAAATATAGTAAATTAAACATCATGTATAATATACAATATATAATAATAAAAAAGTGTTTCTTCTTTTCTATGAAATTATAAATAACATAATTTAAAATATCCCTTCCTCGTTCAAGATTATAAAATGAAAGATATATAATTTATTGTAATTAAAAAAAATTTTTAAAAATTAAAAATATTAAAATTGTACTGTTTTCTGCAACTTTTCTAAAAGACACAAGAAAAAAAAATATAGTAAATTAAATATCATGTATAATGTACAATATAATAACGAAGAAGTGTTTTTTCTTTTCTATGAAATTATAAATAATATAATTTAAAATATCGCTCCCTCGTTCAAGATTATAAAATGAAAGATATAATTTAAGAAAAAAGATTTAAAAAGAAAGATTTAATTAAAATTAAAGATATAATTTATTGTAATAACTTTACAACACAAAAATTTGATAATAAAACTTGATAAAACTTTTAAATAACACATTTTTAATAACGTTTAAAAAATTAAAAAACTTGATAAAACTTTTAAATAACACATTCTTAATAGCATTCAAAGAATTAGAAATACCAAAACTTTTTTCTGCAACTTTTCTATAAAATTCTAAATAGTACAACTTATTCAAAATAGGGAAAAAAAGTATAATAAATTAAACATTATGTATAATATACAATGTATAATAACAAAAAAATGTTTCTTCTTTTCTATGAAATTATAAATAACATAATTTAAAATGTTTCCCCCTTAAAATGTTCAAGATTATAAAATGAAAGATACAATCTATTATAATTTTACAACGCAAAAACTTGATGAAACTTTTGAAATTATGAAAATTATGAATACCAAAATTACGCTATTTGTATAAATTTTCTTCATAAAGAGAAGAATTTGTAATCATCCCCAATATCACTGGCCAAATTATACACTTCTCCTTTGTCTCCTTTAGATCCCCTAAAGGGTCCAAAGAGGACAAAACAGATCCACCAAGCGTGACCAGAATTACGGCACAAACAGTATCATAATGCTTTTGAGATATACACCCCCCTCCAACAATTAATATACGGTACACGTGGCTGCGCGCCTCTCTGGAGTCCACTAACTTTGGCAAACAGTGGCCAGGATCGTTTTCAATTGGGAGAACCAAATGGGAAGCGCGGTTGAAGCGCATGGGCGGTCCCGAAACCGTGTTAGGCTACGTGTTTCTTCAATTATGATTTATATATAATGGCAGTGGCGGTGTTGTAACGAGCCAATCCGATACGCGTTTGTCATTCAAATGAGCCACTTGCTTTAATTTTGAAACTCCCTCCTGAAATAGTATAACAATAACAACGATGGCCAGTAACGATTAATCTTTTATTCTTCTTCGAAAAACGTTGGTCGTTCGTTGCTGGTTCAAGTAGTTTTATCGTAAACGTGATTTTATACCCTCCTCAACTGGGGCTCGGTTAGAGATAAAATGGAAATTCGAAACTTTTATTATGGTTGTTAACCGGCTTTGCAAAAAAAAAAAAATAACTATTTTCCATTAGTGACTTTACAACTTCAATAAAATTGAAGAAAATTATACAAGTGTCGTAGTGGATGATGATACTATTACTAGTATTACTAGTATTGCTACTACTATTACTACTACTACTACTAGGACAGTTATAAATTTTCTGCATTTCATGTCAGTCGTGTTGCTCTTTACAGCGCTGAGTAACGTCTTTTCCTCGAGAGAAAGGCCATGATCTCCGTGTCTGAGAATCTTGAATAGTCTTATCGAGGATTTCCCTGTCTTCTTGCCTGTCGAGGAAATGGGAAGGAAACGTGGAAAAGGGGGTGGGAAAGAAGGAAACAGGGAGGTGAGAAAAAGCTTTATCAAGTTTCGTCGTGGATGCTCCAGAGAAGGAAGATGGCGAAGAAGAATCCTCTTCAAGAGGAAACAGTTAACTGGACGATCTTCTAATTGTTTTTTCGTCGTTACTTACTTTCGAGACTAATTTTTAACGATAGAACGATAAATTGACTCGATAAAAGTTCGATAAAAGTTTCTCATCGTCCTCTAATTGCGAAATAAAATTTTTAGAATTTGATAGATTTTGAATTTTATCTCTACGATAAATCTCTACAATTTGATCGATGAATTATCGTGGGGAGAAATTTAAAATTTTTTGAAAATTGTTTCTTCTTTTTTCTTTCCGTTGTATATTTCGTGGAAAAGCGGATTGGCTTCGAATCGAGACGAGTTTATTCGCGAGTTTTCACAGAGAGATACAACGAGAGGTTTGATTAAAAAAAAGGGGATTGAGCCGTTAATTAATCTTGGTTTCAGAGAAAAGGAAATTCAACGATTTACTGTAACCGCAATCAAACTGATTGAGCGATTCTGGAATGGATCAAATTGATCGTTGCTTGGACGAGCGAAGAAGATAAATAAAGCTTTTCATTCGATCAATTTGATTCCTCCATCACCTAGAAATTCCACATCGATTCCAACGTGCTTGAAAAAAGAGAAATGAAACCTTTGCATCTGCAAAGGTAAAAAGAAGAATATACGAATATTTATGCAATAAAACGAAGACGATGAAGAAAGTTAAAAAATTAATTCTCGAAAAGAAGAAAAATTCATAATATCGTGCATAGTTTTAATTTCCACTTTAATTATCCTGAAATCGTATCTTAAATGTTAACAGCTAGATTCGTTCCAATCTAGCAAATTACTTCCTCTAACGAACCTCTTTCGACCAATCATATCACTTTTATCGTTATTGCTAAACTAAATGTTCCTTCGTCTCAACGATTTTGAGGCAAGGCTTCGACTTTTATAAATACGTATGTATATATGTGTATATAATACTTTTAAAATTCCACGAAATTGAAATTCAATTTCCCTCGACAGGCGAGGGGAAAAAGCATTTCTCTCGATCTCAGACCTTGACAGATCTCCATAATAATGGGGCAATGCACGGTCGAGGTGTTCGTATCGACGATTCTGACGATTGCAGAAGCATTGCTATTCTTTCGCAACGTTGATTCCTTTCTCGCTATTCCTTTCCCTTTATATGCATATATTTTCGTGTAAAACGAACCTTTTTCAAGTTATTTTTGTCGCAATAAATTTTAAAAATCGAATTTCTCCACGACAATTGGACAGAAATTTTTGTAAAATTTTTTCCAGAATCACAGGAAGCCAGCACAATATATATTTTATTAAAATCAAATACTAGAATATTAAATATAATTCTAACTATTTTATAAATTACAAAAAGTATATAAAGTATAAAGTTACTAGAGAAACCTAAAATCTCAAAATTTATACTAAAATAAAAATTAATTTGTTAGCTAATTTTGTTCGACGCGACTATTTCTCGAGGAACTGGAAGAAGTAGAAGGCTTATTCATATATCAGTCAAAATTTATTAAGTTTTAAAAATATACTAAAATCAAAATGAAATTAAACTTTTTATCTAATACTAGGACGAAAACAGGATAAAATAAATAAAAGCTGGCCAACAAAGCAATGAAAATAAGTATATACATTCTTTAATTTTAAATTATATCAATGATATATTTAAAAATGATATATTTAAAAGAATTTCTTCATTGTATCTATTTTATGTTTATTTGATATTAGCAAAAATTAACATTAAAAGGTTAAGTTTCTTTCAAACCTTTCTCTACATTTAAGAAAGTTTCCTTGCTTCTTTTTCCTTTCAATTTTTTTGTTTAATGAATCAGATATTTTATATCTTTCCTTTATTCGAAGATTTTTTTTTAGAATATTTCTAATGTAGTCAAATTGAGGAAAGATCGTTTCATTTCATTCTGTGTAAACTTTGGTTTTAAGTTAGGTTAGGTCAAGTAATCAAGTTAACTGTTAATTCTGAAACTGATGCAAATATTAGGATAATTCAATGTTTGCTGAAAAGGAATCCAAGAATGAAATGAACTATATAAAACTGAAATATAATAAAATTCTCTGTTCGTAATCATAAATATCATCTATCTTTCACCACGATATCTAAATCCTCAAATGCACAAATTCCAAATTCAACGAATTTGACAAATTTGCTTAACACTGAATGATATTTTATATTTTTCCTTTATTCGAAGATTTTTTTTGAGAATATTTCTAATGTAGTCAAATTGAGGAAAGATCGTTTCATTTTATTTTATGTAAACTTTGGTTTTAAGTTAGGTTAGGTCAAGTAATCGTTAACTGTTAATTCTGAAACTGATGCAAATATTAGAATAATTCAATGTTTGCTGGAAAGGGATCCAAGAATGAAATGAACTATATAAAACTGAAATATAATAAAATTCTCTGTTCATAATCATAAATATCATCTTGCACCACGACATCTAAACTCTCTGATGCACAAATTCAACGAATTTGACAAATTTACTTAACACTGAACGAAGCAAGAAAATTAGGACAGAAAAAAACATCCTCATAACATTTACAAACCACGCTCCCAATCATAGGGATTTAAATTTCCTTACCAACGTCCGAGTTCATCACCAATCCGTTCTCCATAAACCAAACCCAGATCGATCCCTCGATCAGCACGAAATTGGACGGCCTTTAGAGAAACAACAGGACGAAACAGACTCACCCGCATATCCACGAGTGCCTCCTTCTGGGCACGTTGCTCTGTGGGACGAGCAACAGGGGCGCCGTGCCCCTGTTGTTCCCCCCGCCACCGTCGCCCGCCGGAAGCCTGAGCTCCGGTACCTGAAGGCTGCTCATGTTCGCGCCGCGTTCACCACGCCACAACAACGCCACCTCTTCGTCGCGGTCTTCTCCGCTTCCTGGACACCGTTTCCTCGACCTGGCATCACTGATCCCTCGCTTCGGCCTGGACCGGGATCGCCGCAAATATCCGGCTCGCCGTGCCAACTTCCACGGCTACGGGAGAGGCATGGCTGATCCCTGCACCACGGATGCCTCTCGCCACGCCTGGCATCCGGTCAGGAGACGACTGCGCACGTTAAACGCCTTGTTTTCAACAAATGTTTGCGTGTATATATACATACATGTATTCGCCTTTGTCAAACCCTTTGTAAGAGATTGGCCTGATGCCTTTTGTCACGGGTGAAAATAGGGTAATTGGAGAGGGATGGGAAGGGATGATAGGGTTATTGTGATGATGTAATTATAATTAATTAACTTAGAACGAACGAATGATAGTAGTAGATGTTATTATTTGAATTATGGTTAAAAATTATTAATAAGAAATTCTGTAATAAATGAAAAATGTTTGGGTATAGGTTAGGTTAGGTTAGGTTAGGCTAGGTTAGGTTAGGTTAGGTTAGGTTAGGTTAGGTTAGGTTAGATTAGGTTAGGTTAGGTTAGGTTATTATAGAGGAGTAGCTCCCTGATTGACGTTCAAGCCGATTGCTTTCCTTTTTTTTACGAGGGATGTAAGGAAGATGGAGGATGTAATTTCACCTCCTTACAAAGGGTTGAAAGTGGAACTCTTTCGATTCGGCTGAATCATACCGATTCTTTCTTTCTCATATACCGGATGGTACCAGTGCTGTGTGCCACGTTTCACGGTTCATTTTATTCGACAGGGAAATAGCTCGCAATTTTCCCAATCTTGCTTCACGTCTCTTTCTTTCCTTTTTTACAAAAATTCCTCTCCTTATTCCCCAATTTCACTTACTTTGGATTTACTTTATGGGAGAGGGACAAGTATAAATCTTTGCTACTTCTGATAATAGAATAGATCACGACAGGTTTCTTCGATCGATATCGAACGAATCTAAATCCTCCGACTGTTAAATCTTTTATATTCGATTAGAAAGTACTTTTTCTATAACTTTGTAATGAGAGTGCTATTCGTAATCGCGTGACACGGGGAATCGATTCTCCAAATCTGACGATGAATTCATTCCTTTCTCTTTCATATTAGATGCTGGATGAAAGATGTCTCTTAAGTTGAGAAGCGAATGGAATGGTTCAAGAATAGAAAGAGAGAAGGAGGGTGCGTCCCTTGATTCGACAGCGGATTAAGGAGCGAAAGATCGGCGTTGACCAACCGAAGGTACAAGTCATCTAGAAACGTTTGATCGACCGTGACACGACTCACGACCAAATAGGCCATCGACTAATTCGCCCCTTTCGAGATCAGTCTCCCGTTCACGAGCACCTAACGCTGCTTTCCTTTTAATTAAGAACGGACATTAACCTTTGCCAAAATTGGCATCCTTTCCTCTCCAAATCACAAATATTCCATTTTCTATATAATTCTATATAATTTCATCCATTGTTCGTTCTATGCAATATCTAATCAATTTTTCTAATAATTTGAAGAATATAGTTTCAAAAAATGAATCTCGTGTTTGGAGAATTTATAATATAATAAACTGTCGTGTTGAGGAATTTTCATTATTTCATGTATGTATATATATCTTTAATTGAGTGTAATCGATTGCTCCTAGAATGTTTTGATTAAGAGAAATAAAAACAGTGAACTTCGATAATTTCAGCTGAAGAAACGTGAAGTTTGAAATTTTCGAATGTTTTTTTTTCTACTTTTTCAAAGAACTTGTGGAATTCTCTCGTACGTGAGATATAATCGAATTCCGAAAACCATGAAATTGGATGATAAAATTTCTGCTTGAAACTTGATTGCACGCAAAAAGAAAGTGGATTCGAAGCGTTATTTGACGGAATTCGCGGGGGAATTCTGTGGACGATAAGGCGGATAAGAATTTGCGGTTCGAATAAGTCGCGTTTGGAATGAGAATTTCAAAAGTGTGGACGGGATTTTTTCATGGAATTCATGGAATTTTTTACGTTTTCTTCTACACGATTGCAATGTTAAAATTCTTTTCCAATTATTCTTCGCGTTCGAATCTTCGAGTATTTTATTATTTTCTTGAATTACTATGGAAAATATTATGTATAAAACGATTCTATTTCTTGAATTATTTTATTTTCTTCGTTATTGTGTTCAGGATTATCAGAAACATGAAAGAAACATCGTCATTAATCAATTTTTTTCTCCTCAAATATTTGGAATGCAAATTTCAAGATGTGGACAGAATTTCCATAGAGCAACAATTACAATCTTCAAACATCAACTTCAAACATGAATCTTTAAATATATTATCTTCTCAAACCACTAAATGTATAAAACAGTTTCTTGAATTAATATATATATTATTTTATTTTCTTCGTGTTGTGTTTAAGATTACCAAAAATTCTTTTGGATTTTGCTTCATCCATCTATCATTACATCAAAGAAACATCGTCAATTTTTTCTTCTCAAATATTTTGAATGCGAATTTCAAGATGTGGACAGAATTTCTGTGAAGCAATTCATGTCCAAAAACTACAATCTTCAAACTTCAAACATGAATCTTTAAATATATTATCTTCTCAAACCATTAAACGTAAAACAGTTTCTTGAATTAATATATATATATTATTTTATTTTCTTCGTGTTGGATTGTGTTCAGGATTATCAGAAACATCAAAGAAACATCGTCACTAATTTTAAATTTTTTTCTCCTCAAATATTTGAAATTCGAATTTCAAGATATGGACAGAATTTCTACGAAGCAACGATTACAATCTTCAAACTTCAAACATGAATCTTTAAATATATTATCTTCTCAAACCACTAAAACAGTTTTTTGAATTAATATATATATATTATTTTATTTTCTTCGTCATTGTGTTCAGGATTATCAGAAACATCAAAGAAACATCGTCACTAATAAATTTTTTTCTCCTCAAATATTTGAAATTCGAATTTCAAGATATGGACAGAATTTCTACGAAGCAACGATTATAATCTTCAAACTTCAAACATGAATTTTTAAATATATTATCTTCTCAAACCACTAAAACAGTTTTTTGAATTAATATATATATATTATTTTATTTTCTTTGTCATTGTGTTCAGGATTATCAGAAACATCAAAGAAACATCGTCACTAATAAATTTTTTTCTCCTCAAATATTTGAAATTCGAATTTCAAGATATGGACAGAATTTCTACGAAGCAACGATTACAATCTTCAAACTTCAAACATGAATCTTTAAATATATTATCTTCTCAAACCACTATACTAAACGTATAAAACGATTCTATTTCTCGAATTAATATATATTATTTTATTTTCTTCACTATTATGTTCAGGATTATCAGAAATTTTTTTAGACTTTCCAAACTTTTTTACTCGATTTTAACATCATTGCTCCAATCTATGATATATCAAAGAAACAACATCATTTCTAATCTAATCGATCATCTCTCTGTCAATTCTTTTAAATCAATTCAAATCGTCATCATTGTTAAACTCGAAAATTATAATTAACAATTGAACAGAATTTTGGAATTTTTCTACCGAATCCTTGGATCATCGACTAACCATCGAATCGTCTCATCGAGAATCATCGACGAAAGTGAAATTCTCGTCGAAACTCTTCAACAAAGAGGCGAGAAAAATTTTCGAATACTTAACGAGTGGAATTTATCGATATGGATGGGCAAAACGATCGATTCGAATTTTCGAATGAAATTAGTATGCGCAAAGTGCGCCGATTACAAGCTGGCAGGATTCTACTTTGGAGAATGCACAAAGCAGTTAGACCCAATCGAACATAAAGCTATCACGATGATCCGGGATCGACGACAGAGAGGGGGGAGGGAACCATGTACCGGGCAAAGTTGTAATTGAAAGCCCCGGCAGGAATTACACGGCTTCGTTAATTAGTCGCCCGTGTTGCTCGTATCTCTTGAATAAGAAACCGTTCGCATCCGGTATTCAGGATGGGACGAAATTAAAAACATTCAAAATTCCCTCCTTTTTCTCACTTTTTTGTATTCTCTTTTATAAATGTAGGAAAATGTATGGGCAAAGACGAGATTTCTTTTTGATAGATGACAACTCTCTCTTGTATTTTATCATCGAAGTGTTGCACGATTAGATCAGATTAGATTATTTACAAAATTGCTACTACGTTCGTGTGATTAATTGTGAAATTTGTTCTTGGGAGATTGTTTTCTTCTGATTTTCCTTTCTCTTAAAACAATGAACGAACAGAAATGAAGTATATTTATAATATATTTGGTATTATACTATTAAAAAGAAAAAGATATTTTCTTAATCAAACAAAAACATCAATTTTCTAAGAATAATGAATGAAACCAAATTAATTAAATAAACTTTTGAATCAATGTATTCTCAAAACCGTTACGTTTTATCATCAATCTTTATCGTATGCTATCAAAAAAATACAAAAAGATAAAGATGAAGAATTTATCGAAGAATTCGAATATCATTGACAAAAATTTTCTTGATCAGACAAAAAAATCACTTTTTTTTCCAATTTTTCTTTCTTTCTTCTTCTTTATCTTCTCTCGTTAATCGTCTCGTTCGTCAATTTTGTAATTCGGTTATTACGCAGCTTTTTATAGTTTCTACAATTTCGAATTCAATCAACGTTCGTTATCACAGGAATGAAATGGCCATAATGTTGTCCAAGATTCGATCTTAGTTCCTCGACGAGGAACTCTCTGCTCGCATCTGTTCCCACGGGGATCGCCACGGATTTCTTGGATTAATAAATATTTCGCGCTCGTCTCCAATATTCAATTTTTCTTATGCGGGAGGAAAAAAATATTTATCGCGAAACGCGCTGTATTTTTTTTTTTTTTTTACAAAAGTGACGAAAACAAAAGTTTATTTTTCTGAATATTCGTGCACCATTTTCTTTTTTTATTTTGCATTCGGTGTTTTCCACGTCGTACATTAACGTTATTACCGCGCTTAATCCATTAAGGGAACGTTGTTATTTCGGTGTAAAATTTCGGTTAAAAATTCGTTTCAGGTTAATTTAGATCACCAATATTCGTATATTCAAAAATATGAAGATTTTAAGAATTTTAACATTTGATACTTTCTTCGATCTCTCTTTGATCAATCTTTCTTCTTAATAAAACAAGAAAATACAATGTTTGTACAATGGTATAGAAATTTTTAAACAACAAAATCATCGTTGTGAATAGCATTTAATTGATCGAGTTTCATTGTTTACACTTTGCATTGATTTTCAATAGGCCAGGGCAATAATTTCAATGGTACAACACGTTGCAAATTTCAGATATATATAAATTATCGAACAGAAACTCGGTTAACCGTATTTCCTAGTCAGAACTGCTATTCTGTCATGTATACTGTATATATTGTTCTATTTGTTCTCGTTGAAACGCGAGCAATTGCTTTGGGTAATGTGTTTATCATTCATTCATTCATACGGTAGCATTAGTTGTTGAAGAAAAGTTAGGTATAATTAAACGTAGATTCTAAACCGTGGAATATATAGTTAGTTGGATATAAAGGATTATCAAAGCCTATGAAAGTACCTTTATCTTTCGTATACAATTCGAGCCAAGATCAAAGATATTTTCCATTCGATTCCAATCTAAGAAATATTATTTTTCCAATTCTTGAAAATTTTATTTATATTAAGAGTGATGGTTTTGAGTGTTTGAAATTTATAAATTTAAGAAGTTATTATTATTATTTATAATTTATAAATTAATGTAGGGAAGGAAAAAATGTTAAATCTAAGAAATATTATTTTTCCAGCTCTTGAAAATTTTATTTACATTAAGAATGATGGTTTTTGAAATTTATGAATTTCTATATTTATTATTATTATTACTATTATTATGTTTATAAAATTTATAAATTAATGTAGGGAAGGAAAAAATGTTAAATTTAAGAAATATTATTTTTTCAGCTCTTGAAAATTTTATTCGTATTAAAAATAATTGAAATTTATAAATTTCAATGTAGAGAAGAAGAAAAAATGTTAAATTTAAGAAATATTATTTTTCCAGCTCTTGAAAATTTTATTTACATTAAGAATGATGGTTTTTGAATTTTATGAATTTCTATATTTATTGTTATTATTGTTGTTATTATGTTTATAAAATTTATAAATTAATGTAGGGAAAAATGTTAAATTTAAGAAATATTCTTTTTCTAATTCTTGAAAATTTTATTTATATTAAAAATGATTGAAATTTATAAATAGAGAAGGAGAAAAAATGTTAAATTTAAGAAATATTATTTTTGAAATTCTTGAAAATTTTATTTATATTAAGAATGATAGTTTTGAGTATTTAGAATTTATAAATTTTAATGTAGAGAGAGGGAAAAAAATGTTAAATTCGAAGGAAGGACACAAGTGATATCAACAGTTTAGAATAATGATAAATCAGCAACTGGTAGAACGAGGCCACGATGGAATATCAAAAATTCGTCTCTTCAAAAATTTCTCTCGTCCTTTATTTACGTCTGTTTTTATGTTCTTACAAGCCGACGTGTCTTCGTTTTTATTTTTTAAAAGTTTGCTTCGCTTGCGAATCTCAGAAGAACACGATACGATCACGTTCTCCTTTTCCGTGTACGTCAGAAACACGATCAAATCTGCATATCGTCGAAATTTTTCTGCTTCACGAGACGAGATTAATAATCCTCTAATAATCTCTCTACTGAAGATAAATATTTGCCAGGAAGGTTGACAGTTCGTTAAGTAGGTGAGTATAAAATGTGTGGCATATTGTTATGACATATTGCTTGGCAGATCTCGAGATTTTTGGTTATATTAATACGTAGACATTTGCCAAATATTTATATTTAGGATTCCATAATATTAGAAATAAGAGGAGTCAATCTCGTCAAGGTTGTTGAACGACGCCCTAAATAACTAAAGACTTATGAAACATAATTTGTCCAATCCAAAGATTCGGATAATTTCAGAAACAAAATCATTCGAAACGGTCAAAAATAATCTTTACGATTCTTGAAAATTATTTCTGGACCTCTTTCGTATGGTTTCAACTCCATTTTTCTAAAGAAAAGTTCAATTAGGTTTCAAAAGTTATTAAGATTTAACATTTCAGAAATGATTAGATGAAGTTCACCAGGTTTATTTTTATGTAGCTCATCTGCAGTTCATTTAATCCAAAAAGTATTTAACTTTTTCCTCAAAAAATATTCCTGGAAAAGTATCCATGTCACAAATCACTATTAGAAATCAAATAATGATAATAAACGAAGTTAATCACTTTAGTTTCCACGTACTCTTCATCTCTAATAATTGAGCTAACAGTCAAAAAGTATCTAATTTAAAAATAAAGTATCCATGATATAAATCATCTTTAGAAACCAAATGATGATGCTAAATAAAATTAGTCACTTTAGTTTCTACATAATTCATCTCCAATAATTGAGCTAGTAGTCAAAAAGTATTTAATTCAAAAATAATCTGGAAAAGTATCCATTATGCAAATCATCTTTAGAAACCAAATGATGATAAATAGAATTAGTCATTTTAGTTTCTACATAATTCATCTCCAATAATTGAGCTAGTAGTCAAAAAGTATTTAATTCAAAAATAATCTAGAAAAGTATCCATGATACAAATCATCTTTAGAAACCAAATGATGATAAATAAAATTAGTCAAGTTTAGTTTTTACATAATTCATCTTCAATAATTGAGCTAGTAGTCAAAAAGTATTTAATTCAAAAATAAAGTATCTATGATACAAACATCTTTAGAAACCAAATGATGATGATAAATAAATAAAATTAGTCACTTTAATTTCTACATAATTCATCTCCAATAATTGAGCTAGTAGTCAAAAAGTATTTAATTCAAATCTGGAAAAGTATCCATGACACGAATCACTTTTACAAATCAAATAATGACAATAAATAAAGTTAATTAATTTTAACTTTTACTTAGCTCATCTGTAGCGATTCAATTCCAAAAATCCAAAAACTATTCAACTCTTTCCTCAAATCTCAAACAAGACTCTCTTAATATTAGAAACTAATGTCGAGAAACAAATATGAGAAACTGAATAACGAGTTACGTAGCTCATCTGTTTGTACCAGTTCACCTAGTTCAAAAACTATTCAACTCTTGCATGAAAATTAACCTGGAAAAGTAACCGTCTCATAAATCCTACGACCCCTGTAACGAGCCTATCTCTTAATATTAAGAACCCATAGAAATGAGCCAAGGTTTTGCCAAGGCCATATGCATCATCCAGTTCTCAAAAGAGGGATCTCATCGATCTTTGTTAAAATATCGACGTTACAAAGTCGCTTTTGGCCTTGTGAGCGAGAAGTTTCTCTTTTTTTCCCTTTTTCTTTTCTTGCCAAGGTCAACGACGTTCTCCAATCAGAGCAGAGAAAAGAGCCGAAAGAGATCTATCTCTTCCTCGATGGCGATGCTCCTCTCCCCCCATCCCCATTTATCTTGCCCTCCGCGACATTTTTCACCCCTAACTATTTTCCCCGAGAACGAGAAAACGCTGTACATTTTTCCCCTCTAATTACCTTTTTCTTCTTCTTCTTCTTCTCTCTCGTCGTGACATCTTGTTGCTTTGTTGCTTCCCTCCACATTCAGGAAGCAACGTGGACGGGTATATACGCTGTTCGACCGTGGAAACACAGTTTCGTGCGACCTGAATTTTCGGATTTAAAGCTGATGGACGATGGAGTGGAAAGCTGGACTCCTCTTCCTCTCCCAACAAGTGTCTCTTAGCGTTTCGTTGAAGAGGACGAGAACTTCTTCGTGGAAAAGTGTTGATAAACCGTTTCATCTTTCGTTCTCAGAGTTGGAAGAGAAGGAATTTGTTTAAAGCGATAGGATGGAACGAGAACGATGAAAAATTCTTCTTTGTTATCCTTCTCGATGGATATCGGTGGATTAGACGTTATTGTAGAACGGATATGGATGTCGTTACGACACGTACGACACTTTGAAAATTTAATAGTTGGTCGTAAAGGATTGTTATTACGAAGTAGTAAGAAGTTTTTAAAGGGCCACTTTTTCGTCATTATGTACGTGGAACGGGAGCAGGAAATGGGTGGAAGTTTTTGAAGAGATTTATAATAAGATCCTCATGAGCTTTAAAGTTTCTTCTAAGAAGTGTTTTTATCAAAATTATCCCTTTTAAGGAAAGATGTGCTTAATTTTACTCTGGTACAAAAATGCTCCTTTACATTTTCAGCTTGATGTGCATACGTACAGATTCCGCCTGGTACGAGCTAAAAAATTTTCTTCGTCCATTAAAAACATTTTTTCGCTTCGTTTGTTCATATAGCATTCTTATACCCTTTTTTTTCTTTCCATATAAAATATAGAGAAAATTATTTAATGAGTATTTAATGAGTATCTCGTTGAATCGAAGAAATTGAATCGTATCTTTTTTTCAAATTTTATTTTTAATTTTTAGAAATGGAGAAATTACGTTAATCAATCAGAAGATATATTTCTTCTTCAAGAGTCTTTTTCAAGTTAGAATATTTCTTTTTTTCAGAATTTTCCTTTATTTCAATCGAAAACAATTCTGTTAAGTCGCAATGGATTTCGACAGCTTGTGTTAAAACTTTGAATATTCGTTGCAAGATTTTTCGCATAGCGTGAACTGTTTGCCTTAAATTATTCAACTGCGAAGCAATCTTGAGAAAGGCCATTCACGTAAGATTAATCAATTTCCATACGCTTACAGTGCTATTCTTTAAATAATCGAATTCTATGCATTTTTCGACAGAAGCATCAATCCTGAATAAAATTTGAAATTTCAAATATATATTTCAAATTTTTATTTAAAATATAAATAAAAAAAAAAAATTGGAACACGTCGAGATTCAAAATTTCGAACCGCGAAGAGATTAAATTTGAATCCGCAATTGCGATTTTCAATCTCACCAGAGAGAGAGAGAGAGAGAGCAATGATTGCACTCAAAACATCGATCCACCCATTTTTCTACCATTTTCATTTATATTGGGATGAGGAGAAGAGGAATAACGAAAAACGAGGAGGGGAAATAATCATCGAGCGAGGGAAAATTGAATGGGCGATCGGCAATCATAGAATTTCGAAGCGATAGGGTTTCGAGCCGAATTCCGTTACGACAGAAATGAAATTCCCAGCATTCTAATTATCGAGAAATTCTGTTTAGAGGACAAAGATTCGTCGGCACGATGGGAACGCCGTTCTACGAATCGCGTCACCGTGTGTTGCTTCTTTGCCATTTTGTGTGTTACATCCAATTGAACAAAAATATAAAGAATTTTCCTCACATTTTTGAACGAGTTTTGAATACTTTGAAAGTTAAGAATAAAAAATACTTTTGAATATTATTGAATATGATTGAGTATTTTGTTAAGTGATGCAATGAGTATCTGAGATATTTTGAGTATTCTTATTTAATAGATTTTATGACATGAGTATTGCACAGTAAATATTGAATACTTTGAATATTGCAGTGAATATTTTTGTTGAATATAATTGAATATCTTGAATATTCTTCTTAAGAAGATATTAAGTATCTTTGAATATATTGAATATATTGCAATTGACTACCTGAGATATTTTGAATATTCTTGTTTAGTAGATTTTATGAGTAGCTTTGAATATTGAATACTTTGAGTACTGCAGTAAATATTTTTATTGAATATGATTGAATACCTTGAATATTCTTCTTAAGAAGATATTAAGTATTTTTGAATATTGAATTGAGTACCTGAAATATTTTGAGTGTTCTTATTAGATTTTATAACATGAGTAGCTTTGAATATTGTGTATATATACAGTGAATATTGAATACTTTGTTTGAATACTTGTATTCAAACATCAATATTGTAGTAAATATTTTGATTGAATACCTTGAATATTCTTCTTAAAAAAATATTAAGTATTTTTGAATATTGAATGCAATTGAATACCTGAGATACTTTGAATATTATACACTGAATATTGAATACTGCAGTGAATATTTTTATTGAATATGATTGAATACCTTGAATATTCTTCTTAAGAAGATATTAAATATTATTGAATATTATTTATTTATATTTGAATATTATATAATAAATATTATTATTGAATGAGTAACTTTTGAGTATGAAAAAGATTTAATGCTTTGAATAATGCCTTGTTAAATAGATTTTATACATCAATGTTTAATACTTTGAATATTCTCATTGAATGTGATTGAATACTTTGAATATTCTTCTTAAGAAGATATTAAGTATCCTCGAGTATCGTATACTATATATTGTCATTAAATGAGTATTCTTTAGGTATTTTTAAATAAATTTCAATAAATATATATTTTATTATTGAATGTGATTCAATATCTTTGAATATCAACTGAATTTTATCATAGACACGAGACATATCCTGTATAAATTCATGTGTATTGATTTACATTCGCTCGATATCGGCGGACGACCGAGAAATTCTCTGCATCCTTCCCCTATCCCCTATCAGAATCCTAATTTCCAAAAGGAAAAACCCGCGTGATTCGATAACAAAGCATCGAACGAATTTCTCTATTTCCCTCGATTCTCCAATCGATTGCTTCCACTCCCGCCGATCCCTCCACATCTGTTTTTACACGAGAAAATGTTCTCCAAGCATGGATTACAATGGACCATTTTCCTTTCTGACTCACAGTCGCTCGAGGAGGAATCGCTCGCCTTTTTATCGGCAAGAAGAAAATTTCACATTTTCTTGTTTCTTGTTCACCAATGTCCACGACATTTCCCAACCCTGGATGGATTCCCTTTACCTTTTCACCCACGATATCTCAAACTTGGTCCAGAGGATCTGTTCGTTGTTCAACCTGGTGGAAAATCGTGAACATAGCCGGCATTCGATCTGCATTCATCCGTGTTTTGGAGATACACGATTGTTGGAATAGTTGAAGGAACACTCGAATCAAGTGTCGACGTAAAATTGCCCCCTCTCGCCTGGGAAATAAATCTCAACCGAAATACTCTCCACTCCATCGAAATGGCTCCCTTTTGCCAAAATTGTTCAATCATCGTTTACAAGATCAAATAAAAGCGTACAATGTTTCGTGATCATTACGAAACTTATTAAATTCCAACACTTCGAAAATAGCCAGACAAAGAGAGTCTTTTCAGAAATTACTCGAATACTTCTCGAACTACTGTCCTAGGTGAATTCCTTAATTGAAATTTTAGAGCTAAATTTTAGAGTTCGTTTATATTGTTACATAGAAAAAAAAAGAAATGCAGCATGATATGGAAATGTACAAAGAAAATTGTATAAATATAACGTATATACAGAGAGGGGAAAAAGGTAAAGGATTTGCTATTATTAACCCTTGTTGGATTAGGGATGCGACATAAAAGAATAATTATAAAAGCTAAATATATATAATTTAATAACCTAACCAATGTACAAATTATTCCATCCATTAGTGTATACAAAAATTTATTTAATTTACATGAATTAGTCGATTGAATAAACTCGAATAAACAACTGGATGGAGATTGATAAACTGATTGAAATTTTTCGTGAGAAATTTCCATATTTTCTTTTTTCTTTTTTGGAAATAACGTATTTACGAGAAACATCAAGCATAAGGAATTTTCAGGATACGATAAAGGGATAATGTTCATCGGGGCGGACTCGAGTTATCCATCACGATAATGGCTGGAGGAGGTCCAAAAATATAGAAAGATATTGAATTTCGTTATTCTGGGACATTTGTTCGTGCGATCGGGTTTCCACCTCGAATCGAATTCCTTTTAATCTTATTGCATGGAAATAGCAATTACTTAGAACTCTTGTTACTCTTTCGCCTATCACAATCGCATATCGGTTTCCCCCTCTTGGCTTATCGTTTAATTTCAATCGAATCATGCCTCGTACGAAACGATCTTCTTGATTTGTAATACACGAATGAATGATTTTGATAATAGAAAAAAAAAAGAATGAAATTAAATCGAGTTTGACGGAGGAATAAATTTTTTTTTTTTTTTGTCTACGAAACTAGATTCAATTGATTGTTCTTCTCTGCTCGAGCATAGTTGGCGCATAGTTTCCCCTGTTTCGGATCGTTCGTGCACAAGGGAAGAAGAAATATCCTTTGTAATTTGCGGAAATTTTACAACGACGGCGAAAATTATTCAACTGTGAACTTGTTTCAACGAAAGATGAAGCTTTGCTTGATAAAAATATGAATTCCAGTCCAAAAAAATAATTTCAGAAAGTTCGCCATTTCATTTCTCGTTATTAACATTAACATTTATAGAACGAAATTACATTCGAAGTTTCTCTTCAATTACTTAAAAATACACAATGAATACAATCGATGAAATTTTCATTATCGATTTCTCTATTCAATTGTCGTTAACTAAATTAACAAAAATTTATAAAGTAAGTTATAAAAAAAAAAAAAAGAAAGAACGAGGGATTAATTTACGATGAGATAACGAACAGAGCGTCGGACAGAAATGTGTTTAATTGGAGGTAATTACGGTAATCAATTCCGTATCGATCACGACTAATCGGCGAACCTAGTTGCATATAATTGGATCGTTATGCCCTCCACGATCTATCTGTATTATGTTAATAACGTCGCAATCGTGGTCGGCTTGATTCGCAGCTTGGTTTCGATGGTTTATCAGTCACCGTCCTTCCTTATTAACGGTCGATAAACTGCCACGTGTTTGTTAATCCGTAATAATAATCGTGAATTATTACGCTTCCGAATGAAGATCAATTTCATTGTTACGATTTTCATTGTAATTTTGACAAAGAGAAAAATATATATGTATATATATTTTAAAAGAAATTGCAGACTCGAATATGGGAAAAGATATAATAATAATAGAATTGGGAATAAGGAATCGTTCGTTCCAACGTATTCAATTTCTCGATTGGTTTATATTTACACGGCGTGTTAATATATTCGTGGAATACGCTCGTTCGGAAGATACAGAGGCCAGAATAAACACGAAAGTTGGTACACACGGAGATGTGGGTTAAGGCATATTTATTAAGTTACAAGCAACTGATGTTTGCGTTAGACGAAGCGAGATACGGTAAAACGCTATCTATCTTGGGCCATCTAGCTTCCATGAATGCTCGAAGCCTTAACCAACCTTTACATTCGACCCCTCGAATCGACCTTTCAAATATGATTCCAAGTACGCATTAATCCTTCGATTTTCGAAGTATCGAAGTATAGACTCTTAAAATGTCATTCAAGTATATTAATCTATCGAATTTGAATCGAAATCGCTTCGTTTTTCAAAGAAAATTTTTAAAGAACTAAAGAACAAAATACAACAGGATAATAATCAAAATTACGTTAATTCTTCGCAGTATCGAATTTGAATCGATATCGAATCGAAATCGCTTCGTTTCAAAGAAAATGTTTAAATAGAAGAAACCGATTATTTATATTATTATGTGAGAATTAAAAAACAAAATATAATATTGTGAAAAATTAAAATTAGATTGGAATGAATTTTTAAAATTTTTTTGAGGATTTCTATTATATACATTTTTGTATTTAACCAACTTTTACATTCGACTTTCTAGAATCGATCCTTCAAATATGATCCAAGCGTACGTTAATCCTTCTCGTATCGAATTTAAATCGATATCGAACGGAATCGTATCAAAGAAAATTTTTGAACAATTAAAAAACAAAATGGCGAATAATTAAAATTAGATTGGAATAAATTTCTGGAATTTCTCTGAGGATTTTGTATGTTTTTATATTTAACCAACTTTTATATTATTTGATTTCTTAGGATCGATTTTTCAAATATAATTCAAGTTTAATTATCCTCCGTATCAAATTTGAATCGATATCGAATCGTTTTGAAGAAAATTTTTGAAGAATTAAAAAACAAAATACCACACGATGAATAATTACAATTAAATAAATAATTAAAAATACATATTTAGAATTTTTCTGAAGATTTCTATTATATACATTTTTGTATTTAATTAACTTTTATATTATTCGACTTTCTCAAAATCGACCCTTCAAATATGATTTGAATTTGAATCGAGATCGAATTGAATAGTTTAAAAGAAACCTTTTGAAGAATTAAAAAACAAAATACCACATGGTGAATAATAAAAATTAAATAATTAAAAATAAATTTCTAGAATTTCTCTGAGGATTTCTATTATGTACATTTTTTTAACCAACTTTTATTCGACTTTCTCGAATCGACCTTTTAAATATGATTTGAATTTGAATCGAGATCGAATCGAATCGTTTCAAAGAAAATTTTTGAAAAATTAAAAACCAAAATACAATATGGCGAATAATTAAAATTAAATTTTAATTACGAATTTCTGGAATTTCTCCGAAGATTTGCATTATATGAAAAACACCATAAAGTATAGAAAAATGCTCGAAATGTGGAAGGAGAAGTTAACGGTTGTACAACGGTGTGGCGTGGAATGAATAATGTAAATTGGCCAGGTTTTACATCGAATACGAAACGAGTTTTCGCGGCCGAGACGTGAATAACGAGGCTCTTTTAATCCGTCCCTGACCACGAAAAGCAACCATAAAAATCATCGGCGATATGTTTATCGGGAAACGAACCATTTATTCCCGCCAGAGATACCTCGTTAATGCCTCGTTTCTTTCCTTCTTCTTTCCTCCTATCCTCCTTCCTTTTCTATCCACTACCTGTTTTCTTAATCAAACTGCACTGCACCTACATCAGATTGGAACGAATTCTTGTTTCCTTGAACTTGGAAAACTTCTGTACATTTTAACCAATTTAAAAAAAAAAAAAATTCCTTCCAATATTTTCGAATTTTTATCATAATCGTGGAAAATTATCCGCTTTGAAATTATTTTCGAATTATTTTCGAAAAAAGGATCGATTCGATCGATGCCATTTCTTCCCAACTCGCAGTGTTTTTCTTTTTTTAAATATTAATATAAATATTAATGTAATTCTAATGATATCGAAATTGATTGAACACGTCTGATATAGAAATACGTGAAAAAAAAAATGGAATCGTACAAGAGAAATGAAAATATTTCGTAATAGAAAACGTAATATAAAATCTGGAACATTAGATGGAATAAATATTGACATTTAAACTCCAACTGCATTATTTTAGGAAATATATTTCACGATATCCATATAAAATGTTTTATTTTAAAAGAAAGTTCGATATATATATAAAGTATACGATACACAAATGTATTAATATATACATTTTATTATTACGATAAATTACAATTTTAATTGTCAAGCAAATCTCGAATTTTCGCGCGGGAAACTCTTTAATATTTACTTCACTCCTTTTGGAATGAATTTCTAAAAATAAGACGAAATACTTTACTTTCATTTAAACGTGAAACAGATGCACCGAATTAATCCTTCTCGTTCTTAATTTGCGAATTACTATATAAAAAACAAGAAAAAGAAAAAAAGGATTCATTTAACCGTGTCACGTGCTCGTCTGTGAAAATATGGCGGTCACGTGACAATCGATTACCGAATCCTTTCCTTCCTTTTCACCCTTTCGATCGAAGGTGAACGAAACGACTGGTTGGACGTTAAATATGATGGATAGATTTTATTTTCCATTAACCGATCCATTATCGCCTCTTGTTTTGCGAACGAGAGATCTATTTTGAATTCTAATTGAAAAAGTCTAAATATTTATTTCTGGAAAAATTAACGATAATAAAATAAAAATAATTATCGAGAAAGATAATTTCTTTTATTTTTTTTTTTTTTTGAAAAATTGACGAATAAAAGTTTTTGAAATTAATAATAAATTATAACGAAGATGGATAGATTTTTGTTTTGCAAACAAAAATGTTTGTGTTATTATGGATAAAAAATATTATTTCTTTAAACGAAAGAAAGAAGATAAATTTTGTTTGCTTACAGTAGTCACGGTGATCAGAGATTGTAATCGTTTCTCACGTCTCTAAACTTTAGAATTTTTATTCCCAGACAGTTGAATCCGTTTATCTCGAAGTTGAGAAGAATTAAAATCGTCGAATGAAAGAGAAGGAACGATGTTTCTTCGGGAATTGGAAAATTGAATGTGAAATAAGGGCGGGGAATGAAAGGAAAGTTAAAAATTGGAATTGGAAAATATTGGAGAAGGAAGGAAAATTGAATAAAATCGACCTTTATATTCGCTTTGTTTACAATCTTTTCTTACGTAATTTCGCACGGACGTTTCGAACGTAAGTAGAAACAGACACGGAATGGACTTAAGTAGAACCAGACAATGGCCAGACGTTCTCACACACACAGTTAAGAAACGTTCCAACGATCGAAGCAAAATTATAATTTACAACAAGCACTTTAGCCTAACGGGCCTTCGACCTAACATTTCCATTCTGAAAAGAAAAAAATCTTAACTCTTTTTAATCTTTCAAGAAAAAAACGATCTTCCTGACGAAGAATCGATTCTGTCTTTATTCATACTTTTTGATAATCGTCTATCGATCGAATTATCATATTTCGAATCGTTAATACATCTGTTGTTGACTGGATGCAAGTGGAAACAATAAATAAAATCCACGGATTTTGGCCCAGCGATGATGTATTATTTATTAACAATAACACTTGTTTGCAGGAAACAACAAGTTGGAGGAAAGCAAAACGTACGGGTGAAGCAATCGGTGAAACAACGCTTTGGTGAAACGTTAACGAATAACGAAACCAGAAATTAAAAATTTCGATCGACTTTAAATTCACGCGTATAATCGAGGCGAGAAACAGAATTACAGAAGACGAAGGAATTATTTACCGAAACGACGACCTTTTAACCCGAAAAATGGAAATTAAGTTTCCAACTTTTGACTCGATTGAATAAGCGGACGACAATCGGATAAGTAGATTCGCATGCGACAAAGAGGGTCACGTGGTTTCCACGGTAATCGAGATCGTACACGGACGAGTCGAAGGACGTACCGAGTCTTTACGAACCAACTTCTTTGTACAATTGGCAATGGCACGAGACGTTCGACGTGAAAATTAATAATCGTTGATTGGATCAATTAATTGATTACGAGTTATATAAATAATCTCTGTCTCTTGCCAAGAACGAACAAATTGTAAATCGATTAATTAACAATAACTCCTTCTTCGATTCATCTAATAATTATATAATTCTTCCAATATAACATATACAAAAAAAAAAAATATTTGTCAAAAATCAAACTCATAATTATTCATAATTACTTATTAATCTTTGATTCATTCAATCCAATAAAAGATTCCACAAATTAAAAATAAAAACAAGTCTAACTCTCTCTCTTTCTCTTTGTTTCTCTCTCTGTCTCTCTGTCTTTCTGTCTGCTGTCTATCTGTATAGATGTCCGTCTGTCTGTCTGTCTCTCTCTCTCTCTGTCTTTCTGTCTGTCTGTATGGATGTTTTTGTCTGTCTGTCTGTCTCTTTCTTTCTCTCTCTGTTTCTCTCTGTTTCTCTGTCTGTCTCTTTCTCTCTCTCTTTGTCTCTGTCTGTCTCTCTGTCTCTTTCTCTCTCTCTTTGTCTCTGTCTCTCTGCCTGTCTGTCTGTCTGTCTCTCTGTCTGTCTCTTTCTCTCTCTCTTTGTTTCTGTCTCTCTGTCTGTCTGTCTCTCTGTCTGTCTATCTATCTGTCTGTTTGTCTTTCTCTCTTCTTCTCTCTCTTTGTTTCTCTCTCTGTCTGTTTGTATGAATGTCTGTCTGTCTGTCTGTCTGTCTGTCTGTCTGTCTGTCTCTCTCTCTCTCTGTCTGTCTGTTTGTCTGTCTGTCTCTCTCTCTCTCTCTCTCTCTCTCTCTCTTTCTCTCTCTTTCTATCTCTGTTTCTCTGTCTATCTCTCTGTCTGTCTGTCTGTCTGTCTGTCTGTCTATCTCTCTTTGTCTCTCTCTCTCTTTCTCTCTATCTCTCTGTTTGTCTGTCTATGTCTCTCTCTCTCTCTCTCTCTGTCTTTCTGTCTATCTCTCTATCTCTCTGTTTGTATCTCTGTCTCTCTCTCTCTCTGTCTCTCTCTCGGCTCGAAGACTGATAACTCGAAATGGAAAAGGAGGAGGAGGAGGAGGAGGAAGTAAAAAGGAAAAAAACGGCGTGAAAGGAAAGCCGGCAGATAAATCTGGCGTAAAACGAATCGTCGCGAGACGGTCTCTAAGAGGTCTAAAACCGGTCCGCTTGTTAATTTATAGCCTGGTCCCGATCATCGTATTGCGATCACGTAAGCGTTGATTCGCTATAAGGCCAGGCCAGCGTAAAGCGATCAGATAAACTCTTGAATTCGCGCTTATGAAATCGCGTCTCGACTTTCGACACGATCGGCTTAGAATTTCGAATATCGGGTGAAAAAGGAAACGCGATTTCGCGAAATTGAATCACTCCGCGCCAGCGCGCACAGTTGTTGTTTACAAAATTCTTGCGTATCGTGCACGTGCGTCCTCTCCCCGTGTGAATCCTCGAATGGAATTTTGAATCGAGATTAATTGTCCACGGTTGTTGACGGATGACAATTTTAATTTTTTTGAGAGTTTCGAAAAACTAGATTTTTCTTTTTTTTTTTTTTTTGTTATCATACCAATCTCGACGAAATTTCTGAACTATGAACAATTATGGAAATTCTGTGCTCCCTCTGTAAATTTTGGAAATGGTTTCGCTGGAATCAGGTTTCAGTTTCAGATTTGATATTTCCTTTTTGGAATGGAAGAGATAGTTGGAAATTAGAGAGGACGTTTCAACTTCTTTGAAAAATAATTAACTTAATATTAATCATCAAATATTAATTAAATAATATTAATTTTGACAACGATGTGAAAAGTAACGCGAAATTTCCGACAATATATTAAAAGAATTACGAGAGAGAGAGAGAGAGAGAGAGAGAAAATCTCGTCGTGTATACCACGCTTTTATGCTGAATGAACGTAAACTTTATCATTTATTATACGCGATACGTTAATTCAAAACTAAACGAAACCTAGAATTTTTTATCCCCATATAAATTAATTATCTCCACTTGCGTCTCCATCCGTATTTTCATCCCTTGTTTCAAAATTTATCTCGAGCGTGAATCCTCTCGAGCCAACAGGATTTCCTAATTTTTAATTTCGCCGCCCTCCCTCTTTATTATTACCTGCGTCGATTTTCTTTTTTCCAAATTCCATCGAAATTCGATAATTTCATTTATGTTTCACAATAAACCCATAGATTTAAAGAAACGTTGCATTTAATAATTACACGAACGAGGAATATTGTCAATCAAAGAGGAGCGAATCCGGGAAATGAATTTAATTCCCCAGATTTTCCACCCTGTGAAAACTCCCACACGTTGCCACGTTCGCGAAAAGCGGCAGACGAGTGGGAAACGAGTGGAATACTCGTGAAACATCCGAGAGATTTTCACCCGTGAAAATGGGGTTCGTTGATACGCCGTGTTCCTTGGATCGGCCGGGTCAAGAAACTGGATAAATGGCACACGCCATCCGGACTTGAACAAATCGAGATAAACGACTCGTCACTCCTTGATCATCCGTTGCGAGCAAGACCCGTTTTCTTCTCTTTTTTTTTTCTCTCCCCCCTCGAAGATGAAACGCAGATTCTCCGTTCTAGAATCGTAAAACTCATCTTCCTATAATACTTTGAATAATACTTTAGATAGGTATTTTTGATCCTGAGAAAAATATTCGAATATTAATTACAGCCAGTCCTCGTTGTTTCTAATGTTGCATTCAAAGAAGAAGAAGAAGAAGAAGAAGAAGAAGAAAAAGAAAAAGAAGAAAAAGAAGAAGAAGAAGGAGGAGAAGAAGAAGAAGAAGAAGAAGAAGGAGAAGAAGGAGAAGAAGGAGAAGAAGAAGAAGAAAAAGAAGAAGAAGAAGGAGAAGAAGAAAAAGAAGAAGAAGAAGGAGGAGGAGGAGGAAAAGAAGAAGAAGAAGAAGAAGAAGAAAAAGAAGAAGAAGAAAAAGAAGAAGAAGAAAAAGAAGAAGAAGAAGAAGAAAAAGAAGAAGAAGAAATGTTCCATTGAAGAGTGGAAACCGTGAAGCCGATATATCGCGTACATACACGTTTGATCGATAGGTAAGCGTCGGAGGGGAGGTGACATGTGGTTTACCAGCACAATAGTTGAGCATATCACGGTTGAACACCGTGCAGGATGCGGATAATGCGAGTCCAGATTCAATGCAGATAGTAGACCCGTATTGCCTCTATTGGCCGCCTAATTAGGGAATCGAGCTTCTTCTTCCAACTTCTTCTTCGTTATCGCACGCTCCCAGTGGCTGGATAATGGCGATTCAACGTTTATTGCGGACGTTTATTTTCAGTTAAATTTCTGTATATAAGATTATTGGGTACATAGGATGAAATTTTCTTTGGCTGTAATATCTTTCTTTCAAAGTTTCGCTTGTTCGTTCATTTAATTTTTGGATCTTTTAAGTGAGGATTGAAACAATTGCATTTGGATAATTATTTTCTATGTGATGAGAAAATATTTTTCGTCACTTTTACGGCATATTTCTGTAATTTGTGTAATTTGGGTGCCATTATTCGTCTCATATATATATTAAATTTTCGTACGATTCGAAATATCATGAATTCCTCTGCACGAAATTTTTGACTGTAAATATTTTTTAAAAATATCTTTCTTTCAATAAAGTTTCGTTCGTTTAATTTTTGGATCTTTTAAGGATGAGGATTGAAATAATTGGAATTTTTGAATAATTTGGATAATTGTTTTCTACGCGATGAGGAAATATTTTTCGTCACTTCTACAGCGTATTTCTGTAATTTATGTAATTTGGGTGCCATTATTCGTCTCATATATATGTTAAATTTTCGTACGATTCGAAATATCATGAATTCCTCTGCACGAAATTTTTGGCTGTAAATATTTTTTAAAAATATCTTTCTTCCAATAAAGTTTCACTTGTTCGTTCAATATTATTTAAAATAAATTTAATTTGCATTTAAATTTTTTAAATAACGATTGAGATAATTGCATTTGGATAATTATTTTCTATGACGAAATATTTCATCACTTCTACAATGTATTTCTGTAATTTGTGTAATTTGTGTTGCTTCTTATATATATGTTAAATTTCCATAAGATTTGATATATCATGAATTTCTCGGCAAGAAATTTTCCATTCTTTGGTTGTAAATATTTTTTAAAAATATCTTTCTTCCAATAAAGTTTCACTATGTTCGTTAAATTTTTGTATCTTTTAAATGAGGATTGAAATAATTGCATTTGGATAATTGTTTTCTATGCGATGATGAAATATTTCGTCAACTACAGCTTATTTCTGTAATTTGTGTGCCATTATTTGCACTATTCGCCTCTTATATATGTAACATTCGTTCGTGTATTCCACTTATTTGTGCAAAATAAAAATAGAACGAATTTGAGCACGAATGAAAAAAAAACTCGAGAAAAGAAAACGAGATATCATTGAAGCAAAGAAAATAATTTGTACATTTGTATTCTCGAAATACTAAGCTAAATTTTATATTTCTTTATCTTTCAATAAAGGAATATAAGACATTTAAAGGTATCATTTACACGACGAAATTGACATTTTCTTTAAAATTAAATTCTCAATATTGAAATAACTCAAAATGAAGAAAGTTGAACGAAAATTGTAATTTATTCGAAATATAATCGAATATAAACTTCACATCGCTTCATTCGCATCATTCAATACTAATTTATCTCTTAAAGAAGACAGAGAATTCGTTTCTTCACATCTTGCAAGATTTCCCTTCATTATAAGCTGGCATGTTACATTATATTCATTATATCAAATACGAGATAAATATAATACAATAATACGTTCGTTTCTTCACACTTTGCAAGATTTTTCTTCTTTATAAGCTCTTATCATCAATTGAAGAAAACAATTATGTCGAATATAAAGTACAATCGTTCGTTTCTTTTTGCAAGACTTCCTTTTTCTATAAGTTGGGATCATCAATATTATATCAAATACTAAATAAATACAATCGTTCGTTTCTTCTTGCAAAATTTTCCTTCTTTATAAGCTCTCATCATTAATTGAAGAAAATATTATATCGAATATAAAATAAATACAATTCAAATAAATCAATTCAAGAAAACATTGTGCATATTATATCTAGATATCTAGATACTATTAGATAAGTACAATCGTTCGTTTCTTCACATCTTGCAAAATTTCCCTTCTTTATAAACTCTCTCACCATCAATTGAAGAAAACATATCAATTCGTTTCTTCTTGCAAAATTTCTCTTCTTTGTAAGTTGACATCATCAATTGAAGAAAACATTATATGAATTCGTTTCTTCTTGCAAAATTTCTCTTCTTTGTAAGTTGACATCATCAATTGAAGAAAACATTATATGAATTCGTTTCTTCTTGCAAAATTTCTCTTCTTTGTAAGTTGACATCATCAATTGAAGAAAACATTATATCGAATACAAAGTACAATCGTTCATTTCTTCTTGCAAAATTTCTCTTTTCTATAAGTTTGAATCATCAATTGAAGAAAACATTGAACACATTGTATCGAATGTTAGATAAGCACAATCGTTCGTTTCTTCACACCTTGCAAAATTTCCCTTCTTTACAAACTCTCTCATCATCAATTGAAGAAAACATTATATATCGAATATACGAGTAGCAAGTACAATCGTTCGTTTCTCGTCAATGTTTCCCGTTCGGTTGGTCCGTTGAAAACAGCCTTTACGCCACGCTCGCGCGTACAATCGCACGAATAGCTTTTTTCTCTCTGCACGTACACCGTGAAACAAGTATTTTTCTTTTTTTTTTCTTTTTTTTTCCCCCCTCCCTTCCCCCCGCGTGCTTATTGTTCGCGGATTTTTGCCACGCCATTGTTATCTCCTGTCCACGAGCACGTCGCACGGAACAATCGGTCCAAACATCTCTTTCTTTGTTCCACCGCGGAATTGGATCGGACGCCTGTTTTCAGCATCTATCGCCTCCTCCCTTTCTTAATCTCTTCAAGGACGAATTTATTAAGGCCACAGATGGAGATAATTAGATCCGTCCAATAATTTTTGCCAGGGCAAAAATTCTTGTTGCGAACAACACTCGCTCGTTTCGAAAATATTTGGGATGTCTGTATTTTTCCCCAAAAAAAAAAAAAAAAGAAAATGTTTCGATATTCGAAAATACAATATCTCGCTGTTTCGAAAAATTCGAGATTCAAATCATCTGATTCGACGGTTTCTTCATTCTTCGAAAATGAATTAAGAGTATTCATTCGTGATGATATTTATTATCGTAGCTTTTGCAAATATGTTGGAAATTTCGATCCAAAAAAATCGAACGTACTCGCACACATTTGTTTACAAACAAATGCACGTTAAAAATTTTTATCATCGGAAGATGGAGAATTTAAATTGAAAAGTTTTGTGACGACGAGTTTATTATTTATTTATATTTTTCACCGTAAACGAAGTGTGAATCGAGTTTGTATCCGAAATTAAACAGTTAGAATTATCCGTATAAATATTTGAACGATCGCTTCATTTGGAATAATTTTAAAAATCCTTGCGAACATCCTGAGTTTTGTATAAAGAATTTATTTCAATTCGTCATTACCGAGAAACTAGGAAAAAGTAAGTGGAACGTTGTATGTGGAACGATGATATTATTTACAATATCCCAAGTGAAAATAAATATCGCCGCTGTGAATACAAATTATTTGTATCTGCATAAAATATATGTTCATATATTTTCGTTTCCACAAGCAGCATGATATTCGAATAATCCTTTCGCGTAACCAAGCAATAAATTCGCGGATAATACCACTTCAAAAATTATCAATTCGACAAATTTTCGATATTAATTTATTCCAGATATATATATCTCTCATATTTCAAATGTATCTACGTAAATTTTCTCCGCTATACAATGATACTCTGCAAGAAGTGTCTGGAAAGAAAATAAACGTTCGAAATATCGAATGAATTATCTCTTAACTCGAGAGAGAAAGAGATAACTTGACAGATTCTTCGATGCATGAAAAAAAATATCCACTCTTTCGTTTGAGAAAAGTTTGTTATCGCGCCAAACTCCACAGTTCAGGGACAGAATGGCACGCAATCCATTGGGAAAGAATAATATACTCAACGGTATATCGTTCCACCTGATCGCTCGCCGATTCGAGATCTCGCGGTCGTTCAATCACCCATTGTTAACGTTTGATCAACGATGATTTACGTCGTACGACGGATTTGATCACTTTGGCCTTTGATGGAAGAGATTTTGCAGGAAACAACGTTTCCTCATTCGAAATTATTCCCGCTCGATTCCTCGTCTCGAAGGAAACTTTATTTATCGTTAAGGAACTTTTCTTGCCATCCTCTTCGTTGGCTATCGAGAAGAATTGGATTATCCAAGATAAGACAGAAAGACGAAAGCTGGAAACGTTCAGCATCGACGCGTTCTAAATAGACTAATGTCTCGTCTTGACTCTCTTCTTACATGGAAATCGCCTAGACGAATTAACCTAACCTAACCTAAAATCCGCTCTCCTCGCATAAGATCGATTTTACGATCTCATCGCGATAACGATTTCCCAGATCGAATTAAACGATTATTCCGCAATCATTCTTTTCTCCGTGAAATGAATACAATCCGTTGACATTTGATTATTTAAGTGATCGCATGGGGCATCGAGTGAAAGTAAATAAATTCGTCGGTGCGCTCCGCGTTGGGGAATACTTTCTAATTTTCTTCCATGGATTTTGTTGATTTTCGAAATCGATCGATCGGGGACGAGATGAAATTCTAGTTATATAGTAGATCAGTGATTGGGTAGATTTTTTTTTTTTTTTTTTTGGTTTCTTGTTTGTAAAATGGAGATACATAGAGAATCGAAATTTATTTTCGAGCTAGGGATTCGAATCGGTTTTTGGGATTGGATTTTTGTACGGAGGAGTTGTCGATACTTGTTTCCTTTTTTTTTTTTTTTTTTTTTGGAGAATCGAATTACGAAAGATTGACATCCTTTCTCGTTCCAAAATTTTGTTTCGGAATCTGTAATTTTTTTTTAATTTCTTCGAAAATTCGTATTGTATTCGTCGATTGAAAAATAATATTTCGTTATCTTTGAGCAGAGGAAAGTGTGATTGAACGATGATCAGATATTAAAACTGTGATTCTTAACTCGTTGTACGATGTATTCAAATTTTTGAAATGTGCTCGAATTGTGTTTCGCCAAGTCAACAAAGAGTCAATCAATAACAAATAATTTTAACAAAACTACTTTTGATCTTTCTTCCATATTCATGATATTCGTCCATTTTTCTTTTTTCAGATTTTTAACAGATTTGAAGCCAAAGTTCTTCGATAATTTGCTACTCTATTCAAAATTAAATACCATCGAGGGATTTATTTCTAAGCCGATTTCGAAAGATATTCAATAATTCATAGGGAATTTCATTTATTGAATTAAAACTTCTCCATCTATTTCCTACACTCAATATTATCAATATTATCAATGTAAACACTTGTAACGATTTAATTAATAAGAATTAACAACATCTTACGTTTCCATTTATTAAGAAGAGTGTTTTCGAAGAGTGTTTCATCCAGATCAGTTTTCAATCTGTTGCACGTATCACGAAGTGGCAACAAGCGGAAAATCTGAAGGACAAATACTGGCAACAAATGGGAAGAAAAATGCTTGGAATCTCGGATTGGACAGTTTTCAACGAATATCTGAATATTTCTTCTTCTTTCTTTCGGGATTCTATGATTCTTTTGAGGTTAAAGCGGTCGACAATGTGTTACAATGCGCGCTGTAAATTTGGCATGCTCTCTTTCAACGCGAGAATCGAGATTCCTGATTTTCACGAAACATTGGAATTTATGGTAATTCGGTCCTCGCTCTTGTGACTCTCAATGAAATTGTTTGAGAGCAATTTTGAGAGTTCTTGTATACATTGTTGTTTGAATTTGTTGAATTATTATTCTCGATGCTGTTAATGTAATATAATTCGTTTCAATAATTCGATATTTTGCATAAAAATTTGCATCGAATATAAATCCTCATAAAATCAATCAACTTTCGAAGCGTCCTTTCAAATTTCGAAAATTTTTAAACTCTAAAGCGTTTCGATTTCCCTGTAACCATCCACCTAATTGTTCAAGCTTCTATTTTATTCTCCTTCAAATAAAATAGTAAGAAAATCAAGGAAACCAGCCATTAGCCTAGCAAACACAACGTGGACATTTCGATAATAAACTTTCTAATTCGTTTTAATCGAAAAATAAACCGAAAGTGCCAAGTGCAAACTGAAGTTAACCAAGAATCCAAGCAAAGAGGAAACTCGAGCAAACAGGGAGCAGAGTTTGTTCTGGGAATAAAAAAAAAAAAAAAAAAAAAAAAAAGGAAAAAAAAAATGAACGCAGTCTGTTCTCGATTGCGTAACGAAATCGATTGCCAACTTGCCAACAGGAATCACGAACTCGCATTTTTTCTAATTCGACGACCCATCCAAGTACCCAACGCTTAGCTTACGTAATCCGTGGCCCCGTGGAGGACACTTCCTGCCGATCCAACGTGGCAGGAATTGTTCTCAGTTTCGAGAGAATACGTCCCACTTTCCAAATTCTCCTGAATTTTTCTATTTCCTCGAACATATGTTGCATTTTTTTTCTTTTTTCTTTTTTTTCAAGGAAGTAAAATTAGAAAACTTTGCAAGGATTAAGGGGACAAGTCTAATTTTCCTTATCCTTCAGATAAAGGTGATAAATGATGAAACTTTGAATTCGTTGGATTATCCAGATTTAGAGAAATTTTGTAGCTAACTCTTGTGACACGAATACGAAACATCTATAGTCTTTTTTTTTTCCAATTGAAACGTATGTATTTTCGAGATATCGAATATTGAAATAAAGCAAATAAGAAGAAAAGATAAGATCTAGGTAGTGTTAGATGGTAGATTTATGGTTTGATATTTTTGAATTTGAGTTTGAAAAAAATCAAGCTCGATCGAGAGAAAGAGAAGGCGATGAGAATGAAAATTGTTCTAGAATCCATCAATTTCGAAGCTCAAGTGCTTACTTCATACATTATTTCAAGATGTGGTCGTAAAATACGTTGCTATATAGAGATTGCGTTTCCAATGTGTTTCATGTGGAAGAAATGCGTAGTATCTAGAAATATTAACTTCTTTAATATGGATGCAAATACGAATCTACATTAAATGATCCTACAAGTGTAAATACGTTCTTTTTTCCTAATTGAAATATACTCTCATTCTTTCTTCTTTTTTATATACATATTTTCGAAATATCGAATATTGAAATAAACTAAAATAAGAAAAAAGGAATGGAATTGACGACGAAATAAACGTCTCTTCTTTAAAAATCTTATTGCGTTGGAAAAATTAATTTGCAATTTATGATACTTCTACTCGAATAAATTGCATTATACATCTCTTTCATCTTTGGAATTGGATGTTGAAGAAGGGCTTCGATGTATTTCGAAAAAATTGAAGCTTGCGAAACATGTTGTAACTTCATCAATTTTAGTTTACACGGTATCTTTAGAAAAACTTTGGTAAAATTTGATCGAATAATTTACTTACAAAAAGGGAGACTACGACTCTAAAGCTCTTCTAACGTACAATTACTTTTTTTTTTCTACTAGTCAGAACCTTTTGAACTGTAAAAAGTGCCGTGACGACATTAACGAAGACAGAGAGTAAGAGGATCGGAAAATTACTTCCAAAATTGTTTCAAAGGGAAGAGAAGAAGAACTCCAACGTCGAGATGCATAAGGTTCGCATTTCGAAGACGACACTGCAAAAATTCGCCAATAAAACGCGTGTATTATAGTATAATATTTCAGATGGAAACGAAGAGCAGGCAAAAATCGGATTATGAAAAGAAGAAGGATATCTTTAACGCTTAAGAGTTCATCGAGACCAGATAATTAGTTAAAATTTCGGCAAATGGAATGTATATATTCGAAAGAAGGAAACGAAAGCCCAAGTTTTCTGTGAAAATAATGAATGGGATACAATTTCGAACTTTTCGACGACGAAAAATTATAAGAAGAATTTTTTTTTTTCTCTCTCTGCATCGAAATTGTTCAACCGTTTATCATCCGTCATCAACAGACGGATTCGTAGCAAAATATTTCTGAATCCGTGCATTATAATTCGTGCGGATGAATCTGTACAAATCGCATTAACGTTTTGCATAAGTTGGTGTAAATATTTTAATGAATTCCACGTTTCGATTTGTCGGGCTTCTGCAATTGGCACGTTTCGATGGATTTGTGAATTACGGCCGTTTCAAATGCAATCAGTGCGATCGTTTCGTCGAAATTCGGGAATATTCGCATAATTTTGGCCGCGATACGCGTATTATTTTAATATTTAATAATAACTCTATGGTTAGAGATAGAGATGAAACAATGATGTAAAATATAGGTTATGTTCGAGCACGTGTATAAAATTTTGAATCTATTGATCAATTTATTAAATTCCTTGCAAATACTATATATATATATTTGTTACAATTTATTATTATATTTTTATTCTACGCAATTAATTATTTGTCATTATTTAATTTGCACGAATTACATTTTACGACAAGATTTGAATTTTTTTTTTTTTATCTCGACAAATTCGATTTCAATCGAAATTAAAATTGGAAAATTGAAAAAAATACGGGAAATTTTTATTTAATTATTTTCTGGATAAAAGAATTTTAATATATGAAAAAAAGTTGCCACTATAGAGATTTTAAATATACACGTATAATCAAGCAAGTTATATTCATTATCATGAGAAGTTTAATTTGTTCCGTATAATTACCGATCGATAATTGTTACTATAAAAATACATAATGCGCAATAAAATTACTCCGTTCTCTAATCGATTTAATAAATAAAGGGGAAAAACCGAATGGTGTTTTATTCACGTTCAAAAAATTGATAATAAAATTTCGCGCGAAAATGAAAAAAATTGAACAGTTTGAGTTTTCAAACGAAGGAACCGGAAACACGGATAATGAGAGGAAGTTAACGAAAAGACTTCCGCGAGAAGGAGAACTCTCTTCTTTATAACTTGGAACAATCTGATCTTTGCACAGCACAAAAATCTCGCTACGTCAAATAATTGCAACGAATGAACGGGGCTAATAACTAATTATTCTCACTTAGTTTAGAACGTACACACTGTTGTAGAGAAAACTCTAGAATTAAACGAATATCACGATTTGTTGGAAGAAAGAAATCGACGGAGAAAAAGAAACTTATCGTAAAAATATCATAGGAATAATTTTTAAAATATAAAATTTAACGTTTAAAATATAAATATATTTCTAAGAAATATCGTATCTCTAATACGAAATTATTTGTAACGTAAAACTTATTTCGTAATATATACAGAAGAATTCTCGTACATAGAGTTTTTAAAAATGAATTATTCATCTCATTGCAAAATATTACGAGGTTACTTTTCTTTATCTTTGCAAATTTGTTTTCTTTGGTATTGCGCGATTATAACGATGCGATTCGAGAAAATATTATAAAAATTCTATTCACTATTCTCTTCACTTTGTTTGAAATATTATTAAAAACAGGCAAACTAAAGAGGCATTATATTCATATAAGAATAGATTCATAAAGATCGACATAAAAGATTTACCTTGTCATCACTTTACATATTTGTATTATTCAATATATACTACTTCCGGTTTCTTTCACGTTCATATGATTACGCAGTAATTGTTGAAATTTTGCGATTACGTGACTCACAGCATTGATATTGTTATTCTAAGTATACTTATAGATTCACACATATATATATATATATATATATATATATAATACTTATAAATTTTAAATGATAAATAACGACGATATAATTATTGTCTATGATTTCGAAGATTAAAAGGTAAAAGATAAGCACGCACACGAGACACTTGCTGATGAATGTCGCGATTTGCAATTATTTACCCAGCAACCCTTGCGAACAATATGGAGGAAAGGAAAAATGACTCGCGAGACAATACACCATTTATGTTTATCAAATTATACAATATACCGTAAAATTTTCATATCATAAATAATTTCTTAATTTATGAATTAAATTAATACGTATATTTTATCGAATCTTTTTCTAATTAACAATAACTTCGCAATAAATTATTAATATTTGACACTTGTTGTAAAGATACCACAAGTGACAGATCGTGGGAAAGTTGCGCAACTGTACGAGTTTATCACTCCCCTTTTTTCGGTGCAAACGAATATAACGCGTAGTATATGCATCTTGTTTCCCTTTCCTCCTATTTGCCGTGTCAGAAAAAAAGTGCTACGTTTCGCGCTTCTATCGGTCAACAAAGCCGAGAGAATGAGGATGAAAAAAAAAAAGAAAAAAACGAACGCGTGATACAGACGTAAAAAACCACGAGATACATGCTCATTCCACCGTAGTAGCTTTGAAAACAAAAGTGTCTCGCCTGCGGCATATACAAAGTCAAATAGAAACGTAATTTTCACACTCACGTGATCTGTTCGTCTTCCGATTTTCTTCTCTCCTAATTAGACGTGCGTTCGCCGGTGTGTCAACACACACACGGCGATAGAAATAGGATACACACACTCAAATACGCACTACGCACAAGACAGCGGCGGGGTTCCGATTATAACTGGACTCTAATCACTACACGAGTCATCAGAAAAGGTAGGTTAAACGCGAAAAAAATCGAACGCACGCCGCGTTTCGGACAACGAAGCTACAAATTCGATTCACTCTAACTGACTAGCTTCGTTTTTTTGACACGCGCGACTAGCGAACGATTTTCGAGCGCAGGACACGACACACGCATCAACCGCTGTACGCGACTGACTGACTGACTCGGCCGACGGGAGGCGCGCAGAGAGAGACAGAGAAAGAGAGTAAGGGAACGACGAGGAAACGCGACGAGGAAACGCGACGTATCGCCGGGCCGATTTTCGCCATTCACCGCCGTGACAATCGCGCGGATGGCTGGTGGTAGATGAATGAAAACACAACACGTCCTTTCAACCGCGTGCTTTTCGCGCGAATTTGCCCACCACCGATACACAACCACACAAACATGCGATCCGAACGACGAACGACCCGAGCAAGGAGGCACGAAAACTACCCGCGCTGCGGCGCTGCTGGCTCGTCGGCCCTGGCCGATCCTGCCCGAGTAAGTACGAAAGCGCACGAGTCGGAGCATCACGCGTCGAACTCTTTTAATTTACCGGGCACGCTTCGGTTTAATCCTTCTACATATTTCTTTATCGTTTCTTCGCGGTATTTAAAGATTGATTTATTGTTTTTGTGTGATGTGTATCGTGGATGTAATAGACAAATGGATTGGGGATGAATGGTAAAAAAATGAATGACGAATGAATGGTGAAACGGACAAGGTGAGGTTGTATAATAATTATATAAATAATTGATGTTTTCAATTGCTTACGATTTGATTAGAATAATATGTATGTATATATGGTATAATTTTGTAAATAATTGCAACAATACTAGTGATAAGATAGAATAGTTGTTAAATATATGTAATTCAAGTTAGGTTCAGGTATTAAGTAGTATAAGTCAATCGTAGAAAATCTAGGTTATGTTGCACATTCTCGATTACGATCACATACAATCACAAAAATTATTTTCATTTATTAGTAATACAATTTTTTTATCAAAAGTTTTTATTATTTTTCGTCATTAAGACAATTATATTTTTATGTTTATAATTTTAATAGAAATATAATCATGATATACAATATATATACATAGAATCACATTATTTTTTTTATTATTTTCTTTCAGCTTTTGTAAAATAACATATATTTTCATCTACTTTTTCATATTTGTTATTTCATTTCCGATTAATTTTCGAATTCCATATTTTATATATTAATTTAATCTTTTAAAGGAAACTCGAGCGTAATGTACTTTCTTGTTAATAAAAGACATTCCCTCTGATTTTAAACTTCTCAGTTTTCATTTAATTCATTTTCTCCGATGGAAACTTTTAGTATAAAATTACCAGATTTATCGAAGCGTCTTCGAACTTTATCAATCACTTTATTTCAAAGTTTTTATTTTTATAAGTTTTATTTATAGCATTTTTTTCAATTTATAAAAATATCTCTACCTGTTACTCAATATTTCTTTTCTAACCAGAATGGTAAGATATTATAAATTCAATAAAAATAATGTCACAGTAATCCTATTCGTTTCAAAAATTATAGCTTCTTTTTCACTAGGAATTATTTCCTTTGTAAAGCGTGAAACGTTCATAGAAATTGCATCGAATATACTTTTAAAGTTCTTTCAGTATTCATCCATGCAAAAAACAGAAAAATAATACAAAAGTAAGTAAGAATGTAAAGAAATAAAGAATAATACCATTATCCGTTCGATATTTCATACAATTCATCAGCGACGACCAAAAAAAAAAAAGAATACAATTATATCCTTTATTTTAGAAACATTCATAGAAAATAGAGAAACTCATCTTGCCCAAATGGCGGAAAAATTATTATTTCTATTTTATTTGCATTTTTCCTTTCTAAAATATTTTTCTATCAAGTAACAGTTTATAATATTTTTAAAAATTCTATTAATTCATTTATATTTTCAATATAATGAAATTATTATACATATCGAAAGATAAAAAAATTATTTATTGTCTCACATAAAATATTTTAATAAAATGTAGAATAATCTTTTTTTTAATCTTTTTAATGTATTTAAATATAAAAACAAAAAATTGATGCGAATATATTTATTGAATTCTTCAAATTTATTCGAAGAAATACCCTATTTTTGAGATATAATATTCTAACATAAGAACTTATAGCTTTTTCTCAAATTGAAGTATCTTTTTTGTATTATCGACTTGAATCTAAGGAAAATTCTTTGTTTCCACTTTCGTAACATGACTGGTTATTTCTAGAACAGTACATTCTACATAAAAATATTTCAAATTCTTCAAATCTGTCGGGGAAAAGAAAACAAATTTTACGTGTTCATATCAAATCCGATTCAATCCGATGTAAAATCTTCTCTGAAAATCCATACACGACTTAACAATATATTTCATATCGGTTATTTATAAAATATAAATTGTCTTCGATATTTGAAAAATTGTATTCTTTATCATTTCATTTGAAACAAAACAAAATTGTTTAGAAGTAGTGGATGTAAAGATATATAAAATAATATATTAATAATATTAATAAAATAAAATAAAATAATATATTGATAAAATAATATATTAATAAATAATAAATTCCATCTCTCCGGAGGAATACTTATTTTTATCATTTTTTTTGCTTCTACTTTTTACATTCTTACGTTTCTCGACAATGTTCTCCAATCCAAGATTTCAAATTCGATTATGTTCGGATCAACGAAAAGTTTCGATACGATTTCGATATGTCAGGATGAAATGAAACGATTATTAGAAAAAATTATTTTCAAATTTCCATCGAAATTGCATTATTTTTTTTTTTTTATTTGCAATTCTAACATTTACTAATTTCGTCTTGGAACGAAATATCAGATCGTAAAGATATTACCAGATGTTGCACAGCCTGTAACCATTGATCACGTCGCCACCATTAACGTTTCTTTTTTTTTTCCATCGTTTTCATCCAACGAGGACAACAGTCAATCCATAACGAGAAACACGTGATTCCAACGCCTCGAACATTTCTCACGATTCAAATAATTGACATCGTTCGGATTCATAATCGTCCGATACATAATTATATCATTTATAGAAATATGTATCATTAGAACACGCAATCATTTAATTTAGCGCGGTCAGACACGCGCGAGTGGAAGAAGAAAATGGGTGCTCGATCATTCTTGAGAAATTCTCCGGATATTTACTCATCCCTTGAATCGATTCCGCAAAAAAAAAAAAAAAAAAAAAGAAAACTAAGAATTATCTCCGATATTAGACACGTTAGACACGATAAATTATTGTCCATTAATTACGTAATTTGGAACAACGTGTTTTCTTTATCGATGATCGTAGGCCACGTAGGAAGAAACGATCGTAAATTCTCCACTTCCAATAAATCAATCGAGTGATTCAGCAATCCGTGCCGACATTGAGAATTGGTATAATCGTAATGTGAAACACACGTTTGAGCTCGCGTGGAATTATTATTGGATATTTACAACATTTTTTTCAAATTTTGTAGTTATTTATTGGAAAGCAAAGGAAGAAAAAAAAAGGGAGAAATTGTGGAGAAATCGAAGAACGTTTTGAAGAATTTATTGCAACCTCATCGACGATGAAATTTCGTATTTGAATCTCCACGAGGAATTATTATCTCGTGTTTATCAGAATTTTCGAGCTTCAATTAATTCAACGATAGGAAGCAACGATAAAAAAAAAAAAAAGGAATCGATAATCGAAGATTTTCGAAAAGCTTTTATCAAGAAGTATGAATTATATCCGTTTGATGGACAAGAAAGGTTAGAGGAGGAAATCGCGAGAATATCGGAGAAATCTATGCTTTCAACTCGGGCGAAAAGTATTCGAGTCTTTTCTTCTTCGAGAAGAGGGACCGGAAAGTTTTGATTCTGAAAAACTTTCCTAGGAGAAGTTCTCAATCTACTTATCCGGGGGAGAAAATTTTTTCGTTTGTGCGAAAGGCGCAAATTTTCAGGAAATAGGACCATTTCTTAGAAACTACGTTTCCGATCTTTTATTTACTTTTAAAATAAAATAGCTCGATCCTCAATTGTAAATTATTTCAGAAATGATTATTCGTCAGAAACAAAGTTCACTTGAAAGTTCAACAAAGAATCTTTGAAATCGTAAAAAAAATATTTCCTAAATCTTAGAATGGTTTAGTGTAACGTAACATAAAGCAGAACAGGATCCAATTAAAATTAAACAAAGAAAAAGACAAATATAGTGAAATAAATATCTCATCCTCAGTTATAGATTATTTGAGAAATGATTATTGGTGATCTTGTCAAAAACATTAAAATTTCAACAAAGAATCTTTGAAATGGTAAAAATTTTTCCAAAATTTTAGAATGGATAGTTTAATGTAATATAATATATAAAGCGGAACAGAGTACAAGTGAAATTAAATAAAATGAAAGTTTATTCATTAGAAATTCTGTCAGAGAAACATTCGTTAAAAGTTTAAAGAATTTTTAAAAATTTTGGAGTGGATAGTTTAATGTCATGTAATATACAGCAGAACAGGATCCAATTAAAATTAAACAAGATGACAGATTAAACAAATTAAACAAATGTGGTAAAATAAATATCTCATCTCGAATTATAGAAATGGTTATTTTAGAAATGATTATTCATAATTTTGTCAGGAACATTAAAACTTTAACAAAAAATCTTTCCAAAATATAATTCCAATCTTGGAATTAGTTTAATATATCATAATAGAATCAAATGAAATTAAATAAAATGACAAACAAATCTAATAAAATAAATTTCATGTTAAATTGTAGACTATTAGAAATAATTATTCATGATTTTGCCAGAAACATTAAAACTTCAATAAAGAATCTTTGAAATGGTAAAAATCTTTCCAAAATCTTTCTTGGAATTAATTTAATATAATATACCAGGATAGAATCAAATGAAATTAAACAAAATGACAAACAAATCTAATAAAATAAATCTCATGTTAAATTGTAGACTATTTTAGAATTAATTATTCATGATTTTGTCAGAAACGTTAAAACTTCAACAAAGAATCTTTGAAATGATAAAAATCTTTGCAAAATCTTTCTTGGAATTAAATTAATATAATATACCAGGATAGAATCAAATGAAATTAAACAAAATGACAGACAAATCTAATAAAATAAATCTCATGTTAAATTGTAGACTATTTTAGAATTAATTATTCATGATTTTGCCAGAAACATTAAAACTTCAACAAAAATCTTTTTGAAATAGTAAAAATCTTTCCAAAATCTTAGAATTAATTTAATATAATATACCAGGATAGAATCAAATGAAATTAAACAAAATGACAGACAAATCTAATAAAATAATCTCATGTTAAATTGTAAACTATTTTAGAATTAATTATTCATGATTTTGCCAGAAACATTAAAACTTCAACAAAGAATCTTTGAAATGATAAAAATCTTTGCAAAATCTTAGAGTAATAATGTAACATAGATCAGGACAGTATCCAAGGCAAAGTTAAACAAAATGAGGGAAGGTACCCTTTGCTAGGACACGAAAGCAATTAGGATGACTCGCTTAATAATTTCTGATGGTCCCGTGCAAACTTGCAACCTACCAAATTACATTTACCAATATTGCAGCGTGTTGATATCCGCTGGTTTTCGCGTCAAAACGTTTAATTAACGCCACTACTTGCTACAAGCGCAGACAACTATGAGTATCTCGTCGATCCGTAATAAACGCGTTGTATAATTAAACGTGAAGGATAAATCGTGAAACTTTCCCGGTTATTTTATGTTAAAAAGTATTCAAAAGTCGAAACAATTAGATCCCTAACATCCATCAAAATATTATTTATATCACTGTCCAAACAAAAAGTATCATCAAAGTAAAATTATAGAAACAGAAAATTTCTTTTTCCCAATGGATGTTAATCAATATCTCGATAATTATTTACAAAAAAAAAAATCCTCCTCTCTGACATCCATTAAAATATGTTTATATCATTGCCCGAACAAATATTGTAATAAATCCTCAAGTAAAATTGTAGAAACGGAATTTTCCTTTCCAATTTTGGTTAATTAATATCTCGATAATTATTTACAAAAAGATCCTCCTCTCTGATATCGATTCACGTTAATTAAAGCTAGGTTAAATTGGATGTCGGATCGATGAGGGGATTTTTAAAAATTTTTCAAAATTCAATCGTTGTTTATAGATCATCGTAAACAAAAAATAAGATCAGTTTAGATCAATTTATTTTCTATATAAGCAATTAATATTAAAACTTTCGTCGCCATGATTGTAGATAAAATTTATCATAAAGTTGTGACAATTTTTTATCTTAGGAATTGAAACGATATCTCGTCAATGATCATTAAAATATTTTTTAAAAGAACGTCATTCTGTATAAAAGGAAAGAATATTTGATATTACTTGGACGTGCATATCGCGCAAATTTATCACAGAAGACACGTTCCAATAACGTGACGATAGTTACGCGAAGTCGGACACCGATAAATTCGGTGCGCGGCGAAGAATATCATTGATACGCATAGTCATTGTACGTATCGAGCCGCGCAACTAATACTTTCCTCTCCTCCTTATTTTCTCATCTTTCACCGAGTCGATCAATCCTAACGTAAAACTCCTCTTTACACCCGTGTCGTGTATCCTCGTGTCGTGCAGCTATCGAGTATCAATATGGCCGTTGCTTGCCTTCCAAGTATTACTCTTGGGAGCTTATGCATCGACGCCAATGTCTTATCTATTATTTCGAAACAATTTTGAAAATGGTTTCGTAAAATGGCCTTCGAAACCGTCGCTCCTTGCGTTGCTCTCCATGCCTTATTTTCGATATTTTCTTTACCTTTGGGGATAGGGATAGATAAATAGTGGATTTACAGACATGATTTTCAATATGGTTATTCATTTTCGAAAAATTATTTTCGAAAATTTCGTACAAAAAAAAAGAAAGGAATAGAAATTATTAATAGCTTCTATGCATTGTTCAAAGGATTTATTTATTTATTTATTTATTTTATATTCAGTTTAAAGGATCTAATTATGCTTTATAAAAATATAATTGCGGATAAAATAATTTAATTTATAAATTTACCGAACGATGAGGATGAATATTTCTCTGAAATTTATTCTTTTCGTTTCGAAAAAGTATAATAAATTTGAAAAACGATCGATTAATTTCAAGATATTTGTGTCTTAATTTTTAAAATATCTCGCTTCGTTCCTTCGTCGAATCATAAATTTCACTTTACAAAATATTATCTCGTAAATTAATTATCTTAATACTGATAAATAGAATGTTTAAAAAAAAAAAAACCTATGTTAAAATATCAGATGATTTTAATGAACCATTAGTTCGTTCCAAATTAATTAAAGAAGAGAAGAGGCTATTAAAGTATCTTAAACATCCGCTTAGTATAATCTTATTTTAGAATAGATATAAGAGAGATAAAATTTTAATATTAAATAACTCGTAATGTTTTCCGTGCAAACAACAAAAGCTCGAACGAATAAATAAATAAGATTTAAGATCTTAAGAAAAATTATATTATCTCAAAGAAATACGAATTTTGGAAAAAGAAAAAAAAGCACGTGACTAACTCGATCAAATCATCGAGAAATATATATATATATATATATATATATATATATTTATATATATATGTATGTATAATTTTTCAGTTATTAAATGCATAATAACATATATCGGTTTCAGAAGCTAATATGCGATCGAAACACGTTTTCATTCGATTAACAGTACTCTGCGTGGATTTCTAAGAATTCATTCAGAGAAAAATCGTACGTCAGTTATACGAATAGAGAACTTCGGATCTCTCGGTCTTGCAACACTCGTCGTTCATATTAAGCAGTCCAAGTTCGATCACCTTGTTGCCTGTTCAAGGAGTTCGTTCACTCCTATAACACACATCTATATTTACAAGAGAAGAAGCTATTAAAAGAATCGATATTATAAAACAAAAAAAGAAAAAGAAATGTATCCACTGTCGAACAAAAATTCCAAGCTTCTTCTTCTTCTTCTTTTTTTTTTTAAATTTAATTTAAGCTCAAAATAAAATATTATAAAACAAAAAAAAAAAATGTATCCATTCCATCCACTGTCGAACAAAAATTCCAAGCTTCTTCTTCTTCTTCTTTTTTTTTTTTTTTAATTTAATTTAAGCTCAAAATAAAATATTATAAAACAAAAAAAAATGTATCCATTCCATCCATTGTCGAATAAAAATTCCAAGCTTTTTCTTCTTCTTCTTCTTTTTTTAATTTAATTTAAGCTCAAAATAAAATATTATAAAACAAAAAAAAATGTACCCATTCCATCCATTGTCGAATAAAAATTCCAAGCTTTTTCTTCTTCTTCTTCTTTTTTTAATTTAATTTAAGCTCAAAATAAAATATTATAAAACAAAAAAAACAATGTATCCATTCCATCCATTGTCGAATAAAAATTCCAAGCTTTTTCTTCTTCTTCTTTTTTTTTTTTTTTTAATTTAATTTAAGCTGAAAATAAAATATTATAAAACAAAAAAAGAAAAAGAAATGTATCAATTCCACTGTCGAACAAAGATTCCAAGCTTTTTCTTCTTCATCTTTTTTTTTTTTTAATTTAATTTAATTTAAGCTGAAAATAAAATATTTTTTCCAAAAAAGTTGAGAAAAAAAATATTTTTTATCCTCCTTTTTCATTTTTCAATCGTCTATCTCATAATTTACAAGCTCGATTAAAAGCGATGTTCGAAATGTCGAGCGTGTTATTATTTTTTTTTCTTTTTTTTTTTTTTTCACCTCGCGTGGATCGAATAGTCGGATGATATAATTACCGGTATGGCGTCACCTGTACACACGAGGCAACACCTGTTAAACACACGCAACGAGCGGCAATCACGAAAGTCTGTCACACCGAGTACACACACGAGTACACAAACAGGTATAATGCTCGGTCGAGGGAGGATCGACGTGGTCGAAGGGTGTCTCCCCCTCCGGGAGACTCGTCTTCTTTCGGTCTACGTTCACGGCTTAATAGGATTAAATGTCTGCGCCACGTTAACTGCATTATGGGCACGTGGCCATACGATATTCGAGACTGAATTCCAACTAATCTCGGATTCGAAAGTTTCGGTTGGATTGGCGGGAAAGTTGCTTTTCGATTCTGGTTAATCAATTCTTTAAATTGTTCGAATAAGTATTTGAAATAATATTTTTATACTAGTTATTTAGTAACTTAATTAGTAGTTATTTAGTTTATACTACTTATTGGTGGGTTACTTTTGGAGGCTAAAGCGAAAATTTTTAATTTTCTTTTTCTTTTTTTTCTTTTTTTAAATTAGGAACAATTTAAGTTTCTTTCTTTTGGAAAAAAATCGAGGGTATGGCAAAAATAGAAACGGAGAAATAAATTATTAGAAAAAAATTGAGAATTGTTCAATATTTTTGACAAAATTTAAATTTCTTTTAAAAGAGGACAGATATAATCCAGTTTAGCTTCTACATCGAATAATTATTTTTATAATTTCCTGTTCCTTATTTCTATATATATATATATACATTCATTTTGTGAAAATGAATTATATTCAATGCTCGTTTCGCGATCTGAATTCTAAAAACTCGATTGTTGTCCGCAATCCATTCCATTCTATTTAAATTAAACACAGTTTCGCACAACACGAGTTTCAATTTAATTTATCATTGTTCAACAATGTATCGGTAAAAAATGAATGAGAGAAAGAAATTTTCGCGCGTGGGAAAACGATTTTAACCGCCGCCGATCGGCGAAGCCGTCAGGAAAATTAGCAAGTTTCCGGTCGAGGCTCGTTTAAAATTCGATGAAAATGAAGTTAAAAACGGCGGGCGTGCGAATTTGGAATTCAAATATCATTCCTGGTAAAGAATAATAAGTTCTTTTAAAACTCGTGCGATTAAAAGCCTTACTGCTGACTTACTAATTTCTCGCGAATATTTTTTTTTTTTTTTTTTTTTTTTATATACTTTTCTCAATGAGATGGTTAAAATTTTAACGTTAATCAGTCATCTTATCCGACACGAATTTATTTAATTTTTTTCTCGTCGTTGATTGCAAACACAATTATCTTCGATAAAACCGCGATTCGAACAATTTATTGTTATTTTTTTTTTTTCCCTCGAAATTATATTATCGATGGATAATTTCGATCGGCACGTGTTCGTTTAAGAAGATTCACGATTCGTGGAACGTGGAGAATTCCGGGATTTTGGCATCGCTTCAAAACGGTTTAAGTTTCGTGATAATCTCTCGAGTATCGACGTGCCTCCGTGACAAAACAACGAAAGAAAATAAATTCGAATCCGACGAGACATTGTCAGGGATACGAGAGTGAAGATTGAAGGAGTGAAATAAAACTATTTAAAAGTTACTTTATTAATTCTAATTTCTAAAAGTGAGATTCTTTAAATCGTTCATCTGTTCATCTCTTAATTTCTGTTAGATAAAATCTAAAATTGAAACGGAATAGAATTGGAATTTCAATTCATTTCGATCTGGATTAAATTACGGTTTAATTTCGGATTGAATCAATGGGACAATTTATTTATAAAATTTTTTTTTTTTTTTAAATTTCACGGAATTTCGATCACGCTTTTATTACGAATTATTATTTGAAAACTGACCGTGTAATATTATTTGGTTAATGGATTTAATTTAACAGTATACAAAAATACGTTCCAAGTGTTGGAGTGTTATTCGAGTCGGAGAGGTGTTTGAAAAGCGTGCAAAATTTTTGATTATTATTACGCTCGTGCCACATGTGAACTGGACTATGTTTACACGGAAAGAATGCAGAATTTTAATGGCGAAGGCCGTGACACGACGTTTTTAAGCGTGCCTTCACAGTTGATGACAAACGATCCTCAAGTCGTTTAAAACTAATTTCTGCGAATATTCTTCCACTTGGCAGAAGCGCTCGGTTGATCCAAAATAATTTTGGAACTCTATAAATATTACGAAACCGCTGTGTTGTTTCATTAACGATTCCAATAATATCGGTCTATCTCGCATGTATGTGACAAAAATTTCGTACTTCTAAAATTTCTACTTCATCTTTGCGTAACTTTGTATTAAAATTTCGAACAAATATTATAAATACTGAAAGAAGAAGAAAAATTGTTAAAATAGGTTAAGATTATGCTCGTGCAATTTTTTTGTAACTTTGTATTAGAATTTCGAACAAATATTCGAATACTCAAAGAAGAAGAAAAATTGTTAAAATAGGTTAAGATTATGCTCGTGCAATTTTTTTCGCTCGTGAAATTTAATAATTGAAAAATGAATATGCAAATAATATCGAAAAGTGAAACGAAAAGTATCTACAATGATTGGAATATTGAAAAGTGGAGAGAAAGATAAGTGCTAATTTGCATAAATTCCTAACCTGGTTATCTTAGATATGACGCACAGTTAATAACATTAGCTCCGCATATGTTACATTGTACACTCACTTATACACGAATAGAAATAATATTTTCGTAGTAGACACTCGTCTCGATCGTTCTTAACCATGCATTTCAATTCGACTTATCAATATTGACTATCGATGCGTAAAGCATAGTGTAATAGCTTTGATTAAAATAGATGGGAAAGCAATTATCAATCGGGAAAGGGATTTTCTAATCGGCAAGAAAAAGTTATTTTAAAACTCGCGATAAATAATCTTTCATCATTTATAAATATTCGTCGACACCTAACCTTTACGTCCACCTTATATCTTTAACTCGCGAATTAATTATACGTAAATAAATTTTATTTAAAAAAACTTGTAAACGATTGAACTTTTTTCTTTTTTTTTTCAATTATACCCTTGCACGCATTAAACAAATAATAAAGTATCGGACGAGAATTAATTATTCGTGTGTAAACAGTGGAGAAGAAGAGAATCCCTCTGTCGTTGGCGTGCAATCGTCTCTCAGAAAGTGCAAACAAAGAAGGAAGGAAGGTGCAAGGAAATTGAATCGCGAACACAACCACCAGATAGGTTCATCGTTTGCTCGTGACTAGATCCACCCCGCAAAAAGGATTTTAATGATTTACCCGATAGACCGTGCCTCGGATTTCCACCGAGTGGACAGTTCCTGTGATTGCGCCCTCTCGTTAAAAGAGAGAATTCGTGAAACGATCGTGAAACCTTCCCTCTTTTCTTCTTTTAACGCGGGGATAACAAGGACGCCTCGTATTCCAGACACGCGGAAATGAGATTCTCCTTGTCACCGTTACAATCTGTTTAATCTCGGCCCATTTCGGTCTTGAAACTTGATCCTTGTGTGTACGTGAAAAATAAAAGATTTGCAATTTATTTCGAATTTAATAAATATTCAGATTTCACTTTAGAGTATTATGTATCGATTTCTTTTTATAGATGTTAACGTAGTTTCATTCGCATCGATAGATTTTGAGGTTAGAAACTCCTAACCTAACTTTTTGATTGATTCTATATTTTTGGTCTACGGTGTATGTGCTGTTCATTTTATAATATTATATATCAATTTCTTTTTTTAAATGTTAATGTAGTTTCACTTGCATCGATAAATTTTAAGGTTAGGTAGGAACTCCTAACCTAACCTTTTTGATTAACTCTATATTTTTGGTCTATGGTTTATGTATATGTTATTCACTTTAGAATATTATATATCGACTTCTTTTTATAGATGTTAACGTAGTTTCACTTGCATCGATAGATTTCGAGGTTAGAAACTCCTAACCTAACTTTTTGGTTCTATATTTTCTAGAATGTATATGCTATTGCTATTAAATAATTTGTATTTACTTCTTTTCTTTGTCTTTTTAGTAATAATCGGAGGTTTCGTAATATTTTTTAATTTTTCATAAGTGCATAATTGGGAGAAAGTGACGAGAATAAATTAAATATTAAAAGAGAAAGGAGTTTCTCACGATTCAATTGAAAACATAAACATACGTCGTTTTTAAAATTTTAATTTTAATTTTACATTTGAGATGTCACAATGATAATTTTCACAATAATTCGAATATTTCGAAGCACATTTTTGATTCGCACAAAATATTTCAATCATCACGCTCTCTAAAATGATAAAAATGCTCGTGCTGTTTTAAGATCGAAGAAAAATAATGAATTTCAAAGATCGAAATCGCGATCTTTTGCCTAGAAAATTGCAATTTTGAGAAGGAACGGACGAGAAATCCTTATTCAATTATCAGAAACGATCCGCCATTGGAATCAAAAACTAGAGAGCAACGAAGTTTCATTTCGAAACGAATCAATCTCCTCCAGAAGATCGACGAGGTCCGGCTTACTAATCCAGCGCCCGACTAATCGTGTTTTAAACGTTTTCTCCAGCTCGTGTGAAATTAATGGAGTAATTCTCCCCGTTAATGGAATTTTCTGCGTCGAAATCGATATCCATAGTTTTGCGAATTGTTGTCTCTTGCTCTTCATGTAGATAGTATCCATTGCTATTCTTTTTTTCCTCAAAAAAAAAAAAAGAAAATGGACGAATCGAAAAAGGAGAATAAAAGTAAATCATCGATACGAGTCTTTCTTTCAATCTGATTTAAATTCAATTGTTATCGATCCGATGGAAACATCGATTTTCAATCGAGATAGATAGAAAGATTTGGGAAAATTAATTAATCTGCTCTGTTCAACGTCCGCGAGTATTAATTACGATTTTTTAATTACGATTTGGAAATTGGATTTGATTGAAAACGGATTAGATCCGGATTCTTCGATATCCAGGCGATGAACTTCGAGTTAAATAATTACTGTGTGGCCTCGATTCACACGACGACTTATCATTTACAAATACTCTACTTTTAATCTCGAAAAGAATTTATTCATCTTTTCTTCGCATATTCGAATTCACATATTAATCAAATTACAAGATAATTAGAGAGAAATCGATCCATTTCTTCGATATATCATCCAGTTTCCGAAATAACCCTATTATTTTTCTCGTTAAATAATCCCCTTGTGTAAACCGTAATTGCAAGTCGAGTCGATTCCTTTAGTAATTTTCTAATAAGTCGATCGGTTTTACGTAACGATAACAACCGTCCAACGAGATAGAAAATAAGGGATAAGAGCTAAACTCTCCCTTGTGGCGAGGGGAGAGATTTTTCTTTGAGGGTGCATCGATCGCGGTATCTGTCGCGGTAAAATGTTATTTACCTTTGGCCACCGCTCCATGCATCTTCGTCGAAAAGCGTTATCGACATGTTGTATCGTATACACCATACGTCAGAGAAACTGTAAATACTTTTATTCGAAACAGGAAGGAAGGAAGAAGAGAAATGGAAAGAATGGGGTTTTTAACGACTTTTTTTTCTTTTTTTTTTTTTTTTTTTTTTTTAACGCGAAAGGAGAAATGGAACGACTCGTGAAAATTGTGAATTGTGAACGAAATTGTTGAACTTTTTTCTCGCGGAATGATAGAGGATTTTCGTGATTCGAAAATTATTTAAATTTTTTTTTAAACGTCAATCATCTCTTTAATCCTTTCAAGCCAAATCCGCGCGTTGTGGTGTGTGTTGTATTATTTTTTGAATTGGAATTTTCTTCTCTGGGATAAGTTTTTTCAATTATGAGAGTGAAAATTGTGAGAGAGAAATTTGTTATTTCTTTTCTCTTTTTTTTATTTTATTTCTTTATTTTCAATCAGGATTCTACTTGGCCTCGCCTTGGAATTTAATATTAACGAAAGAAACAAATGGTTTTCTTTGTTTTCACATTTTCCTTTGCAAAGATGGGGAAAGGGGAGAGAAGAAAAGAAAGGTTGAAACTTTCTTATTTTTAACGAGAGAAACAATCCCTCCCTCCCCCCCTCTCTAGCAATAAATTTCAACGGGGAGAAAAGAAAGAAATTGTCGGTGTACAAATTAATCGAGATTGGGATTCGAAAGTTTTGGAGAACTCGTACGATTCTCTAAAATCGACACTGTCGACTCGTTTCACGTTTCACGTTTTAAAAAAGGAACAAGTTTATCAGTTTACTTTTTGTCGCATCTCGCATGAAGAAAAACCTTCTGCTGGAATTAATTCTCTTCTTACTGTCCTTTCTCTTATGGCGACAAAACAAAAAAATAAAATATACACGAATTTCTTCATATCGTATGGCCAAGATGAAAGGAAAAACAAAGTTCAGAAGGAGCGAAGAATACTGTCCTTTCTCTTATGGCGACAAAACAAAAAAATAAAATATACACGAATTTCTTCATATCGTATGGCCAAGATGAAAGAAAACAAAGTTCAGAAGGAGCGAAGAATAATTTAAGGCGAATCGAGATGTTCGATGGAAAAATATCCAATTCCAATTCTTTTCCATTTCTTGAACCAAATTCATTCTCATCCTCGTTACATACAATGAATATACACAACCGATGAGCATTCGATTCGATTCATGTCCGGAACGCGCTATATTCAACGGCCAAATAAAAATAAATTCATATTTATTCGAATGAGAATAAAATGGCGGACAAAGGCGAACGAAAACTGGCCGAAGTTCCATTGCGATAGATGAGCGGCGTCCCGTTGCCAGCTATCATTGTCCACACGCGTCGAAAGTTGATTTAGTCTGGTTTAGCGATCGAGGGCCATTCGCGCGTGCCACGAGTGGAACAACCGAGTGGGCAATGACGTTTCGACACTGTAAATATAGGGATGAGGCGTTCGTGACAAGACAAATTATATTTGGAGGCAAGCCAGAAACGCGTTCATTCTTGCGGGTGTATCGATCATAATCACACGACACGTACGTGTCGTTGCGCAAAGAGTTAGGTGTAGAGTTACAGAAAAAGATTCGACCGAATAATTTTTAATTACGATCGATCCTTGTTGTAATTGGGCGTGATTAATACGCTTTTCGATAATGGATGACCGGTAGATCGAAGAATGAAATTGATCTATTTTAAAATTAAAATTTTATTTTAAAGTTTATTTTCTTAGGATTATTATAATATAATGGTAGATCGTACGTTGCGTTTTAGATTTTTTTTTGAACGTTATTTTATAATTTTTATTCACCTTTTCCGAAATTATTGTATTTTTATCTCGTATTATGTTAAAAATGGATGGAATCTCACGTTTTCGAAAATTTTCCATACAGTGTAATACTTTTGCGCACGTTTTCTGGAGTTTATACTACAATCTTTAGCAAATATTATGTATAAATTTTGAAAAAAAAGAGAATAAGAATTGGAAATCGAACGATAAAGAGATCAAGAGAATTGAAAAGCAACTATGTTTGGGGATCAAATATTTATACAGATGGGAAAGAAACTGTCCTTATTCCATTTCGTACGATCGATGGAACATACGTTCGATCGAAATTCGGCCAAAAATTATGCCTCAATTATGTCCATGATTTATCGGGGGGCCCAGCGAAACGTTTCATTTCATCCTCGTTAATCACGTCCTCGTTTTCCATCGGCAACGTCCCTTCCGTCTTTCTCCTCGTGTCTCAATAAGGAGAACAAGAGGTTTCCATTAAGGTGAATTACGAAACCATAGACATCGTTCAACTTTCTGCAACCTTCTTAAACGTTCTTGCCCTCGAGAGAAGATGACTGTTAACCATCTCTTTTGAGCGATCGATGGATTTCCCGATTATTCCCAATCGGATGAAAATTGTTGAAAATTATGACACGTTCAACCAAGATCGTGAAGATGTTGTAAAAAACAGCATAGTAATAATGGACGGAGAAAAGAAAGGAAAAACATGAACATGATGGATGATTCAAAGTTTGCACGAAAACATTGGGATCGCGCCATTTTGTGTGAAAATCGCGCAACAGTTGGCCGATCGTAGTAGGATCGATAGGCCAGGTTTCTCGCATGCACGAGTTGGAAGCGATCCGTGAGTGAAATGTCACGCGAAACGGATTTCCTTCGACGGAAAACCGGTTCGCCGCCACGGATCCGGCTTCTGGATTCTTCCTTCCGTAGTGCGCTTATCACCACGTTACCGACGGAGCAATCAAGATTCTTGGCAAAAGCCAAGAGACTGAGCCAAGATCGAAACGATTTTCAAAAAGAATATCTTCTCTTCTAAATAAAATTACTTCTCAGAGACGACGAAATCGAGTCGAGATAATTAGATATACATATATATATATATAGAGTTATATTTGTTTCGATAAAAGAAACTGTATACAAAAGACGCCACAAGCTTATCTACAATATACAGCGTAAAGACTATAGTCGTAGCTAACGACACTGTAACGATGCGCACGGTTCCAAAAATGCGTCTTCTTCCGATCCGTCCGTTTTTCTTTTTTTTTTTTTTCCAAGTTCGATGTATGTCGCAACGAGTCTGGTTAGCCAGAACCACCTTTCCCACCAAGAAAAGGTGAAAACGGGAATTCTTAATGTTTTGCGTAACGTGACTTCAGGGGCCGCCGACCTATATCCAAGATATCGCTAACCGCTTCACGATCACGATCCTTAAGAGAGACATCCATCCACAAGAGAGACGCGAGCATCCAATTCTTTCTTCCAATTCCAATTAAGGGAAATTCCACTCAGGTGTCGGAAAGGAATTCCTCTGGCGAGCTCATCATCCCCTGTATCACTTTCTTCTTCACCCTCCTCATCGGAGATTCGGAGTGGGCCTTGCTGGACTGGCTATGCCTGCCTCTGCTGTGGTGATAGTCCGACAGGGTTTTGGTCATGTTCGACGCGTGGGACGGGTTTCTGCAACGGAGCGATGATCCACCCCTGCTGACGCAGGACACCGACAAACCGCTGTTCCTGTTGGTCAATTTCTGGCCCAGACACGAGGACTCGATCGCCGACGATTCGACGCTGTGACCCGAGTAGACGCTGTTCTGGCTCATGGACGATAATTTCTTGTCGAGCTTGACGAAGTGATTCGCCCTGTGCGCGTGCCGCCTCGACTTGCCGAAATTGAACAGGGAGATCTTGGACGGTTCCGGGATCCCATCCGTGAAGAAGATTGGGACGATCACCACCTTCTCCTCGGTTTTCGCCAACTCGATGCTCTTCTTGGACGACGATCTGTTGCTACCGTTCCTCATCAATTCCGACGGTTTCACGAGAATCTCCGTCGATCGTGTCATCGTCAGATCCGTGCCCGAGCATTGAACGTCCAGATCTCGAAACTCTTTCCTAGCCTGATCCAACTGATCCTCGTCCATCTCCTTCGTCTCGTCTTCGATCGACGAAGTCATCACGTTCTGATCCCTCTTCAACGACTCCAAGTCCTGGCTGTGCATCGAGGTGTTCACGCTTATCACGAATCCCTCGGGAGTGGAGGTGATGGTCGAGGTGTCCTGGGTCGCGACCACATGTTTCCTCGACGTGACGACGCCCATCGACTCCCTCGATGCATGCGATCCTGCACCGCGCGTCATTTTCTCAGACGCGCAGGAAGCGACCGCGCACTCCATCCACGATTCCGCCTGGGACAGGATCGGTTGATCGTTGAAATTCAACAATCTGTTCATGTTCTTCGTGAAAGAATTCTGGACGAGGAGGGGGGTGGTGGTCCTCGGGTGTATCGCCCTCCCGTGAACGAACCTCGCCTGCCTCTGGATAAAGTTGTCGTTGTACCCGCCTTGTTGCGGCTCGTGCTCGTCGTAGTACGAGGAGGTATGAGGCTTTTGATAATCTGTATTCACGTTCCTGTGACATTTGTAGAGGGAGCTGCTGATCGAGGTGATCAGGGATCCCGATGGATCCTTCTCCATCCGATTATCCCTGAAACGAACGTAAGAATTCTTCCTCGACATGTAATCGTTCCCCTTGTCGATCAAGTTGCTGTGCCAATTGCTCGCGTTCCCTACGTTCGACGGGTCCCTTCCCACGGATCTCGAGTAACCGGGGGAATTCATCATGAGGGAGAACGAGTCGTTGTTCCTGACACCGATATTCCTGCTGACCGATTCCTTGATCGAGAACAAAGGTTGATTAATAGGCACGCTCTTCTTGCTCATGGGATACAAGGGTGTGTAATAGTCGGTTCGAAGATCGGCCCTCTGCTCCTGCTTTATCAGGCGGGTTATGTTGTTTATTATGCTCGAGTCGTGATCGAACGCCTCGGCTCTGTGAAGATAACAGCCGGATATGTCCGGGGATATCGTGTACTGGGAGGAATAATGATCCTGGCTGACCAGGGCACGAAACTCGTCCGTTATGCTGTTCAGTTTGTGCTGAAGGGGGTTCAACTCGTTGTCTATCTTCAGTATAGCCTCCATCCCCTTCTTGATCCGCGCCTGTGGCCTAGCCCGTACGCGGGAACCGTCTTTCTCGGGGATGGGTGGGAAATAGAAGGATCTGATCGATGGATGGGGATTCTCGGCTATGCCTATCAGATCGTCGTTCCCGTACGTTCCCGTAGTGCTCGCCAGATTGAACCTTTTGTTCGATTTGTTCAAGAATCCCTTGTTCTTGCTCTCTTTGCTCTCTTGGCTGTTCTGGCTCAAGTCTCTGTCCTCTGATAACTCGTACGACGTCGCGTCTTTGGGGCTGCTCTGGAGATCGGTGCTAGTATCCTAGAGGAGTGAGAGAAAGAGAGGAAGAGAGGAGAAAATTAGGAGAAATTAGGAATTGGAGGAAATTCTCGTCCCCTTCCCTCAGAAGAAACTTGATAGATCGATCAATCAAGATTCTCATTTTGCCATTTGCTTTTGTTACATTCTTAACTTGTCTTTTTTTGTCCTACTTAGTGGTTGGGTACGTAATGATATAAGATAGGCAGAGAGAGAAATCTGTGGGAAAGGATGAGAAAGAAGGATTATGATCTCCGTTGGTGTTAGGCCGAGTGATCACCTGGAGGATGGGTAGCGTGGTCCTCGACTCCTGCTTCTTGGGCTCGTAACTCTCATCGATTATGTCCATCCTAGACGTATCAGTCGACCTGGTCACGTTAGATGTCGAAGATAAGAGGGAGCCAATTCGTGTCTCTATCTTTCCCATCATCTTGTGACGCGCCAAAGAGGATTCGGACATGGGTATTTTGTCATCCTCCTCGTTATTCTCCCTGGACGATGTGCTTTTCAACACGGGCATGGACTTGGACAACACGTTCGCCACGAAGGTATTTTTCTGAGTGCAACAATCTGTCGACGAGTTTCCCCCTTTGAAATTCTCCGCCTCGTCGTCACACTCTGAATCCATTCTTCCTGACTTGGTCGGATGGATATCTCTAACTTGTTTCTCTTGCACGTCACGAATTATCCCTTCACTGGACGTCTCGTAATCTCCGTCTACCGATATAGAAAGGGGTCATGGTAGAATATGTTGCGTGGACAATGATGTTTCAATTTAATTTTTTCGAATAGAAATTAAATCGATTACTGTATATTGACTGTGAGAACGTGAGAGTGACAAAATTTTATTGGGGGAAATTCGAAAAGTAAAATAAATGTTATATTTTGCCATAGAGTTCTGTATCGAAATTAAATCAATTAAAGATATACAGATGACAATATTGACCGTAAAAATATGAGAGTAGCAAAATTTTGTTGGGGATAAAGGAAAACTCAAAGGATAAAATAAATGTATAGAAATTAAATCAATCATATAGAGATAGCAATACTTGTGAGAGTAGCGAAATTTTATTGGACATAAAGAAAAATTCAAAATATATTATATTTGAATTCATAGTTTCCTGATGAAATATTATATTTTACAATAAACGATGCTACGCGTAGTTTTACATCAAAATTAAATCGATTATGGATACGGATTTCCAATATCTAGAACACGAAATTTTGTTTGGAATGAAAGGAAAATTCAATAATACAATAAATTATATTATATTTGTATTTATAACTTCCCTGATAAACGCGTGAAATATTATATAATTTACAATAGACGATGCCGTTATAGTTCGGTATCGCGCGAACTAACGGGGACTAAATTGAACAATAACTATCGGTCATAATGCAGCGAGGCATTGCCCGTTCATGAACACCGCGCTCTACGCTAACGACCACCCACTATGATTAGTCTCCCTCCCATACATTTCCGTCCCGGACTATGATTAATGCCGTAACGACATATCGTACAGCTCGTCAACCTGTGCAACGTCCAATTTCTTTCTCTCTCTTTTAAAAAAAAGAAGAAACTTCAAATCAATCAATCTTCGACTCTCAATCTCCCTCGCTTCCAACTACGAAACGGTTTATTTCTTCTCTCCCGGTATCGGACAGCGAATCAAATATACCATAATAGTTTCAGGTATCGAGCCAACAACACCTATTCTATCTTCGTTATCGAAAAAGATTCGATTTTCAAAGTTTTCCCTCCTCATAGAGGACAAACGTTCCCGTAAACGGGAATTCGGTCAGAAATAAAGTAATCAGCTGTTTTATCCTCGTTACCCTCTTTCTCTCTCTCTCTCTCTCTCTCTCTCTCTCTCTCTCTCTCTCTCTCTCTCTCTCTCTCTCTCTCTCTCTCTCCCTCGACAAGAGTAGACGTTCGCATAGGGGATCCGGAATAAGGTTAATGGGCTACTAGTAATACTAACATCTAATTGATTAAGAATAACGAACCATCGGTCTCCGAAGCGCAAGTGGTCGTGTCGCTGGCTCTGGCCTCGACTGACATCACGTTCGAGAAGGTTAGGTTATCGATACCGCCTCATCTCCTCGCTTTGTTGCCTCTTACCACAGGTCTAATGCAGGTCGATGAACGGGGCACGTGTCCTCGCTGCCCACTGCTACCATAATTCGACCAAGTCGCGGTAAAAAAAACGCGAATTTTCTTCCACGTACGGCCGAGATCCTGCGCGATTCTTACGAAGACAGCGACATTCGTGTGTCGCCGGACGAGGGTAATCGAGTCGAACGATTGTTTTTTATCGAGACATGGTTTGTTTCGATCGCGCCCATCTTCAACCGGCTTCATTATGAGTTTTCTCAAACCCACCGTGTCAAACAAAGTCGAGTGGAGCAAAAAAAAAAAAAAAAAGGAAAAAAAATGAAGGATCTCGAATCGAGCAAAACCTATATATTTTTTTAGATATTTTTTTTTACCCGATTAGTGAAAAATTCGAGATTCGAAATCTTTGAGAATTTTCACTTAGAGGGGAATCTGAACATGGTGCTTGATTTTTTTTATTTCGATAGATCGAAGATAGATTTGATACTCTACGTGTCTTTGATGATTTCTCTCGTTCTCTTTCGAAGGATAAATTGTGATGTTTAATTTTTGTTTTTTTTTTTTTTTTTTTTTTACAAGAGAGTTACACATTTCTTTTTGTGATATTTTTATCAATTTCACGAGATCGATGTTAGAAATATATATATATTTTTTATAAATTTCAATATTAATTAATCGAAGATTGAGAGATATTTTCGATAAAATTCGAAAGATTAATCGGTTTTACGATTTTACGTTAAAAATTTGTTGGACGTTGATATTTTTTCGGAGAATAAATACCTGGACGACGATTCCAACAGACATAATTACGCATCGGCTATCTTGGTAGAGCAAGTTTGGCAGATGTCCACGAGGAATATCGTTCGAGGTGCATCGCGAATATGAATGATGATCGCGATACCCATAAATTATTCCTGTTGCCCATCACGTTCTCGGCATTTAAAAATAATCAAAAGGAGATCGCAAAACTGCCTTTGAAACGGAGAAAGTGTAAGAGTTTTGTCCCAAGACTCGCGCAAGAAGTAATTTCGATAGGAAATACTGGTTTATAATAATTAAAAATTTTTTATTGATTCGTAAAGTGTACGATGTAGGATTATGGAATATATTGGGTGAATGGCCTCCACGGCTTTGCCAGCATGAAACGTTTTGCATAAACGTGGTTGAATTTCGTTGATACGGCGTTCAATTTCCTTCTTCGAGGCGTTGGTGTAAACCTTAGACTTTGAAAAACCCCGAAGAAAAAAGTGTAAATCTACGTTAAATCTGGCCGGTTAATTCTGATCACGAAAACACGACCAGGAAATGACTCGAATTGTTTTCTGTGGCGTCGTCTTGTTGAAACTGCATGTCGTCCACATCCGTATTTTGCAATTTAGGCAGAGAAAACTGAATTATCGTGTCGAGATTGCGAGATGCATTAATTGTTATTGGCTGACCAGCCCAAAACCAGGATGAAACAGTGACACATTATGGGTGCATTTGTTTCTCAACTCTGTGGATTTTTTGAACTCCAAATAAAGCGACAATTTTGTCGATTAACTAATTCATCAAGATGAAGATGATTTTGTTCGAAAAATCTTTATCATTTTCAAAATATTGATGAAAGCGCGTTGTTCTTACGCGCAGCGCTCCATTCTTTTCAAGTTGGCAACACTTTACCGCACAAATGGCGCAAAATTCAAATTTCGCGAAATTGAGGAATGAAAAAATGTTCAGAAAAATGAAATAAAAAAATATTAGTTCTGAAATAATAAATAAAATTATTCTAAATTTTAAAAAATTAATGTTAAATAATGTATGTAAACTTTGAAATGTTCTTTCTCGAATAATATCTCGAAATCATAATCTTTGAAATTAACGTTGAATTAATTAAATTTAGAATTATTAATATTGAATTTTTGGACACTCTTTACATAAATTGAAAGCCTCTTTTATCCCGTTCCTTTTAAAAAGATAAATAAATAAATAAATAAATAATTTCAATTCTTAATTCTCCACTCTCTAAATATTCACTATTTAAAAATCTTTCTTACATAAATTGTTTGTAAACAATTTTTTAAAAATTCATTTATCAAATATATTTTTAGATAGTCTCTTTCGTTTAATGTATTTTTTTAACATTCGTGATGCTTCATGTTGAATATTTTATATTCTGATAAAAAAGAAACCGTATATTCAAATTAGAAATTCATGGATTCGAAGGAAGGTCTATCTAATTTTCCATAATCAATTTTTCCAATATTTTTATAATTTGTATTGTCTCGATTACGTACGAGATACGTTAGATAACTCGTCATTATTATTACTATATAAATATAAACGTGAGAATAACGCATTCAATTGGAAATAATTGATACCGGTTCCAGTTCTCACGATCAATCTTCACGATTTCCTTTGCCTCTTTTCCGTATGTTTTCTCGCTACTACTTTTTTCCTTTTGCAAATTTCCAGGAAATCTAATTATGAATATCTATGCGTTCGTATTCCATACGAAGAATGTTGCCCGGGGGGAGAAAGATTATTTGGATATTTGAAGGAAAATATTGGGCGAACGTGAGGAGTCTGTGTATTCAAATAATTTATGAAGAGATTATCATTATGCCACGTATGCGCATGCGTGTATTTGCTTGAAAGAAATAACAAGCGTTTATTCAACATTTTTTTCGAAGAATTTTTGATTTCCTTACTATTTTTTTTTTTTTTTTTAACAAAATATTCAGCAACGACGAAAATTGAAATTGAAATCTACGACGAGTTCTCGTTCCATCTGCATGAATCGAAACTAGCGTGGAATAGAATTTAATAAATGATCGTGGCATCCACGATTTTTCTAAAGAATTCGTTTGCACTTTTCGCCAAATGTAATTTTACACTTTTGTCAAAATTTGTCATTCTTGATATTTTCTTCAAAATATTCCATTCGTGGAAGAATACATAAGAAGATTTAATAAAAACATTTTTATATTTCTTAGTATTATATATTTTTAAATATTTCACGAAAAAAAGACAAGAAAATTTAAAAAAAATTCTTTTTCTATTAGTACATTCATGTACACACATTTTGTACTTCATATTTCGTTACCTACTTTTTAAAAATTTCATAAAGGAGGATTACCAACACGATTTTATATCTAATTGTTAAATACGTCTCCAATGTCACGAGAGAATCGCAATATATATTTTGAATAAATTGACCAAAAAAAAAAAAAAGTTACACGAAAAGCAATTACACGATAATACAAGTTGGCACGGATATAATTTCGTCTCACCCCTTGTTTTCACCCGGTTGAATGTATTGCTCGTTAATTCAGTCCCGGTTTTGTTTCCACACCCCGTTTAAAATCTCGTTTCGTAGGCGTCGATCAATTTAAACCGAGCGATAGAGACGCTGAGCCTATTATCCCGCCCCACCCTCGATAATTCGACTTTGCAAGATTATCGGATTTCTGTTAATCCATCCTCCCATACCCGACTTCCAGTTCATTGATCGCTCGCGGATCAATTCTTACAAAGATCGATCTTTCGATACAAAGTGACGATAATTCGATCATTCGAAAAGATTTTTCAATCATCGAGATTTTACGCAAATTTTATTTAAATTCCGTTTAAAAAAAGAAAAAAGATCTTAAAAGGAATCGAGATCGTATTACAATCTCGAGAAATAATAAATTTTTTTTCTAATCGAAGCATGGTAATTTGTTGTCGACTAGCCGGATACAATGGTTTCAAATTTCGCGCTCCCCCTCCCATTGGCATAAATCGAAGCGTTTATATCGTTAGAAGGAAGTCATTGCACACCAGATGCAATACCAGACGCGATTCGATTGCGTAAATAAGATTATGTATCAACTAATAGAGGATTCGATGCCGCGTAGTTGGTTGGAGATTAAGCTCGTTTTAAAATTTACCTCCGTTTCTGGTTTATCGATCGAGCACGTAACGGTTCGTTTTAATTTCAATCAAAGTTTTATTAAGACGAAAAACTTTTACCAAACTCTTGTTCGAGAAATAATCGAAAAGTAGAAGGAAAATAAATATTTTCCAAGAAAATGGATATTTGTTCGATTTTATACGGAAATATAAAATGTTAAAAAATTGAAAGGTAATTGGACGACATTGTTTCATTCTTCATTTTTCCCTTTCGAATATATATTATATGTCTCTGTTTATAGATAAAAGTTGTAACGATTCGTCGGTAACACTTTACCATCCGAGTAAACAGCAATGATTATTTACAAAATGATTATTCACGTCTATGAAATTTTGCATAGGATGATATCGGAGCCTCTTTTAACCTAAGAAATCGCCTTATATGAAAATCCATGAAAATCTCGAAAATGAGGCCTCCGCTTATCCTCAAATAACGTGGAGCTCTATCCTACTTTATTAGCCTTATTCTTCATCCAGACATGAAGAAATATCCCGAAATATTCTGTACACACGATAAAATATTAGACACGCAAATAACTTCCTTCTCCCATTTCTTCCACGATCGTAATTTTTGAATTCGAATTACTTCACCATCGTTCGTGGCGCCATCCGAAACAGCGTCCTTCCGTTTTCAAAAAGAGTCCTTCGCTCCACGAGCGCTCCACAAGAGTTTCCAGTCAGAAAATCGGCTGTCGAAGCTGTTGAAATATATTTGCGCGCTACTAGGAACGTGCAAAAAGTCGGAAACTAATAATAATTATAATGAAATTAATAATAAATTAATAATAATTTGGAGAATGAGGATCGTTTAGATGAGTACTGAGACCCAGACGCGAAAAAGGAATGTGCAAAAAAATCGCGTAGCAAAGATTTAAAACCCAAAAGTTAATAATAATTATAATAAAAAAGTATAATAATTATAATGAAATTAATAATAATTTGGAGGATGAAGATCGGCAGAAAGATCGGGCAAACAATATCTATCTAAGATTGAAACAATTTTAGATAATCTTGTGATCCTGATTTACATAATAAAATCTTGATTGAAGAATTCCTCATTTCTATGCCTGATACATCGATTCTACACAAACAGTCTCAAACATATCCCAACTCATCCTAGAAACAGAGAGATCATCCAGAGACAGAAGCGGATAGACAGACAGACAGACAGATAGAGAGAAAGAGAAGAGAAGAAGAAGGAGGGAATCAGCGACATATTTCCTGATTGCAAAAGACGTGCTCCACGACACGGCAGAAACAGGAGTATTACGCGTGCACGACACACGATACCGAATCCGGAGATTGGTGTTACGGATACAAAACGACGTATTCCGAGGCGAACGATGAGTAATGGTGTCCTAGGTGTGTGCGCCTGTGTCTGCTCGACGCGGAATCGTTAATGTCTTCGAGCCTGGTGTGCGGTTATGTATTACATCCGCGCCGGTCAGAGGGATCAGATGATGGGATGAAAAAGAAAAGGAGAGAGAAAGAAAAATTGGAAATACCCGAGCAGGGCGTCGAACGACGCTCGATTTCAGTGAAAGTGAATCGTTGTGTATAGGGAGCACAAATAGGTGTATAAAATCAGGAACCGAAACGAGTGATGGCACATTCGAATCCGCGCCATTTGAGAGCAACGATGAGGACCGCGTACGTTGTAAGTAGACGAAAAGACACTGTTTCATAGAATTAAGAGGGATTAACTTTTTAATTATCGGATTATTCATTGGATAACTGTGAGGTAATACGAGGAAACGCGATAATTTTATTTCCTCCTTATTCCTCTTGCCTAACTTTGACCATTATTCATACCTTTCCATTCAAAAAAGAAGACCATCATCACTAAAATGAAAGAAAAAGCTCATTCACGTTTTCATAAACTCTCCTCCTCGTTTTTGTAGGTGTTTCTCCTTTTGGTGGGCCTTTTAGTGGTAGCCGGGAAAGCCGAGACAGCCGGGAAACAGGCGAGAAAGACGAAGCGAGGAATCCTGTTGGCCACGGCGGGATCACCGGTTGCTCTGGACTTGGCCTCGAGACACGATGGCGGTTTCGAATCGAACGGGTTCGGATTAACGGGACTGGCCGATGGATCCGGGACTGGCCAACTTTCTGGAGGATTGGTAGGCGGTGGAGCCATCGTTCACCAAGCGCCAGTCCTCGTTCAACGGTATCCCTCACTGTCAGGGCCTGCTTATTATTACTCGAGGCAGTCAGTGCCCGTGGTCAGGGATGTTCACATGCCCCATCAGAGGCCAGCAGCTGCCCAGCCACCTGCCGTTAGATTACAGGCCTCTTCTCAGCCGATCTCGGTTTCCCAACACGTCAATATTCCTCAGACGACGGTCCCCGTCGTGTCTCAATCCGTTCCCGTCGTCGTGTCCGCCGTGTCCTCCAGCTCAGCTGGAACCGGCTTCTCTTCCAGGATCGATTCCAGCGCCACCAGTGGCGGTGTCGCTGTGGCCGGGTCTTCTGGCCTGGCTTCCTCTGGCTTAGCGGCTACCGATCTCGGCTCCAGAGGCTTGATCCCCAATCTTGGATACCCTTCGTCTGGAGGGATTGCTGCTCTTGGAGGAGTTGGCACTCTTTAAAAGGAAGGAAATCGATGGAACGGAACAGGAAAAAGGTTAAAATGAATTTTCTATTTCGCGCAAATTAAAGTTTTTCTTAAAGTTTGTAATCATTTTCTTTTTGTATCCTTTGATAAAATTATATTTTTATATATGATATCGATGATATGATTTCATTTCTATCGAGGTTAATGATTCCTTTTCCATTTAATTTAATATAATTTAATATACGACGAAACAGCTCAGACAAATTTCTATCTATTCTTTCTAATCGTGGTGACACTTGCGACGGATGGTCGAGGAATGGTGAAAAGGTAGGAGGATAGGGTGGAATAGGCGAGGTTATATTAAAACAGCGGTGCATGAGCGAACAACGGTAGTTCTTCAAGCCGATTGGTCAATATGGGGCTGATGTGTGGGGTGGCTGATTACGTCAGCGAAAATCCTTTCGCGTCACGTGAACCTCCTCCCGAGCTTTCACACGAATCAGGTCATAACTTCTGTACCGATTTTTAACCTCTCCAAGTAAAGGGAGGATAAAAATTGTAAGCTTATCGTTATGCTTCCTCCGGAATAATAAAAATACATCCTCTTCCGTTTTTCTAAATAGAATGAATGTATACAATTTTTCATTTTCGATTATTCGAAGAAAACTCGAGCAGCTCTCTCGACGTGAGTTCGAATCGTGTTCACACGCTATTCTAATAAAAAAGACGTATACTTGATAATTTATACTTGAAATTATTCTCGGATCTACAACTGCAAAACTGTGTAATTATTTTAGTTTTCGTTTCCAGTTTTAATTATCATTTAAGATAAAATAAAGTTCTCGATATATTTAGTTATTTAAATTAAAATTAAATTTTAATGTAAAAATCATGAATAATATATGACGAAATATCTTTTGTAATTTTATAATTTTAAATTTGCTTAAAATGCTAATTGAAGATCGTGAATATAAATAATGCACCAAATTTAATTTTATTTATAAAAAAAATAGGATTATTAAATTCGTCGTAATGTATAATTGTAATAAATTATGCTGAATGCATAAATTAATGATAAAGAAAATTCAAAAGAATGCTGAATTATTGATTATTGTATTCGAAAAATTAATTTAATAAAGCAATCGGTAAGGAACGTATACGTTCGTTGAACTTCGGTTTCTATAAATACGAGAGAGGGTCGCGAGAAAGAATTCATTCTCTGTCGGTTGACGTATACGTCGAGATTATTATAATACAAATTAATTAAATTCTGTCGGTTTAGAAATTTTTTTCATTTTTAATTATTTATTTTTATAACATTCTAAATTAACGTTCCTTCGCTCGCTCTTATAATTATTTATACTTTCATTTTTTAATTTCATTCATCTTTATTTATTTATTTATTCATATTCCTACTTTCAATTCATTTATTAATTTTTACTCGTTTTATTTCCTCGCTTACACTTTTTATTTTTATTTTTATTTATTAAAATCTTAATAGATATTTCCATATAGTGGCAATTAAATTATCATTCCATTTTTAAAATAATTTAGATTTCTTTAAAATTCAACGTTTTGGCTCATTTTCACGGTAAGATAATCTTAATAATTCATTTTTATTATTCCTCGACGTAGTCACCTCCTCGCTTGGTGAGAAACATGGTAATTGTCGTTTCTCTCCATATTTTTTTTTTTTTTTTTTGTTTAAAATTATCACGTTACAGAGATTATTACATCACAAATATTACACTAGATATATCGTATTAAATACATTGCAACGGAATAATGGAAAAATTAATCTTTGAAAAATGACGACAAGCTAAGACAATTACAATTACATTCGTTTGTTTCTCTAATGTGTAATTATATTTTATAAGTTTCGTTTCATTTGAATTTTCATTTATTACATCTTCGAATTTTATTTTCATACAACATAATTTTCCAATCAACCAAAAGTTATCTAAATTTTAAATTTATTTAAATTAATTTAAAATTCGAAACTTCGCTTGAATGGAAGAATAAAAGAAAAAAGAAAAGGATGCTTCTCTTATATTTAATAAATATTTATTTTCACCAAATTTTTAACGAAATTCGTACGCAGTGATTCGTAAAAATCAGCCTCGCGATCGTTTATTTATATCCTTGGTTGGAAATTAGAGCCAATGTTTTAGAGCTCCGTGATAGTTTATTTAAACTTTAATGGATAGAACGCGAAAATAGAGTGAATGTTTGCTCGCCGATTTTAAACGATCGCGTTAATAGTCTTTACTCTTCTTTTAAATATTCGTTTCGAGCACGCGTTTCCACCAGTGCTTCTCTCGAGAGGAGGATAAAGCGGTCATCCATCACGCGAAGAGGTTACCATCTTTCACATTTTTATTCAAATTTCTCCGTCCATGCAGAATCGTTGGATCCTTAAATTCTTTTGAATTTCGATTCGATTTCCATTCGAATCTTCTAATTTTCGTTGGCAATCTTCATCGAAGTTTCCATTAAAATTTCGACTTTCTTTTTTTCAATTTCGAACGATTTCTAAATTGCTATTTGCTTTTTTACAGTTACCTTTAGCGTTGCCTTTCGTATGGAATGATTTTAAAGTGAATCATGGAATGGTGAGTCGCCTGTATTTATTTTATCCCTTCGATCGTGGAACGAAAATTTCGAGTCGACATTGGTGGATCCTTTTCGATTTTTTATTATACCCGTGAGTGATAATTTTCTGTGTTTTTGAACGTCAGTGAGGAAAGTGTTCTTCCATACTTTTTATATCACGATTCACGAATTGTGATACGAAACATAAATATGCGTTTATTTTTCGTTTGCGCAAGAAGATATTTGACGAGAAAAATTTTAGAATCAAGGCAATATATTTTTTAACGTTGCTTTCCTATTTTCGAAGATGCGCTTTGATAAAGGAATGGCTCGAGATTATTTGATAATTAAATTAGAGCCAATTATTTCGCTTTGCATACCGTTAATCCTATTTTAAATTCTTATCCACTTTCAATTTTTTTTCTTCGCCTGACACAATTAACAAAGTGGAGTCATTAAAATAATTTTCAATAAAATGAAAGAAAAATGAAAATTCTTCCTCTTCCGTTAAGAAGAAGAAAGGAAACGTCTTTCAGGATTTTCAGCTTTGACTCTTTTTACATCCACGATATCGCTCAGATGCTGTTCGAGTAGTTTTAAAATAATATATGCATGATTTTCAAAGAAACGATAGGAAATGGAGAAAATTATTATTTGATGATTGATAAGTTGTAATATAAAAATTGCAACAAGAAAAAGATAATCATTCCAGAGATTCTCATTACGCTTACGATTTGACATTTCTTTAAGTTTAAGTACATTTTCTCTTGAAATCGATGACTAATAATCATTGCATGGTAAAAATGCAATAAAGATCGAAAGAATATGTGCACGATTTCCAAAGAAACGATAGGAAATGGAGAAAATTGAAATTGTTATTTGACATTGAAAAGTTGTAACACAAAAATGACAACAGTGAATGAAATAAAAATATATTGACATACATACAATGTGGAAAACAGGTTGTGCACGATCACTATCTCGATTGTTGTTTTAATCTCTATTACATTTTTAAATTTCGATGATACATTTTTACCATGTAATGATATTATTAGTCATCGATTTCAAGAAAGAATGTATCTAAAATCGTAGGCGTAATGAGAAATTATTATCAATCGTGTGGAAATTGAGAATATTTTAAGCAGATGATTGAGGTTATGTCGACTATATTTATTAGAGATTTGTTTCAGTTCAAATTTCATATATAAATTTAAATATTTTCTTTGTATTGATAAACAATTTTTCGTTAATTTTAAATAGAAAATACGTAAAATATATTTTTTACAATTATAAAGTTTCTTAATGATATTATTGGAATTAAAGATTTGGTTTTAACGAATGAAGTTATATCGATTATATTTATTATAAGATTTCTTAAGTTTCATGTGTAAAGTTAAATATTTTCCTCATAAAAGGAAATTGATAAACAATTTTTCGTTAATTTGAATAATTTTAAATAGAAAATATGTGAAATATATTCTTTACGATTGTAAAGTTTCTTAATGATATTATTGGAATTAAAGATTTGGTTTTAATGATTGAGGTTAAGTCATGTTTTTGTATTCTTTTTTTTTATAAGTATCATACTTATATTGATGACAAGTTGCAAAGTGCAATTGCATTTTGTATTTTTTTTTTATAATAAATATTACGATACATCAAAAATTAATATTTCATGAATTAATATTTCGTAGAATGAATGTGTTGGAGCGTCTGTTTCGCTACTTTTTAAAATATAGAGCTAGAGATAAGATGCTTTTTGATGTGAATTGATGTTAATTAATGGGTAAGACTGGGCAGATTGTTACACAGTCTCTGACGACAATCTGTTTGACAATCTGTTTCAGGAAATACAACTTGAAACGTCGAGAGCGAAACTGAGACGAGTGGCGGTCGATGGCCACTCGTTTCTGGTTTTGCTCGTTGATTTTTCGAATTTCGTGGTCGCGGTTGTGAATTCGGTTTCGAAACGAACGTTGAGATTTTGCACGTGTGGAGGACACGATGATCGCGACGATCCATATTTGTCATTCAGTTCTCGCCATTTAGTTTTTTTGTTTTGCGATTGAGAAATCTCGAGGCTAATTTCAAGTTTCAACGGGCGTCGTGCTCGAAGAAGGAAGACGAAGAGGCTTGTCAATCCGTCACGAAGAGAGTTGGAAAGAATGATTTCTCATCTCTTAAACTTAAAGGATGGGAAAGTCACTGTTGCTACTTTGTCGTTCTGCTCGTACAGTCATGATGTCATGGGGTAAATGATTGTTCTTTTGACTGGTATTGCGATAGATAAATTATAGTTTATTATTATATTATATTAGAGTTGTAGGAAAATAATAATCGCGTTTGCTGTGAATCTTATATTGCATTTTTTATATAAAATATTATAAAATATATGTTTACTTTAATTTGAGTTTTAATTAAAAAAGATTAATTGCAAAGATCAAGTTTTCAATTTATTTGAATTACTAAATTTATTTTAAGAATTAATGTTACGTAAAATGTCTATAATTCTTTCTAACTAATATTGTGAAATTGATCTGTTGTTTTCGAACTACTTATTGCGGCTGTAAGAGTTGTGGAAGGGTGGTTTCCCACTTTCTTCTGGCTATCTTTTCTTTTTCAGCACTCTTCAATACTCGAATGTTCATGAAAATACTGCTCACCTGTTTTAATTCTTTCAATAGTTAAAATAATTATGAGGATAATTTTTTTTAATATTATTATTCCTGTGGATAATATCAAAATCAATTCATTTTACATTAAATTTTTTATTTATATTATACATTTTTTTAATTTTTATGTATTATAAAAGATAATTATAGAGCTAATTGATTGGAATTACAATTACAAATTTTTAAAAATTTGATAAAAAATTTGTTTATGCGAAAATTTGTTAAATGAAAAGTTTAATAAAACACATCTTGCACAATCAGTATTTCAGGGCAATTATCTTTTGAGCACCAAATCTCTTAAGATAAGTCTTTTTGTATTATCATCTCGTTACTGATGATAGATAATGAAGGAAACTCTATATTATCAACAGTTACAAACTGTACTCCTGCTTGTAGCGTTCTACCTTCTCTGTACATGATATACTGTTTTCTACTTAACCGACAATCGATTGGTAGAATTCACCGAAATCGATTTCACTTTATTCGACGGTGATAAAGAAATAAATTATTCGTAATTTACAATACACACAATAAATTTAAATGAAACAGCGCATAATAATTATTAATTTATTCTCGATTTAAGCAATTCTATAAAAATATAACGTATATTAATCGACTTACAAATCTGCAGATATTCATAGAATAGCTTCCCACTCACCTGAAACAAAAAATAAAAAGAAGCACGGTTATTTATTACTTAGAATTTTTCACCATATTATTCGATAAATTGGATTCATTTGTGGCAGGAAATAAAAATAAATTATTCTACGAATTAATTATCTTTTAAACGACATATTGAAAGAATTCCCATACGAAACGAAATATAAACACTAAAATATGAAAATAAAAGATAATAAATCCGTTTAATATTCTTTTCTCAGATTTCGTTGCTGCGTTAATTACTATCTTCACCGTAAAAACTATTCCCGGGTGTCTCATTATTAATATTAAGGGGAAGCCCTGTGTTTAAAAGTCGAGCGAGCAATGTGGTGATTTTTTTCTTTTCTTTTTTTGTTTTTTTTAGTAGGTGAGATAATTTTTCCTCTAAACTTAATAATGCAACGTTTGTTGTTGAAAAAGCTTTTTGAAAGTAAGCAGGGAACGATGAAAATATATGAAAAGGAAATTTCAAATCCTTGTTAACGAGATGAACGAAGCCGTTGATGGATTTATTGAAATCTTGTTTTAACTCTGCAATTTTTATAATCAAATTTGACTCGATTTTTGAATCTTTTTTTTTTTTTAATATCGAAATATAGATTTACAGAAATTTTTATAAAGATTGGAGGAAATATGTACATAAAATTCAATTTCTACTACACTAGGAATTAAAAGGAAAAAGAGATCGTAAATGCGGCAAGTAGAATTAGGCCATCTATGGTCAGACATACAGTTTATTCTACTTTCACGACAAATTACATTACTTCTTACTCATTCTAGAGGGACATTTTTAAATGCGACATTATTTAAATCGAGTATTATAAGATTGTTTGTAAAACGATCGTTTAATTCTTATTCTCTCAAGACCAATAAATTATTCCCTTCTTACATAATTTCATTGAGAAGTCCATTCAATAATGTTCTTCGAACAACGTAACATTTCATTTTTTCCCGAAGAAGAAAAATTCCGAACGGAAACGCAATTTTCAAATAATAAATATAAAGTTGCTCCAAACTGTCTTATCTTAGCAAGAAGACAAGAAGTAAATCGACAAATCTTAAACAATGTTTAAAAGTGTATTATAATTCAATCGGACTCGTGGAACCATTAAAGTTTATCACGACTTGCCACGTGGAAAAATAATTGGAAAACTTTATTCCAGTTTCATATTGAAATTCATTGTGATTTATCGCGTAGAGAGATAAATTGAAAAAAAAAGAAAAATTCAACAAGATTGCTGGAAATACTATAAAAAAAAAAAAAAAAAAAAAAGATAGTCGCTTCTTTTATTCATACGCATAGTTTCAGTTTCAGTTTAGTTTACTTTCTTACAATCATGGAAATAACATCTATCCAGTGGAAAAGTGTCGGTCGATGGATTTGCATATTTTATATACGGTTACGATTGTAAAAGCTCAATGTACAAACGGTGTATAAATTTGAAGGCACCGAGTATCGACTTTCTGATCTTCGACCGACTTTCTGGAGCCGCGATAAACTTGCAATCTTTTTCGAACTTCATTTTTCTTTTTTTTTTTTTTTTTTTTTTTTCGTTCGAAACGAGCGTTCCATTCGGTTGATGAAATGTTCGGTTTAAGAATATTTGGAAAGGATTTCTCAAATACAACTATTTGTAATCTATTTTTTTTTTAATAATTATTATAGCAGAGAAGGTAAAAAGAATTCTCGATACTCAAAGATCGAATTCAATTTTAAGAAATCTCGAAGTTTATGAATCAGTCTCTGAAACTTTTATCATTTTTATTGTTAATTATATCGAACGAAATTATGTAGGAAAAATGAAATAAAGTAAATCTCGAGAAGATTTTGAATAAATGTATATTCATAAATTTATCTTGATTATTCAAATATATCGTATCTTGATTATTCAAATATATAACGAATATATTGATATTTATGAATATTAAATCGATAATTTTGCGTATTTGAATAGAAAAATTTATTTGAATAATATGAATATTTGATGAGACATGTGAAATGTTGCTGAAAAATTATTTGCAAAATAATTGAACAATGTTAAAAAAACTTCGATGAAATTTGAAAGTTACGATGATATTTTAATTAACTTAGAGACATTGCAGACTTATTTTAAATTTAATATTTTTAACCATAAGACATGACACGGCCTTGTTAATAGTTTCCAAAAAGATTCTAATTCAATCGAGAGGAATCCTTAAACTTTGGAAAATTGAATTTCGAAACTTCGATAGTGTGCAACGTGGCAAGCATATATATTTCATGCGAGGCGTGTAAATGCCAGTGACGATCCAGCTGAGTGGAAATAGTCAATCCTGTCGATAATTTAATGGAAGGATGAAGGGAATCGATTCATCTCTAATCTCACGAAAGTGTCACACGAAAGTTTAATTGATACTTGTTGACCCGTCGAGGTTGTTTAAGAAGACGAAACTTCGAGGGTTTCTCATCCCCTTCAATGGCTCAACAAATACCTCGTGTCTTTCAAAAAACTTTCAAATATTCAATTTTAAACGTTACTTGCCTCTCAGATATTCCATTCAATAACGATAACAAAATTAATTACGATAATTTTACGAATCCCAATTTACAGATCTTCCCAAATTAGAAATTGATTATTTCAAAATTAACAACTTGTGAAATGTTAATGCAAGGAATCTTTAAATTCTACCATTCTATTCTCTTCGATAAAAAAGATCAAAGTCCTCTATTATCGATTAGTATTAATCTTTTGCCAATAATAATCTCATTTCAAAATTGTTATATATAAAATATTCAATTCAATTCTGGTCGATTTGTTTATTCAATTATTTGACACTCATTAACTTCTTTTTTTTTTTTCATCTCGTTGCAAAAATTTCTTATTTCTACGGATATGATTTCGAATTAAAGAAGAAATCGAGATCATTGATCACGAAAAATATATTAGTACAACAAGAATGATCGTTCGTGATCGTGTAATCAACTCACGTTAGATTTCAAAAAAAAAATAATATCATTTTAAAAATTTGAGTAGTAGCCAAGCTCAAAGCCAATTAAAAGACAATTTCTGTGTAAAACAATCCAGTTGAATCTCTAATAATAATAATAATAATAATAATCCAACTCCAATTTACATAACTATATAAAAATTGTTTTATATTATTATATAAATCTTTATATTGAAAATATAATGTTTACATAACTATATAAAAATTGTTCTATATTATTACATCTATAAAAATATAAATTTTTAGGGAGGCATATAAAGTTAGAAGCTTTATTTTAAATATCTCTTTACAATAAGTTTTATTAAAAAGAAATATTTACTTAAATAACAATATAATTGTAATAAATTTAATTTTTTGTCTTTTTATTGTTCTATATTATTACATAAATCTATAGAAATATAGATTTTTAAGTCTGGAGGAGATAAATTAGAGACTTTATTTCAAATATCTCTTTACAATAAGTTTTACTAAAAAGAAATATTTATTTAAATAACAATATAATTGTAATAAATTTAATTTTTTGTCTTTTTGTTGTTCTATATTATTACATAAATCTATAGAAATATAAATTTTTAGGGGGGGATAAAGTTAGAAGCTTTATTTCAAATATTTCTTTACAATAAGTTTTACTAAAAAGAAATATTTATTTAAATAACAATATAATTGTAATAAATTTAATTTTTTGTCTTTTTGTTGTTCTATATTATTACATAAATCTATAGAAATATAAATTTTTAGGGGGGGATAAAGTTAGAAGCTTTATTTCAAATATCTCTTTACAATAAGTTTTATTAAAAAGAAATATTTATTTAAATAACAATATAATTGTAATAAATTTAATTTTTTGTCTTTTTGTTGTTCTATATTATTACATAAATCTATAGAAATATAAATTTTTAGGGGGGGATAAAGTTAGAAGCTTTATTTCAAATATCTATTTACAATAAGTTTTATTAAAAATAAATATTTACTTAAATAACAATATAATTGTAATAAATTTAATTTTTTGTCTTTTTGTTGTTCTATATTACATAATCTATAGAAATATAAATTTTTAGGAGGGGATAAAGTTAGAAGCTTTATTTCAAATATTTCTTTCCAATAAGTTTTATTAAAAAGAAATATTTACTTAAATAACAATATAATTGTAATAAATTTAATTTTTTGTCTTTATTTCTTTATTTTTAATTTTTCAAATTTCCAAACCATCAACTCCAAAACTGTTCAAAGTCTCTCCCCGACTGTTGAGTTAAAAACAGGTGTCACTGGCCAATTAATCACACACCTACGAACGGTACGGAAGCTCGAAACAGAGAGATTCTCGAAACGGTGGAAACGCTAGAGGAGCGGGAGGGGGGAGAGACGAAATTGCAACGCGCAATTCCGAGCTAGTTTCACCGATCCCCGATGTAATCAGCTTCGTGGTAGTAAACGGGCCGACCTCCGTGGACAAAGACGCGATTAATTAATGAATTGAACTAACTTGTAATTACAACGGGACTAACTTCGTATTAAGACGGGGGGGTGGAGAATTTATTATTTGGGAGGAGTGGAGGGGAAAGCGACCAAGGAATTCAGGGGACTCTGCCCTCCTCTTCCTCTTCCTCCTCCTTTCGCCACACCGAGATTCGATTTAACCGGTTCAATTACAACTTTTCTTAACTGTTTATATTCACACGTGGCGGAGTTGCGAGCGTTTCCGGTTTACCGGAAGAGCTCTCGAGGGACGGTTAAACAGCTGCTGTCAATTGGTATAATCGAGGTATATAACTTTAACGTGTTAAGTTAGAGTCAAGCTCTTGGGTTGTTATTATTATTATTATTATTATTATTGTAATCGACTTTTCTGAAAAGTAATAAATATTGTTAGGATGAATATCGATAGATATTGTGATTTGTTGGCAGAAGTGAGGATTAGTAAATTTGATCGATATAATATAATATAATATAACTATACTTGTTAAGTTGAATTAGGTTAGAATTCTAAAATCTAATATTATTAATTTTCCAATCAATTTTCCAAAAGTGATAATGTTATTATAATGAATATCGAAGATATTGGAATTTAAATATTATTGCAATTTATTGAAAACAAAAAGATTATAAATTTAATTAATATAACATAATCGTCAAGTTAAATTAGGTTAGGTTAGAACTTGAAATCTAATGTTATTAATTCTCCAATCAATTTTCTAAAAGTGATAATGTTATTATAATGAATATCGAAGGTATTGGAATTTAAATATTATTGCAATTTATTGAAAACAAAGAGATTATAAATTTAATTAATATAATATAATCGTCAAGTTAAATTAGGTTAGGTTAGAACTTGAAATCTAATGTTATTAATTCTCCAATCAATTTTCTAAAAGTGATAATGTTATTATAATGAATATCGAAGGTATTGGAATTTAAATATTATTGCAATTTATTGAAAACAAAGAGATTATAAATTTAATTAATATAATATAATATAATCGTAACGCTTAAATTAAATTAGGTTAGGTTAGAATTCTAAAATCTAATGTTATAATTTCTTCAATCAATTTTCCAAAAGTGATAATATTATTGTGATGAATATCGAAAGTATTGCAATTTCTGATAAACATTATTGCAATTTATCGGCAGATAAAGTGGTAAATTTAATTAATATAATATAACACGTATCATGTGTTAAGTTAAACGAGGTTAGAATAAAAATTTAATATTATTATAACGAATATCGAAAATATTGCAATATTATTACAATTTATTGAAAACAAAGAGATTATAAATTTAATTAATATAATAATAATATAATAACCGTGACACTAAATTAAATTAGCTTAGATTAAGTTAGGTTAGATTAGAATTAAAATTAGCTTAGATTAGAATTTAAAATCTAATATTATTACTTCTCCAATCAATTTTCCAAAAATAATAATATTATTATGATGAATATCGAGAGTATTGCAATTTAAATATTATTACAATTTATTGAAAACAAAGAGATTATAAATTTAATCAATATAATATAATATAATCATGACACTTGTCAAGTCAAGTAATTAGACTAAGTTGTCTTATTATTATTATTTCTCTAATCAATTTTTCAAAATTAACAACATTATTATCGACGAATATCGAATGTATCTTTCTTTAAATGTCATTACAATTTGCCGGCAAAGGGGTTGCTGAAAAATTCCTTAAATCAATTAATTAAAGAAAATTAGGAGTGAGAGAGAGGAGGAGAACGAAAGAACTAACAAATTATTGGAAAAACGGAGCGTTTAAATTTATCAATAGATTTACACGGAATCGGAATCGAAAGGAGGGAAGCGGAAATTAAAAGAGGAGGAAACGTAATAACAGTGACCAGTTGCAATGCGGCGGTGAAAGCGTGAACGCACACCGGCCGCAGCTGATATCAATTTATCGCATGACGTATCACAGTACAACATCATACTGTGTGCACACGTTAACCAAGACAAGGGGAGGGGGGGAGGTGGTTTACTTCGAGTGCCTTCCATCCCCCTGCTCCCCTCGTCTTCCTCGTTGTCAACGTGACGGCACATTCATGCGATGTTGAACACCGTGTATATACCCGGTGTGTCAACAACAATCTTGTTCCTCCCCTCGCTGTAAATTTCACTGTCTTGGAAACGATAAATTTTACCGTATATTTCACGCCTGAAACCAAGATCACGAAGGAAAACTTTTTCTAGAAAACGATCAATTTGGGAGGTGAAAAAAAAAATATCCATTCTTTCGAATCTCCAAGAAAAGAAAGAGAGAAAAATTAAACGAGTCAAACGCTCTTTCTTCAATTTCTATTTCTCTCTACTTCTCTAACCATTACATCTCGAATCTCTCGAGTCTCTCATCATATTTTAAAGGAAGAAAGATCGGGACAAGTATCGAATCACCCAATGCATAGTAGCATCGACGTATCCACTCACACACACACAGACACACATATACACGTCGGCCACGGATTTAAAAGGCCACGCGTCCAACAAGCAACAAGCTCGATCATCCACGGCTGAACCCCGGCACAAGGTTTTTCTCCGCGTCTCTCGAAGCGTTTCGCATCGGCCTATGACTTCGTGTATCGTGGGAGGGCGGATGAGGGAAGGGGTAGGCTGTTCTTCGAGTGACAATGATCAAAGACGACTGGCGGGGAGGAGGGGTGCAGAGTAAACGAAGATGCAGAGGGGAGAAATAGAGAAGGGTAGAGGATGAGATGAGGAGAAAAAGATAATCCTTCGAGAAGATTTAAATCTTACGTGTGTGTATATATATATATATTTTTTCAAGTATAGCTCAGCCTTGGATCTTCCTTAAGTATTTTAATCTTCCTGTTTTTGCGTGGGTGTAGAATGTTCCGTAACATTCTTGCAACACTCTCCCCCCTTTTTTGTTTCTTTCTCCATTGTTTCCAATCTCATCACGATTAAATGCGCAAGATGGATAAAATTTAATAATGGAAGTTGAAAAGATAAAATTCGATACTTTGTTGTTCTAAATATAATAATAATAATAATAGGGGGATATAACTGTAATAGTCGAGATTACAGATGAGAGAAACGGATCGAATATAATTCAAATATTTTAACAAGTAAAGCAACTTGGTTTTTAACTTCATCTTTTATTTTTTTCTAAGAGGTTAACGCCCGGCTCTGACATTGCCAGAGTGCTCGACTAGACCCATGACCTTTACACGCACACATTCTATTTTCGAAATTGATAGAATACGTAATAATGTTGCGGCGAACGAAACACATTTCCCAAACACGTGACTAACTATCCTTTACCGCTAATGAATCTTCTGATCCAATTTATCCGTTACGTTCCTCCGTTACGTCGAATTTCTTGATATGGAAAACACGAGTAAATAGGAAATAACGGTATCTAAATATCTAAATAAAAAAAAAAAAAAATATGGAACGAGCAATAATCGAAAATTAATAATTCGTTTCGATCGATAATGGAACTCTCGAACCCATCACTACCTAGCGAAAGGTTTAAGAGGGAAAAAAGCATCGAAAAGATATATATATATAAAAGATGGAAGAGGAAGCAGAGTATGATGGTAAATAATGTGAAAAGGGTGAGAGGAAGGCTTGTTTAGTAACAGTTTGTTCGTGCAACATAAAATTAATAATGATAAATTATCTTTGGTAACTTTAGTTTCGTAACTTGGATTATTAAATTTATATATGTATATATATATATTTATGGATGAAGTGCGAAAGGGAAGGTTGAAAACGAGGCGAAAAGGGAAAGAGGAACGAAGGGAGATGGGAAGAAAGGAGTGGAAATATCCTTTAGGTGGATAAAGTTGGATAAATAAAGTTGAATAAAGAATGAAAAATTGAGGGAATGGGGGATTCTATTCCTGGACAGAGATGTCTATGGGTGTAGGTGGAGGGAATACAAATGAAAACAGAAAGGAGGGGAGGGAGGGAGAGTATCGGGAAAGAAGACAAAAGGATATTGCACAGGGAAGGAACAATGGAGGATCGGGGACAAAAGTGGGATCAAATAGAAGCATGGATAAATAGGGCGTAAAAGGGAAAGTGAAATCAAAGAAAGTAAATTAAGGAGAGAAATGAAACGATAAGAAATTTTTTGAGGGGGAAATTTACAGCGAAGCGTTACAACTCGAAGGAAAACGTTAAAGAAGAAAGGAGAGTAATAATAACTAATTGATTAATTAGAAATTGATATTGAAACACCGCCCACTCAATTAATAATAACGTTTTATACGTTTCAGAAAAGAATTCCTCGTGCATAAACTTTGATGGATCACACTATCTTTCGATTGAAAAATTTCAAAAAACTTTTTTCCCTTCGAAAAATTCGAATATATCGAGATAATAAACTCTGTGATATCATATATCCTTCCCTTCGAATTTTATTAAAAAATTCTAAATCGATTTCTAAAAGGGAAAGAAAAGCAATAAAAAAAAAAAAAAGACTGACAGCAGCTGTCGAAAGATCAGTCTTATTGGATAAGCGAATTAAAATTATCCGAAATTATACGTAATCAATATCTATATTCATTTTCATCCTTTTTTTTTTTTTTTTTTTTGGTTGGATTGATTACACTTAATCGTTTAATTTTTCATAAGCACGATCCGCGTATTTCAATCAAGTTAATCCGTTAAACCCGGCGATAAAATTTTTCACGGATGAAATTTCAGCAGGTATAATAAAATTTCGCCCCCTCCCCTCCCTTCTTCTCTCTCCAGAAAAAACAAATAAATATTCGAAAAATATTTCACTTGATCGTCGAGTTTTAACATTATTCTTCCTTCTTCTCTTTCCTTTTTGCGACAAAATGCAACATTTAAGGAAAAATAGATTCAAACACAATAACAAATAATATATCCTCGTTACAAGAATTTTTTAAGGATATTGCTAAGATAATTTCATTAGAATATCATTTATTCGATGATATTATCGAAATGAAAAAAATATTATGAAGCTAGTGAAGAATCTATCTTTCAGAGAGATGGATGGGATTCCAACTTCCTCGTGAGTTATCCCCGAAAACTTGGAGAGAAAACACGAGGAGGACGCGTTTCTAATGTTGATTTTTTTTTTTTTCGATGAAAGCCAATGAAACGTTTCTCGAGGGGATGAAGCTCACTGATCGAAGCTCTCGATATTAAAGCGGAACGTGTCGAAACTGCGGACCGATTTGCAGAGGAAATCGCGTTGAATCTCCGTCGGGTTCCTCGTTTTTCATATTCCAATTCTATTGAAGATCTTATACACACACACACACATATATACTTCGTTTCATCGATTCATTCGAATTGTCGCCTCTTAACGAATCTTGCATACTGAATGTTCGATCCATTTAAATCTCGATAAATTTATCAATTTTGTTTCCACGATGAGAAAAGAAATTCCTTTATCTGATTCGAAGATTGCACAAAACTTTGCACGAGATTCGAACAGGAAGATGTAATATTCGAAAGAAGTTTTTGAACCTAACCTAACTTTTTATATCGAAAGTTAGTTCGATGTTAGGTTAGGTTAGGTTACGTTAGGTTAGGTTAGGTTAGGTTAAGTTAGGTTCTTTTTGTGTTAGGTTCTTCTAAGATTCTTCATGTTAGGTTAGGTTAGGCATTTGTCGTCGAAGGAAATACTAATATCTCTAGAAGAGGAAGATAGTATCATCGATAAAAAAAATAAAGAATAAGATTTTAATTCGAATATTGTTTGTCATCGAAGAATCTTTCGTTTTTCGTCAAACGAAATGGATCGAGACAATGATTGAGAGCGACGAGAGAGAAAAATTGGTGAAAATTGAATTACAGATAAAGGATTTAATCTGGAAGCTCGACCTACTTTGAAGAATTTTTCGTATCTTTATCGAAGATTACTGAATATTATTCTTCCAAGTGATCAATTCGTCTCGATTCGAAAGTTAGAAATGAAACGAAAGGGAAATTTAATGGAATATTATATATTTCTTATATATAAATGAAGAATCTATTCTACATTTTATAATTTATAATGATATTATATCATTCCTTGCTCTTCTATCTAAAATCGAAATTAATGAAACAATATCAATATAAAATTAATCAAATTACAAATAATTCTACCTATATACTTCACGTTAGATAATCTCTTCTCTGTCGAGATTTACGGATCTTAGTAAGATCTTAAACACTAAAAAAAAAAAAAAAAGAAACACGAAGAAACTCGAAAAGTAAAGAAACATTCTTACTATTACGTCATCACAGTGAATAATAATCACAGAGAAAATAATTCGAAAGGAAGGGTCGCAACACCATCTTCAAAATGGAAATGGTCGAGATTGAATGAGCGGGGGAATATAACGGAATTGAATAATTGAATTATCCTCTCCCTTTCTTCTCCATCTTCTCACTTTTCGTATTCAGACGTAATTTTCCGCAAGCCTTTCCATTCATACCTTTCATCCCGAAATATTTACGAAATATAAGAAAATTTATACAAGATTTTCGATTGACGAGAAACGAAAGATTCTTCGATGACAAGTAAGAAAATATAAGAAAATTTATACAAAAGAATCAGGAATCTGAAAATCGAAAAGATAAAGAAAGAGAATTTTCAAAGAAGAAGAAGGAATCAATTTCTTAAAAAAAAAAAAAAAGAATCGACTAACCCAATCTCGTTCTACCTTTTCTGAAACTAGAATAGGGATAAAGTATTCTTTCTTTCTTACTTTGCCGAACACGTACATCTCTTGGTGGTGCACAGAGTTTTCTGAAAGAAACTCGATGCGGACAAAAGAAGAAGAAGGAAGAAGGGGAGGGGGAGAAGAGGGGTACCGAAAGAAAAATTGTTTTGTATGGAGAAGCCTCGAATGGTCGTGTGTGGAAAGTGAATTTTCAGGAGGAGGAGAAAAGAACGTTGGAGCTTTAATTATACATACATACGTATACATATAAGTCAATCGACGAAATGGTATTTTAAAGGCTGAAAGATTCGAAAAGAATCGAGTGGATAATGGCGGGAATGGAGGTAAATAAGAGGACCGCGCTTCCTCGGCGGAAATTCAGGGAAAAATAGAGGTGCAGCGAAGTGGTAAACACTTTACGACGATTGAAAGAGGAGGAGGAAGAAGAAGAAGAAGAAGAAGAAGAGGAGGAAGAGGATATTTTTCACGCGGACGAAGCAGAATTGAAAGAAAAAAAAGAAAGAAAGAAATTAAGTGGCGATACTTTATGGTTATGGTGATATAAGGACGGGATGAAAAGAGGATAATTGTCTAATTTCGAGTGATTCGCGGAGGAAATTACCTCGAATTACTTGGCCGACTTCCCCTTCGAACAATTCCTCCTCCTCCTCCTTCTTTTCCCCTCTAGTTGCCCGATTCGATAAAGAGTTCCTTCTCGATCGTTTAACTCGTTCGTTTGAGTCGGGGATTAAAAAAGTTCATACGCTCAAAAGGCCGTAAAAGAAGAGAGAGGCATCTAATCTGGATTCGATATCATCGATTTTATTATACTTACGAGAAGAAGAATTCCCTCTTCTTTTCCTCGTTCAATTCATACGCCGGTTGGAAAAAGTCGAAATCGTCGAAAATCTCGTGGAAAATTAATATTATTCTTTTTAACAAGGGGAGCTGAGATCTTGAAAGACGATTATCGTTTGATGAGAAGAAAAAGAAATTGTAAAATTCTGCTAATAATTCAGGGTGTGCAATTCTTTTATTACTCGTTTTTTATCGCAGCAAGACTCGAGGAATCTCGCCAAAATCCTACAAGATTTGATGCATTCTTCTAAATTCCCATTTCACTCGTGCAAAACCTTTCTTCTTCGCTCTTTCTTCGCTCTATCGTTGCTTCTGGTCAGCGAAATTTCATCCCCCTAAATGATATCTTGCAAACGCAATCCCAGTCAGAGAGGCAACTTACGAATCCAATCGCTATCTTCGCTACAAAAAAATCTTCTTCTTCTCACAACCAGCCGAAAAATCCCTATAAATCCTTAGGAGTCGACCTATTCCCTAGACGAACGCTTTGGCATCCCACTTGTTGGATTAAATTAATTTTTCATGTCGCTTTTCGCGTTCTTTCGCGAGTTTTCGAAGTAATAAAAATTTTAAACTTTCGGATTAAATTTTTCAATATTTCATAAACTTTAAGATAACTTATAACTTAGAAATTCTTTTTGGAACACTCGAGTTCTTAATTTTGAAGATTTTTTAATCCAATGCAATTTTCGATTTCGAAATCTTTTTAAAAAAATTAAGAAATCATTAAACTTTGAGATATAACTTATAAATTTTTTTTCGAACACTCGAGTTCTTAATTTCGAAGTTTTTTTTTAATCCAATGCAATTTTCGATTTCGAAATCTTTTTAAAAAAATTAAGAAATCATTAAACTTTGAGATATAACTTACAAATTTTTTTTCGAACGCTCGAGTTCTTAATTTGGAAAATTTTTTTAATCCAATTTTCGAGTTCGAAAGTCGAGTTCGAAATCTTTTAAAAAAAATTAGGAAATCATTAAACTTTGAGATATAACTTATAAATTTTTTTCGAACACTCGAGTTCTTAATTTGGAAAATTTTTTTTAATCCAATGCAATTTTCAAGTTTGAAATCTTTTAAAAAAATTAGAAAATCATTAAATTTTGAGATATAACTTATAAATTTTTTTTCGAACGCTCGAGTTCTTAATTTTGAAGTTTCTTTTAATCCAATGCAATTTTCGATTTTGAAATCTTTTAGAAAAATTAGGAAATCATTAAACTTTGAGATATAACTTATAAATTTTTTTTCGAACGCTCGAGTTCTTAATTTCGAAATTTTTTTTAATCCAATGCAATTTTCAAGTTCGAAATCTTTTAAAAAAAATTAGGAAAACTTTGAGATATAACTTTAATGATTTCCTAATTTTTTTTTAAAAGATTTCGAATTTTGAGATATAACTTATAAATTTTTTTTCGAACGCTCGAGTTCTTAATTTCAAAATTTTTTTTTAATCCAATGCAATTTTTGATTTCGAAAGTCGAATTCGAAATCTTTTAAAAAAAATTAGGAAATCATTGATTTAATAACGAGACAATTACGAATGATTATTCCACTTGTTGGATATGAAGGGATAAGGAAAAGGTGCCGACCACTTGATATCACGCTACTGCGCCATCGATCCTTCAAACCAGAGGTTCTCAATCAATGATATTCAATTAACGGTACAATAGAAAGAATGGTGATAAATAATCTTAAAAATATTTACAGTACCACTATTATAAACCATCGTCGAAAATTGAAGAATATTCTTTCGCAGAATAAGGTTAATTAAATTAGTATATCTATAATATAGCTTCTTGATCGAATGCACTTTCAATTTTTTGAGCAAACAATAATTATAAATTCTGTTTAGAGATACAATGACAACAGAGTTCGATCAAAATTAGGCGCATATTACACCTCACTTAATCTATTTTTTCCTTCTACGCACAAGGTTAATTAAAACAAAATAAGATAATTGATAAAGATCTAACTTAAAGTTAGATTTAGGTTAGGTTAGGTTCAGGCCAATAAGTCGGTGGACGAGAGATGAATTCTTAAAGAAATTATCCTCGACTCGACTACACTTTTGAATTTCCATTTACACACCAGGACTCTATTTTATCTTGGTTGTATTCAAATTTTTGAATTTTGTTTAATATTTTTTTTTTTTTTTTTTTTTTATACTTTCTCCAAGGATTGAGAACCACAGCCTCGAATTACCCCATCACTGGTCGTCATGGCGACCAACCAACTCCCTCCAACCGTGCAAGGAACCACGGAGCCCCGTTTCCATCAACCTTTTCCAATTCTGACATAAGTTAGTGACGTCGGATGATAAACATTGACCACGATGCGAACGCACCCCTTCCACGTCGTATCAACCCTCGCCAGGTGGCCCCTATTTTTGCTTTGATTTCTACCCAAGGAAATGGAAGGTATTAACGAGAAATTTGTTCCAAATATCTTAGAAACGAAATCGAGCAAACTCTATCGTTGACTATTTTATGGGATAACGATGATGTATCTCTTTGAGAAGAGATTTTTTTTTTTTTTGTAGAATTGGAGATGTGCTCTGAGAATTTTTCTCTTCTTTTTACATATATATGTGTATATTTCTAAATTAATTCTTTTTTCGAAACTTTTGGAAGATAACTAAATTTTCTCTTCCCTTTTTTCTTAATTATGTTCCTTTTTTTTTTTTAAACCTGACCCATATATTTTGTAATTTTCTCTGTGTGTTTTCCATTACTTTTTTGTATAATTTGTATTTACAACTGAATAATTTACTCGTACAAATTTTTTTCATGCATTTCATCTGACATGATGTGACTGATTATAAATTAAAATACAAGATATTGGAAATGAGGCGAATGAGAAGGATTTTATTTAAAGAAAAGGTGAAGAAGGTTTCGTTTCGTCGAAAAACGATAGAATAAAAATTTCGTTAACTGCAGAAGCGTTCCTCCTCGACTTTGAGATGGTTTCATTGTTGGGACTATGAGGGAACGCGTTTCGCCGGCTTTATGAATCCAAAAGGATTTATTTAACTCGATAAAACTCGGTACACTTGAAGAGATTTGCCGGAGATTTACATGACATAGAATCCTTCCGATGGCGAGGATGTTCTCTAAGAAGAAGAAGAAGAAGAAGAAGAAGGTGCAACATCCTCTTATAGACGCGTATTTAAAAGTATAATCTTGGCTAACGAAATCGTCCGACCTGAAACTTCACAGCGCTGGCTCAACATCTTCTTATGCTCGCGATAAATAAAACACCGGTTAATGATCGATGGAACGCTCGAGTGGGAGAAAGGTCTCGTTTCACCACGTGAGCTCGAGCAAAATGACGAAATAATCGTGAAACGAATGAAAATAATGCAGATTATATTTTCATTATTTTCATTATTATCGAGTCGGATTTTATAATTTATAGTTATTCAGAATAATTATTATTATTCGTTATAAATTCACGATTTAAATTAATTTTATATTTTTTTAGAGTCTAAAAAATATACAAATCTTGTCATTTTTAAGAGAATAATTAGTAAAGATAAAATATTTATCATTTTTAAATTTTTATCGAATTAAATAGGTTTTGATGAGAAAGAAAAGATATATATAAGGTGATTCGATTGGAAATTTTCTCGTCTCCAAAAATGTATTATAAAACGAATGAAAATAGTGCAGATATACGAATATTACAATCTGTAATTATTCGTTATAAATTCATGATTTAAATATTTTATATTTTTTCAATACTTTATAGATCCTCAAATATTTGATTAATTAAACAATTACGATTAATAAATCCTAGAGTCTAAAAAATATATAAATCTTGTCATTTTTAAGAGAATAATTGTAAAAGATAAAATATTTATCATTTTCGAATTTCCATCGAATCAATATATTTTGATGAGAAAGAAAAGATAAATATAAGGTGATTCGATTGGAAATTTTCTCGTCTCCAAAAATGTTATTTTCGATACTAATAATTGCATCGTGAAACGAATGAAAATAGTGCAGACATATGGATATTACAATCTGTAGTTATTTGTTATAAATTCACAATTTAAACATTTTATATTTTTCCAATACTTATATACACTTATACTTATATACTTATACTTATATATTTTATAGATCCTCAAATACTCGATTAATTAAATAATTGTTACGATTAATAAATCCTAGGATCTAAAAAATATACAAATCTTGTTAGATGTCATTGTAAAAGATGTAAACAAAATATTTATCATTTTTGAATTTCAAATCAGATAGGTTTTGATGACGAAGGAGGGATACAAGATGATTCGATTTTCTCGTCTCGAAAAATAACATTTTTCGAGATACTAATAATTGTATCGTGAAATGAATAAAAATGGTGCAGACATATTTTCCATCGAGATATTACAATCTGTAAGTATTTAAGAATAATTATTAATATTAATAATTAGTATAAATTTACGATTTAAATATTTTATATTTTTTCACTACTTTTTAGGCACTCAAATTAGATTAATTAAAAATTAGTTAAAAAATTAGTTAAAAAATTAGTTAAGAAAAGATTAATTAAATAATCGATTAATAAATCCTAAAGTTTATCTTGTTATTTGTATATTTTTATACATTTGTATATTATATCTTATTGTTGTATATTTTTTTAAATATTTTATAGACTCTCAAATACTCGATTAATTAAACAATCTTTACGATTAATAAATCCTAGATTTATCTTGTTAAAGAACAATATCATTTTTAAACGAATAATTGTAAAAGATAAAATATTTATCATTTTCGAATTTCCATCGAATCAGATGAAATTTTGCTGACGAAGAAGAGCTATAAGATGATTCGATTGGAAATTTTCTCGTCGAAATTACGATTTAATCATCTTGCCAGGGAACAATGTCGTTTTTCGAGATATTAATAATGTCACGAAAAGAATGAAAATGGTCAACATATTTATCGTTTTCGCATTTTCATCGAATCAGATACTTTTTGCTGACGAGGAAGAAATATAAAGTGATTCGATTGGAAATTTTCTCGTCGAAATTACGATTTTATTATCCTGCCAGAGAACAATGTCATTTTTCGAGATAATTGTATTGTGAAACAAATAAAAATGGTTTTATTTCTATTTTCCATCGAGATATTAAAATCTGTAAGTATTTAAGAATAATTATTAATATTAATACAGTATAAATTTACGATTTAAACATTTCATATTTTTCCACTATTTTCAACAATCGTTACGATTAACAAATCCTGTCTAAAAGTCTAAAAAAATATAAAAAAAATCTTATCAGAAAACAATGTTTTTTAAAATATAAAAATAAAATATAAAAAATTATTTATAAAATAATTTTTTTTAAAAGAATAATTTTAACATGAAAAAGACAAAATATTTATCGTTTTCGCATTGAATCAAATTACAATTTATTTGAAATAATTATTAATACTCATTTTAAATAAAATTCAAAATTTATGCGAAACATTTTTACCTCATACATTTTACAGCTTCGAACCTTTCAAATCCTCGCTTAATAAATTAGAATAATATTTAATAAATATTTCTCGTGCAAATAACTATATTACTTAAAACTAACATATACTCTTCGACAAGTTTAAATTAAAGATAAAACTTCATTTATCTAACCCTTATTAAATATTGTTCATCCTCTTTCAACGCTTCGCTCCAAAGTTTTCACGAACGAATAAAAAATTATTTTTCCACGAAATCAGATTTCAGACGCACACGCAAAAAGAACCAAAAATATAATTTCAATTTATAAATGTAACTACGAGATTATACGATCGAAATGAAATTACACGCGCGACTATTATTAATAGCGCGGAATTCGGAATAATTTCCTGGTTGTGGACATTGATAAAACTAATAATCGGCCAATCCGTTTCTACGCCATTTCATCGATCGATCGATCGATCGATCGTTCTCGACTTTTCGAAACGAGAAAGCTCGTTAAACATCCTCCTCCATATTTGCCCGTTATCGCCCGTTTCACAACTTTCGAAAATATTTTTCCACGCGTATTTCTTCCTCTCTTTGTTTTCCTTCCAAAACAACCACGCACCACCGCTTGAATATTCGATCCCCAACGTTTGCTGTTACTGCTGCACTAACGATCGTTTCTTTTCTTTTTTTCTTTTTTTCCTCCTTTTCCTCCCCCTCCCCTCTTCTGGGCCACCTTTCACTCTTTTTCACACCGCGAAATGAACGGGGGAGGAGGGAGAAAAGTTGTAAAAATTTCGCTGTTATTTTGGAAGAATAAATCGGAATATCGTGTGAATATTATTCGTTTTTTTTTTTTTTTTTTTTTTTTTTTTTGCTTTCTCGATAGAAAAGTGTACTTTGTTACAAATGGCTCGAAATAGCTTTAAAAAAATGGGATTATTTTTCACGCGAGATCAATCAACTTATTTTTTTTCATTTTTCGTAATTAGAATTTTCTTTGAGCAAAGCAAAAAAAAAAAGTACTTTCTTTCTTCCTTTTTTTAAAAATTGACAACCATGGAAAAATCGTTTCGAAGAAATGATCGTTCTTCACGACAGATTCGTTTCGTTAGAAGGATCAAGAATTATCATCTTTGAAACGAATCGAATCGTGCCAATCGAACATTGTCATTTCGTGACTAATTGCGCGAAAATTTCTCAATTAGTGAAATGGATTCGGTTGGTTAATCGAGCCAAGTTTTATATTTATATTTAAAAAGGTGTTTCTCATTTTTTTTCTTTTTTCATAACAGAATTACTTGGAAAGAGAAAGTGAAGCTAATGGAAACTAAATTTTATGAGCTTCGCGCGACGAGTTAATTGCAATAACAATGGGATTTGTAAAAGCGTGTCTTTCTTTCTCTCTCACTCGATATAAAAATATTTCTCTTATCGAAGGGGAAATTCTTAAAAATTTTATTCTTGAATTTAATGGTAAAAAGAAACGTGGAAAATTCTTCTTTGTACTTTCATACTGCTTTGTACAGCTGGAAAAGCGTCGCCACACTCTTTGATATTTTTTTTTTTAATTTTCCTTTGTGGGAGAAAAATTCCAAAATTTCTCGTATCCTCGTATTTTGCATGGTGGAGGAGGGGGGGATATGACATTGATTTTTTATTTTATTTTTTATTATATTAGTGGTTGGGGAGATTCTGGCAAGGTTGGAAATCAATTCGTCGTTGTTTTCTTTTCATCCCGTCGGAAAATTGGATTGGAAGTTCTATTAGTCCCGGCGAAGGCGGATCATCGGCTGACTCATACTACTCGCTAAGTTTTTCTCGCTAATAGAATCCCTGCGCCATCCCCGTTTAATTCAATTTCGAATTTTTTAAAACTTTTGGTTTACTTGCAACGCTTGCCAATTATCAAAGGAAGCATTCCCATATTTTTATCCTTAGTCGTACGAGTATTATTTCTTCGAATTATTTCGAGAATAAGTTTTAATTGGCTTTAATTTTTCAATCGTTTAATCGGCTTATCCAATTTGGCAATTGGCAATTGTATCGTTCAAAGAAAATTTTCTTTTTTAATCGTAAATATTTCGAGAATAAAAATTTTAACAAAATAGAGATTGATAGTTTTAAGTAAAACGTTTCACGTTTTTTGATTCATATATCAAAGAAAATATTTCCATATTTTTCGTTCTTAATCGTAAATATTATTTCGAGTTTTGTAAATATTTTACTTACACTATAGTGAAAATAATAAAATAAATAAATCGATAAAAATTCATCAGTTTTGTAAAAAATTTTGACTCGTATTACTTGCTCATTTTTTACATTGAAATAATTCTTACCAAAAAAATCATTTCCATATTTTTATTCTTAATCGTAAGTATTATTTCTTCTGATTATTTCGAAAAATAAATTATAATTGTATCGTTCAAAGAAAATTTTCTTTCTTAATCGTAAATATTATTTCGTCGAATTTTTTAAATATAAATATTTTCCTTAGAAAATAGAGATAATAATAAAAATTCATCGATTTTGTAAAACGTTTCGCGTTTAATTGACTCGTACTATTTGCTCAATTTTTACGTTAAAATAATTCTTATCAATTATCAAAGAAATCATTCCCTTTAATCGCAAATATTATTTATTCAAATTTTGAAAATAAATCTTAACAGGTAAAAATAATTGATAGTTTTTTAAAAACGTTTCACGTTTAATCGACATATCCATGCCAATTGTATAACATGTATCGTCAAAGAAAATATTCCCATATTTTCCTTCTTAAATCGTAAATATTATTTCGTCGAATTTTACGTGCATGTAAATATTTCACTTACACTATACAATGACAATAATAAAATAAATAAATCGATAAAAATTCATCAATTTTGTGAAAAACTGTTTTTTTTTTTTTTTTTACATTAATTTTAAAGTAATTCTTTCGCTTTTGTTTTCGTCGGATAAAAATTTAAAATATTTCTCGTACAATTTCGCGTTTTCATTCGCGTAACGGATGATTTGTTGCAAATAAAAATTACACGATATTATTATCATTATTATTTTTTTTTTTTTTATCGTAGCCCGAAGCGACGAAATTCGGATGAAAATGGAATTGGACCGATATAGAATTTTGTTTTATAAGTTGATTCGCCTAGCTAGATGTGTGTTGTGCTATACCGGCTATATATATCTGCAAACACGGGACGCAGGCGTTTTTTTTTTTTTTTTTTCAAAGGGTCATATATGCTCGTATATGCGTGTTTGAAAATGTAAAACGCAGAGTCCGTGGCCCTGCTATTCAGCCTGATTAAACGTGACCGTGTTCCCCTTTTTTTTTATCGAAGCCTCCCACTTTTCATGCAAACGAATTAAATATACGGCGAAATGTTTTCTTAGAAATTATAAATTTTTTCTTTCTTTTCTTTCTTTTTTTTTTCAAAAAGAAGAGAGGAAAAAAAATAACAAATACTCGCGTACATCGCGCGCTCGCGATTTTATTTGTAATAAAACGAGATATTGCAAGTGACGAGAAAAATATACGTACATACGTATATGCACCGCAATGAAATTACAGATTTAAACGAGGTTAAATTGCAAGTAAAGTATAATTAAAATATAAAATGTGTAAAAATGTGGTTTTCTTTCTCTTTCTTCTTTTTTTCCTCCTTCTCATGATTCTACTGGAAATGGGACGAAGACAAAATTAATTAAATTATTAAAGTCGCTAAAGTTATCAAACTAGAATAATAACGAAATAACAAAACAATAAACGTACGAATTGAAATTGAAACAAAATTAAATTTTTTTTTTTTCTTTCAGGTAAACCTCCGAAAGAAAAAGTAATAAAAAAGGAAACGAAAATGCGTCGTCCATCGATTATAAAATTAAAATTAAAATTTATTATATTTCGTATTTTTTTATCCAATATAAAATAGAACTCAAACTTGAAAAATTAGACCAATCTTTCACAATTCCAATGTAATCAAATTTCAACTTTTAGACTAAAATAAAATTCCCTAGCATCGTTCCAAGTCCTTTTCCTTTCACCAAAAAAAAACTTTCAGACTAAAATAAAATTCCCTAGCATCGTTCCAAGTTCTTTTCCTTTCACCAAAAAAAAAACTTTCAGACTAAAATTCCCTAGCATCGTTCCAAGTCCTTTTCCTTTCACCAAAAAAAAAACTTTCAGGCTAAAATAAAATTCCCTAGCATCGTTCCAAGTCCTTTTCCTTCCACCAAAAAAAAAAAAAGAAAAAAAAAAGGAAAAATATAAAACTAAAGAAACATAGATCTTCACTTTTATATTTCGAGATATAGAATAGATATAATTCCTTTTAATTTTACTTTTTTTTCCCACCCAGACAGAATCTCAGAATATTGTGACGAGTCGCCCCGAGTGACTCGAATTGTGCCACGCGCAATTTCTCCGAATTTGAGACGGAACGTGTCACGAGGCATTAAGCGCAAGCGTAACTTGAAGCGTAAGCCTCAGTCTCGACTCGTACTCGACTCGGCAAGAAGCTTCGCCCATCACCTATATACAGGCCATGCCCGCTTCGGAATCGTTCCTTCTCTTAAAGTATGTAGGTTACCAGTGACGTCATCGGCCTCCCGGTGACGCGTGCAGCCTCAACTAACTATGCACCTCGTTGCAGCGATGCGGGTCATTGACGTGCATGCACCTCTGCCTCGATAATAAATTTCGACGAGATCGGCCAGATTGATTATTCTCAAACTCGTCACGATGCAACGTCCGAATTGGCGTCGAGTGAAAATTATCATCGTATTATCCAGTTTTTCCATTACCTCTCTTTATATTTTTTAAATTTTTCTGAGATACTATTTGCAAAAAGAAATTATTTCAATCTCTTTATTCGAGAATTTGTTTATATAAAGGGTGTCCCAAAATTAACTCAAGATTTGAATTAAATGATTTGAATTGAAATTTTGAAATTGAATAATGATTTGAATTTGAATTGATTTGAAAAAAAAAAGAGAGTTTTTAAAATATTATTTTTAAAATATTGTTCAATAATGAAAACACGTTGTTGTATCGTATAACGTATATCCATTTTTACTAACCCTAAACTGTTCTTTTTTTCAGGGTTGCCAATAACTTGATGCAAAAATGGCGGCAAATTCAAATCTTGCGTTAATTTTGAGACACCCTTTATATATATATATATATATATAGAAATTTGTATTTGTAAAGGGAAAGTATGATAATTGCAACAATTGGAAAGAGACATCTAAAAGAAAAAATTAACTGGATAATGATCGTATTTTTTTTTTTTTAATTAAGAAGGATAGGTTTATTTGCTCGTCGAATTGCGAGGGAAAAGTGGAATTTATTTTAATGATTGAATTTAAGAGTTCGAGAACTTAATTAACAGTTCCATACTGGGGATTTATAATTGAATTGCCAGTAGATGCGCGTTTTTCCCAGCTTTCTGTATAATTGAACAACTTTTGTTATTTAAATGGGCGCAAAGAAATTTACGTCGATGCGTTTGAAGGGAAACATGATTGTCTGACTATACTCGTCCCGCTTCTACTGTATTCCTCAATTCGTGCAAGAATACGGAAATTTTATCCCCTCTCGATTTTGCAACAACAAAGGAGAAAGTACATACATCGTGGTTCGTATTTTTTTTCTTTTCTTGAACCGCTTTGAAGTCGATAAAATTTTATCTCTACGCGTTTCTTTCAATTTTTCTTACATTCATTATAATGCTTCTCTATATTCTCAACGCTTTTTTCCTCATTTTCCGCATATAATACACCAATTCGTCATGGAATTCATTGCAACGAGATATTTCCATTTAAAACGAATCCCAAGATAAAATAATAATCCTAGTAATCGCATGTCTCTCTTTCTTTTTTTATTCCTATAATTTATTATATTTATTTATATTCCTATATTTCTATATTTCTATATTTTTATATATTTCTATATTTATTTTTTATTCCTATATGATGATGTACAATTTTAGAAATTATTCTGAATAATAGTAGTTTTAATTAGTAAACGTGGATAAATAAAGGATGATGATTATAATAAAGGATGATGATGAAAATTAGGCCGATGATACAACAAGGACAATGAGAATGACGATTTCTGTTTAAATCTGTTTAAATGCAAACGTGCAAAGTCATCCCATAAATCAATTCACAAGTGAAAAGGAGCCAGAGAGAACATTAATAAAGCTGTACATTATTAATGATAAAGATAATGATGAAAAATAGTTGATTATGAGGAGAAGTAAAAAGGGAAGAAAGGAAACATTGTAATAAAGTTGTATATTATATTAATAAATAAATAAACGAGAATGATGAAGATGATTTCTATTTAAATCCAGTTATAATCCCATAAATCATTTCTAATCTCACAACAACAAGTAAGAGAAAAGAGGAAACATTAATAAAGCTGTGTACCATTAATAAATGAGTACGTGAGAATGATTCGTTTAATGATGGCGAGGATTTCTATTTAAATCTACACCAGTCGTCCCATAAATCATTTTTAATCCACAAGAGATACAAAAGTCAGAGAAGATATTAATCGATATTAATGATATCGTTGATAGACGAATAAATGAGAATAATAATGAGACGAGATTTAATTCGTCTCGTGATGACAATAAATAAAAAGAAACATTAATAAGATTATAAATCATTAATAAATAAATAAATTCGTCACAACAATGATTTCTATTCAAACATATTTTATAAATCATTCTTAATCCACAAGAAATAAAAAAGAGTCAAAGGATACATTAACATCGATAATAAATAAATAAATGAGAATAATTCGTTTAATGATTAAAAAAGGCTACATCCTTAATAAATACACAAGAAAAAGATATTCGTCACAACAATGATTTCTATATTTCAAACGTAATCATAAATCATAAATCATAAATCATTTTTAATCCACAATAAATAAAAAAGAACCAAAGGTTATATTAATATCGATGATAAATAAATAAATAAGATAATTTATTGGCAACAATTAAAAAAGATGTCCTATATATCCTTAATAAATACAGAGAGAATGATAATGATGAAATAATTTGTCATAATAATGATTTTTACATTTCAAACGTAATCATTTCATTTTTAATCCACAAGAAATAAAAAAGAGCCAAAGAATATATTAACATCGATGATAAATAAATAAATGAGAATAATTTGTTTAATGATGACAATAATTAAAAAAAGTTATATATTTTTAATAAATACACGAGAATGAAAGGTAATGATGAAATAATTCGTCACAAACAATGATTTCTACATAGTCATAAATTATAAATCATTTTTAATCTAAAAAGAGCCAAAGGATATATTATCATTGACGATAAATAAATAAATGAGAATAACATAAATAATATAATTTGTTTAATAACCACAACAATTAAAAAAGGCTATATATCCTTAATAAATACGAGAATGATAAAGTTAATGATGAAATAATTCTTCATATGATTTCTATTCAAACGTAATCATAAATCATAAATCATTCCTAATCCACAAGAATAATTCGTTTAACGATGGCAACAATTAAAATGGTATCCTATATATATTCATCCTTAATAAATAAATACACGAGAATAATAAAAATAATGATGAAATAATTCGTCATAACAATAATTTCTATTCAAATATCATACATAATCATATATCATAAATCATTCCTAATCCACAATTCGTTATAATAATTTAATGATGGCAACAATTAAAAAAGGTATCCTATATATTCTTAATAAATACATGAGAATGATTTGATAAATAAACAATAAAATAATTCGTTATAATAATTCGTTTAATGATGGCAACAATTAAAAAAAGTATCCTACATATCCTTAATAAATAAATATACGAGAATGATAAAGATAATAATGAAATAATTCGTCATAATGATTTCTATTCAAACGTAGTCATAAATCATTCCTAATCCACAAGAAATAAAAAAGAATCCAAACGATATATTAACATCGACGATAAATAAATAAATGAAAATAATATAAATAATAATAAATATAATAATAAATGAGAATAAATGAGAATAATATTGTTTAATAATGGCAACAATTAAAAAAGATATCCTATATATCCTTAATAAATACAGAGAATGATAAATAAACAATGAAATAATTCGTCACAACGATGATTCCTATTCCTAAACATAGGCCAACGTGGTCCAATTCCATCGTCCAATCATTTCCAGCCCCTCAAGAAACTAGAAACGATCGAAATGGAATCCGTATAATAATCTCGTTTTCGATTACGTCTCGACGACTGTGCCATTTAGCCTGACCAGAACCATCGAATATTTCGGAGACTCTCGCAGCCGAGTCGAGGAGGATCGCGTGTACTCGTGTTGCGAAAAGTTTACATGTCTTAGAACCTCTCCTCTCCCCTCCCCTTCTCTTCCTCGTGCTAAAAAGAGGATACGAGTTTAAAGGGGGATAGGAATGCGCATTCGTACAACCGTTTATGCTAATGGATCGACAAGAAACACGTGAAGGGAGGGAACAATTTCCACCATTTTGATCCGCGGTGTAACATCCGTTGAATGGGAATCACGGAGGTGTGACGATGACAGAACGATCGCAAGTTCAATCCAATGGAAAATTACTTGGAGAAGAAACGAAGCAATTCCAAAGTAACGGAATGAATGAGAGTCGTAAAGTCGAGGGTGGTAAAAAAAGAAAAGGATAAATCGCAATGAGAAATTATTCCAATCGCTTATCATCGTTGATATTCGTTGATATTTGGATTATTACACGTTTCTTTTTTTAATAATGGCAATAATTAAAAAATATATATTGAGAATGAAAAATAAACAATGAAATAATTCGTCGTCGTTTAATTAATTAGAGAGAAATGGAAAATGGAATCGAGAATTTGCGAATCGAGAGATATATATATATTTATAATTTGCAATATTGTAATCTCAGAATTCAGAAATTTCGATTCGCGTGCAATAAAACGAAATTCCTCCGCACGATTGCTCGCTTAATTCCGTTTCGAAGTTCATTTCCACGGTCGCCGGTTGAAAATCGAAATTTAACAAGCGAAAGGGACGTTAATTTTTAATTAATCGGGGGAACGATATCGCATTTACCAACTTCGTGCGGGCATCTTTTTCCAACTTTCGAAAAAAAAAAGAAATTATTCACTTTCACGAATAAATTTTTATTCGAATAATTATAAAAAGAGCCTGTTATAATTGAATAATTGAAAAGCTGAATGAATGAAGGAAAAAAGTTTGAAATTGAACGCTTTCTGGAAACTGCCAGTGGTTAATTTCGAAAGACAATTATTCCGTTTCGTTTAGACTTCATTTACTTGATACAATTCTTAACAAATTGATTATTGAATTTGTTAACGGAAAGAGAATATCGTGGAACATGCGCGCCTCAACTGTCGATAGTGATTCAATTTTGGAGGATGCAGTTTAAATTATCGACACGTATACCTAATTACACGCATAATTCCACTTAATTAATGACGAATGTTTCCCATATATATATAAATCAAAATGGATAACCAATCAAGATTAATCGAGTGATCTCGATCAATACTTTTCGAAAAAAAAATCTTCGCAAAATTGAGAAAAATATTTCCCCTCTTTTTTCCTCTCTTCTTCTTCTTCCATTAAACGATCAATTAATTCGCGTGACTAATTATATCAATTAATTTCAAATAATTACGCGCGAACGACAACGATTTTATCGACCATTGAATAATTTAAATTCCATTAATTAGTTCATTAATATCTAATCTCTTTTTCTCGACAATGAAAAACGTCTTCGAGGTTTTTAAATTTTAAATTTCATCATCGATTTTATAATCCGCATATGATACATTTCACCCGACGGATTGAGCGCATTAAGACTCGTCGTAACACGATATTTAAATTCCACGATTCGCTCGATCGGTAACAACGATTCCTTCGCAACGCATTAAGAATGGAGCAAATCGGAGACGAGAACGCGAGTCGTCCATTATCATATCATTAAAATACCATGAAAGTACGTGTATATACACATATATAGCCAAGTTTCACTATGTGAAAAAAAATCTCGATTCCCCTCCCTTGTTATTTACATCCCATCGTGAATCTTGGCGAACAAACAACCACCGATGGCAATTACTCGAAGCCGATTTTCATGGTTGTCCCCTTCAATTACGACGGCAGCGTCGTAATAAACGTTCTTTATAGGAGGGATAGGGGAGGGGGTGTGCGACGAGTAGCCGTCTAATAGGGGTGAAATATCGATAAATTGGGGGGGGGGGGGGGGCTCGATAAATAGGAGGGTCGAAATTTAATGAGAGGGGCATTAAAAATTATGTGGGCATCCCTGGAGAATAAGGGAGAAAGGATTTCTGGAAAAAATCCTCGTGGGAGGGCGAGTTTATCGATTCGATGAACGAGGAAGTGGAACGAGCTTCTTAAAATGCAATTATCATCAAGATTATTATCAGAATTGTTTTTATTTTCGTTTTATTTACTTTCATCGAAACTCTGATAATTTTCAATCCAATTTGATTTTCGTTTCGTAAAAATTGTGAAACTTTTCAACGAGAAATGTGTTTTTAAAGATCGATCGATATTTCGTCGAGGTGTGAAATACAAGATATGCAAATTTTCTTCTAGAATGACTTGGGTAAAAAAATAAATAAATAAATAAATCGTAGGTGACACTTTCGTGCACAGGTTTAATAAGAATGTGGAGGAAACTTTTCCCTTACACCTTGGTAAAAGTTAATAACACAAACTCTTTGTCGAGAATCGAGTTAATTAAAGCTTTGCGTATAATTAAAAATTGTCAGCTTCTTTCTTTTTATTTAGAACAACCTTCTCTCCCTCTCTCTCTCTCTCTCTCTCTCTTTTCTTCCATAATTCTCTGCTTTTCTATCGGTGTGTCTATTCGAAGCGTGGGAAAATGCCACGTAATTGCATTGCTATTTACGCCTTGCCTTGTGTATACAGTGTGTCTTAAAAAAAAAAAAGAAAGAAAAAGTAATAATTCTTAATAAAATAAAAATTCGAAAATTCGACTCTGGCGAGAATCCCTCGTGAAAATCTCGTGAAAGGAAGAAGAATAACAGGATGCTCGCTGTTATAAATTAGAAACGGAATACTTTTAATTGAGATCGGTCCTAATTGCGCGGGAAGTTTGATGGGAGAGGAGGGGGGAGGGGGCGTTAATTGGGTCCTATTCACGTGGAAAAGGGAGGCCAAGTTTCCAATTCGTGATTAAATAAGTTGAGTTGACGGACGAAGGCCGGATCTCCAGCGTTGCAAACTGTACCGGATAATTATATTCCCCTGAACATTCGTTGCAGTGAACACGTGGCTGGAACAAGATATTCAAGCAACAATTAATTAAATACAGTCAGGAGGGGGGGGGGGGACGCCAAGGATAATTCGTCTCCTCAACGATGACATTTCACCGTTGAAAACTTCATAATCCTCTCTGTGCGTGTGTCAAATTTGGAAACTCGCTAACAACTCTTGTCTAAATTATTTAAATCCCAAACTGTTTGATCGAGTGAAAATTCTTCTTTGTGGAACGAACGGAAGAGAATTTATTTTTGGGGGCGAGAATATTAGAAATGTTATTCTCGACGTTATCAATTATAATTCTGTAAAAATAAAGAAATAATATGAGGGAATACAAGGAATTAGATAGAAAAGTTGAAAAATTTCTCTTCGTATTCGTGCAGATATAAGTTTAAAAGCGATGATAAAATATTTAACCCTTTGCGCTCGAGTCTTGGTCCCCATGCAGTGGTTCAAAAGACAGGGTCGAGATTATTTTTTCTCCGATTTTGAGCTTATGTTTAATTTCTTCTAAAAGAAACCAACGTTGTTTTTTTTTATTATAATTTATTGTTTAAAAACGTATACACAAAACATAAAAATGTAATTAAATAAATTAAATAAATAGATTATAAATAAATATAATATATATAAATTAAATAAATAGATTATAGAATTAAATAAATAATAAAATAATAAAATTAAATAAAATAAAAATTAACATCGTTCAATTAATATAGAATAGAGAAGAAAATACAAATAAATCAATATCCAAAAATATATATATTTATACAAATGTACATTATAATACAGAGAAATAAAAATAAACGTATGACACAATATAAAATAAAAAGAGAAAAAAATTAATAAATTGAATAAATAAATCAGAACGAAGAGGACGAAATATGTGATTGCAGCATTAAAAAAAAAAAAAAAAAAAAATATGCTAATTTTTAATTTTGAATCCGACGACTGTTGGCCAAAAAATTTCTGGACTTGGGGGGGGGGGGGAGGAGGGGAAGGCTGGCTGTAGCCGCCTTCTGAAGCGCGGGATAAACTCGGTGCTACACCGATACTATTGATTTTGCGAGAGGTGCAGAAAGAAGGGCGGCGGAGAAAGTGGAGGGTGAGCGAGGTCAACCCCCTTTTCAGGCTGGTTCGACATAAAACAGGGCTTTTCCGGGCTTAGGCCGGTTTATCCTTTAACGTTGTTCCTCTGCGGTAAACCGAGCCGGAAAAAATTGATGTTTAACCCTCCTATCGCCTTTGTTCTTATTTTCTAGTCACCTTTTCGGCAGAGGAGAAATATTTCCATCCCATAACGTGCGATCACCCTTCCGTCTCCCTTCGTCTTGTCTCAAATCTCGAAATTCTGTCCCCTTGATTCTCCTTGATTTCGAGCGATTATTGGTCGAAATTATTAATCGTAATACAACGGTAGAAATGAGCTTCGAAATTTTCTCACAAACAGGAAAGGATTTTTTTATAAGACGAGAAATTGGGAACAATTCGCGATTTTGTATGTAGAATTCGTTATTCTTCCAGATTTCGACGTACTTTATTTTAAAATATATATATATGTACAGTTTGACATTTTTATATATTTTATCTTTGATATTTTTATCATGTTCGTAAATTCGAATTGAAATCCCAATTTCGCCGAATATGTTATACATCTTTTAACATTTTCGACATATTTACGTCTTCACTGTTTTATCTGCTTTTGTATCGATATGAATATATTGAACTGGGAGCAACATAGAAAACAGATGGAGGAATTTTCGAGGGTTCCCTATATTATTTACTTATTTCGATTATTGCTTCATATAGGAATTTTTTTGAAATGTATATATAGAAAGAGAGTTATGAATGAGAGAAATTTTTCAACTTTTCTATTTAATGATTATTTATTTATTTGGATTATTGCTTCACGTAAGAATGGAATTTTTTAAAATATATATGTTTGATTATTAGAATGATTATTTACTTATTTCGATTATTTTTTGAAGTATATATAAAAAGCTGAATATAAAGGAATTTTTCAAATTTCCTATTTAATGATTATTTGAAATATATATATACACATACAGTTGTAAGCGACAGAAAAATTTTTCAACTTTTCTATTTAATGATTATTTATTTATTTGGATTATTGCTTCACGTAAGAATGGAATTTTTTAAAATATAGAGGTGTGAGTGACAGAGGAATTTTTCAATTTTTCTATTTAACGGTTATTTGTTTATTTTGATTATTCTTTGAAATAGAAAGCTGTGAGTGACAGAGGAATTTTCCAATTTTTCTATTTAATAATTATTTATTTATTTCGATTATTGTTTCACGTAGGAATGAAGCTTTTTAAAATATATATAGAGCTGTGAGTGACAGAGGAATTTTCCAATTTTTCTATTTAATGGTTATTTGTTTATTTTGATTATTCTTTGAAATATAAAAAGCTGTGAGCGACAGAAAAATTTTTCAATTTAATAATTATTTATTTATTTCGATTATTGTTTCACGTGGGAATGGAATTTTTTAAAATATTTATAGAGCTGTGAATGACAGAGGAATTTTCCAATTTTTCTATTTAACGATTATTTATTCATTTATTCATTTCGTAGGGAAAAGAGTGTGAAAGCGATTATTAATAATGATATTTTTGAAATAAAAAAATAAGATTCCGAGACCAATCAATTTCTGTCAAAGAATTTTCTTAACTGCTCTTGGCATTGAAAACAGAGAAATACGATCTCTCTTGCTTAAGGATCAACGGTTGCCAATAGTGATTTCATTTCATTAAAAAAAAAAAAAAAAAAAAATGATAAAAACTTGTTGCGTCAGATGAAAATATATAGAAGCGAAGGTAGAGGAAGAGGGAGAGAAGAGAAATAGGAGGGTGGAAGCAAGACGGATCGTTGCAAAATAAATGAACGTGTAAATTACATTTAGATCCGGACCACCGATCGATACATCAATCTAATGCAAACTTTCTCCCCTGTTAAATTTTCCCTCTCCCCTTTATTCTTTCCCCTTTTCTTCCCATCCCATATTTTTTCACAACACGGGAGGCGAATCAAATCGATGGAATGACAGGAGGAGGAAAGGAGGTGGGAGGGAAATTTATGCATAACTCGTAAACGTCAAACTCGACAAGAGAAAGAGGTGGATCTAACGATAATACGGGAACAGATTCGAGAATAATGTTTCCAGTAATGTGCAACATGCGAGCTCGCTCTAATATTTACAATATATCCTTCCCAGTTTCTGGAAAAAAAAAAATTGTTCCCGACAAATAAAGAGAAATAAATGGAAATAAAAGGACGAAAATAGGACGAGAGGATGTATATATATGAAATATCGGAGAGGAACGGATAAACAGAAGGGAAAATGGGAAAATGAAAAGTAGAATAGAGGATATGAGAATGGACAAAGAGAAGGATACGCGTTATATGAAAAATACGCGAGGCGAGATGGAAATAGAAATTTAAATTTACAATAATACAGGGAAAGAGAATAGTTTCTAACAAACTATTTCCACGAATAAATGTGGCTGGGAGAAGAAAATTCAAATTTTCCATATTATTCTCTCAACAAGCATGGAACAAGCGCTTGAAAAGAGACAAAACGAGCTTTAGATTAGGTTAAGTTAGGTTAGGTTAGGTTAGGTTAGGTTAGGTTAGGTTAGGTTGAGTTAGGTTACGGGCCAATCACGTTTCTTTCCACGTTTCTTTTCTCGTTCAAAAATCGATTTCTCGATCGATCCAGTCCCTCTTATGGTTGCCATCATAACTAACGATTCTTTTGTCTCGAACCCGTTATCGCATCGCGCGGTGAAAATGCATTCCGCATTCAGAGGTGAAGGGGAGGGGAGGGAGAGAATTCTCGCGAGATTTCACGTACCATTTGCCGCATAGCTGTTTCTTTACGATACCCGGAACGATTCGCAGGCTGGCATTTTCAACGTCGGGCTAACATCGTGGATCGTAAAAAAAAAAAAAAAATATCGATGATAAATCCATTATGCTCGACTTCGTTTCACCGCAGTTAAAGAGAAATAGGTCGTGGAATGTTTGGGAGCGAGAATCGGTCGCTCGAGTATTAAGAAGATTTTGGCATTTAGAATTTAAGAGATAGGAAATAAATTTATTAGGAATTTTTTAAGGAGAATTCTCTGGCGAAAATAAACGAGGTAAAAGAGGGAAATTTAAAAGAAGAAAAATTACGATTTGAATATATCAGAAATAGAGACGAAACGTGAGATTTAATGAAATTGGGATTATTTTAATAGGATTTCAAAAGTGGAACGTATAAGAAATTGAGAAATGTTTGAAAAGAATAGATATATAAGTCGAAACTTCACGTTATTTAAATATATATGCGTGTCATTTATAACATATTTCGCGTTATCGCGTTTAGAGCGAAATTGGGAAGAAGAATGAAGATCGAAAGAAGATCGATCGATAGAAAATTTCTCGATACTCGATAACATCGTGGCTACGTTCAAACGAAATTATGAAATTAATGGAGTAAACGGAAATCAATCGTGATTTCCAACGAAATCTGTTGAATCTACAGTAATGGGTATCTGAAATATATCAACGTTAACCGCATTTGGACGAGCTCCAAAATTAAATCAGTATTTTTGACAAAGATATGACTCACTTTAACCAAGTAGAATCACAAATAAAACTATTTTCTTTCTGGAATAATGCGTATTTTTGACAAAATTTACAAATAAATCCATCGGTTAGGTAAATTTTAATTTCATTTTATTAAAAAAAAAAAAAAAAAGAAGAAAAAATCACACTTTACTAGAATCATTTATTGTTATTTAAAATTCGCTCATACGGAAATATGACAATAATTAAATTACAAACAGGTTTATTACAGTAATTGAAATAATAATTATATTTGATAATATAACAATAACAATTTATAACAATTTAGATATATCTTTAATTAGAATTTCAATTTGATTTTCATTCCAACACTTTTACCTCGAAAAACAATTTCTGCTCTCAACTGTAAATTCCTCGTACATTTCTTCTTTTCTCTTTACTCCTTTCCCACCACTACAATATTTCAATCAGAAATTGTTGAAAGCAGGTGACCGTGATTCAACGTGATTCAGAGACTAGAAGCGACTTAAAGGACCAACACCATGGACGATGAAATAAATGAATGGGATGTGAGCGAGGATATGACGGAGGATGATTTAGATTATGACACTTCTAAAATACCCTCGTCCATTCCGGGAAGCAAAGTTGAATACAGTTCAGTTCACACCCAAAACACATCCGTTCAATCGAATCCGAAGGAAAATCCATTCTCCATGGACGAATACGATACAGATATCCAAGAATCGAAGAACCAGGAGGAGTTCAAAAAGTCCACATCCCTCGGCCAGCTGGACAAGGACGCGTCCCAAAAACAAAATCCAAAATCGGGGAAGACGTATCGAAAATGCCAGCGCAAGTTCAAAGAGATGATAATAAATCGTGAACTGAAGAACGAAGAATTGGAGAAGCAACAGGGGGATCTGAAGCATCGATTGAACATCTTGGAATGCTCCATGCCGGCCGTGATGGTGTGGAATATCTGGAGGATGGCTCAAGGGACGTGTGTACCTAATCTCCAGCGTATCATGGAGAAGCAGTTCCAAGGCCCAGCTTCAGGGGAGGTGTATTGTCCGAAGACGCCTAGCCGCCATTTCGATTGCAGAGTGAGGGAGGTCGAGGCAGAGAGGAAAGAGGCTCAGAGGAGGATGGACGAGGCTAGGAATCTTTGGACCGAGAAGGAAGCTCTGCTGGAGGACAAAATGAGGAGGTTGGGGGAGGTTAAGATCCTTCAGGAAGAGATGAAAGAGAAGATCGAGAAGCTAACTGTCGAGGCCCAGAAATTGAAAGAGGCTTACAAGGTGGAGGACGAGGATGATCGCTCGTGCGAGGCTGGTTAGTTGAACAAAAGTTTCCCTCTCGAAACTCGATTCGTTTGTAATATGTATTAAGAGATTATATGAATAAAATGGATCTCAAAGATCAAAGATTGGATTGGTCTCTAAGTTTAGATTTATTTATTGGCGTGCAGGCGAGTGCGGGGTAATAGAGTGCAAAAAGAAGTGGTTAAAGAAACTGCCTAGCAACGCGTCGATTAAATCGACCGATATCGAGTGTTTAGAAAAGCTTCAGGAATTGGCCGAGACTGAATTGTACATGAAGAAACAAATCGCCGAATTGGAAAATAGGGAGGACGCCTATATGAGAACGCTTCAACAAGCGGACGATCTGTGGTGTAAATTGGACAGCGATGTTGCCAGCACTATAAGCAGTTTGCAGGAGCAATTAGAAATGAAGACGGCGGCAAATCAACAGATGGCGGATCGCATCGTCGAGTTGGAAGATATAATAGAGAAGCTCAGATCAAGACTGTCCACCTGTAGAGGTGAATTGGAGAAGTATCTTAGCGTGAGCAAGATAGAGGCTTTGGTGGGCAAAGAGGATGACTTTGCCGATGTACTTGACATAGATGTAGCGGTTAAAGTAGATATAAAAGAGGAATTGATCGGAGTTGAAGATTTTGCGGAAATCGAAGAGATAGAAGTCCTAGCTAAGGTTGATATAGAGGAGAAGGATGTTTTAGCGGTCCCGGAAATAGTTGACGATGAGGTGGAAGAGAAGCCAGAGATAGTTGATGTTGATGTGGAAGTGACGCCAGAGATAGTTGATATCTATGTGGATGTCAAGCCAGAGATAGTTGATGTTGATTTGGAAATCAAACCAGAGTTAGTCGATGTTGACGTAGAAATTAAACCTGATGTGGTCGAAGATGAAGTAGAGATAAAACCTGATATAATAGAGGCTGAGATAGAAGCTGTACCTGACATGGACGATGTTAAAATAGACACCGATGTTGTAAAAGTGGAAGATGAAGAAATAGAAATCAAACCAGAAGATTTTGTTTATCAAGAACATATGTTAGAAGAAGCTTCAGAATATTTGGACCAAATAACATCTCTCTCTGAATTGGATAAATATGATGATGATTTTGTCTGCCCTGAAGGTTTCATTTGTAACGATGTAGTGCTCACTGAAACTGGTTTAACGGAAGAAGAAATGATTGCATTGAAGGAAAATCGTATCACGCCAGAGCAATTATTAGAAGAACATGGGTGGAAAATAAACATAGAAGATCTAATTGCTAAAAAACCAGTGACTGTTATCGATGAACCTATAAAAGAGGAAATAAAAATTGAACCTCCATCCATTGAGAAAATTGAACCTGTTGTTGAAGTAGAAAGAGAGCCAGATGTTATGGTGGAAAAGCCTATACCTATAGAAGAAAAAATTGATGTACCTGAACCATTTGTGGAAGAAGTGAAACCTGTTGAGGAAATTAAACCTATAGAAGAAATTACACCTGTAGAGGAAATTAGACCAGTAGAAGAAATTACACCTGTAGAGGAAATTAGACCAGTAGAAGAAATTACACCTGTCGAAGAAATTAGACCGATAGAAGAACTTATTGAGGAAGTAATACCACCGGAAGTTATCAAAGTGGACGAAAGACCTATAGAAGAAATCAGACCAGTAGAGGAACCAACACCTATTGAAGAAATTAAACCCATTCCAGAAGTTTATCCTCCTGAACCTCCTTCTATCAAAGTTGAAAGACCAGATATACCAATTGACACGGATAATATTATTATCCCACGAAAAGAAATGTTATCATGGGAAGATGATGTTGATACAATTAGAGCAACGATAGCGGTATTAATTACGTTATAATATTTGTTTGATTTTAATTGCAAAATTATTTAATACGATGTCAAACTTTTTTAAACGTTTTTCAAATTTAGGAATGTCCCGATTGCGTGACCGTAAAGGAGGATGCCGACAAGTTGGCCATAAAGATGGCAGCATATACTGAAGTAAGTATCGCGATGAAATATGATAAATATATTGTACAATTATAAAGTGATACAACTATGAATTTGATATTTGATACTATTTTGATACTATTTTAATATTTATTTTCTTCGTGATCAACAATATTTTAACTATATTGATCTTCTTCAGACTGATGTAAAGGAAATAATTGCAAAAGTTAGAATTCCCGAAGAAATACCCCCGCCAAAAGAAATCGAAATACAAGTCGAGCCTGAAGTACAGCCAAAAATTGAAGTAGCTGCAGAAGCAAAACCTGTAGTTCGCGAAGAAATGGTCGAAGTAAAATTGGAACCTGAACATCCTCCAGAACCACCTTCTTCACCATTGATATCAACTTTAGTTGTGGAAGACGTTAAGGAAGATGAAATATTAGAAGTAGCGCGTAAATTGGAAGTATTACCAGAAGTGAAAAAAGAAGAAGAAGAAGAAGTTCCTATAGTAGAAGCACTTGCTCCAGAAGATATTAAAGAAGAAGAAGAGATTAAAAAAGAACCGATAGAAGAAGAGGAAATTGTGGTGCCGTTAGAGTTTAAGGAAGAAATTAAAGAAGAAATACCAGAAATTGTACCAGAAGTTGTACCAGAAGTTAAGCCAGAAGTTGTACCAGAAATCAAGCCAGAAGTTGTGCCAGAAGTTGTACCAGAAGTTGTACCAGAAATTGTACCAAAAGTTGAACCAGAAGTTATGCCAGAAGTTGAACCAGAAGTTGTGCCAGAAGTTGTATTAGAAGTTGTACCAGAAATTATGCCAGAAGTTGTGCCAGAAGTTGTACCAGAAGTTGTGCCAGAAGTTGTGCCAAAAGTTGAACCAGAAGTTGTACTAGAAATTGTACCAGAAATTGTGCCAGAAGTTGTGCCAGAAATTATGCCAGAAGTTGCACCAGAAGTTGTGCCAGAAGTTGAACCAGAAATTATACCAGAAGTTGTATCAGAAATTGTGCCAGAAGTTGTAATAGATGTTGTATCAGAAGTTGTACCAGAAGCTGTACCAGAAATTATACCAGAAGTTGTACCAGAAGTTGTACCAGAAATTGTACCAGAAGTTGTACCAGAAATTGTACCAGAAATTGTACCAGAAATTATACCAGAAGTTGAACCAGAAGTTGAACCAGAAATTGTACCAGAAATTATACCAGAAGTTCCACCAGAAATTGTACCAGAAATTATACCAGAAGTTGTACCAGAAATTGTACCAGAAGTTGTACCAGAAGTTGTACCAGAAGTTGTACCAGAAATTGTACCAGAAGTTGTACCAGAAATTGTACCAGAAATTGTACCAGAAGTTGTACCAGAAGTTGTACCAGAAATTGTACCAGAAGTTAAACCACCAAAGAAACCTATAAAAATAAAACCGAAAGAAGAAGTAATTTGCACATGTCCACCTTTTCGTCCTCCTGTTAGTATGAATACTGATTGTTTTTTAAACTTTTTCCAATCAATCATTTATGAAGAATTTTTCTTGTATTCAAAAATAATTACCTTGATCTGATTAATTACAATAATATTCTTCCACGTTGCCATTTCAGATACCTCCTAAAAAGATTGAAATTACTCAGACGGAAATCACAAGGATCGAAACCGTTTATCATCAAATGATCACTCAAACAGTGGCAGACGTCGAGACACAAACGACTCCAAGACTGCAACAACCCCAACAACCCCAGTTAGTAACTATTACAAAAGCGATAAATCCAGATCCAGAAACGATGCAGCAACTATTACAATTTAAAAAGCCTTTAAAGGAGCAGGAAATATCCATGACATTTCAAAAAACTTCGAAAATTGCAAAAAGTTCGTCCCTTCATATGAAAGCCACGGGTTTAAGTGGCTATTCTTATCCTCCTGCTGCTCCCTATGAAACTCTTTCCGCCATTATGCAATCTATGAAAACGGAGAGCATGAAACCCGGCCCAGAAAAAGAACTTAGATCCATCTATTATACCAAGAAGTCTGAAGAGATGGAGCAAGGGAAATGCAATTGTTGTAAATGTGGAAAGAAATTGCCTGCGACGTACGAGCCGGGTCCAACGTTGAAAAAACCTACCACCATCCAGCCGACTCAACACGAGGCTCTTTGCGCAGATTGCAAACTTAAAAAAATTCAAAAGGTTCTGAAGGCACAAGATCCTTTGAAGAAGGTACCTAAGAAGCACACATGTGATCAAGAGATTTGTACTTGTACACCGACAACGATACCGACACCGACACCAACCAAGGGTCTCAAAAAACCTTTTCCATGCAAAATGAAAAAGGAAAAGATGGATCAAGGTTGTACAGCGAAGATTCCCAAATTGAAACGAAAGCCAAAAATAATGGACAATGATGATGATCAAGATTCAGTGCAATGCACCTGCAGCGGTATAATAGAGACTAGAGAAGGATTGAAAAGAGTACATTGTGCCTGTGGTGATCCTGATTGATCTCGTCCTTGTAAATCTTGTCGTTGATCTAGTGATATCTTAACGAAATGTATTTACAATCGTTCATCTATATATAATATTAATTGTTGTTGAAACGTGATTTATTATGGACCATGAACGTTCATGAACTTCGTATCGGATTTCAGTCAAACTGGTGAAGTGAATGGAAAGTTTGAGTCCTTGTCTTTCAGTTTCTGAATACATAATGTCGTAAAGTCCATAAAGTCCAATATCATTTTTCAACATTTTATTATAAATTATATCAAATGTATTCATGGTATTAAAATCATCGAGTCAACAATTTTTTACTGATATATATTATTTATCGCTTGTGAAATTAATTTATGAACAACCATGATAGAATCGCACAGGTGTAGATGTTTCATTTTGGACTTTTCATACCAAATCACGATGTAGTTAAAGATATTTAAGATATTATCTATCAATGCTTAATAATCACATAATAATACTCGTCAATTTCTGAAACATTTTAAACGGAATGGAAAGTGGTATTAGTTTAATCTCAAAAAGGAAAATTCTCCACGAGATTGAGTTCAGAGGGCGAAGAATCTAATGGCAAAAGCTTTTGAATGAGTGAAACGGAGTCGATAAGATAAATACAACAAAGGAAACGGTACATAATTTTCAATAATGTCGCTGGTCGAATGACGCGCTTTTAAAATCAATAATGCTCAGCTATTGTATCGGGAGGCCATCCTTTCATTCGGCCCAAGCATAATAGGATCAACCACGTTGGCATGAAATTAAATTTCAGATTATTCGACTAAGGAAGAAGAGAAAACATTTGTGAACATCCAGTATGATATTCAGTATGGTTTATTAATTGTTTCGCGCATATGGAAAATGTAAATGCTCTATAAATGCTATCCTGTCTGTCCAAGAAAGATCTTCATTTATTGTTGTGCTCATCATGCTTTCATCGCGTTTCTATATGTAACAATCGATTTCGAATGAGTTGGTATAATAATAAATGAAAAAAAAAAGAAAACAAAAATTATTTAAAACTCGATGCGAATATAAAACAATCCTATTTTTATCATAAACGTTATTCTCGCATTAATAGAATAGAGAATATTAAGAGGATGCGCGGCAGCAAGATTTCACTACCTCATAGATCAGGCAAAGTAGTTGGCACCGTCTAATTACAATTTGTCACCAAGTAAATTGGTTTCAAAACGAATTTCGGTTTAATCGAATGATTCATCGGGAAACGTAGCCATCAAACTTTTTATATGATTCATTCGATCTATTTTCGTGTGAAAAGTTATTATATCTCGTTCTCTAAAAAAAGGAATGATTGAAAAGCACAATTCGTGGACTCCAGGACTCCATTTATAAATTCTAATTCAGATTAAATAAAATGAACTGTCCACGCAATGTCCAGCAGAATAGTCGCGCTATCGAACAATCAATACTATGAGCAACAAGTAAAGCGTGACGAAAGGTCAATGAATTATTATACATCTCTATAAAATATACATTCCAAATTTATAAATTAAATTCAAATTCAAATTCCTATTTTGCGATTATTTAATACTTGCAAAAAAAAAAAAAAACACAACTCTGTAGTTACACAGAGAATAGAAAACTTAAACTTAAACTCTCTCCCAATTATTTTATTTTTAAAATATATAAATCGTTCTTTTCAAATTTACACGCTACATCCTTTTCTATCCTATAATTAAAATTTCAAACTTAACTCGTAAAAAAAATTCCAAATCCAAAGATTTGACCCAGTTTGTCGAGAAAGAAAATCAAAAGTCTCACTCACCGAACATTGGCCAAAGTGTGTCTTCTGGATCTGAGGTTGTGGTAGCCCCGCAGCTCACCGATGCTCCCCTGTTCGGCCTGCATCTTTGCCTGTGCAGTTGCAGCGGCACTGGCGATCACGTGGTGCTGGTGAGCCGGTGCACCTGCCGTGGTGATGCTTCTGCGCGATCGCCAACCCGTTCTGCTGCCTCCACCGCCACTCGGGGTTGGCGATTTCTTCTGGTACGGCCTACGGATCACCGCCCGCCAACGCGGTCCAATTTTACCAGCCAAAGGTTATACAGCTCCCGTGTAGGAGCTGTTTACTTGCGTACAAGCTGGTCGCTTGTCACGCACTGTTTAATCGGACGACGCTTCCCCTTTTGAACATCTCATCTACTCGCCACCATTCTGTTGTCTTGTTCGTTCGATCATTCTGATGGAACTTGGGATGAAATGGATCGTAGGCAATGATGTAGACAAAATATTCCATGTGTGTATTGAGAGGAGGATGAATGATATTTATTTACTTTGTGATATATATATATTCTTTTTAGGTTAGAATTTTGTAGTGTCCCAAGGAATTTGAAATTCGAAAAAATAAAATATTTGAAATTGTGTTGAAAGGAAGTTGAGGAATTCTAGAGAAAAAAAATTTGTGATGTATATATCTTTTTAGGTTAGAATTTTGTAGTGTCTCAAGGAATTTGAAATTCGAAAAAATAAAATATTTGAAATTGTGTTGAAAGGAAGTTGAGGAATTCTAAAAAAATTTGTGATACATATATATTTTTAGGTTAGGATTTTATAGTGTTCCAAGGAATTTAAAAATCGTGTTACAAACAGAGGGGGAAAATATTTTATTGAAATTGTGTTGAAAGGATTTATTTTGTCGATGACATTTTGGACTAAAATCCTCAAGAAATCCAAAAAAAATCTATAAATCATTTTCATGGAAATAACTATAAAATTGGAGGAGATGGTATAAAGATTATTGAGAAAGAATAAAATTGTGTTATAATAGAAAAGTAATCATTGAAAGGAAGTTATTATTTTGTCAATGATATTTTGAATTTTAAAGTAATCCAAAAAAAAAAAATCTGTAAACCATTTCCATGGAAATAATGCAAGGATTGGAAGAGATGGCGCGAAGACTATTGGCAAACCATCGCGTATTCGCGTTAAAGCAAGAAGATTCTCGAATGTTAATCCCATCCAAGTCCTCGTTGATTAAAGGATGGTGCTTGAGAATGCATCGATGTGCCCGGCCCACCCATGAAACATTCATGAACTTCAATGTAAAATTGTATTGCGCCTCACGATCGCTGTTAAGCATGTTATGCAAACGATTTCAACAAACTGTAGTTGCCACCAAGAATTTTAACCCTCCCCAAACTCACCCCAATCGAGAACTCTGTCTCTAAACCCTCCCCTCTTTAAATCCAACCCGTTTCAAGACTGTCATGATTATAAGATAAATTTTGAGATACACGTTGAAAATATATGATAAAATAAATGAAATATGAGATAATAAGGAGGAAACAAAATGGAATATATATACATATATCATTAATAATAAATATTTCCTTTCAAAACTCTCTCCAGACTAATTTTAATCTACTCTACTCTTGAATCTCAAGTGAGGAATGACCAGAATATAATCCCATCTACCCAAAACTTACAAAGATATTTAAAATATCTAAAATGATGTCAAATGAAATTGACTTTTAAGATAGAAATTTATCCTGACCGAGTTTAGAAACCTTCAAAAAATTTTATTTCACGTATCCAAGTACATAAACGGCATAAACTCGACGTCTGTACGTAACGATATCTACTCTTTAAAGAACAAATGGAATCTGGGGTGAACTGCTATGAAGCAGAGCGATGGTATCTGTCATGTTAATAACGCGGCCCAATGTTCAACCTCGAAATCGAATTCAACGTGCAACCACGCTTCTGAATAAACATACGCACAGCCTACGCGCTAGCAGCGCTAAGGTAAATATTTCCATTGCGTTCCAGCTTCTCTCTAGCTTAAGCTTTTGAGCGTAAAGGAGGGGGGAGGGGGGTTGAAAATTCCTGGCCATCAGCCAAAAAGCCTACAACTGATCTCGACGAACGTTTCAGGACGAAAGCAGGATGCTTTTCTAATTTCCGGGCGAGATTAGAAGAATTAATCGATCGCTGTTTGTTTAATTTTTGCTCGTTGATGATTTTCTATTATTAAGGACCTTTTTCTCACTCTTGCACTTCGATGGATCTCTTAACTGGCTTGATGATTTCACGTACGAATCAACGCGTAAAATTGTTATATTAGAATATTTCACACGTAAAGAAAGAAAATTTGTCAAATATCAAAGTCTGTGTCATGGTTTTGCGCGATATTTTAAAATTGGATTCAAGATGCATTCTCGGTTCGTCAGGGCAAGATAAAATTGTCGCGTTTGGTGTTTTTCAGTTTTCTTTTATCGAGAGCAAACCTTACAATCTCCCATTCATCTATTATTCTTATTTTTCATTTTATATTCTTCTTATATCTACATCTCTATTTTCCTTCCCTCTATTATCGATTTCTCAACGAACAGAAATAATTTCGTTATTCAACAACGAAAAATCGAACTCATCTTCGAACCAATTTCATTTTACCGTATTCCATGAATACAAAACTCGAAAACACTTTGAAAATAATGTTTCTATTCCCACGACTGTGAAACTCGGCCGAAAATGTATGCTCGACTCACGGTCCAACTTCAGAAACTTCAGATATCTAATTCGACGATGTATTATTCTACCTTTTGTACAAGATTACACGTAAAGAGTTTAGCAATCTATTCGTGAAGAAAATATTCTAAAAGATCGAACAAATAAATAAACATTGTCGCCGCATCGATCCGATTCGTGGCGGCGGAAAGTCGCAAAGGGTTAATAATTTCGAGATGAGAAAAAGCGAAAAGAGAAACGAAACGCAAACTCCAATATTTGTGAATTAATATTGCACATCGCGTTAACGGGATTGTTTTTTCTTCTCGTTGTTCGAATTCTCTAATTGACGCGTGCTTTTTTTTTGCCACGAAACAATCGAACAATCAACATATAACGAGGTCGAAAACGAAAAATGATACAATATTCCGTAAGAACGCGCGCTCCTGTTTTCTTTTTTTCTTCTTCACAATTTATTTTGTTTTATTCCATCGCTGTTATTGTTTTTGTTGTCGTTTCTTTTCCTTTTTTTTACGATGTAAATGGAGAACGATAGAGAAACAGAAAAAGTGAAGTTGAAATGTTGAAAAATTGAGGTCGTGGATATTTCGAATCAAGATACCACAAGAAACTGATATCACAATTTTACATTCAAGAAATTCGAATTTAAATAGATACTTTTAATAGAACTGTTCCATCGAAATCTCATCCTTTCCTAACTTTTGGATTCCAAAGAATCTTTCAAAAAAGAAAAAAAATATTCTTAAAAAAGAACAACCTAACCTAACCTAACCTAACCTAACCTAATCTAATCTAACCTAACCTAATCAAACCTATCTAACATAGTTTCGTATTATTTTAAACAAAGAAAAAAAAATCAAACTTCAATAAACTAACATAAACTCTAAAAACTAATATTGAAAATTCCGTGTATAACGATGACAAATTCGATGAAAATCTTCCCCCTCCCTTTTTTGTAAACAATGACCCCTCCTCCATCAAATCCAAGAAATTTGAACGGTTAATTCGTCTCTCGTTCGACGAGACATTTTCGCTAACCGTATCTGAAACGGTTATTATTTCCATCGGTGGTAGAGGTGGGAGCCGGATGAGTGGAGTGGGCGGATTGAACAACGTCAGAGGAGGCTGAGCTATCGCACGCTGAACGACGCTTTTCAACGCCATTATCTCGCAGTTGCACCTGACGCATTCCGTCTCGAACGGAGCAGCTGCGACATTGTCGGCCGGTAAACGGAGACAACATCAAAAGCGTTCATCAGAATTTCGCTTTGATGCTCACAGGCATCAAGGATTCGAGGAAAATTACGTCAGGATTACGAGAGAATTTTTTTACGAGGAATTATTGCTTTCTTGCAATTGAATCGCAGAGATTATTATCGATCTGTTTAACTACTACTGTTAAACGTATGTTAAAAAATATTGTGAGAAATCGTGCGAAAACAAATATAAATTTTTTCCATACTTGGAAAGCAGTTGCAATGAAAGTTTATCTTTGGCAGCGACAGATGTCTCTAATACTGATTTCGATGTATGTAAAAATGCTTTTTCTTCCTCGAAGAAAAAAGAATTTCTTTTTTTTAAAAGAAAGTATCACGCTTTCGTTTCAGATGTCGCTGTTTGGGCTATCGTTCACCGATGATAAACCATCAGTCGAATGATTTTTTCTCTTTTTCATTCCTCTCTTCGCTTCCAGATGTCGCTGGAATCGAAACTAATTTCATAATACCATTATCGTCGATCTTATATTTGGCAGAGGAAAAAATCGGGAGGGAGAACAAGACGAAAATAAAATAAAATTTCGACATGCGTTGAGAGAATCAACGAATTCGCATCCATATCAGCATGGATACCTTCATCCGTCATCGATTTTTGCCAGTGATATTTTCGACGCGAGCTCGTGACGTGAAGCAACATCAACAGGTTGCATTGCGACGCGAAACAAAAGTGAAGAGACCCCGCTACATTTACTGGGTCCAGTATCTTGTGAGCTCGATGGGTGCATTAGCCTACAATTCATCGAGCGAAGAAGGACCAAGAATAGACTCGTTCTCGGCCATGCGGATGAGCGCAGAGAATTGGCCTGCTTGTTGCAACAAAGAAGCAACAAAAAAAAAAAAGAAAAAAGAAGATATATAATATTTCGAATAGTATTCAAAAATTCCTTTTGATTAATTTCAAGCGATGCTGATTGATTTATTATCGACAATAAAATTCGCCTCTCCTTTCCTGGTACCACTGTGCCAATTAGTTACACCAATCAAATAAATACTTGCACGTCCAGCTCGATTTACGACACGCAGTAAAAGTTATTTTTGAGGCAAGGCTCTGAAAGGTCTGCTCAGAGAGTATTACTTTCCCCACTTGTATCGTGGAAATTTTCTTAATAAATTTTCCATCATCGAGAAAAGAATCGCGCGAAGTATCATAGCTTAGAAGATTAATATTTCTCATCAATCCTCGATATTGGCCTCGTGGAGGAAGAAAGAAAAATATATACAAGTTTCCCTTTCCCCGAGGAGCAGGATTACAAGAATAGAATGCGAAAGAAATGTGAACATACGTTGCAATAATATCGGGCCATTATTTCGTAATTCGGATTAAAAGATAAACTGTTGCTTTTCCTGCAACAGAAGTGTAAGAGCCAAGATATTAATAAGAGCTATTTGATTGACAACGCTAGTTACGCCCACCCGCGTCAATCCGCCTTGCTTATTAGACCCGCTTGCAGCCCAATATTGCCGCGTGGATATTATGGCTGGGTATGACCTAAATACCGGGGGGGAGGAAGGGGTTCAATCGTCTCTATTTAGTTATGCGATGACGTGGGATTAGGCAAATGATACCATGGATTCTGGATTCATCGTGGGAAACGTGGCTGGAATATATTAAAATGAGCGAAGCAATCTGACGAGGCTTGCACAAAAGTCCGAGATGTTCGTTTTTTGTGTCGGATAGATTCATTCAAGAAAAGTTGGAAAGAGTGTTCAATGATTTTTAATTTACGGTTATTGAAGTAGATAAGATTTTACGTCACGTAGATCATGCGAACTTTGTCAAATTTATCGAGAAAGAGAATAGCTTAGATAAGTTAAAAGTCGAGATTGTAAGATTATAGATAAGTGAATGTTGGGTTGGATTTAGGTTTAATAATTGGATTAGATTGAATTGAACTTTTCAGGGAAAAATATATATGGTTTCGATATTAAAAACAATAGAATCTTGTATGAGATACAGTATAGGCCAGATTAGGATAATCCACTTGAGTCAAGTTTGATTGTTGGCTTGGTATACTGACTCGATAATTGAATTTATCGATGGAGAATGGCTGGAATATTAACCCTCCGGATACTGATGGCGAAACCATAACCGTAACGGGGCTATATCGATCCGCATCTTCCCTTATATATATACCATTTACATGTTGCAATTTTTCGAAAAATATAAATAAACGAGTGAAATCAAGATGGGGATGCGTCAGAAATGACGAAAAATACACGTATTCCATGATCCAAGTAGTGAGAAAAATTTCATACGAATATAAGAAACGGTTAAAATCGAATAACGTTAGATCACTTTGATGATCTAAATCTAGCTAATCCTAGGTGTCATCAAATAGGATATATAACTTGGCCAATCCGCAAATAAACTTTGCCAATCGATCACCGACCCGATCCGCCTCTTCGGCAAGATACAAAGGATGTCCTAAAGTGGACCTAACCTCTAATCAAAATCCCCTCGAAACCTAACCTCAAAGGAAGGCCGAGAGGGAGCAATTGGATGGACGCGTTCCGCGATCCAAGTGCCATCAAACTGTCACAACCCGATAGCCTCAACCTCGAGAAAGAATTTTCACGTGGATACTTGGCCGCCATTTCGCGACTCGATGACGAGACTCGAATCAAGAATTAAATTTGCACGCATACGTGAATCGGTTTCTTTCGAAACAGCCATGTTATACACATGAATGTGTATCGTGGTGGAAACGAAGTGGCCGCAACTTCGATCAACCATCATCTCTCCGCCTCCTAAGGTTAATTATACGCGATTCGTTTCAGAATTAGACGAGTCACCGAGTTTATAACGCGGAAGGAAAGCGCCACCACGGTGAGTCTGGCTAATAATAAGCGACATTTATACGGAATGACGGTCAGTAGCTTCGACCAAGTAGCTCACGTTCCACGGGATGTGTATATTCGTCCAGTTACAAATCGTTGGAATACCCCGATAAAATACTTTCGATTGTATTCGTTACAAGAGGAGTAGTTTGAATCAATCCTGTTTCGAATTGTACTCGAATTGGGGATTTCGTCCTCGTATATATATATATATATATATATATATGGAAATTTAAATCGTTTTTATCGATCGAAATGGCAAATTTTTTTTTTTTACAACTTGTGAATTATTGTAAAAATTGATACGATTAAAGTAACCATTCTCGTTCTCTTGAGATTATTAATAGCACGATATCGTTAATTTAACCTCTTTCTTCTTCTGTTCTCAAAATATTGATACGATCGCAATAACAATTATTCGATTTAATTTCCTCTCTGTCGAAATGATCGAAGGTTTCTAAAATTAATACACGCTCAAGAATACGATACAAATAATTAATGAGATCCAGAGAAGGCACGAACTTTATAATAATCCTTTTCGCTTTATCGTTGCGAAAATTTTTCTCAACAATTTTCTCGATTCCCTTTGAGAGCCGAAACTTTAGAGAATAAACCAAACGAAGGAAAAAAGGAATCGACATAACGTAATTTCTCGAGAGCTCGAGGGATTCAATAAGAATCAAAGATCCAACTGTTGAAAATCTGTTCAAAGCTGTTGGAGCGTTCGTTACGCGTTTTCCTCGAGAAAGGGCAGCACGTTGGAAAAACCAACGTTCTTGGAAGGGAGAGAGAGAGAGAGAGAGAGAATTGTGACGAGTCTGAGATGGATAAAGCGTAACGTAACGTAACGTAAATTCGTTGGCGGGAAGAAGAATGGAGGAGAAGGAACAACAGTCGATTGATAAAAGCGCGACGTTGGAAAAGTGTTACGATTAAAAAACTTTTTTTTTTTTTTTTTTTTTTTCGTCGTGCGAATAAAAGCCGCGTGTGGAGCCGAGCGAAGTTTAAACAGAAACAAAAAGCTGGTTGTACACCGGGAGAAAAATATCCACTTTAATGCAGGCCGGGGGAAAATTCGATACAGGGGGCAGGGGGAGGAAATGCCGTGGAAAAAATCATATCGTGGAAAAAAAAAAAGAAAAAGGGATGGGAATAATGAAGCTACGTTTTTATTTCTCTTTTCTTTTTTTCTCTCTCTCCCTCCCCTCCTCCTTTTTCCCCTTTTCGTTTACTCACAGAGTATTCGAGTATTTCTTCGAGAAAGAAAATTGACCTTTAAATTTTTAAATGTTGAAATAGAAAGTACGAGTATCGAGTATTACACGTGCGTGTGGTGTATATGGGAGGGAAGAGGAGGGGGGGAGTTTAAACGAATGAATATAAAGTATTCGATTTCGCGCGCTGTTGGAGAAATTATTTTTCGAAAAAAAAAAAAAAGGAACGAGTTTTTCACGGTAATTGGTTCGATCGTAGAGTTATCTATTGACGTTTCGATTTTTCTTTTTTTTTTTTTTTTGGTTGGAAAACGAATTTTTCGTTCGTGATGGCAGCGACAATTTAATGGAACTCGTTAAAAAACGCAATGAAATTATTAATGAAGGAAAGACAAAATTTAAAATTGCATTCTATAAAATTTTGTTCCTTTCGTCTCGATATCAACGTCGTGCAGAATATTTTTCCAGAGCTTTTCGAAATAATCTGTGATCAAAAGGTGCTTCTATTTTTTATTGAAAAATGAATTTCCTGTTCGCTGATTTAACGCAAGTAATTAAAAGATGCAATGAAAAATTTTTCATCCTTCTTCCTTTCATTTTAATTCACATGTCGCGAAGAATATTTTTCCAGAGATGACTTGCGACCAAGAGTTGTCTCGATGTTTCTATTTTTTATTAAAAAACGAATTTTCTGTTCGCTGATAATTTAATGAAAATGGTTAAAAGACGCAATGAAAAAATTTTCATCTTTCTTCCTTTCATTTTAATTCACATTAATTCGTGAGAATAGAATATTTTTCCAGAGATAACCTGTGACCAAGAGTTGTCTCGACATTTCGATTTTTGGTTGGAAAACCAAAATTTTCAATTCATGATGGCGGCGACAATTTATTGAAAAAATTTTCATCTTTTTTTCTTTCATTTTAATTCACATGTCGTGAAGAATATTTTTCCAGAGATGGCCTGTGACCAAGAATTGTCTCGACATTTCGATTTTTAGTTGGAAAACCAAAATTTTCAATTCATGATGGCGGCAACAATTTAATGAAAAAATTTTCATCCTTCTTCCTTTCATTTTAATTCACATGTCGTGAAGAATATTTTTCCAGAAATGGCCTGTGACCAAGAGTTGTCTCGACATTTCGATTTTTGGTTGGAAAACTAAAATTTTCAATTCATGATGGCGGCGACAATTTAATGAAAAAATTTTCATTTTTCTTCCTTTCATTTTAATTCACATTAATTCGTGAGAATAGAATATTTTTCCAGAGATAGCCTGTGACCAAGAGTTGTCTCGACATTTCGATTTTTGGTTGGAAAACCAAAATTTTCAATTCATGATGGCGGCGACAATTTATTGAAAAAATTTTCATCTTTTTTTCTTTCATTTTAATTCACATGTCGTGAAGAATATTTTTCCAGAGATGGCCTGTGACCAAGAATTGTCTCGACATTTCGATTTTTAGTTGGAAAACCAAAATTTTCAATTCATGATGGCGGCAACAATTTAATGAAAAAATTTTCATCCTTCTTCCTTTCATTTTAATTCACATGTCGTGAAGAATATTTTTCCAGAGATGGCCTGTGACCAAGAATTGTCTCGACATTTCGATTTTTAGTTGGAAAACCAAAATTTTCAATTCATGATGGCGGCAACAATTTAATGAAAAATTTTCATCCTTCTTCCTTTCATTTTAATTCACATGTCGTGAAGAATATTTTTCCAGAAATGGCCTGTGACCAAGAGTTGTCTCGACATTTCGATTTTTGGTTGGAAAACCAAAATTTTCAATTCATGATGGCGGCGACAATTTAATGAAAAAATTTTCATTTTTCTTCCTTTCATTTTAATTCACATTAATTCGTGAGAATAGAATATTTTTCCAGAGATAGCCTGTGACCAAGAGTTGTCTCGACATTTCGATTTTTGGTTGGAAAACCAAAATTTTCAATTCATGATGGCGGCGACAATTTAATGAAAAAATTTTCATCTTTCTTCCTTTCATTTTAATTCACATGTCGCGAAGAATATTTTTCCAGAGATGGCCTGTGACCAAGAGTTGTCTCGACATTTCGATTTTTGGTTGGAAAACCAAAATTTTCAATTCATGATGGCGATCATTATCTTAATGGAACTGGTTTAAAGAAGCGATAAAACTATTAATGGCAAAATTTATAATTTATTATAAAATTATTTATATAATAATAAATTTATTATTATTATATAAATTGCATTCTATGAAATTTTCCTCCTCCCTTCTGAAATACAATTTGGAATATTTTTCCACAGTTTCACGAGATGTCCTGTGACAAATTTATATGCAATTATACATGGCATTCTCTGTATATATATATATATATACTTTATACAGAGATGTAAATTATTCAGTGGTGGCGATATCGAAAAGGACGAGGTCTAATCTCACAAAGAGGATTCGTACAAGGTTATCGATCGCTCGCAAACTCGCACTGTATCACTGTGTCACATTTTCAAAAACTGGTGAAAACTTTGTCACTCAAACTCGAATGAATCATCGTTTTATTTTCAAAATATTATATATATATATCATCCTCGAAAAAAAAAAAAAAAAAAGAAAAAAATATTACCATTGATATCATCCCCTACCGAATTTCCGAATTTCCAGAATTTTCGAGAATATCCTTCAATCTTTGTCATTGAAAATTGTTTCCCTCTTTTTCTTCGAAATGACCCGATATCGAGAATCCATTAAAATATGTATATACATCTCGGATTTGGCTCGAGCTATAAATAAGAACGTCTCAATTCGGGCAACATCGAGAAAGACACGATATCAATCGATATTCCACCTACTTAATAATAATGCTTCGATTCGTAATCCCTCCCTTCACCAATTGCACGCCTTGGAAAATGTCACGAAGCTAATAGCCCCTCGCTGACATTTCCTATAATAAAAATCCACGCATAAGAAAGATCTATCGAACGTGGCTTCTTCGATCCTCGAAAAAAAAAAGATTCTAAATTCCCTTCCTAGAAAATTTCTCAAATAACTCGCAACTGTGTAAAAAAAAAAAAAAAAAAAGGAAAAAACGAACGATACTTCAATATCCATTTTTCGAACCATTCGAGTTGATTTCGCTTCGATCGGATTCGCGTCACGAAAATTCACGATTCACAGTTTTTTATCAGAGTCTCGATAACGAAGAGAAAGAGAGAGAGAGAGAGAGAGAAAAGCGGTCTCCCGACACTTTGTAACGCGCTTTGCAAAAAATCGTTGAATATTTCCCAATTTTTCGCGAAAATCCATTCTTTTTTTTTTCTTCTTCTTCCGGAAATCGAAATTTACTTTACCTTATCCAATGAGCGGCCCCAATAATGGGCTTCCTCCGCTTTTCCATTGGGAAATTTGTTTCGTCGCGCGTCAATCTTGCGACAGAGGATTGGGATTTGATTTGATTCGCCGGTGATTGGCCCCGTCAAAGCGGAGTAGTAGCTTCCATGCGTATTTTTTAACGAAAGGCAATTTCAATTTCGAATTTTCTCTCTCTCTCTCTCTCTTTCTCTCTCTGTTCGAAACGCGTTATAAATAGGAAAGGGAAAAAATCTGAAAGGCTGAGTGTTGATTGAAAAAAAAAAAAAGAAAGAATGTCAAAGTTCGATCTTGATTATAAGGCGAGAAAAAAATTTAAGATTCAGTTTCTTTTCTTCCTCTTTTTTTTTTTTTCACATGACTGAGCTTTTTCGTCATCTATCCTTCCAAGATATCGCGTAAGAGATCGCGACACCGTGATATCGAACCCTCGAGAAGGGTAGAAGAGGAGCCTTTTTACATACTAATGGATATCCACCGACACCGAATTTCGTTTCCTTCACACCCTGTTACCGTATAAATTATCTTCTCCTCGAAAATCAACTCGAGCACCGTGTAACGGTCGATCGTTTCATCGATAAACAAACGAGCTCCGGCTAATGGCGCGGCTTCCCAAGAGCGTCTTCTCTTCCCCTTCGAGGAGAGATAGCTCTATTGAAATTCTCTTCGTGGGGAAGAGGAAGAGAATTTTTCCTTTTTGGATTTTCCTCTTTGAAGGAAAGTTTGACGGGTATACTCGATGACGTGGAAAATTTTTTTCTTAAGGTGAAGTTTAAAGGAAGTATAAATAATTAAATATTTTGTATCTAAAAAAAAAGAAAAATTTAGCTCACTTTCACTTCTCGAAATTGTTAAATTTATTAAAGTAATTTTAAAAATATGAGGTTTATAATTTTACATTATTCGTTTACTTTAAAAATTATATAAAAGTTTTAATTATTTCAAAATTATTAATTGGATTTAATATTATGAATCTTTAAATCATTATAAATTAGGTTTCTAATAAAAGACTACTTATCCTTTGAATAAATAAAATTTTTAATTTACTTATTCGATCTTTTCCAGGTAGAAGAAAGATTTTTTTTTATTGGATTAAAGTTTTCAATCTAAAAACACTTTCCAATATTTCCACGGCTTATTTCAACTTAAATGAAATTGACAGGCTCTGAAATTTCTACACTCTTTGAAACTATTTCCAATTAAAAAAATTATTTTAAATTCACTTTTCCTTCTTCAAATTTATTTTCAAAACCCTTATTAAATACAAAACACGATTTCTAAAGAAACAGAACTTCGTTAACTCGAAACTGCACAGAATCCTTAAATTTTATCCCTTTCTTGACTCGAACGCACGTGAAGTGGAGAAGTTATTCGAAGAATTTCGACTACGGGGAATGGAAGGGGAGGGGAATTACGACTCGTCGAAAATTTTCATTTCAAACCTCGTTAAAATCTCATTAAAAAATCGTTAAACCGCATTGAAGATCGTTCTTGATCCTAATTCAGCTTTCAGCTCACTTCGGATCATCCTCTCCCGACAATAAATACGGTCTCGTTCGATTTCTGGGGACCATGGAAGATGTCTCGGTAATCCAATATGTTTTGTTCGATATCCGATGTCGATAACCATTAACGCAAAACCGATACCGGATCATCATTAGTGTCTGGTCGATACGGGAGGGAGGCGAATACGCCATAATCAGGGCTAAGCAAGCAATATCGAACAGGCCATTTCAACCTGGATCTAAACAACAGCGCGTACACCGTTACATGACATTGAGTGAAAACGTTGAAGGATGAAGGGGAAAGGGGAAAACCTAGCGACGATTTCAACGGTTGACGATGGATGATTGTCAGATCATTAAAGAAGTTGATCATTTTCAACATTTTTTCCACTATTATTGTGATAATTAATGTGATGAAAATTCTTTAGGATTTATAGAGCAAAAGATTCTTTTATGAACAGGTTAATATGAATAGGTGATTTATCATTGCTCTTTTGTGAAACGATGAAAATGTTGATAAATGTTGATAATATTGAATTGAAGATTCTATGGAAAATTCTTTAGGATTTATAGATCAAAAGATTCTTTTATGAACAGGTTAATACGAATAGGTGATTTATCATTGCTCTTTTGTGAAACGATGAAAATGTTGATAAATGTTGATAACATTGAATTAAAGATTCCATGGAAAATTCTTTAGGATTTATAGATCAAAAAATTCTTTTATGAATAGGTAATTTATCATTGCTCTTTTGTGAAACAATAAAAATGTTGATAAGATTGAATTAAAGATTTCATGGAAAATTCTTTAGGATTTATAAATCAAAAAATTCTTTTATGAAACTTATCATTGTTCTTTTGTGAAATAATGAAAATATTGATGAATGTTGATAATATTGAGTTGAAGATTCTATGGAAAATTCTTTAGATATTTATAGATCAACAAATTATTTATTCTTTATTCTTTTATGAATAAATAACTTATCATTACTCTTTTTTGAAACAATGAAAATGTTGATAAATGTTGATAGCATTAAAGATTCTATGGAAAATTCTTTAGGATTTATAAATCAAAAGATTCTTTTATGAATAAATTAATATGAATAAGTAATTTATCATTGCTCTTTTGTGAAACGATGAAAATGTTGATAAATGTTGATAGCATTAAAGATTCCATGAAAAATTCTTTGGGATTTATAGATCAAAAGATTCTTTTATGAATAGATTAATATGAATAGGTAATTTATCATTGTTCTTTTGTAAAACTTTTGTGATGAAAATGTTGATAAATACTAATAACATTGGATTAAGAATTCCATAAAAATCCAGTCGATTTTAATATGTCTCTATAATTGTTTCCAAAACTTATTTATGGTGTATAAATGATGAAAATTCTTTAGAATTTATAGTTGAAAAGATTCTTTTATGAATAAGTTAATATGAATAGATAATTTATCATTGCTTTTTTGTGAAACGATGAAAATGTTGATAAATGTTGATAATATTGAATTAAAGATTCCATGGAAAATTCTTTAGAATTTATAGATCAAAATATATTCTTTTAAATATTATGTAACTTCTTATGTATCATTGCTTTGTACTTTATATTTTTGTGAAACAATAAAAATGTTGATAACATTGAATTAAGGATTCCATGGAAACCCAATCGGTTTCAATATGTCTCTATAATTTCTCAAATTCCTAATTAACCTCCCTTTAATAGATTTAAAATTATTCTTCATCCCAAGTGGCTGAATATCGAATCTCTTTAAAATCTCTATCCTTTTTCGTATTAAAATCTTGCTTCGTAAAACACAACATCCTTCTTTTGGAAGAAGCTTTTTTCACGCAGATAGTTCTGCATCCTCTTTGTTGTCATTTTTCTAGAATATATGAGAGTATGCTTATCTAACTTTTTCCTTCAGAGTTATTTACATCCGTTATATAAAGAAATATTTCAAAAATTGGAAATTTACATAATATATAGAATCTCTTAATCTCTGTAATGGATTAATTAATTGAATAATCACTCGACTTCTTATTATTTCACTTCAATGGAAGATGTGACATTTTCATAAATACCAATCAATTGTCAAATATTTCGTTCTAATCAAATCCATTTTGGATCAAATTGAATATTTTATTTAAAGCAACGTTATACATACATTTTACATAGAAAAATGATTTCATACGAAGTTAAATTTCAAGGAAAAATATATATGTATTTCGACAAATCGTGTTCCAAAAAAATATTTACCCAACTCATATCTCGAAAGATTCTTCCACGAATATTTTTCCATTAATTTATTATTTCTTTGCTTCAATATTAAAATTCATTTTCTCTTGATATTTTTGAATTTGAATTTTTCGAACGGAACAAGTTCTTTTCTATAAAAAAAAAATCCAATTTTTATTCAAAGAACACGTTTGACAAATAGCAGCGTATCAAGAATATAAAATAGAAAATCTGGTATCATCGAAAGAGGTATATCCTTGTCAAAGAACATCGAATTTCAGGGAGGAGCATCCGGGATGCAGACAAAGGGAGACAGATTCTATCAATAAACCACATTTCAAATTTGAAAATCCCTTTCACCCTTTAAAAGATTAATTCACTTCCTTGGCATAGCACTCTAAATAATTCATCGAAATATACACGACTCGATGTCTCACACACAGGGCACACCAGCTCGCCCAAGAAATTTTAAGAATCCTGTAAAGAATTCCATTCTTCGGAATCGATATTCCAAACTTGGAAGTTGGAACGTCGGAGGAATAGGAATAAAAATGTGTGGCGAAAGAAGAAAGTAAAAAATTGCGGTTTATCTTTCCGGATCACGGATAACCAACTATTGGAATTTGATATTTTCCTTCCATTCTTCCCGATTTTCCATTAAATTTATTATCGAACTTTTCTACAAAGATCGAACAATATAACAAATATCTCTCATAAATGTAATATCGCCTAATAGAATGAAATTTTTCTTTAGTATTTAGTTGAATATTTCGAGAGGGCACCACCATCGATCATTCTTCCCTCCCAATTCCACGTCGTAATTCAAACTTGCTCCATTTTCGATCTCTTCTCATCTTCTTTCTTATTTCCAGAGCGTGAATAGGAAAAAAAAAAAGAAAATTGAAAAAAGTTTCTGGAAGGCTACTAACTGGTTAAAAGGAATTTTTGATGTTCAAGAAATATACGATGTATGAACAGTTGGACAAAATTTATCATTCCCAAAGCGTGAATATATAAAAAAAAAAAAAAGATGAAGAAAGTTTCTGGAAAAATATTAACTGGTTAAAAGGAATTTCTGATATTCGAGAAATGAAATATGATATATGAACAAGTTGGACAAAATTTATCATTCTCAAAGCGTGAGTATAAAAAAAAAAGATGAAGAAAGTTTCTGAAAAAATATTAACTGGTTAAAAGGAATTTTTGATGTTCAATATAAAAATATATGATATATGAACAGTTTGGAGTAAATTTATCAGATTAAATCCATTTTTTTTCAAAAAAAAATACCATCGACTTCAAACTATTTCATCGTATTATTAATTCTCGATCTTAAATAAGTAAATGGAAAGAGACGAGTAAATTATGAGAGGCACAGATTCAAGTTAGTGGAGGGAAAGTCACTTAGGCGACGATTACATAAAGATGCCTCTATCTAGAGCCCAGAATCACGATTCAGAGCAGATTGAATTGCCTCTGTCACCGTGAGTCTCTCTCATGGTTAGGACATGATGTGGATTAGAGGATTAAAGATTCGCGTGCGTCGATTTCTCGATGATATTTCTTGGTTGATAGAAGAAATGTCGAAGAAGAGTCGTTGAAACGGGGAGCAATAAGAGATTATTCACACGATCGATGCTGGAGGATGAAAGGAACCCAATTCCTTTGATATTAATCTCGTTTCAATAAGAAAATTCGAAAAGATATATCTAACAGATTTTCGAGATTAAGATACTCGCATGTAAACACGATTGATAAATTAATAATAAAAAAAAAAATAAGGACAATGGTGAATGAAAATCGAGATGAATTATCTTATTATATTAGAAAATACACATTGAGTTAATATTCACTTTAACTTTAAGTCTGATAATGGTAAAAATTGAATAAAACTTTTTTCTTCTTCCTTTCTTTTTTTTTTTCTTTTTCCAATCCCTGGAATAAAAGATAAAAAGTGTTCGAAGAAATGGGAAAAGCGAGAAACTCGAGAAAGAGTTTTCCATTCTTTCGTGTCAAGTCGATGGAGAATGGGGGGAAGGTTGAAAAGGAGAATCTTGAAAAGGAGACAAGCACTCGGATACGTATGACCCAAAAGGGAAAGTTCGTCCACCTAAAGACAGTTACAGCAGCAACAGATGTCTGAAACTTTTACCTTTAGAACGACTGTATATATAATTTTGCGTACGAATGAAAGTTTTCACGGGGAAGATGGACAAACAAGGAATATTTGTTTCGATCTCGTTTTAAAAACAAATCTCTGATTATTTATACACGCTATTTCATTATATAATCATATAATGAAATTAATTTCGTTCGATATAATTTCGACATCTGTATTCGCCTGTATCGAGTTTAATTAACATTTGAAATAAAGTTGAACGTAATCGTACTATTTTTTCTTTTATCGATCAATCCGTATCCGTTCTGGACTACTTTCTTTTTCCTTTTTCCATTCCATTCAGAATAATTTAGCAGGATAAATATTATTTTCAACAAATCGAAGAGAAAATATACATAAAAAGAAAAATCTTAATCTTTGTTTTCCAAAAAAAAATTATCAAGATTGAAAGAAAGAAAGGGAAGAAAAAGTGGCCAGAACGCGGATCGAAAGAAAACTTATCTCGATCGATATTACAGTGATCGATATTAGCCAGAAGGGCCCATTGCACTCACCTTTCCTTGGTGTTTCGGCCGTCTTCATCGTCCTCCTCCTCGATATCGTGCAGCCTGGGGCTCAACCGATGCTGGGTCCCGCCCTCCTTGGCGTACTCCTCCTCCTCCCCCCTCTGCTCGATCCCCTTTTCGTCCTCAAGATCGTCCAGATCCTCGTCGAGATTGCTCAGAGGCGCCAACTCGCCCCCCCTCACCGCGGACCCCTTACTCTTGTGCTGTTGCTGGTGCTGTTGCTGGTACTGTTGCTGTTGCTGTTTATCCCTCTCCTGTTGCTTCTGTTGCTGCTGCTGTTGCTGATGATGATGCTGCAGCAGGTGTTGGCTCTGCTGTTGCTGCTGCTGCTGCTGTTGCTGGCACTTGTGGCCGATGGAACCCTTCTTAGCCTCGGGGGTGGCCCCCGAGACAGCTGCACCACCCCCACCCCCGCCGCCACTGGCGCACGGCAGGCAGCAAGACCACGCGCCCCCCACCTCGACACCCTAGCGCCACTCAGCGTCAAAACATCCAGGGCCGGTCACACCAAGCTCTTCCACGACTCTTCCCTTCTTCTTCTTCTTCTTCTTCTTTTGACTCGTCGGATGATAAACGAATCCTCAACCCCTATATACGGGCTACAGGCTACATCGCTTTCCCATTTGTCCAGAAAGTGTCCAGAGGAAGGAATTGCTGCGAAGAAGCATCTACGAGAGTCGAGTGGAAAAGTCGAGTGGAGAATTTTCTTTCCCGCTTGTTTGTTTCACTGTTTCTTTTTTTAAAGCTTTAGTAATGGAGTGAGTAGTTTCAGAGGCCTGAGAAACTAAGATCCCACGAGTTGCCAAGTGACGATTAATAGGCTGAGTCGGATTTGGCCTTTAAAAAAATTTACCAAGAGGAGTTGGTCGACCTGGTCCAGCTTGATGGTCGAATTCTTTGAGAATTCCTTGTCTAGGATTTATAAAAGTGTATCGTTTGAAATAGCTTTGCTAGAAATTCGAGGATGGATGGCTTTTGGTTGGAAAAAGTAGTCTAGAAGTTGTTGAGCCCCTTGAAAGTCGAGATCCAACATCTATTCTATTAAATACGTCTATAGAAATGATCCTATTTTAGTTTAATTTTTAGTTTTTAGATCTGGCCTCGATTCGAGGATATCTTTGGATTGTCTCGAACAATTATTTAATTTACGTTACAGCGTTCCAGTTGCTTCCTTTTCACGATGATGGTTTTTTTGAATACCGTTCAGGTATTCTCAGTCCCAGTTTATTCGACTAGGATAATTTGAAAAGTTTCCTTTCGGATTAGAGCGAGATAAGCCGCGAGAATCCCTCCCTTTCAACCCTTTCAACTCGATACTTCGATAAAGAGGGTTGCCGGATTCGAAGTTAATCGAATTATTTTCAAACTCTTCCTCCTCTTCCCTTATCACATCGATTTCTTATCCCGCCTATGCTCCTCGACGACCAAGCTTCTTTCGAAATATTCGGTTTTTCTATCGAACCGATGATTAAGGCGAGAAAGTATGAAGGATGGACGATGAAAATTTGATATAATATAGGCCTTTGCTCTCAATTCGCGTACAAAATTCTCAATGATCCCTGTTTGGGATCTCGATGAAGGCGCCAGACTCCTAAGACTCCTCGAAACAATTCTTCAAAGATCTTCCTTCTTCTTTCTCACTTTCTCGATCTTTCTCCGATTAACAAGCTTGCACTTCACAATTTTCAACACTGTTTTTTCACTGATCTTCCCGAGAGAGGAGAGATCCCTGGCTTGGGGATTGTCGAGAGAGAACACGATCGGCACACCACGATTTTCACCTTCTGCTATATTACTTCCTTACTAATGTTTCTCTATCTTGTGCTCCCAGTTAACATGAAAAAAGAAAAAAGAAAAGAAAAAGAAAAAAGAACGTCGTAAAGGGAAAAGAAGATTTTTCGAGAGATTCACTCGATCAAACGACACTCGCACGAATTATTCCTCCTCCTCCTTCTTCTTCTTCTTTATTTTTCTTTTAAGCGAGGTTATCAGTGTATATAGGCGTAAACTAAACCGCCAGTTTAAAGCCAGCCACGTGCTGGAAACTATATCGATTTCCTTCGACTGCTACTACGACTGCTGACTACAACTACTACATCCTTTTCACCGCTCCTTTTAATCGCCTCTCCTTCTCTCTCTCTCCATCGATTTTCCACAAACTCGATCTCACCCGCTGGCTATATATCGGTCTCCCCCCTCTCCCTGCCCGATAAATCTTTTCAACTGAACAGCCTCCGACGGATCCCGATCCCATCACGAAACCTCAAACTTTTCCAACGGTCGTTCATCGCACGGATTGATTCTTCTTGGGAAGGAGAGCGGTCCGCCTCGGTGGTTGCCACGTTCGACCGGCGCGAGAGAATTGCCAGACGGAAGGAAAGATTTCGTGCGTGCGTGCGCGCGCGCGCGTGCGGTGGAAAGCGACGAGGCACGGATGATCCGAAGTTTGATTTCAGCTTTCAGGTTCAGGAGGGAAGGAGAAGATCCTTGGCTGATTGGCGTTGTTCTCGCGCGAGTGTGCAACGGGAACTGATTGTCGACAGTGGAAGGACTCGCTCCTTTCGAGAAGCATCCGCTCTCTCTCTGCAAAGTATCGCCTGTCAGATACGCGAACACGCGTGTACAACGCGCGGAAAGAGAAAGAGGGCGGAGAGACGACGAGTTCCGACCGATCAGTTGGGACAGTCAACTTTGATGATTAATGTCGATCATTAATTTTTTGAATTAATTTTAAAACTCTCAAAAGTTTTCTTATTCGAAAAGTATTTAAATCGAAAGTATCGATCAACTTGGAACTTAAATTATCGATCACTATTTTTGGTAAATTTTGAAACTCGCAAAAGTTATTTTCTTTATTTTTTTATTTTTTTTATTCGAAAATATCGATCAATCTGGAACTTAAATTATCGATCATTATTTTTGGTAAATTTTAAAACTTTCAAAAGTTATTTTTCGAAAAGTATTCAAATCGAAAATATCGATCAATCTGGAACTTAAATTATCGATCACTATTTTTGGTAAATTTTAAAACTCTCAAAAATTATTTTTTTTATTCGAAAAGTTTTGAAATCGAAAATATCGATCAACCTGGAACTTAATGTTATCAATCACTATTTTTGGTAAAATTCGCAAAAGTTATTTTCTTCATTTTTTTATTTTTCTTATTCGAAAATTTCGATCAATTTGGAACTTAATATTATTTTTAATAAATTTTAAAACTCTCAAAAGTTATTTTCTTCATTTTTTATTTTTCTTATTCAAAAATATCGACCAACTTGGAACTTAATGTTATCAATCATTATTTTTTATAAATTTTAAACCTTTGAAAAATTATTTTTCTTATTCGAAAAGTTTTCAAATCGAAAATATCGATCAATCTGGAACTTAATATCATCGATTATTATTTTTTATAAATTTTAAAACTCTCGAAAGTTATTTTCTTCATCTTTTTATTTTTCTTATTCGAAAAGTATTCAAATCGAAAATATCAACCTGGAATTTAACGAGCTTAACTCCGTCGCGCCTCGTCCTCGTTCGGTTTGAAAATTGCCGATTCCGCGGCATTTGATCTCAGGTGGTTGAGATTTTGAGGAGTTGGCGTAGGCGAGATGTTCAATTTCCTGGGAAATTTCTTAGAGAAAATCTGCTCGAAAATCTGCGCCCGGGTAAATGGTTTCTGAAATATCGATTTCTCCCAGATTAATATCGAATTCGCGGGCGGAACGGTTCGATTTCCTGCTTGAAAGAGCATCGAATATTAGATGAAAATCCGATGAATCATTCAAACGAATATATCACTTTTCAAAAAATATACACGACATCTCACCATATCTATATTTATTCCACTTTATCCAAATTCATAAAATACAAATTGAATATCGAATTTTTATACACGAATATAACGTCTAATATCGAAATTTAGAATTATCATCACAACAATCTCGAGAATTATTTCCCACAACCTTTTCCCTATCGATGGCCGTTCGATTCGTTTCGATCGAAAAAAGGGAAGATAATTCATCGAAAATAGATTTATGTAACCCTTTGTTACGATACGATGCATGGCGACAATGCACGCGACGATGCTGCTCCTCCTCTTCGTTGAGAGATCATTTTTTCCAAATCGTGATTCTTCACGCAACGATATTGGACAGGGGATATAAATAGCTAGGCCAGTAATGCATTTGTATCGTGATCAAATATACCAAAGTTTTTCTTTTTTTTTATATATATATATATATATAATAATAAATAATTTAAACCTATTCTCAAAAATATATATAAAAATTTCGTGTTATATTTTCGAGTTTCTATTTAGAAAAGATTAAGAAAATTCGGTTAGAGTAATCTTCTCGTAATCGAGAATATATTATTTTTTTTTTCCTCTTCTCTCGTTTTATTACACTCGTTTCGATAAATTGGCAATCATTGCAATCACGACTGACAATTTTATCCGTTTATCCTCGGATTATCTTTAGAAATGTTTAGCGCGAAGAAGGTCGTGAGTAAGCAAGTTGTCGTAATCACGATTTAAAAAAAAAAAAAAAAAAAAAAAGAAAAAAAATAAACGCGTGACACGACGAGGTATATATCGAAGCAATCAACCGGGTCGAGGCTGGAATTTTTAATTTTCTCGCAATCTGCGTCTAGTTTTTATTAACCATTAGCCCGCAAATTGGTCGGGAACCTCTTTTTAGATCGTGATTGGCTGTGGTTCTCCCCCTCCCTCCATCCCTCCCTCGTTACTATAGAACTTCTTCAATTTTGCCGGTGAGTGAAAAAGAGAGAGAGAGAGAGAGAGAGAGGAGAGAGAGAGAGAGAGAGAGAGAGAGTGAAAAAGTTTAAAAAAAAAAAAAAAGAAGAAGAAGAAGAAATGTCGAGAGTTGCCAGGAAATTGGATCTACAAAGGACAGAGAAGCGTCAAGAGTGGAGAAATTTCGTGGAGAAACTCGAAATCTCGTCGGGAAACGAGAAATTCTTGCGGGGCCATGGAAACAAGCCTTAAAGTGGGATGACGTTGAACAATCCAAGTATCGTTTCCAAGTATATACGATACTTTATACTTTATCCTCGTCCTCTGTCGAAGAATCATCTGTGGATGGATTTTTATTAAAATTGTTGTACAATCTTTTTTCATCCCTCTCCTTTTTCACAAATTTTTCTCTTCGAAAGAATATTTTTAGATATTAAAAATTCTAGGAAATTTAGATTCATTGCACAAATGAAACTAATTATTTCCTCGTAATTTCTTTCTTTCTTCTTTCTTAATAATTGTTAAAAATTATAATATTAATTTTAGAAATCTTACTTCAATCTTATAATTTCTAGACTGATGGTTTTATCATAGAAATATTTAATTTTTTAAAATATGAATAAAAATATCATTGCTTGAAAAAAAGAGAAAATCTTAATCAAGATGATTAGAAACTCTATACCTTTTCTCTCTCTCTCTCTCTCTCTCTCTCTCTCTCTCTCTTTTCCAAGATAATAAACATAATTCGATGGAGGCTAAATAGGTTTAATTAAAGTAACGAGCGGCAACAATATCTCTCTGAGCTGCATCAAGAGAAGATTAGAAAGATTGAGGTTCGAAATGAAAGGTAGAAAAAGAAAAAAAAAATCTGAAATAAATCAAATAATACAAAATCCGCAAGGTTGCAAATAGCTCGAACGACGAAACCCGGAAATTACAAGTTTCGAGATCAGCGGAAACCGCGGATTAATCCCACGGGGGACGGAATCTGGAACGAGGTAGAATGCTTCGATTAACTTCTTCAATTAAAAATAAAATTTTTACACGATTTAAACGGTTGGAAAACATCTTCGTATATAATGAATATGAGATGCTTAGAATAAATAGAAAGATTCAATACGTTCTACATCGAAAATAAATAACTATACAAAACTTATTGGAAAGAAAAACTTAACACTTATCTATAATATGATGATTTATTGCCTTTCTATCTTTTCTCATTCGTTCGTGTCAGAATGAGAATAAATAAATTCTCGAAAGACAAGTTTGTTATTTCTTAATTATTTTTCAGAGTATCGATTCGATATTTCAAAAGAAAAATGAATTAAGAAAAAGAAGTGCTGGAGATTCGTAATAACAAATTGATGACAAATTGCTCGACGATATCCACGGAATCGAGATCCGTATTTCTCGAAGAGATCGAAAAACAACGATCTATCAAATATCGTGCAAAACCGTGTATTTCTATTTCTCGTCATTTTTCAAAGGATAAACAAAAGTCGAATATGTATCTCGTTGTGGCAAAAGTTATCAGATCTATGAAAACTCAATACTCCAACTAAATACTCGATAACTCCAGCAAAGTAAATATTCCATTGAAACGTAATCACCACGTATGGGTTGGAATTCACCATTGGTTGAAAATTAAAAAGGAAACTCAGACATCATTTTCATTTCCCCTCCATCCCCACTTTTCACGATCTAATTATCCTCGAAACGAGGTTTCTCACGTGTGCCCTCGTGGAGAAGGAAACAATCCACCCCTTACCCCACGGAGGAGACGTTTCCATTTTCTTTCGAATCCGATTAAAGGCTTCCGCCGTATCGAATAAACGGGAAATTGAGCCGCGTCTTCGGCCGACACTTCCTTCCCACTTTCGTCCCAGTCAATAAAAAAAGTCTGTCAGCAGCCTGCCCCTGATTAATTCCCCCTTTTAAACTTTTAAATTTCGTCTCCTCGGATATCGATAACCGCGTTAACCACCGATATCCAGGATATCGAGAGGAGCGTGAATCGATTCGTTTTTTTTTTTGAAAAAAAAAAAAATAAAAAAAATCTCTTTCACCTCCTTTGCTATCCTCTTTTTAAGAAAAAAAAAAAAATTCCGCTACGTTAAATTATTCTCTCGAAACTATATATATATATATATATTATTATTATTATTATTATTATTATCCATTGTGTATAATTAACGAAAAATGAGAATGGATTTGTATCTACATTTTCAAAAATTTCTTATATATATATATATATATATATATATAATAAAATATATAATATATATATGTAATAAAATATATAAGAAATATATATATATATATATATATATATATATATATATATATATATAATAAAATATATAATATATATATATAATAAAATATATAATATATATATGTAATAAAATATATAAGAAATATATATATATATAAGAAATTTTTGAAAATGTAGATGCAAATCCATTCTCATTTTTCGTTAATTATACACGAATACATACACGATGGATAATAATAATAATAATAATAAAGATTCTTTTTTATTATTGGCCCATGCCAATGATATCGTGATACAATTTTCTCGTTCCTCCTCCTCCCTCCCCCCTCGAAGAGGGGGAAGAAGAAAATTATACAAATTTTCCCCCTCGAATCAAGTTGAAAAAGTAATTTTCAATTTTACTTCGACGGAGCAGTCGTCGGGGAGCAAAGAGGGATAATCTCGGTTGGAGCAAATACCGGCTCGAAATTGGGAGAAATTAACTTTATTTGCGTGAAACGTAGGTCAAAGTTCACCTTGTGAAAAGGGGGATAAAACGCGTCGCGACTTCTGATTGGCCAGTGTCAAGGTTCGAACCGGTTAACTGGGCTAATTGGTTACACACACACATACACACACACAGTGTGTGTATGCGTGTAAAAACGTTTCGTTTCCGCGTCTTCTTCCAGATGGTGCCAGCGGTTTATAGGAAAGCTGGTAACCAACTAACCGTCACGTGACTAATTAATTTGTGTACCTATGTCGGTGGACAATTCATCTCGTTGCCCATACAGGAAATATTAATTCCCTTCCTCGAAACGGGCTAATTGTTGGCGAACAATTTCACGAGTTAATCGTTCGACTCGGGCTCAATTACGGGGAAAAAGGAAATTCTAAAATTTCTTTCTTTCATCGTTCCATTCGTCAAAGTATCAAATCAAAAGGATCTCCTTTTTTCGACATGTTGTTATATAATTATTTATATATATAAATATTTAATGAATATAAATAAATATATATATATATATTTATATATAATTATTTATAAATATATAAATAATATATAATATATATTTATTTAATTATATATATATAAATATTTCATTTGCAATAAAAATAAATATAACAAAAAAAAAACAATAATACATATATATATATATTATTTTTAATCAATAAAATTAATAGAAAATTAGAAAATACTTATAAATTTAATAATTTAATTTAAATTTATGTTAAAATTTTATACTAATTAATAAAATTGTAAATTTAAATATACAACAAGATAGATTCTTTTTCAACGAACGAATGTTTTGAATGGATGGAAAAGATTGTAAACTTTTTAGGTTAGGTCTAACCTAAAAAGTGACCAAAGTGTGTATATGTTGGAATGGACGTAAAAGAGAGTAATTTTATAGAAAATTATTGAAAAATGAAAGTGGAGAACGAGTGAGAAATGCAATTTTTTTCGTTCCAAGTTTTCTACAAATTGGTTAGTTTTAAAGATTCATGGGAAAAAAAAAGACACGTGTCAACTACGCCATTGGAATGTGTGTTCAATATGGCTGACGGAATATGGATGACTTTTCAAATTCGATTTTCTTCAAGGCAAATTGTTAAATGGAAAAAATTTTAATTCCACGTTTTTTTTTTTTTTACTGGTTTTTCTGGTATTCATAGAATAATTATCCTTGACGATTATTTCATATAATCGATACACACCTTGGAAGAATATTTCTCGAAAGATGTTCTGAATGGGAAGAAAATCAGATTGAGGATCTTTTTAAATTGTATCAATGCATGTCTCATACAACTTTTTCAAACTTATAGAAAAATATTTTTCCCATTTCGATCCCCGTAAAATCTGTCGCGATCTATAAAACTTTAGAAATATCCGTAAAATATTTGAAAGAGTTAGTTTCTTTAAAGAACAGAGTGGAAAGTTTGTTTAGATAATATAACGTCGTAACATTTTTCGAGAAATCATAAAATCTTTCGAAACCATTTCAATTATCTTCGAAAATACATTTAAAAACATTCGAATTAAGCGTTTCCTTTTTATTAAAAAACTCTTTCTTCTTCTTCTTCTTCTTCTCTTTTCATTCATCCCCAATAATAATTTCAATATTTCCCTTTCTCTTTATTATTATTACCAACTAATTCTAGCAATTAAATATCCTTGTATTTCCAACTGATTCTGCTTAAGTTTGATTGAAAAAAAAAAGATAGATTCATCGATCAGAGGGGAAAAAAAAAAATAAACATTTGCTTCCCACAACGCTGTTCAATCAACTTCAAAGCTATTTCGATTATTTCTACCCCAAATAATCACAGTTTCGATTATTTCCAACCTATCCTTTAGTTTTAATTGAAAATAAAAAAGAAGAAAAAAATATCGTGAAAAAAGAGCTATCAGAGAGAAACTCGTTGTTTCACGATCCTAATCTATACGCTTTAATTCGACGAGTCGTTATTTCTTTTTCTTTTTTTTCTTTTATTTATTTTTCGTCCATCGCCTTCCCTCACGTTTCACGTTTACATTCGGCAGGAATAAGAAGGGGCTGATAAAAGACGATTCCTATTCAAGGTTTCTTAATTAAGAAGGCCCGGCGGTGGCCGCCTCTCCGGTTCACGATGAAAGACCCACTCGCAATTAAGCTTGCGATGCGCGATGTTTTCTTGTTCGACCAACCCAAGTGTCGTTGATAAATTGAATGAGAAACGAGCGGCTTTTCCTCTTATTGGAATGTCCTATGCGCCTCCTTTAATTTAAGAAATATATCATCGAATGGAAATTTTTTTTTTTTTGTCGAAAGGAAGAGGAATTCTACGAAAAGCATTTGTGAAAAAAGCACGTTTCTCCTTCTTTTTTTTCTTCTATGCAATCTCTTCCACTCTGATTTATTCGCGTTATTATTATTACTTTTTTTTTTTTATTCAGTTGGATCAAAACGAGACTCGATTCGATCGAGGATGAAATAGATTCAGAAACGGTCCATTGACGATTCTCTTTGAGCACGTTTGGATAATTTTATTTCCCATCAGGTTGTTAATCATCCTGCCGGTGAAAATTAATTGACACACGCCAGAGGTTAACAATCGATGATCGCCCGTGGCAATAATCATCGATCCCCTCCGTCATCCTTCTAATTGATGATGGAAACCGAGACAACAAAGTTTTGTCTCGTTTCGTCGAAAACGAGTGATGTATCGGGAGACAGATTTCGAATTGTCGAAATTGTAAAAAAAAAAAAAGAAAAATTAGATCTTCCTATCCTCTCGAATTTTTAAAAAAATTCGTTTCCCTCTTTCTTTCTTTTAATTAATCCCAATAATTGATCAATTAATTCAATTAATTTCAATAAATATCCGCAACAATATGGACAAAGATTGGCTCGTTAAAAACTGTGGAACAAAATTTCCTCTTATTTTCGAGTCGAATGAATATTCATCTCAGGTTCAGAGTTCGCCTACTTCGCCTTCCATAAATCTTCAAAAAAAAAAAAAAATCGATATCCTCGAAAAAGAAGGAAAAGATTCGTACGAAGAAAGAAAATTTATGTATACCTTTCAGATAACCTTCGATTAAACGAGGAAAATTTCACCTCGATAAATAACCGTTTAATTTATGACAAATTGATGAATCCACGGTTCCTCTTCTTCGTTAAAATACCTTTTCCATTCGATCCTTTCCCTTCCCCTTCGCCCGCCATTCGATAAATTTCACAAATCCGGCCGTTAATGAAACGAAAGGAATGCTTGAATACGAGGTTGCGCCTCGCCGGAACCTGGCTGCCTTCACCGGCTTCCGGCTTCAGCTTTTTCTCCTCCTTTCTTTTTTTTTTTTTTTTTCATCGAGGCAGACAGACTTTTCGTTCGTTTCGACCATAAACGCGATTTATCGCGGCAGCCACGATGAATTCTCTCCCTTCCTTTCCTCTTTCTCCTCGCTCTGTATCTCCCCTCTCATTTTCCCCTTTCGAAAGGAAAACGACTGTGGATGAAAAAAAGAACGAGAGAGAAAGAGAGAAATGGAAGAATATCCTTTGATACAGCGATCGGTGTGGAAAAGAAGCAAGGAATTTAATTTCGATAAAAGATTTCGCGAAGAAAGTGGTAGCAGTCTCTCTTTTGTCCAACGATCTTCTTCTTCTTCTGTTCGATGGATGAGTGGAATGGGGCAGGTTATAGGTTCAATCTATAATCCTGTAACGCGATTAATCCGTTCCGTTGTTGTATCGAAATCGCGTTAAGCGAGCTAATACCAATCAGAGGAATGTCAACAAAAACATTGTGAACATTCGTGTCGAACGAATCGAGTCGTCTATTAAACCGTTCCGCTGCGACGGAAGAAAAATTGTCGAGATTGTCGTCTTTCGATCTTCTAAATTTATTTTCTTTTTTTTTTTTTTTTTTTTTAGCAAAATAATTCGTTCAATTTTCCGAAAGAGAAAGAAAAAAATTGCATCCCTTCTCGAATTACAAAAAAATTGAAATTCAACTTCAAAAAGCTTTAAGATGCTTAAAGGAAAAATTATAGAAATATCGATAATTAAATATAATTAAATATCGATAATTCTATAAAAATTATAGAATTATAGAATATAGAAATATAAAATTATAGAAAATTATAGAATTGATAGTAATGAAGTACTCTCCATGTACGAAATATTTTCGTAACTTAATTAATACTGCGTGTTTATAATAAATTTATCCATAACTGCTGCGCAAATTGGTGAATGATTTTCAAATTTTAATCGATTTCCCTTCTATACATCCCTCGTTCTCTTAAACAAAGTATCTTTTTCACGTATATTTTGTTCCTCGAAAATTGCGAATATACGTTTCGTTATAACGTACTATAAATTCGAAATAATAAATGATTGATTAACAATCTTCACGCGTACGATACAATCTCGACTTCAAGATTAATGAAAGCTTCTTTCGATCTAACGAAAGACACATTTTGAAGGAAAAGAGAGAATAGAAACTTCAACAATCTTTTCTCTCGTTGCGTCTGAAAGGAGAATGGAAACTCGTTGTAATGTTATTAATAATCAAGAGACTGTCTCCAATAAACGCTTGTCAGAATATTTCTGTTCGAACATCATCCTGAAGACACGTGCAGCAATCTTTCGAAGATCGGATCGGGTTTCCTTCGAATTTAAACGAATGCTCGGCCTCTTTCTCTCTCCCTCTCTCTTTCTCTCTCTTTTTGTTTCTCTATCGAATCTTTCGACGCGTGACGCGATTCGACTCTGTCTAATAAACTTCTCCACGCGATCGTGTTCGATAATATTTCGAGGAAAGAAGAAATCTAGCGATTTTACCCGTGGAAAGATAAGATAATATCTTCGAGATAACCCGTTTGTGCCGCTCTCTTGCCTCGTGCGTCAAAGGATATAGCTTGATATTGTTGCCACGATAAAGAGAGGATTGTTTAATTCGTTTCAGTTTCTCCAAGAAAGATTTTCGTTATATTCGAATGAGAATTCTATCTTCTTCTCTTCTTGTGATCTTATTTTTGGAATTTTGAAATTAAGAAGAGTCTTCTTTAAAGAAGAAACAAATAAGCTATTATTATTAGTCAATTAAATTAATTTTAAATCAATTTCAGAAGAAAAACACAACTTGCAGATAAACTATTACATTATGATTACTTAATTTGAGATTGATTAAGTTTTTTGAAATTAATTTGTTCTTTTTCGGATAGGATTTTCAGGTATTGATAAAAAAAAAACATGAATTTTAAAATTTAAAAATCGTCAAACTGCGATTAAATTTTATTACACGCGAAACGAATTTTGTCGAAAGTTTCACAGTTTTCATAACTTTTAACTAGACAACTTTTCCCGGATTCCAATAGAATTCGACTATGGAGGCGAGCCTTTGTTGCAGCCCTGCTTTCGGGGAATCAATTTCAGGCGGCGAGTTTGAAGTCGCTGCACCGGGATTCAAATAATAATTGCGATTACGATTAAAGATTCGGTGAAAATTTCGAAATAATCGGTGAGAAAAGTCTGATAAACAGACTGTTCGAGAGAGCAAGCTGCTAACACGAAGATGCTAACGAGAAGAATTTTCCGATTGAATTTTTGAAACTCGAAAATAATGGAGCTTTCCGACCTATTTTTTCGTTTAACGAATCGATTTCGAATCACGTACTCGTTAAAAATCCTCTCCAAGAGTAATCACTCCTCGAAACACAACAGTTTCCAATCCCGAACCCGTGTTTCCACTTCTCGTCACATTTTACGAATCATTATACCATCCCAAATTTCATCAAAAACCATCGATCAATCCTTTTCAATCACCTCCTCCTACTCCCCTCCCCTTCGACACAAATTTATTTCCGACACAGTTCGAACGATCCCACAATTGAAATCCCTCTCGCGTTACCTTTTTCATCAAAAAGAAAAAAGAAAAAAGAAAAATCACTCCATCCACCCTATATATCCTTATCCCACCCCTGGACGCTAATTTCCAATCTCAAACAATTTCCAATTTCCTTCTGAAATCGATCAGAAAACCAATCAACTGCTTCCTCGAAGCGAAAAAAGGGAAGGGAGGGGGGAAGAAACTACTTCCAACCATCCCAAACCTCTACAAACCGAGCTACCGGATCTACTTGCATGTACGTTCGTCATCAACAAGTATCGAGGTATGCGAGCGTGGGCATCGGCCTGTGAACCCAAACATTCGATTCCCCGTGGAATCGAAGCGATCCACTGTAAGGAATCATCGGTTGGACGGAGGAAGAGGAAGGGAGCGGCTGGCAATGAGTCGCGTCACGCACAGGCACGTTCGCGTGGAAAAGTTGGCAAATTGGTTGTCGGGCAACGGACAACAGGTAGCAAGCAGCAGGTCGCACAATCGCGTCACAACAACAACAATAACAACAACAACAACTCTTTCTCTTTCTATTCGAATCGATTCGATCTCTTTTCCCTGCCTCGGCTGCTTACTCGATGGTTTGTGTGTGTGTGTGTGCGCGCGTGCCTCGCTTCCGGCTGCGTCCTCACCAGGACACGACGAGAACGGGCAGAGTATATGGGCCAGCCCACTGCATCTGGTCACAGAAATGCCACACTGACGCACCACACGCACTCCCGCCACGATCGCGCACACCACCGGCTATCGAGATATCGGGGGGTAGGGTGGAAAAGGAAAGGGGTTGGAGAAGAAGTTTGTCTTTATTCCGTGTCTGTGCGTCTGATGACAACCTGCCGCGGTTGTTCGAGACGAGAACGAGATGAAGATGAGATCAGAAGTTGTTTGAGATCGAGTTTGATCGAAAAGTTAGGTTAGATTTATCGGATAATATTTACATTCGCGGTGGTTAGTTTCCTAGCGTGAAGATTTAATTGGTCGAATTTTTAGAAAAATTGCTAGCCCAAGTTTGTCGAGAAAAGGAAAAAGAAACCGGCGCCACGTGGCAGGGACCACTCGATTCTTACGTTCCTGCTCTATTATCCAACGAATCCTCGACGTTGTTCTAAAACGCTCTCGAATTTTTCTCGAAACGAAACGCCTCACCGTTTCCCGATTCAACGAGAAAGATCCGTTTTCCGCCCGCAAACTGGAACTCTGTCCACTCGAAACAAAGCGACGCGATCACTCGACATCGTTGAGCACCGACACCGTGTTATGCCAACAATTTCGACCATGAAAACCGATAAACCGGCAGACAGAGAGAGAGAGAGAGACAATTACCACGGAAAAGCATCGAACCGTGTCCAACCGAAAATTAACCGCAAAAACACATCGACCGCAACCGAGCTTCACCACCCCGCTTCGAAACAGGGATCACCGATGCCGCATCCGCATTCCCTCCGTCGCAGGAGGTTACCTGTGTGTTCTACCCTACCTATCGAACCGCCTTCCGCGTCCTTTCACCCCACTTTGCATGCAGGAGGAGAGAGGCGGAGCAAGGAGCCGTGATAATCTCACGACGAGCGAGAGATGTGACGGTTCGCGAGGCTGCCTTCAGAGAAGTGAACGGAGAGACGCACAGACACTGGAGGAGACAGGTTGCGACACTTGGATCAAACATTGGCAAACATTGGCCGATTCGACGACAGGATTCGGGGAATGGCCGCGAATTCGTTGGATTAGGTGGTGGTTGGGTTGAGAGGGGAGGTTAGGTGAAGGGAACTGGGGGATAAGATGTTTGATATTGGTGGCCCGTACCGCGAGGATGCTCGGTGCTTCCGAGCCGAGGCGATCAGCTCGTGCGCCGTCGTATTGACGTTGACGGCGGCCGAGACCCGACTGACGGAACGATCCTCTGTGTGGCGTCGCCGTGGCACAGTAACGTACCATCTGGAAAACCGAGGGGGGGGGGCACCGCGACGTCGCCATTCAACTACTTTTTCCTTTGTTTCATCATCGCTGCCTGTTGATGGCTCGAATCTGGCGTCCAACCGATTGATCGGGCTTCTCTCGTCTTCCTTCTCGCGTCTCCTTTTGTGTTTTCGACCTTTCGCTCCGTTCACTATCTAATCTAACAGAGGTGATTGTTGTGTTCGCCGGTTTACGTTTATTGCGCGGCTATTGCTGATCCTACTTTGGAAATTTATGGTTTGCGAATGTTTTCTATCTTGTTTTCTTTCTTTCGTAAGAAGGACGTGTCTTTTGTAAATGTGGCGGAATTGTTCGATTTTGTTATCGGAAGAAATTTGAAAATTTGGTTATTAAAATAAGGAGGGGGAAGAAAACGTTTAAAAAGAGAAAAGTATTTAAGAGGTAGAAGTATTCTCGTGTCGAGAAGTTTCTGTAAACTTAGAATGTCAAGAGCGATTCTTGAAACAATATTATGTTACGAAGGAATTTTTAAAGAAAGTGTCTCTCGAGCTTGATCGAAACTTATTAAACTTTCCTGTACTATCTTATCTCCACCATCGCGACTAGATGCTGGATAATATCAACGACGACGGCTAGAATCACAGGCGAATCTCTGTGCAGGTTGTTTTACAAAAATTAGATTAGTTATGCTTCCTCGACCACGCTTACCAACTTGTACTTTTTGTTGCGTGAGCATAACATTATTAAAAACATTAAGGGCCAACTTTGTTTCACCGTTATTGCAACATATTATTACATTATTATAATTATTTACCACACAATATTGCAATATTGTTACTTATTCTTTGTTACTTATAGAATTAGTATCAAAGTTGCTGATACTTATTTCTATACATGTATTGCAATAATATTTACCGATACTTATTTCTCTAACTAGTATAATGTACAATATTATTTTCTAATATTTATAGAATTAGTATTAAAGTTGCTGATACTTATTTTTATATATGTATTGCAATAATATCGCTAGTATTTATTGATATTATTTCCGTAACCAGTGTAATATACAATATTATTTTTTAATATTTAGAATTAGTATTAAAATAGTATTTATTAATACTTATTTCCGTAATTAATGTAATATACAATTATTCTAATTATTTCTAATATTTATAGAATTAATATTAAAGTTGCTGATACTTATTTTTATATATGTATTGCAATAATCGCTAGTATTTATTGATACTTATTTCCGTAATTAATGTAATACAATTATTCTAATTATTTCTAATATTTATAGAATTAATATTAAAGTTGCTGATATTTATTTTTATATACTTATTGCAATAATATCGCTAGTATTTATTGATATTATTTCCGTAATTAATGTAATATACAATTATTCTAATTATTTCTAATATTTATAGAATTAATATTAAAGTTGCTGATACTTATTTTTATATACTTATTGCAATAATATCGCTAGTATTTATTGATATTATTTCCGTAACCAGTGTAATATATAATATTATTTTCTAATATTTAGAATTAATATTAAAGTTGCTGATACTTATTACTATACAATTTTATCATACAATTATACAAATTTATTTTAGATAATTGCATATTTTTCAATTGTCCATTTATGTTTGATTCTTACACATAGTGTAATATACAATATTATCTTTTAATATCTAAAATTAGTAATATCATATAATATTTACTGATACTTATTACCATAAAATTACAAATTTAGAATATTTTTTAATTGCATTATGTTTGATTCTAATGCATAATGTAATACACAATATTATTTTCTAATGTTTATTTAAAATTACTAAAGTTGCTGATACTTATTTCTATATACGTATTGCAATAATATCATTAATACTTACTGATACTCATTACCATGCAATTTTACCACACATTTGTACAAATTTATTTTAGAATGCACATTTTTCAATTGCGCATTTATGTTTGATTCTTATGTATAGTGTAATACATTCACATCATAGATTGGTTATCTTTGTTACGCGTTGTTTGTTTAAAGAATCGCGTGGTGCAAATTTCTAGGTTTAATTTAGGAGTGTCTGGGAGCCGTGACGTCACGCGACGTCGACCAGCCACCTTCCTGTTACCCTGTCCCTTGCACCGTTTCCGCTTTCCACGAGACAGATATCCTCCGCTTGCCAGGATCACGTCCCTCCTCTCTACGAAAAATCTCAAAAAATGGAAACGACAGTAATCCCTTCCCTCTTTTTTTTCGATAAATTATTATCATTTGATACTTTTTTTTATTCAAACAGCTTTTTATATTTCGTCGAATTGATACTTTATTTCTCGTTCAATTTTTCGAAATGAAAGTCTCCTTTTGAAGAATAAAATGTTTTTGTTCCGTAATAATAACGGATTATAAAAATACAATTTAACAATATTTCTCTTTTTTTTCCTTTTTTTCACTTTACACGTATGTTTTCTTTATTGTCCAATTTGACTGTTGTACAAATGTAATAATTTGAAAAAGTAGTAGTCTCGCAGTTGATTATTTTATTTTAATGCGTCAAATTAAATTTTAGCACACGCAACAACTTCACTTTGTTATATCGCTCGAATAATACGATGATACATTTTTGATGATAAAAAGTAAAAATCTTTTGACAATTTTTGTAAAATTTAGAGATTTAAAATATTTTCATTTCTTTCTTCTTTTTTTATTTTTTTTTTTTATTTTCGACAAAATAAACTGCTGCTGAGGGCGATTATTAGATTATACCGGTTTGATTCGAGATTGCCGTTGTCGATGGCAAAGAGCACTACTCGCTGAAACCGGAAATATCTGAATGAGACCGATAAACCGCGTTACGCGAGAAGAAAAGGAGGCGAATGGCTCTGATTTAACTCACTCTGGCACCTGACAGTCACTGTCACGATCCCTGGACATAGAAGAATATACCTAACAAGTAGTAGTTGATGAATTTAATATTAGCGCACAAATTTCTTTTTCGAGCAACGTGAAAACAACAAAATGGAAATAATTCCTGGTAGAAGCAAAAAAAATCACGAACGGAACGGAATAAAAAAATTTTGATCTAAACTCTCCTCTCCTAAATTTTCAAAGATATTATAGCGTTGTTCAATTAACAATATTAAATTTGAATGAATACAGAAGAGAAATTAATAAAAGTTGGAAACGTGAAACCGTGAACAAATGGGGATAAAAGAAAGTTTGTAAAAAATGGCTTTTTGCTAATTGGATTAAAAGAGTGGACTCGTTTGTTAATTCAATTAAAGATGATACAATTATTTAATAATTTAATGGGAGGATCGTTCGTAATTTAATCGCGATATTATGGATTATTTTTTAATTTAACGGTTCCCAATCGTGATTATTTTTTATTTATTCATTTATTTATCGCGTTTACAGGAGAAACAAATTTAATAAAGAGAAAACACGCGTTTTCACCACCAATTTTCATTAATGAGAGAGATACAAAAACTTTTGTAACTCTGATAATTTCAAAAAATTGAGAAACATTTCGATCGACGATATTTTTATGTAGACAGAGAAAGGGTGGTTTTCGATATTTGCAACAGGGTTGAATTTAGTTATTTGCTTTTGTTGAGAGTGATACGGTAGACGATGAAAATAGTAGAAAGTTTACGAAACTCGGCGCATCGGTCAATTTTCCAATGACGTCACTGTGTGTTTAGCTTCCATGAAAATTCCACGTGAACCTTTTGTCTGGGAAGCTGGAAATCCTCCAACTGCGCAGGTCTTTATCATTACAGTGCTGTACCAAGAATCTTGATAGTCTTGATTAAATTTTAAATCAACCATTCGTATTCCACAACTTTACGAAATTTCTCAATCTTTTTTCTATCCTCGACGATTTAAATGACTAGTAATTTTCTATAATTCTATGTAACTTTGATTTTTCTTAAAATTCCAAGAAAATAGAAACAAAGAAACTTATGTTGAAATATTTTTTTTAAAATACTTGAAAAATTAATCATCATTTTTCTTTAAGAATTAAAGAAGGATTATAAAATTGTAAACAATAATTATAGAAATTTCTAACAATGAAAGAGAAATTTAAATTCCTAAAGTTTTCAAGTTCCTTGCTAGTAAAATAAATTTAGAATTTAATCGTGTAAAATACATTATTTCCCTTCCACTCGTGGCCCGTTAAATAATTACGACCGTCGAAAATCGATAGTGGGCCGAATTAATTAATCCGTTTTGCTCCATCTAATTAACAGACAACTTTCCATCCAATTCATTCAACGAAACTGTGATACTCCGCTTGTACGGCAGAGAGAATAAGAGAATTTTCGAAGAAAACTCTTGTAAACACGTTAGTTTTAAACAAAAATTAATTAATTTCTTCCAACTTTCATCCCAACTAATAATAATTATTATCCAATCCCTGTAATCACCATTAACCTTAATCCATGTTATTTAGAAGCCTCAAGATTCTCAACTTTAGACGTTCAATATTGGAATATAACTAGGCAATAATCTCACTTTATACTTAATACAGAATCTCCTGCAAACTCGAGAAACTATATATATATATAGCTAATCCGTGGTCTGATGATGTTGGACGTGTTCATCGAACGACGATTACCACGGCAAGATGTTCCAGTCGAAGAAATCGTCGTCCTTCAATTCTCGGCTGGACAGAAGGAAATGCGAGCAAATTATGTCAATCTTCACGGCAGATAGCCGTGTTATCATTTCGTGCGTCATGCAAGTGGGTAATGGACGGTCTGCTGGCCATTAGATCTGTCAGTTCTACTTAAGGCGACACGACGCTCACGTGACGTGAATATTATGAAAGACACGAGAGATCTGCACGCGAATAATTTGCGTACACGCCGCTAGTTGGATGGAAAAAATATAATACGAAAGAAATAATACCTGTATAATGTAGTAAATGTTGAACGAATGACTAACGAAACCGATTGCACTTATTAGATACTGAAATTTGAGTTTGAGACATTTGGAGAAGACATAGTAAATGTTGAAGGAATGATTAAAAATTAAAACAAGATTGTGAATTGGATTTATGAGCTAAGTATTGAAATTTAATACTGATATGAGTGCATCAGAACTTGAGATACTTGGAGAAGATATAGTAAATGTTGAAGGAATGATTTAGAACAAAATTGTGAATTGCATTTATGAAATAGATAAAATTGAAATTTAATATCAATATGAGATATTTGGAAGAGATATAATAAATGTTGAAGGAATGATTATGAATTCAGATTTAAAACAAAATTGTGAATTGGAATTATGAAGTAAGTATTGAAATTTAATACTGATATGAGTGGATCAGAACTTGAGATACTTAGAGAAGACATAATAAATGTTGAAGAAATGATTATGAATTGAGATTTAAAATAAAATTGTGAATTGCATTTATGAAATAGATAAAATTGAAATCAATATAAGATACTTGAAGAGATATACTTTGAAGAGATATAGTAAAAATTGAAGAAATGATTAAAAATTAAAATAAAATTTTGAATTGGATTTTTTTTTCTTTATGAGATAGGCAGTGAAATTTAATACTGATATGAGTGGATCAAAGCTTGGAGAAAACATAGTAAATATTGAAGAAATGATTATGAATTGGGATTTAAAACAAAATTGTAGATTGCATTTCTGAAATAGGTAAAATTGAAATAGGTAAATCTAAATACCAATATGAGACACTTGGAAGAAATATAATAAATGTTGAAGGAATAATTAAAAATTGGGATTCAAAATAAAATGTGAATTACATTTATGAAATATTATATAAAATTGAAATCTAACATCAATATAAGATACTTGGAAAAGATATAGTAGAAGGAATGATTATGAATTGGGATTTAAAACAAAATTATGAATTGGATTTAAGTATTGAAATTTAATACTGATATGAGTGGATCAAAGCTTGAGATACTTGAAGAAGACATAGTAAATGAAGAAATGATTTAAAACAAAATTGTGAATTAGATTTATGAAGTAAGTATTGAAATTTAATATCGACATGAATGGGTAAGAGCTTAAAATACTTGAGAAGACATAGTAAATATTGAAGAAATAATTAAAAAATCGTGATTTAAAAAAGATTGTGGGTTGCACTTATATTAGTATTGATATTGAAATTTAATCGTGATGCAATTCAAGACATAGATGTAAGCAAATGTTAAATGAACACCTAAAAATCGATATAATGGATTGCACTTACGTAATATTGAAATTTAATATCGATCAGAATTTGAAGGGAGCATAAATAAAATAAATATTGAACGAATGATTTAAAAAATCCAAAAAAAAAAAAGAAAATTGTTAGTTCCATTTATCGAAATATTGAAATTGAAATTCAGCCTCGGCCGAATTCAAAATTTAAGACACATCAAAAGAAATATACGTGGTAAATATTGAATGAGTGCTTGAAAAAAACGAGGTCAAAAAACATGGTTAGTTGCATTTATGGAATATTGAAATTTAATCCTAACGTGGCGTAACCAGAGCCCGATATTTCCTTTCTAGAGATAGCTTCATGGGAAAAAAGATAATTAACGAGAGAGAAAAATATCAAAAATAAAGCTGAGCTTCCTTTCTATAACAATTATTGTCGAAGAGAATGCTGCTGTGCAACAATGAAAATTCTTTATCACGTAAATTGTTTCGGCAACTTATCATTAATTTTTATCGCAATATTCGTTCCATTCGAAAATATCCCGTGCATGAAATGTACCTGAATTCGAATTCACCATTCACTGCTAATCATCGCACAAAATGTCCAATCGCCGTTAAATTGACAATCATTCTTTTTCAACGAAAGTATTTCGGGCATTTTGCTCTTCGTACGAGCGATGAATCATTGTTCGAGGATAATGGTCGAAAGAATCGACGAGATTAAACACAAGGTACACGAGAAAAATCATCGCTTCCGCCAGAGGGCAATACCGCCAGAGGGATACACTTTCATGTCCAGACAGATGGAGGGGCGAAGGGAGAGCACGAAAGCTCGGTAAATAGCAATTAAAAAGCTGGCCGGGTCGCTTCATTAAGTATTCCTCGTCGAGACACCTTTTTCTATGGATATAATCGGCTCTTTACGTTTTATTATATTACGCAGTATCATTCTTGCGTATTATCTTTATGTAATTAATAACACTTTTTATATTTTTCGTACATAATTTTTATACATAATCAAATACTTTTATAATTGCGTACAAAATTTTTTATATATAATTTTCTACGTTCTTGATATAAATCTAAAACGATGTTGCAAATTTAATTACACGAGTAATTAATTAATCAACGATCGATAAAATGATATTTTCATTATCATTTGTTCGAGAATATTTCGTCGCATTATTAATATCAACATTATTTATGTAATTATTCGTACAAAATTTCGTAACGATGTCAAGTTGAATGATTTTAAAATTCAAGTAAAGTATATGTACCCTTTCTTCTATCATCCTTGATCCAAAATTAAAATATAAATAAAATATTCCAGTATATTATTCTATTCGAATAACTTTATAAAAATTTAACAACAAAGATGTGGCAACTTTGAAATATTTATAAATATTTCATACAAATATCTCTTGCAAATTTTCAGGAGAAGAATGAATTTTTTAAAATTCGAATATAAGTATCAAAAGTACTTCTCTTCTCTCCTTGAACAAAATTAAAATACTTCAAAGTATATGTAAAATATTTCATAAGTATATTACTCGAGTGATTTTATAAAAATTTGAAAATTTAAAATTCCAATATTTGAAATATTTATGATGCTGATATATATTCTTGCAAAAAGAAAGAAGTAACGTAGAAATTGTGGAAACAACTTTGATCGATTGACGTTTAGGATAAACGAAAAGCTCGTAGCAATTTGCCATGAGAGGGGAATAAAATAAGGGAACGAGTGGAATTTCTCTTTCCTTCCTCGAGCTCGATAGCGCCACGGTATCGAATATCCGGAAATTCTGAAAGGACCCTCGACTTTTATTCGAAAACTGTCGCGGCCAAAATCGTGGAATTCGTTGTCGTTGTAAACAAGCCCAGGTGGTTGACCCGCCTCGACCTTCTCCCCCCCCCCCCCCTTCGCCAGCGCGCGAATACAAGCGATTCGTTTTCATTTTTCACAGGTTCATCCTGGCGAAGAAGAACGGATGGACGAAGTGTAAGAAACTGTCTTTTAAGTTTCTTCTTCTTGGAAAATTTAACACGTTTTGCGGATTAATTGACGAAGCTTGGAGGAAGGGTATTTTATTTATACGACGATGATTGGTTTTCTGTTGAAAATTAGAAATTTAATTGTTTAAATTAATTACATTTTTTTTTCACTGAAAAATGAAAATGAAAATTGTGATTAATTTTGAGAATTGAATAATTTTTATTCCAAGAATTAGATTGCGTTACAAAGATTGTGTTGAGATTTTTCTCTCTGAAATACAATTTTCTTAATTTAATTGTTATTCGAAGAAAATTTGAAGGAAAACTTTGTTTTCTTGTTTATCGATGCAATTTCTTTCCCCAGATCTCTCTTAATTTAACGAACGTAAATCGATAATTATTCGTTGCAACTTTTGAAAAAGTTTTTAATACTTCGTTGTTCAGTTCTTATAAAATTTCTTAAACATTCTTTTGCATTACCGTCCCCGTTTAATTTATTAACGTAAAAGAGAATAAAAATTAAAGCGAATACTTTTAAAAAAGAGAGAGAGAGAGAGAGAAATTCAATGTGGTTTTATGAATAAACAGAATTCCTTGTTTTTAAGGTAACAAAGGAAAATAAATCTACGTTACAATTTGCATTTATATAAGAATACCAAGACGCGTGTGTGAATTTCACGCAGTTTAAGCTTATTATTGTTCGGGTCGAGTTTACTTGACCTAGAGCAATTATCCTGCTAGCGAGAGCAGAGATCGTGTGCAAAAGTTGAGCAAAACAAAAATAATGTATAATATTATATTGAAGTTTGTATGATACAAACTTCGTTTTAATTATACCTAATGTAGAGGAGAATATGTAGAGAGAATAAATGGTAAACTACCGTTAAAATTGTTGTTGCATTCGCACAGCAACGCCCATTTGTTTAAAGTTCTCTCTTTCTCTCTCTCTCTCTCTTTCTCTTTTTCTCTTTTTCTCTCTCTCTCTTTCTCTTTTTCTCTTTCTCTCTCTCTCTCTCTTTCTCTTTTTCTCTTTCTCTCTCTCTCGAACATTTTTATTAACCTCCATTATTCGATATTTTCCGAGCAACAAAAATTTAATCCCGAAGATAAAAATTGTTGATCAACCAAAATTTTTCATCGTTTAAAAAACTTTTTCTAAACATTTTTATTACCCCCTATTATTTTCGTATTTACTGTTACAAAATTTTAATCAAAGGCATCGTTGATTTTTCATTATTCAAAAAATCGAATGGTGAATGCTAAATTTGGAAAATTGTTAATCGATCAAAAATTTTCACTGCTCGAAAAATTCCAATTTTCCCTAAACGTTTTACTGTTACAAAATTTTAATCTCAAAGACGCATCGTCGATTTTTCATTATTCAAAAAATCGATGCTAAATTTGGAAAATCGATTAAAATTTTTCATCGTTCAAAAAATTTCAAAAATTTTTATTACCCCTATTATTTTCGCATTCGCTGTTACAAAATTTTAATCAAAGGCATCGTTGATTTTTCATTATTCAAAAAATCGAATGGTGAATGCTAAATTTGGAAAATTGTTAATCGATCAAAAATTTTCACTGCTCGAAAAATTCCAATTTTCCCTAAATGTTTTACTGTTACAAAATTTTAATCTCAAAGACGTATCGTCGATTTTTCATTATTCAAAAAATCGATGAATGCTAAATTTGGAAAATCGATTAAAATTTTTCATCGTTCAAAAAACATTTTTATTACCCCCTATTTTTATATTCAGTGTTACAAAATTTTAATCTCAAAGATGCATCGTTGATTTTTCATTATTCAAAAAATTGATTGGTGAATGTTAAATTTGGAAAATTGTTAATCGATCAAAAATTTTCACTGCTCAAAAAATTCCAATTTTTAAGCATTTTGATATTCATTGTTACAAAATTTTAATCTCAAAGACGCATCGTTGATTTTTCATTATTCAAAAAATCGATGAATGCTAAATTTGGAAAATCGATTAAAATTTTTCATCGTTCAAAAAACATTTTTATTACACCTATTATTTTCGTATTCACTGTTACAAAATTTTAATCTCAAAGACGCATCGTTAATTTTTCATTATTCAAAAAATTGATTGGTGAATGCTAAATTTGGAAAATTTAATGGATCAAAAATTTTCACTGCTCAAAAAATTCCAATTTTTCCTAAATATTTTACTATTATAAAATTTTAATCTCAAAGACGCATTATCGATTTTTTATTATTCAAAAAATTGATTGGTGAATGCTAAATTTGAAAAACTGTTAATCGATCAAAAATTTTCACTTAAAAAATTCCAATTTTTCCTAAACGTTTTACTATTATAAAATTTTAATCTCAAAGATTTTTCGTTATTCAAAAAATCGACGAATATTAAATTTGGATCAGCTCCAATCAACAATTTAGTCTCAAAATATCGTTCAATCAGATCCAAACATATTTCAACGAATTCAAATTGCTTTCATCCCTGACTCTCCATCGTGAAAGAATATCATCTGATACGGATACCAATAAACGAAATTTCCCCTTCTGAAAACAATCCCCCCTTAAAAATCTCCCCTTTTTCCTTCCCCAATCTCTTCACGACAAACAACGTACCCTAATACTTGGATATAATATAAGAAATTCAAATAGCACACGATCCCACAACTCGGAATGGAAAAATTTTGTTCTGAAAACTCGGAAACGGCGATTTCGAACGGCGATCGATCGGATCGCAATTGAAAAATCGAGCAAGGGTTGCCAACGTAAGAAGGTCTCGCCCTTTCCCTCTTCCCTTTTTTCCACGCGTCCATAAATAGCATCCGCTTGTGTTCCGCCTGCGACTCGCCCGTCAGACCGATAACCAAGAGTAAATAGATTGCAAAAATAGCAGGTCCGCTGGTTCTGGACCCTGTCAAGGGGGAGAGCCAGCTTGGGTACTCCGGATCAAGTGTAACGAACCAACACCTGTGCATATGTGTGCATGTGTTGCAACCTCCTGTGTACCTTTCCTATGGGCTTACGTATCGGTGTGCGCGCTCGTGGAAAACTGTGAATTATTACGGAACGGTTTTCGAGAAGGAAAATCGGTGGAAACCGTATTTTTCCCGGGGAAATTCGAGATCCTGTTTGCACACGGATGAGTTATATGGGTAGAGACCCACCAGAGACCTGTATTTTCCTTCATCTCCTCGTGTAATTGATCTTTCAAAATTGCGATTATTTCGAAATAAATTTTTCCTTGTTATGGATTCGTTATTGAATTCTTATAATTGGATGCATTTTTTCGAACTTGCAAAGGGTAAAATCTAATATATTTCTTTCTCCTTGATATTATTTTTCTCAATTTTTTCACCTGGAAGACGAAGAAGAATCGATAATTAGATAAGATTGAACGATTAAATCGTTGCACTTGGAAGTATTCGCAAGTTTTTGAAGTTGCAAAGGCTGTTTAATATATCAAACTTAATATATTCCTTTCTCCTTGATATTATTTTTCTCAATCTTTTCACCTGGAAGACGAAGAAGAATTGATAATTAGATGAGATTGAACGAATCGTTGCACTTGGAAGTATTCGTAAGTTTTTGAAGTTCCAAAGGCTACTTAATATATCAAACTTAATATATTCCTTTCTCCTTGATTTATTGGATTTATTATTATTTTTCTCAAAACTCTTGGATTTATTATTTTTCTCAATTTTTTCATTTGGAAAACGAAGAAGAATCGATAATTAGATGAGATTGAACGATTAAATCGTTGCACTTGAAAGTATTCGTAAGTTTTTGAAGTTGCAGAGCGATTGTCAGATCTAAAATTCCTTTCTCCTTGATTTATTGAATATTATTTTTCTCAATCTTTTTATTTGGAAAACGAAGAAAAATCGATAATTAGATGAGATTGAACGATCGAATCGTTCTTGAAAATATTCCCAATTATTCCTCTGATTTTGAACAGAATTTGAGACAGAATTTCGAAAATTTAATCATTTAAGAGAATAATTGTTCGTGTAAATTTCCCTGAAACGATCGTGAACAAACACGAGTCACAGAGGATACGTTTTCCTTTTTCTTCTTCTCTCTTTCTTTTTCTCGAACAATAAAAGAATTAGTACATTCATTTCACGGTTAAGTGAATCAAATTCACGTCAGTCACGAATGACTACACACCAGAATATCGGATTATTGGAAATTCTCAGGTTGGTAATTGAATCCAGCCTCCATCGAACTAAACCCCCCCCTCCCTCCATTGGGAAGAGGGGGCTTGCTTCTTATTGAGAGCGTATACTTGACTGATGCATTAATCAATTAATGCATTTCAATTTATTTATTTAAGTCCATGTGATGCACAAGTCGAGTTTGGCCATCAAACGAATTATCCAATGCAAAAGAATAGCGTTATTCGTTTCGAAGGAATGATAAAGTTATCGCTTTAGATCACGTTATCTGACTATTAAAAACAACAACAAATATACAGTATGATGCAAAATATAGTAGGTTGTGCATAGTTGATATAAAGGAATAATTGTCTGATAAAAAATACAGTATAAAATGGCGAGCGAGTACAAATGAATTGATTAAATATTAATCCAGCCTACGTCCATCGATTCCTTTCCTTCCTGTCATAGTTAATACTTATCCTTTCTCAAGTAGTTTAATTTCATTGAATGAAATTTCCAACTTGCCACGTCATTTTGTATAAATTCATTCTTGTATAAATCTGAATTCTGAAATTCTGAATATATTTTTTCCTAACAATTCAAGGAATTTGAGAAACGATATAAGAAGTTGCACAAACTGTAAAACGACATGATTTTTTTTCACTTTCACTTCGACCAATAAATAACACAAATTCAAAGGAAATCTTCGTGTTGCATCTTATTTTGTTTCAAATTAATTTCCTTCCTGTGTTTTATTCTCCATTCTTTTCATTTTTTAATAATTCTTCCACTCAATATATGTAATAAATGTAACGTGATTATATTATTTCGATCTATAACACATTCACGAAATGATTGAACAGTTTTAAGTTTGAAATTACTTAAAATGTAATCGACGCGTAGATCAATCTCGCGTCAATCTACAAAACAAATTTCCCATGCATAATGCAAATTTATTAATTCATTACAAGTATTTAAAAAACGGTGAAAAATCAACGGACGGGTTAAAAATTTAAATTCCTGCAAAATAAAATAAACCGACTTCTGAATTCTGTATATATCGTAACTTTCAAACGAAATAATTCCAATTCGACTTTATAAGCGAGGTTTGGGTATATTTATTCAAATCAAAATGAAATATCATTATAATGTTCGCGTTTGCGAATTGCGGCAATATCGTGCAATCGATTCGAGACGATGGCGCGTTCGAGTGTGATAAAACAACAAAGCTGGCATCGACAAAGAACTCGTAGAACGCGCAGCAATTATCGACGAATAGCACGTTAAACATTTAGTTTTATATATATACATATATATATATATTAGACAATTAGAAATTGATGTAATGGCGGATTGATTTTCTATAAAAAAGAAACCATTACGCAGATGTGAAAATATAAAATCTTGGTAAATTCGTTACGTTACGAAAACATGATAAATCGATGGTAATTTTGCCGAAATTTTAGTAAATGGAAGTAAATCCAATTCGCGTAATTCGATAATCGATAATTTAAAAATATTATTGAACGTATTTCGATGCGTGTGCGTGACATATTTTTTGGTTTTGAATGAACAGATTTATCGAAGAATTTTTTATTTTTTATTTGTATTGTAATTGAAACATTTTTTTTTTAAATATATTATATATTATTTGACTTGAAGTAAGAAGTAAAATGGGTGATGGTAAAGCTTCTTTCTTTCTTTTTTCTTCTTCTTCTTCTTTGTAGTCCATACAATTACTTCTCTCGGCTTGACAATTTTCTTGAAAATCGTTACAATGAATTCGAGCTGTAAATTGTCTCGAAAGATTGTTTTACAAATGGTGCGACAATAATGGCGTGTAACGGAAGGGAGAAAGCGAGCTGAACCATTATTTCTCGCTGAAGGAGAGAGAAAAAAAGAGCTCGCCGAAGTCACGACACCGCCATTACCGGCACGTCTCAAGATCATGGAACAATAAAAACAGGAAAAAAACCAGACAACTCTTTCGTTTTACGTCACATACGTTCGATCGAAAACACCCAACAAACAATCATTAAATAAATTCGATAATAACTTATATATCTTATAAAAAAATATTTAAAAAAAAAAGAAATTAAAAATCTGCCTAAATATAACAATAATAATATTCGAATAATATACAAAGCAAGAAAAAAAATTATGCCTAATAATATTCGAAATGTGTATACGAAGCTATGAGTAATTGAAAATTGATTCAAAACGAGTTAGAAATTTTTTTCGAAGGGATTGGATTTTACATGTAAAAGAAGGGTTGCCTTTAAAGAAGAACCATTTTGTTTCAAGACGATATCTCGATTGGTTCCCGAAATATTGGATTTCGAATTCTAGCCGCGTTCGAGTGGCTGACTATATCAGCCTATATTCTACTGAAAGATCGCTGTAATAGTCCACTCGGTGACTATCAGCGATTAACGAGCGTATGACTAGAGCGTAATTCGAGTAGGAAAAATTACGACTCTCTTTAAAAAACGATATCTCTGGAACGGAATGAGATATTGGCATAATTCAAAAAGCATTTTAAAGGGGAGGTTTCCCCACGTGATTTTTCTTGATTTTTCGCCAGGTACGTAGATTGGAAAGTTTGCATTTCCATCAATTTATTTGAAGTTTCTAATTAAGGGTATCTTGGATAGAGGCTATTGTCTGGCTGGTAAATAATTGACAACTGTAATTATTGGACAGCCAAGTTGCAATGCATAAAAGGATGAACGCGGGGAAGATTTTGCGCGGATTAGGTTGAGGTGAATTATTCAAAGACGGTGTTTGATACACTGCTCTCTAATTTCATTTGATTGCAAGGTTTAATTTGTTGGAGCTAATTGTTAGCCTGAAGTCGTTTCTGAAACACACAAATGAACGGTTTCTAGAATTATATATATATATACATGATTTAATACCAATGAATTAAGATTATATGAATTTTTATTTGTTCGTATCTTAAGAGGAAAAAATTCTTTTTCTCAAACATTTCTTTTTTTCATTATATTGCATTGAAATTTAAAAAAAAAAACTGATAAATATAGAAATAGGAAGAGAAAAAAAGTTCGCGTCTCGTTTCTCGTTTCTAATTGTTATTTCCACTCGAAGAGTAGAATTTTCACGGAAAATGGCCGTTTCGAATAATCGATGCGAGTAATCGCACAGTTAGACCCTTTCCAACGCTCGAGCGATGCATAATCGTTAGCGAATCGTGCAATCGAGACAACGAGGCTTGCATTCGGCGAAATAGAAGGCCGAAGAGACGGTCAAGGGTCGATATAGGAAGGAACGCTTGCGCGGTTTGCCTTTCGTCCTCTGCTCCGCACTAATAGCGCGAGTTATCGCTTGTTAACGAGGAAACCAACGCTCGAAACGAGTTCGATCGATGCTCCCAGCTCGTTTCGATGCGTTTTACGTCCGATTTATTATACCAAACTCAAAACTGGGTTTGATCGTGTCAGAGATATTCTCGACTTCTTTCGAGAAACCGAGATAGGATCCTGTAGATCGCACGAAAACAATTTATACTTTTAACTTTTTCTGTTAAAAATATTTTTTAACGAAATCAAAAAATCGATTGGAATCCACTGCTCAAATTTATCACGCCTTGCTTGTTAATAAAATTTCACTTATTTTATCAAAAATTGAACGAGCTTCTTTACTGTATTGACAATAAAAAAAGAATCACTTAAGAAGTGATCTTAAAATGGATGAATCATTAATAAGTAAATCAAGGAATGAGAGATAAATTAGTTTTCCTTGAATTTTTTGCTCTTCCTTTCTTTGAGATAACAATAAAATAGAACTCGTCGGATAGGATCTTGCAAAACCTTTCGGAAGAAATATTCTCGCTGTGATTAGTGAAATTAACTCTGGAGAGAGAGAGAGAAAGAGGAAGGGAGTTTGAAAGTTTTCTTTGGTCATCCCCTTTGAAGGATCATCGACGGTCACGGCAGAGCAGAGTAAGCGAGTTCGTAAATGGACTGCTAATTAATTAAGCACCACTAATCCCTCTTGACGTGCCCCAGTAATCGATAAAATTCGTTCAAACGTAGGAAATGGATCGGGGATGCTGAAGAAGAAAATGAATTTGAAGCAGTTGTACGATGTTTGAGGATGTTTGATAAAGTTTGTTTCTTGTAAAAAGAAAAAATTTTCTCGAATATGGAGAATAGATCAAAGAATACGAAAAAAGGGACGAGTTTGAAGCAATTGTATGATGTTTGAGGATGTTTGATAAAGTCTGTTATAAAAAGAAAAAAAATCTCTCGAATATAGATCAAAGAATACGAAAAAAGGGACGAGTTTGAAGCAATTGTATGATGTTTGAGGATGTTTGATAAAGTCTGTTATAAAAAGAAAAAAAATCTCTCGAATATAGATCAAAGAATACGAAAAAAGGGACGAGTTTGAAGCAATTGTATGATGTTTGAGGATGTTTGATAAAGTCTGTTATAAAAAGAAAAAAAATCTCTCGAATATAGATCAAAGAATACGAAAAAAGGGACGAGTTTGAAATGATTGTATGATGTTTGAGGATGTTTGATAAAGTGATCCCGTGTTTAAAAGCTTGTAACATGAAATCATATTACTCATAGAGAAGATAAAGGTTGAGGAGAATAATCAATTTGTGAATATTTTACGATGTTTGAAATAATTGCATGACGTTATAACCTGTAAAGTTTCGTTAATATTTTGTCCAATTGTACAAGGGTAGAAGAAGAACTCGGTTAGGCGCGTTCGAAGTAATTTAATAGTTTACACAAAGACAGCTACATGACAAAGACTATTACGTGGATACTAAACTTGATGAAGTGCAGTGGAACTCTGGGCCAAAGTTAATTTAACTTCGCTTATGTACGTTGACGATTCTTTGGCAGAGTTAATGGAACGAAAACGAATTTCTGAAAAGAAATTTTAATATCGTTCATTTACTTTATAATTTACTATGACTACTTTTTTAACGCCATTCTCTAAGTTAAACACTTTTGTAAAAACGTCCAATGAATATCATAATTTTTAAAATTATTTTATACATTTTTACCGTAATGAATGATGATTTTTCAATTATTCTCTTCTTGTTTTTCCTGTAATATTCTATTCGAATAATTTCAGATATTAACAGGTAAAAATATTAAAATACTCGAATCACATGTTAAATTATGCTCGAAAAAAATTTTTCGAATGGAGAAGATAGAAATTATAAAAACATTCCAAAAAATTATGGAAACGAATTTAATTTAAGAGTAAATTAAAATTGCAAGAGTATAATTAAGGGAAATTTCATGTTTTATTAAAGCAGCAAACATATAAATACTTTCATCGTGTTCAGAAAAATAATGAAAACAATAGAAATATGTGGAAAGAATAAATAAATGAAATTCGCGCTTAATTGTTAAAAATTCATTAACATAGAAAATAAAACTCGTTGAATGAAAAATAATGTATGGTTTCTCTTTTCCAATTATAAAAAATCAAAACTAAAATTATCGACACTTGGAGACAGCTTCGAGTGGAAAATCGTGAAACATTCAGGACCAAGTTTTTCTATTGAAAAAACCTCGAATCATTTCGTAATTTTTATCTGTATATTCTTCAAAATTTCATTTCTTTCATTTTCATCGTCGATACAATCTTAAATATTAACATAAAACGAATGATTATATATTTATATATTTAAAAAATAAAAAATAATTAAAAAATAATTAAGTAGCAACTGATCAGAAAAATTTCGAATAGATACGATTTTAAAATAATAAACGATTATATTTATATATTTCTTAATTATAAGGAATAAATGAATAAAAAAAAATTAAATAGCGTACGAAAGGATGAGAAATTACAGAGAAGGCGAGAAATCAAAAATCTCGAATTGAATCCCGAATATTCATCCATGTGTGAATTGAATAGACGGCGATTCCCGTGCACGCGAAATTGTCGAAAATTCATTATTGTTAGCAGCGATAAGTTATTTACGCGGCGTTGAACGCTGATTAAATCTCGTCAGATCCACCGTGCAATCGTATACTCGTGGCTGGGCGTCGGAGGCCGTGAAAATGATTACGAATCGTCGGATGCACTCGTGAACACCGTGTGTTATACCCAATACACCCTTATTTCCTATGCGAATCGTATTACGTCCATCAAATCAAAATGGCCGTTCTCGCCAAATCCGTATCTTTAAGAGAACACGACTCGATTTCATATTTATATATACATATATTTTTTTTTTCTCGATTTCATCGACAAATCATTCGTGAGTAATTCGAGTCACGCAAGCGAAAAAAATCGATATTCCAAGATGGTTTCAAGGTCAGAAAGTTCATTCAAGCGAAGAGTCACGCAATTTCGATGTTCGAAATCGTGTCAAGATACCTGGACTCATTGCGTATATTTAAAAAGAAAAGAACTTTAAAGCTCGACTTTCGAGCACGTGGATCTCTCTCAGTAGAGAACTCGTTAAGTCGCTCAGTTTGCCCGCCACCATCCGCTTTTTACCCTCGTTACAGAATTGGTGACAGGAAGTTAACGACTTTCCCTCGTCAGAGGGAGAGCATCGTCCTAATAAATAATAAAGAAGCATGAGGTTCAACCACGCGAGAGATTCGATCCAGGATAGGATGGGATAAATTCCGCCAGTTTCCAGTTTCCGATTTCGAATAGAGATTTGTTGCAATTGCAAAATGGAGGACGTCAATAGTTTCGAAGAACGAGATCTATTCCTCTTCTCTTCACAAAGATAAAATGTGGATGAACATTCAATCTTCTCATGGATCTTCTTCTTCTTCTTCTTTTTCTTCTTCTTCTTCCTCCTCTTCTGGGAAGAAAGAAAAATTTTCAATCTTCTCAGGGATCTTTTTCTTTTTCTTCTTTTTCTTCTTCTTCTTCTTCTTCTTCTTCTTTTTCTAGGCAGAAAGAAAAATTTTCAATCTTCTTGTTCTTCTTCTTCTTTTTCTTTTTCTTCTGGGAAAAAAGAAAAATTTTCAATCTTCTCAGGGATCTTCTTCTTCTTCTTCTTCTTCTTCTTCTTCTTCTCCTTCTTCTTCTTCTTCTTCTTCTTCTTCTCCTTCTTCTTCTTCTTCTGGGAAAAAAGAAAAATTTTCAATCTTTTTGGGAATCTTCTTCTTCTTCTTCTTCTTTTTCTTCTTCTTCTTCTTCTTCTGGGAAGAAAGAAAAATTTTCAATCTTCTCGAGAATCTTTTTCTTCTTCTTTTTCTTCTTCTTCTTCTTCTTCTGGGAAGAAAGAAAAATCTTCTTTCCATCCATAGGATGTGAAATTTTTTAAAAGAGAGAGAGAGAGGGAAGTAAAAAAAGAAATTATCCAAATCTCTTTGTACTATTCCAATACGACAAATCCAAATCCGTACAAGTATATGTTACGAAGATAAAACAATCTCGATAACACAAACTCGCTTAATCAGTATCTGATAAACATCGTGTACGACTTTCATCCCCCAAGTCAATTCTTTCGATTCGATACAAAGTCCAAGCGATGGAGGTCCAACGAGCCTGCACCATGTTCGAAAACAATCTTGACAGAGCACAAACAAACTCGGTCGAAACGATTGGAGAGTATAATAACATCGTACCGATTTGCTCGTGGTCCGCATGGTGGACAAAGGAAGAAGAAAGGGGGGAGGGGGTGAAAAATCGAAATGAAAGTATCGAAATAGAGCGGGGAAGAAGAAGCAAGGTATCCATTAACGAACGACGAGAGAAGGCTCGTGGAACAAGAGGACAAAGGGTGCGAGGGGTGTGTGTAACCGCAGCAGTGGCAGGGTTAAAAGCAACAGGCAGGCAATCAATAACCGTCCTTCTGCCTGGGATACGACTTTACCAACTTTGTAACGCGGCGTGGTGACTCCGATTATCAACCATCGACGGGATTCTGGATTTTTCGAAAAAATTTTTTCGCCCGGACAAATTCGGGCGAATCGAACGAATTTGGGAGGATGACTACGAATCTTCATTCTTTCTCTTTCGAAAATTTATCCTCTTTATCATACGTAAGAATTTCATAAGGATTGAAATTTCCATAAAGTTCGATAAATATACCGCGAAAAATAGGGGTAGGATATTTTACTATAAGAAAGTTTATTTTACAGTGATTCCTTTCCCCTTGGGAAAGAAACTTCTCCCCTAACGTCGGCATGGATCTTTCTATAGAGTCGTGGAATTTTTCAACGTGTCATAAATCATTCCTCCATCGACTATTATACAAGCTGACATTTTTTTTTTTCAAGAATATTTATACTCTATGATCTATGATACATGATCTCTCGAGACGTTATTTTTCTTTGTAAATGCCAGTTGTAAACAAATAATAATAATCCACAAAAATCTACTCTGCTACATATCATATCTACACATAGTTCTGTCTCTCACTGTTTAAAATAGCTTTGCTAATCGTTTAACGTCCCGATAAACTCACCCTTTCTTCCATCCCCTTCTCTTATTCTTCGAGTTTTCTTCCCTGTACGTCTACGTAGTCTACGTAGTAAGTTGGTTCCCTCTCGGGATCTTCCTAGATTGGAAGGGTGGAAAATGCTGCGTTTGAGAGAAACGGGCGATTCGTGGAAGTTCGTTAAACTCGGCCATGAAGGACACAGGGTAAATTGCAGGTGCGCCGAGTAAAACGCGATTGGGACCCGATGACACGGCAGCCAGGCTATCGATTTTTGGGCATGTCCAATGAAACGCGTCCAATATAAATTCTCTCAAAAGCTCGCCACGTGAAGCGGCCCCTTGAAGCTTGATAATCAGCTTTCGGGTACAGGGCAGAATGAGCACGTATCACGTTACGTGTAATGTGTTAACTGACATGGAAGACATGAAGGCAAGACTTTTGAGGGAAAAAATCGAAGAACTTTTTTTTTTTTTTCAATAAAAAAATCACAGCGAAAGATTATATCATCGGGTATCTATATTTACTTCTTGCTAATTTTGCGCTTATAACGGATCGAATTCCAATAATGATCGAATAACGGATATCATAGATTATCATATGAATCGTCTTTTAAAAATCGAGAATTTTCCAAATTAACTGTATTAATTGTACTAATTAATCGCGAATCGAATTGGCGCATAAATCATTGAACGTTAATGATTTCATTGATTTGAATTAAAAAGAGCGGACGGAATTGTTACGCATAATTACTGCATCGGCTACAACGGAACCGAATCTAAATACGGATTTACATTAATCCCTCACTCCATTGGTAGAATGAATTTCGTCCAATTACCAGGGAAAGCTAGAAACGCACGTGCAATTACGTGAAATTGTTAAACTTTCCAACTGGGATACTTTGCAAGTATAAATTGCTCATCTCTTTATTCCAATCTCTCTTAATGATTCACTTAAACCTTGTGGACAAATAAAATCGCGTTCATTCCTGATAATAAATTAGATGGGGAAAACCATTTGCTACTGTACTGCTTCCCCGTATTATCAATAGAGTGGAGAATAAGTGTTTGAAAATTACGACATCAGCGAAGAGAAAATAAAAATTTGATATTTTTTACTTTAAATTGGTAAATTTTCGAAATACAAATGTGCATTTATGATAGATACATTTTTGCTTGTGTGGAAAGTTGATTGAATCGAGCGATCATGGAACCAAGTATAAAGTATTATTCGCGGAAATTATTTAAAAATATTTTAATTAAAATTATATTACAAATTATTTGAATGTTAAATAAAAATTGTCGTAAATGATAATTGTTAAATATTTTAAAATGAACAAGAATCTTTGTTCCATTTTGCTTAGCTTTCATTATTGGAAAATTTTTTAATTTTTCTTAATCCAAACTAAAATATTTAAACAAGAATAATATTTTTCATGCAAACTCACCTGGTTTAAATAGTACCCATGCATGAATGTTCTTAGATGACTTACCTACAACAAAAGAAAAGAAAAATTGATAAGTCTACTATCTACTTTATCAAATGTAGAAAATATAAAAATTGTCTAGAAAACTGAAAGGAACTGAGGGTAAAACAGTTTCCTGATTTACCTTAAACTATATATGGAATCTTCCATATCAATTGATCGATAAGAAAGGATTCTGTAAATTTATTAAATAGAAAAATATACAATAATATATAATTTTTCAAATTAGAATTTTTATTTCATATCATTTTCATTTTCTCTATCATAAACAATAGATAAGATAGTTCAATGAAAACTTATTGATAAAAAAGAGACGAAGTAAATATATTCCAACTGTTGGAAACATTATTCTATTGTTCAATCGGGCATCATAAATCTCTTGAGAAAACTTCATTCAGAAACTAGATGGCTAAAATATCTAAAAGTGTATGTATGATTTTTTTCGAATTACAATTTCATATGAACACAATTTTTGTTTAAATTTAATGGAAATTCAAAATTTTAAAATAATAATAACAGATAAATTTAACATTTATATCATGATAATTACAAAGGCAGCAAATCTAGAATCAATTAGCTTGATAATTTTGCTATAATTGATATTAAATAAATATATATGATAAAATATAGAAAACACGATATAATTATCGACAATTCACAATTCTTAAAGCAAAATATAATAGCATTTTTCATATCTTTGAGTGTAATACTTGATATTTTTTGATAATTAATCAAATTTCATTTTGCGTAAGTTTATATTCAACATATCGAAAGCACTGTTTAACATTATAAAAAAATCTTTTCTTTCTTTCAAAAATTATGAATATTTCTATCTAACAATATTTATTTATTTTTCTTATTTCCTTTGCAACAACCTGAAAATATATATATAACGCACGAGTTGTTCTGGTATCTCGCAAAGAAGGCAGGTAAAAAGGTATTCATAAGAGTAGTAAATATTCTATCAAAGAGAGTCCCAGAACGCTCATATTTACAGCCGTATACAGAAGTGTCCCTTTTTTCTCGAAGGCTTTTTTTATGTCCCCAAAGACGTGAAAGAATGACATAGCGTAATAAAATATAATTAATGTAATTTCTCTAAAAAAGTCTCACAAAAAATTTCAAAAAGAAACGTATATCGACATAACGATTTTATAATATATATAAATTTTAAAAGGAAAACAAAATCGAATCATAAATGGCAAAAACTTATTACAATTCTTAATAAAAAATTTCAAACTTATAAACAATCAAAAATTGGAGGAAAGGAGTCATTAGAAGAAAAAGAAGAAAAAAAATAATAATATAATAATCATGAAATTTTTTATTTAATATCCGAATTGAATTGAACCTACAAACCTTAACAAATCTCAAAAAATCTCTAACGAGAGCAGGGAAATCCGCCAACCTAAGCTTCTTACAATTAAAACAATCGAGGTTAAACGTTGAATAGAATCTGGCTCGAATCGATAACTATTCATCCATAAAAATAACGAGGCAATGGTGAAGAAAATCGTGAAACCAATCTGACGATTGACCGAGGACAATAAGGGGAATTTCGTGCGACACGAGAAGCGTCCCCCGCGATCAATTTTTAACCGAACGTTTACGATACACCTGTGTGTACACGCTCACCTGCTGGCAGGTTGATGACTGCCGTATAACAGGTCGATACGAGGCCGTAACTGCATTGCAGACATACCGGCCAAGCTCTATCCGACGAGTCGGCCAAAAGCTCAAAGTATCATAGCTTTGTTTCAGATCAAGGTTATGGTTTGGCCTTTTCAATTTTGGCCAGTTTCCTTGTTCACATTATAATTGGATTTGATGACGATCGAACCATCGAAACTCGTTGAATTTCTCGACAATTATTCGAAAATCACCGTTCTGGTCAGATTGAGGTTAGGTTGTACATTGATATTGGATTTAATTGTTCGAATCATTGAATTTTGTTGAACGATTATATTAAACTAGATTAAAGAGTTAGTTTTAAATACGTATTGGAATTAAAAGTGGGATGTAGGTAAGGATGCTTAACCTTTTGTCAACAGCAGTGAGATGTATACATAGTTCTGTAGAGGCGAGATTGATTAAGAGCGTTAAAGCTTGCAAGATAGGTATTAAAGACCCTTTAGAACAATTTCAACTCAAACAAATACTAAAACTGCTCCTACCATTGGAACTGTTGCTATTTCAAACTATTTTTGAAGATTTATAGACCAATACAACTAGTTGGAGAGTTTTGATAAAAGTGTTATAAATATATATTTTTAAATAACAATTGAAATTAGCATTATAGAATTTTCACATAGTGAATCGATTCGATTAAACGAGTCACTTTGTCCTCCTAGTCAATACGTTACAGCACCTGTTGAGGATCTCCCTTTAAGAATATCGCGAAAGGTTACATAAACTCGCGTTATCTCTTTTCAACTCTCGACCGGTCGTGAGTTGGCAGAGGTGCAAATGGCTCGAATTAATTTACCAAATAACTGGAATAGCTTCCGCTATGAGTTGTTATCGGCTTGCTATCAGGTCCAACGTTGAAACGTGTTGACAGGAGTTGCACTCGATAATTTATCGACGTGTCATCCAGGCTAAATGTTTAATCAACCCTTCATTCCGTGTCATTTTATAATCATTCGTTATTACAATAACCGTTAATTAACACACTGCGGATCAACTAAACCTCTTCTTGCCCATTAAATTTCGAAGTAATCAAATGACACGTTGACCACATCGAAATAATAGCTTGATAAATAACGTCGAAATGCCGCACGCTGTGGCATCCGAATACGAAACGAAATCCGCTGTTCCACGGTAGGAACATTGATGAATAATCAGCAATTAATTCTAAACACGAGATCATTAGACTAAATGATTCACCGTATTACGTGACAGTTTGATTTGATTGGGTTTGATTTATCTCTAATCCCCCTAAATTGATTTTTGAAAAGCGACAAATTAGAATTATATTCTTAAAAAGATCCCTATTGAAGATGATTTTATTAATTCGAACGAACGAGATTATTTCGGTATAATTTTTTTGAAATTCAACAATCCAATTCAATCTCGATCTCTCGAGACAACTCTGGGTTAGCTAATTCCGTGTCCCTTTTATCCCCCGACAATAATATTTACCTTCTCATTTATTTAGCAACAGAAAAATTTTCTTTCTACCAATCTGAATCATTTTCACTCGTCGTTTATAATAAAGTTTATGAATAATTAAATTCCAATAATTTACCGATACATCGAGTAATTAGCAGCATCGTGATGGAGGACCTCGAATACACACGATCGATCTACCTTAACGCATTTCTCATTTGACTGGTGCGCCTGGTATCGATTTCACCAACTGTAATTGCACCTGTCCAACCGACGGCGCATTAAACGCTACAGTAAAACTGTGCACCATTTAAACCTGGCAATTAATTGGCACCGTGGTGGATCTGTCCATTGCGGCTGAATTCATTTCGCGCCATGTCCATGCTGCCCTCCTTTCCCTTCTGCCCTCTCCTCTTTCTATCTTTTCCTTCTCTCTCTCTTTTCACACGATAATCGAATGAACGTTGATCTGAACGGTTGGGTTAGGTTACGTTAGGTTCACCTAATCGGGAAGGGAAGATAAAAAAGAGAAAATGGCGATCATGGTCCATCGGTGAATGAATTCAGGATGGATTTTCACCGAGACTTTATCCCCATCCATCAAACGAATAGACATATTTATTATTATGGAGAAGGAGTCCTCCCAGTTAGACGTTCTCTACTTCATTTCGTCCGAGCTGACTCCGATAAGAGGTTGGCGAGAGGTTAATTGTCATTGATCGATCTTTGACAGCTGTTCCAGATTCGTCGAAATGTAGTGCACTAAATAGAGAGAGATTCTAGAGTTTGTTAATCAACCTTGTGCCATAAATTGGATTAAAACTGGATTCTAATTGACGATAAATGCTCCACTGATCAGAAGCTCAGAGAATATATTAGACAAGTGTGCACAAGTGTAGTGAGTTTTCGAAAAATCTTGCATCTCTTTCACTCTTTCGAGCATGAATGAAACAAGATGTCTTCGATTCGACTCGAATGGAAGATTACCCGCCTCCCAGTGACGTATACATCGATCGCATTCATTTTTAAGAAGTTTTCAGAAGAATATTTTTCTTTTACCTACGATACTACTTTCTCGTGTGCACATTCTCTTTTCTCTGTTATTTTACAACCTATCCTTCCTATTTATCTCTTCGATATTCCGTTGTTGATCGATGAAATAAAGTGAAGGCAAAATGTATACACTCGAATCTCGATGCACGTAAATATAAAGAGAGAAAAAAATATGAATTAATATCGCGTCTGACCTGATATCGATTTATTCCACTTTTACTGCGGATTCTATCCGCAGTCTGTCGATTCGTGGCAAAGGACCATTCGCATCGATCTCGTGAGAAATATCGTCTCGCGTGGTTAAACCCTCCCCCTTTTTAAGAAGGGGTGAACACACGTTAAAGTGCTTCTTCGACACGGGGCACGAGGATAAAAAGCGGGCGTAATGACACGTTGCACCCGTCTGTCGTCATTATTGGATGTGCATTCGGGATTTTATTACGGCAAAGCTTTAAGGGGGAAAAGCTTTTTTCATAAGTTGAGTATGAAATTTAAAAAGAGGTGGATAAAACGATCTTTCTTTTGGAAAAAAAATTTAATTCCTTTTCTTTTTTTTTTTCTGCGAATAAATAATTCAATCGCATTGAATTATAATCGTTGATCTCGATGATGAATGCTATTTGATGATTCGATACGCGAACAGTCTTTGAAGAATATTTTTATGGAACATTGTTTCAACGTGTACTTGTTCTATTCTATTTCTGCACTATTATTGGAACACGGATATCAATTTAGAGAGAGAGAGAGACAAACAAATAAAATAAAACAATAAAAAGAGAAAGAAGGAAAAAGCTATTTGTAAATAGAAATTCTTCTTTTCTTTTCAGCAAATTCGTCAGAAATTGACCAAAGTAATCATTTTATCGCGCAGCAAGTTTGAAAGGAATTTTTCTAAATTCGAGTTCGATCATAGAGAAACGAATGGAGTTTTTCCTTTTCCCTTCACAATGTGGAACTTGATACCCCGTTTCGTTTTTATTTACACCCTTGTCCAAGCACCATGGAAACGTCTCCAACGACACGGTTGACGTTGCCACGATCCGTGAAACAACCCCTTCTCGCTTCGTGGTCGTCGAGTTTTCTTTGAAATTAAAATGCCACGCGACCATCGACCAGTCACGTTCCACGTTGTTGATCTAGAATTTTAACGAAGCCGGCTTTCTCGTACGTAATACTCTTCGAACGATGAAACGATGATTACCATTTTTGGGGAGCAAGAGGAGGAGGGATAATGAGGAATCGACGAGGAGAGATTAGGAAAAATATTTTAAAATCCTTAAATAAAGGTATACGCATTTTTATAAGATTATTTTAATAAAATAAAATAAAAAATTTAATGAAATGGACGACTGGACTTTGTTATACTCAATCAAGTTTAATATCATCGTAACTGGCAAAAAGCTATTTATGAGTTGACTCAATATGATATATGAGAGGCTGAGAGAAAAGTGACATAAGAGATAAAAAAAAAAGAAAGACAAAAGTCCATATTTATACAAGTAACAAGTAACAAATTTTATTATATCGTGAAAATTATATTCTCGAATCGAGAATTTTTATCGAATTTTCTTCTTTTCATAAATTTTTGAAAAATTTTAACACGAAAAATTGAAATTTTTCCACGTAACGTTCATTCATATCGTAACTTGTTTTCCACAGTGAGTGAATGATGACATTTCTGTGAATCCATTGAAATTCTTATTATATAAACCGATATTTAAAAAAAAAAAACACACACGACGACCAATGTCCTCGACAAATTTTCAATCGAACCTATTAACGAACGAATAAAATGGAAAACTGAATCTAAAAAGTGACGAAAATTTCGCAAAAAAAATTCGTTGATTTTTGCGAATACCTTTTATCTCCTTCCAATTAAAAATTATTTCATCTCGTTATATAAACAAACGTCTCGAATTCTTCGATAGATTTATCGCATCTTGAACCATGTTTTGCTAAATCCAAACATTTTCTAACGATAATTCACACATTGATACAACAATGTCTATTGTTGGTTTCACTGCCTGTTCTCGAAATTTATATAATTTCTTATAATAATAATAATATATAACAATAATAATATAAATTTTTATATAAATATATAAAACACAAAGAGGTTATATATATATATATATTGAAAAATATTTTACAAAGCTCAAGCATTAAAAATTTTAACATTATTATTTATTATTTTCGAAATTTAATTATACATATATATATACATATATGTATAAATCAAATCAATTATCGAATAAAATAAAAGTCTTTTGAGCTGTATATAATATTACATTTATGTCGAAAATATTTAAAAAAAAAAAAAAAGAAAGAAAAATTGGTGGACAATTTGCATCTTGATCCGTGCACATCGGTTTCGAAACTTTAATCCAATTCGAAAAAATCGTTAATGCGTGCCAAATATTCGCGAAATATTTCCGTTTCCACGTTTCGAAATTCCAATAATCGAGCAAACAATGAATTTGTCCAATTTTCCGTTTTATATTCGTATAAACTCGACTCGTGCAAGTCGAAGGGGAAATTTCACTCTTCGTTAAATCGAATGTTTCATTTCCAACGAAAATGCTGCACGAGATTATCAATATTTCTCGTTCAACGAGATAATTATTATTTATCGTGAAAAAATTTGTATTTTTATTTATCGTAATATTACAGATTGTAATCGCTGCTCTTGCTGCGACGATTAAAGTCACCGTTCGATGTTCGAAACGATGATGTTCACATTTCACAAAGAGAGTATTTTATCGTTCCTGGAGGAATAATCTAGCCAAATGCTTTCGAGTTTAACCGCAACGATTCATCGTGGCAAAGAGAACCAATTACGAGTTTATACGAGGATAATAATATCGGAAGGAATTTGAATTTGAGCAGAATGATTTGCTTTTACGAAATTAAATATGTGGAATATTTTGCATGAATTTTAATTCTTCTTATTAAACTCGTATTCTCTTTTTTTTTCGTAAAACAAAATTATCTTTATTATAATATTAATCGAGTTGAGAATCATATGGAAATTATTTAAAAAATTTTTCTTTCTCCTTTTGTAGTCTGTCATTTAATTTCTAATTTGTATTGTTGAGATATGATGTAATCGAACATTGTTCAGTTAATAATTTTATATTCAGATACGTGGAATTTTTACAAAAATAAAAGTTACTTTTTTCTTTTTCTTTATCACTTTATAATAATCCCTGATTGATGTATGGATCAGATGTCAGAGAAATAATTATTCATCAAAAATAAAAGGAAAGGAATTAGACGAAGAGGTCAAGGTATTAATGATTCATTTAGCGTGATTTCTATGTTTATCGATTCATGGATGAATCTGGAATTTCCATTTTCGTTCGTGATTTAGTCGAAAGCAAACTTTAATTGCAACCCATTAATTGCCGTGACGTGGAAATTGATCGACTTTGATTATTTTCAAGTGGATTCCACGTTGCAACATTGATCACGTGATTAATATTCTCATCGAAAGATATTTAAGACGAGCCTAATAATAGAACGAAATATATATATATATATATAATAACAAAAATGAATTAACAGGAAATTTATCTTTATATTTTTCAATAGTTAATTTCATTTTTCGAGGAATTAAAAAAATTTTTTTAGAAGAAAAGAACTAATTTCTTTCAATATACTTTCTTCTTCTTCTTCTTTTTTTTTTTTTGAATTTTTAAAACCACTTAACCCGACATCAACAAGGAAGAAATTTCCACGTTCCAGTGAAAAATCTTATAAATAAAGTACGGTGAAAGCAACACTTTAGAAAAGTGTTCTGGCTCCATGGTTTGGCAGGTTAACTGAAAAATTATTTTTAAAGGTAAATGCTGAATGGAATGGCGTGGCGAGCAAAGCCGAAAACAATAGAGATTTATTTATTCGCGCCGAAGGGATGAAATGAGATTTGTTCAAGTGAAAATTTGTTTTGCACCCAGCCCAGTCCCACGGTTTGCAAAAACCGATACGTACTAATTTAATTTGCCTTTTACCCAGCTAATTACAGCCAATCCCGCGTTTGCACATTCTTACCCTTCTAGATTCTGTTCGCGATCTGTTTCGTTGTTATTTGGACAAACAAACGGTGTTTCTTTTTTCTTTTTTTTCAAAAGATAAAAGAATTTTATTGTATCATATATGATATAATAAAAGAGATACAAAAGTGTAACGTTATTTAAAGCATCTGTAACGTAACAGCGTGAAAATTATATAGAGTTTTTATCTAATTAAAAACGCGTACAAAAGTTTCGTTGTTTGATAAAATTTTCGTATCCGTTCTAAATTACCATTGAAAATCTTGGCGCTTGAGACAAAAGGCGAGATAAGAGGATAAAAAGACACCAACGATCTTTGCAACGTTGGATGCACCGTTCTCATTTGATCGTCGAAGTCAAGTTTCGATCGTCGTGATTAGCAATTGGATGGGTGACCGCTTGGGTTGAATTTTATTGATTATTTAATCGTTTGCGAAACCTTTACGTTTATAAACTGTTTGGAAGGTTTCTCACATATTATATGTGATTATTCATCTATTTCCAATAGATATATATATATATATTATTGTATATATATATATTTACAATATCAGAAATTCTAATCTTATAACGATGAACAATAGTGTCTGTTTCCCCATTGTTGTACTCCAATTATTATTACAAATGGATTAAAATTCGAATATGGGAAGATTTTTTCTATCAAATAATATAAAAAAATATGAAAATAATTTAATCATTTGTATAATATATAATTGTTTTCGTTGATGAATATTTCCAGTATCGTTTTTCGATTCGTATAAACAGAGCGAATAATCGCAATTCAAAGTTTCAACGAGTAAAACGATGAGAAAATCGACAATACATGGAGAGAGACTTCCTTGCTTCGACCATTATTTGACAAATCGTGAAAAATTCGGTACGTCAAGCGGCTGTTATTGAATCGCCGATATTCAGGATATACTCTCGCAAAATTTATTTCGCGAAAAGCGATAAATTTTTTCGCCGCTGTGTCGCTGCACCATCATCGGAAGTAAATTGCATACGATAATAGTGGAAATCTTATTTCTGAAAAATGTTACTTCTTACTAGAAAAAAAAGGATTCTGTCATAATATTTTTATTACACTTGTCGTTAAATTACATTAAATTACATAATTTACATTTTGTATAATTTTCGCTAAATTCCTAGATTTTAATTTTTTTTTTCACTTCTATCAAATTTTATAAAATTTTATATAATTTTACTAGGCAGTTATTTATTTTCAATATATAAAAATATATTTTTTTTATCTATCGCTTTTATTACATTTACACGTATTGCATTTTAAAAGTTTTTCTTCGAAAATTTTTAATATATTTCAATCAATACAATTCTATTTGTTAAAATAATATGTGTGTAACAAAAATATGTAATTTTTCCAAAAATGTTTATTTTCCCTGTGCAAAATATCTATTAAATAAAAATTTTCAGAACATTTATAAGATTATTTTTCGAGCTATACTTTAAAAATAAATTTTCTTATTTCGTTTTTAGAATGGAAACTTTACCATGTTAAATCGGTTCAGAAAAACGTTTAATTAAATCGTAACAAAATGATCATGCGGAAGGAATAAAAAAACGAAGAGGAATAAATTTGATACGTTTTTTTTGTTTTAATTAAAAACAAATAGTAAAAAAAGAAAAAAGAAAAAAAACAATAATAGTTTCCCAATTCATTTTTTATGCATCGATTTGCAATCATTCCTCTTGAAAATTTTTTGCGCAGTATTGAAATCAGATATCATCAAGATATCATCAAAACAACAAAGAAAACAGAAATAAAAAAATAAAGAGGAAAGGAAGAATTTAATTTTTATCCATTTTTTTTTTTTTTTTTTTACTTTATTGCGCCATTTTGTCATCGCCAACGCCATCTGTCTGAATCTCGTTCTCGAAAACGAAGAAAGCAATCGAGTTTGTTCTAACATTCGAACTAAACTGCTGCTTCACTGAATTCGAAAGTCAAACAATTTTCGTACTTTCTCTGCTCGATCGTGAATAATCTTTAAAAAAAGGTTATTTTTCCTGATATGAATTATATTTTTATAAAGCTATACGATTGAAAATTAATAGAATAACAGAGTTATTATAAACGTATTATTTTAAATATTTTCTATTCTATCTGCATCTTTTTTCTAATTATACATTCTACATTAATTTGAAATATAGTTTGAAATTAAAATTTGAAATATTAAGAAGATAATTATAATCGCCTGTTTAATCTCTCTTTCATATTTAAACTCAAGAACTTTTAGTTTCAACCGATTTTACAATTTTAATAAAGTTATTGTACTTTAACAAAAACTCGAATTCTTGGATTTCTTAAGAAGCCACTTCGAGGTAGCGAAATTTAAAATAACTCGAAGTTCATCGCGGAAAGAAATGAAGTTTCTTCTTAAGTAAAAAAGAAAAAAAAAAAAAAATTCGTTTCCCTTTTTCTTCGCCTGCAGAAAACTTATTCTCCACTTCGATTACATTGTAATTACATTATCCGATCGATGAGACGCATACTGCGTTTTTACATTTTATATTTTTATATTAAAAAATTACAATACTTTCTTATCCTTTTAAAAATTTCCTTCAAATCGTACAACTTTCTCTTTCAACTCCATCTCAAAAATTATACCTTTCCTTTCCACGAATAAAAAACAAAATATTGCCATCGATTTTCCTTGCAAACAAAATTTCAATTGCGCAAAGAAATCGCGTCGTTGTGAAATTACACGAATTTTCATCCGTGCGATTTGACGCGATTCCAATTAAAAGAAACTTCGAATTCGTCGCAAAAAGTCACTGTCAGTGTCGCAATATCTATTTGACATTATCTAGACGCGAATCGATATCACCTGTTGTTTCGACGACAATGTTGAATCGAGGATGGTCGGGGAGGGTGGGCAAGTTTTGACGAGGATTCGCCAATTAAGGATACAAAAGGCAACCACGAGGAGAGATACCCGCTAACACAAATCGATTAATATTGACGAGTTGACGAACGTGAGGGCTACTCTCTCTCTCTCTCTCTCTCTCTCTCTTTCTCTCTCTCTCCGCTCTTTCCTTGCCTTGTTCTTGAATAATGGCGACTCGAAGTAATTGGAGATCGTCCTCGTCGAGGAGGATGATTCAAGGACCGAAACAATTTTTATTCGAATGTAAATATCGCTTCCTTTATCTCGTTCCAACTTGCCATCCAAAGTATATAACATGAATATCGAATTAATTGGGAAATTTATAATGTCGATGATGACGATGTTTGAGTCGAGTGTGCACACACACGTGTTTTCCTTTTTTTTTTTTTTTTTTTTTTACGACCAACTCATTACATATTTGGATATTTTTGACTCGAGTTTCGAAAATTAACGTGTAATAAAAAAGAGAATCAAGAATCAATGCTGTGTTCTGAAGTTGAAAATATTTTCAATCAAATAGTAAGTTTTTAAGAGTTTCTTTAGTTTTTCGTCGAGTAAAAATGCAAAGTCGAACGAATCGATTTTGGAATGTCTGGAAAAAATTAATTTAAAACTAATGTCTGATGAGGATCTGTGTTATAATTGAATAGAACGATGAACGGAGTATATGTGTATAGAGAACATGACCTGGTATCAAAGAGAGAAAGAGAGAGACACGATAAAATAAATGTGAAAACGTAAAAAGTCGAAGAATGTTCAGTCGTCTGATAAATGGAACGTCGCATTCTGAGACGATTTCCTGCATAATATTCCCTTTTTATCTTATCTCACTGTTCAGGGAAGAACGATCGAGTAATTTTATCGCGAGAAATTCCGAGAATTGAATTACTCTATTTTGTCACAGAATTCTATTATTTCGTGAATCTGATTGAGAGAGAGAGAGAGAGAGAGAGAGAGAAAATTGTATTTTTTTTTTTCTATTCCATCAATCTTTCGATGGAAGATAAACGAAACAACTTCGAGACAATTATTTATAATTAACAATTGACGATCACTTATCGATAATAACAATAATTAATAATGGAAAGGAATATTTTTTTGAAAAAATACCCGAGGAAAGAATCGAAAAGACAAAGATAATTATAGATATGATCGAGGATCATTTTATTATTTAAAATATCGTTTGGAACAGAAAAATAAGAATCGTGGATCGTTTATTAACAATTGACGATCACTTATCGATAATGACAATAATTAATAACGATAAACAATAAGCTGGAAAGAAATATTTTTTTGAAAAAATCGAAAAGAGATAATTATCGATTTAATCGAGGATCATTTTATTATTTAAAATTATTTAAAATATCGTTTGGAACAGAAAAATAAGAATCGTGGATTTATTAACAATTGACGATCACTTATCGATAATGATAATAATTAATAACGATAACAATAATTAATAACAACAAGTTGGAAAAAAATATTTTTTTGAAAAAATCGAAAAGGAAAGAATCGAAAAGACATAATTATCGATTTAATAAAAGATCATTTTATTATTTTATTATCATTTTATTATTTAAAATTATTTATTATTTAAAATTATTTAAAATATCATTTGAAACAGAAAAATAGGAATCGTCGCCTTTCCACTTCTCTCCCCATGACACGCGATTTAACTCGAATACCTCGTTCTTCCTCGTGATACCAGAGCTGTCTCTGGTAATAATTCGAGGAACTCGAAACACGCGTGGAATCGCAATGAACTTTTCACTTTATTATATCGTGAAATTTCGAATAAAGGGGGCGTCTCTTTAATTGACTTCGAATCCTCGAGGGTACAAGGGTATTTATATAGTTTTCTTACACTGTTCCTCTGCCTCTGAAGGGTTCTCTAATAAATTCAAAGCTTTTTAACGATTTTTGCTTCTCTTTTTTTTTTCTCGATTATACTAAAATTCGAAAATATTATTACGTATATGGAATAGAAAGATTTCGACTTAAAGATCGATTTTTAATTTTTCTAAAATTAAAAAATAAATTCCATTTTCGTTTAATCAAAAAAGGATCGCGTAACGTGATAATCTAAAATAATGCCGAATTGCTTTGAAACTGTTTGACTAAGCGGCGACCTTATCTACTTATAAATTAGATAACTGGATGTAGGAGGAACATTGTTGATCCTATTTCGTTCGTTCTATCGATCTTCTCGTTAAAATATGATTCGATATTATTTTTCATTTGGAACAAAAAGAGAGAGAGAGAGAGAGAAAATTCTTTTTGTAATGATATCTCGATAACAATTCGCAAAAAAAAAAAAAAACAAAAAAGTTTCGTCACACGGTGAAGATGAAACGACGGATGATTTCATAATCGAATTGTATAATGTAGCATAATAATACAATTAGCTGGTACAAATGAACCGCATGATGTTTCATGATGTGTTACGTGATATACAATAACATGATATGACAAAGAAATTTACAGGTTTAACTTAATTTCAGTATATAATTGATCGAATAATCGTTTAAATTTTATACAGAGAAGGTCAAGTACAAATATAATTAATATAAGAAAAGTAGCAATTTTGAATTTTATCAAAATATTATCACTTGTATGATATGATGTGACTTTTGCACTTTATTTAACTTAATATGAGAATAATTGATTGAATCGTTAATTAATTTAAGAAAAGAACAATTTGGATTTTATACTTGTCGTTTATAATTTTGAATGAAAATATACATTTGCATTCGATACAATAAAAAAAAAAGTTCTCTTTTTTTCATATAGAAATCGAGCTCAAAGCAATCACATCCAAAATCTGATAGGGAAGAACCTTAGTAAATATTGATTAATATAAGAAAAATAACAATTTTGGATTTTATCAAAATATTATCACTTGTATGATGTGATATGACTTTTGCAATTTATTTAACTTAATCTCAGAATAATTGATTGATTGAATCACGTACAAACGTTAATTAATTTAAGGAAAGAACAACAATTTGGATTTTATATATATACTTGTTGTTTATAATTTTGATAAAAGTATACATTTGCATTCGATACAATCTGTTATATTGCAATCTTTTTTTCACACAGAAATTGAGTTCAAAGGAATCACATCCAAAATTTGATAGGGAGGAACTTTAGAAAATATTGATTAATATAAAAAAAGTAGCAATTTTGGATTTTATCAAAATATTATCACATATATAATATGATATGACGAAGACTTTTGCACTTTATTAATTTAAGAACAATTTGGATTTTATATTTTATACTTGTTGTTTATAATTTTGAATGAAATTATACATTTCTATTCGACACAATAAAAAAAAGAGTTCTCTTTTTTGTCACACAAAAATCGAGCTCAAAGGAATCACCATCCAAAATCTGATAGGGAGGAAAAGTAAAGACGTTTTAGTAAAGACGTCTTCCCTTAAAAATCCATTTGGCGCGAGCATTACTTGATTAAAAATGAGATAAGTAAAGGAATTTCCAAGAAAGGAATTTCGCCACTACGAGATGTTAAAATGGGAGAGCAGTAAGAAGAGAGCTTTCCCTCCAATTCTCTCTGATTTTCCCCGCACCCTAATTCTTTCTCAAGGAAGGAAAATTACAAAAATCAATGAGCCAAGCAACGATGAATCACCAAAGGATTTCTCGAAAGCGAACAGGTAATCCTGTTCACGTGGCGATTCCTTCGATAAGCCAACTGTTTCCAGCCTTTGAGCCTTTGGCCGATATTACACCTTTGGCAAAGAGAAAATTTTGATTGAAGCAAGTGAAACTGAATTTCAAATGTTCACATTTACCCGTTTGAAACTTTTCGAGCAAAAATTTCAAATTTTCTGAAATGGATCAAAGATAAAAAAGAATGAAAGAAATTCTAAATTTAAATTATATTACGTGGCTGTGTTAATTCCACAATGATCAAAATTATTATAATTGTGGGAAATGGAATATCAACGTTTATAGATAGAAGCTGTTGGTTTGGATTAGAGGATTCACTGGGCGAGAGAAGAGTTTCGTTGGAAGATGTGCAAAAAAAGAAGTGTTTGAATGATCAAGGATTCCCTTTTCGAATGAGGAGAGAGAACGAAAGGAAATAAATACGAGAGAAGCATTACAATGTTGAAAAAAAGAATATATTTTCTATAAAACAGGAACGAATTTCTTCTTAATTATAATTCTAAAATTGAGAAATTCTATTGTTAATTATTTAAAAACAATCCACGCGAAGCAATTGTTGAATAATGAAAAAAAAAAAACAAAGCAAGGTTTTCCTTAACTCTTGACATCTCTAATTAAATGCGTTTAAAGTATACTTTTAATTGAGCAAAAAAAAAAAAAAAAAAAAAAAAAAAAACAACAACTGCATTCTAACCGATCAAAACTCGATGAAACGAGCAACAGGTTACGACACGATCGGTTTCGAAAGAAGGGCACGCATGATCCTAGTTTCAATTAAGAGTCGCGGAATGGCAACGAGAACCACGTACCAGAAGTTCGAGTGATTCAAAATTTAGATGGAGTGCAGTTGAGCCACTTTCCCCGACTGGAGAATTCCAGTTGGGGATCGTTAAAAGCAACGACCAGCACGAAGCTTGGAATGAATATTCAATGGGACATGAAATCGAAAGCGAGATCTAACTTTCTTCTTTTTTGTATGGTTTAACATCCTTATCATGGTGCTATTCCAAAAAATCCACAGTCGAATAAATACGTCTGTAATAATTTAAATCCTCTTTTTTTTCATACAGATTAAATGAAATGATTTAATCAAAAATAAAAGCAAAGAAAAATATATTTAATAAAGGAAATAAAAATAAATAAATAATAGGAATGGAAATAGGAACAATAGATTAGTAGTTAATGGTTATGTGGCGCTAGTGTCGCATAACTTATTAGTCGCTCTGATGTTCACAGCAAGAGTAATTTCTAAAATGCTTATGTTGTGAAATGATTAAAAATAAAGAATATACGATAAGAAATAATATATTTAAAAAAAGAATACCTTCGTCCTACTACTTTCTATTATTAAAACAACTTTTATTTTATATATACTTTGAATCACATAGATAGTTAATGGTTATGTGGCGCTAGTGTCGCATTACTGGTCGCCATAGTGTTAACAACTAGCAAGAATAAGTTGTAAATATTTATATTAGGTTGTGAAATGATTAAAAATAAAGAATATAATAAATAAGAAATAATTTATTTAATAAACTATGTTATATAGATATGGATTGTGCCGATTTTTGTTTTATTATTTCATTGAACTCGTAATATCGCGTCACATAATTCAAAAAGAGAAACAGACAATAAAAAAAGTTTTAGTAAAAATTGTCTGTTATATCGAAAAGAGGTTAAATCAAGCTTATTAAATTATTAAAGAATTATAAAAATATTTTGTGAAAAGGGAATAATTATTAAGGAATTTATAAAGCAGGATAAATAAAATAAAATAAGTGATTCGTTTCTTGCCAGGTAGATACAAAACAAACTTTTTGTTTTCTGGAAATAAGAAATTAATTATGAAGTTGTAACAATTGTTGATTTTTTTTTGAATGAGATGGATCGATATTCAAAGGAAACGGATCTTGCAACGTGTCGAGGTGAATAATTAATCGTTAGACGCGACCTCGTTACACAATTCCAACAAGTATACGAACAGAGGGCAGAGGGAAACGTTGGGATTTCATCCTGCAAGTTCTCTCGAGGGCATCGTCTGCCAATTTATCGATCGTTCCGAGTTTCATAACGTCGTGAATATGTGTCATTAACTACGAGGGAGAAAATCGATGGTTAGATGAAACGGAACAATGAGGGGTGAAGAGCATTATCTCTTTCTCGTTCGGTCGAATTTCACGAGAGAAAGTGTACTCCTTCGAAAGTGTATAAAATTTAGATCTCCTAAATTTCTACCAAAAATTATGAAAAAAATAAGTAATAACGATAAAAATTATTCCCGATCTAATACTTTGATTAATCCTCTTTCAAACAGTTGTCCAATGGACCAAGAAAACTAATTAGCCTTTGGACAGTTAAAATGAGGAGAATCGGCAAAGAATTTTGGCCGAATAATCTACTGACATTTATTAAAACGTGAATTTTAAAGAAGCTTGGAATGGAAGTTTTAACGAAGTTTTCACGAGTCTAACGTGACAATTTTTCCAGAATAATTAGCGGAGTTTCTCGGATATGATTAAAAAAAAAAAAAAAAAAGAATCAATTAAGAAAGAAATATGTTTACCACTGGGGTCTCGTCCTTCTTAATAAACAGGGTGTAATTATTGCAGTTGATGCGAACGCGGATAATTTACGCGCAGCCGTGTGGAATAACGACACTCTCGTTACATCCACTTCTTTTCGAAAAGGAAACAGATTTCTGAATATGCGTCACTTCTCAGATTTAAATATTAACGGTAAGATGGTTGAGAACGTGAATTTTAAATGCGTGTTTTATCCCCATTCGAAAATTGTTGAAAGAATTCCCAGATTAAGGAATATCACATTGAAGAAATGATGATACCTCGTTTCAAAGAATAAAATTAAAATTTAATACGGCAAAACTGAAGATCGAAACAAAATTTCATCATTAATATAATAAATCGGTGATATTTTCAAAATTCCTACCTTCTGCAGTGCGTAGGGGCGACAGGCCAGCTCCTTCTGGTCCTGAGAATGATGGCGGGGGCCCTAGCGTGGCCCACGACAGGCGCCGAGGTACGTCCCTGGTTCCTCTTTCCCCAGAGATGACCACCGCCGCCAGGCCCACTTCCGGTCCCCCCCGGAATTCCTGGATGGGGTCCACTCTCGCTACACGCCCTCCTCGAGAACATTTCGCGCTTCCTGTCGTCGCACTTCATCATCTTTCCTCCCTTTCCAAGTCCGTTATTCCTTCTCCTTCTCCCTTTTCTATATCACTCACTGCTCACTTCTCAAGAGAGAGAAGATTTAGAAATGCATGGAAAATGGACACAACCCGTGGGAATCAAGTTTCACTCTCGTAAGAAAGTTTTTTCGTCAACGGTTCTCCTCGAAGAGACACGCTTCCTTCGGAAACTTTCGCTCCATGTCGTTAGAAATCTTGTAAACACCTTGGCCAACCATACCTGTACCAGTTTTTCTTCTGTTCTTTCAAACTTTGTCAGTTCCTTGCACTTTTGAAATTTTTTCTAGGGTAGAATTAAATTTTCAAATGTGATTCTTAACACGTTTTAGAAGTTTGGATAAATTTTCCTCCTCTTTATCTAGGATTCTTTAATTGACACTGAAAATTATTCGATTTTTATTTCTTTTATATATTTAGGTGTATTATTCTGAAGCTACGTATTTTCTATTGAAATTAGTTTTTCTGTTTATCTCTTTATATATATTCTTATATTATAATTGTGGTTTTTCTCTTTCTCTCTAAATTTTACAAGAAATATTTTTCTAATTATTTTCAATTTTAGAAATCGATTTCCGCAAATACATTTTATTGATATGTTTTTATCTTTTTATTTCACTTCTTATATTTTTCCATTTTCTTTTTCATCACCTTCCTTTGTCATCTTTTTCTTTTGTAATTTCTTTCTATCTCGTCTAATACACACTTTTCAATTTTAAAATTTCTTTCTCTATCAATCTAGTATTTTCTTTCAATTTTTGATATTCGTTTTATCACTGTTAACTTAAAAATCACATTCGAAACAAGTTTTTTCGTTAAAAAATATTTTTTATCCTTTTGGGATTCGAACCGAAGACCCTCCGATTTGCATTCAAACGCCGTATTATCTTGACTACCGTCACTTTCTTCGTACGATGTTTCTTATTTTGGTTTTCATTAGCACAAATTTAATTTTTACCGACGAGAGTAACAATCTTCCTCTTTCTTAGCTTCTATTTATATTATTTTGGCCCCAAGCGGCGAGAAATTAAGATAAATTGACGGAGTTAAATTCTATGGTTAATAGGAGTTTTTAGAAAAGTTTAAAAATCTACACGTGACGAGAATATTTTTCTGTGTTGGACTCAAAGTTTTTTCATACTACTCCCACTCTCGATAATATCGTAAATCCCAGCTCTAATCTAACCGTTGCTACGTTCGCTCTCGTTTCGAAGTGTTGCTAGTAAAAATATTTTTAAACCGTGATAAGTAAAAAAAGCGAATGTTCCTTGGTCCTCCGGAGAAAACTCGAATATATCGATGAAAATTTTTTAAAGAGGAAAAAGCAATAGATCGTTTAATCTAATAATTTGAGAATTAAGCTTTAAGAATATTTTAAATTTATTTAATTTTATATATATATATATCTTTTTAAAAATCTTATTTATATCCACGAGAGGTAAATATATATTTTTATATTTAATAGATTATTTATTAAAGATTTTTAAAAGGAGAGAAAAATATCACGCTACGATCCTTCGATCGATATTTACAATTTTATTCTTTAATTCTCATAACTTTGATCATAATTTTTAATTAATATTTCAGCGCTGATCACTTTGAACTCGTAAAACTTTCCACCATCATGGATCATTTTCCTCCTCTTCCAGTTCCATCCGAACAGGCATCTGTTTCGTGATCTGAAATCGTAGAACCAGGCTTAACCTATGAACCTTTCTAGAATTTTTCCTGCCTCTGTAGACCTGCTGCTGCAAAAGTTGGTGAAACTCGTCGAAAATGATTATCGAAACATTATAACCAATCATCAACGCGACACTTTCATTTCCAACAATAAATATACATTCTATATATCCATTTAATGGATCGAAACGTGACACAAGCTTAATCCAAACTAATCACAGCTCTAAGACTCCTCGCTCTCATCTCAAAATAATCCTTGCCATAAGCCAATACGAAGCTCTAATCGAATCCTACCTAACCTAACCTAACTCAACCTAACCCAACCTAACCTAATCGATCGTCCAACCAAGCTTATACAGCTTAAGCTCGCGTAACGTTTGCATAATGGCCAGGATTGGAAACAAGAAGGATTGGAAGAAGAAATCTCTCTCAGAGATGGAAAAAGAACTCATCACAAAAAGAAATCTTTGTCAAGAAAGCTTGGTCAAGCTTTAAAGATTTTCAAGTGGATGAAAGCTTTTATTGTTCGATCTTTGGACAGTGTGTCCACTCATCCCTGTTAACTTTTCTTTCAACGAAAGAATGGATGGTGTTCGAAAGAAGAGGGAAGGTGTTGAAATGAGGGAGGATCAATTCCTCCCTACTTGTAACCAGAAACTTAACACCTCAACAAGTGGTTGAATTCCAGCCCAGAGGATCCACTATAGCTTGGCCGGATCAGATCGAGATTCGAAAAGTTTCGGCCAATGTGTGCACGGATTAATTTCTGGATTCAATTTGTTCGAGGTTAGGTAAGAGGGTACTATCTTTGTGAGAATTGGGGGAAAAGTTTGAAAAAGAATGACTTGGGATGTGAGTGTGTGATCGAGCAGCGGATTCAAGATTATTAGTTAAGAGATATTGGTGGATCGATTTATTGAATTTCTGTCGATTCGTGAGAATTCTGTCGTTTGTGAGAAAATACGAATGCGAAAGCAGTTTCGAAATGTTTGCTCGCTCGGATTAAATGAATTATTGCAAATAATTGTACGGGTACAATTTATTGACAAATTGAGAATATTAAATTTATGTATATACATGTTCTGAAACACGAGACGATATCCATTAACGTCATCTATATAAGGATTGTTTATTTTCACAGAAAATGTGAAAATGTGCCGCCGCTTTATTATTATGCGAAACTATACTGTAAAGTTGATAACGAGAAGATTTTTCATGAATAAATGAATACTAAGTGAAAACAACTTTGAGAATTAACTCGTTTTTTCCTTTAATTTCGATCGACTGACTTTGTTCAACCTTTGAATACCTCTTTCAATTTCCAATAACCAAAAATATTAATTAATCCTGATATTAAGCATCGAAATAAATTATTATTATTATTATTATTATTTCAATTTACAACGAGTCGATATTATAAATGTTAATTTCTTGCAAAATTCTGTTGGGAATGAAAATTTGGAAGGGATACGCATTGCATATGATCACGGAACGATGGCGCACAACGCACTGCGGAGAGACAAAAAAAAAAATGGCGAATTGTGTTCCTCTTTTTTTTTTTTTCCTTCCTCGTGAAGACTACTCTTCGTGAATTTAAAACGAACACTGTTATCGCAGCCAGCACCAGGATTTAACCTGGTCGGTGAGGTTTGCAGGTTTCGAGGGTGCAAAATATTGGACCTCGATCGAATTCGTTCCCATTGATAGCGAAGCGATAGAACGAAAGATTAAACGATTAAGTTATATATCCGAAACATCTTCCCTTCAACGTTTAAACTTCTTGAAAACTCGATAAATATAACTCATTGTTTTCGTGAACATTGGAATCGAATATTATTGGTTTAACGCTCTAATTCGATTGTCTATAAAATTGAACAAACATGGAGAGGATAACGCGATTACGTCGTACATCAATGTCACGTGATCAATCAGAAATAAGACACCGTAATAAGAAACTTTTATCCTCCCTTCTGGGAGACAAATATCTCGATCGATATTGTTGAAAGAGAACGAGTATTCGATAAATAAACAAGAAATTTATTCATCGTGGAAATAATTATTTGTCGTTATTTTTCGATTCTCAGATATTTTCTTTTTTAAAGAGGAGATTTAATCGAAGCTACGAGAGAATTGAGCCGAGATACGATACAGCAAGGTATCCGGTGACAGACTATCTCGCAAACGATGCACCGTAAAAGAAAATGATACGAAGGTTACGACATCGAATCAATTGGCGGTAAACGAGCAATAAGCGCATCGAAATGCCATGTCGCCATTAAATTGCTCTCAATCAAGCCTTCTTCATGGAACATACTGGCGTCCGCCTTCACGGCGTCGCAATCTTATTCTTTATTATCGTGTCATCACTCGCAGACTTACACTTTCGATATTGCCAATATAGTTCTAATCAGAAAATGGACAAGAATGACGAGAACAATTAGCTGAATCTCTTTCCAACTCGTTGTTGATATGATCCCCATCATTATCAAAATTCTGCAAATTAGTTTTCATTATTGGATATTGGGAAATGTCTAACCTAACCTAACTCGATGTCTCCACTAAAACACTTTCACAGGAATCATTTTTCGTTATTGGACATTGGAGAGTGTCTATTTGTCTTTCTAACTTGTCATTCATATTCTTAATATAAAAAATTCTCAATTCTATAACTTGCAAAAATTATTTTTCATTATTGAATAAAGGAAAATGTCTATCTAACCTAACCTAATCTTCTTAAGTCGATTTCAATATATCTATCGAAACTCTCGACAATTGATTTTCAAAAATTACTTTTCATTATTGGAAAATGTCTACCTAACCTAACCTAACTCGATATCGATATCTCCACTAAAACACTTTCACAAGAATCATTTTTCGTTATTGGACATTGGAGAGTGTCTATTTGTCTTTCTAACTTGTCACTCATATCCCCAATATATCAAAAATTCTCGATTGTACAACTTGCAGGAATTATTTCTCGTTATTGGATACTGAAAAATGCCTAACCTAACCTAACCTTCTTAACTCGATTTCAATATGTCTGAAACTCTCGACAATTGATTTTCAAAAATTACTTTTATTATTGGATATAGGAAGAGTCCTATCTAATCTAACCTAATCTTTCTAACTCGATATCCTCACTAAAACACTTTTACAGGAATCATTTTTCGTTATTGGACATTGGAAAGTGTCTATTTTTCTTTCTAACTTGTCATTCGTATCCCCAATATAAAAAATTCTCGATTCTACAACTTGCAGGAATTATTTCTCGTTATTGGATACTGGAAAATGTCTATCTAACCTAACCTAATCTTTCTAACTCGATATCCCCACTAAAACACTTTCACAAGAATCGCTTTTCATTATTGGATATTGGAGAGTGTCTAACTTGTTATTGATATCCTCAATATCAAAAATTCTCAATTCTACAACTTGCAGGAATTATTTTTCATTATTCGATAAAGGAAAATGTCTACCTAACTTAATCTAACCTGCTTAAATCGACATCAATATGTCTGCTAAAACTCTCAATTGATTTTCAAAAATTACTTTTCATCATTGAACATTGAAGACATCTAATCTAACCTTTCTAACTCGATATCGATATCCCTATTAAAACTTTCACAGGAATCACTTTTTATTATTGGATATTGGAGAGTGTCTATCTTTCTAACCTGTCATTGATATCCCCAATATGAAAAATTCTCGATTCTTGCTAAAACTTTCGACAACAAACTTTTGATTTTCAAGAATTACTTTTCATTATTGAATATTGGAAAATATCTAAACTTAACCTAACCCTTGTAACTTTTCTAAGTTGATATCAATATCTAACTTGATATCCCTAAAATTATCTCTTGACACTGAAGAGTGTCTATTTAACTTAATCTTAACTAATTTAACCTCTACTAATTAATCCTCGTAACCTAACCTTCCTAATTCGATATCGATATTCCTAAAACTCTCGATCATTGATTTTATTAGAAATTATATTGGACATCGCATGAAGAGTGTCCATCCAAGAATTTTACTATGCTTTTTTTTTTTTTTTGCTAAAATCCATCGACAAAAGAAATATCAAGAGCAATTGTTGACCAGTTTCAATTTCTCGAATCTTTTCTTTACTGTTTCATTGTATTTCATTTCACACCAAGATAGAATTTCTAACACAAATCCCTTTCCCCTTTTAGTGGGCAATATTTCGTTCTTGATCACCGACAGAAACTGACACGATACACGGCTAATAAAGTTTTCTTCTTCTCCTTTTTTTTTTTTTCCTCTAAAGCCAGAGGCCGAAGATTAAACATTAAAAAAAATTACGGCTCGTTTAAGGGTCACGCCTTTCGAAATAGTGGAATTTTATTTCTCGAAAAGCACCATTCCATCTTATTCCGGATTACAAGTTCCGGTTGTAATTACGTTCCGGCGTTGCCTTGTATTATTTCTTCCTCTTGCTCTTGTTCCCCTTTGGATTTTATGAACGGTATTCCACGTGATTTTGTTACGTGATTTTCTCCCTTCTTTTTTTTCTTTTTTTCTTTTTTTTTATAGACATTGTTGCATCTTCGTTTAAACGTGAGAAACGATTTTAAGAAGTAATGCGGCTCGCTCGAAAAGTTTGATATAATGGAATAACTCTTCTCTGGCGGTTTATCCTATGAAATGAAGAAGAATAAAAAAAAACTTTTTTAATAAAAAGTTTACGGGGAATAGTGAATGATCACTGCCCGTCACGTTAATTATAATCAACCGTTTTAATTATCAGACAGGTGTACAGCGAGAATAAAATCCATCTTGAGCTAATTAAATCGAGGCGTTTTAACAGAAGCCTATTAAAATCTCTATCCTAGACGTAAAAATATCTTGGAAAATTTAGAAATTCTATGTGCATCAATACAACGAACGAAGTTGTCCCGTTTTCTCGTAAATAATAACTCCTTGCTTCTTGTTCCACAAGAATATATTCTTGACCAAGTTGAATTTCTCGCCTTCGATGATTAAACAACCTTTGCAAACCTTGTAAGAAGACTTATAGAATTACTTGTACGATTTTATCCAACCATCTTTCATTCAATCTTTATCATTCTGTTGCAACTCTTCCTAATTCCTTTTATTCTTTAATTACACGTTACATTTCAACTCAAATATATATATATAATAAATGAAGAATAACTGATAGCAACAACGAGAAGCGCCATTCACATCTAAAAATTGAATGCCAAAAGAGGAGTTAGAAATAAATATTGTAGATATTTTCGATTCACCGTAAATTCGAAAATTCTATTTTGCCCGTCAAATATCATCTCTCTCCGCCAATTTCCTTTGCCCCTCTCCCCCCCCCCCCATTCTCTCTCTCGAAAAATCATTTTCCAAACGATTTCGCGCAAGCGAATCGTAAAAAAAAAAAAAAAAAAAAGAAACCATATTTCCCTCCTCCCTCCAATTTTCGAAATAATCGTTTTTCGAGAATCGATTTCCTGTAAACACACAGAAAAACCACAGCGACGCGAAGAGAAGGGAAGAGAGTTGTCCTCGATTCGCAGTTTCAAAAAGAGACAAGAAGCGTCGAGGAAGAAAATCTTTTTCAAATCGAAATATCCTCGGCTAATTGTCGAGAGGAGGGAAAATATCCAGTGTATCGTTTTAAACGACAAGAAGAGCCTGGTGAAACGTTTCGACGATCGAATTGTTCTTCCTCTCCCTCGCTGACAAATCATTCGTTCAATTCCTCTCCCCAAATCGATTCTCGATCCTGTCATTTCCTGTTTGCTGTTGGAAAAGAAAGGAAAAAATAGAAAATGACTCTTCGATCCCATTTTCGAATCTCGATCGTTTCGAAATCGATCCGTTTTCGAAAATTTAGGCGAAGAAGAGGATTCATTTGTTGTTGCTCTTTGAATATTTGAGGTGTATTGGAGATTAAAAATAGAAAAGAAGAAGAGGAATATATTTAAATATATATATATCGTTGTAGAAGTTGTTGATAGATCTGGAAAGTTGTTTCGTTTCCTCGGGGAATGCTCGGTGAATGTTGGTTGCGTTGATTTAAAAATGGAACGAAATGGCAAAGGGAAATGGCGGAGAAAATCGATGTACAACGATGTGGGTGGCAAGAAATTTAAGCTAATCTAAACTTAATCTGTTGATCCGGGAATGGAACGAAACACGATAAGGACGAAGGGGAAACGGATGAAGAAAAAGAAGGGAAGAGAGGAGGGGGAAAAAAATCTTAACGACAATTAATTGTCCACAGTGTGTGAGCACTGTGAACCTCAACCTGATCTAGATTAATTTGTTGATCCAAGGATAGAGCAAGATGAAGAGAAGGAGGGGGGAGAGGAATATAGAAAGAAAAGAAAAAAGATTGTAACGATAATTCATGTCCAAGGGAAAATGATAATCTAAATTAACCTGTTGATACAAAAATAGAGATACAATAAAGAGGAGGAAGAAGGTGTAGAAGAAGGTAGGTAAAAGAAATTTTAACGATAATTAATGTCCAAGTGAAAACAGTAAATTCAACCTAATTTAAACTTAATCTGTCTTAATAATAATCCAAACATAGAAATAAAGGGAAAAATGAATATAAAAGGTGAAGAAAATGAAAAAGATTATCTTAATGATGATAAATATCCAAATGAAAAGTTAACCTAATTTAATCCAAAACTAGAACAAAATAAAGAAAAAAAAGAACAATGGAAAAATAACGAAAATAAGAAATATTATTCTAACAATAATAAATAAATTCCAAGTGAACAGTAAACTTAACTTAATCTAAACTTAATCTATTGATCCAAAAATAAAAATAAAAGGAAGAAAATGAAAAAGATTATCTTATAATAAATATTCAAATGAAAAGTTAACCTAATTTAATCCAAAAATAGAACAATAGAAAAATAAAGAAAATAAGAAATATTATTCTAACAATAATTAAAATTCCAAATGAAAAGTAAATAGTAAACTTAACCTAATCTAAACTTAATCTATTGATCCAAAAATAGAAATAAAAGAAAAAATAAACATAAAAGGAAGAAAATGAAAAAGATTATCTTATAATAAATATCCAAATGAAAAGTTATCCTAATTTAATCCAAAAATACAACAAAATAAAGAAAAAAAAAGAATGTAAAAAAATAAAGAAAACAAGAAATATTATCCTGACAATAATAAATAAATTCCAAGTGAAAAGTAATCAGTAAACCTAATCTAAATTTAATCTATCTATTGAAAATAAAGATACAATAAAGAAGAAAAAGATGTAGGTAGAATAGAATAGAAAAAATAAAAAATAATCTTAACAATAATGAATGTGAAAACAGTAAAGTCAACTTAATCTAAACTTAATCTGTCTTAATTGATCCAAACATAGAAATAAAGGGAAAAATGAACATAAAAGGAAACGAAAAAGATTATTTTAACGATAATAAATATCCAAGTGAAAAGTTAACCTAACCTAAACGTAATTCAAAAATAGAACAAGATAAAGGGAACGTAGAAAAATAAAAAAAACGAGAAATATTATAATTGACGATAATTAAAATTCCAAGTGAAAAGTAAACCTAATCTAAACTTAATCTGTTGATAATAGAAATGAAGGGAAGCAAAAAGAACATAAAAGTTGAAGAAAAAGATTGTTCTAACGATAATAAATATCCAAGTGGAAAGTAAACTTGACCTAATCTGTCGATCCAAAAATAGAAATAAAGGGAGGAAGGGAAAAAAAAAGAAAAGAACACAGAAGGTGAAGGAAACGAAAAAGATCGTGGTTAATAATATCCACAGGGAATCGAGATCAAAGTGGTCGTAAATTAATTCAAATTAAATGAAAGAAAAAAACTGTAATGCAAATATTTCTTCTCGAAAACGAGAGGAGACCTTAGTCCCTTAGGATGCTAGTATATTCCTTTTTTTCCACGTGAAATATTTTCAGTCGAAAGGAAGGACTGAATCGATGGAAGGTGAGAACTTGTATGTCTCTGAATACAAGTGGAAAGAGAAAACCTCTCGAGATAGAAATAAAAATAAAAGAAAGAGAAAGAAAAAAGAAAATAAAGAAGGGGGGGAGGGAGAAAAAATCTTTCGTGTCGTAAAGATTTTCAGGGAACGCTGTCTGGGGAGGATCCTTCGCTTGGTGATCCATTATCTCGAGAATAATTCAGAGCGAAAGCTTCGAATTGTGATGATCAACGAACAGGAACTCCCTTCTGACATTTTTAATAACGAGAGATGTTAGATGCGATTACGATTCTCGTCCGTAATTTGTCTCCCTTTCCAGATTTATTTATTTACTAGAAGATATTAATTAGCAAATTTTCACGAATAAATACACAATTTAAAATGTTTTTTTATTAAAATTATAATTAATCATCTCAAAATTTATCAATAATTAATTATAAGATCGATTACGTGTTTCGTAATTGCGTAGAATTTTTTCAATTAAATTAATTGCTAAATTTCCAAGTAGTTGATAACGTTCCAAAATTTGTAAACATGAAAAACAAATTTCAGAAAATTTTTTTGCTAAACGAGTATGATAGCAATATTTAGGAAGGAGGGGATTAATATGCTTTTCATTTTAAATTTCATTCACAAACTCCGAAAGAAAAGCTAAAAATAATTGTAAAGACAGGTCAGTCGGGGAAAAAAACTTTATTTCGCGTCTTATCCCGTTGTGAGAAGTTGAGAGACATAATTACTGGAAGAAAAAGAGAATATCAAGATTGATGCAAACACGTTGGATGTAACGAAGTTCTTCAATCTTATAATAAAATTATTATTATTATTACGCGAAAGGAAAAGCAATGGAATATACTTGGCTCTTCGTGAAATTTGTTAACAACATTCTTGATGAGGGAGAGAGAGGAGAGTAGAGAGAACTTCTTCTCATTCTCTTCGAAAGAAGAAATAAGTCGATGATGATAATTATGACAAGTTTATTAACACGAAAATATAAATTTGATGTAAAAAAAAAAAAAAAAAGTTTTTCAAATTCATTGCGATAAATTTAATAATAATAAAAAAAAAGTGTAATTTAAGTTTCTAAATTTTACGAAAAAGAATATTTAATTTGCGATCACTTCAATTTTTTTTTTTATATTATTTTTAATCTCGTTGCAATCTTTCTTCTTTTTTTTTTTATTACTTCGAATGACGTCCAGGAAAAAAAGATCGGTCGATCTCATCTTCTAATTAACGAATAAATAGAAAAGATATAAATTTGCATCTAATTACAAACTAAACTTTTGCAATTAATTTATTTGGCGCATGGTGTGTAATCCATTTCTCAGCTCGTGTACGTAAGCTTGATATTCTCCATGGCCGACGATGCGTGTACCGATAACATAAGCCGAAACGTTTACGTGAGGGATGAAGATGAAACCATTAGATGTGTATTATACGCTACATGAATCGATATATTACCGTGTTACAATATTTCACGAAGTTAATTCCATGCCATGTACCGTGTGGTATGAAAATAAAATTTTTATCGCGATCGTAAATCTGAATTTTTTTCTTTTCTTTTTTTTTTTTTTTTTTTTTATTCTCTGTCCCAATGACAGAGACTAACTTAACTAATGGCCTAGTTGGAATGACTGGAAAAGAAAATCGGTTTTATCAACAAATCTCGCGAGAATAATTAATTCTATATATATAAAAAAAAAAAAGTGAAAATGCGGAGAGAAAAATTTTAACGATGGATTAAACATTTTTCGATTAAACATTGGATCAAAAAAATTTTCAATTAAAAATTCGACCAAAGGTTCGTCTTATTATTATTTTTCGTGGCATTTATATTTCAACGTTTTCAGCAAAAAACCTTCTCGTAAAAAGCTATCTGAACGTGCGTCACGTATACGCCATGTTAAATTTTGTCTTCGATCTGGATATTTCCTCCACCAAAATATGGCGCAAAATATTCCTTAAATATCCACACTTTTCGTTCACGTCTCGAGTTTTGAATTTTATTCTTCCTTCGATGTATCGTGCTCGTTCTAAAAATAATAATTTTTTTTCAACGGAAGAATAAAAGTAAAGGAAAATTAGTTTACATTCATTTAAATTTTTGTGATTCAGGTAATAAATTCGATTCGTGATAATGAAATGGAAATATTTATGTCGTTTAAAGTTAACAAATGACTATAAAGATGTATATATATTTATATGAAAAATTTTATGACACAATTAAAAATGTCTTCGAAGTTAATCTCTCTAGTTGCCAACTTTTTATTTTTTTTTTTTTTCATTTTCTACAAAAATGTTAAAACTGGCACCGAGAAAATACGTTGTATATTAAAAACATGTCGTGTTTTTTCTGAAACGACCTCTGATTTCTCTGTGCCAAGACAAAAAGACAAAAGAGGAAAGTAAGTATATCACAAAGAGCCATTTTTCATTGAAATTAATTAGATGTAATCATTTTTGATAGAATTTAAATCGTTATTTTTCTTCTGTGTCCTGAGATTTTTAAAATCTGATAGGTTATAAAACATGTGATCCATAAAAATTTGCAATAAATAAAAATATCACAAAAATTATATCTTTGATTTAAGAAAAAGATTTGAGTCGAGTCAAAAAATTATTGTAAATTTCTTATAACAATATAGAAAGAAACAAGAAATAATATAGATTGAATCTAAAAATTTCTCTTGCCTCCTACTTTCGAACTTTCAAGGTTTCACTACCTCAAAGTTTCGAGGAAAACTTTGATCTAGTTTCCCCTAGATAATCTAGGGATTTATTAGCAAAAAATAACAGCGTAACAGTTTTAATTGAAAGAAAAGTGGGTAACATCGATCTTTTGAATCTAAAAATAATCAAAAAAAAAGAAAAAAAGAAAAATAGTTGGTAATGTTTAGGGATTCTACGTGACATTACATATTTGATGAAAGGAGAGTCATTAATTCGTTCTTCGCGAGCGAGACTCGCTTGAGTAAATTTGACGTCGTTTCACGACAAGCTTTAATTTAAGCCATTAGTTTTGCCGCGGTGAAGAGTAGGTTGGAGTGGAGAAAAAAAACGTGGATGTCGATCGGGGTTCGAACGAATCCAAAGAATAGAGGCTCGTGACGGCTCGACGACGTTAAAAAACCTAACCTAAAACTCCGAAGAAATAGGTTAAGTTGGATGGAAGAGTTGGGTCGTAGAAGAGGTAGAAAAATTTGCAAGTTCAAGTTTCAATGCTTGAAAACTTTTGGAACTTTTGATATTTGAGGTTTATAAATAACAGATTCGTGAAAAAAAAAAAAGAAAATATTGGAAACATGAGTATAGTTAAGAAAAAAGTGGAGAAATTTTGAGGATTCTTGGATTATTGGATATAAATGAGAGAAACAATAGCTCTGAGAAATAAAGGGTAGGGTTAAATTAGAACTGAAACAAGTGAAATCAAGGCTGATGGGGGTCAAAGTCCGGATTTCGTCTTGGTTGTTGGAGAATTTTTGAAAGTTCAATAATATCAGGGGATAGAAATCAGAAATTTCCAAGTTTCACAATGGAAAGAGCTATAGAAAGTTTAAAGTAGAAAAGTTCCGGAATTCTAGAACGCTTAAAGTTTGCTTAAAGCTTGCTGTTCAGTTTAAAAAACTTCGTAGTTAAAAGATTGTACGGGTTTATAAAGGCTCGAGACACGGGGCGGATTGGAATGTTTCCAAACCGTTCGACAATTTCGAGATATTCAAATGCATATAGAAAAACCGATATTGCAAAATTCGAGAGAGAGAGAGTATACGAAATTGAAAGGCGAAAAATGATGGAAAATTCTGGACGACCACGATTTTAATCTGATCATCGATTCAAAAAGTTAACAAAACTCAATCTCAGTTTTAAGATTGGTGTATCAATCAAGTTAGAATACTAACAATACACGTGGAATATTATTAAATTCGGAGAAGGGAAAGAGGAGGAAACTCTTCAAATCTTACACGAATGCACAAACCCGACATAAACCTAATCAGCACAGAATCCAAAATCAAAAGCAGAATCCAATTATCTAACCTGATCCTCGCCTGATCCCCGGGTAAAACTTCAAAACTCAACTAGATTGAAAAGAAAAAAGAACGCGAAATCTCTGATAGAAACTAGTAGTAATTTAACTAAATAGAAAGGAAAATTAACAAAAAACAATGATTTAATAAATTATTATTAATGAATTAATAATAAATGCAATTAACAATCATAATACGATGTAATATAACGTAATTAATACAATAATTAACCTCAAAGAAAGGAAATATAGAGAAGGACAGAGAGCAACTCGACTCTATCCTAGACACGAACCAAAAAACTCATCCATCGGTAAAAATTATCTTCGAATTATCGATCGAAATATTCGATTCGAATAATCTCGCGAGAAAGATCCCTTTTTCGACGAAAATTCGAAAGAAAGGAGGAACCTCTTCGAATAAAAGTGAAATGGAAAAACTGGCCCTCGAAATACCACTCAAGATAACACACAAGTTCGGTTGCAAGGGAATAATTTTACACCGCTGGTCACCGCACAGACTGGTTAATGAAATCGAGATTATTCTGAGGAGAGGAGGATGAGTTAAATCGTTCGTTGACAAAATAGATAATTGGAAATCGGAGATAAATGGATCTCATTGGACGAAGGGTGTTCGAGTATTTACGTGTCCGTCCGTCGGGCGTCGTGAACAAGGGGATAAGAAAGGTCGGTTTATAAGAAGGATGGTTTATCGGTTTGAATTGCGCACAATCGTGAATTAATGAGATAAAAGAAGGAAGATTAAAGAAGAGATATAATCCCTCGAATAACGTTAAATGGGATGCAACAATAAATTTAAATCGAACTGTTGTTTCTAATTATCCTTGTCAATTATTCCAATTACTTTATCATCCAGATAGATCGGATTAATTTCTCGATTGTGCTACTCTCACACTTGAGAAAAGTTGAAACGAACGATTACAAAATCCTCGAATAATAACAGTTATTGCACGCAGTCGATCTCGTTTTCCACTCCGATTATTATTATTATTATTATTATTATTACTTCCAACGATAAAATTATTTACTACTCGTAACTTCAATCGTTAATATCGAGAGAAAAAAGAGAAAAGAGACTCGATGATTTTCAATTTCTTCAATTTTATTCCATACACGACGTTTACGCGACGAACTCTCCCCCTCCTCCTCCTCCTCCTCCCCTTCTCCCCCCTCTTTTGACCTGGAACGATCGAACCAGATGGCGAACAACAAACGTACCTCGTAAAGGGGCCACTAAACAATTTTAAGACGAACGTTGGCGTTGAGGATTCAACGTTTTGAAAAGGCGGGAGGAGATGGATATCTCTCGCGAAACGGGAATTTATTCGCAAAATTATTTGCATGCTGCGTCGACACGAAAGAAAAAGGGGGGAAGAAAAACGTGCAACGTCGACAATAAAAAAAAAAAGAAAGAAAGAAAGAAAAGGAAAGATATACGCAAAGGACGATACACAGAGAGTTTCGCGTGGAATTTCTCTCGGCTTGTATCGGCTCACGTCATCTTGGTGTTCCGTTTAAGGCGGAAAACGACGATATCCAGGATCGTATTCTTCTGTGCGGACATGGAGTGTATATATATCGAACGTTTTATCGATCTTTCTTTTTTTTTTCTTCTTCTTCTTTAACCTTCCTCCGTTTCCGTTTCTTAGAAACCTGAAGCAGTTCTCTCTCTCTCTCTCTCTTTTTGAACGTAATTTGGAAATGTAATTTCGAGAAAATTAGATGAAAAAGAAAAAAAAAAGTCGTTCATATTTTTCATTTCATGTTTTTCAAACTTTATTTGTCAAAATTATATAGTTGGGAAAAAGGATTCTTTCCGCCATCCTTTTTTTTTTTTGACATTGACATTTTCGCGCAAGTTGAAAAAAAAAAGGAAAGAAATATGAGCGCGCACTTATGAATTATTCAATATTCAATGTTTGCTCGTGTTCCAATATGATCTCGGTTACTGGATTTATAAATTTGTTGGAAAAGAGGAAAATTGGATCCTTTTCGAGAAATATCGGCAAAGAACGAACAAGCAATGACAAAGAGTAATTTCATGTGTTGCTTTATATCTATTCTTTAAAACATCTGTGAAAACTGTAAATTTTAATCAACCCAATAATAATAATAATAATAACTTGAAAAATTAACGATCTATAAACAATCCATAAATGTGGCAATTTCTGTATAATAAATATGTGTATATAAATATATATAATAAATATATATAAATATGTATAATAAAATGTATTCAAATTCAAAAAAAAAAATAAAAAGGAGGAGGGAGAAAGAAAGAAAAATATTTAAATCGCAAAAAAAAAAAAAAATACCCCTTTTTCGCATTTCCATTTTTCCGATACGTGAAAGAAAATTAACTACCAATTCTGCCGCAACAAGCGAGCAAAATTTCGTTCGAAAAGCAAATTGAACGAATAACGAAACGTTCCGAATTTTCAAAATTCCCGCCATTTCGATAAAAAAGAAAAAGTAATTCGTCGAAAAATCATGAAAGACCAAAATCGTGTCGTATATTCCATTCCACAGACGAAGGGATGAATATCTTCTACAGAAAGTCGCAGAAGGAACAAATCATCCCTCGTCGATCGTGGATTGGTATCCCACGATCGATTCGAGAACAATCGATTCGCACGGAAGTGAATTCGAAATTGTTAATTAACGCGTCACTAGCTAGGCGAAGTGACGAAAGGGATGAAAGACGCAGCCAGATCGAGGGGGAAGGGATGAAGGTCGAGGAGGCGGGGGAGGGAGGGGGAAGCGAGAGCGACCTCGTTTAACCTCGAAGCCGGAAAGAAGGTCGGTTGATATTTAGAAACTCGAATATGCAAAGTGATTGCCGCTCGAATTATCGAAGCTCTCTCTCTTATATTTTATTTCCTTTCCTTTCTTTCTTTTTTTTTTCTTATCAGAAATAGAATTTGTATCTCATAGAATCTTTAATTCTTTGAACTTAATTTGTTTAAAAATTAATAAAAGTAGAGGTCTTTTTAAGTTGGATTATAAGCAATCTGAATACTGTCTATATAATAGTGAAACATAATATTAATATTAATATCAACTTCCAAATATTATTATTATTAATAACACGTGGCTATAAAATAAAATCTAGAAATAGTAAATAGTAAAAAGTAGAGGCCTTTTTAAATTGAATTATAAGCAATCTGAATACTCTTTATATAATAGTGAAACATAATATTAATATTAACATCAACTTCCAAATATTATTATTATCAACACGTGGCTATAAAATAAAATCCAGAAATAATAAATAGTAAAATGTAGAGGTCTTTTTAAGTTGAATTATAAGCAATCTGAATATTCTTTATAATATATATATAATAGTGAAACATAATATTAATATTAATTATTATTATTAACACGTGGCTATAAAATAAAATCCAGAAATAATAAATAGTAAAAATTAAATGTTAAATAATCGTGCAAGAATAAGTGCAATTTTATTTTTAGATATACACACATACATCTTTTAAAGGTTAATAATAAAAACAAGAATTTTCGACAAATAAATAGGTATAAATATATATAGATTTACAAGAAGAAAATCTTCTCTGTATTTGAAACGAGCTATCGACAAACTCGATGACTATCACCGTTTAATGGGATTACGTGGGTAACAGGATGGTCAACGTGCCTCTCGCGGAGAAGTTAATGGAGCCGTGCAATCGCGCCATGAATACCATCACAGAGGAAGTGGAACGCGGGAAATCCCCCAGTTCGTGTAATTAAGTCGCGTGTTTTCGCGTAGAGAGAGTGGTTAATGTTCTACCACGTCTCGAAATATTTTTCTCGCCATTCGAACCAGGATTTCTCGATTAAATTTATATCTCGATAAATTTTACACGTAAATCAAAAACTTTTCTAAATTGAACTTGACCTACACACGACTCGTTTCTACACGGAATCAAATCACCTGTTCGACAGACATCGAATGTATATATATATATATATATATATATATATATATATATATATATAGTTTCGTTTTTTCACACGAGTGTCGCTAGTCGAACGTTTATCCAGCCAACTTCACTCTAAACCGCGTTGTTATTGTTATATTTCGAGAGTTAGCATTTCGTGGCTTATTTATAAGAAAGATTCATTCGATTATGTGCGGTTGTGTTTTTTTATGCGTGATGACAAAAATGGGAGACTAAAAGGAACATTTTCGATATATTTATATTTATATTCTTTTTTATTGTCGAAAAGATAAGAATGCTGTTCAGGCAAGAAAAAAGTTACGCAAAGTCTATGGAAAAAGTGTATATAAATGTATATAATAATGCCAATAATGCCAGTGTTGAAAGTGGTTTTCAAAATTTCGTTCGGACGATTTCAATGTTAAAAATGTGCTACGTTATGGAAGATCAGTCTGACGAAGACGAAATAAAGGCGATCGATCGAAGCAACTAAACAACTCGAAAAATTGAGAATACGAGATTGAATTCGTCGAATTCGATTGTTTACAAAAACGAGATTGATGTTTCATTGTCGTGAAAGAAAACGAAATTAATTTCCGAACAACCCGATAATTGTGCCCGATTATTGATCGATGATCTTGCTATATTTTCCTCTTCGATTTTAAACGAAAATATAATCTCTAACCGTGGAAACCGTGCTTCCTTTCGACTAAATGCAATTCGCCATTCGTTTAACGAGAGGAATTCGCGAAATTGCGTGAAATAAGGAAGGAGCAAGGAACGTATCTTCTAATTTCGTTTTGCCGACGGTTAAATCCTTCGTTATAGGTGGAAATTTGGAAAGGAGGCTCGTGCATTCTCCGGGCTTTGAAGAAATTATTATCAGCAGTTCGGTTTTCACGAATATGATGAATATTCTATTCGATCTGCGTCGTCTCTGAATTCTGTTAACCCAAATACCGCGTGAAATCGATGACACTGTTTCTCGTTTCGCGAGCGAACGAAGGAGGGCGAATTTTCTTGGTTTTTTTTTTTTTTTTTTCTCTCCATTCTTTCGATCGTGCGTCGGAAGAAAAAATTTTTTCGAAGATAATGACACAGTCTGCTCGTTTACATAATTTAATTATCAGGATATTAGGAGATCAATTTGGTTAAATTTTGATCGTGATTAAACTTATAAAACAATAGCTTCGACGAAGGCAAATATTTTTTTATCTTTCACAGTGTGATAAAGATAAGAATTAAAATAAAATAAAATAAACTGAAACTCAAATATCTAAACGAGTGTAAAAATAATTCTTATAATAGATACATAATAAATTTTCCATGTTAAAAGTACAAAATTTTGAGAAATATTAATCGAAAAATCGAATAAATATAAAATTAATTTATTCGTTCATAAAAATTTTCGTATAATTTAATAATAATAATTTTTGTTAAAAAGGAAGGAAGTTGAGAAAGTCTTCAATTTATCCAAAATTCAAATCAAAAAACAAAAGGACGATGAAAAATTTTGGAAGACATTTGGAGAAAGGCGGTTGAAGAAAGAAAAGAAAAAAAAAGGAATAAACAAAACCTTGAAGAGATATAGAAATATGAAACGAGATATTTAATAAGAGACGTTCGAAGGTCGACTGATTCTCGCCCTCTTGCAATCAAGATCTTCAACTTTCGAGATCTTTTTCCCTCGAATTTTCAATCAGGAGGAACGGAGACAATAGTTCCTCTCCTTTCCATTCTTCATTGATGATCAGATATCAAATCTGACCGAGGTTTTGTCACTTTTGATTGAAATAAAGATTGTTCGATCGTTGGCCAAACTTTCTCCTCTCCCCCCTCCGTATTTTATTCACGATTTCGGTTAATAAAATCATTCTCTGTCGGATAAAATTATTAAAATTCGATTCGATTATTTTCTTGTGAATATTTTCTTGAAGAAGTTAAACGATGAATTTTAGAAATAAATTAATTTTTAATAAATTAATTTTCGAAATTTTTGGATCGATTCTTTCTTCAAATGAAACGATTCTATTTATTATTTTTGAAAAATATCGAAAAAGTAAACACGATATTTGTAAACAATTTATATAATACAATATATTGTTATATATAGATAGAGAAACGACAAGCAAAATAAAAGTGTTCGAGGATCGAGAATTGCTTGCAGCATGTTGGAAAAGTTATAATGTAATTTTGTAAAATTAATCTTGACACAATCATCGTTTCGACTAATTGGTTCGATACACGAAATTATATCACGATGATGAAATTATTATACGATTTCGAATCTTTTCTCCCTTCCACCCCGCAAAAGTAATTAAATCGCGTTCAACAAATATTTGTCCACGATTCAATCGTGAGCGGTTATAAAAAGAGAGACGTCTGAATACACCGGTTTATTTTTCTCCGTGCATCCGTAACGCCCCGTGTTCGCGGAAAGCATCTAAAAAGCTGGGAGCGGACACGTGGTGTTTTTCCATCTAAACGAAGAGAAACTAGCGCGCGCCAGTCGCTATATTCCGGTTGAGGAGCTTGTAAACATGGGGCGAACGAAGAAAAATAGAGAACTCAACCTTCTGGACTGGTTCAAGAACTCGAGAGGGGCGAACGTTTCTTTTTTTCTTCTTTTAATGCTTGAAAAATTTCCTTGAACCGCTTTTTGAAGCGCTAAACTTTTGTGGACTTTTTCCAACAATCCGTGTTGGAATCGTTTCTTTACTTTTTAGAGAATAGGATAAATATAGAGAAAAAAAATGTAAAGGTAAGACATGAATAGAGAACGATATTTAGAGCAACTTGGATGTCGTTGTTTCTACAAAAGAAAAAGGAAGAATTGAATAGAATGAGTAAAGTAATTTGATAAATTATAATAATCATAGAAATTAAATAATTGAGTTGAAATTTGTCGTGTAATGATTGATGCTAGGACTAAAGATTCTTTGAAGATTTTTGAGAGATTTTTGAAAAATCCATAGAAACGTATCTTACGAGATGTATATCAATTTCTTTAAATTTCATACAAATCTGACCAAATTTACCAAACGTTGTTGCGAAATCTAACTTTAACCTTGTATCTCTAATCCTGCTTATCTTCTATTTCCATTTATTTACGGAATAAACTTAAATTTCTTCTGTGAAAATTTCGCAATTCGTTCAGAAAGCCAAGTAAAATGTATCAATGCCAATCTCTAAAATCTTTAATGTCGCTACAAATCTGTATTAAAATTTCAATTTCAAATATCATTCTTCGAGAGAATAATAATAAAAAAGAAAAGAAAAGAAAACTTGTTCAACACCTAACCCAAAATATATTCACATCCCCCTGTTTCTAACCTAACAATCCACTTTTTTAATTTACCGATTCGACCTAACCTCAAAACATCCCCGAAACGTCCCATTTAATGGTGCTCGAAAAAAGGCAACGGCGCCTCATAAATTCGTGTAAGGATCGAAATTGCGTCAAACTCGAGGGAGAGACCCTTCTCCCTTCGCACTTTCTTGTTCCCCTCGCCCAGGCCATCTATCAACGTGTCCCGAAGCGAAACAAACGCTCGTCTTCGCCGGACGCGAGCGCTTCCCCCACTCTTCCTCTTACAGCGTTGCCGTGGGAGGAGGTGGGGGGTCGAAATAAGGAAGAGGACGGAAAAAACGCGTGCACGAGGTTCGTCGAACTCCGCGTGGTAGGCGCGGTCAAGAGAAAAGCGGGAAATATCGTGTGTGCGGTTATCGATCTCTGAGCAAGAGTCCGTGGTCGTGGAACACCAATCTTCTAACCTATTTTCGTCGATTGGATCCAATAGAAGTCTGGTCGGTTTCTTGGACGCCGTTCAATCGGTTTTTTTCAATCGGTTTCCTGCGTTCAACAGGATCAAGTCGCTTTCCAAACCTCGCGAATCTTGATGGCGAGCATTTATTTTGCGAACAATTGCAATCTTCTGATCTTTTATGATTATTTTTACGATTCTGAATCTAGCTTTGTTTGTAAATTGAGGTTATGTCCATCTTTGTTTAAACGTAAATTTGAATTATGTTGTAGGATTTCTATATTTATATAGAGCGTAGAATTAGAGAAAATGGTTAATTATGAATATCATTTTTAATTCTCATTTAATTATCGTGAAATTTTGTGTGTGACGTTAATTGAAGTTATGCGTTAGAAGGATTAATTAGAAGATGGTTTATAATTTCGTGGAAAATCGATTTCTGTATTTAACCGAATCGAGAATCTTGGTGCCAAGCCTTTACTTGCCATTCAAACAATTGCGCTTCTAATCTTTTATCGTGAGGTTTTACGATTCTGTGTAGTCTTTGTTTACAAATTGAGGTATAATCCATCTTTGTTTACAAATGTACATTTATGTAATATGATCTCTATTCTTCACTAGAGCATAGAATTAATAAAAGTGATTAATTGTGAACATCATTTTTAATTTTTATTTAAATATCATTAAATTGTTTGGTGACTGTCATAATGGTTAATTAAAAAATGATTGATAGTTTCGAGAAAAAAGGAATTAGTTTCTGATTTCAACAGGATTAAACTTTTCAAGCTTCTTTGTAAGCCTTTTTAATTGCCATTCAAAAAAATTGTTTACAAATTGAGGTTATGTGTATGATCCATCTTTGTTTATAAATTTAGCATTATGTAATATGATCTCTATTCTTCAATAGAGCATAAAATTAATAAAAGTGATTAATTGTGAACATCATTTTTAATTCTCGTTTAAATATGAAGTGAAATTGTGTATGTGACATTAATTGAAGTTATGTGATGCTTGGTGACTGTTATAGTGATTAATTAAAAGATGATTGATAGTTTCGACGAAAAAGGAATTAGTTTCTGACTTCAACAGGATTAAATCACTTTTCAAGCTTCGTGAATCTTTGTAAGCCTTTTTAATTGCCATTCAAAAAAATTGTTTACAAATTGAGGTTATGTGTATGATCCATCTTTGTTTATAAATTTAGCATTATGTAATATGATCTCTATTCTTCAATAGAGCATAAAATTAATGAAAGTGGTTAATTGTGAACATCATTTTTAATTTTCATTTAAATATTATTAAATTGTATATATGACGTTAATTGAAGTTATGCGATGTTTGGTGACTGTCATAATGGTTAATTAAAAGATGATTGATAGTTTCGAGGAAAAAGGAATTAATTTCTGATTTCAACAGGATTAAACCACTTTTCAAGCTTCTGAATCTTTGTAAGCCTTTTTAATTGCCATTCAAAAAAATTGTTTACAAATTGAGGTTATATGTATGATCCATCTTTGTTTACAAATGTACGTTTATGTAATATGATCTCTATTCTTCAGTAGAGCATAGAATTAATAAAAGTGGTTAATTATGAACATCATTTTTAATTCTCATTTAAATATGAAGTGAAATTATGTATGTGACATTAATTGAACTTATGCGATGCTTGGTGACTGTTATAGTGGTTAATTAAAAGATGATTGATAGTTTCGAGGAGAAAGGCCTTAAACAGGATTAAACTTTTCAAGCTTCTTTGTAAGCCTTTTTAATTGCCATTCAAAAAAATTATAATTCTTTGCAAATTGAGGATATGTGTATGATCTATCTTTGTTTATAAATGATTATATAATATGGTTTCTATATTCAATAGAGCGAATTAATAGTGATTAATTATGAACATCATTTTTAATTCTCGTTTAAGTATCGTGAAATTGTGTATGGGTTATGTGACGTTAATTAAGGTTATGCGACCCTTATGGTGACTGTTATAGTGATTAATTAGAAGATGGTTGATAGTCTCGAGGAAAAAGGGATAATAAATGTACAAAGAGGGAAAATTGTTCGATAAATTGTAATCATTATATAACCATGTGCCAAGGATTTAACAAGAGGGATTGAAGAAAACCAGGCTCGGGAAGGAAGGATTTGAATATCATAACTTTTCAAAGTATTATCATTTTAGTGCAACTTGACAACGATTAAAGTTATAACAGGAGTTCTTGAGAAAATAACTTGGTAAATTGAATGAGAATTATTTAAACCATCAACTGATTAGATACGATTAAAGCAGATTATTTAATTATCAAATCGTACAAATTTTATTTTCATAATTGAACAAATCACTGATCACTGATATGATCGTTTGAAATTATTATTCGTATTATCTTTCATTTTTCAACTTACAAAATAGACATTAAAATTATATTGAATACAATCTATGAACAAAATTTAACGAATATTCTATAATTATTACGAAATTATTTCTTAAAATAAAGGTTTTCAACAGGGAAAAAGATTAAACTTGTAATTCAAAATATTAATTCTATAAAATTTAAATAAGCAAAGATAAAAAAGATTAAACTTGTAATTCAAAATAATAATTCTATAAAATGTTAATAATAAAATAATCTCGATTTAAAAAAATAAAAAAGAAGAAAAAATATTTCGACTAAAATTAACAAATTAATTAATAACTCAATAAACAATTTTCCCTCTCCCCTAGAAAAATAATTTTAATCGAGTAATAATAATTTCTGAATAACGAATAATATTCTCCAAAGTATTTACAGAATCTCGATTTTATTATGGAAGAATTTAGGACGGACGATGAGTTAAAGCGCATCATCAGAGGCGAAATAACGGATAATAATTCCATCTCGATCCAGCTCGACTCTAGACGGAAACTTTTGATTGGATAATTTCGTAGTAGCGAAACGTTGCCAGCTTGTTTTTGGCGAAACTTCACATCGGGAACGTGAACAACAAGGAACGTCAGAGACGGATCGGGCCGTGTACGATGTTGCTTGTAAATCATCGTACGAGTCGTGTCACAAATTTTGACGAAGTCAAAGCCTGATCCGTGAGTAAGTTCGAGGGCGTATAGTATCGTGTATATATCAATGCAAAAATCGATGTAAAACCGATAATACTTCTTGGAAACGAAATTAAAGAGACAGTCAGTCGTTGAAAACTTTCATTTTAACATTTGAAATAAAGCCTATAATGGATATTCCTGAAAATTGTATATTTTTATGTAATTTAATTCCAACTTATTATGTATATAAATATATATATATTATATTAATAATTATATTAATAATATTATATATTATATTATATAAATAAATATAAATAAAATTTATTTCTAAATTTTTAAAATTTTAAATTAAAATTTTATTAACTTAAATTAAAAATCTATACTAATAGATAACTTATATGAATGAATAGTTTGTTTGTTTTAAAATTTAATTTTAAATTTGTAATTTAATAATATAATTATAATATAACTTGTTTCTAAATTTTAAAAATTTTAGGTTAAATTTACTTAAAAATCTATATTAATAGAAATGGTTATAAATAAGATTATATGAATAAATAGCTTGTTTGTTTTAAAATTTAATTTCAAATTTGTAATTTAATAATATAATTATAAAATTTATTATTTTAAATTAATTATTTTATAAAATAAAAAAATATATAATTATTCGAGATATATAATAAAAATGGAAATTCGAAATTGTTGCAGGTATATTATTTTTATTTTAAAAAGCTAACAATAGAGGAAATATCTATAAGAATCTCAAGGTCACTGTAAGTCTAAATTATAAACAATGTATATTGAGTGTACAACGTAGTATACAAACTATACCTATTTCGAATATAAAAATTGCAGTATGAAATAACCATAATTTTTCTAAAAATGCTATAAATAATCTTAATTCATTCGATTCGATTAATCTTCTTTCTTTTAGAGTAACCGAATAAACCTTGAACCACCTTTAAGAGCAAAAAAAGAAGAACATTATAGTTCGACCTCTCTTGGATAAAAAGATAAAGATAAAAGCAAGAAGAAACTTAATTTCGTATCATTATAATAACCACTTTGAGTGTACTATAATATATCTAGCTTATCTAACATGATATAACCTAAAAACAACCATAAGTAAAGTAACACTTTAACTTTCCTTCTGAAGAATCAAACTTACTTTAACCTTGAACCAGTTGGCCAGAAACAGCCTTCCATTAAGTGCAAAAATAAAGAAGAAGAAGAAGAAGAAGAAGAAGAAGAAGAAGAATATTATAGATCTCGTAGGACTAAAAATAAAAACGAAGATGATCGAGACCAAGTTAATTTCGCAATAGCACCTTCAATAGCGCCACACGAATGGAGGACATGTTCTTAGATGATAGAACGATATAATATTGTAGCGACGTAGTTGGAGACCCCGCAGCACATCATTTCCTTCCAATAGATTGTCATCAACAGGGAATGAAAGAGAGAGAGAGTGAGTGAGTGAGTGTGTGAGAGAGGAAGAGAGAGAGAGAGAGAGAGAGAATCATATAGCTGATGCAGCAGATCCTCGTTACTTTACCGGATAACAGCTTTCCACTTTGGTCGTCTGTGACCAATAATCAGTTTGGTGATGCAAAATATGTATACGTGTTCTTTATATTTATTTTTCTCTCTGAAAAAAAACATATACGTGCAAAGAGATGAGACTTTAGACGTAATATTGCAACGTGGCAAGTTCTCTAAGTAATTTTATAGGTTATGTGTCGAACGAGGATGAGGTTGAATTTCGAAGTAATTTATATTTTTGATAGAATGTATTAATTTTAGATTGGAAGAATAACGAGAAGTGTTTCGAAAGTGTTATTTAATTGCAAAGTTTGTGTAGATACGAAAGATTTGAGAGTGAATATTGGTGAAAAAAATTAAATTGATCAGAAAAATGGAATACAAAGTGAAACAGGCTTCTTTCGATTTCTTTTTTCATTCTGTTATACAAATTTTTGTTTCTGAATAAACTTTTCCATCTACCTTTATTTATTTATTACTTATTTATTACTTTCTGAATAAACTTTTCCATCTACCTTTATTTATTTATTACTCTTTATATTTTTCTTTACAGCTAATTTATGAAATCCTCTTCGCCTAACAACATTGTTCACGATAATCCACGTCATTAATTAAAATTAAAATCTCGATTAATTCGCAAAATTCGAAACCAAGAAATCCACATCCACTTCTTCGTTCGTTCGTAACACTTTGAAAGAGAAAAAAGAAGAAAGAAACTTTTTCCAAATATCAATGAATCGATTCTTTGCCATCCTCACTTAATACACTTTTCTCCAAAACGTGTTAATTTCAGACAAACTTCTCGCGACAAGTGGAAAGTAAAAGGAAATTACCCAGGAACTTGAGCTCTCAATCGTTCACTTTATATACACCTTCCTATGTATCTCGCCCTGTTGTGCAAACGCCACACGTGTGTACGAAGCTTAAAAGCCTTTTTGATACACTTCCTGTGCGTGGAGAGAAGGGGAGAGGTAAGAGGGGTTGCCAGTGACACGATTGGTTATACACGTTACGTTATAACAAGGACTTCTCTCGTTGGGGATCCTCGAAATGGGGAAAATGTGGTGGAATGGTGGTAAGGTCTTTTATCTTGGGAGGGATAGAGACTCCTTAATGTACACGTCTTAGAGGCGTGTGAAGAATAATGGATGTTATTTGATACAGTGTGATTGGAAGTTGTATGATTTATTATTTATTTAGCTGTATGAAAACATTAGATGAATTTAATGGATTGCTTGTATTTTATTACAAGTGGAGATAAATTCAATACATTAATTATAGAAAATTTCAAGAAAAAAATGAAATTCGAAAAATTCACAAAGACACGAATTTTTCAATTATTATTATTGGCCAGATACAGAAATTTAATATAAATTAATATAAATAAAGGTAAATCCAATTAATTAATTATAGGAAGTTTAAAGAAAAATTTAAAATTCGAGCACAATTTCAAAATTCTGAGGTCAGTTAGAAATTTCAAAAAAAAAGTCGAATTTGAAAAATTCACAGATACGAATTTTTCAATTATTATTATTGGCCAGGTACAGAAATTTAATATAAATTAATATAAATAAAGGTAAATCCAATTAATTAATTATAGGAAGTTTAAAGAAAAATTTAAAATTCGAGCACAATTTCAAAATTCTGAGGTCAGTTAGAAATTTCAAAAAAAAAGTCGAATTCGAAAAATTCACAGAGACACGAATTTTTCAAATATTGTTATTGGCCAGCTACAGAAATTTAATATAAATTAATATAAATACAGGTAAATCCAATTAATTATAAGAAGTTTAAAAAAAAATTTTAAATTTAAAATTCGAGCACAATTTCAAAATTCTGAGGTCAGTTAGAAATTTCAAGAAAAAAGTCGAATTTGAAAAATTCACAGAGATACGAATTTTCCAATTATTATTATTGGCCAGCTACAGAAATTTAATATAAATTAATAATAAATACAGGTAAATCCAATTAATTAATTATAGGAAGTTTAAAGAAAAATTTAAAATTTAAAATTCGAGCACAATTTCAAAATTCTGAGGTTAGTTAGAAATTTCAAGAAAAAAGTCGAATCCAAAAAAATATATAGAAATTTAATATTATAATAAAGTACAGATAAAATAAATCTAATTATAGGAAATTTAAAGAAGAATTAAAAATTAAGGTTAGTCAGAAATTTCGATCGAAAAATTCACAGGGATGCTCGGAATTTGTAGAAATTTAATATTATAAGCACGGATAAAACAAACAAATCCAATAGGAAATTTAAACGAAAATTAAAAATTGAACTCGGTTCGAAATTTCAACAAAAAAAAAAAATCCAAAAAATTCACAGAAATGCTGCAGAAAATTTAATATCATAAATACACGTCTAAATCAAACTTTTTGATTAATTAAGTAATAAGATTTAAAGGGAAATTAAAAATTTAAAATTCAAACTACGGCAACTACGTTCGGTCGAAACAACATTCGACAGAAAAAAAAAAAGTCGAATCGGAAAAATTCACAGAAAACGTCGGACGTTGTTATTGGCCGCAAAGCTACAAAGTTGCTCAGCTGCGGAAATTTAAACAAAAAGTTGCAAAAATTTCGGGCCGTAGTAGTACAGCCGAAATACGATATTCACTCGAAATAAAGAGGCATCGATTTTTTTCCGCATCGATACCTAAAGCTTAAACCAAGCTCTTGCTCGCCCACGCGTTTTGCATGGCCTTCGAAAAAAAAAGAGAAGAAAAACACTTTTATCCGTTTCATAGACCGAACGAGGAGGCATCTCCCCTTTCTTTTTTTTTCCTTTATTTTATTTATTTTTTTTTCTCTCTCCTGAAAATTGAAAAACACAACACGATACGTTTGATTTCCCTCGAGACTTCCGCGAAAGGGACAGTCTAACGAAATATCCCGGAAATCTCCCCTCCTCCTCCCCCCTCTCCATTCGAGAACGGTAAACGTCCCCTTGAATCGAATCACCGCGTCACGTGTTGAAATTCCTGCCCCCTCCCTCCCTCTTCTCCCCCCAGCCGTTCTCTCGCCCTCTGCCCTCTGTGGGTTGTTCACCTTCAAAATCGAAATAATATTATAATAAGCGCGTCGTCGATAAAATTCGAACGAATTTCGTGGATTTGAAATTTAAATTTTTTTCGGTTGAAATTTATTACGTTTATTACGCCACTGTGCGTTGGAAACGTGAACATAGTGTTGTTCCAATGATCGAAGAAATTAAGAATAAAGGGGCTATGACACGATTTGACACGAGGTTGTAGAAGCTTTGCGAAAGCTTCTTAAGTTCTACTCTTCTCAAGTTACGATACTTTCGTCTTTGTGCCGTTCTAAACGGAGACGATAAAATCATTGGAATAACACGAACTCTTCTTCTTTCTCTTCTTGTAAGCTGTAATTATGGATGTTAATACTATTATCCAATTGGCAAGTAAGAAGAAGGGGGGGAGGTGGAATAGATTCGTTCGTTCCTCGAGTTTTATATTTGATTTAATTCAAAGGGAATGAAAAAGAAATTTTCTGATTATAAATCGAGTCTGACTTTTTCTTTCTATTTTTCTCGTATTTATAAATCGATGTTTTAAAAATTATCCCGATTTACGGATTCGTTTCGTGAATCAGAAAGTATCTTTCTTTTATTTATGAATCATTTTAAGAGATATATTTCTTATTTTTAAATCCATTAATAAATGGATATTAATTTATTTAGTACGAATTTATATGAGTCTACTGTATATAATTAAAATTTTACAGGTTAGAATAGTTAATTAGGATACATCAAGTTAATATGTAACCCATCCTAACCCATCCTAACCCATCCTAACCCTAATGCTGTGTTAATATACGTGTATCTTAAATTAATTATACCCTGGAACCCTGGAATACCTTTTATTATTAAGTTTTTAATCTTTAATAATAATTATAACGGTAATAATAACGGTATGAATCATGTTATTACATTTTAAGAAGTATATTTGTTCTTTGTTTCTAAATACATTGATAAATGAATATTGAATTTATTCCAACTATTTTATAATCTACAATTCAGGATTAAAATTTCAGATTTGGAAAAATATTTAATTACACCATAGAAGTTAATACTTGTCTACTAATACGTATATTTTTAATTATGAATCATGTTATTATATTTTAAGAAGTATATTATATTTATTTTCAAACACATTGATAAATGAATATTGAATTTATATATTTCATTTATTTTTGTTATTCATAACAAGAAAAGTATCATCTACGATTCCACCATACATGATTAAAAGAAAATACTAGAAAAATATTTATGATACACCATAAAAGTTAAATTTTTATTTATTTTAATTATATTTTAAGAAGTATATCTCTCTATATCCTACTATATCTATACACGAATTTATGTATTTATTTTTCATATTCATGTCTGAAAAAGTATATTTAATCCAGTTCATTAAAAGAAAATACTAGAAAAATACTTAATTATGATACATCATAAAAGTCAGTACGTATCTTTCTATTTATAAATTGTATTATATTTTAAGAAATAAAATTATTATTAAACACATTAATAACTGAATATTGAATTTATATATTTCATTTATTTTTCTTATTTATGTTAGTCAAAATATATTTAATCCACTATACAGGATTAAAATTTCACAGACTAGGAAAAATAGTATAACTTATATAAAAATATATTATTCACCTGTTTATCAAAAACATGTCCTGTTGATTTTAATTTTAGGTCGATCTGCTCAATGAATTAAAATAATTAAAATATATAATTTTATGTACGACTAAAAAGTTCGTGTTTCTATCGAGACACCAAGAAAAATTAAAATTTCATTCGAGGATGCGATGTTTCATACGCGTCGACCTTTCATTTCCAAACGGAATATCCATTTCCATTAATGGCCCCTTCGCGATCCATAAAGGGAACTCGCGGATTCGCGTGAAAAAAGAATGATCGCGCGAACAGATTTGAATGGTGAGCTAAGCCCCTGTCACCAGCGACCTGTCTGGAAATTGCATTGTAGTAATCGGAAGTAATCTCGTTTACCGGTAACGGATATCCACATGCTGAGTCTTAATCCACCGGTATATCGCATCAAGCGATTAAACGCGGCCAGAAAACGAAAACGACGTGATAAATACACGAGAAAGGATCGATGATACCAGGATGATAGACGAGGAAAGGTTGATGATGCGAGTTTGTTTGGAGTTGGGAGTCAATGGTGGGGATCGATGTGGAATGTGAACTCAACTTGATGGAGAAAGTGTGAGGGAAACATAACCTTTGATATAGAGAAAGTATGGAGGAGATTTTTAGAAAAATGAAGAACGTGGAAAAGTTGAGAGGAGAATGTGTAATAAAATTTTGCAAAAGTGGAGAATAATTGTAGGAAGCAGAGTATACTTTAATCTAATCTAATCTAATCTTGATGGAAAAGGTATGAGAAGATTGAAAAATTTTTGGAAAAATAATAAAGAAAATGGAAAAATTGTAAAGATAATGTGGTAAAATTTTGAAAGAGAATGTGTACTTTTATAGGAAAAATATGAAATTATTGTAAAATTTTGCAATAATTGAAAATAATTATAGTGAAGTAGAATGTAACCTTTGATATAGAGAAAAAAAGTATGAAGGAGGTTTTGGAAAAAATGAAGAATGTGGAAAAGTTGTGAGAAGAATGTGTAATAAAATTTTGCAAAAGTGGAGAATAATTTGTAGGAAGCAGAGTATATCTTAATTTAATTTAATCTAATCTTGATGGAAAAAGTGTGTGAAGATTTTGGAAAAGTAATAAATAAGATGGAAAAATTATAAAGAGAATGTTATAAAATTTTGGAAGAAAATATATATTTTTATGGGAAAGATGTGAAATGATTGTAAAATTTTGCAATAATTAAGAATAATTATAGTGAAGTAGAGTGTAACCTTTGATATAGAAAATATGAAGGAGATTTTGGAAAAATGAAGAACATGGAAAAGTTGTGAAGAGAATGTATAATAAAATTTTACACAAGTGGAGAATAGTTGTAGGAAGTAGAGTATACTTTAATTTAATTTAATCTTGATGGAAAAAGTGTGAAAAGATTGAACAAATTTTATAAAAAAAAAATAATAAAAAAGATGGAAAAATTGTAAGGAGAATGTGATAAAATTTTGGAAAAATAGAGAATAATTGTATTAAACTAAAGTACTATAACTTAATCTTAATAAAAAAAATATGAGGAAATTGTAAAATCTTTAAAAAATTGGAAAAGTTGTAAATAAAGAATAAATTTTATAAAAATGAAGAATAATTGAATATAATGAATTAGAGAATAACTTGATCTAATTTAATCTTAATAGAAAAAGTAAATAAGAAGATTATAAAATGTTGGAAAATTTGTAAGAAGAATATATTAAAATTTTACAAGAATGAATAGAATATAATCTAACCTAATCTAATCTTAATCTAGAAAGTGAAAAATAATTGTGTGAAAAAAAATACACTTTAAATGAAGAAAATTGTAAGAAATTTGAAAAAGTGAAGAATAATTACATGAAAGAAAGTATGTCTTAATGAAAAGCTTAAATATGTACTACAACATATTGGCTACTATCCAATAATGTCATTGTGCTTTTCTGACCAACAATACAATACTTAGGAGAATCTTGATACGATTAATGACTCTATATTATTAAAGTCAGATGATTAGATTTTTTTTTTATATAATTTCATTAAATATTTCATTTCTGCTTACACGATATCCTGTTTTCTACCTGTTACACTGTCATATTTCAATCAAACTCAATAAAATTTAACCTTCTTAAAATGAACTTTCTAAATTACATTCGAGCAAATTGCTCGTACGTGGCGAACTTCGACTTACACTAAAGGAATAATTCAGGATTGCTTGATAAATGTTTTAAGAGGTAAATCGTGCCAAAAAGATGGACCCAATCAATTCGAACGATAATTATCTTAATTATATCATCTTAAAGAATCACTTCGTTGAAGCATTCGTTTTCATCCAAATAAATTTCTATAAAAGTATTCGAAGATAAAAGAGACACAACATCGGATAAAGACAGTTTGTATACAATTAAAATAGATTTTCCAAATTGAAATCGTTTCGTGTTTCGTTCTCGAATCGATTTCGAAACACGCAGCTAATGCATATTACAACCAATTCAACGCAGTGTCGCATTGAACTGGATACACGGTTTCCGATTACTCGTCATTTTCGCCTTGGAGCGCATAAAATCGGAAACGCGGCTTTGGTCGAATTCACCGATCGGGCTAATTCCGCGTGTTCTCGAGTTTCTCAACATTTCCCAGAACTGCGAAAACTATGGACAAACGGCAACCAGACACGCGATTCGCCTCCGCACAATTGCTTCGGTGGTTATATACTTTGGAAATCCTGAGGTCGTCGTAACACGGCATGGTGTCCTTTCGTGATCCATCATTTCGCAAAAATATTCGACGAAAATTACGATCGATGACTTTTATGAATTATATCGTGAAAATTACGATCGATAATTTTTATGAACGATATCGTAAAAATTACGATCGATAATTTTTAGAATTTTTAGGAAGGACATCATGAAAATTATGATCGATGATTTTTATGAACGATATCGTGAAAATTATGATCGATAATTTTTATGGACGATATCGTGAAAATTTAGATCGATGATTTTTAGGAAGAATATCGTGAAAATTTGGATCGATGATTTTTAGGAAGAATATCGTGAAAATTTCGATCGATGATTTTTAGGAAGAATATCGTGAAAATTTTTATGAACGATATTATGAAAATTTCGATCGATGATTTTTAGAAAAAAATATCGTGAAAATTTTGATCGATGATTTTTAGGAAAGATATCGTGAAAATTATGATAATTTTTATGAACGATATCGTGAAAATTACGATCGATAATTTTTATGAATGATATAAAAATTACGATTGATAATTTTTATGAACGATATCATAAAAATTGCGATCGATGATTTTTAGGAAGAATATCGTGAAAATTTTTATGATTGATATTATGAAAATTTCGATCGATGATTTTTAAAAAAAATATCGTGAAAATTTTGATCGATGATTTTTAGGAAAGATATCGTGAAAATTATGATTTTTAGGAAGAACAGCATGAAAATTATGATCGATAATTTTTATGAACGATATCGTAAAAATTACGATCGATAATTTTTAGAATTTTTAGGAAGGACATCATGAAAATTATGATCGATGATTTTTATGAACGATATCGTGAAAATTACGATCGATGATTTTTAGGAAGGATATCGTGAAAATTATGATCGATGATTTTTAGGAAGGATATCGTGAAAATTTCGATCGATGATTTTTAGGAAGAATATCGTGAAAATTTTTATAAACGATATTGTGAAAATTTCAATCAATGATTTTAGAAAAAAATATCGTGAAAATTTTGATCGATGATTTTTATGAACGATATCATAAAAATTACGATCGATAATTTTTAGAATTTTTAGGAAGGACATTATGAAAATTTCGATCAATGATTTTTAGAAAAGATATCGTGAAAATTATGATCGATAATTTTTACGAAATATTGAAAATTGTAAAGGAAGAAATTATTATGAGAAGAAACCCGATACTGTTAATCTCTAAACTTCAAAGACCCGCAAATACGTGTAATTAAGAATATTAGGAATTTCTTTTTCGTATATGCGTTTAGCTACGCGTGAAATAAAGATCCTTGTATTGAAACAATCTCGTCTCTTAGTATATATTTTACGAAATGAAATTTCTGATTTAATTTTCTGGGAAATAATAATAGAATGGATTTATCGTTTTAAACGAAGAAATTCTTTCGGTTTGTCGATACATTCCTCCAAGTTGGTACGAGGAATATCGTTCAGTTTGAGATAGAAAAGGAAAAAAAAAAGAAGAAGAAAAAATACAAGGTCTCGTTGAAAGATCTCATTGGCAATTTGTGGAATGAAATTTCTCTGCGTTCTCTTTATTTGTCGACTAAAAGATATTAAATTGGATTTTAAGATTCGTCATTTAAGATTCTATATTCCCCTCCTCTTAAGTAATTTAAGAAGAAATATTTTTATTTCTTTAGAAAATACGAGTGAAGAAAGTTTCGTTAAAAGAAAAAGAGTGGAAGGGGGGGGGGGAGAGGTGGAGAAAAAAAAAATTGCATTCACGGTTGTCGAATGAAAACCGATGCGCTAAATAGGGTGTGTTATTCGAATAAAGCGGATTTCTTCGAATTCTTTGGTATCACGAGGGGTGGTTGAAGAAGTTTTTCCACCATTTTCGACGAAAATTATTAAAAGCTATTCACAACCCGCCCGTATTCACGGAATTCCAATTTCTGATTTCGCTCGGCATCAAATAATACCGGATGAATTATGTGTTTGTGCAAACGAAGAAAAAAAAAAAAAGAAAATATTTTTTTTCCGTGTATGATGTTTACCATGTACTTCTCTATGAATTTCCTCTTTAATTATTTTTGACAAGAACGCGGATGTTTCGTACAACAAGATACATTTCATCGTGGAATATTCGTGCGTTATTCTTGTTTACACCTAATCCACTGGAATGAACGAACGAGTAATAATTCATCGTGGGGTAAACGCAATAGAAACGCTGAAGTATCCTGACATGATGACACGAGAAAGTTAATTAATTACGATCACGTTCATACGTTCATATTTTAATGATTGACGTGGCTATTGCCGATTCTGTTCGATAAAATTGATCGATCGAAGATCAATATCGATGAGGAATCGATGAGGAATCAATGAGGATCGATAACGAAAAAACTGTTATAAACTGGATATATCTATTCTAATTGGTGAAAAAGATGAATCGATGAATCGATTCGTCGTGATGTCAAAATGTGAAAGAAGAAAAGGAATGATCATACAGTGGATAATTTGCAAAAAAAATTAATATTATAATTTGTAATATGTAATTTTGAAGGTTAAAACAAAAATTCCGAAGGAAATCTTTGGCTAACATTTTAGAATCTGAAAGAGAATTTCGAAAAAAGATTTTTGGTCGACATTTTGAAATTTGAAACAAAATTTAAAAATATCCTTGACATTTTGAAATTTAAAATGAAATTTCAGAGAAAATCTTTAGCCAACATTTCAGAATGTAATTTAGAACTTAACAAAATTTCAAAAATTTCAAAAAAGGATTTTTGGTTTTAATTTTAAAATCCTTTTAAAATCCTTAATCGACATTTTAAAATTTAAAATCAAATCATCTCAGAGAAAATCTTTGGCCAACTTTTCAGAACGTAATTCAGAACTTAACAAAATTTTAAAAATTTCAAAAAAAGATTTTTGGTTTTAATTTTAAAATCCTTAATCAATATTTTGAAATCTGAAATCAAATCTCAGAGAAAATCTTTGGCCAACATTTTACAACCTAATTCAAAACCTAACAAAATTTCGAAAGAAATATTTTTGATCGAAACTTTGAAGCTTAGGACAAAATTTCAAAACAAAAATGCTTGGCCAATGTTTCGAAATCTAAAATCAAATTTCAGGAAAAAAAATTTTTAACCAATATTTTGAAATCTAACCAAAATTTCAAACAAAAACCTTTGATATTTCATTTGTTTGAAATAAAATTTGAAAAAAAAAAAATATCCATGATTGATATTTCGATTGCAAATAACCCTGTTTTCGTGTCAGTTTCCATTGCGATTCGACGATGAACACCGACTTATATATGTTAAAAGGCCGACACGTGGTACACAAGGGAACGATAAGACGTAACATAACGAGAATATTTTTAGAACTAAAACTAGTAACCGTCGCGTGAACAAAGATCTAGCAAAGCTATCTTTAGGCCTGATTTACACCGACGATTCAGGTATACACAGTTAGATACACTGGTTTAAATGCCATTTCATCCGACATAATCTGTCAGTCTTTTATTAACTTTGCTCCCTCGACACGAAAGTAACGAAAATCTTAGAAAGATCTAGGAATAAATCCTAGGGGGACGTAATTAGATTTGGATAAAGATCTCGGGGAAAAATTATTCTCCAAATAAATGTAACTTTTTCATTACATTAGGCTTTTCAACTAAAAAATTCGTTGTTCTCGAATTTCTAAGAAATTACAAATTCTCTCCTTTTAATTGGATGATTTTTAATTTGCTTCGCTCGTTCCTAATTGGATCATTGATATTAATTGGATTTTAATTAATTGGGGATTAACTGAACTGAAAGGAACGAAGCTGGAAACAGTTTGAAAGTTTAAAAGTTTTGAATTGATACTTATACTATACAAATAACAATAATAATAATAATAATACTTATCAATTTATTAAATAATTTTTTAAATTAATTTCTCGTTCACAAAATATTCTTTTCCTTTCTTTATATACAACGCTTTAAAACTTAATTATAATTTCAAACACCTTTTCGATCTTTTCGTATCGTGGAAAGATCAGTAAATTTAATTTCCCCGAATTTTTTCATTTCAAGAATTGGGATGCTTGTGGGAAGAATAGCATAGTTTCCTGTCTACCGAACTTAACTCGAAGATAAAGGGGCTGTGCGTTTCGGTCTTATGATCTTTACATTCTTTTTATCCAACAAAGAAGACGTCTCCTTACCTTTTTCACAATACGGGTCACGAGTGGACTCCGTCAAACAAGGCAACAACTTCCCTCCCTCTGCTGCTACAAAACTAGACCATCTAGCTGACTAGCTGGCTGGCTGACGCCATTTTGTAAGCGATAACCGATGCACTTGAACCGGTAAACACTCGCGCGACGATTAATCTTTTAATCGATTAAAACTATTATTTCATTCTCTTAGGGTTAATGAATATGTATGAGTATATATCGCTGGATCTCTGTGCTAAAACACTCTGCATACAATCGTATGAGACGGTCTTTGAAAAGATCGATTTTACAGATATACCCAAAAACTTGGACAATTTCAACGTAAACAACGAATACATTAATTGTAATTCAATCATCGAATAGTTTTTAAATTTTCGTGCCTTCCAATCTCGCGATGAATTCGAGTCAATTCGTTTTCCAGGTTAAAAGATCGAAATACCGGCGAGAAAAGAAAACCACGATGGATAAATCGAACCCTCGAAAAGGCAATCACCTTTCACATATGTGATAAAGTTTCGAATATACCCATCTGTCCGTTGAAACTGCTATAAAAAAACAGAGGGAAAAGAAAAGGAAAGAAGAAAGGATAAAAAATTTTATGGAATTTTCTGACGTAAAATCTTCACAGTTATAGCTTTCGCTATAAGAAACTTCGATAAACTGTGAATGCGAAACTTGAAGCGTTCACTTGGGTCCAGCGTGAAGAGGAATCGATAAAACGATTGACTCGAGCTCTTTGGGAATTTCATCTCTCTCCCTTGGAAGCGAAACCTGTGGTCGAAAACGTGGCCATTGTACAGGTATCGTGGTACATACAGGCTAGCCCAGCGTCATAAATTTAAAGCGGTGGACAGCAACGCCGGTTCATCTAACCGCGCCTATAATGTCGTTACGAGCCAACGATCGTTGCACTTGTGCATCACCGCATCGTTAAAATCATGGCCAGTCGCGTCATTTCAAACTAATAAACAGCCACAAATCTTTCCCATGATCTTCTGAAAACGTTGATAACTTGGATAACAATTTAAGTAATAATCTTTCTCAATTTATCCGAATTCGAATTGAAGAATTGAAACTTGTCAGATTGAAAACGTCAAATTGCAAAACGAAGTTAACTTCAGGCAAAAACTGGAACTGTCGAACAAATTGTCCCTTCGAATTTAAACAAGTTTCTACAAACTTATATGAATGGGCCTGGAAATCCATAGACATTAGCCAATGTACAATTTAACAAAACGTTAATGTTTCCAAGAGATCATTCATGAAAGAGTAGGCTGGACATAAAATGGATCTGGACAGACCTGGCCAACTGATTCAACACTCTCTCTTCAACGAGACAAGCGAAACTCGTTGATTGCCAGACGAAGAAAATGTTCCAGTGAGGTTTCTTTATTGGCCGAAAGCTCCCTTAACAGATCCTTTCGTGATATTCAGTTTTTCTCGATATTCTTGTTGCCACTAGGCGGAGAGCATGGACAGTTGAATTCGACGAAAAAACGTTCCAACAGAACGTTCTCACCGGCCGAAAACACTCTGGGAAGCAAAGCGTGAAAGCGATGAAAGCAAAGCAATCAAAGTGAACAGTCAAAAGTAACGAACTCTGGAGGCCAACTCTGCTGCATTTCCAAAATTATTTCGAAAGACAAAGCGATGGCATTAGCCAGTTTCCAAAGATTTGTCTCGATCACAGAGACATTACACAGGAAGGAGACACGGAAGTGATCTCACCGCGAGTTCGAGAAACTTTATTGTCAGATCTCGTATATCTTTGCATTAACTTGTTCCTACCAAACAAGTACGAATAGGCAACGATTTATCGACTGTCCCGATACGTTACAAGCCACTTATATCTCCAATCCACCTAGCAACGATTGGACAACTCGATAAATTCGAGGAGCAGTGGTAACAGAGAGTAGTGGACGATCTTCTAATTGGACGATCCAGTTTTTCGATCGATCGTTCAAAGTCTACGTTCCAGAAGGCCGGTGATCACAATCCTGATTCATCGATCAGAAGGAGACCTGACAAGTTGGATATGGTATTCTTAAAACATGGCTATTGAAATAATTTGTTTTCGAAAATGAAGATACAGAGTGTGGAACAGTGATTTTGTTTGTTATTAATCAGCTTAGCAAATGGTTCTGGACAAATGAAAGGGAGATGAGAGAGAAATTTAAATTATTAAATTGTTTAAACTATTTCTACGTTTAATTGTTAGAATTAATTTTACTCTGAAACGTATGTAAAACTTTGTGAATTGAATGAATAAAATTTTACTCATCATTTTAAATGAAGAGATCAAATAATCTTCCACGAAATTGCAGAATACAAATTACAGAGAGACCAGATATATGAGAACGTGTTAAAGAATAAGTCTTTTCTAAATTCTATGAACGTTTTTTAAAAATATTTGAACCTGAATATAGTTTCATATATTTTGTCAGTGTATCTGAAGAATATGATTGAGAAAAATGGAAAGAAAACGTATATAAATCTCAAAGAAGCAAAAACTTTGAACTTCCAACTTTTCCTCCAGTTGATAAATTCAAACTGACTTTCTCTGATTCCATTCTCGAATTCTTCAACTTGAAAATCTTACAGATATTTGTCGAATTGCAACATCAAGAATGAAAGTCAAAAGAAAACGTTGTGATTCTTCTATAGGAATATGTTTCATAAATAAATAGCTGCATCAAATTTTAATTTACTCTGTCCGAGAGTAAAGAAAATCCACGTTGATTCAGACTTATATTTACATATAATATACTCTTTTTGAAATATGTGGAAAAACTACATAAAAATTTGGCTACCTATTTCTGAAACACAGAAGAACTAGAGGATAAAATATTCGAATATATTCTTCGCTATATCCTTCAGGAAGCCTGCTTCAAAAATTTAAATTTGATCGTCATGGCACTTGAAATATCGTTAGATACGAACCACTAATGGTTATTTAATGATCACTGTGCAAATACTGGCTACGTCTATTCACAATGCATTCGCATATAAACAAACGAACAACACCTTATCTCTCTCAAAATGTCTCAAATTATTTATTTCGACCCTCGTACCAACTTCACCATGTCTCTTCCACTGTACACACGTATCTACTATCAGGATGTCACCGCCTGACACTTTAATACACGACCAGGCCATATCAGTTTCACTAACTCTACCTCCCCTTCCCCTCTCCCTTTTTCACGTTTCCCTTCCTCTTTTCGATTTACGACCATCAAAGAAGAAGTTGCACCGTTCCAATTCCCAGTTACGTTACATATGAGCTACAGAGAGCTAGAGTCCACTAGAATCCACTAGAGAGCTAGATTTCCAATAGGCCAATTTAAGCTAAGGATAAGTTGTGTTTAAACGCGATTGCTATTTCATTTGGTTGGATGGCAACAACTTGGCCGGGAGAAAGCCCGACAAATGCAGATTTCATAACGTATTGGCGTGCTTTGCGTGGCTCGGTTCCACCGCGCTTGTGTTGCAGGTCTTCGAGGCACGGAAAAATCCATGAATCCAGCGTCGAACAGATCGAGTTCGAAACGGAAATCTCGGTGTCCCTTTGCAACGAGCGAGTGGATATCAAGATTGGTTACATTTTTATCATTTTACTTTGTCAATTTTTCTTTTTTTTTTTTTTTTGGCGAAAACAGTTGTCAAAATGATGAGAGCAACAATTATATTTTGAACTCATGGATTGATTAAAAGTCATTCTCGCGTGAAAATTATTTATACAGTTTCATATATTTTGTCAGTGTATCTGAAGAATATTGATTGAGAAGAATGGGAAGAAAACGTATATAAATCTAGAAGAAGCAAAAAACTTTGAACTTCCAACTTTCTTTCTCCTCCAGCTGATAAATTCAAGCTGACTGATTTCATTGAAATCGAATCGATAAACATTTTTCTCCTTTTCTCTCAATTTTGTCAAATTAAAAACGAATATTTTAAATTGATCGAATCTCTATGGGAGAGAGTTTCTATATCAGAAATGTATTTTCTGTATAGTTGTCTTTTGATTATCAACAGGTTGTTTGGACGAGGATTGAAACTCGTTGGATTAACTTATCAGACTCGAGATTTTGGATTATGCGAAAACAAGAAAGTTTTCCTTTACAAGATTGATGTTGATTTTTAATTGGATAGAAATATTGTCATAATGTGTGAACGAAATGTGTATCTGTTTCGAAGAGAGGTAGGAAATGAAAGGAAATGTACGAGATTAGTTCGCTATTTACGTTGCATACAATTTTTTAAACAAAATTCAGTGAGTCGTAATTTTTCATAAATTATCACGAAAGCTTGTTTTAAGAAACTTTTTTTTTCAACTTTTTCATATTTTAAAAATACTGTGTACTGATTTTTATTTGAAATACATGAATGTGTTAAATGATGCAAAAATTGAAGAAAAGATAGAAGCACAATCTTTTTCTACTGTAATCCGTGAAAACCTCCAAATAACCGAGAAGCTTTTGTTGAGAAAAGTAGAAGAAAGCAGAAGAAAATCTATATCTGAATGTGATATCATCTAGAAAAACATTTTAAATTGAAATGTGAAGTAGAATTCTTTACTTGACATTGGACATTTAACAATTTTTAAAAATATCTTAATTAATCATCTTTTGTGATATAAAACGATTGCAAACAATTGTCAAATAGCAGTGAATAAAAAATCTACAATCTCATAAAATACATTCCCTTTATAGTTTAAATTTCGTGAAAACTATAACTAAACTATTAAAACTGGAGAAATGATTATTTTTATTCCCTATTCTTTAATGTTAAAAGTATATACATAACAGTATTGTAATTGCACATCTTTTAAAAAATAGATATAAATCACCATAAGTATTATTCTCGTTATTGAACGAAGAGGAGACTCAAATTTATAAAAGAAAATTGTTCAACGAATAATTGAACAACTGAAGAAGAATTGATCAATTTGAAAACTGTTTCACCTCTTTAAAATTGATCTGTTTGGTCCATTCTACGATTCGATTTCATCGTCTGGAACTCCATCTACTTCATCTTTTCAACAGGTGTTACGTCAAAATAGACATTTAGAAGTAGAAGCGAAAATACAGGAATTATATAATCAAAATCAATTTTAGACGATTTTTATTGCAATTAGGACACCGAAATCTTCTGCCTCGTAAGAAAAAATACTTTACCTATATCCTCTTTCCTGTTTATTAACAGACCGATTGATTTATTCGATTATCGGGATTCTGTTTTCCTGATCCTTTCTTTATCCAACATAGTCTCCCTCCCTCATCTTCTATTCAAATCATAGGACCAATAGGCGATGATCAATTATCCAATTGAAAGAATAAACTTTTTTAGGCTGAGGAACAAGTAGAACCTTTTCTCTAGACCTGTGAGTCTATATCCGATGTACATTGTTTGAGAAAGTGTGTGTCGCTTTGAAGGATAGGCACTGGATAGCTATTAGGCTATTAGTCTAGAACCGGCACTTCTTCATGATGAGAATAATCCATAAAAGATATTTATTTGATCGCTGGTGCACGTCACATTGAAGCGGTCTGTCGCCACGTGAAGCGCCTGGTCTCTCGACATCAAAAGTCTTCATCGAGTTCAGTTGAAAACGTCATAGCATCAGCACTGACTCATCGCAACCACTGTCCAGGTCTTAACACCACTAAATCCCTCGGTTTAAATCTTAACACTGCTCTAATGTCTGATGCCACTTTAGACAAAAGTGTTGTCATCGTGAACCACAAGTTGAAGGAAAAACTCTCGCGTAATCTGCGCGCTCCCGCGGAGATCTCGTTATTTCTTTGGCGGGCACGTGTTTGACTGAAAACTGAGCTCGGATAAATCTTCGATCGCGATTAAAAGGAATCCTTTTTACTCGAGAAATTAGCGAAAAATTATATTTTGATACAGTCAAAGCGAATTGAAATCTCGATGAGAAAAAAGAATTGGAAATAGCGTATTGCTTCGTAAGCCGGCTCGGATCGTAAAGGGGGTTGAGAAACGACCGTTCTCGTGCGTATAAAGTCGTGAATCAGCGATCGAAGACCAGGGGGCACACGCGACTGTTTGAAACGGGAGCGATTGTAAGTCCGCACTGCTCGGCCGCAATCACGCGCGACTGTCGACAAAGCTGTCGCGGTCACAACAAAACCTACGGTTATAGGGGAACCACGAGGGGTGGTGGCGTCGCGGCGCGATGCGTCGAGACGACCTCGTGCAGCCGAACGAAGAAACTTGTCGATGGGGGTGGAGAAGAAAGTTGGAGATGAGGAAGTTTAAAAGAATGGTGAAATTGGAGAAAAGGGAATCAAATTATTTTTTTCTAAAATAAAGGGTCAAATAGAGAGAAAGTGTCATAGAAATTATTGCTTAATTGTTTTTCTTGTCAGCATTTATTATTTTTTTTTTTCCTGGTAAAGAATGTGTTTGTTTTCCGTGAATATTATTTGTGAATTATATGGGACAATATGATATTTTTGCGATCGATTCGTTCATCTATAGGAAAATATTTTAACGAAAAGATTTATACATGTTTAAAATATATACGATGGTTAGGGTTCTTTATTACCGATAGCAGAAACTTTAGTTTTTCTTTACCGCGATTGACGATAAAGTTGGTATTTCAGATTTCTTGTATCTCGTCGTCGATAAATAAGTTTCCTTCTTCTCGATCGATAATACAAAAACTTTGTGATAAAAACAGGAAACTGTCTTATTTTTTAATTTAAAAAGAACAAAAATCCTTATATCTTTATTTAGTACATTTATAATTTCCATCTTTTTGTTACATATAACGATAAACCATATAATTCTCGATTCTTGCAATTGCACTGGAGTAATCGAACATAATCCATCAAACGTGTTTGAAAGAAAATACTTTCTCATAAATGTACTTTCAGAGAAAAGTAAAAGACCGTAATGCTTCTTCTTCACGATTAAAATCTATATATATATAGATCTTCGACTTGATTGATTCCATACGAAGATAAAAGTGACAAGAAATATCACTTACCCTAATGCTGGCCAATCCCCATCTGTTGTAGTTGTTGGAGCTGACGTGCTCTTATTTGGAAGGCTCAAACGTGGACCAATTCGAAGTGTCATGGGACGTCTTCTACGCAGCGTATAATCTATCACAAAAGAAACAAATTAATTTCAACATGTTTTACACAAACATATTTATTGTATATTAAAATTTGTACATTAAAAAAAATACTCGTGACAATGAATTCTGATTTCATGATACGTAATTAGTAAATTACATCAATTTCATCGATTTGTTTCTCTTTTCCTCTTTCATCATTGCCCATTTGCCCGCCAACTTGATCGACGCTTCTCAATCAGGATAATTGGATAAACGGATTTCGGATTAAGAGAAAGTCGAAAGATAATTCGAACTAATTGTTCCAGCACGCAAAATGTCAATCGAAACAATTGCATTCCCTTCGATTAGTTAATTCGAATTGAAAATCCAAGGGGAAACGATATAAATTTCGCGTATACGTTTCGAAAGATAAATAAATAACGGATATCTAGCGCGATATTATATTCGATATTTCGCACGTACAGCATAATAAAAGTACTTCAACAATTACTAAAACTGTGTTCAAACGTTCGAAAAAACATTTATCTTTCTTTCCTAAACTTTTATCAATCTTTTGAACGCGAAACGTTTGAATTTAATTATTATTATTATTATTATAAAATACCACTATAAAAGAGTTATTACACTATGTTATACATGAGTTATTACACTCACAAATATGTTTATGATTAAAAAGAAAACTTTACCATTGGTGCAGCCAAGAGAATTCCGGCCTTGAAACACGTGAGGAGATAAATACTGGGGATAGTTGTTTGTGGGGGTTGTTGGTGTTGTTCGACTGTTGAGGACGGACATAGTTGTCCAAAGAGGTGCCGCATCTTTTATCACAGTTTCCTCTGTGGCGCTGGGTAGAACCTCGTTGGTTACCCGCACCTCTATCCCCACGGTCTGTAAAAATAGCAAAATATTATTCGTTATTAATCTCTCTCGTAAACTCGAATAAATAAATATATATATATATATCTCATTAATTACAAATATAATAAAATAAGAGAGAAATGAATATTCCAAATCGCATGACAGTTCAATATATAATTTGGAACAATTATTATTAAAATATATCCTATTAAATTTCAAATTGGTAAATTAACCGATATAACAAATTAACGATTGATTAATGAAAATTCGTGTGTTTATCACTTGGCACGAATTTTTGGCTAAAATATAATTGATTCAATTATATATTTATTACACACGGGAGTCACCTTTTCGACCGTTCGAAATCTATTCAATCTTTCTCGTCAAAGAAACTTCTGATCGCGTTATTAATTCAAATATAAACACATTAAATTTGAACGCGATTGAAATTGTCAGAAGAATCGAACAATAAAAATACAATCACCCGTCGACAAAGCGCGACAAACCTATTCAAAATACCTCGTCTCGAATTCATCTCAGCAAGAAGGAAACATGACAAAAGACTTTTCCCTTCCCCGATGAAAATCTCGATTCGCGTGAACGATCCATGGAAATTTAAAAATTTTTTCCCCCCATCCCTTGAGAAAAAAAATCTCTCGTCTCGTAAACATATATCAGAATCTCTCCAATTTCCTCCGGAGGGGGGATCGTCATCCCAACTTCCGTAAGAAAGTAAAAAAGACAGAGAGAGACAGACAGACAGAGAGATAGACAGAGATAGACAAAGAGAGACAGAGACAGATAGACAGACAGACAAAGATATAGATAGAGATAGAGACAGAGACAGACAGACAAAGATAGAGGTAAAGATAGAGATAGAAATAGAGACAGAGACAGAGAGAAAGACAGACAGACAAAGATAGAGGTAGAAATAGAAACAGAGACAGAGAGACAGATAGACAGACAAAGATAGAGGTAGAGATAGAGATAGAAATAGAGATAGAGACAGAGAGAAAGACAGACAGACAAAGATAGAGATAGAAATAGAAACAGAGACAGAGAGACAGACAGACAGACAAAGATAGAGGTAGAGATAGAGATAGAAATAAAGATGGAGACAGAAAGAAAGACAAACAGACAAAGATAGAGGTAGAGATAGAGATAGAAATAGAGACAAAGAAGAGAAATAGAGACAGAGAAAGACAGACAGACAAAGATAGAGATAGAAATAGAAATAGAGACAGAGAGACAGACAGACAGACAAAGATAGAGATAGAGATAGAGATAGAGATAGAGACAAAGATAGAGAGAAAGACAGACAAACATAGAGATAGAGATAGAGATAGAGATAGAAATAAAGACAGAGACAGACAGACAAAGATAGAGGTAGAGGTAGAGATAGAGATAGAAATAGAGATAGAGATAGATAGATAGATAGATAAATAGATAGATAGATAGATAGAGAGATAGATAGATAGATAGATAGATAGATAGATAGAGAGAGAGAGAGAGAGAGAGAGAGAGAGAGAGAGAGAGAGAGAGAGAGAGAGAGAGAGGATCGAATATCATAAGATCGAAAGAAAAGTAGGGGATGAAAGAATGAAAGGTTACGATGATCAAGCAGATATCGAGAGATCGTTTCCTTGAAGCCCTTGGGACCTTTCATCGTTCCATCATGGAAAGGAGCAGCCATTCTGCGAGGAAATGGTTCGCGTAAAAAAGAGAGAAAAGGAAAAAGAAAAAAAGGAGGGGGGAGGGAGAGAGTCGAGAGAGGAAACGAAGAGGGTGGCAAAAGGTGTCTGGCGTCTCTGAAAGAAGAAAATGCAGAGATTCCCCGGCCAATTTTCCCGCACCGCCTCGATAACTATATTCCCGCTCCTCCTCCTCCTCCTCCTCTCCCACCCTCGACATTAATAACCTCACTTTGCGGCTTCGTAAATAATTAAACGATACGATCCCACGATGGAGTTTTAACGTTCCACTTTACAACGAATCATGGCTTGTTATATATATACATATATATATAAAGTCGTATATTTTTTATTATTATTATTGGAAACAGTTGAAATTGAATTTTCCGTAGATTTTAAATTGGACGATTGGAATAATGATATTTCGTTTCGCAACGAAAGATTAGAGCTATAAATCAGTCTATGAAGATTGAAAATGATAATAAACTAATTTTTTTAAACGTATATTTTTATTATTATTATCATTATTATTGGAAATATGAAAAATTGAAACTGAACTTTACTTTCCATAGATTTTAAATTGGACAATTGAAATAATGATATTTTGTTTTGTAATGATTAGAAGTGTAAATCAGTCTATGAAGATTGAAAATGATAATAAAGTAATTTTTTAAACTTCTTTTAAATTATATATTATATTATATATAGAATCGTATATTTTTATTATAATTAAGATTATTATTAGAAATAGTCGAAATTGAATTTTCCATAGATTTTAAATTAAACGATTGGAATAATGATATTTCATTTCAACGATTAGAGCTATAAATCAATCTATGAAGATTGAAAATATGATTGAAATAATATAATTGAAATTGAAATAAGATTGAAATATGACACACTAATTTTCTTAAATTATATGTTAACTATATATTAAATATATAAAGCCATATATTTAAAGCCATTTTTATTATTATCATTATTATTGGAAATTGACCTTTCCATAAATTTTAAATTAGAATAATAATATTTCCTTGTTGTAAATCAGTCTATGAAAATGATAATAAAGTAATTTTTTAAACTTCTCTTAAACTATATATTATATTATATATAAAGTTGTATATTTTTATTATAATTATCATTATTATTGGAAACAGTTGAAATTGAACTTTCCATAGATTTTAAATTGGAATAATGATATTTCCTTGTTGTAAATCATTTTATGAAAATGATAATAAAATAATTTCTTAAACTTCTCTTAAACTATATATTATATTATATTATATTATATTATATAAAATTGTATATTTTTATTATAATTATCATTATTATTGAAAATAGTTGAAATTGAACTTTCCATAGATTTTAAATTGGAATAATAATATTTCCTTGTTGTAAATCAGTTTATGAAAATGATAATAAAATAATTTCTTAAACTTCTCTTAAACTATATATATAAAGTCGTATATTTTTTATTATTATTATTGGAAACAATTGAAATTGAACTTTTCATAGATTTTAAATAATTGGAATAATGATATTTCCTTGTTGTAAATCAGTTTATGAAAATGATAATAAAGTAATTTCTTAAACTTCTCTTAAACTATATATTATATTATATATAAAATCATATATTTTTATTATTATTGTCATTATTATTGGAAACATTATTATTGAAATTAAACTTTTCATAGATTTTAAATAATAAACATTTCGATTAGACGTGTAAATCAGCCTATGAATATATTGAAAATACGACAAGCAGAATAATTTTCTTCAATTTTCTTCAACCTTTGGATCAAATACTTACGAATTTTCTTTCTACTTCTTTGTCAAATCTCTACAAATTACTCTACGAATATTTCCCACAACTTTTTTCAATCCTCTTTCAAATTTCGAAACTTTCGTCCCCTTGAAACGTGATCTTCTGAACACGACACTGAAAGGACCCTCGACGACCCTCGAACACGTATATGAAATCTTCGATCAATTCGCATTAACAGCAGCAGGACGGAGTTGACGGAGAAGGATGGAAAATTATCAATAAAAAGCACATCTCCCAGGAATCGAAAATGGAAACTGTCGAGGCGCAAAAAAAAAAAAAAAAAAAAAAAAGGAAAAGAGAAAGAGTTTCGCAAAATGGAGGGACATGGTGGCTCGGCTTTGTGGAATTCAACAGGCTGAAAGCGTGATGCTCCACGTTCCATTCCAATGTTTCCAACATTTTTCGTCCACCCACGCGGAGACGTATTGATTCGGCGAGTTCAGTCAACAGGTAGCCTGCGCTTTCACTGAACGCTGACGTTCTACGCACACCTGATCCCTTCATTCTCGACGCTTTTTCCTCCTCTCCCCCCCTCTCTTTCCTCCACTGTCTCGATTATTCATTGTTTTCAAATGAAAACTACCTCATCGACTATCGTCGTTTCAGGGAATAAAAATTTATTCTCCAATTTTCTTCTACTTTCGTTCTACCTTCTTTTCTCTATAATTGTTCCCTGTATCTTTCGGTGACTTTTTCATTTCCTAAACAATTCTAATTTCATCTTTGAAAGGAAAAAAAAACAACGAAAATTGGATTTTAAACCACCTGTGCGTGTATTGTTTGTCACACGGTGTTTTTGTTTACGAAACAAAATAAAAAAAAAAATTGTGTACAAAGGAAGTTTATATATACATTAATTGTGATGGGTTTGGGAAAAAAAGAACCGAAAACTTTCCAACGTTGCATCCGCCCCCTCGCGGATTTCGTATAGCCAGTTTGGCGAAAAATAATTTTCAGCGTCGAACATTAGCATTTTCATAACCCCTGTAATAATAACTATATATATAAAAAAAAAAAAGAAAAAGATGGTGTCGTAAAAATCGAAAGATGAAAATTTTCAAAAAACAGGGCGACGATATGTAGATAGCTATGTTATGTTGTTAACGTGAACGATACAATTTTAATGTTGGAAAGGAAAATTTTGGAAATTTTGTAAATTAAAATCGTACTATTCGTAAATAATATTTTAGCTGATATTTTATATAAAATTTCAAAAAAATTTAAATAAATAAATATCGATAATTCCCAAAATTATCATTTTAAATTAAACTATTTTTTTGAATTTTAAATTTAATATATCAACAATTTTAATTTTATCAAAAATTATTGTACAATATCTTCAATAATTTCGTTAATTTTAATAATCTACTTAAATAATATCTTTAATAATCCATCAATTTTATTAATCTATCTAATTTCCTATTTAATTTTTATTTCTTTAATAGTATTCACTATATGTTCAATAAATTCATTATTAATTTTAATAACATTAATTGTATTTTTAATTTTTTTAAATTGTATTTTTAATTTCCTACTCAATTTTTATTTCTTTAATAATATTCACTATATATTCGATAAATTCATTATTAATTTTAATAACATTAATTGTATTTTCAAGTGATAATTACTAGTAATATTTTCTTACTTCGTTTCATTAATTAATGAACCATTAAAATTAAAAATAAAAACAATCTTACAAATTTTATTTTTATTAATTATTTCAATAAAAATTTATAGAAAATTAATAAATAATGAACCACGCTCAGATTACTTAAAAAATATTGACTTAATTTATCTATATATAGAAATAAACTCAATTCTATTTATAATAATAATTTTTATATTAGAAAATGATAGCGCAATAATTCTCAAAAATAATTTCAACGAGAGAGAGAGAGAGAGAAATTAACGGAACAAAAAACAGAAAAGATACAGATCTGAGATCAGCTTCTCTTTCCAACACCAAAATTCGATCCAAGAAGGAATTAAGGAATTAATTCGAAGGACAATTTCAATTTCACTCCTCTCAGAAAGATGGCGGTGAATGGAAACGAATTGAAGGTTAAGGGTAGAGAAGAAAAACGGAGGGATTTTTCGAGGAAAATAATTAATATCGCCTCGGTTTAGAGGAAATGTTCAGGGATAAGAGCGTCATCTCTTTGTTCCCTGGAAACAAATAACGATGGCAATTAAGGGCTGATCATTGCGATTAATGGAACGATGGAGGAAATTAGCGTTCGCCTCGCTCATCATTTAACGAAAGTAAATTAAATAATAACGTTCCCCGTGCTGCACTCTGCTGCACGTTTATTTGATAAAAGAACTTTTATTTAACCTGCACGTGTATAAAACGCATCAAAGTTCGTTAATTTTGTAAAAAAAAAAAAAAAAAAAGAAAAAATATCACGAATTTCTTCGAATTTTTTTTTCTTTTCTTCGTTCTTCGTTATTTTAATTTTGTTTTTCTCTTCTTATTTTCAGAATATGCCACGATAAGATAAAACTAAATAATCTAAGATACAAATTCTAACCTAGAATTTGATTCGTATTTTAACGAACGCGTGTCTCGCGTTTCTGTCGAATAAAAATGCGAAGAACAGAATCGTATAAAACGAAAGACAAGATACAAAGATACGATACCGTTGTTATTGGAAAAGCATAAGTAAAAATACTGCGAAGCTACGGAGATAAAAATCGAGGAATTGAATTTTGAACTTTAATTACGTTCTCTCTCTCTCTCTCTCTTTCTATAAATAAATATGCTCCGTATCTCGCATAGATATACGTAAATACGGAATATTCCATAACCGATTTTTGTCAGTGAAAAAAAAGAGGGGGGAGAAAACGAATAACTCTCTAATAATTTTTTAAATAACCTCGATCGATCCATTTATCCATCCGTCCGTCCATTCATTAATTTTCGAAACATGAAAAAAAAAAAAAGAAAGGCGACACGTAATCACAAACACTCGAAACCGTATCCATCAAAATCGTTTGTCCCAAAATTGCAAATTAACCGTGAACGTATCCGTGAATCGTCTGATATATTATCCCGATACAACACGCAAACGTGATATTCAAAATAATCATCCGATTCCTCGCACAAACGGTTGTACGCTTAACCAATACCAAACACGGGAAATCCTATTAAACGAATATTCCAAATATGAAGTGGAAGTGGAGTAAATCCATCCTCCAATCCAAACGTGCGATCCAAAATAATATCCTCCTCCCGATCATCCTATCTTCTCGCAAGGACAACCGTCGAGGAAATTCCCGCTACGCTTCTCTAACGCTGCATTAATTAAAAATACCTCCTTCCTTATCGAGAGAAAAAAGAAGGAAAATTTTCAAAATTGCAAAATTGAGAGACAAAACTGGAAAAGAAATTGTTTAAGAAAAGGATAGAAATATTTCGAAATTTATATATATTTAGGTTAGGTTAGGTTAGGTTAGATATATATACGGATATAAAAATTCCAATAATGGAGGAATATATTAGGTTAAGTTAAGTTAGACTAGGTATATATACGGATATAAAAATTCTAATCATGGAGGAATACATTAAGTTAAGTTAGATTAGATTAGGTTTGTTAGGTTAGGTTAGGCTATATATATATACGGATATAAAAATTCCAATCATGGAGCAATACGTTAGGTTAGATTAAGTATATATACGGATATAAAAATTCCAATCGTGGAGGAATACATTATGTTAGGTTAGATATATATATACGAATATAAAAATTCCAATCGTGAAGGAATATGTTAGGTTAGGTTAGGTATATATACGGTTATAAAAATTCCAATCGTGGAGGAATACGTTAGGTTAGGTTAAGTTAGGTTAGATATACGGATATAAAAATTCTAATTATGGAGGAATACATTAAGTTACGTTAGATTAGGTTAGGTTAAGCTAGGCTAGATATATATACGGATATAAAAATTCCAATCGTGAAGGAATACGTTAGGTTAGGTTAAGTATATATACGGATATAAAAATTCCAGTCGTGGAGGAATACATTAAGTTAGGTTAAATATATATACGAATATAAAAATTCCAATTGTGTAAAAATACGTTAAGTTAGGTTAAGTTAGGTTAGGTATATATACGGATATAAAAATTCCAGTCGTGGAGGAATACATTAAGTTAGGTTAGATATATATACGAATATAAAAATTCCAATTGTGTAAAAATACGTTAAATTAGGTTAAGTTAGGTTAGGTATATATACGGATATAAAAATTCCAGTCGTGGAGGAGTACATTAAGTTAGATATATATACGAATATAAAAATTCCAATCATGGAGGAATACGTTAGGTTAGGTTAAGTTAGGTTAAGTATACAAATATAAAAATTCCAATCGTGGAGGAATACGTTAGGTTAAGTTAGGTTAGATATACGGATATAAAAATTTCAGTTATGGAGGAATACGTTAGGTTAGGTTAGGTTAAGTTAGGTATATATACGGATATAAAAATTCGAATCGTGAAGGAATAGGCGGTGGAGGAGAGGGAGGGGAAAAAAATTGTTTCGACACGTCTCGTTTCCCCCTCGTTGCATATATAAAAATGTACATATTGATTCTGCCACGAGACACATTTATTGAGAACCGATCGATGCAATCTCTTTCCAACCACTCGTCGCCGCGTTACCGCGTGGCCGACGATGATATTCGTGTATAGAAATAGAAAATCGTGGATTCCTCCTCGATAAATAAATCTTCAAAGAATTCGCAACACGTGTCTTGCACCTTGTTCAATCTTGTCAGTTTCGTCGACAAAGACAAATTTTAATATTAATCCTTAAGATTCGTATATCGAGCGTGGCTCGACATGTCGCATTTCTTATACCGATCCCAATTAGAGACAGTTGAGTTAGAGACATTATACAGCTTCTAGAATAATTTAAGATGCTTTCTTTTTTTTTTCTTTCCAATACTTTGCAAATACTTAAATAAAGACTAATTTGTCATTTTTATACAATTTTAAATTGTTATTATTATTATTATAATAGAATCGAAATGGTCATTATAGTAAAACTACGTGGAAGGGAAAAAACGTGTTTTTCGTGATGTTTTATATTTCGTTTACAAAAAATAAACGTATCAATGTTATTAATTAACATTTGTTATCGTAATAATAATAATTAAACCGTTGCGTTGTTTTATTTGTTTCATGTGCTGAATAATATAAAAATAAGGATGAAAAGAGAGCAATCAAAGTAACCAATAAATATAAAAGTAGTGACGAGTCAAATATATGACTCAAATAGACAATAAACTTGGTTTATTGGAAGACGATATAGATTTTAATTGAAGCATCTGAGCCACTGTTTTTTGATTCAGTCCTTCCATATTGATTCCTATTTCTGATGAAAAAATTATTATATAAGAAGAAAGGAGAAAAATTAGAAGACTCATAATGAGGATATGAATACCAATCATTTATATCTACGTATATCAGGCTGTTGATTAAATGAAACGTTGTCCACATTATGGACAAACGTTACTAAGCACAATTATTGTCATATCATGTACTTGGTGAAAATGTTCTAGGACCAAAAATTCCATCCAATTGAATACATATATATAGTTTATTTATTTAAAAACATACTACTTAATTAATTTAAATGAGAAAAATATTTGTTACATACTCTGCACTGTTTTATATCTTTTATTGAGACTCTCTTTTTAGATCCTTTTTGTTAAACGAATTAAGAAGTTGTTGCTAAAAAAAAAGAAACAATTAAATAAGGATGCAATGGGTTAATACTCGTGAAAGGCACTCGAGGAATGCGTCGTTACTTTTAAGAGAGAGAGAGAGAGAGAGATGAACGAGATGAACTTCAATTCGACTCATGACACCGTGAATCGAGGTTCTCTTTAGAGGATGCAAACGAGCCAAGATGTATAATGTAACTCTTCTGGTTACATCTTTCTCGTTTAATATAATCTAATAATGAGAGATAACCGAGGAATTATTGTGCAAGACGAGGGAACGTGGCACGTTTTCTCATATTTCAAAATGGATAACGTGCTTTTTCGTGGGAAAAGATTTAAATTCTAACCTGATTATTAAAATCATCCCCTCTCGTTAAACGTATATCTGAATTTAAAAAATTAAATGTTAAAAAGAAGGCCGCTGCGAAATTAATTCTCACATCCAATAAATTCGTATATAAAACCGGATGGAAATAATTCGTTCGACTTCTTAGAGAGAAAGAGAGAGGGAGAGAGAATTAACTTCGGTTGGAGTCGTTGGCCGATTTAAATTATTCCACTCGGGCTCGGCCGTGGAAAATTTAGTTTGTCCCAACAGTTAAATCATTCAGTATCCTAGACTCGAACAAATTGGATTATCCAGTGGGGAATTTGATTTTTCGCGAGTGAAATAGCTAGGGTAATTTTATCACCTTGTGCTGTTGTTGCTGCACGACATCCTCCCCCAAACGAATAGTTATTTTTCTTCTCTGGGAAAAAAATAAATCTTCCGTGGGAAACTCCGTAGGAAGAAGATTGTTTTCCTTTCTTCTTCTTCTTCTTCTTCTTTTTTTTTTTTTAAAGGAGGATCGAAAGAGATTCGAGATGAATTGAATTAATTTGCATCTCCTTTTCAAATATCTTCAAATATCAAAAAGAATAATTTTCGAAACGATTTCTTGCATCCTTCTTGCAATTCTAACGACACATAATTATTTCAATGTGAAACACGATGATAGAGATCAAAGGATTTATCAATTTTCGAGATTACGAATTCTTTTAATGGTCCAAATTCATCGATAAAATATCTGCGCATCGTATAAATCGGTGTAAATAAGTCTGAAGCCAATTGGAGGAAGTGGACGAAGAAAAAGAAAAAAAGGAAAAAAACATCGATAAATTCGAATACGCTCGAATTATTTGATCGCTGAACGCGAAATAGGTGAATATTTTTTTTAGCCAGCGTACGAGATTTTTATAATAATATCTAATATACTGCGAGCATGCCGTGGAATAACATTTATTTAAACGTCGATTAAAAACTTTGAAGTTTGCATTAGTAATTGACGATTTTGTCGATAACAGGAACGTTACATATGGGACCAAGTAGTGTATACGTTGAATATAGTCGGGCAAGTAGTACAGATAAATGCGTTACAACCAAACGACATTGTATTAATACAATGGGATGAAGATTCGAAATTTTCATTCTAAGTATTAAATATTACTAGAAAAAATTGTTCAAAATTGCAATTGAATTTGTATTATTCGCATTCGTAAAATAATTTATTTAATAAAAAGGATGGATGATATCGATGAACGAAATAATCCAAAGTGCTGATTAATCTTCCGTTGAGAAAAGGGGAAAAAATTGAAAAGAAGGAAGGGAAAATATGATACTTTTGTTCAGAGGAGGAAATATGGAATTTTGCGTGAAAATATATAAAAATTTTCTCAGTCCTGAAAATCACCTTTTCATCGTGATATGACATTAATGATGCGCAAATTAAGCAGAAAGTTGATGAAAAAATTTGATACGCACGGGGAAAAAAAGGGGGAAAAAAAAAGAAAACGTGTACACGAGATACTTTACGCACAAATCATCTCAACAACGCAACTACTACTTTCTCGTCACCTGCCAACCAATGCCAGGAAAATTGAATTCATAATCTCGACAACATCTCGGATATTCGAGAAGCAGATACAAAATATCCATTAAAGGCTCCAAGATTTTATGGATTCTAAAATTCTAATGAAAAATTCATGATGCAGTGACGAACACTCTCTCTCTCTCTCTCTCTCTCTCTCTCTCTCTCTCTCTCTCTCTCTCTCTCTCATCTATCTCTATTTCTATCTCTGTCTCTCTCTCTCTCTTCCCAGATCTCAGAGAGAAGATTCTTCTTCAAATTAGAAGCTTAAGTTCCCCACGCCTGCCAACTTTCGTGTCCGGATAATCGATGAAACACATCGTTGAAATTTCCCACCAGACCCCTCTACTTACTTTCATCTACCATTCTATCCATCAGATATTTGGATCCCAATTTTTTAAGTCCAACTAAAAAAAAAAAGAAAGAGGGCAACAAGAAAAACAGGAAAAATCTATTTCTATGCAAACACGACATCTTGAATCCTGACAGAAATTATTTTGATGATATTTTCATGATACCAAAATGAAGAAAAGAAGAAGATAAATAAAGAAGAAAGCCTCTTTCTGGTTTCTCGGGAGATGAGAAAATTTTTTTTCCAAAACGTTGGTAGTACGATCGAGGGAGCGAATTGCGAAAAATTTTTTTATTAGGCGAAAAAATTAGAGGAAGGGAGCCTCTTTTTCCCTCGGCTAATTTATTCCGTGCTCTGTTTATGACCGTCCAAGGGACGTCTAAGGGACGAATCCGTGGCTGACAAAGGGAGAGAGGAGGCGAATTAGGTTCTTCGTCGTTTCGAGGCTTTTTTATCATATCTGTTCGAGAGGAAGTTTCGGTACAGTTTCATTCGACAGGTAATTTCACGAGATGTCGGGTAGATTTTAAACGCGTTTCGGATTGTGGATGCAGAGGGAGGGGAAATTTTGAATAATTTCTCGAATGAGAATTGGAATAACTGTACAAGGATGAAGATTTGTACAGATGAAATTGCTTATGAAATAATGGAATTGAAAGAAATATGGAAAGAATCATGTCCACAGATTATTCCAGTTGATTCTTTTATTATGAAAGAGGGGATAAGTGGAATGGAAGGAAGTTTAGAGGGAGGAAAAAAAATAAAACATTGAAAACAAGCGCAATTTTGATAAAAATCTGTTACCTTTCAATTCCATAAGTGGAAGGAAGTTTGATAAAAATTCAGATTGTAAATGCAGAGGAGAAAGGAGAAACTGTCTAGAGATCATTTATGAAATAGTGGAATTGGAAGAGTTACAGATGATCACATCCATAAATTATTCCAATTAGTTCAATTCTTTTATTATACAGGAGAGAAAGAAGAAAATTTGAAGAAAAAAAAATAAAAAATTGAAAACAATTGTTGATAAGGAAAAAGAAATTGTTGATAAGGAAGTTTTAAGGAAAAACAATTAAAAAATTGAAAAACAACTTTGATAAAAATTAAGAAAGTAAAAACTGTCCAGATAACTATCCAGAGATCAAGATCCAAATTACTTATGAAATAATGGAATTGGAAGAATCACATCCATAAATTATTCCAGTTAGTTGTCCAATTTTTTTATTATACAAGAGATAATAATGGAAGGAAGTTTAGAGAGAAAAAATTGGAAGAGTTACAGACAGTCATATCCATAAATTGTTTTCAATTAGTTATTCAATTCCTTTATTACAAGAGAGAATAAGTGGAATGGAAGAAAGTTTGATAAAAATTCAGATTGCAAATACAGAGGAGAAAGAAAAAAAAAAACTGTCCAGATAATTGTCCAGAGATCATTTATGAAATAGTGGAATTGGAAGAGTTACAGATAGTCATATCCATAAATTATTCCAATTAGTCGTTCAATTCTTTTATTATATTATTATATTATATTTATCATATTATATCTTTATTATACAAGAGAGAAAGAAGAAACTTTGGAAGAAAAAAAAAATAAAAAAGGAAATGGAAGGAAGTTTAGAAAAAAAACAGTAAAAAAATTAAAAAACGAGTACAACTTTGATAAAAATTAAGAAAGGAGAAACTGTCCTGATAACTATCCAGAGATCAAGATTCAAATCACTTATGAAATAATGAAATTGGAAGAGTCATATCCATAAATTATTCCAATTAATCGTTCAATTCTTTCATTCAATTCTTTTATTCTATTATTCCAATTAGTCATTCAATTCTCTTATTAATAAAGAGAATAAGTGGAATGGAAGAAAGTTTAGAGAGAGAAAAAAACGATAAAACAATGAAAACAAACGCAGCTTTGATAAAAATCTGCTAAAATTCTTTCAATTGCAAAAATTTAAGAAATTTATAATATCGTAATACAACCCATAAGAAAATTTCTTTTGGAAAGCGAATTTCCCCTCGGAGGGAAAAAATTCTATTCCACCTATTCCCTTTCCTCCTTCCCTCCTCATTTTCATAATTACAAAATCCTCCCAACGATTCTCGTTTGCATTCGCGTGTCATGATTCAAACTAAAAGTTACTAGCCAAAAGGCCTCGCATAACCTCAACTCAACTCTTTCTCTTTCTCCCTCTCCTTCTTTCTCTCGATCTAACCTCGAAAATTCCATTACGCAGAATCGAGCGTAAGCTTCTTCCAAAAGTTTAACAACGTTCCCCTCCCCTCCTCTCCCTTCCTTAACAAATACACCTCCTTTCAAAAGCATCGTATTCGCTCGATGAAAATCTGCATTTATACGAGCCAACCACAAAATCTCCACGTGCTCAAGTATCGCGTTACGCTCATACTCGCGGAGTCACGTAACCCATGTGTTCGATCGCGCGTAACTAGATTCGAGAGATCGAAAGTGAGAAAGGGGGATATCGCGAGATATCGTTGCGCCAATGAGACGACGTGATGAATAGGGACGCTATTCACAGGAATGGAAGGTGGACAAGAAAATCTAGGGGAAAAATTATATTGTTCCGTTGTCTGTTCTGTTTCGTTATCTTTTTTGGAGGATTATGCTGAAGGGATAAAAACGAGGATCGAGAAAAGGATGGCTTGCACTTTTTCTTTAATTGAGAAAAGAAGGTTCTTTCGGCTTCGAGATTTTCTCGAACCACGCGAAAATCGATTTCAAGGAATTTTATTAATAAATTCTTCTCTCTTAACAAAGGAACTGTTTCTCGTTGCTTGTTTTATTCTAGATAAATAATTAGAAAAAAAAAAATATTAATCCAAGATTTCTCCTCGAGGAATGTGTGAAGACCCAACGATCCCTGGGATAATCGAGAGAACGTGCAGTGAAACTCGAAGAAATGTCCGCCATAAAAATTGGAAAAACCTGAAAATCGATATCCAAATTTAATATCTATTATCCAAATTTAATATCCATTATCGTGGAAAAATCTGGAAAATTATTGGTGGAAAAAAATTCGTATCATAAAAAGAAAGAAAATAAAAATAAAAAAAAAAGAATTTGTATTTCGAATTTGCTCTCGTCGTGGAAAGAATCCACGTTAATTCGACGAAGCGAAAACGATCGATCCGATGCACTGTCGAAGATTCTCGTAATCCCAAACCGCCCTCCTATTTCATCCTAATTTCGAGGTAAATCCGAGAGCGAGTACGCGTCGACAAAGACAAATTGTTGACCGCGCTGGGTACAACAGGATTCGACAGTTTGAACAAAAAAGTAATCGGGAAATGCAACGTAAAAATGCAATCTAAATTCATGGCAGCGATATATTTATTATATTTCGAATTATTCGGGGATAATTTGGAACGAAAGCGAATCGAGCGCCACGAGTTTCGTTCACGCGTGTCAACGAGAAGGAGAGATAAATTAATAAATTCCCTCGTGAGAGAGAGAGAGAGAGAAGGAATAGAAGAAAGACGAGTGAGAGACGAGATCCGGCAACACTCGAAAGGACGCATTCGTGGATAAAAATTGAAACAATATCATTTTTTTTTTTTTTCTACAATCAACACTTAAAATTTATCCTTGAAACGGTGAAAAGTGAAAGAGGGAAACGATGAAGCGGTTCTGGGAATTGAGTTTTAATAATTGAAAAACATTTCTCCAAGATTAAATGCAATGACGGGATTTTTTTTAAATTGATAAAAATTTTAAAAAGCAACGCGTATTTCTACGAGTTATAGCGTTGCGTAAAAATCTTGTATGAAAATATTTATTATTCTTACTATTCTTGATACATTTTTCTTTTCTATACAAATTGAAAACAATAATTTAATTTTTCTCTTTTTTAGAATTGCAAGATTAAAATTTTTTTGTTAAAGATTAGAGAAACTCTTTAAAGATATGAAATGGAAAAAAAAAAAGAAATTTACTTTAAAACTAAGAGAAAAATTCATGATAAAGAGCTTTACAAAATAGGAAGAGAAGATTAAAGGGAGCTTTTTCTTGATTTGAAACAAAAATTTAAGCGCCTTAAGGAAATGTCAGTTGAAAGAACAATTTAGGAAATTTATGTTTCTGAAAGTCATACTTTATGACAGTCCATTTATACATTTCATAATTTATGAATAAAAATCGTGTTACTCGTGGGATGTGTTATACGTATAAATTGAAAATGAGTAAAAAAAAAAAAAAAAAAAAATAAGTCTCAGAAAAGAAAATCAAAAATTTCTACAATGAATTTTCAAAATTTCACAATCGCAATAACCGTTAATAATTTTGATACAGATATTTGATATTTCACGTACAAATATTGAAAAAAATTTTAGAAATTCGTATTTATTTTTTTTTTTGAAAATAATAATATGCATAATATATAATTTAATATTGAAATGATATTGAATTTATCTCGAATATTTCATGAAAATATAATACGTAATAATGTAAGAGAAATTGAAATAATTTGTAAATAAATTTTATTGTTCTATTGTGAAAATTCCAAAACAAAGAGATAGTGAAATTGTGATTTTTAAAATGTTCAAAGTAATAATAAACCACAGTTGTTTTATTAATAGTGAAAGATAATTAAATCTACCTTGAAGCAGCGGTAATTGAAATTAAAGCAAACGTATACTATGTATAGTAAGCTATACATACTATATATAGTATAGTACATTATAGAAGTAAACGTATCCATACAGAAACACTTGTTATGAAAATTCTCTTATGTATCTTGTGTATCTTTTAATCAAAAATTATTACAAGGAAGAGAAAAATTATAATCTAAAAAGAATATATATAATCTCATTTTGAAAATTCAAATAATCGCGATTTTAATAATTCCTCTTTATAATATAATAACATTTACTTCGTAATCAAATATTTTATTTTCTCTTGAAAAAAAATTTCAATAAAATCGCATATACCTCGATTGTCTTTATTCGATTATAATAGCATTATAATATTATTTTAAATTTAATAACCTCCAGCTATTGCTATGAATATTTTTTTCTTAAAACAGAAAACTGAAGTGTAACAATTAATATAAGTTTAACGTATATATATATATTCAATTAGAAGAGTTCACAAGGAAAAATTCGAAAAAGAAAATATAATAAAAAAAAAAGATTGAAAGGATTGAAAGAATTCGTACCTTGTTATTTACGACGATCGACGACAAATATTTTCTGTATGCAAAGTATACCACAATACAGACGACATGTTTCTTTTCGTTTCACTCGTGCGAGTATCGATCTCTATCGATGAGATGGAGAAATCGAATATCGATCTTATACACGCGTCGCACAGTGCGAGAGTGCAAGTGAAGCGTTCATTTTCGTTACATACTAATTGTGTTTATGTATGTGATTTATTCAAAATAAAATTATTTAAATACATTATAAATATTCAAATATCTCTACCATCGTTATTATTTTGTATTCGTTCGCGAAAATCAACGAACATGCACATGTTTAATTATAGTTAGTGAAATCAAGAAAAAGAGGTTACGTGCGAAATGTGAATGTTCATTTGTTTATTATCGACTTTGCAAAGATTGAAAATGAAATTGAAAATTGAATTTGTAAGTTTTATTACAAGAAACGTTATTGTGTTGTTACGTAACTTCGATTCGAATCATTCTTCACGAAAAGAGGTTATATTATGATAATATTTTCAACGCTATTAACACGTTTACATTTCATGTATTGTTTCAGTAATGTGACTGACGTTAAATTGTTTGTTTCTTGTTTCCATCCATTCTAATTGTGTTTTTACGCTTAAATTAATCGATTGTGTCATAGTGAAAATTATGCCATGATATAATTAATCGAGATATCAACACGAAAAATTAACGAAACACTTTTATATTGAGAAATTTGAAAATGAATAAAGAATAAAGAAAAGATTGAAGAATGATGAGAAGAAAGGTGAGAAAAATTAAAATAATAAAACAATTAGTATAAATTTTTAACAACAAATATCATCATCTTGTTCTATTTACTGCGAAATTTTCTTATTATATTTATTATTATTTTATTTATTACAGTATTATTATTATTTTTGTTTTATTATTAAACATATAGATGCAATTCGATTTTAAATCGAAAGCAAAAGAGATTCGTAATCTGAACAAATAAATGGCCTAATCTTTTATCGATTATATATCCATCAAATGGAACATCAGATTCGAACAGAAATTATTTATCTAAAATTGGAGAGTTCCAGATATACCGTACCGAAAATGATATTTATTGGACAATAATAATTGATACCATACACACAGCACAAAGGAACCATAACTTCGAAATCGTGCCAACTATAAAGCACCGTTTGAAGGGATCGATACTTAAATTATCGTTCGTTTGTCCACCAAAAGCTTATTTCCTGCATGATTTTATCACAATCGTGATTTTAGCACGACACGGTTGCTGCTCTTTCCTGTGATTTTCTAACAGAGCAGAACATGCAGCAACGTTTCTAACACACACACGAATTATCATGCACAAAATTTAAGTGAATAATAAATAATATCGTAAAATGAGAAGAAATCTGATTTATATTAAAAAAAATAATTTTTAATTAATTCGATAAATAAATATTACCAGTGATCCAGAGAATTAATTGTACATTATCACAAGCGTTGCTTTTTTTTATATTAACATAAAAAAATTTTTTTTTATTAAAATGAAACAATATATTTTATCACTTTAATTAAATTCAGTTCCCTGTATTAAAATAATAATAATAATAATTAACTGGATTAGCCATTCATGTAAATATCAATATCGTTAAGATATTAATTACAAGAAGACGGTTCCAGGAAAAGAAGAGCACCGGTTGTCAATTACTATATTAACTGATAACATCGGTATCGATTTGCGAGATAAATATATATATATATATATATCCTGACAATCATAGATTGACACCTGGATAATGAATCGGACAAACAGTGAGATAAAAGATCTTCTTGAGAGGAATTTCGGTGCGAAAGGATCACATTTATCGCGTAGGCGGGTAAAAATATACTTGAGAATCTCGTGGATGAAAATGGATCCCTCGTTACCTTCCCCGCGTAAATTTATGTTGATCATAAACTTTAGAGGGTGTATTAGTTTAATAGTATTCGAGGAGAATGTGTACGGAACGTCTAATCGATGACGAAATTTTTTCTCAATAAAACTATGAGAGAAAGAAGAGAGATTTGAAATTGAGATTTTTCTTTGGAAAGTATCGAGGATTTAAAGATTTTCAATCTGAGGAATGAAATTCAACGTGTTCCAAAAGTACGTATATACTTTACAATATTCAATTATTTAATTATCTGATGTATTTGAGACTTATATAAATAAAAGGTTTACTAGATCCATCTATCCATCATGATTAAAAGTATGATTAGAAAAAGGAATAATAATAAATCTGGAGAAACATTATATCTTCATTAGATACCGGAAGACTTAACAACGCAATTTACTGAAAATGGAGAGCAAAATATGATATAGTTGAAAGGAAAAAATCGAAGGTAAGTAATAGAAAAGTGTGATAACAGATAGAAAAATACTTTAATACTATTAAATGTATTACAATGTAAATCTGGCATGTAAAAATTGAACCAAAGAAAAGTAAATTAATTTTTAAATCTTTCAATTCTTATACCAAAAATTTTTACATTTCAGAGAATATGCAAAGGAAAACAATGGAATAAAAAAAATTTGGTAAAATACAAAGGAAAAAAGGAAATCTCATTTTGAAAATCTTCTTTAGATAACATTTAATAATGACATTATTATATTCTATTCCCTCTTTTTTTCTTTTTTTTTTCATATTCATTATCAAAAAAGATGTAGATGTATAATAGACGAAGCAATCAATTTACCAAGCCATCAATTTGCCAAGATCCGAGATAGAGCGAGATATCTCGGTGCACTTGTTAAAAGCTTCCACTGTTAAGAAATTCGATAAAAAGAGGGAACGTAGTTGCGGCAATTTTGCCGAGGAGAAACACATTATAGAAGCAAAAGCCGAGGCACATTGAAGTGTGTTAAGAAAAGGAAAAGGTCATGGTGGGCAAATGGATGAAAAGAATGCAGGGACTGTGCGTGTTATGAACGAGTCGTTAGTTCCAGTAGAAGAGATCGGTTATGGCCGAACATCGATCTTCGCTGTCTCTCGTGTAGCATTAATTATGGTTAAGTAACTTGCGGTGAAAACCGCCCACGTGCAATTGTAATACTAGAAATATTTATACAATGAAGTGTGCCGAGAAGGTACAAAGTAATATTAAAATTCTTCTTTTCTTTTTTTTTTTTGAAAAATTGTAATGAATATGAAATAAGGGAAATGAATGAACGAAGAGGAGAAAAAGAAGAGGAAAAACAAGATCAAGAATATGAATGTTGAATAAAAATGAGAATGATGAAAAATAATATAAAATAAATAATATAATATAAAAATAATAAATAAATACACGTAAGTAGGAAATTTAATTTCCCTGAAAATTTTTTCTTTCTTACTTACTTTACAATGTTATTATAGGGGATATCAAATGAAGTCAAACTTTTCTAAGAAATTCCATCATTTTGTTGCTGATATATGGAAGAAAGGAAATTGATAATAATAATAATAATAATAATACTTCAAGCAAAAGATAAAAATAGCTGGTAAGGTAAATAGGTTAAGGAGAATGTAAATAAATATAAAAATTTTATTAATCTTCTATAATATAAAGAGATATCGAAGAGAAATTTAGAACAAGAAAGAAGAGGGAAGCGAGGGGATGTTTGATGTTTAAAAGAAATGAGAAACTAGATTTCTCTTGAGGGGAAAAAAAAAAACGCAAAACGTATCACATTTTATTATGTGAAAGAGAGATACAAGGGGATGGACTAAGAGTCTGAGGGAAATGAAAGGTGCGTGAAACTGGAGCGGGATGTTCTTGAATTGTTTACTCGACAAACGGTGATGATAATAATATCGGGAAAAGGGTGGAAACAAGTTTCGAGAAGTTCGAGCGAAATTCACCTTTAATTATAGAGACATATTAACAAACACGCACGCTGAAAAAAAAAAGAAGAAGAAGAAAAAGAAGAAATTTTTTTATTGCTCGCTTTGAACGGTTTTTGCGCATGGAAACATTTAACAGGATCATGATCAAAGTGGACGAGGCAACCCTTTCAATCCAAGGCGAGTTTATCGTGGATCTTAAACGAATTAAGTTCAATTTGATACAAGTTATTATTAAACGAAACCGATTTCTTTTCAATTATCACAATTCTGGATAAGATCATATCGTTTACGATTTTTTTCATTTTTATCTTATCGTCTCGTAGCAGAGTAATATTTATTCGAAAATATCGAGCACCGAAGGAATTAATGTGTAATTTCTACACAGATAGAAATTAAGTTATATTTTCGAATTATTTATATTGGAATTTCTTTAAACTTGCATTCCATTTCGTTCCTTACTCTCAATCTCATCTTTCTCCCGTTTTCTTTCTCACCGAATATCCCTATCCACTCCTAAATCCTAACCTTCCATTTCCAATTTTTTCCTCCTGAGAAAAGAATTTTCAACGGTTCAATGATAAAAAAAGGGCGATAAAAAAGAAACAAAAAAAAAAAAGGAAAAAGAAAAATCCACTTTACGCTCCCTTCGACGAAAGAGAGAGTTGCTCTAATAAATTCCATTCGCGAATTTAGAGAGGGAAAGGCGTGTTCTGCTCGAGTCTCGAGTTTACCGTGAATCGATACCACTTCGAGTTACGATTCTCAAACGCGATATAGAAAATGTTTGTGGGACAAGGCTGCTCGATACGGTCGTAAAATGAAAGTGAAAATATCCGTGCCAGGGGAAAAACCTCATTTCCTTGTGTATCTCTCTTTTTCTGGATCCGTGTTCCCCTCGAAAGTGGATTCCTGTCGAATTTCGTGACGATTTGATCGATCTTTCGTTAAATTTGCCGAATCTTTTGTTTCCTTGGAGCGAAGATAAGATAAGATAAGATAAGATAAAATATTGAAGTATCGTGATGGATCGTGCGAAAACGTTCGCAATTCCTTTTCCGAGTGAAATTTAATTTGTTCTCCGAAATGTTGAATAAAAAGCCACGATATTTCGTTTCGAATTTTGATTTCTCTCCCGTGATCTGGTTCCGATAATATCAGAAAATTTCAGCTCAATTTTATCTCGTTTTTCTATCGATCCAATCTCTTTTTTTTTTCCCCACACGACGTGCACACTGAATTTCAACCAGCTTGGAATCACTTTTTCTTAGCATTTTCAAAAACTTCAGATCGTGCCTCGTAATTTCTCGTCTTCTCGCGTAATTTTTCGAAGTTTCCAGGGATTCTAACAGGGATCTGTTTTATCGATTGCTCAACGTGCAAAAAGGGGGTCGGTCGAGTTCGAAAACGATTCGATTAGCCGGTATTGCATTTAATGATCGAGAAATAAAGGGCGTTGGAACAGGCTGCGGCGCACCCTTTTGTACACTCGAACTCGAGGGTTCTTTGAGCGGTGCTGTGCGAAATCATATTTGCGGGGCAAAATTTCATCTTGATGAAGAACCGTTCGAGGTTTAAAATAGGGAGCCCGGCTTTGTTGAAATTATTATACCTTTTCTGAACTGGCGTGAGAATTCGTAGAATTTCATCGATTCCCAACATTTTCGCGATCGTCAAATCTTTTAATCTCGTCCCTATATATTTATAATTAATCAAAAATTGAGAATGTTGTTCTAATTAAATGAATTAATAATTATAATTAAATGATTAAACGTCTGATTTGGCTAACTATAATTAATTTTATTTTTATTTTCCTACTGCTTCTACTTTATGATTTTAATGTTATCCAAATTTTTGTTACAGGCAGGAGATGAACGTGTATTTTAATATGATAAATTATATTTGAAAAATTGTGGAATTTAATTTTTCTTAAAATGATTTATTTAAATGGATTTAAATTTGTTCAATTTTAATTTGACGTTCTATAACAACATTTGATTCATGAATAAATATGCTTGGTCACGTTACAAAGATTTATTGCGCATCAAAAGCTACATGATCAACTTGGATCCAAACAAATCCAAACGCACAATTTATGTTCGATCCAAGAATTAATCATATGCATGTAATATATAATATTATACTCTATCGTACACTGATCATATATATGCTCTTTCTTGCAAAGAATTGGGATTAAAGTTTAATGTTTGACTTAATTAACTAATTAAATGCTTGATTTTTATTCAATTTTTCATCTAATCTTATTATTATTATAATCCTAATTCTATTCAATCTACAATTCATAATCCAAGAATTATTATATAATATTATGTAATATAAATGTCTTTTGATTTTTTTTTATTTTTATTTTGTGCAATTTCTCACTGATTCTCTGTACTTTTACCTTATGATCTTAATTCTATTCAATCTACAATTCATAGTCTAAGAGTTATTATATAATATTATGTAACATAAATGTCTCTTGATTTTTTTTTATTTTTTTTATTTTGTCCAATTTCTCATTAATTTCTTCTCTTTTATTTTATAATCTTAATTCTATTCAATTCATAGTCCAAGAATTATTATATAATATTATGTAATATAAATATCTCTTGATTTTTTTTTATTTTTTTTATTTTGTCCAATTTCTCATTAATTTCTTCTCTGTATTTCTACCTTATCATTTTAACATTATTCAAATTTTTGTTATAGGCAGGAGATGATTGTGTATATATATATATATATTCTTTTAATATAATAAATTATATTTGAAAATTTTAATTCTTCTTAATCATTTATTCAAATGAATATAAATTTTTTCATTTTAATTCAGATAATTGATATTTTACTTTTATCTCTATAGCAACATTATAAACAAATAATCTAAGTTCACTATCAAAAGCATGATTAGTTTGGATTCAAACAAATCCAAACAAGAGTCAAAGAATTAATGATATTCATATAATATATAATATTATATTCTATCATATAATCATATATATGCTCTTTCTTGCAAAGAAATTTGGGATTTGAATTTAATGTCTTGGCTAATTAATTAAATCTCTTGATTTTTTTTTTATTTTTATTTTTCTACAGAAATTTTATCCAATTTCTCACTCACTCATGATCTTAATATTATTCAAATTTTTGTCATAAACAGGAGATGATTATGTTATATATATTCTTTTATAACATAATAAATTATATTTGAAAATTGTCAAATTTAATTCTTCTTAAATTTGTCCAAATGGATTTAGATTCTTTCAATTTTAATTCAGATAATTGATATTCTATTTTTATCTCTGTAGCAACGTTACAAACAAATATGCTAAGTCACGTTACAAAGGTGTACTATCAAAAGCTACATGATTAATTAAATCCAAACAAATCCAAACACAATCAATGTTCGATTCACAGTCCAAGAATTAATCATATGCATGCAATATATAATATTATACTCTACAGTATGGTCGTATATCTCATTTTCGCAAAGAATCGGGATTAAAATTGCACACGGTTGATTATCAAGTTCAAATGAACATCACTGTTTGAGATAGCTTCCGGCGAAAGTTGACATAAAACACGCAATATCCTGCATTAGAGCCTGAACTGTGTATCGGTCGCAATGAAGCAATTATTTTCATCCAACGTTACCCATTAGTCGACAATCCGATTACACGACTCGACCAGGTCAAGTGCTGCCACCACTCCCTCTCTTTCTCTCTCACAATCTTGTCGAAGTGCATCGATACATAAATTCGTGGACGTGTTTCGTTTTGTATTTCGTATTTTCCAAAAATCAACAAAGAGGGTTGACCAAAGAATTAAGATTAATAAATTGAAATGAAAAAGACGGATTTATTATACGGAAGTTGTTGAAAAAGAAATTTTCGTCCAAAGGAATCGAAGAATCGAAAGAGAAGATTAGATAGCGCCATTTGATGGATGAAAAATCGTTCGAAAGAAAATTACATCGATCGAAATGCTCGATAAAGGTATTGAAAAGTTGTTTTTTTTTTAAATTGTTGAATCGCTATTGCACGAATTTTAGTGAAAAATATATACAACTCGGAATGACAACAATCGCCCCTTAACCTCTACGTTATTAAAGTGACCAATGCCGCGCCCTCAAAGTGTTTTTCATCGATTCGAGTGAGTGATTCGTGTGAAATTTTGCATGCTTAAAATGTTTAAAATGTTATTGGAAATGTTATTGTCTCTTTAAAATGTTATTGGAAGTATACGTGGGTACGACAAAAGTGAAAGGGTTTCGAATATTTTTATATAAGAATACGTCCTATTTATGTAAGTATAATTATACAAAGGGAAGAAATATATTTATAGAATTTCAAAGATATTCATGGATAATTAAGTAATAAAGTAGAATTTTGATAAGATTGATTGAAAAGAAAAAAAAATAGTCGAAATTTCTACTATTCGATTTCTTAAATTTTTAATATTATTTTATTTTTGATATTGTTCTTTTTTTTTTATAAAAAGAATACAATTTTCGTGCAATTTTTGACAAAAGGTTGGGCGGTTTAAACTTTGGCATTTCGAGGGAAGCGAGAAGATAAAGCACGTGTTAATTAATTTAGAGGACAATTAACGATGAAACCGGGTTGAAATCAAGATAGATAATCGCGAGATCGAAATTTTTTGATAATTTTTCAAAATTTTTTTTTTTTTTAATTAACAGTAAGGCAAACTTCCCCTTGAAAAAAAAGAATCGATAAAAAAAAATTTATATCCGCGAAAGAGAAAATTAATTAAATCAATTTTTCTTTCTTTTTTTCTTTTTTTCTTTTTTGTTTAAAATATTTTATTTCTCTATATATATTTAAATTTTATGTTCACCCGTTGTTTTTTGATTTTATTTTATTTATTTATTAAAAAAGAAAATTTTAAATTGCTCGTTTACATACAACAAACATAAATCTCACTTTTAATTACAACTGTTTTCGTTCGAACGGAATAAACGAAATAACACTGGCTTAGATTCGATGCTGCAAGATGAAATATTTTATAATACTCCCCTCTCCCTCTCCCCTCTCTCCGTATTTACCAAAGCGTTGGGACAAGGAGAACGAAATCTTGATAAAGAGACTCGTTATTTGCACGCAAAAACGCGCAATTCCCTCGAGATTAAACAAGTTCGTAGGGAGAAGAAATATAAAGAGGGGGTAGATTCTTAACTATATTTACATCAAAATTACATCAATTTTATTTTCCAACCCCCTTTTAATTTTTCACTTGACACTTGAGATTTCATTTATTTTTCTAAAGACATCGGACAACAAACAACGTATTTCACGATGTTCAATTTACCGAAGTAATTGAAATGATCGTAAATGTTTTCGTCATTTTTGAAGATCTAACGAGAGAGAGAGAGAGAGAGAGACGAATCTATTTGAGAATAAAATTTCTCGATAATTGTTTTTCAGAGTTTTTTTTTTTTTTTTTTTTTTTTTTTTCTCCTTGCTATTGGATACTGCTTTGAGAATGATCACTCTTGACGCAATATTTATTGGCGAAAAACAATTGTCGAAAACTCGAGAGTTTTTCATTTTCGGATGAGTACGTATAATCCTGATGGAAAAAAAAAAAAAGAAGAAGAAAAATAGAAATATGTTTCTCGAAGTAGAAAAAAAAATAATAATAAATAATTAATTAATTCGATCGTTTGTCATCTCGTCTTTAGAGATACGTAGAGAACAATCGAACAATTTATTATTGAATTTGTATGATTCGATTGTTGAATAGGTGTATTTCAGGAATCTATGATATTACAATCGTGAAAGTGGTCAGAAACAAAAGGAATTCTCTGATACCCTCTGAATTAATTTCCAAATATAATTTCATACGAATAATTATTTTCGTTAATTATTATATATCACAGAATAGATAATTTCTATTATTATTTATATATATATATATATATATATATATATATATATATATACATATATATATACATGCCTGGAAAAATTTTTACATTTCAACGAGCCTAACTCAAAGAATTGAATTAATTTGCAAAAATTAAAATTTGTATTTCTAAAAGGATTTTCATTTTTATGTAAATGTGTAAATGGTGTACAACTCTCGTTATACACCAACACTTTCGTTCCGCACCAACACTTATAATAGCAAAGATGTTAATTAAAATCCCTTTATATCCTATTCCCTAAAAAAAAAAAATAAAAAAATTGAGAATAAAATCTTCCACGATCCCTTGGAATGGAACGCAGCCGAATCCCTTCCAGAAAGGAAATACAATTTTCAGCCCGGTAATTAATTCATTCGGAAAAAGGACGAAGAAATGATTTCTTGATAATGAAGCTTCGAGATTCTCCAATCTGTTGAGGAGAACGTAAAAACGAGGGAATAATCGTACGAATGAAATCGAGATCGATCGATTAATTTTTACGTTTAATTAATCGATGAAATCGATTCTCTCTCAAGAATTGCAATTGATGAAAAATTATAATCCTCCGTTATTCTTAATTTAAATTTAATCAAACTCGATGTATATATATATATATGAATAAAGATTGGCGATTCGATCGAAAACAATGGTACGAATGTTAAATTGTAAAATCTGACGAGACGGAAGAAAAATTAATGTTTGAGCTAGTGATTCAACTCGAGCACGTGCGTGTAACAGATCGTTGCAACGTGTGGAAGGAAAAAGTTTTTCTCTTTTCGCAACGAGACGGTGAGAAGCTTGAAAAAAAAAAAAAAGAAAAGAAAAGAAATGGATAAATGGTATTGAATTAAGGAAGAAAGGAACGTGATCGATCGAATTGTTTCGTGGAATTTTTTTTTTAAATAAAACTGTCGTATGTTGCTTATTTCTCGTTTTAAATACGTATTTTTATTTCAATTTTTTATTTTCTTTTCGAAAAATATTGCATTATTGGATTAAAAGAAAATCAGAGGATTACAATATATTTATTTAACCAACATTGAATACCAACATCGTTTCTCCATTGGATTTTCTTAAATTAAATAAAACTGTCAACATGTTGTTCGTTCTAAATAATTTTAAATTTCGAAAAATATCGCACACGTAGGATAAGAAAATCGGAGGAGTACAATTATTTGAAAGCAAATAATAACAATTTACTTAACCAACATCGAATACCATCGTTTTATCATTGGATTTTCTCAAATTAAATAAAAACCGTCATATGTTGTTCGTTTTAAATAATTTCTGCAAATATCAAATTTTCGTTCTCGTCTTGCAACTTTCTGTTTAAAAAAATCTGTCTCAAATTAGTTTATTCCGAACTCCTCGCTCATATCTTTCATAAATCATTCATTCAGAGCAAGGATACTAAAAAAAAAAAGAAAAAAAATTCAACTAGCGATAGAAAAAAAGATTTTAAAAATTTATTAAATAAAAATATGAAAGGTACTCACGTGTTGCATTGGATACGATGTGCCACCGACAAAAAAGTCCCATGCCCACGCGAATATTCGCGCGCAGATGTGCATCGACGTCACTGCCAGTATGGAGACCTTGATCCCGCTGTGTCCAGCGTCTGGGACACCGAATTCCCTCCTATTTCCGAAGCTATGGTGTCGATCTTCCTCTCTCTCTCACTCTCTCACTCACTCACTCCCCCCCTCCCACTGTTCTCACATTCCACTCCGTAGAATCCCGGAAACTGATAATTCTCGTCAACGTATCTTCCCGCCATCCGGGCGGTTACCAGCTGCCCTGGAACAACCGTCATCCTCCCCCCTCCCCTCTCTCCTCATCCCAAGATTCCAAGGTAAACTCTACTCTGGTATATATCGTTGATAGAATCTTCCTCGGTGCAAATACACGTCTAAAATCTCTCGTTTCGATAGTTTTGGCCAACTTATCGATCGAGTACCCAGATTGAACGTGCTCGATCGGTATCGACTCTCGTGGGATAATTCCGATCGTTCGCAGTGTACAGAGAAAGAGAGAGAGAGAGAGAGAGAAATTGGAACGTTTTAATTTCGACGTTTATACGGGTAGAGAATAATTTTGGATATTGTTATTGTTTTCTTAACGATCTTGACAATCGATATTATTATCCATGTTTATAAGATTCTAATTAGGCTTTTAATTTCTCGAGGCAATTTATTATGCGATATTAATATTTCGCTTATGTGGATCGATCGCTTAGACTATTATCTGAGCTGTCTCGTGTGTAATGTAGATGTAAGTTTATCGGTTGTTTCGATCAGAAGCGAGGTAATTAATCTAACCGAAGAGGTCAAAAATGTTAAGATCGCTTCAAAAATATTGAAAATTTTTCGAACGAGCCACGACACTATGATTAATAATTTTTTTTCTTCCAGGATTTAAGACCGATTTTCGAAAAGGTATCGAAACACGGTGAGAGAAATTGTGGAATTCAGAATCGAGACCGAATCCATGTGCTGGAGAGGCGCATCGAGAGGCGAATTGATCACCAATTAAACGGGCACGATTGTTAATCGTAGTCACTCTCTCGGCTATGATCCAACCGAGTACGTCACTCGTACACGAAACGGAGGAGGATGACCGTCACTTTGACCGACCGAGTAATTACGTATGCTGTCACTTCTCACTTTATGGGACACTAATTTCTGGCCCACTCAACAACCCGCTTCAATCAACCAGGATTGCACACTGTGTAACACACTTTCTACATATATTCTACGAGCTACTTGTTGATCGACACTTGAACAGCAAGCAAGCAAGCATCATAGAAATGATAGAAACTTCGAACACGTCACAGGGATTAAACCACTTCCCTTTTCAATCCGTCGATTGATAATTCCATCTGTCCGCGATACGCGATCATGTGATTGAGAAACAATAACACAGATGATGATGACGAAAGATTTTTTCTTTTTCTTCTTTTTTTTTTTTTTCAGATAAACATCGATTGAATCGATCAATGGATATGGATATATTTATTAAGTTTCGACGGGTAAAACGAATGATTAATCGAGGGGAAGGATATTGTCACGGATTGTATTATGGCCGAGTTGTAAACGCGCCCATTCATGGAACACTCTCGGTCTGAGGGACCGGGCGAGACTGGCGGAAGAAACGCGCGCGTGCCGCTTGGGAACACATAGGGAACGCGGAACGCATGTCAAAATGAAATGTCTAGAGGAAAGGTACACACAACATCCTTGTGAAGGATCTTGAAAATTCCCCTCTTTAACTGGTGGATGATGGAATTGGAAATTCATGGGATAGGGTTCTCTGGCTGAGGCGTCGAAGGGACGAAGAAAAAGGGAAAGAAAAATTTCGAAGAAAGAAATATTGGGATCGACGGAATTTCTGAGGTTTAAAATACAAAAAGTTTGATGTTTTTTAAGTGGCGTGTATCTGAGAATATCTGAAGATAATGGGGGGTAAAGGAAAGGAAAAATGCTGTTAGAAACTCGAGTTTCCAAGAACTGTATTCAATAAGATATGGAATATATTGTTTCTTTTTATATAATTGTAAGTATTGAAAGTAGGGAAAATGTATGGTGTTGTATTGATAGTTTTTAAATAAAGCGAGTGTAATTAGATATGGCTTTTATGCAATTTAAAGTTTTTATTAAGTAAAATATGAATTAGGTCACTATTTTGTGTCATGGACTATTCGAATCATTAAAACTTTTCATATTTGACATTCTCGTTAAAAATTATTTTTTGATGTAATTAATATCAGGATGAATTGGAGGAAGAAGAGGAAGAAGATATAATGACAAAATATGAATATGAAATGAAATAATTAAAGTAAAATGTGATATATTAAATTTTTTTTTTTTTTGTATCATAAATTATATTAATAAGATTTTTAAATTTGAAATATCATAGTGAAACCTTTTTGTTAAAATTTTACAATATTTTTGCATTTATCATTTAACAATATTTCGTCGTAAAAAAAATATAAAGAATTAACATTAAATTAATTTTTTATTATATTTTAAACAAACTATAAAAGATTTTTTTTTACTTTTGTGTCTTATTATCGACTGAGCATAGAATAAGATTGCAGCACAACTAGCGAGGCAAAGAATAAATTTATCCATATTCTGAAATATCGACTATATAACGAATCAGGATACTCTCTTTCTACATATTTTGAGGAATAAATTCAAAAATTAATCGATATAATAATTAAAGTTGATAAAGTGGAAAATATATTCTCTTCTTTTACAAACTCGTAAATATAAAAATTGCATTTTATATAATAAAGATAAATCTGAATACAATCTTGTTAATTATTGTGGCAATTATAACTTTTATTTTTCATATGAAATATGAAAGATATAATTCGCAAAGAATTAAAAATTCAAGAAATTCGCGAATGATTTCGATCAATTGATGGAGAAGAAGGATATAAACGTGGAAAATATACACAACATATAGGAAAGCGTCCTTCTGTGGAAAACTGTCTCGACGAACAAGATCAAGGACTGTAAACACGTCACGATTGTAAAATTTGCAAGGAAAAGATTACGTTTGAATTGTGCTGTAACACGACAGGAGGAAATAAGATCGTACTTCTATTGATATACTAGGCTCGCCAACCAAGAGCTTTGAGGCATTGCATGGACGCGCTTTCCATCATATTGAAATCGAAGGAAAATTGCTCGATGAAACAATCTTTGGACTGGTTGGAGAATCATTTCAAGTCAAGCGTACAGGAACAGTATCAAACTGGAAACGAAATATTCGGTAAGATTATTTTGTTGGTCGATGCGAAGGCGCATGAAATTCAGTGGGCGTGAACAAAGATGATCGTTTCAGAATAGTGCCGCCCACGATAACAACGTCCCTTGTTCAACCAATGGAACAAAGGATACAGAAACGAAGAAGTTATATCGACATAAAATGTTGCAAGCATTATTGGAATACAGAGATAGGATGAGAGTTTTACAAGAATTATAATATTAGAGTTTGTATAAAATATAAAAGGTGCCTGGAATAAAATTCTCCCGTTATCTTCAGATCTGGAACAACAGATTTATTTGGATCGAGGAATCAAGAGATGATCGTTGATACAACGAAATTGGAAGAGAAGAAGTTGTGAAAGAACATGTACAATTTTTATTTGTATGCAAAAAAAGAGAAAATGATTCCGGATGAAGAGTTTCAAAATGAAAATGTCAAGAAGGAGGTTAATGAATTTGGAGAGCGTGAAGATTAATCAAGAAGATTAGACTAAAGTCAGATAAGCAAAAAATGATAAGTATAGTTTGTAAACAAGAGGAAGTGATGGAAGAGACCAATGAATTGAACGAGGAACGGAAGGAGGATTGGAAAACTTCTGTTAATGAATTGAAACATATATTTCAGCGTTTTACAATGAAAGAATATCGCATAATATTAGATTGCCAATACACTTAATGATAAAGGCTGTGAAACATTTTAATTTAAATGATGAAAACGAATAAAGAAACGAGAAAATTAAAAAAAATTAGAATAAGTTAAGGAATAGTTAATTTTAAAAAATATTAAATGTATTTTATTTTACTTATTTAATATAAGATATTAGTCAATATATAATATAAGTCAATAGATTAAAATAATTTATTTTTGATACAATCTTGATATTTTTATTCAGTACATACATTTATTGAAATGTATTCATAGATCTTTTAACCGCATAGATAGAGTAAAAAAGTATTAACGCCATCTCGTCTCTGCAGAGGAAATAAATATAGACAAGGAGAATAAATCGTATAGAGATAAGGATGAAAATAGGATAAGAATTGATTATTAGCGCCATCTTTTAAGTACCAAAAACATTTGTTTAAAGATAGGATAAAATGGAATAAAAATTAAAAATTAGCGCCATCGTGTATCATAGAGAAAATAAACAAAGAAAATAATCCAAGAGAAAGATAAATATAGGAATAAGATTTGATTGTTAGCGCCATTTCTTAATTACTAAAGATATCTCTGCGAAAATAAACAATTAAGCACTATCTCTTGAGTGTTCTTAAAAAATGATCCTTTGAAATGATCCTCATTTATATTAATTTCATTTGTACTCTAAAAATGGCGTTGATTTCACAATTTTTATCCCTGTCCTTTTCTTATAATCGATTCTCCTTATTTATATTTACACACGAGAATAATAATAAAGAAATGTCAATTTTTCAATAATTCAAATAATTTAGTCCATTTTTTAACATTTTTGATATAATTTTTATATAAGAAAGAATTAAAAAAAGATTAAAGATACGAATAAATTTAATAAAGAAATATATTATATTTCGAGTCAAATGCAAAACATAAAAAAAAGAAATCTATTTATATATCGAAATGTTATTGTTTTTAAGTATCAATTCTACCTACAATTTCAAACCATTGTCGTAATGCGTCACTCAACACAACAGGTAAGCTATTCAAATCTCTAAGAATAATATAAAATGGAAAAGGAAAGTTATCCATGTAGGAACGTATACCTAATAATTTACCACCATCAAAAACTGGCATCCTAATATCAAGTATTGAATCCTAAAAAAAAAAAATATATATAGTAAAAACAAAGTTACAGCAAAATTGTACAAGATATGATAAATAATATAAATTTTCTCATTTACCTTGTTGAGAGGATTATCGACTATTATGAAGACGAGAAATATATTCAACAATTTAGCTTTTCTCACTGCTGCAGTCACCGTTTCTATACCTTCGGAGAATATTCCTCTACCGTCCGATAAAATAGTAACCAATTTGGCATTGTCAGAAGAACTCCTTTGAGATGCGAACATTTCTATCGTGAAATCAAGCAACTGACCGATCATTGTCTTTTTCTGTTCAAATTTCATTTCTTGAATCAACCTGGAAAATTTAAACTCCCCTCAATCGTTATTCGTATTTTAAATTTATTCAATTTTTTGTCACAGTTATAGACGCTTACCTAGCGCCACTTTCCTCTGTAAAGTTTTCCCCGAAAGGATGAAGTATGTTCACCCGTTCCCCGAAATTGACAACAGCGAGTTGACCAACCTCCAAATAAGTCATAGCTTTGCCGATCAACGAAAGCGATTCAAATGCCAATTCCTTCGAGTGGTTGTCGGCCATACTGCTCGAATCATCGATGGCCAACACTATCTGATAATCTCTTTTCGACGGTTTCGTACGCCTCAACCAAATTTTGTCTTTGCGAAATTCACTTGCTATATAGGGGATCACTTTTCTCATGTTTATACGCTTGCCAGTCCTGTAATCGCCTTTCAATCGAGAGGTTAACGTCGGTTCCAATACCAAGCGTAATTTTTCCGACAATTCCCTGGCAGCTGATTCGGTTATGGCGCTTATGGAATTCCAAGCATTCGCCGCCTCTATCGAGGACGGCCCACGAGACCATTGGCCCAACATACTTTCTATCTCGGATCTCTTTTGCGCAATGTCATCCGTAGAAACGTCTCCGTGCAACTCTGTCTCCGATAACTTTGTATGAATTGTAGATTCATTCCCTCGTAAAACACGAATCGTTTCCACGTTTTCCCCTTCAACGTCGCCCCCTATCTCGATTTGCTGCTCCGCGTCGTCCGTTCTTTCGCCTCTCGCGTTCGCCGATTTTTCCTTCTTACTTTCAGACAATTTCTGAGCTTGCTCCTTCTTCGTTTCTTCCTCTCGATCGTTCGGTTCTGGATCCTCGTGCATTTTAACGTCGTCATCTTCCAATTGATCATCCATTTTATCCTCTTTATCTGAATTTATATTTTAAGAAAGAGAGTTTAAGAAAGAGAGGAAAATTGAAATATATAATTTTTGAAAAAACTTGAAGAATAAATTTACCTTCCAAATTCGATGCCTGTTTCTTAATTTGTTCCTCGGTCGCGGCATCGAAAGCGTAATCGTCGTGTTTCTCTGAACTTTTGATATGCTCGTAAGTCTCGCTCTCACCGCCGCCTTTATTCTTCTCACTTTCCTCCTCGGTGTCTCGATCATGTATCTCGGCGGTTTTTAACCTCTTTGCCGAAGATTGGGCGTCGTCATCGAGCAAGCTACGTTTTTCATCGCTCTGCCCTGGCCTTCTTCGTTTCGGCGCAGGTTTCAAAGATGCCTGTTCGCCGGAAATAGGGACATTCTCCTCTTGCTTGGATCCAGAATGCCCCTCGCGCTCTTCCGTTTGCGACTGACCCGTTCCTTCAAAAAACAACGAAACGAATTATTATACATTCGAGAATTATCTTTCACAAAAATAACTGTCTTACCTTTATCCTTTTTACTCTCCACGGGATTTTCCGCGGGATTTATTTCCATTTGCTCCTCGTTCAATCGACTTTCCACCGCATCCCTCGACCCATCCTTCCTCGACTCAACTTCCTCAGAGGCGTCCACCTCTTTGCTACCAGCGTCGAAACTTGCCGGCGCCGTATCTTCCTCCATGTTCTTCTCTTCCACATTGTTGTCCTTCTCCTCCTCCTTCTCATCCTCGAGGTTCTCGTTTCTCTCATCCCTCTCAACCTTCTCCTCTCTTCTCTTGTCCAAGTTTGAACCTTCTTCCTCCTCCTCCTCCTCCTCGTCCTCTTCACCAGACTCCTTTCGTTTCTCCTCTTCTTCTCCCTCTTCCTTGTCCATTTCTTCCGAAATTTTCGACTCTTTCATCTGATCGATGTCGAAGGGATCCTCCTCCTCGCCCTCAGGATTATCCTCCTTCCCTTCCTCGTCCAGATTAACATCCTCCGGAAGCTCGAACGGTTCCGGCTCTATTTCCGGCCTAATTTTTCCGTGATACGGATCTATCTGATCCTCGTTCACTTCAGGCTCTTCGAACTCGTTGATCTCTTTCTTCCCCTCCGTCTCCCTTTCGCCCTCCTCCGTTTCCTCGTCCCCTTTATCTTTAGTCTCCTCGTCCTTCGCGCTCAATTCCTCTTTTCCAGTTTTCTCGCCTCTCCCCCTCTCCTCCTTTTCACTCTCCTTACTTTCATCCTCCTCCTCCTCATCTTCGTCTTTCCAAATCTCTTCGTCCAATTTGTCGGCAGTTTCATCGGTCTCACCCATCTCCTTGTCGATGTCTTCGTTCTCCTCTTCCCTCTCTTCCTCCTCCTCGTCCCTCCGTGGCTCCATATCCTGCACCGTCCCCCCGAAATCCTCCGACATCTCTATCCCCTTCTCCTCCTCGCTCACGTCCTTCTTCCCCTCCTTCTCCTCCTCCTCGCGCGGGTCCCTCGCCCCCTCCAACTGGTCCTCGCTCTCGATCCTCTCGGACACGTCCTCCCGCCCCTCGCCCTCGGCCAATCCCATCCCACCCTCGACGTTCCTCCCCGCCTCCTCCCCGCGCTCCGCCTCGGCCTCGGCCTCGTCGCTCGGCAGGCAGAAACCGTCGGCCGCCAGATCGAGGAACACGGTCAGTTGAAGATAGAGGAATTTGCAAGTGAGACGGAAACACGCCACTTGCTCGTAGAGGTAGTAACGGAGAAGGAGGGTGTATTGCTCGAGAAGAGGTAGATAACGCAAAAGAGATCTGGAAAATTTGAGATTATTCGTGGATTAATTATTCAAGTATGAATAGTTGTGAGTGAGTGTGTGTGTGTGTATGTGTATGTGTTTATGGACGAAGGGGAAGAAAATCGATTGATGAATTGGAAGTTGAATAGGAAATTAATGAATATGGATAGTTGAACGTGTTATTTTGGTTTTGAATAGATTTGTTAGCAATAATGATTATAGTGATATTGGTGATTGGGGGTAATAGATCTAATATTAAGCTAGTATTACATCGATATATTTTTATGGTTTTTATTGATATAGGAATTTAAAATTTCTTCTTCAAGAAATTTTATGTACTTACTAATACTATGTACTATTTGATCATCATTTTTATGATTTTTATCGATATAGAAATCATTTTAAATTTCTTCTTCAAGAAATTCAATTTATACGATCTAGTAAAGTCTAATAACAATTGTATTATATAAATTTGATCTTCATTGATTTATAATCCAATATTTTTATACTTTTTATTGATATAGAAATCATTTTAAATTTCTTCTTCAAGAAATTCTATGTACTTTATATGATCTAGTAATGTCTAATAATAATATTATATAAATTTGACCATTATTGATTCATGATCCAATATTTTTGATTTTTATTAATATATAAATCATTTTAAATTTCTTCTTCAAGAAATTCTATGTACTTTATATGATTTAGTAATGTCTAGTAACAATATTATATAAATTTGACCATTATTGATTCATCGAATATTTTTATCGATATATAAATCATTTTAAATTTCTTCTTCAAGAAATTCAACTTATACTATCTAGTAATGTCTAGTAACAATTAGATTATATAAATTTGATCATCATTTTTATGATTTTTATCGATATAGAAATCATTCTAAATTTCTTCTTCAAGAAATTCAAGTTACGATCTAGTAATGTCTAGTAACAATTGTATCATATAAATTTGACCATTATTGATTTACGATCCAATATTTTTATGATTTTTATTAATATAGAAATCATTTTAAATTTCTTCTTCAAGAAATTCTATATACTTTATATGATCTAGTAATATCTAATATTAACAATATTATATAAATTTGACCATTATTGATTCACGATCCCAATATTTTTATGATTAAGCTATTACAAAAATCATTTTATAATCAAGAAAAAATATTATAACGTTAAAAATTACTTTATATAATTTAATAATGTAATGATCATCATTAATTCACGATCCAATATTTTTATGCTTGTTATTAATCATTTTTATGCTAAATGATTTTAAAAATTATCTTATACAATCTAGTAATATCTACTATCTAGTAATATACGTACAAGTTTAATATTTTTACGATAAAATTGACACATAAATTACACTCCAAGAAAAAAAAATAATTCTCACATACCTTACACAATCATTCGCAAATTCAACGTCCGATTCCTGAATAATTCCCAACAACTCGCCGAGCATTCGTGACACCGTGTTCAAACGCAGCTCCGGAACGATCTTCTCCAACGACTCCACCAACCCCTTGGTCATCATATTTTCCTCTCCTTCGTTTTCGATCAACCGGTCCCTGCTCTCCCGGCAATCCTGAACCCTCTTCTGAACGACGAGTAGGATCTGGGTGACCAACGCGTCCAACTTCTCCTCGTACCCCTTCCTCCTCGAATCTTGCAACTCATTGCAAGTCGCTTGTCCCACCGAGGCTACCGATCCAAATACCTCGTTGCTCTCCTCGATCCTCCCGATCAGAAAACGCACGCTCTCGACGATCGGGTGATCGTCGGTGAACGCCCGCCCCAACTCGGCCAGCTCCCTTTTTATTCGATCGATCCGTCGATAACTCGCCCCCAAGAATTCGACGCGGCCCCGGTGGGCCAGCAACGCCCCTCCACCCGATCGTTCCACCCTCCTCTCCACCGAGATCCACCGATTCGACTCGCTCGCTATCCCCCTCACCGACTCCAGGCAACCCTTGATCGAACCAGCTGCTTCCCTCGCTACGCTCCCGTCCCTCAACGCCGGTACGCGCGCCTCGTTCAAATCCAAGTCACCCTCCCCCTCCTCCGTCATTGGACAACTCTCCAAAAACACTAGCAACTGCTTCAGGGATATCTGCAACACCTCCAACAATCGTTGGAAGTCGTTCGCCGCCCTTCGAAATTCCCTCTGCGCTGGAATTACTCCCCTCAGCATCTCCCATCTTTCATCTTCCTTCGTCCCCTCCAACGAAACTTTGGAGGGATCCTCCTCCCCTTCGACGATGCTCGTCATCGAGGCGAGGTTGGACACTTGGAGATGGAAAGGGAGCAACGCGTTCGAGAGGTCGGCGATCGCCTCTTTCTGGCGGTGGGCGAGGAGGGCCAGGTGGGCGGAGAGGCCGCGGCAGCGCTCCGCGTCCCCCGCGCCCAACTTTGCCCTCCCGCTGTTCAGCATCCCGTCGAGGAAGTTCAACTTGGCCATGGAACCGTAGTAATACCTGTCGCAATCGGACCACTCCTCGGCCAGTCCCTTTCCTAGTCCTCTCCTTTCGTTCCGAGGAAACGACTCGTCCCCAAGGATGAACTCGCGCAGATCCAGGGGGCTGCACGCGAGATTCACCACCTCGTCCCTCCGATTCTTCCATGCGAGCGCCCCGATCCTGTACGAGACGCCGAGGCGGCTCGTCAGCGTTTTGAAGTAATTCGCCAACGCCATCCTCTTCCTCTGCGCCGTGCCCTTCGACCGCCCCCCTTCCTCCATCCTCAACGTTTCCACCTCCTCCAGGCAATCCTCGATGAACGCCTCGATGTCTCTTCGAATTCGAGAGTAGTCGTGGCTCGAGATCACTCGTTCGCAGTGTCGGCGAGCCTTCACCCCCAATCTCTCCAGTCTTCGTGCGCCCAACTCGATCGAGCACGCGTCTCGATCCAGATCGATCAAGAAATCGGTTAGTTGGAATGGTAGCCTCCTCTCTGAGGAGAAGGATCTCCCTGAGGAGGATTTCTCTGAGGAAGATCTCCCTGAGGCTCTCTCTAAGGAGGAGGATCTCCCTGAGGCTCTCCCTGAGGCTCTCCCTAAGGAGGAGGCTCTCCCTGAGGCTCTCCCTGAAGCTCTCCCTAAGGAAGAGGATCTCCCTGAGGAAGAGGATCTCCCTGAGGAAGAGGATCTCCCTGAGGCTCTCTCTAAGGAGGAGGATCTCCCTGAGGCTCTCTCTAAGGAAGAGGATCTCCCTGAGACTCTCTCTAAGGAAGAGGATCTCCCTGAGGTTCTCCCTAAGAAGGAGGATCTCCCTGAGGCTCTCCCTAAGGAGAAGGGTCTCCCTGAGGCTCTCCCTGAGGCTCTCCCTGAGGAGGAGGGTCTCCCTGAGGCTCTCCCTAAGAAGGAGGATCTCCCTGAGGCTCTCCCTAAGGAGGAGGCTCTCCCTGAGGCTCTCCCTAAGGATCTCCCTAAGGAGGAGGATCTCCCTGAGGAGGAGGGTCTCCCTGAGGCTCTCCCTAAGGAGGAGGATCTCCCTGAGGAAGATGTGCCCGAGGAGGAGGATTTCAGAGTGAGGTGAGCTGCGACGTTCTCTGCCAGAGACTTACGGTACTCCCTGGCGAATTTGTGCAGCGTCCTGCGCGTCTTGTCGCCGGTGTTCCTCACCGACCAATAGCTCGAGTCGTTCCATCTAGCGATCTTGATAGCGTCCTTCAACTTCTTCGCGATGGGCTCCTTGGAGGCTTTGATCCTCGCTCGAACGTCGTCCAGGAATCGGGCGTAATAAAGGTGAACGTTCCACAGCACGGCCAGCAACTCCTTCCTCCTGTTCTCGTTCCTGTTCTCGAAGCTGGTGCGAGAGTGGTGGAGATGGAAGAGACGGATCAACTGGAGCCTGTCCTCGAACTCGATCAGACAGGACTCGGTCAAGAAACGTTGCAAAGTTTCGATCAACCTCCTCGACTCGTCTCCACTGTTCATCATATACTCGTCCGTCAGGTCGAACAGGTAGAACCATTTCGAGGAATCGGCCCTCGACTCGTCCTCGACCAACTCCAACGTGTCGTTCCATCTCGAGAACTCGAGCCTCCTCCAACGCAGCACAGCGCCGCCGAAAGATTCGATGAACTCGGCCAAGCTGACGTCGTGGCGCGCGTTCTCTTCCCACTGTTTCATCTTGGCCAACAACAGTTCCACGCCTGTCAGGTATCTGGACAAAGGGGACTCGATGGGGAAACCGTGCACCCTGTCGATTATCGTTCTGATCGAGTTCAACAGCGGGTTCTCGGGCCATTCGCTCGCCAACTCGTCGATCCTGGCCGAGAGTCGGTCGAACAGGGGACGGCAACGTTCCACCTCGTCCACGTTCGGGTTCTTGTAGAAGTTGTACGTCTCTCCCCTCTCGAGAGAGGTGGAGGGTGGGACGAGCACGACGTTCAGAGCGGACAACAGTCGGGAGGAGACGTCCTCGGGCCACGTTTTCATCCCACGCGCCAATAACTCGTACCTTTGGGCCAATGGACGAAGGAAATCGGGCTCCAATCCTGGATCCTCGAAACAACAATTTCGCAGAACGCTCGAGTGAATCTCGCGCACGATCCTCGCGTCTCTCCACGACATCTCCTCCTCGGTTCCCCTCTCTTCTCCAGGATTCGAGCTCTCCAATCCTTCTTCCCTGAAGTCGAGAAAGTCTCCGGATCCGTGATCAGGGAACATGTCTCTGAACTCCTCCTCAATCTCCTCCTCCTCCTTTTTCTCTTTCTTCTTCTTGCTTCTGAACAGGCTCTCCCTCTCCCTCTCCTCCTCCTCCCTCCGCTTCTCCCGCTCCCTCCATGCCATCCTGATCCCGTCCAGGATCCTCACCAACTGCTCCATCAAGGAATCCGTTTCTCCTCCTGTCCTGGCGGCCAGCGACAAATTCTCGAGCTCCATCAGAGCGATCTTGGCCATTCTCGAGCCGGGGTCCACGGAGCACAGTTTAACCAGGTTCAGGTAATTCTCTTGGCACTTGCCGGCCACGGGGAAACGCAGGAGGTCGTGAGAGAGAGGACGAGCGCTGTGGTTAGGGTTGGTCAAGATGGACAATCCGTGGCGGAGGCTCGAGACGGCGGTGACGATGGGCGAGACGAGGTCTGGGAAACCTGGCAGATAATTCCTCTCCAACTTTGCCGAGAACCTTTCCAAAGATCTCCTCCAGATCTCCGCCTCGTGCAATCTCTCCCTCGACAACCTCAGCCTCTCCTCGGTTTCATTTTCCGACCGTTCGATCGCGAGCTCGTTCAATCGTTCCACTCGGTCGAACGTGGAACGAAAAGAGGCAACGTTGCGAGAGAAATTCTCCACCTCCTCCCTTAAATCGGAGAACAGTCTCGAGGGGGGCCTAACCGGGTGGTCGCCCGACCTCTCCGACCGATCCCTCGCTTCCTTCAACCGATTCGTCCTCACCGAACAACGTTTATCGCCCAGAATCGTGGATTGCAACCGATCGATCAGGACCGAGCGCTTCAACTCGGCCACGTTCTCGCCGAGGTATCTCGATCTCAGCGCCGCCTTTCGGACCGGGTCGATGGGTCCGAGATCGGCGAACAGGAACAGTTGGACGTAGCCGAGCAGCATCCATCCTCTCCCCCTGCTGACCGGGTCGTCCTGGGTTTCCAAACTCCGCGCGATGTCTCGTAACGCGTTCATAGGGGAGAGGAGACGATTCGTCAGATCGGTATCTTCTTTCTCGTTCAGATTCAGTTCTATCGTGGCCTCGTCCACGGTGGACAGGTAATAGTTTATGTAGAATCGTAGGAGGGCCGAGTCGTTGGAGGAGACGTCGTATTCGGTCGAGTTGAGGGCGGAGGAGTTCCTCCATAGCAGGGCTCGAACGGCGAGTAACAATTTCTTCCTGCTTTCGTAGTTTCCGAAAGTGGCGCCCTCCCCTCGATCGGGAGAGAAGAGCTCGTACAGGAGATGGCAGAGGGTCGATTTTTTCACGAGGCTCGTCTGGAAAAGAATTGGAGGAGAGTTTGGTAAGGATAATATCGTAAATTTGTTTGTTTAAATGTGGTGAAACTTTTTATCTTGATGTAGTCAATAAAATTTAGATCGAATGGTATAATTGGTCTAGCTTTTTGTCTAAGATTGTATATATATATTTTTGTGAGTTGTGAATTTTTAAGACTTTTTTCTTTCTTGAATTCATTCTTCATGCTCGAATGATAAAATGGAATTTATTTATTGATAAATTTCAAGTATCTCGTTCACCTTTTTTCGAAAATTTCATTGAAAATTTTACAATTAATGAAAAATGATTATTAAAATGAATTTACATCAACGTATAAATTTTATTAATGAATGGTTATTATCCAATTAATTATGGTAAAATTTTAATCAAAAGATCTCATCGTTATTTATGAATCAAACCTTCGTCAAAGATTGCACATATAAGCGTTGTTTTCGTTACCGACTGTAGATTCCCCCAATTAGAACAATGTTATTTATCTTTGAATTGAAAGAATATATCTCAAACGAGCAAACTTCAGATTCGCTGAAATTTCTTACAGCTAATTTATGAATTATTATGAATGATTTAAGTAAATCATAAAAAAATAAATCGTAAAAAATAGTTTAAAAAAAGTCTAATAGTTCATTTATAGAAGATATTGCTCTGAATATTTTTCTGCCAGATATTCTTCTGTATATTTTTCTGTGCTTGTTATCCATTTGGAATTTTCTATGCCTTCTTCACTTCAACTATATATGCTTTTGCGTTCACTCTTATCTTATCTTATCTCATCTTATCTTATCTCATCTCCATACTTTATTATTGCTTTCTCTATCGTTACTTTCTTTATAAATATTAATTTTGTTTAATAACAAAAAATTAAACTCGTTTTCGCTTAAACTAATTTCATTATTCCACGCTTACGAAACTCAAAAGTTTTGAAAATAATATTTCCATTCCCACAACTCTCAAACTCGGACCAACAAGATGTCGTCCGATCACGGTCTAATTTGAGGTAAAAAATCTCAAGCCGTTCAACGACATATTATTCTATACCTCGTAAGATTACAAAGAGCTATTTACAAAGTTAAAAATTCTACAAAAAATCAAACATAAATAAATATTGTCGCCGTTGAATCCAAACAGTAACAAGGATTCTTCATAATTCGCAGAGGAGGAATAAATTATAAGAACTCGATTCACTCGATAACAAGAAAGAAAAATAACCATTACCTGGAAATCATCACAGCCCTCCTCCTCCTTCTCGTTCTCTTTCAAACAGCGTAGAAAAACGTTCGAGTTCCCGGTAGAGAAGGATCTCCCCGTGAAATCTTCGAGCCCGTTGAACAACTCGTGGAGCATGGCAGGGATCCTCCTCCCCCTCTCCTCGCTCAGAACTGTCATCAAGCCGATCAACCGTCCAGGTATCGTGGCCACTCCCTCGAATATCCTCAACGCGCCCCCCACCCAAATTTTCCAATCCCTTTCTTTCAAATCATCTCCTTGGAAATCATCGTTCCTCGAGTACTCGTCCCACAACTTTCGCTGAAACCGATGCGCGAGAACTAGGAAAAAGAACTCGTAGATGGGGCACAGTTCGACGCTTTCCCTCCACGCGGGTGTGAAAATGGCCGACTCGCTCCTCAATTCCAATATGCTCTCGTCCACTCGACGGATCTCCCGATCCTTGTCCTCGATCCAACGATCGTCCGCCATCTTCCAATCCTCGATCCAGATCCTCGTCAACGTATCCCTCGCCGTCGAGTTTTGGCCGTGTCGTATCGAGGCGATTTTCAACCTCGTCCTGGACGGATCGAGGGAATCCTCCTCGTTTATCTCCAACTTTCTCGACGCGGATCTGAGTTTCTCGAGGAAGGCGATTCGTTCGTGGGAGTGGTGGGGGGAAGGGACGGAGGGGAGACGGCTTCTCACCTTCTTTCGCAATTTTCGATACTTGTCCCCCCCCTCGTGGAGGTGGAAGAATCGGGCGGAGAACTCGGACAATCGTTGGTGGAGATGGTGGGAGGGGGGGAGGAGAGAGAACAATCGTCGGAGGGATTTGATCAACCATTTGTAATGGACGATCAACGAGGAGTTGATCTCGCGTAGATCGAAGAACGTGCCACGTGATCTGTCCACCAATCTCGCAGCGCCTTGCGCGTCGAACCTTTTGTACCACTTCAACTCGTCCCGTAACTCGAGACATGTTTTACCGTCTATCGGTAAATCCCCGTGCTCCAGGATCGTGTCCACGATAACTCGGCACTGTTCCGTCATCTCGGCGAATTTCAATATCAACGTCTCGTGTCTCAGGTTGGTCGACAATCTTCCTGAAAGGAAAGGAAAGGAAAATTAAGAGGATTCAATCTTCCCTGAGCAATTCTTTTCTTCGAAGCAACAATTTCGTCGTGTTTTTCTTACTATGATAATTTTTAACGCTTAACGAGCATTGACTATATATATATGTCTTTTTTTACTGAAATCCTTACTAAAGTCTTTTTGATACATTAAAATGGAATTTTTTTCTAAATTATTTATTTAAAATCTATAGATTTTTATTCATATTTTTTCTGTTGTCTTCAAACACATTTTTTATATTAAAAAATGTCTTGGATATATACTTTCTGTATACATACTTGTTAGATTTAAATGATGCAAATATATTATACTTTATTTATTTTAAATCTATAGATTTTTATTCACTGTTGTCTTCAAACATATTTTTTACATGTAAACTCTATCTTGGATGTACACTTTCCTCATACATACTTGTTAGATTTAATGCAAATATATTAAAATCTATAGATTTTTATTCATATTTCTTCTATTGTCTTCAAACACATTTTTTACATCTAAACTCTGTCTTGGATTGTATATTTTCCCCATACATACTTATTAGATTAATATTAATGCAAATTAAATATTAAAATCTATAGATTTTTATTCATATTTCTTCTATTGTCTTCAAACACATATTTTACATCTAAACTCTGTCTTGGATTGTACACTTTCCTCATACATACTTGTTAGATTTAATGCAAATTAAATATTAAAATCTATAGATTTTTATTCATATTTCTTCTATTGTCTTCAAACCCATTTTTTACATGTAAACTCTGTTTTGGATTATACACTTTCCATTATATTTAACTTTATATATATATATATATATTTAATTTTCATTCTTTTTTATTATTTTTTTTTTTCAAACTTACCCGAGGAAACGGCGGACGAATATTCCTTCAATCGAATAACATCTTCATCGTCTTCAACATTTCTATTCCCCGACTGGCTATCGAGAATCATCAATTGAAAGTAGAGCTTAATGGACAAATTATTAGCGAGCGTGGAACGTTCGATCAAGTACAATGGGACGTCCGAACCGGACTCGAATAAAAGTTTCGAATTCTCCACTTTCTTGGCCAAACATTCGTTCGTTCTTCCAAACTCTTCCAACTCGTTCTTCGAGAAAATGTTCGAGCTCCATAATCGTCTGATCGGTAGATCGTCTATGGAAGAATGTTCGTAAAAGTCGAGTAGAAGGTGTTTCAAAAACTCCTTTGTATCCGTGATGGGCGGTTCATCGAACAAATCCCCGAGATCGATTTTCTCCGGATCGTCTCTGAAAATGAACAGACGAATTCTTTGATTTCTTTGATCGAAGAAAAAAAATTGAAATTTCGATGTTAAAAATATCACTAAGTCCTATGAGATTGTATTTATTTATAATTCTCACACGTCAGAAATTTTGATCTCTATTTTCAAATATAACGATGTATTGTATAATTTCGATTGACAAGCGTGCAAGTATAAACGAGAAAAAAATGAGTAAAGGTATTTTCCTCCCGGGAATTTTATATCGAAATAAACATGGAATAATTATTTACTTGTCGTAAGTCTTTAAGTCTTTCATAAGTCGCGTTATAAATTCTCTTTAAACACTTTGGCAAAGTCTCTCGATGAGGATTTTAAAGAGAATGAGAAGCTGTATTAATGACTTGGAAGTTTCTTAAAGTGTTACCTAACCTTATTTTCATCAAATTTCTCGTCGAATCGTTCCATTACAGATTCTCTCGTTTGAATAAATTAAAATTCAAGACATCGTTTCTTCTTAAACCATTTTTGAAGAATCGTTCGAATTTTGTATAATTAATCTCGACAAAAGGAAGAAGAAAATTAATTTTTCGAAATATATTAATTGTATATCGATCTCGAGAAGGTTAAACAATCCTCGATTTTTTTTACAATTATTAAATCGTGAAATTGCCATTTTTGTTACAATATATTTTTGAAATTTAAACTTTACGATTTCAACGCGAAAAAATTCTTCGAATACTGCCATTCCACTTTCTCGAGTGTCCAATATTTTACTTTATTTAAAAACATTCGGCGAAATGCCCGGCGAGTATGACGAATGGGTTAAGATTTCGTGTTTCGATTCGACTAATTTTTGATAGAGTGATTTGCGATGCACAAAAACAGTCCACGTTTATCGGCCAATGCGAGTTGTTTCTCAATCGATTTCTCGGCGATAGAATGTCGCCGTGACGGTATCTCCTCGATTCGAAAAAGAACAACGAATCGTTCTCTTTACGGGCCGCCGTCCAGTCGCCGTGACTTTTTTCAGCCGTAACGATACTTTCGACACTCTTTTAGAATTTTCATTGGTGTTCAACCATTGTCCGGATCGCGTACGATTATCGTGCGGTATTCCGTTACGGGTTACGATTCCGTTCAAAAACAAAGCTTTGCGCGACGAGCGCATTTCCAAACGCAGCACTTTCGATCCTCCGTCGATTGGCGCGCCACCTACTTGTTTACACTTCACCGTGCGCACCCAAATGTGTGAAAACCGTCTCGTTGGAGACGCGTCCAAATTCTGCGAATGTTTGTTCGTAGATCAGTTTCCACTTCGCCTTTCGACTTATCTTCCTTCGACATGGATTTCGATCTATCTCGAGGCACGTTTTCAAGATTCTCGTTTCCAGATCTGAATTTTTGAAAGCAATCATCGAACGATCTTCTCGTCGATAGAATCTTCCTCGAAAGCTAATCTAATATTTCGATATGCTTCGGCTGAAAAAGTTTAAGCTTAAACTTATACAGGAATAATATTCTAAATTCGTTCGATAATATCGTATTGTTCGCTTCTCTAGAAAACAGTTAAACTAACAAGAAAAACAATTTATAACCAGAAGGGGATATAAGAGGACAATGTGAAAATATGCCGAGCAAAATATAGATTAAGTAGAGTTTACGAGTCGCGATTGATTGTGTCGTTTATTCTAAAATTTGGCAATGTTAATACAAAGTTTTTTCACATTGCTCGTATCATCGTCCACTTCTCGATAAATAAATAATGTATTCAAGATTAAATTTTGTATTCGTTGCTCGAGGATCAATTCATTAAAATTCATTTCCGATTATTGGATAAGCTTTTTTTCTTGCTACGTGTTTTTGTCGATACGAAGTCACTTTATTTGAATATTCATATGGGAGAATATGTTTGGTTTAAAACTTTTTTGGTGTGTATTTTACTACATGTCATTGTTTAAAATAATAATAATAATAGAAAATAATTTATAGAAAAATTTTTAACAAGCAGACTTTACAAGTCGCGGTTGATTATCATTTATTTTAAAATTGGCAACCTGATATATATAATACTTTGAAAATTGATCATCGATTGCCTCAAAACGATAAATTATTATTGCACATTTTCAATTTATATTTTAATATAACGAATATTATACGAGAAAAAAACTGGAAAAAGAATCTCTTGTTTTCTTTTCCATTTTCGAGTAGAAGAATAAATAAATTTCGAATTCTCTCTTTACCTGAGCTTCTCCACGACAGACTTGAAAAGGAATCCCTGTTGTTTGATGATCGCCAGCCTCGAGTTCGTTCGAAGATCGCATAATCTCAACGTAAGAGCGTCGAGATCGTAACGAAAATGGACTCGTTCCCCGTTCTCTCCATTTTCCTCGGACAAAATTCCCTCGATCTTGTCCCAAGCTTGGTGCCTCGATCTCGCGTCGAGCGTGGCGCAAAGCTCGCGACACGAGTTCCTCAACGATCTTTCGAATGAGAATCCCTTCGACATCTGTCGGCTGGTGAACGAAGCAACTTGCAACATCTCGTTCAATCGGTATCGGTTCTCGTACAAAGATCGATGAATTTCCAGGATCGAATTACGATGGGCCCAGTTCCAGATCCCGCAATTGTTCAACAAAGACACCACGTCCAGTCGATCTAGGGGCCCGTGATTTTGAGGGGTCGGTATGCTAATTTCTACGCCCCTGTTGCGCATAGCTCTGAAACATACGAGGAGAAATCATGTTATTTCGTACATTTTGTACAGTTTACTCGATCGATAAAGAATATTAATATTATCAACCATTTGCGCTCGATGAATTTTTCAATCTGCGATAAAATCGAGACGATTTTATATAATTTTCCAATAAAGGAATAAAGATGTAAGGAATCGAATTCGCTATTATTATTATTTGGTGATAATCTAACTCGAGTTATCGAATGAAATGGTTCGAAATTATTTTCTTTTATTATTTTAAGAGACTGTATGAAGGTTTAATTTTTGGAAAAGAATATCTCTTTTTTATTATAATTTATGTTTCGTTAAAAATGTATATGTAAAACAAAAAGATATAATTAATATAAGAAAATTAATAATACAATTTGAAATAAAATAGAAAAAAAATTAATAAATGCTCAAATAAAAAAATAAAAAGAACGAAACGAAATTATAGTTTTTTTCAAATATGGATTATAATATTAAAAATATACCAATTTTATTACATTGAAACAATTATTCTCTATAAATTCGAAAATTAAATTTCCTCCACTTTTAATATTAATACTTATCAACTGTTGAAACATGACCGATCGATTATCGATTAATTCTTCTAATCTGTAAACTTTCTTTAAAAAGAGGATTCAAAACTTTAACGTACACAACAGTTTCCACGAATAGTGTAATAACAACAATATATATAAATTCGAAAATGAATTTCGTCCATTTTTAACACTTAATATTTCTCAACGTTGAAACATCAATTATCGATTGTCGATACATAGTTCTCCGTATACGCGTATTCGTAATAAGTGTAATGAAAATGGAACGAAACGAAGAGAGTAAATGAGATTTCGTCCACTTTTGATACATCGAACCTCGCCTCTCTCGATCTCGGAAAAGCTTAATATTTTAAAATTCTATCGTTGCTCGCCGCTCTATCACACTTTGATAAAAATTTTCACGAACATAAACGGAACAATTATAATACGACGATGATGAAAATTTGATTCCACTCGCCTGGATATCTCCCCGTGGCGTGGATCCATGGCGAGGAACAGGCGAAAGTCCTTGTGAGGCCTCACCGTGAACACGTCCCCGCTCTCATCGACACCCTTCTCCCCGATCGTTAGCGCGCCGTTCGGTTCCAGCAACCCATTCAATCGATCCAAAATTGCCGGGCTGCAGAGATTCACCTGGTCCAGCAGTAACCACGTGCCGTTCCTCAGACACTGGAATGCGAAAATACGATCGTCACAGTTACGCTTTGTCCACAAATTTTCGCGCGAATTCTTTTTCGGATTCTTTTTTTTTTTTTTTTTTTTTTTTTTTAGCAATTTTCGAAAACTCGTCGATTCTTCTATTATTGGGATTCGTTCATGCCTTCGATGATAATTATTCGAGATTTAATAATTTATTGTTTATTCCGTGGAATCATTTTCGAATTTTTGTTTTATTTATACGTTCGTTCCAAGACTTGGAATTGGAGAATATTTCTATTATATTTTATTTTAGACGGGATTTTAGATAGTGTTTCGATCAGTCAAAAGGTGTTTATTGTATGTTGAACAAGAAGAAATTTTTCGAAATGGATGATTTTTTATTCTCTTATAATATGTTGGATTTTTTCAATTTTTTTCTTTTTTATGTTATTTTGTATTTAATTAGATTATTGTGCATTAGATATATATATTTTTTATTTTTTATTAATGTTTGCAATGTCTGAATTCGAAACTGACGTGAGTAAAGAAACTTTTTCAGATCGTTCTCAAATAGGGATGCAAACTATTATCTATAACTATTTATATCTTTAGGTTGGCAAGAATCGATCGACAAGAGGAACGACGAATAAGAGAAACAACAGAAAATAGACTTATTTTTTCGATAAACACTGTTACAAGAAATTGTGTAAAAATTTTGAAAAAAGCAAGGAAATAAACTTTTTTTTTTATAAACGCTGTTATAAAAGAAATGGAATAAAAATTTCAAAAAAAGAATAAGAGAAATAATAAAAAATAGATTTATTTTTTCGACAAACACTGCTTCAAAACACTATAAAAAATGATATAAAAATTTTGAAAAAAACAACGAAATGAACTTATTTTTTCGATAAACATTATTATAAAACAGTATAAAAATTTCGAAAAAAGCAACGAAATAGATCGATAAACATTATTTCGAAACATTTATAAAAGATGGAATAAAAATCTGAAAAAAAGAGAAACAACAAAAAATAGAAGAAAAAAGAATAAGAGAAACATTTTTTCGAAAACACTTTCGATAAACACTGTTTCGAAACACTATAAAAAATGATATAAAAATTTCAAAAAAAAGCAACGAAATAGATCGATAAACATTATTTCAAAACATTTATAAGAAATGGAATAAAAATCTGGAAAAAAGAATAAGAGAAACAATAGGAAATAGATTTATTTTTTCGATAAACACTGTTACAAGAAATTGCATAAAAATTTCGAAAAAAGCAACGAAACAGACTTATATTTTCGATAAACACTGTTTCGAAACACTGTTATAAGACAGATGGAATAAAAATTTCGAAAAATAATAAGAGAAACATTTTTTCGATAAATACTATTTCGAAACACTAAGAAATGATATAAAAATTACAAAAAAAGCAACAAATAGATTTATTTTTTCAACAAACATTGTTTCAAAACACTATTATAAGAAATGATATAAAAATTTCGAAAAAAGCAACGAAATAGACTTATTTTTTCGATAAACATTATTATAAAACATTGTATAAAAATTTCGAAAAAAGCAACGAAACAGACTTATATTTTCGACAAACAAATCGTTTCGAAACACTGTTATAAGAGAGATGGAATAAAAATTTCGAAAAAAGAATAAGAAAAATATTTTTTCGATAAATACTATTTCAAAACACTAAGAAATAAAATAAAAATTTCGAAAAAAGCAACAAATACAAATAGTTACAATAGTTTCGAAACACTGTTATAAGAAATGGTATAAAAATTTCGAAAAAAGCAACAAAATAGATTTATTTTTTCGATAAACATTATTATAAAACATTGTATAAAAATTTCGAAAAAAGCAACGAAATAAACTTATATTTTCGACAAACAAACCGTTTCGAAACACTGTTGTAAGACAGATGGAATAAAAATTTCGAAAAATAATAAGAGAAACATTTTTTCGATAAATACTATTTCAAAACACTAAGAAATGATATAAAAATTACGAAAAAAGCAACAAATAGATTTATTTTTTCAACAAACATTGTTTCAAAACACTATTATAAGAAATGATATAAAAATTTCGAAAAAAGTAACGAAATAGACTTATTTTTTCGATAAACATTATCATAAAACATTGTATAAAAATTTCGAAAAAAAGCAACGAAACAGACTTATATTTTCGACAAACAAACCGTTTCGAAACACTGTTGTAAGACAGATGGAATAAAAATCTCGACGAGAATTGAATCCACTTTTTGATAATACAACAACGAAGAATGCTGTTTCTTCTCTTTCAAATCAAAAAAAAAAAAAAAAAAAGTAGAAAAGGAATGATACTACTCACTTTCACCAGCACGCTGTCCACCCACTCGAATTTTCCACCGGCGTTCAGGCATCTGTCCTTGTTCACGGCGATCGATAGATCGGTCAGCCTTTTCTCGATCTCGTGTAATTCCGAAATCTCGCGGTGGACCTCGAGCCTTTTCATCGCGGACACGAGCCTCGATAATTCCTCGGTTTTACGTAGGAACAGCCTCGTCTCGGACGACATGCTCGTCTCCATTGTTTCCCCTCCACCCCCGTCTGGCTCCGATGACAAAAGTTTTCCGTGAAAATTCCGCGATATCGTGAATCACGACGAAAAGAAAAGAGGTAGAGGAGGGAGAAAAAGAAAAAATCGAATCGACGATTTCTCCTTTCAACTTTATCTTTTTTGTTCGTCAAATTTATGATTACGTATGCGTATAATCGTAGAATCGTAGAATCGTTTTGAAAAGAAGAGGAAAAAAAGGGAGAAAATAATTTTTCGATACTTTATTTCAAATGGATAAATGTTTCTTGAGTTTTGTTTAGGTGATTTTAGAGGAGAAGAAATGTTGGAGATATGATTGATTGTTTTTTTGAGAAGAGGGAAAAATAATTTGGAATACTTTTTTTGAAGTGGATAAATGTTTCTTGAGTTTTGTTTAGGTGATTTTTAGAGGAGGAGAAATGTTGGAGATATGACTGGTTGTTTTTTTGAGAAGAGAAAAATAATTTGGAATACTTTTTTTGAAGTGGATAGATGTTTCTTGATTTTTGTTTAGGTGATTTTAGAGGATTCATCTTTGATAAAATATATATAACGTATGATTTTAAAAATAAGAAAAAAAAAAGAGAAATATGATTTTAAATGACTCATCTTTGAACAAATGTCAAAAATATATAATAATATAAATATATAAATATATAATATAAGTAGTTTCAAAAATAAGAACAAGAAAGAAAAATAGTTAGGTGATTTTAAATGATTTACATTTGAACAAATGTTAAAAATATATATAGTTTCAAAAATAAGAACAAAGAAGAAAAATAATTTGGAACACTATGTTCAATGTAAATAGATTTCTTGATTTTTGTTTAGGTGATTTTAGATAACTCACCTCTGAACAAATATTGAAAATATACAATATAATATAGTTTCAAAAATAAGAACAAGAAAGAAAAATAGTTAGGTGATTTTAAATGACTCATCTTTGAACAAATGTCAAAAATATATAATATAGTTTCAAAAATAAGAACAAGAAAGAAAAATAATTTGTAACATTTTATTAAAAATGAATGGATTTCTATTTTTCATTAGATGACTCAGGTAGGTGATTTTAGATGACTCAAACTTTGGAACAAATGTTGAAAATATTTAATATATAAAGTAATTTCAAAAATAAGAACAGGAAAGGAAGATAATATGAAACTTTATTAAATAAATAAGAGAAAATAGATTTCTTGATTTTTGTTTAGATAATTTTAGATGATTTACTTTTGAACAAATGTTGAAAATATATAATATAATTTAAATAAGAAGAAAAAAGGAAAATAGTTAGGTGATTTTAAATGACTCACCTTTGAATAAATGTCAAAAATATATATAGTTTCAAAAATAAAAACAAGAAAGAAAAATAATTTGAAACACTTTATTCGAAATGAATGGATTTCTATATTTAGGTGATTTTGTTAGGTGATTTTAGATGACTCAAACTTTGGAACAAATGTCGAAAATATATATAATGTATGATTTTGAAAATAAGAAGAAGAAAGGAAAATAATTTGAAACACTTTATTAGAAATGAATGGATTTCTATTTTTCTATTTTTAGATGATTTTAAATAATTCATCTTTGGACAAATGTCAAAAATATATATAATATATATATATATATATATATATATATATATATATATATATATAGTTTCAAAAAGAAGAAGAAGAAAGAAAAAGTAGTTAAGTTTTACTTTAAATGATTCATCTTTGAGCAAATGTCGAAAATAAAGTAAAGAAGAAAGGAAAATAATTTGAAACGCTTTATTCTAAGTGAATAGATTTCCACTTTCCATTAGATAATTTCAGATTAAAGAAGAAGGAAGAGACTCACCTTTGGACAAATGTCGAACGTTCTCCAGGAGGGCATGGTAGTGGGCCACCTGATCCAAACACTCCTTCCTCAAATTCTTCCTCAGGATCCCGATCAACAGTGCCTCCACCCGCTCCAACAATTCCTCCAAGTGTCGATCGTAATCCGTCTGCAATCGAAAGAACGATTTCTCTCCGTTTTTTTTCTTCGAGAACAAAGGGTTAAACAACGTTTAGGGTTAAACAGTTTAACCCTTGCCGAGGGATAAATTCACGTGAATTTAATCTCGTTTGTTCATAATTCACATTTCATTCGACACACGTTTCTTTTCAATTACCTAATCGATCCTCTATCGATCTCTCTCTCTTCCTCAATTTTTAATAATAATAATAAATTTCCTGATAATTTAATGAATTTGTGATCGTTTGCCACATTTCATATTTATTATTCGACACACGTTTCTTTTCAATTCCATAATCGATCTCTCTCCTTCAATTTTTATAAATAATAATAATAATGACAATAAATTTATATGAATTTGTTGTCATTTACCACATTTTACATTTATTATTCGATACACGTTTCTTTTCAATTTCATAATCGATCCTCTTTCTCTCTCTCTCTTCCTCAATTTTCAATAATAATAATAATAATAAATTTACTGATAATTTAATGAATTTGTGGTTGTTTTCCATATTTCACATTATTATTCCACATGTTTAAATAATAATAATAATAATAATAAATTTATGTGAATTTGTTGTCATTTGCAACATTTCACATTTATTATTCTACACGTTTCTTTTCAATTCCATAATCAATCTCTCTTCTTCAATTTTTATAAATAATAATAATAATAATGACAATAAATTTATATGAATTTGTTGTCATTTACCACATTTCACATTTATTATTCGACACACGTTCCTTTTCAATTTTATAATCGATCCTCTTTCTCTCTCTCTCTTCCTCAATTTCTAATAATAATTATAATAATAATGATAATAATAATAATAATAATAATAATAATAAATTTACTGATAATTTAATGAATTTGTTGTCATTTGCCACATTTTACATTTATTATTCGACATACGTTGCGATTCAAATTCAATTCCATAATCGATCTATCAATCTCTCTCTCTCTCTCTCTCTCTCTCTCTCTCAATTTTTAATAATAATAATAATAAATTTACATAAATTTACATAAATTTGTTGTCGTTTGCCACTCATATTTCACATTTATTTCAATTCCATAATCGATCCTCTCTCTCTCTCTCTCTCTCTTTGTCTCTCTCAAAATTTTTAATAATAATAATAATAATAATAATAATACGATGTCGAATATAATATATATATATACAGTTGCATCAAAGCTTTTTTCCCTTCTTCCCTTCCCCCCCGATCTTCGAGAACGCATTTCCGGAGAATGCGCTTTCCACCATTCGACCATTAGCCTCAAAATGGCGATTTTTACTTTTTCACTCGTGCTCGATGGTTTTCAAGATCGCGTTTCATCTTTTCCTTTTCGCAATTCTTTCCTTTCTCGAGGAGAGAAGAAGAGAGGAGGATTTAACAGATAAAAGCGAAAGGGAAGAAATTTTGTTTGTAATTGTACATCGATATTTTAAATTGAAATTAATTTAATTTTACAGAAATACTAGGCTACATACATACATATCAAAACATTTGAATATATTCTATAGGAATATATTTTGTTTAAAAAAAAAACATTGCTTTAACTCTTTAATTGATTTAATAATAATATAAATTACTAAAATTACTAAAATTATAGGCCGATATCGAACAACGATTTATATGCCGATTAAAATAAAAGTAAAATAGATACAATGAAAAAATTTCTTTTAAAATAGAAATATTATAAAATTCATTTTATTTCTCTCTATTACGAAATGCACAGTTTGTCGGCCAACTTTTATCCTATTTTTCTACGAGGTAAAAAGTTTCATTTTCACCACTATTCTTCGAGTGAAAGAAGAACTTCGTCTAATATAATATATCTCTAATTAAACCTTTCATTTCTTCCAATTCCTCGTCGAAAAAGTCGAGCAAAACGTTGACGAATACAGCGATCGAGTTTTAATTTAATAAATTTTAAAATTTCTTCAATAAACTTTACTCTTCTATACTTTCTGTAATTTATAAAATAATTAGAATCACATTGTCCATTATTAGTTATTAATTTCGATTTTTTAAAAATATTTTTCTTTTCTCATTAAAATCTAAAAATATACTTAATACAGTTTTAATTTAATAAATTTTCAGATTTCTCTAATAAACTTTACTTTCTGTAATTTATAAAATAATTAGAATCACATTGTCCATTATTAATTATTAGTTTCGATTTTTTAAAAATATTTTTCTTTTCTCATTAAAATCTAAAAATATACTTAATACAGTTTTAATTTAATAAATTTTCAGATTTCTCCAATAAACTTTACACACTCTTCTATACTTTTTGTAACTTATAAAATAATTAGAATCACATTGTCCATTATTAGTTATTAGTTTCGATTTTTTAAAAATATTTTTCTTTTCTCGTTAAAATCTAAAAATATACTTAATACAGTTTTAATTTAATAAATTTTAAAATTTCTTCAATAAACTTTACTCTTCTATACTTTTTGCAACTTATAAAATAATTAGAATCACATTGTCCATTATTAGTTATTAATTTTGATTTTTTAAAAATATTTTTCTTTTCTCATTAAAATCTAAAAATATACTTAATACAGTTTTAATTTAATAAATTTTCAGATTTCTCCAATAAACTTTACTTTCTGTAATTTATAAAATAATTAGAATCACATTGTCCATTATTAGTTATTAGTTTCGATTTTTTAAAAATATTTTTCTTTTCTCATTAAAATCTAAAAATATACTTAATACAGTTTTAATTTAATAAATTTTCAGATTTCTCCAATAATCTTTACTCTTCTATACTTTCTGTAATTTATAAAATAATTAGAATCACATTGTCCATTATTAGTTATTAATTTTGATTTTTTAAAAATATTTTTCTTTTCTCACTAAAATCTAAAAATATACTTAATACAGTTTCAATTTAATAAATTTTCAGATTTCTCCAATAAACTTTACTCTTCTATATTTTCTAAAATATAATAAAATTTATAAAATAATTTATAAAATTAATTAATTTATAAAATAATTAGAATCACATTGTCTATTATATTAGTTATTAGTTTCGATTTTTTAAAAATATTTTTCTTTTCTCGTCAAAATCTAAAAATATAATTAATACAGTTTTAATTTAATAAATTTTCAGATTTCTCCAATAAACTTTACACACTCTTCTATACTTTTTGTAACTTATAAAATAATTAGAATCACATTGTCCATTATTAGTTATTAATTTCGATTTTTTAAAAATATTTTTCTTTTCTCATTAAAATCTAAAAATATACTTAATACAGTTTTAATTTAATAAATTTTCAGATTTCTCCAATAAACTTTACTTTCTGTAATTTATAAAATAATTAGAATCACATTGTCCATTATTAGTTATTAGTTTCGATTTTTTAAAAATATTTTTCTTTTCTCATTAAAATCTAAAAATATACTTAATACAGTTTTAATTTAATAAATTTTCAGATTTCTCCAATAATCTTTACTCTTCTATACTTTCTGTAATTTATAAAATAATTAGAATCACATTGTCCATTATTAGTTATTAATTTTGATTTTTTAAAAATATTTTTCTTTTCTCACTAAAATCTAAAAATATACTTAATACAGTTTTAATTTAATAAATTTCCAGATTTCTCCAATAAACTTTACTTTCTGTAATTTATAAAATAATTAGAACCACATTGTCCATTATTAGTTATTAATTTTGATTTTTTAAAAATATTTTTCTTTTCTCATTAAAATCTAAAACTTCGTCTCAAAAGCGATATTCCAATAAAATCAACGAGATGTTTCTCGAGATATTTTGCAAAGCTCGATTCAAAATAAAATTAATCGTCTCAAAAACTCGATATTTATTCCAAAACGAACGAGTTTCTCGAAATATTTTGCAAAGCTCGATCGAGACGAGGCGATGATACGCGAGTTGTAGCTAAAAACTAAGGAGTTTCCTTCCTTCGAATTGAAAAATGCCTCCACCCTTCTTCGCCTCCTTCATTAATTTCCCCGGCTTGCGGCTAAGTGGCCTCCTCCTTGATAACTGTTTTCTTCCTTTTTCTCCGCCCAACCGCCCATCCTCGGCCGAACAAAGAAATCGAGGGACTCGAGTTTCCATTAACATCGCCGGTCACGCGACCATCTTCCTCTTCGATCGATCAATGGTTTATATCGAATGGATGATAATGAAACTTTTATCCTTTTATTTCGATATAAATCGATGTAAGTTGTTCCACTCGACTCGTAATGCGTTTCGCGTAAAATAATTGAAATCGAAAGGAAGAATGAGTTTTTTTTCTTTTTTTGGAATATTGGATGATAATGAGTAGAAGAGTATAATTAAATGTGTCTAAAATTCGACGATTTAATAAATATAATTATCGATAATGAAAGTTCATTCAAACATAATAATATGTTTATATAATAATTAAAAAATTGAAAGGAAGATTGAGTTTTTCGAAATATTTTGCAATATTCGTCGATTTATTAAATATAATTATCGACAATGAAAGTTCCATAACAATATGTTTATATGATAATTAAAAAATTGAAAGGAAGAAATTTTGAATTTTTCGAAATATTTTGCAAAATTTAATAAAATAATTATCGATAATAAAAATTCCATAACGATACATTTATGAAATAATCGAGGAATTGAAATCGAAAGGAAGAATGAGTTTTGTTTTTTTTTTGGAATATTGGATGATAATGAGTAGAAGAGTATAATTAAATGTGTCTAAAATTCGACGATTTAATAAATATAATTATCGATAATTAAAGTTCCATAACAATATGTTTATATAATAATTAAAAAATTGAAAGGAAGATTGAGTTTTTCGAAATATTTTGCAAAATTCGATTATTTATTAAATATAATTATCGACAATGAAAGTTTTATAACAATAGATTCATGAAATAATTGAGGAATTGAAATCGAAAGGAAGAATGAGTTTTTCTTTTTTTTTTTGGAATATTGGATAATAATGAGTATCTTAAATATGTCTAAAATTTGTCGATTTTATTAAATGTAATTATCGACATGAAAATTCCATAACGATACATTCATGAAATAATTGAGGAATTGAAATCGAAAGGAAGAATGAATTTTTTTCAAAATATCAGATCTAATAATAAATAAAAGATAAATAAAAGAATTTTTAAATATTTTTAAATATTTTTAAACTTTGTCGATTTTATTGAATGTAATTATCGAGAATTAAAGTTCCATAACAATATGTTTATATAATTAATTAAAAAAATCGAAGCAGAGAATAAATTTTTCGAAATATTTTGCAAAATTCGATTATTTATTAAATATAATTATCGACAATGAAAGTTCCATAACGATACATTTATGAAATAATTGAGGAATTGAAATTGAAAGGAAAAATGAATTTTTTTCAAAATATCAGATCTAATAATAAATAAAAAATAAATAAAAAAATTTTTTAAATATTTTTAAACTTTGTCGATTTTATTGAATGTAATTATCGACAATGAAAATTCCATAACAATAGATTTATGAAATAATTGAGAAATTGAAATCGAAAGGAAGAATGAGTTTTTTTCAAAATATCAAATATAATGATAAAAGAATAAATAAAAGAATTTCTTAAATCGTTAAACTTCGTCGATTTATTAAATATAATTATCGACAATGAAATTTCCATAAAATTATGTTTATATAATTAATTAAGAAATCGAAGGAGAGAATAAGTTTTTCGAAATATTTTGCAAAATTCGTCGATTTATTAAATATAATTATCGACAATGAAAGTTCCATAACAATATGTTTATATAATAATTAAAAAATTGAAAGGAAGAAATTTTGAATTTTTCAAAATATTTTGGAAAATTCAATAAAATAATTATCGATAATAAAAATTCCATAATGATATATGAAATAATTAAGAAAGGAAGAATGAGTTTTTCGAAATATTTTACAAAATTCGTCAATTTTATTAAAATAATTATCAAAAATGAAAGTTCCATAACGATACGTTCACGTAATAATTAAAAAATCGAGAGAAGGAATAAGTTTTTCAAAATTATTAAAATAATTACCAAAAATGAAAGTTTCGTAACGATACGTTCACGCAATAATTAAAAAATCGAGAGAAGAAACGAATTTTTCAAAATTATTAAAATAATTATCAAAAATAAAAATTCCATAACAATACATTCACAAAATAATTAAGAAATTGAAAATCGAAAGAAAGAATAAAGTTTTTCAAAATATAGAATCTAATAATAATTAGAAGAATAAATAAAATATTTTCCAAAACTCAAATTCATCAAAATTTCCAACACGTAAATACATTCGCGTGAATTTTTCTTCTCGCGATTAATTAAGAAACCGAGGGAACAAAGTCGAAAAAAAGAATAAGATTTTTAGAAATATTAATCGAATTCAAACGGAAGGGACACTTTGGAAAATTTGTCGATTCCATTTATCACTTGTAATTATTCCCCTTTCTCACAGCGAACGTATTCGAATGTGTAACGATTAAATGATAAAATTCCGGTGGACGTGCGGGGAATAAATTTTAATTAAACGGCGTACGAAACGTTAACGTATGTATAAATCATCATTAGGGATAGGCGCGGGCAGAGGGTGGAGGATGACACGTATTTTAACATCTAATGTTGTTTCCCTTGTGCTCGTTTCCGTTCACTGTCCACAGTGAAAACGGGTTAAACAAGTAGAACGTGTGTGAGAGAGAGAAAGAGAGAGAGAGAGAGAGAGAGAGAGAGAGAGAGAGAGAGAGAGAGAGAGAGAGAGAGAGAGAGAGACAGAAAAAAGATGACAGCGAGGGGAGGGAAAAACAACGGTTGTACAACGGTGCGAAAAAGGGACACGGGGAGATGAAAGGAATCGACGAAAAGTGAAGTAAAAGAAAAAAGTGGAACGAAAATTTTGGACATCGAACAATAGAGAAAGGAAAAATTACACATTTTCGGATATTTCATTGAAAGATTTCGAACAGAGAGAATTGAACGAATGGTATTCGTTTCTTTGATGAAGGTCTCCATTATAATCGATTATACTACTCGCTTCGTCTGCCTTGGAGGATCTGACGTTTGTAAGTATTGGAACACTTGTAAAAAGTAAATGATCCAATCGTTGTCATCTCAAATGTGTGAAGTAAGCAGTCTAAAATATCTATAATCATTCTTTTCTCCTCTATGTAATATATTACACGTGGTTATACTACTTCTACCTTGAAAAATCTATTGTTTATAAGTATTAGAAAATGATGTAACAAATTATTATTCTATCTGAAATCTGATAAATTAAAGAGTTTAAAATATCTTTTCTTCTCTGTGCAATACATTATATATGGTTATACTACTTGCTTCGTTTGCCCTGGAGAATCTGTCGTTTATAAATGTTAGAACATTTGGAGAAAATAAATGATGTAACAAATTGTTATTATCCTATCTCAAACCTTGTGAAATAAGCAATCTAAAATATCTATAATCATTATTTTCTCTTCTGTATAAGACATTATACATGGTTATACTACTTGCTTCGTCTGTCTTAAAAAATTTGTGATTTATAAATATTAGGAAATAAATTATATTATAGAAAATAATATATACTTAAAATACACTTATTATAGAAAATAAATGATTTAACAAATTGTTATTATTCTATCTTAAATCTTATGAAGTAACGAATCTAAAATGTCTATAATCGTTCTTTTCTCCTCTGTGTAATACATTATACGTGGCTATACTACTTGCTTCTTCTATCTTGAAGAATTTATCGTTTATAAGATATATTAGAAAATAAATAATCTAAAAAATAATTATTCTATCTGAAATCTGGTAAATTAAAGAGTTTAAAATATCTTTTCTTCTCTGTGTAATACATTATACGTGGTTATACTACTTGATTCTTTTTGCCCTGGAGAATCTGTCATTTATAAATGTTAGAACACTTGAAGAAAATAAATGATCTAACAAATTGTTATCATCTCAAATGTATGAAGTAAGCAGTCTAAAATATCTATAATCATTCTTTTCTCTTCTGTGTAATAAAATATCTATAATCGTTTTTTGTTCTATGTAATATATTATACGTGGTTATACTACTTGCTTCGTTTGCCCTGGAGAATCTATCATTTATAAATGTTAGAACACTTATAGAAAATAAATGATCTAACAAATCGTTATTATCCTATCTCAAACTTCTTCTGAAATAAGCAATCTAAAATATCTATAATCATTCTTTTCTTTTCTGTGCAAGACATTATACATGGTTATACTACTTGCTTCGTCTTCTGCCTTGAAAAATATCGTTTATAAGATACATTAGAAAATAAATAATCTCAATAATTATTATTCTATCAAAACTTTATTCTCTAAACTTTATGAATTAAGGATAATCTAAAATATATCTATAATCATTCTTTTCTTCTCTATGTAAGATATTACACGTGGTTACACTACTCGCTTCGCCTTCCTTGGAAAAATCATTAACTGTCATTAATCTGTCAAGTATTGGAAAATAAATGACCTAACAAATTTTGTTATTATCTGAAATCTTGTAAACTAAAAAGTCTAAAATATCCTATAATCATTCTTTTCTCTTCTACTTAGCAGTACATTATACATGGTTATGCTACTTGCTTCGTCTTCTGCTTTGATGAATATCATTTATAAGATACATTAGAAAATAAATAATCTAAAAAATTATTATTCTATCAGAAACTTTATGAATTAAGGAAAATCTAAAATAATCTATAATCATTCTTTTCTTCTCTATGGAAGACATTACATTGTGGTTATACTACTCGCTTCGTCTTCCTTGGAAAAATCTGTCATTAACTGTCATTAATCTGTCAAGTATTAGAAAATAAATGACCTAACAAATTTTGTTATTAATTACCCTATCTAAAATCTTGTAAACTAAAAAATCTAAAATATCCTATAATCATTCTTTTCTCTTCTACCTAGCAGTATATTACATGGTTATACTACTTACTTCGTCTTCTGTCTTGAAGAATCTGTCGTTTATAAGATACATTAGAAAATAAATAATCTCAATAATTATTATTCTATCTGAAACCTTATGAATTAAGGATAATCTAAAATAATTTATAATCATTCTTTTTTCTCTATGTAAGAGATTACACGTGGTTATACTACTCGCTTCGCCTTCCTTGGAAAAATCTATCATTAACTGTCATTAATCTGTCAAGTATTGGAAAATAAATAACCTAAAAAATTTTGTTATTATTATCCTATCTGAAATCTTGTAAACTAAAAAGTCTAAAATATCTATAATCATTCTTTTCTCTTCTACTTAGCAGTACATTATACGTGGTTATATTACTTGCTTCGTTTGCCTTGGAGAATCTATATAAGTATTAAAACAATTCTAATGAATTATTATATTATCTAAAATATCCTTCTAAATTATGAAATCTAATAAGCAGATATCACTTTAACTATCCAAATATTCAATATCATTGAACCATACCTAACAAAAGAGAGATTTAAAATATAGAAATATCTCTAACTCTAATTAGAAAATTTCTATTGATCTAAGTATTAATAAAGAACAAACGCGGTCGAGTTCATTAAAGTGATGCTCCTGGATGCCAAAGATGGACGTCGAAAAATCCATACCATCGAGGACAGGGTCGAGGAAGGCGCATCAATCACTCCGATTCTTCTTCCAGGGATAATGCCTGGACTGGCAAAAGGCACTCTTACACCCACTTTTCGTTCCTCGATTCCTCCTCCAAGAATCATTTCTCGTACTCGTTTAATCGATTCGATTCGCGCTCGCTTAAGAGAAAAATTTCTGCAGAACATCGAGGTTAACAAAATGAACAAATAAATAAAGATACGAAGAAGAAGGGGAGAGAGAAACAACGAGGGGGAAAAAAAGATCCGCGAATTATTATATCTCTAGTTTGTTTGGAGTGAACGTTTGTTTCCAGTACACGACTTGCGTTTACCTCCCGTTATTTAACTTTTCCAACCCTCCAGGTTGTATGAATCCGGTTGAATAATTTAAAACTACCTGAATTCCCACTGTTTCCAAACTGTTTTCCAATTGTTTTTCTCCTGTTTGTGAAAAAGAATTGTGAAAAAAAAAGCTCCCCTGGAACAAGTTTATGAATTATTTTCACGTGTTTAATTCCTCCCCTCTCCAAAAAATTTTAAGTTCGAACGAGTTACATTCAAAATCTTGTGCAAGAAGAAAAATTTCTCGCATCAAACCAAATATTATAATTTAACTTATTCAATACGAGCATTCTCCTTTTTCGACTTCTCTTTTCGTATGAAAGCGTCACGGATTTTAAGAAAATTGCTTTCGAAGAAATCTCTCCTTCTATAGCCGTAGTTCGAACCGTATCCCTCGAGATGGAGCTATGAATCAGAAATCACTAGAGACAAAGTAAATACGTGCTTCTCGTCCGCCATGTTGGAAAGTAGAGATGAAATTTCCATTCGAAAATCCTTTGCGGATGAACTTTGGAGCGAAAGTTTCATTTTGTCAACTTGCGATAGATTTTATAATTCTTTTTCGTGCAATAGATTTGTAATTAATTTTGTATTGAAATTTTCATTTCTTGTATATGAAAAATTTTTTTCATATACAAGAATTCGAGAAGAAATAATTCCACGAATTGAGGTTACTTTTGCGGAGGATTGTAAATTGTGTTATTACAGTGATTCGGGTCAATGATTCACGAGGCACGTACGGTGATGTGCGACCGCGAGAGATCGTTGGGAAAACGTTATACTCGTGTCGAAAGTGTTTGATTGGGAGGAGGGGAAAGACCGCATTACGCAGTCATGATTGATATGTTGGACTTGGGTAAACGAAGGGAACCTTGGCCAGTTTCATGTCCGCACAGTCTATATTGATACTCGAACGTAAATTGAACGTTCGAACGTTTACAAATATCGTATCGATGAAATAATTTTCGTTCGCTTAACGTTATTATCGATAAGGTTCGTACTTCGCTTTTTAAAGATGTCGTATGAAAGATTCATACGAGTGTAGGAAAATTGATGGCTTGGACGAGAGGTTAGAGGAGTGGTTAGAGGAGGATAGAGAGTCTTTCGAAGATGGCGCCACGAGCGAATACGCTTTCGACGATCGGATTATTTATACCGTTTCAATTTATCGAAAATATTTATAAAATTACAGTTGTACAAAAAATATCAAATATATGAAAAATATGGATATTTGAAAATGTAATTGAAAATATGGATATGAAAATTGGATATTTAAAATGTTTAATTGGACGAAAGATTGGTTAGAGGGAAATAAGAAGTCTTTCGAAGATGGCGCCACGATCTTTGAGCGAATATGCTTTCGACGATCGGATTATTTATACTGTTTCAATTTATCGAAAATATTTATAAAATTACAGTTGTACAAAAAATATCAAATATATGAAAAATATATGAAAATTGGATATTTAAAATGTTTAATTGGACAAAGGATTGGTTAGAGGGAAATAAAGAGTCTTTCGAAGATGGCGCCACGATCTTTGAATATTCTTTCAATGATAAACGTATGGATGGACGAAAGATCGGATTATTTTTAATTTATGATTATTTTAATTGAAATTAAGTGACAATTTATCGAGAATATTTATAAAATTAAAGTTGCAAATAAAAAATGTGATATTATGAAAATTAATTGAACGAAAGATTGCTTAGAGGAAGATAAGAAGTCTTTCCAACATGGCACCACAATCTTTGAATGTGCTTTCAATAATAATTGAATGGATTGATGAAAAGTCAAATTATTTATAAGGTTTTAATTAAAATTAAAACAATTTAATGAAAATATTTATAAAATTAAAGTTAAATAAAAAATATGTGATATTATGAAAATTAATTCAACGAAAGATTGCTTAGAGGAAGATAAAGAGTCTTTCGAAGATGGCGCCACGATCTCTGAATGTGCTTTCAACAATAATCGAATGGATTGACGAAAAGTCGAATTATTTATAAGGTTTTAATTGAAATTAAGCGACAATTTATCGAGAACATTTATAAAATTAAAGTTGCATAAAAAATATATGATATTATGAAAAATGTATGAAAATTAATTGGACGAAAGGTTGCTTAGAGGAAAATAAGAAGTCTTTTGAAAATGGCGCCACAATCTTTGACTGAATATACTTTTAATGATAAACAGACGAAAAATTGGATTATTTATAACGTTTTAATTGGAATTAAGCAATTGAAATTTATCGAGAACATTTATAAAATTAAAGTTGCACAAAAAATATCAAATATGTGATATTATGAAAAACGTATGAAAATTAATTGGACGAAAGATTGCTTAGAGAAAAATAAGGAGTCTTTCGAAGATGGCGCCACGATCTTTGAATATTCTTTCAACGATAAACGTATGGATGGACGAAAGATCGGATTATTTTCAATTTTATGATTATTTTAATTGAAATTAAGCGATAATTTATTGAGAATATTTATAAAAATAAACTTGCAAATAAAAAATATGTGATATTATGAAAATTAATTGGACGAAAGGTTGCTTAGAGGAAGATAAAGAGTCTTTCAATCTTATCAAATTAAAGTTACAAATAAAAAATACGATATTAATTGGACGAAAGATTGCTTAGAGAAAAATAAAGAGTCTTTCCAAGATGGCGCCACGATCTTTGAATATTCTTTCAAGCGGATGGATTTATTTATCGAGAATATTTAATTTAAAATTAAAGTTATAAACAAAAAAAATAAACATTAACAGTCACAACAATTGATGAATCAACAATTACTAAATTCAATTATACCTAAGTATTTCCCTATTATACCTTATAAAACGTGGTAGAAGGACGATAACGAGATCATTACGAGAGACAATAATTACAAACCGAAACGAAATTCATGTCCGAAACAAAACGGGCCGTTAACGAGGGAGGAGTCATCATCTGTTCTTCCCTTTTCTTTTTCTTTTTTTATTTTCGTTTCATTAATTACAATGGAAAACCCTTTATTATCTTCTTATTTCTCTTCCGCGAGAAACGAGGACGTGGCCGCCTTTCATCAATCCTTCACCAATTCGAAAAGATTGGATCGAAAAGGAAGTAGATATTGTCTTCTTCTTTGCCGCTTCTTTAACCCTGTACATATTAATATATATAATTCCTCTCCTCTCCTCTCCTTGCCTCGTCTAATTTCACTCTGCCTTTCCAAGCAATCCAAACAATGGTACGATGGAACAGAATTATATATATATTTATATATATTAGGGTGTCTCATAAGTTTCTTACGCACCAGGAATGACTTTGAACTAAGTTATTTTCATACGCAGACTTATCTATTAGCCATTTATGGCGATTTCATCTTTTAAAGTACGTTTTTCTTTTAAAAGTTTTTTTCAATATGAATAGCCAATAAAGGAAGTATTTGCAACGTATTATGCTTTAATGCTTTAAAAAAGCAATAATTTATTGAGAATATTTATAAAATTAAAGTTACAAAAAAAAAAAATAAAAAATACGTGATATTATGAAAAATGTATGAAAATTAATTGAACAAAAGATTGGTTAGAGGAGGATAAGGAGTCTTTCGAATATGGCGTCACAATCTTTCAATATTCTTTCAAAGATAAGCGGATGAATTGACGAAAGATTGGATTATTTATATCGTTTCAATGGAATTTATCGAAAACCTTTATAAAATTAAATGTTGCACAAAAAAATATCAAATATATGAAAAATATATGAAAATTGGATATTTAAAATATTTAATTGGACGAAAGGTTGCTTAGAGGAAAATAAGAAATCTTTTGAAAATGGCGCCCCGATCTTTGAATATTCTTTCAACGATAAATGGATGAATCGACGAAAGATCGGATTATTTTCAATTTACGACGTTTTAATTGAAATTAAGCAACAATTTAATAAGAATATTTATAAAATTAAAGTTACAAATAAAAAAATATCAAATATGTGATATTATAAAAATTAATTGAACGAAAGATTGGTTAGAGGAGGATAAGGAGTCTTTCAAAGATGGCGCCACGATCTTTTGAAAATGGCGCCCCGACCTTTCAATCATAAGCGGATGAATCGACGAAAGATCGGATTATTTTCAATTTACGACGTTTTAATTGAAATTAAGCAACAATTTATCGAGAATATTTATAAAATTAAAGTTACAAATAAAAAAATATCAAATATATGATATTATAAAAATTAATTGGAAAGATTGCTTAGAGGAAGATAAGAAGTTTTTCCAAGATGGCGCCACGATCTTCGAATATTCTTTCAACGATAAACATATGGATCGACGAAAGATCGGATTATTTTCAATTTACGATTATTTTAATTGAAATTAAACGATAATTTATAGAATATTTATAGGAATAATAGAAATTATTTAATCGAGAACTGTATCTCATCCGACCAAGATGAACTAATTTTACATGATCGTTCGTGGAGAATGAAAGGGAGAGGAGGAGATAAAATGCAAGGACCTAGGCCTAGGCCATGGCCGTTAACGAGCACGGCGTGCTTTCAGTTTCCACCCACAGTGGCCACCCACAGCGAGACGAATCGAGAACTAAGCAAATAAACGCCAACAATATAAACAAGGAAGCTTCCTAACACATGGAACAAGGAAATAAATTAATCTTGAACAACGGAACAACATTCATTTCGTGTCCAAAAAAAAAAAAAACTTATGAGACACTATAAGACATATACATCGTATCTCCTTTGATCAGGGATTGAATGGAAAGAAACGTGTGAAATAATCACGTTTCATTTTATTTGGAACGCAAGGCAGGGATGGGATTAAGAGCGAGGATAAGAAAAGGATGACGAGATTTGGTGGAGGAGAAGGAGAGAGAAAGAGAGAGAGGTATAATAGATAAGGGCAAGTTTCTTAGGGCGGCGAGGAAAAAGGGAAGACGATGAATCAGCTTGACAAATTTTCTCACGTGTGCCGGGGAACGAGTGCCGTTGACGCGGAATTGTCTGCCAAGAATTCACTCTTTCGGGAGATCTCTCGTGGAGAGATCACGACGTCTGGCGAGACACAGAAGGAGAACGTCTCTTTTCTTTTGTCGGGTCGGGTAAAAAAAAAAAGAAAAAAAAAATGGAATTCTGGAACGAATTGGGATTGTCGAAGGGGCGATGAACGGATAAAATAATTTAATTTAAGGAATTGTCATTAATCGTATTATGTCTGTTATAGCAAGTAAGAGTTTAAATGTTATTTTAAGAAACTTGATTATTAATTTAAACACTTATTATATATTTATTATAAGCAAGTAAGATTTTGAATATTAATTAAAGAAAGTGAATTATTAATTTAAACACCTGTTATAACTATTATAAGCAAGTAAGATTTTGAATATTAATTAAAGAAAGTGAATTATTAATTTAAATGCCTATTATAATAGATAAGATTTTGAATATTATTTAAAGAAACTTGATTATTAATTTAAATATCTGTTATAGCTATTATAAGCAAGTAAGATTTTGAATATTAATTAAAGAAAGTAAATTATTAATTTAAATGCCTATTATAATAGATAAGATTTTGAATATTATTTAAAGAAACTTGATTATTAATTTAAATACTTGTTATAGCTATTATAAGTAAATAAGATTTTGAATATTATTTAAGGAAGTGAATTATTAATTTAAATTAATATTATAATTGATAAGATTTTGAATATTATTTAAAGAAACTTGATTATTAATTTAAACACCTGTTATAGCTATTATAAGTAAATAAGATTTTGAATATTATTTAAGGAAGTGAATTATTAATTTAAATGCCTATTATAATAGATAAGATTTTGAATATTATTTAAAGAAAGAAATTTAATTATTAATTTAAATACTTATTATACTCATTATGGTAGATAATATTATTAATTTATCTATTATATCTATTATAAATATAAATATAATATTTATATATTAATATATAAATAATTATAAATATTTATTGTACTTATTATAGCAAATAAGATTTTGAATATTATTTAAAGGAATTTAATTATTAATTTATGTTAATTTTAATTATTAATTTAAATATTATTATACCTATTATATCTATTATAGCAAATAAGATTTTAAATATTATTTAAAGAAATTGAATTATTAATTTAAATACCTATTATAATAAATAATATTTTTAATATTCCTTAAAGAAATTAAATTATTAATTTAAATATTTATTATACCTGTAATTATATCTGTTATAATATTATTAATAATTAATATAATATTATAAATAATATTATTAATTTAAATATCTATTATACCTATTACAGATAATGTTTTTAATATTATTTAAAGAAACTTAATTATTAATTTAAATAGCTATTAAACCTATTATAAATAAGATTTTGAATATTATTTAAAGAAACTGAATTATTAATTTAAATACCTATTATACATATTATAATAGATAATATTATTAATTTAAATATCTATTATACCTATTACAGCAGATAATATTTTTAATATTCCTCAAAGAAACTTAACTATCAATTTAAATATCCATTACACCTATTATATAACAGATGATATTTTTAACATTCCAAGAAAAAGAACAAATTACAATAAATCGAGAGACAAATCCTTTTAAATAATCACTCGAATATCCAAAATTAATTATATTATATCCATTACACCAAACAATATCTTTAATAATCTCAGAAAAAAACTAATTAGAAAAAAATTAATCAAGAAATTATTCATTTCCAGATCGATATAAACGATTTCACAACCTCAAACTCTCGCTCACTTCGGATAAACGAAAAAATTTCCACGATAATCTCTTCTCAAAGGGTGGATAAAAACATCTTCGAAATACCTGGATTCGTGATCGATCCGCCCACTCTCAATTAAATAAACCGATTTCGTTCGTAAGACCGTTCGATTCGTAAGAAGGGAAAAAACCGAATGGCGGTCGGATAAATCGCGAATCCTCTGATTCGGAACAAATTAAGAAGGAATGTTGTCTCTTCTATATATATATATATATATATATATATAAAAGAGATGCGGTCTCCGCAGTGCCGTAGAAAATCAATCGAGGGAGGAGGGGGAAACGCGTATCTTCGCCACATACCAAGCTCCCCTCCCCCCTCCCCCCTTGGATAGAAAATAACAATTTATTCGACTCTAAAAAATAGATTTTATTATCCTTCGTGGTGTGTGCCAAGTGTGTGTATATTGTCTCTCTTATCTCTTGTGTTCTTTTATTTAGAAAAAAAGGAGAAGAAAAACACATAGATCGAAGAAGAAGATTGAGAATAATCCATCGAAGATCATTGAAGATAATAATGGATTTTTAATTTCCAAAAATAAAAAAAAGAAGAAAAAAAAGAAAAGATCGAAGATAAAGATTAAGAAGAATAATCGAAAATATTAATTTTTGCGAAAAAAACGAGATTTAAAATATCGATTCCTTCGGATTTTCAATTTCCAAAAATAAAAAAAAGAAGAAAAAAAGAAAAGATCGAAGATAAAGATTAAGAAGAATAATCGAAAATATTAATTTTTGCGAAAAAACGATATTTAAGATATCGATTCCTTCGGATTTTTAATTTCCAAAAATAAAAAAAAGAAGAAAAAAAAGAAAAGATCGAAGATAAAGATTAAGAAGAATAATCGAAGATAATAATTTTTGCGAAAAAACGATATTTAAGATATCGATTCCTTCGGATTTTCAATTTCCAAAAATAAAAAAAAGAAGAAAAAAAGAAAAGATCGAAGATAAAGATTAAGAAGAATAATCGAAAATATTAATTTTTGCGAAAAAACGAGATTTAAATTATCGATTTTCAATTTCCAAAAATAAAAAAAAAGAAAGAAAACACATATAGAGAATTAAAAAGAATAATCCATCGAAGATGATAATTTTTACGAAAAAGCGATATTAAGTTGAGAACGTATCCAATTTTTTTCGTGGATAATTTTAATCTTGAAAAAAAAGAAAACAAAGAAAAAAGATTTTATTATCATTCGTGATATATACCAAATGTATATATATATATATATATATATTTCTTATTTGAAAAAAAAGAAGGAGAAAAACACGTATAGATCGAAGAGAAGGATTAAGAAGAATAATCCATCGAAGATATTTCGTAAAAGCGATATTTAAGTTGAGAAATCGATTCCTTCGTATTTTCAATATTTCCAAAAATATTGCACTGAGAGATGAACTTTCAACGTTTGCCACGCGAATTGGATCGCGTAAATCGAATCAAATCGATCCGAAATTTTCGCCGGGAAAGTTTTCATTTCCGTAGCTTTGAAAAATCAAGATCCCATTTATTTGCTATGCGACGGCGTTTTAACCTGCGTTTTGCGTGGCACAATGCTTGCGCTCTGTAAATATATATCTCGGTTCGCACGGAGGACGGTCAGTGGTCTGGCGAGGCTGCTTAACTTGGCACCGAGCCAAGCCAAGTAATCGTACACGCGTAAAGGAAAGAAGAATCTTCTATTATTTTCTTGATCTTTGGAAAATCGGTATCCCGAATATATTTTTCCCAAGTTAAACTTTCATTCCTTTGTTTTTACTTGTTACACATTCTCCCTGCCGTTTTAAATTTAAATTTTCTCCTCGCGAAATGAAACAGCCTGCTTATTATACGGGAAAGAAAAAAAAAGAGAGAAAAAGTTTATTCAACGGCCTCCTCTATGTGCGCTCTATATGCGCCCTTTAGCCTGAACCACGGCCAGAAAATTCTAAATAAAAAAAGTCTGTTTTAAAAACGAATCACCCTTCGTAAGAAAATCTTGATATAATACTCCTGGCTTATCCGTAAATTTCTAACACTCTCGAATTTTTTTTGAATTTTAATCTTGAAGAAAAAGGAAAAACAGATTTTATTATCATTCCTGATGTATAGTGCGTGTATATACATATATTTTATTTGAGAAAAAAAGAAAAGAAAAATACGTATAAAAGAAAAAAATTAAGAATAATCCATCCAAGATATTAATTTTTAGAAAAATTATAATTTTCTTTATAGATAAAGAAAAAGAAAAAAATAAATTCTATTATCATTCCTAATATATATACGTGTATATATACAAATCTCTTATCTCTTGTGTTCTTTTATTTGAAAAAGAAGAAGGAGAAGAAAAGTACATGTAGAAGAGGAAGATTGAGAATAATCTATGAAAGATATTAATTTTTGGAAAAAGTGATATTAAGTTGAGAACGTGTATCCAATGGAGGTTGGTTCTTGCAAGATTTCCTTTGGGTATTTTAACTTGGGGAAAGGTTGCAGAACTTGCAAAGCGGAGGTGTAAAATGGTGGTGGAATTTCCAACAACTTGGGCGGAGATTTTCGAAATTTAATCGGCTTGTTCTCCTCGACACTCTGCTCGAGAGAACGAAGCGGCGAAACGATAATTTCGTCGCATATGTTTCGCCCGAATTAATCATTTCGATTTAAATTTTAACAATCGCACTCGTTTAATATTCATTTTAATGCAATAATAACAAGATTAACTTCGTTACGCAAATATTATAATCACTTTGATCGTGTATTATATTATATTATTTTATTATATTCGTCGCATCAACGTGCATCGAAATTATTACAATTTCCCCCCCCCCCTCTGAAAATTAATCAACAATCTCCCGTTCAAATTTTCCGAAAATTGCTATTTTTACCGATCCAATTGATCGGAATATAAACCGAAACCGTGTATTTTCAGAAATCACGCATTTTCGGATTCTAATCTAATAATCCGTTCGATTAGAAAAAAAAAAAGTTCATCGATGAAAAAAAAATGGAATCGAAGTGTCGAGAAACATGAATAAATTTCATTGTATTTTCAAATCTATTGTTACAAAATGATTACAACGTTTGATTCGAAAGGAAAATGTTCGTTAGAAATTTCAAGAATAGCGAGCGAATGAGAGAGAGAATGACAGAGAGAATGAGCGAGAGAGAAAGAATGAGCGAGCGAGCGAGAGAGAAAGAATGAGCGAATGCACGAGAGAGAAGGAATGAGCAAGCGAGCGAGAAAGAAAGAATGAACGAGCGAGCGACAAAGAAAGAATGAGCGAGCGAGAGAGAAAGAATGAGCGAGCGAGAGAGAAAGAATGAACGAGCGAGAAAGAAAGAATGAGCCAGCGAGCGAGAAAGAAAGAATGAACGAGCGAGCGAGAGAGAAAGAACGAGCGAGAGACAAAGAAAGAATGAGCAAGCGAGCGAGAGAGAAAGAATGAACGAGCGAGCGAGAGAGAAAGAACGAGCGAGAGACAAAGAAAGAATGAGCAAGCGAGCGAGAGAGAAAGAATGAGCGAGCGAGCGAGAAAGAAAGAATGAGTCAGCGAGCGAGAGAGAAAGAATAAGTGAGCGAGTGAGAGAGAAAGAATGAGCCAGCGAGCGAGAGGGAGGGAGAAAGAGAGTGAGCGAGCAAGCGAGAGAGGGAGGGAGGGAGATAGAGGAAGTGTGTTCAAATCGAAAAATGGCGTGTAACAAGGTTGAAGGAGGGAGGAGAGGAGAAACGGAAACGAGCGCTCGAAAACTTGATTTCCCTTCCGCACCGAAAATTAATTAATTCCTTGCCTATTTCGCGTAACGAGAACCCCATTTTCATTGCTAAACGTAGAGAAAATTTGATCGTTTTGATTAATTCTCGTTAATCGTTCATTTATATGTTTATTTATGAAACTTTATCGATTATTTATTTTCGTTTTATATAATTAATCTTACTTCTCGAGGTTTCTCTCAACGTTTTCTTTGTTTCAAATATTCAAATTGTTATACTTTCTTGCATTTTGTCTGCATTTCTTTATTTTAATGGAAATTTTCGTTAAGAATATTTAATTATTATGCAAAATTTTGTTCTTGAAGATTAGAAGTGATAAATTATAATATCTTGTTATATGTTTTCAATTGGATTCTTTTTAGCATTTTTAAGGAGCAACTTGCTTACAAATTTCTATTAAAAATATTTAATTCATATTGTAAATTATTCTTAACTATATTCTTTATTAATAAAAATTTTTAGCATTTTTAAGAACCAACTTGCTTATGAATTTTCATTAAAAGTATTTAATTTATATGCAGAGTTTTATTCTTGAAGATTAAAATTGATAAATATTGACATTAATTCTTGTTGTAAGTTTTTAAATGGATTCTTTATTAGTGAAAATTTTTAGCATTTTTAAGGACCAACTTACTTACAAATTTTCATTAAAAATATTTAATTCATATGCAGAATTTTATTCTTGAAAATTATAACTGATAAATATTGACATTAATTCTTATTGTAAATTGTTATTAACTACATTTTTTATTATTGAAAATTTTTAACATTTTTAAGGACCAGCTTGCTTTTCCATTAAAAATATTTAATTCATATGCAGAATTTTATTTTATTCTTGAAGATTATAACTAATAAATATTGACATTAATTCTTGTTGTAATTTTAATAATTTTTAAGGAAAATTATAACTGATAAATATTGGCATTAATTCTTATTGTAAATGTTATATTTATATTATATTATAAATGTTATTAACTGTATTCTTTATTAATAAAAATTTTTAACATTTTTAAGGACCAACTTGCTGACAAATTTTCATTATTTATTTCCAAATTGAATTCATATTCAGAATTTTATTCTTCTAAGATTATAAGCGATAAATATTGGTATCGACCTTAATCTTCATTAATCGTTTTTTAATCATTTAAATACGACATCTTATCGATTATTTATTTCCGCATTATATCATTAATCGAGATTTCTCTCACTAATCCAAAAATCGTTCAATTATCACACTGCGTTTCTTTATTAACAAAAATTAAAAATGTTTAATTCATACTCAGAATTCTATTCTTGAAAATTACAACTGACAAATATTGACATTAATTCTTATTATAAATTATTATTAACTGTATTTTTTATTATTGAAAATTTTTAGCATTTTTAAAAACCAAATTTTCATTATTTATTTCAATATTTAATTTATATGCAGAATTTTATTCTTGAAAATTACAACTGATAAATATTGACATTAATTCTTGTAATTTTTAGCATTTTTAAGGACCAACTTGCTTACAAATTTTCATTAAAAATATTTAATTCATAAATTTTATTCTTGAAAAAAGACATTAATTCTTATTGTTATTAACTGCATTCTTTATTAATGAAAATTTTTAAGAACCAACTTACAAATTTTCATTAAAAATATTTAATTCATACTCAAAATTTTATTCTTGAAAATTACAACTGATAAATATTGACATTAATTAATATTGTAAATTGTTATCAACTGCATTCTTTATTAATAATTATTAATAAAAATTTTTAATATTTTTAAGGATCAACATGCTTACAAATTTTCATCATTTATTTCAATATTTAATTCATATTCAGAATTTCATTCTTGAAGATTATAAATATATCGACCGCTCTAATTTTTAAGGACACCAAACTCGCTCGCGAATTTCCATTAAAAAATATTTAATCCTCTTTACTCACTTTAATATATACACGAATTTCTATTCTCGAAGATCCCTTTTGAACGATTACAAGCGATAAATATCGCTATTGACGCGGTAAATATTTGCAAAAGCGAAGGGAGGGGGGGAGAGGATGTAATTGATCTTCCCTTTCCAATGGAAAAAAAAAAAGAGGGGAGAGGAGGGGAGAGAAATATATCACGGTTCGGATAAATTACCCTTTGTAATCCACGATGAAATACGATACAGTGTAAGTGACGCATATATATATATATGTAACCAGCCTCGTGCACACCATTGCCTTTCCATTTTTTCATTTTTTTTTCCTTTATTTTCGATTCCTCGAATGAATGTACGAAAAATTATTGGCACGCGATCCGTGAACGAGATAATAAACGAGATGAAAGAGGAATCGTGCTCTATATATATATATATATATATATATTTATTTAATTTTATTTTATTTACAATTCCTTTCAACCAACCTATCCATTCTCTCCCATTGTTATAAAATTAATTTCGCATCACGAATAATTTATCGATTTCTCCCTCCCCTCCCTGTTGAAAAATTACCTCTTCGTATTCCAAATTTTATTCATTCCACTATTTTTCATAAATGTAATACTTTTTACAAATATATATATATAGTATATGTATAGTATAATATATGTATAGTATATGTATATATAGTATATGTATAGTATATGTATAGTATAATATATGTATAGTATATGTATATTATAATATATGTATAGTATATGTATATTATAATATATGTATAGTATATGTATAGTATATGTATATTATAATATATATATAGTATATGTATAGTATATATATAGTATATGTATATTATAGTATATGTATATTATAGTATATGTATATTATAGTATATGTATAGTATAATATATGTATAGTATATGTATATTATAATATATGTATAGTATATGTATATTATAATATATGTATTGTATATGTATAATATATGTATATTATAGTATATGTATAGTATATGTATATTATAGTATATGTATATTATAGTATATGTATAGTATAATATATGTATAGTATATGTATATTATAATATATGTATAGTATATGTATATTATAATATATGTATTGTATATGTATAATATATGTATATTATAGTATATGTATAGTATATGTATATTATAGTATATGTATATTATAGTATATGTATAGTATAATATATGTATAGTATATGTATATTATAGTATATGTATAATATAATATATGTATAGTATGTGTATATATATATATATGCATATATAAGACACATCGAACACCACGCTTTTTCCTATCGCACTTTTTGTCTGGAAAGTTTGATCCAGTTCTGGTCAAGTCTCTCTATTTGCCTGCGCACAATCCAACAAATTCGAAAGCGTTTCGGTGCGAAAACAAGGATAAGAAATACGCGCGAAGCTAAGAGACGAGTATAAGTTTGGAACGAGAGGAAGAAAGAGAGGAAGTTTATCGATCCATAGATTCATAAAAATATATGTGGAGAGAAAGATGGTGAATGTTTAAATAATTTAAAAAATTAATAATTAATAAATTAATATTGTTAGATTGTTGATCGAGATTCGAAACAAATGAATAAATTTCGTTCTCGAAATTCGCAAGGATCGATAATCGATTTCAAGCCAAATCGTTTAAGAAAATGTTGCGTAATAAAATACGGAAAAACATATGAAAGAGATGGAAGCCAATTTTCTCCAGGATACGAATAATAATAATTTTCGATCATTATGATGCCTTTTATAAATATCTCTAATACAGTTACAATTTCACACGGAATATTTCAGCCTTTTTCTCGTGATGGTAAGAAGAAAAAAAGGAATTTATGTATTTTTTCATGGTTGAAAGATGAGTTTAACGTAAATTTCCATCTGATTATCGTTTTATATAGCGCCGTTTATTAGTCGAATCTCGTATTATTGAAACTACGGCACGTTACGATAGAATTTAATAGGGAGGGTCGTGGTTTAGTATCATGGAGAACGCAACGCGGCATAACGGCACTTAAATTGTGTAAATTCTCGCTTCGAATCATAATATCGTGAGTTAAAACTGAAAATTTAAAACTGTATTTTTTAATACAAAATATTCTTCGAATTTTAATCTCCGAAGAAAGAAATTTAGAATAATGGATGAATATTCGTATCTAAAAAAATCGATATAATCTGATTATTTATTTTTCTTTAAATATATCGAATCAAAAAATAAAATAAATGCAAAAAGAAAAAAAGAAACAATCTCGATGCAATGTTAATTAATTATGTTAACATATTCTCTAAATTTTAATTTTAAGTATAAGAAATATCGAATCGACAAATAGAATTAATTACGTTAACATATTCTCCAAATTTTAATTTTCGAAAAGAGAAATTAAAAAAACGAACAAATCGTAAAAAATCTATCTAAAAAAAATCGATATAATCTGATTATTTATTTTTCTTTAAATATATCGAATCGAAAAATAAAATAAATGCAAAAAGAAACAATCTCGATGCAATGTTAATTAATTATGTTAATATATTCTCTAAATTTTAATTTTAAGTATGAGAAATATCGAATCGACAAATAGAATTAATTACGTTAACATATTCTCCAAATTTTAATTTTCGAAAAGAGAAATTAAGAAAACGAACAAATCGTAAAAAATCTATCTAAAAAAAATCGATATAATCTGATTATTTATTTTTCTTTAAATATATCGAATCGAAAAATAAAATAAATGCAAAAAGAAACAATCTCGATGCAATGTTAATTAATTATGTTAATATATTCTCTAAATTTTAATTTTAAGTATGAGAAATATCGAATTGACAAATATAATTAATTACATTAACATATTCTCTAAATTTTAATTTCCCAAGAGAGAAACTAAGAAAACGGACAAATATTCATATAGAAAAACCGATATAATCTGATTATTTATTTTTCTTTAAGTATAAAAAATATCGAATCGAAAAATAAAATTAATTATGTTAACATATTCTCCAAATTTTAATTTTTGAAAAGAGAAATTAAAAAAACAAACAAATCGTATCTAAAAAAAAATCGATATAATTTGATTATTCATTTTTCTTTAAGAATAAGAAAAAATAGAATTAATTATGTTAACATATTCTTTAAATTTTAATTTTCGAAGAGAGAAATTAAGAAAACGAACAAATATTCGTATCTAAAAAAATCGATATTATTCATTTTTCTTTAAGTATAATAAAAAAATATCGAATCAACAAATAGAATCAATTATGTTAATATATTCTCCAAATTTTAATTTTCGAAGAGAGAAACTAAGAAAACGAACAAATATTCGTGTTTAAAAAAATCGATATTATTTATTTTTCTTTAAATATAAGAAATATCGAATCGAAAAATAAAATAAATACAAAAAGAAACAATTTCTGAATTTTAATTTTCGAAGAGAGAAATGGGCACATATTCATTTAAAAAATAATCGACATAATCTGATTATTTATTTTTCTCTAAGCATATGAAATATCGAAAAATGGAATGGATATAAAATGAAAGAAAGAAAGAAGGAGATGGATAGAGTCTCTGTGCAACGTTAATTAGAAGGCGGGCAGTTTATGCCGTGCACATAACCTCAAACTGCTTGTTGCAGGCAATACGGACACCAGATTCGAGTATTGGTAGACGGCAGACTCGGTTGGTAACGCAGAGGACAGAGATTATCCCGTCCTCCCCATTAATAATCGTTAACCCGTTAAACCGAATCCGTATATCCCATTTAAGGGAGTGTAGAGTTTCGGCCTTATTGGAACGAATTAATCTTGAGAAACCGAACACACTGGTGGACAAATGGACGAATCGTTTGTATCCAAGCTTAATTTCTCGACCAACTACCAGCTCTCTTCTTTCAGGGAGAAATATCTCGGGATATTTCGTGGTGATCATTATCATTTATCGATTAGTTCAAAGCTTCAGATTTACGACACTCTCTTTTTTCTATTGGAATAAAAAAAAATTTATACATTTAATTCGAGTAGAGAGTTCAAAAATTCGAGGAGAAAGATAGGTTATAAAATTCAATTCGATGGAATTGAACGTATAGAAAAAATTTTAAAAGTTGGAAAGTTCGGTTTTTATAATAAGTTTTAATATTCATTGAGAGTTATTTACGAAGGTTGAATTTATTTACATAAAAATCTATTTATAATCGATGAGAAATTTCCTCGTCGATTGGCAAAATTTCGATTTTCGATTTAATTTTTAAATATGGAACTCGATCCCTCGATTGTGGATCAAATTTTATTTAAAAGAATCCCGAGAAATTTACAGCGTATTTTTTCACACCGTAGAATTTAATATCGTGTAAATGGAACTGGTCGTGTTGGTGTGTACGAGTGGGAAAATACGCGTGTACTGGTTTCAGATAGAAATTCGTATCAACGAGGTCGAGGCGCGAAATAAGAGAGGCAAAGGAATTTATCAAACGTGACGGTTGGTTTTGTTGTCGTTCGAAGGGAAAATTTCGAAAATCTGCGAAATTGGAAGCGGAAGGGAAAGGGAGGAGTTGGAATTTTTTGATGCATAGAAAATCCGTGAGAAGAGTAACAGAGAAAAGTGTAATATTGAATAATTGAGTAACAATAAAATTTGCATTTAATAAAGTAGGGATATTGAAACTTGATCTCAATATGGATGGTCGAATGAGGATTTTCTTTTGTATTTTAAGTTTTAATTTGTAAGGAATAAGCGCCAAAAAATTAGGATCCAAATTTTGCAATTATAAAGTAATAGTAATGAAACTTAAAAGAGTTTCTTTGTATTGATGAATAAATGCTCAAAAATTCTTAAATTTTACACTTGTAAAAAAGTAATAGTATTGAAATTTAAAAGAATTTTTTTCTATTGATAAATAAATACCCCAATCTTATACAATAATAATCCAAAAATTTCTAAATTTTATATTTACATAATAATAGTAATTTTGAAATTGAAATTTAAAAGAGTTCTTTTGATAAATCTTGATTGATGAATAAATAAATTTATAAATTTATAAATATTTAAAAATTTATAAATTTTACACTTGTAAAGTAATGATATTGAAATTTAAAAGAATTTTTTTTCTATTGATAAATAAATACCCAAAATTCCTAAATTTTATACAATAGTAATCCAAAAATTTCTAAATTTTATATTTACATAATAATAATAATTTTGAAATTGAAATTTAAAAGAGTTCTTTTGATAAATCTTGATTGATGAATAAATGCTCAAAAATTCATAAATTTTACACTTGTGGAGTAATAGTATTGAAATTTAAAAAAATTTTTTTTCTATTGATAAATAAATACCCAAAATTCCTAAATCTTATATAATAGTAATCCAAAAATTTCTAAATTTTATATTTACATAATAATAATAATTTTGAAATTGAAATTTAAAAGAGTTCTTTTGATAAATCTTGATTGATGAATAAATATCAAAAATTCCTAAATTTTACACTTGTAAAGTAATAGTATTGAAATTTAAAAGAATTTTTTTTCTATTGATAAATAAATACCCCAAATCTTATACAATAGTAATCCAAAAATTTCTAAATTTTATATTTACATAATAATACTAATTTTGAAATTGAAATTTAAAAGAGTTCTTTTGATAAATCTTGATTGATGAATAAATGTCAAAAATTTCTAAATTTTATGAAATAGTAGAATAATATAATTCTAATATGACTCAATCATAACTGTAAAGATTTCTCTTTGCATTCTGATCAAGTCTCAGAACTCAAATTTATGAAATAATAGTATTTGAATTTTAATCCAACTCCAGCTTACCGATTACGATTCAAAATTTTCTTTGTATTTTTTTTTATTTACATAAAAAAAAGAGTGAAAGAAAAACAGAATATATCAATTTAAATAACAACATCCTACGTTCTTTCGTATTTTAACCTATATTTTAATACACATATTTTATTACACAGAGTCTTTTTAATGCAGTGGCAGTGTAATTAACCTATTTTTTTTTTTTTTTTTTTTTACACTTTACCATACAATTTTCTAACAAAAGAACAAAGAAAAAGATAAAAGTAATAAAAACAAAACGGAGAAAATAATTTATTAAAATAATAAATATTCGCAATAATTTATTTATATCGTATTACCTCAGTTGTATTTTCATCCTATCAGATAAATCTATCTAAATATATTCATCCCATCTCTCACGTGTTCCAATAAAAATCTTCTTATTTACGATACCCATGATACCTCTTGCTTACACGAGACAACCAACCTGGGACTACTGATTTGTCGCTGTAATTTCTACAATTAAAACTTACGTACGTTTAATTTTTCATTTAATCGCAACAACGAACGATAAAACAATCTCAAATAATCCACCGTATTCCATTTAATTTTATTTTATTTAATCCTTGTAAAATAACCGAGATGTCATTGCTAAAAAAAAAAAAAAAACTCGTACGATCAAATCCAGCACGACGTTCAAAAAAGGATTATTTAGAAAATGGAGTGGGCCACCCGGTGTGTGTAAAAGGCGTGCAGTTTTAATCAATGCGCTCAAATATATCCGAAACTGAGCGAGATACGCTACGCTTTCTTCATTCGTCGTATTTTACCGTTTTGAAACGGTAGATCGATATCAAGGCCGCGATGCATTTCCTCGATGAGAGACGGTATTACTGCTCGAGAACTGTACGAACTGTGTGAAAAGTTAACAAAAATTTCCCACGGTAAGATATATAGAGAGTAAGATAAAACGTAACGTAATAGTGGTTCAAGCAAATTTCAGAATTTCTGAAACATCGAGCGAATCTATCAAGCAGAATGCGAAGATAAAATGCACTTTTGAAATTAGTTACGACAATTTTTCAAAGAATTCCATATATATGACTATATATATTTGTTGGATTGTTTGAAAAGTAATTTTGTTTTTTTTTTCACGAGAATGAAACGAGTCGAATTCGAAAATCTTGTAACAATTTCTCGATTTGTTATTCGTCGGTTTTTCTTCAATCGATGCCTTTATTTTCTTCTCATTCTTCGAGTGATCTTGGCACATAGCACATATTTAACGTCGAAATTGTCGGAACGAAATTTTGAAAAACAGTTTCGACGTTGACGTATCGTTATATAACCTTTTTCATTCTTACCTTTTCGATAATAAACAAATAAAATATGCCGAAAATGCTTCTTTTGGTCTTCCATCCTCGTGTATCATGCGCGAGAAACACAATTGCACATAATCGAACGAATCTTTCTTATAAATAAACCACCGAAATGCCGAGTCTCGAAACAAAGTAATAATAACGCGGTTTAGAGTGAAGTTGGCTGGATAAACGTTCGACTAGCGACACTCGTGTGAACGAAACGCAAACTACTTTTCGAACAGCTCATATGTATATATATATACATTCGAAGAATTCTTCAAACAACGATTTTAATTCTAAATTCAGCTTATTCGTTATTCAAGTTGTTAACAATCGAAAAATTTTATCGAGTAAGAAAGGGAAACGAGATCGAGAAAAGATCGAAAACATTTCAAGAAATGGTAGGATTAATTTCGAAGAATTGTTCAACGAGCTGATCAACGAATCGAGAAATGGAGGAAGAAATGGAAGGGGAAGGAGAGAAGAAGACGGAAGAAGTCTGTCAGTGGAATCGACTTTATCCATCGCGACCAGTTACACACACGTGGCGTTATTTCAGCCTTCAAAGATAAAAATGTAGTGATGCTTCCTTTTCAGAGTTTGAAGAGTGGGAAGGAAGAAGTGAATTAGAACCGTGACTCGGGATTGGAAATATTCTTGTGTCTTGGCAACGGTGAAAAATTAAGCGCGAGAGATATTCTTCGAGCGTCATATTATTGGATTCGAGAGACCGGGGTCAATGTTCACGATGATTCGGTTGGAAAAAAAAAAAAAAAAAATTGGGAAGATTGTTCGAGAATGGAATAGAAGATCTCGTGCAAATTTTTTTTTTTAGATTAGATATCAAAAATTCATTCGTATTATTGCAACGAAAATATATTCGATTTTTAATTTCCAGAAAAATAATTCGATCGAGTATATCTCGTGGATTTGAGATCTACATCGATGGACGATTGTCCGCAAAACGTGTTCCTATGTGCTATCCACGGATAACGGAAGATATTATACAAGTCCTGGGGGCAGTTTGCGAATAACTATTGATCCATATTGATTTATATTTCCAGTAATTGGACCAAATGTGAGTGCACGACACTATCTGTAACGCGGTTTGATAAAGCGTGACGATTGTTAACGCACAAGTGCACGAGGATTGTATGCGGACAACAATTATTCTTGGTAAATATTGAATCACCGTTCAAGTAATTTATATATAAATATGTACTTAAGGAGCAGTTGAAAATTTAATTCAAATTATACTTTTTATTTTTTTAGAGCAATATATCAAAGTTGGAATTACAGTATTGAAACTTAATCCCAAAAAAATCTTGATAAACGATACTCTGTAATTTTTAAAGAAGAGCAATATTAAAGTCAAACTTGCTATTCCTCTATATTTAAAATTAGTCAAATTTTGCGATTGAATAACTGTCCAAGTAACTAGAAACTGGTATATTTAAGGAGTAATGACACTTGAAATTTAATTTTAAAAGAGTCTTGATACCTTCTAATTTTGAAAGAAGAATAATATTAAAATTGGATTTATATTTAAAATTTATACTTAAGATAATATTATTGAAACTTAATCCCAAAAGGATCTTTTTATATAAATATTATTTTCCAATTTTTAAAGAAGAGCAATATTAAAATTGAATTTATCATTCCTTTAGTTTGCGGTAAATGTTGAACAAATGTCCAAAAAACTCTTAAAGAGTAAATAATATTCAAATTCCAAAATTGACAAATGACTTTATAATTTTCAAAGAAGCGCAATACGATTCCCCGATACTTTCCTTTTTCATTTTCCATTTTCATCCTCTTGCCAGCTAAACGATGCTTAAACACACACACATACACACACACACTCACACAACGACTTTACTTATCTTCCCCACTGTTCGAGTTCAAACACCTATTTCTCACATACAAGGAATTCCAATCCTCATCGCTTCTCCCATTCCTCGAGATAATCCAACCTAACGAGAATAAAAAATATCTCTGAATCTAAACTCATATTAATTAACCGATAAACACACCACAACTTTCTCACAACTACTCGAAAAAAAAAAAAAAAAGGAACGCAGAGGCGCAAACGTTCACGAACACGATTTTGAAAACGATCCCTCTTCCCCCCCTTCTCCCTGACCACGCGAAAACTCGTATCCTATCTCCCCGAACACAAAGCGGATCAGTCGGACAATCGGCGCGGAGGCGTCGGGACTCGTCGTCCCGCAGGACGAGTCGTCGGGTTCGAGGCCCCGAGTGCCACTCGGCCAACCGAGTCTCTGTCCTTCTGTTAACCCCCCCTCCTCCCTCTCACTCTCTCTCTCTCACTCCCCCCACCCCTCCGCCGCGCTCGCTCGCGAAACAACACCGAGAACACGCTCGAGATACGCGCGCGCGTCGATTTCCAGCAGAGGGAGAGAGAGAGAGAAAGGGAGAGCGGAGAGCTTCCGTCCTTCCCCTCCCCGCGAGTGCGGTCCCTCGAAGCTCGGTGGGCTCCATCCACTCTCGGGAACTCAGTACTCTCTCGCGCCCCGAGCCGAGAGAATCGCTCCTATCATCTCCTTCCTCTCTCGACCCCCCTCTAACTCTCTCCTCCTCCTTCGATTCCATTCCCTCCTCGCACAGTAGTAGAGCCGCGCTTCCTGCCTTCCGACCCCGCTCCAACACCGAGGAACACGCGCGCGTGTATAAGATTTAAAAAGTATCGGCCAACGACGACAGGACACGTGTGTATGCGTGTATGCGTGTGTGCGTGCGTGGCGGATAAAAGAGTGGTTTAAGCGAGGAGTTTGAAAGTTGAAAAAGTTTTTGTGAGAAACGTGGTGGTGATTGTGGTTTTGTGATTGCGGTGAAGGTGATTGTGGTGGTGGTGGAAAGAAAAGTGGTGGTGGTCGTTTGTAAATATGGTGAATCTTCGCGGAGACACACCCCCGGAGAAGACGTGACAGTAGGGGGATGAGAGGATCGGCGGTGATCACGATTCACAGCCGGTTGGATTTAAGTCCCGCAGTGAGGGACTCTTGCCTCTTGGTTGGCTGGACCGGGTGAGGAGTGGACGGAGGGGTGGACAGAGAGAGAGAGAGAGGGGGGATCTCTATCTGGGTTAATGCTTCATTAGTTTGTCCTTTTTCGTTCGGTTGCGTAGGCGCCGCCTGTTAATTGGGACGATCAAATCCTTTCGCACGTTTCGAGGGCGGTCTTCTCGCGGACCGCGTGTTTTTATCCCGTCTCCGTTCACGCGTCGAGGTGATTGTGCACACGAGGATTTTTTTTTTATTATTGTTATTATTATTATTATCGCCAATTCTATTATTTTTGCCAGTTCTTTTCGATTTTATTAATCTCATCGGGCTCGAAAAGAGGCTGAGATCAGGCTTTCTTTTTTTATTTTACTTTTATGATTACCTCGTAGTTTATTCTCTCTTGTGAATAAAAAAATTTTGTTTCACAAGTATTATACGCTGTGATCTCCTTCGATTTCGATATGACGAAATCCTTTGAAGGATGAATTTAAGGATTTCATCGTGGAACCCTTTTTTTATCCAAGATTATTTTTTCAAGTTCACATTGGAATTCGTCGAGATTCAAATACTACTCTCTCTCTCGAATGAATTTCCCGATATTTTTTTTTTTCCTTCTTCCCTTTCCTCGCGTCGAAAAGTAGTTATTTGAAAAACAAATTTATCGAACGAATTCCTTTTGCATCTTTTTTGATACTTTTTTTTTTTTTTTTCTAAAAGCAATTCCTTCTTACTTAACACTCTTACTTACACACGCGTTTAATTTATTATTCAGGGAGGGGAGAAGGGAAAGGATGAAAGAAGGGAAATGAAATGCCTCGGGGAAGAAGTTGAAGCTCTTCTATTCGAGAAACAAGCATTGATCGAACAGTTTCATTTTCGACACGTGAATAAAAAGATGACTTGTGCAACGTAAATAAGACTCTCTTTTTTTTTTCCCCCCAACTTTCGAAGGTGCTTTTCAAATTTATCGAATCAAGCAACGATTGGATTATCGAGCGAAGATCTTTAAAATAATTTCTCGTATATATATATATATAAAATTCCTCTTGGTCAATCTTGGTCGGTGACTTGATAAAAAGCGTAATATTTAAGATTAAAAGAATCTCATTTCCTCTCCCCCCCGCAGGCGAAAGAAGCGAGATTGGATCGGCCTTTGACCAGAGAAAAACCTTTTTCTTGATTTTTTTATTTAACCAAAGCAAAATCGATCTCGAGAAATTACGATTTCAAATTTTACCAAACACGTTAATGCATAAATCTCGCTACGCACATTTCGTCACATCGTGCAAAGGTTAACCGCTCGATACGTGGAAAACATTATCGGCAGGCTTCAATAATTAAATCTCGTATCAATATCCGAAGGAAAAAAGAGGAAAGCGAAACAAAAATAAATAAATTTCTCCTCGATCTCTCCCGTTTCAAAGACGGTTCTCGAACGTTCCATTCCTCCAGTGGCGTGGAATTCCTGCGTCATCATGCAACTTTTCGAAACAATCTTCCAGAGGCCCAATCGAATCGAGGGCGCACTCGCTAATTAAGCTCCTCGGATCGGAGCTTAAGGGGGCCGAGACTCGTGCGATTGAATCAACGATCGAAACTCGTCGCCGCGATAATAAGTCGAAACGGTGAAAATCCATAGACGTGGACATGCATTTTTCAAACTCGAACGGTTTTATGAAAACTGTTTTACTGATTCGCGCGCTTTACGTTTCGTGAAATGAACGTGATAAAGAGAGAGAGATTGGTTGATGGAAATTGTGAAACTTTAAATGAATTTCTTTTTTTTTTTTTTTTGTGCGTGTATTGACGTTACTGTTTTATGACATTTTCATCGGGGAAAAGGTGAAGCTTCGAATTAAAAAATAAAAGTAGATCGTGGAAGGTTAGAGGCAAATTGTTTGATTATTATAATTATTTATATTTGTTCGTTCTTCGATAATACGATTTTTGTTTAAGGGATCGATTAATCGTTTCTTGCAAATGATTTATAATATAGAAAATAGAATAATACGGTTTTTGAATTTAAACATTTCAAAATGATAAAAATTGATATATTCGAGCTATTCAAAATATTAAAAAATTTTTGAAAGTTGATTTTCAAGCCCAGCTCAAAGATAAAAAAAAAAAGATCTATTTAAAAAAAAAATAAATAATAGATATAGATCTTCAATCGATAAAAATGAGAAAAGAAGAGAGAGAAGAGAGAGAGAGAGAGAGAGAGAGAGAGAGAGAGGAAAAATTTTTGTAAGATTAGCTTTAAAAAAGAGTAACAAAAAATCATATTTCGAAACATTTTTTTCAAAGTATAGCAAAAAGCTTACATCAAAGTCATTTTCAAAATGTTGCTTTCGAACCACTTTTATATTTCGCTTTCAAAAAAAAAAAAAAAAAAAGAAAAATAATACCAGAAACTTCTAAAATTAACTTCAAACTACTTTTAAATTTCGCTCTCGAAAGTTGTCGAAAAAAAGGGATAAAAAAATCTGACTTTAAAATTAACTTGAATCTGTTAAGATAAAAGATAATAATAAAAAAAAAAAAAATGTAAATATTTTCTTATTAAAATCTCCTTTCGAAATACCTATCTTTCTTTCTTGCTTTGCAAAATACTTTATACTCTCGCGATTACAATTTAATGGAAAATGAGAATAGAAAATCGAAAAATTTTTTTTTTTGAATTTATCGGGGAAAAAAGTGAAGGAAAAAAACTCGGGAAAATTGGAGGAACGATAGGATTCCTTTCACCCTGCGAGTCCAATAAACGTGGCACGTCATCAAGATGTGCTCAGGGGTGCATTTAAGTATGCAAGAATGTGATCTTGTTTCCCCTGTGGAATATCGCGAATGAATTACCACTTCTCGTGCATAATTAAATCGTCACACTTGTACGATACTTTCCGATAATTTAATTCGATCAAAAATGCGAGGAAAAAGAAAAAATTTAATTCTTTCAAAGAATAAAAAAAAAGGGAAAAAAAATATCGCTTTCCCTGAATTCGAATCGATCGAATGTTATTTCCATGGAAATTATAACACTGATCCTTGTTTTAAACTTTATTTCTAATAAAATATGAAACGAAAATAAAATAAAGATTTTTAAGAAGAAAAGAAAAGTTTTCGAATTCGAATCGATCGATATTATTTTCCATAAAAATTATAATATTCATCCTGTTCGATTTCTTATTTTAAATATTATTTCTAATAAAATACGTAAGGGAAATAAAATGAAGATTTTTTAAGAAGAATAAAAAAAAAAAAGTTTTCGAATTTGAATCGATCAATGTTATTTCCATAAATATATTATAATATTGATCCTGTTCGATTTATCTTATTTTCTGATAAACTTTATTTCTAATAAAAGTACAATATATGAAAATTTTAAGAAGAATTATCTCTTCAGAAAAAAAAAAAAAGAAAGCAATCCTTTTTCGTCGATCCTATTTCTCGATAATTAATTTACGAATGAAATAGATAAATAAAAGAGGATAAATAAAGCATTAAGGTTTTATAGGCATCGTTAAATAATTCAAGAAAGGAGGAGAAGCAAGGTGGAAATAACCGAACTGTTCGAAATTCAAAGGAAAGACGGGTTGAAATTTATGAGACGAGAGTTACAACCCTTGTTAGATTTAACGCCGTCGCTTTTACAGTTCCTAAACGCATCTCTTGTTTCGAGAAATATTTTCACTCGTATCTCTTTTATGCATGTTAGCTTCGATTGCTCGATTCGTTCATTTTTCGAAGAATTTAGAAATGAAAATAATTTTTTTAATGCATCATCAATATCCAACGATTTACATTATGTGAAAAATAATAGAAATGGATGCGTTATTCGAATTTATACGACTCGTAAATATTGGACAGATGGCGATTCGACTGGCCTAAAAGTCACTATTACACTCTTAACGAAGAATGTACACGAAACAAATAAAAATTCTTCTCTAAATAAATCTACTCGACTCTAAATACGTTCTCTCTTTATAAATACCTTTTAAATTTCATCGTTCATAGTACCTCGAAAACTGATTAAAAGTTTTAATGTCTCTTAACATTGGCAAACGAACTTACATTTTATTTTTCCTTGAACATAGAAACTGACGTCACCGAGGCCCTTTTCGCATTCGATTCGCGTGGCTCGAGTCTATTATGAATATTAGGCGACAGATGGCAATGCGATCGGCCGAGCCAGAACTCGCTATTTAGATTTCTCTAACCTCGTCGAGTTAATAAATGGACGAGACACGACACGAAAGACATATCAAAGATATATCAAAGATAAACAAACATAAACTAAATCCTATCTCGATTTTAAATTATTCCCGAGCGAAGGACGAACGAATTATTGAATATTTTCGACTCGATCGAAAATATTGAATCGACAATCTCGACCGATCGTTCCAATTTTTTCATTTCCCTCTTTACTCGCAACACCGGTTTATTTATCACCGATTTTTCCGGATTTTCCTGGTGCATCGATTCCGGAATGAAAAAGAGAGAGACGAACGGGGATAGCCGAACAGAGAGAGAAAGAAAGGGGATAAAAAAAAAATAAAAATACCGGAAAAGCCGAAAAATGAAGGCAGCGAAAAGAGGGAGGCAAGATTTATCGCGAACCCGTATATTTCCACCGTTTTAATGCGCGGTGGAAATAATAACTTCGCAACGGTGAAACCGTGGAAATAAAGTAACGGGACGACGTTTCGTAGCTAAAACGACTCGCCATCATTAATTCGGCGGGAACGTGTGTCGCATAATAATTTATCTCGGCCCGGCTATTGTTCCATTTGGAAGGTTGTTTTACGCCCGATGAATTTAATTTGCGGCTTCGATTCATCGTCGAATTTTATTATTTCAATTTCTTTTTGCATTTTTTTTTTTTTTTCCATTTGAAGGAAAAATAATTCTGGAGAGAAAATGACGTTCCGAAAGGTATATTTTTTTTTTCGTGCCAGTTAAAAATAATTCTTTCGATCTGATTTTTCTGGAATTTTGAATGATAAAAAATATGGACAAAAGTATGCTTTTAATAAAACATTCTGGTGACATTCGACGAGAGCTGTTTATTCATACGAGCTTATTTATACAATGCAATTTTGTAAAATATAATATTCGTGATGTATTGAAACAAATAGGATGGGGATCGAGTGATGCATAAATAACAAGAGTAACAAAGCGATATTTTCGATTTGATCGACGGAGAAAAATCCTAGAAATTGGATTTGGAACGGTTATTCTTCTGCAACGTTGCAATCAAATATGGTGGTAAGCGATAAATTCATGAAATTCAATAAATGTTACATCATATAAATCAAAGTTCGAGTGATTATCCGTGTTGAAGCATGGTTTCAGGTGTATTTGAATTAATTAATTTTCGCTGTTTTAAATACTGTCGAGATGGATATTAGGAGAGATCTCGTTCAAATGAAGAGAGAGAAAAATAAAATTGTGTATAAAAGTATATAAAAAAATCTTTATTGCGAAAATATAAAATGTGACGATTTTTTATTTCATTGCTTTTATTTATAAAAATTGCACGAGCTCGTTTTTAACTTGCATTCACTCGCGATAATAATTCAATTTCAATTAAGCTGTATCGTCAAAACTTAATTTGTTAAAACGATTCGATTAATCGAACGTCGAGATCGTCAAAAATTATTATTTCTGGATTTATTTTTATTCTCTCGGTTTTTTAGAAAAAAAAAAAAAAAAATACGAGTTTATCTTCCAACCTTCCAATTAGCATCGCCCACCGATCGTTCAATTTGCTTCTTGCCGATAATATGACAGAGCTCTTGCATTTAATAGAATTTAATTCGCCGCTTCGATTGACAGCGAATTGGAATTATTTGCCCTTCGTGTTTTCTTCCAATTTTATTTTTCTTTTCTTGTAAAATCTATCGAATCAATTGCAGTCTCGAATCTTTCTTTTTTTCCCTCTAAAAACACCGCTACGTTAAAATAAAAGCAAGAAAAAAATTCCAAACAAAACGAACGATCCTCGTATTAACACTTACGAACGAGAGAGAAAGGAGGAGGGAAAAGCCTAAAATAGAGTGTTTACGAAAGCACTAGGGTTAGAACGAACAAACACTCGAGAAAATACCATCCACACCGTTTTCTCTTTCTATCGACGAATTTTAAGAATCGTGAAAGCCGTGAAATTTCACGGTTAAATTATTCCCAATAATATTTTTCATTCCGAGCGTACACAAGTTACACGAATATGCCATCTACGCAATGAAAATTCGAAACGCGACTCTCTCGGAATCGCAATAAGGTAGAAGAAATACGAGATATATCCCGGCTTTGAATATCTGTATTTTCCACTGTATTTTCCGCGAAAGGGAAAAGCGTTTCTCCACGCCGGGCGCGTTACACTTCACTGCGATCAACTTTTTACCGACTTTAACACGCGACTCAATCGCACGATGGATCGGACGCGACTTTCTGCACGCAGAGTTTTTCCGCGCATGCGCGCACTCGTAATTTCGTTAACCGAGTTCAGAAACAATTTCGTATAACCGCGTATCCGAATATCGAGGCGTGGGGAGAAGAAATTGGCAATCGAGGTGGGTTAGGAAATTAGGATCTCTTTGGAACGAATATTATCATTCGTAAAATGGAAGTAGAGTGGAAGTGCACTTGTTGTTGCCTAAAATTAAATCAGTGGCTGAATACGTTCTTTTATTTGCAATGAATATTCATGAAAAACTTGAAAGGGTTTATTACTTCTTGCTTCTTTCAAATTGGATTCCGAATTTTTGTTTTTTAAAATTGAATTAGCAAATAATAGATGGTAAAGAATTAATAAACTTGAGTATTATTTATTTCTTTTAAAATAGATTTTTTATTTTTTAAAATCGAATTAATAATCGATGGATATTTAAAATGAAATGAAAATAAATTTTAAAAATTGACGATTTGTTTTTTTCTTTCGAAAAATCGTATTCCAACAGCGTATTTCCCTCAAAATGTCTCGAGACGTAATCTTCAACTATGATTGCCCAATTCCTTCGATTGTTCTTGCGCTATTCTCCTCTCTAAAACGGCGCCGCGAATAGTCGGTATTGTAATCCCCAGCCAATTTCGATTATAACAATAACAACAGGTGCGATGATTGTGATTCAACCCCAGCAAATTAATAGCAAATTCACCGTGTAATGAAATTAACCGAAATTATTATTTACACCTCGTGACAGATTATGTTAATCGATTTAATTACGTTTAATTTCAATTCCGCCAATTTAACTTAAACCGATTAAACGATAAAATTATTCCTTTTGAATGCTAATATCTTAAATTTAGCTCAACTTTAGTCGAAATTTCCGATTCCATACACGCGCGCGAACGATGAATTCTTTATCGATAAAGAAAGTTTTAAATCCGATATCGATGGCTATTAAATATAAAATACTTCAAATTCTTCTTCGGTTTCATTTTTTTTATTCAATTTCGTAATCTTCGCGAGAATTTTTCGTCAAGATATCGAGCTAATAAATTCCCTACATTAAATTTAAAAAATAAAAAATATTGAGTTTATTTGAACAACTTTTAACGCTTGATAAACCTTCGTTTGTTTCGTTCCATTCTCTACGACATCTCGAAAACGAGAAAAATTAACGCGGTATAAAAACAAAGATGCACTTAACGGAAGAAGGACACGTGATACGTGGTTATATCAAATTAAGTTTCGCCACGGTGCTCGGAGAAATTAAACCGTGGAAAATTAGAGTGAATAAAAAGAAACGAGTTAAAACGAGACTTCTCTATAACGTTTACTTCTTTTTCTGGCAAACAATTATTTTTTGCCACGCGAAGTTGGAGAAATTTCTAAGAATAATTAAGATAAGTTTCCAAACAACACGATCCACGACGATCATTAAGATAGACATTTTAGGCAGGATGGTGGTTTCTTCCCATGAAATGGAATCGATATGTTTATTTTGACTTACAACTGTGTTTACCTTTCTGTCCTTGCTGTCCTTTTCGCTCGCAAAACACGAAGCTGCGAACGTTGGACGTCTGGTCGACCCATATCGGGATTAAATTTCAATACTAATATTGCTTAAGTGCACAGTTTGAAGTTTCGATCTTTTGGCAGTTATTCAGACAGCTTGGTGTATAATCGAGGTAATCGAGCTAAGAGTAATTGAAAGTTTCAAACGATCCAATTCGGTCAAGTGGAGAAACTATTTTCGTATCGAAAAAAAAAAAAAAAAAGGCTCGACTTTTAATACCAATAAGTTTATCCAATATGCTTGAAATAACCAAGATAATTAAAGTACAATGGAAAGTTTCGATTAATCCAATTTATCGAGCGGGTAATTCAAAAAGCTATTTTTCGAATCGAAGAACTTTCAATACCAATAGTTTATAAATACACGGTTCAAAGTCTTCGATCCTGCGCCATTGTTATTGTAATCGAATTAATCGAAGAACGAGAAAAAGTTTTTCTTTCCAAAGAAATCAAAGAACCATTTTCGAATCGAAAAATTTTCAACTTTGAATATCAATGTCCTATAAACGTACGATATAAATCTCGATTCTATGCGATTTATCCAACACTGAATATTTAAATCGAGCCAAGAATAATAAAAAGTTTCAAGCCATGCAAAGAAATGAAAAAACTATTTTCGAATCGAAAAATTTTCAATTTTCAATGCCTCATAAATGTACGATTTAAATCTCGATCCTATAACATTTATCTAAGATTAAATATTCAGAATAACGCAAAAAACTATTTTCGAATCGAAAAATTTTCAATTTTCAATATCCCATAAATACACGATTTAAGTCTTCTGTGCCATTTATCCAACACTGAATAAAGTAATAACAAAAAGTATTTCAAATAAAAAGTCAAAGAATTACTTTTCCACTGTATTCCTACTGAATAGAATTCGCACGAAGAAAAGACAAGCACGATTATCGAGTTACACTCGGTCGCGAAAACAATTATATTTTATTCGCCGCGCAACGACGTTTCCGCAAATTGTTCTGGCTTCACGGGCAGACCGTAGTCCTTTAAATCATCGCGGATGTACAGAAGCGTTTCGGTATAGCCTGTGTGAAACAACAGAGGGCGAACCTCGTGACTCGATAATTCATTAGACAATCCGGCGGGAAGGTGGCGGCGTGTACGTAGAGGAATGGTTGCGTCCTGCCTCGCTCCCTGGAGTGAAATAAATGAGAGAATTACGACAAATTTACCGGCTCGTGCCCCTCCCCTCTCCGTTACTTTCATAGGCCTCGTATTCGACGCGCAATTCCTGTTGATAAACGGAACGCCCTTTCTTCTTTTAATTAACTTGTTTCGCCTCGGTGTTTATCTCCAATATATATATATGAAAAGATATGAAACGTTTATCAGTATTCGCCTATTTTAAAAAGTGTTTAGTTAAATTATTATCGTAAAAATGAAGAATATAGTTTTTGTATATTCGTCCCTACAATTCAGTGTTTCCTAATTTTTTTTTTTCTTCGGTTAACACATATTTTAAAGATAGAGTTTGGAGATGGGTTTATAATCAATAAGGGAATTTTTTAAATTAAATTAGACGACTTGACTCGTGTGGGAAAAGATTTAAAGTTAATCTCGTTTAAAATGAATTCGTTACGTTAGAATTTATTCCATGTAAGTTATTATTACTTATTTAATTGTTTAAAAATTGTAAAATTGAGCGTCTCGATATATATCTAATTCAGGAATCGAGGTAATAAGTAAAATTCGATGGATTGATTTTAATTTTAAAATATTTCCCAGCGTTGTAAAACGTCGAGAGAATTAAATATATAGATAGATAGCCTAGTTATTTTCATCGAATGTGAACATCATTTCAAATCGTGTATTTTACAGTCAAGAAAGGGATAAAAATATCAGCAATTGTTTTAATACTATTTTATATTGATTCTCAATGAAATATATATTATGTATATAGAAAAAGCAAGCAGCCAACAATTTAAACACCTGTTGTAAACTCACGAGATCACGTATCAATTGTCTCTCGGCTCTCGTGTGACATTGATCATTTTGCGCCACGTATGAAAAAAAAAATAAAATAAAATCGATAAACCTTTAAATTGAAACAGTGATAAGAGTGAAAAGAAGAGATTAAAAATTCCTTTTTCTCCCTCTTTTTCTTTTCTTTTCATATATTGGAGAACTTTTTCTTCTTCTTTTATTTTTCACCATAAAAATCAAAGCATATTTACAAATATCCTCTGATGATTGTTCATTGAAAAATTTATACTAAAGAATATTTTTATTTTTTTTTTCTTTCATGTATCGAAGAAATTCTTCTTTTATTCTTCAAAATCAAGATATATCTTCTCTAATAATTGTTCATTGAAAAATTTATACCAAAGAATATATGTACCTATTTATTTTTCATTGAAGAAATTTTTCTTTTATTCAAGATATATCTTGAAACATTCTCTGATAATTATTCATTGAAAAATTTATGTCAAAGAATATCTTTATCTTTTTTTCTTTCTTGTATTGAAGAAATTCTTCTTTTATTTTTTAAAATTAAAATATATCTTTTTTGATAATTGTTCATTGAAAAATTTATACCAAAGAATATATATATCTATTTATTTTTCATATATTGAAGAAATTCTTCTTTTATTCTTCAAAATCAAGATATATCTTCAAATATTCTCTGATTCATTGAAAAATTTATGCCAAAGAATATCTTTATCTTTTTTTCTTTCATATATTGAAGAAATTCTTCTTTTATTTTTTAAAATCAAGATATATTTTCAAACATTCTCTGATGATTATTCATTGAAAAATTTATATCAAAGAATATTTTTATCTTTTTTTCTTTCTTGTATTGAAGAAATTCTTCTTTTATTTTTTAAAATCAAAGTATATCTTTTCTAATAATTGTTCATTGAAAAATTTATGCCAAAGAATATTTGTATATTTTTTTTTTCATATATTGAAGAAATTCTTCTTTTATTCTTCAAAATCAAAATATATCTTCAAACATTCTCTGATTCATTGAAAAATTTATGCCAAAGAATATCTGTATCTTTTTTTCCATATACTGAAGAAATTCTTCTTTTATTCTTCATAATCAAAATATATCTTTTCTGATAATTGTTCATTGAAAAATTTATACCAAAGAATATATATATCTATTTATTTTTCATATATTGAAGAAATTCTTTTTTTATTCTTCATAATCAAAGTATATCTTCAAACATTCTTTGATGATCATTTATTGAAAAACTTATGCCAAAAAACATGTAATAAATATATTGATAAATATATAAATATTTAAATTATTTAAATTATATACATAATATATATAAATATATTGTTGTTCTCGAGTTACCTTTCTTAATTTTTCCATTCATTTTGTTTATTTCTAAATTAAATTCCTACCATTTTTCTTTTCATTTTTCAACTTGTCCCTTTTATAATCAATTGACAATTATTATTATATATTATCTCTATCTTCAAAATCAAAACTACCCTCTTCTATTTATATATAAATCACGAAATCGTAACGTGATAAAATTCAAATTTATTAAACGACGAGGAGGAAAAACGGCGAGAGTGCAATAATATCTTGGGAGGAGTAGTAGGTGCTCGAGATTCTCGAGGAAGAAAGCCACTTTCAACTCTGAAAAGTTTGAACGCTGAATCGAAGACATCGTCAATAAAGGAGGGACGTGCTATCTTCAACCGTCCAGTATCTTTCTTTCAAACTTGAGCATCTGGATATATGCCTTTTCAACCTCCGTTTCTCACCCCCCCCTTTCCTCTTCCTCCACTCCCCATTCAACCCTAATTCGAAAGGAAAGTCGAATTATTCCCCACCAATTATTCTTCCATCCAATTTCCATCTCTTCGACAATCTGCTTCATACACAATCAAATCAAACAGGAGAGGGAGAAGCAAAGATTGCAAAATTTCAAATTCAGTTTTTCCTCGACTCGACTTTTCATAATGTTAGGTTAGGTTAATTTTGAATAATATATAGGACAATAATACACAAGAGAGAAAACATTCTAATTTTAATATTAAATTTCTGACAATTTCTGGCAATCTATCAAAGGCAAGATAAAGATAATTGCGTCATAATTGATCAACAATTTTTCTCTCCTTCTTCCTTCTCCATGAAAGAACCACCGAGAAAGTTTTTACAATAGTCGATGGTTACATTTACATTATTGGATATTTGGAATTATGAATGAATTGTGTCGAAGATTCATGAGAAATAGGGAAGGAATTCGAGGATGTAATAAAATGTAATTCTTTTTACGAGACGATTGGGAAGGAAGAAATAATATATAGATAAGAAGAAACAAATTTTTCGAACGGGGATATTCGAGGATCGTTGATCGAGAAAAGAAGAAGAAGAAAAAAAAAGAATTCGATGATATTAGATAGGATCAAGACCTTTCGAATCGTTGGTAAATTGCCCTCTTGTCGAAAGGTCGCTTTGACGCGACCGATTACGTGACCGATAGAATCCGTCACGTCCGTTTTTTTCTTTTTTTTTTTTATTGGGTTAGAAGGCTTAGCAAGGGGAAGGAACGAAAAATTCGAACGAGAAATTTCGAGACTTCTTGGAAGAAGAAATCGAGTGAGTCAAATCATTAAGAAGTAGAAAAAAAAAAAAAAAATTGGTCGAGTTGAGATTTCTATCAGAATTCTCAGACTGGAATGATAATAATAAAATAATCGAAGAGGGATCTCGATGATAATTTATTTATCGCGGAGTTAAGAAAAGAATAAAAAATAAAGAATAAAAAAAAAGAAAAGAAAAAATAAAAGTAGATTGTAATCGAAATTTATCTTAGAAATTATCTTAAGAATTATTTATTAAATTTTCTTAAGAATTATCTTAAGAAAAATTTATTTTTAAAAGAAAAAAAAAAAGGAATGTCGTTGATCGAAAAACGACGATTAAACATAATCCTCGAAAAATTGTAAAAGAAAGAAGAAGAAGAAGAAGAGTGGAGAAAAAATTCAAAAGTTTCAGTGTCAACCACGATTATTTTTTTTTTTTTTTAATTCTCTCCCCTTCCTGAATTCCGGGTCAATTTTAATTAATTAACGCTGGGCCGAAAAAACGCGAGGTTGGAAAAATGTTAAAACCTTGCAAAACAGGCTTTCGACTTAAAAAAAAAAAAATATAAAAAAAAAATAAAAAAAATGAATACATTCGCGAGGGGGAAACGTTGGCGATGAGAATGAGGGAGGAGCGAGAGAGAGAGAGAGAGAGAGAGAGAGAGAGAGAGAGAGAGAGGAGGGAGAGGAAACTGAAAACCGTGATGGCAAAGTGGTTGCCGCGCGGCGCTGCTGCTAATTTGAAGCGAGCGTAGAGGGACGCGTGAAAAATAATTAAAGTCATGGGTGCAGCCTCAAACAGGAAGAGAAGGAGGAGATGTTTCGGGATTAACGCGCGAAAATAAGCGTCGAGTTGATCCTTCCCTGAAAGGAGTTGATTCGAGACGAAGCGAAGTAAAAAGAACGTTCCTTTTGATTTGTTTTTTTCCTTTTCGTGGAAAGTTTGCAATTAGTCGAAATAACAATTATGGGATGCGATAAAAATAATGGAAAAGGCGTGAATGAGTTATAAACTTGAATTTTTAAGATGCGTCCATTATTTATAATAATGGAAGTTTACAACAATATATCGTCTTTTATTAATACAACTTTTCAATTGTAAAAAATATAAATGTACAAATATTTATTATCCACACTCTTAGCCTGACCATCTATTTACTTATACTACTTGTTTCCTTATATTCGATTAACAACTGTCCTTAAAAAACTTTATAATTGTAACCCATGATTATTTATAATAATCAAAGTTTATTCAATTGTAAAAGAATAGATATTATATTCGAGATATCTCTACTATACTTTTCGTCTACTTGTACTACTTGTTTTCTTTGATTAACGCAATTGCAATGAACAATTATCGTAAAAATCGTTAAAAATCGACTTCATAGTTAATTCATTGATTATTTATAATAGAAGTTTGTTCAATTGTAAAAAAAAATATATACTATACACTTTTCACCTGATCATCTATTTACTCGTACTACTTGTTTCCTTACATTCGATCAACACGATCGCAATTAACAATTATCGTTAAAGACTGAGTGTACTTTCAAGCATAAAAAAGATTATAATAAAATAGAAAAATATAATAATAATAATATAACGATTATAAAAGATTATAAATTTCATGGTGTGGAGAAAATTTACGGTGTAAAGGCGTAATAAAGCGGATAGTCGCGAGAATGAGTATAAGCTAACAAGGCCAAAGCGTACGAGGCCAACGAAAATTCCGCACCGTTGCCGAACTTCCACGCTGCCAATTACAGGCCAGGTATCACCGCATCCTTCCCAAGAGGGTAACGCGCCAAGAGAGTCGAGGAAAGAGAAAGAGAGAGGGCAGCACGATCGATGGTCGGTCAAGGGCCCGGATAAGAATCCCGCGTCTGGCAAATCGTGCTCTTAAGAGATGCAAATTTCCAAGTGTAGATCTTTGGCCAATTTTCGAAAAGAGAAAGTCAATATTACTAATACTTAATAGTATATAATAGTATATAATAATATATAATAGTATATATATATATAGTAATATATATATAATATATAATAGTATATAATAGTGTATAATAGTTAATAGTAATACTTTGAACTTTGAAGCTTTGCAAGTCCTTTTTTTTTTGAATTTTATAAAATACTTTCTCGAAATTAAATTACCGTTCGATTGTTTATTTTCTTATTTATTCGTTTTCTCGCGTGTCTAGACAAAATTTGGAATGGAAACGTTTTTTTTCTGAATGAAAACAGAAAGGGATAGTAACCTTGAATCCCTATAAGAAAAATTCATCGAGTTTAAAAATCCACACGCGAACGATACTTTATACACGGGCGATAGCCCGGAATCGAAACTAGCGATGGGTACGAGTTGCTCGCGAGATCAAACTATTTTCGCGTTATCCAATCCTTTCCTAAGTTTTAATAAATTTTCTAAAAACGTTACAAACATTGAAAACAGGAGACGATATCAGGAGAAAGAGACGTTTGATGAGCACGAACGAAACGCAAACTTATCGATCGTAAAATTAAAGTGGTTGAACTCGATCTTATCCGAGATCCGACCATTCGGTCCAACGCCTCGAAGAAGAGGTCATCGGGACACATTTCTCCCATTTTCCATCGGATTGGCCGACACAGGCTATTCTCGTAACCCGTAAAGGGCAATCGTAGAGGCGACACGAGCTTCAACGCGAGGTTAGAAAATAATACCGGCCGCGTTTATATCTACATCTACCTCTTCGAATTCTTGCTCTGAATTCACCCCTTAATCACCCCGGCTCAAGCTGCGAGAAAAATAATCTTCCCTCGTTCGAGGAAAAACTTACTTTCCCTCGCCTCGGTGGAGGCGAAACGTTGATTTAAGGCTGGAAATTAAATAAGGAGCGGCAGCAAGGAAATCTATTCGCTCGCGAGAAAAGAAAAATTAATCCTTTTTCTCTTCTTTTTTTTTCCTTTTCGTCCCTGAAAAAATGATTTCTCGACGAGAATCGATTTATAGATCCGCCATATTATTTAATCTCCAATATCACTTGAATATTCCTCGTCTCAAGACCAATTTGCCTTTTGCAAAATTAATAATTTCTTGAAAGATTCACAACTGCAATCCATGCTGATATAATTAATCTATCTTATATATTCTTGTATTCAAAAATTTTTAATACATAATTCATAATATTTAATTACTTAATTCATAATTTAATACATAAATTTTTAATACAAAATTCCTAACTCGAAGAACGAAGCTATCACTTAAATTGGAACAACAATTCGAAAATATTTCTTATTATTAACTTCAAACTTCGAGATCGTTCGAATGTTTCAATTTTCACCTTTTCACCCGACTTGGAATAATAATAAATATCTAGAGATCGATGGATAAATAAATATATCGAAAAATTAATAATTTCTTGAAAGATTCACAACTGCAATCTATGCTGATATTAGATTATCTTATATATTCTTGTATTCAAAAATTTTTAATACATAATTCATAATATTTAATTACTTAATTCATAATTTAATACATAAATTTTTAATACAAAATTCCTAACTCGAAGAACGAAGCTATCACTTAAATTCGAAAATATTTCTTATTATTAACTTCAAACTTCGAGATCGTTCGAACGTTTCAATTTTCATCTTTCCACTTCTTCACCCGACTTGGAATAATAATAAAAATCTAGAGATCGATGGATAAATAAATATATCGAAAAATTAATAATTTCTTGAAAGATTCACAACTGCAATCTATGCTGATATTAGATTATCTTATATATTCTTGTATTCAAAAATTTTTAATACATAATTCATAATATTTAATTACTTAATTCATAATTTAATACATAAATTTTTAATACAAAATTCCTAACTCGAAGAACGAAGCTATCACTTAAATTCGAAAATATTTCTTATTATTAACTTCAAACTTCGAGATCGTTCGAACGTTTCAATTTTCATCTTTCCACTTCTTCACCCGACTTGGAATAATAATAAAAATCTAGAGATCGATGGATAAATAAATATATCGAAAAATTAATAATTTCTTGAAAGATTCACAACTGCAATCTATGCTGATATTAGATTATCTTATATATTCTTGTATTCAAAAATTTTTAATACATAATTCATAATATTTAATTACTTAATTCATAATTTAATACATAAATTTTTAATACAAAATTCCTAACTCGAAGAACGAAGCTATCACTTAAATTCGAAAATATTTCTTATTATTAACTTCAAACTTCGAGATCGTTCGAACGTTTCAATTTTCATCTTTCCACTTCTTCACCCGACTTGGAATAATAATAAAAATCTAGAGATCGATGGATAAATAAATATATCGAAAAATTAATAATTTCTTGAAAGATTCACAACTGCAATCTATGCTGATATAATTAATCTATCTTATATATTCTTGTATTCAAAAATTTTTAATACATAATTCATAATATTCAATTACTTAATTCATAATTTAATACATAAATTTTTAATACAAAATTCCTAACTCGAAGAACGAAGCTATCACTTAAATTGGAACAACAATTCGAAAATATTTCTTATTATTAACTTCAAACTTCGAGATCGTTCGAACGTTTCAATTTTCACCCGATTTGGAATAATAATAAATATCTAGAGATCGATGGATAAATAAATATATCGAAAAATATGGGAATCGCGGCCGAGAACGGAAATTCAGCCCGGGCGAACCGCTTCCGGGCGAAATTTAATTTCCACCGTTGGCCGCGCGCTCTCGCGCGTCGATCCAGGTCAAGTAAAAACAACATTGCGCGCACGTCGAGGCGGAACGACGACGCGACGAGGCAACGTGTGTACACGTGTACGAACAGTGGGGAGGGGAGTGGAGGGGAGGGGAGAGGGCGAAGACGCTTTCTCCCGATCGAGGAGAGGCCAATCGAGGCGTCGATCGATTAAACGACTCTGATAACGGCGAAACGGGAGGGGGGAGGACAATGGAAGCGCGGCCGTGGGACAATGAGGATGTTAACGAAGGAGAGCTAAAGATATTTTTTTTCCCCCTCCTCCAAGAGAGAATCGTAAGAGAATTTGATTCGTGAAGGAATAAAATTTAGAATTTATAATTGAATTTATTCTTCTTCGAAACGATTTCTCTGGACGGGAATAAAGACGAGGAAATTTTTGGTCGGATGGTTTTTTTCTTCGCAAAGGATCGAGGAAATTGGACTACGAAGGGGACCATCTTGAATTTCTGTGTTCGAACAGGTTCAAAAGGGATCCGATATCTTGCCGCTCTTAAAAGTTCTTTCAGAGGATGTCTACTTCAAAAGGAGGATATAATCGATTCCGCTTCCTCTCTCTCTCTCTCTCTCTCCTTCTTTCCTTTCGTATAAAGCTACTCGATGATCCTCAGTCAAGTGTTCAAATTTACCAGTGTAGTTATTATATTATTTAGTTCAAGGTTTATCATTGACCGAGCAAGAATTTCGAGAGGGGAAGAAAATTATTGAAATAATCCAATAACGAAGAGAGCATCGTGCGGATAAAAAAATCTTATATCGAACTCTATTCCTGGAAGCTATCGTACAACTTTGGAAAATTGGAGAATTCTAAAATTGCACGCTTGAGAAAAGCACAACATTTTACGAAACGTATTTTGATACTTTATTGTGAATATTTATTTTCAAATATGAAATACGACAGGATTATATTTTTTAAGTGCGTTTGGTGAACGTAATGAGAAGAACGATTATAAATCTGTAATAGAGACGTTACATTTAGACGCAACAAGCTGTTCAACAGAGAACTGTATATATATATATATATATATATATATATATATATATCTCGAGTGAAGTACATGTATTTCGAATAACTTTGGCCGAATCACAGAAATCCTATCTCGAGTGAAACGAGACAATTACAAAGCAGAGTTCGAAAGAAAATATAATTTGAATCATTCTTTGTACAAAATAATAATTTATTAAAAATTTCTCTCGTTTAATAACGTTATATAAAAAAAAAAAAAAAAATTTGAATCTTATTCGAGTTCGAATCAATTTGCAACTTTAATTTATTTTTCAACAAAAAAAAGAAAAAAATTATCGTTAAACCGCGATCTATTTCATCTCATCTATTCCGAGTATGATCTTTGTTCGACGAGCTTTCCCATTAGCAGCCATTGTTTGCCGAGTAATGAAGGTGTAATGGTTGCTGGGCTTCCTCTGTGTTTCCGTATTCACAAACAGAAACGTCTAAATCGAAAGCAAAACAGGTAGGGCGGCGTTAGTGTTTACGCCTGGGGGCACAGCGACCGCTCTCGCTGTGAGAAAAGAACACGCCCACGTCCCACCGACGCGACGGTCCGTTGCGGATTTATCTCCGTATACAAAGTGGACGATTCTCGTCGAAATTGGACGATTCGTTGAATATGAAACGAGTTTCGAGTGAGGAATGTCGGGAAGGAAAGGCAGGGTGGACGAAGATGGATGGTGGAGCATTTTATGCTCCATAGTCGTGAGAAAGAAAAATTCTTACGAGTTCGAGAGGAATTGTACGAATTAGTACGTCTTTTTCTTTTATTTTCGTCGCGAGTGAGATAGATTTATATTGGTGAGAAAAAAGAATAAAATTCGTATTCGTTTTTCGTTATATAGTTTCATTATCAAAGTTTTATAGGTTATATGAATGTCTTTTTTTTAATTACGATTTATATCATTTTAAAAAATTCATTATTTCTAATTTAGAATGCCAGAAAATTCTTGTGTAATTCTTGTATGTTGATTATTTCGCGTTTCATTCGAATCTGGTTTAAAAATGCAGTTTTAAAGAATCGATTGGATGAGTTGTATCTTTAATAATAAATTAATTTGTGAATAAATTAATTGTCGAAATTAAATACAATTTTAGACTTCATTTATTAGACCAACCGATTTATTTCGCAGTGTACACATCAGAGATTTATCGGATCGTGATTCCGTTTACTTTATCTTCGGCGAACGTTCAACGAACAAATTGACTCGAGTATTTCGTCTAATTTACATTTAATTCATCCACGAGTGTGGATAATTAATCTTCTTTAAAGTCTAAAAATAAAAGAAAAGAAAAATCTTGTACCACGGATCTATAATTTTGAATTTGAATCAATAGAAAAACAAAATAAGGAAATATATCGTGGAAAAATTTGATTAAAAATTCGTAGACGATTCGAAGTGCGGATTGAATTGCGTTACAAACGAATCGACACGAAATATCACGACGATGCACGACAATTGCCGAATACTGCCGAATCGTAGCAGCTGATTGAGATATATCTTAATTCGTAAGTGCGTCACGAACGAATCGACACGAAATATCGCGACATTTGCCGAACATTGCCGAGCTCGTAACAGCTGATTGAAATAATATTACATCACAATTCTTTGTGCGAGGGATACGAGAAATAGCTTATGAAGTTGAAATAACTGCTATAATATTCCATGTGCCAGTGAATAATACTCCCATAAAATATTGTGTAAATTTTGCTGATTTTAAATTTAAGAAAAAATTTATAAATTTACGTGATCCAAGTTTAAGTTAGTTTCTCTCTTTTCGCATTGAATATAAATAAACGATTGATAAAAGTGACGGAACAAGTAAAAGTAAAATTGATGACGACGATGTTTCCGTATGATCTGCTACTGTGTCACGTCATCTGCGGCCACAATTGGAGCGTGGAATATCATTCCGGGATCCGGTAATTTGCTGTTGGACGGGAAGTAACATAAATTTTTGAGGATCTCAGCACATAAAAGGGTCATTTCGCGTTATAGACTGACCACGTTCGTGGCTATTATATCGAAAGAACTTGAATTAAAACTCCATCCTCCCGGAAATACGATATTATCAAACGGCTTTTCTGCATTAGAAAGAGATAACGATATAAATTAAACTCTTTATTCTATCTCTTTCTTCGATTGATCGATTCAATAATTTATGGAAAAACTCAATTATCAATTACACGTTTTTTTCATTAGATGAATTGTCAGAAGAATATTTTCTCGAACAGTCATCGCGTTAATTAATGGAATGACTCGATAAGATTCTTCATACTTTCGGAAAAATCGATTTTCTGCGTTTAATCGAGGCGAGAATTAATAAAATTAAAATGGAACGAAATTTGGAATATACGAGGGAAAAGATGAAAATTCGCAGCTTCAATTTTCGAGAGGATCGAGTTTAAAAATTCGTGGACTAGTATACATGTCCACTCGGCCAATCGTTTCAGACTCGATTCCTCTTATTTGAAATTCGATTTTCTCGAATATAAAGCCTCAAACGAAAAAAAAGATTTTTTTTTTTCGATTTATTTTATAACACGATTTCCCGCTTACCTCTGTATCACGAGTGCACATGGAATTTTCAATTTTCAATCCCTCCTCAAAATAATATTCTTCATTTTTATTCCAATATGTAAAACCATTACTTATGATTTCGAGAATGAAATGAAATTAAAACAAATAATTATAATTCTCGATTTTTATCAAAGAAAAAAAAAGGATAAGAAACGAATTCAGAAAAATAATAATTTTTTTTTTTTTTGCAAAGAAATACGAAACTATGAATATACATGAGATTTTTTGTCGAATCTTGATTTCATAATTTTTCTTCATTCTCGAACAAATTTCACGCGGAGAGAAAAAAGAAGAAGAAGAGAGACCGGCTCGAATCGGTTGGAATTCGTGAGAGAGGAGTCCTGTTTACAAAAATCATGATGTTTGCTGACTCGCTTCCTATCGATCCGAGTATGCCCCAAATGATAAGTTTACTTTGGCCAATAAAACGTGTTTTCCAACCTAAAAATCCCCCGAGAGTTGCTATGCAAGTAGGATGAAAGTAGTGTTCGAAAATGTTATCGAAAATGTTTTGAATCAGAAAAGATTAAAATAAAGGACACACCGATATATATATATATGCACGAAGAATGTCTCAGGCTTAAAGCTTTAATCTTGCTAACAACCGTAAACCACGTGCAGCTCGTGCAGTGGCACGGAATATAGAACTGTTAACCAACGTATAATCCGATCAGAGGCGACATCTATGGAGAAACTCCTATTAGATCGAGAGACAAAGGAGCAAGATAGAGCCACCACGTGACCGGTTTATTACACGACTGGCGTATTTTCTAAAGAACGCTCGATAACTTTGATCAACTCGTCGTTGATGTAAATTTTTAAAAAGAAGTAAGTTTTTCCTTTTTTTTTTTTAGAAATCGTTTGTATACAACTCGTTAAAATTTATCGTTATTACTTCGTACGTGTACGAAGTTGGATAAAGTTCGACAATTTACACTTCCACCGACCTGAATATCCAGCAAATATAAATCCAACTGGACAACAACTGGGAATTAAGTTTCCAACTATTTTTTTCAGTGGACGTAACACAGATGTCTCTGATGTCTTTGCGTTTTATGCGCCACTAAACGTAAACACCGAATACCACAATATTCGTCTATTAACGATATTCAGTGGCCTGTAACATTTTTAAAAAAGGAAACGCAGGAATTTCGGTCGTTCGAGTCTGCACAACTTGGCTGCTCTTTGTCATTTTTCCCTTCCTTTAAAATATTATATATATATATATATATATATATATATATATATATATATATATATATATATATATATAATTTATTACCATAATTCACCCAGTTTAAAAATAACTCTAACTCTGTAATTTTTTAACTGTAATATATTTCGGAATATAACCGGTGATTGCCTCGCAGTAATTAAATGAAATCTGTTGACAGGAATTCAGGATTCCAGTTAACGATTAATTAGTCTTAAAGCGGCGAAGCTTCTAGCAGTTGGTTAACTAAGCGTTTAGAATTCGGTCGAATTAGTGGTTTGATTAAATTTCAGATAAACATCTCGGGGGAAGAAAATTATTAAATAATCCTGCGTTAATTGTTTTAAATAATTTCTTCAAATGAAATAAATAAATAAATATATATCGTGTGTTTCTTTGTTTAAATATTTTTTTTATTCAAATCATAAACAGAAACAAATAATGAAATTTTCTATCCGTCAAATGGAAACGCCACGTTATATTCGAGCGAGGCAAACTTTGGATAAACGGAACAGAGTGGAAATCGGATACTCTTGTAGATACTCGTAACTCGAAAAGAGCTACGCCACTGTAAAAAGTTTGATCATGTTCTATCACAGTTTCGATAAACTGTCTTGTGCGCAGAGAATGTATTGTCAACTCTTTTGCGGTTCCGCTTGAACGGGAAATTTTTCATATTATAAGCCAAAGAAATTACGACGGGGAGTCTTTGACATATCTTTGGCGGTAAAAAAGTATGCGCGGCAAGTGGCGGAAAGTATTTTTTAAAAAGGTCAGAGGTCGGAAGGAAAACTCGACGCGTAAAAAAAATTGATCCACCGCACAATGAGCGCATCAAAGAAACTCATTGTTACGGCAAAATGAAATGAGACTTCCCCCTCCCTCGTTATTAGATTTCATCAAGAGCAATTTTCTACAATCTCTTTTCCCGTGCAATAAAGTCTTCATATTGTAAGTAGCCCTCGTTTCAAAATATCTTACTATACCTTCCATTCTTTCGTATCGTATAACATCTCATACCAGTAGTAACAGAGCCATCTGCGGCGCCTGGAAGAAATAACCTCTCGTCCCATAAACGGTCGAAATAAAAGAAATGTCTCGCTTCGAGGTAAATTTTCGAAGAAGAATCGCTTTTCGTTCTTAGCTTCTCTATTTTTATTTCCAATAACCCGATATAATTATTATATCCCTCCAAATAGAATCAGTAAATATTACGATTTCGCGTGAATTCGTATATTTGCACGATTATATATTTTATCGTAATAATTAGCAATGATAACATATAATCACGTTTAATACACGATAATAAAGTAATTTGTTGGTACTATCGCAGAGAAGAATGACAGAGAAAAATATATAGTGCAATATATTTGTAATCAACGATATGTTTAAACAAATCCGACGATTTAACGTGGATAACCTAAATACAAGGATAACCTAAATTCCGAACGTTAGCGATACAAAGCGCCCCCTGTATTTATGGAAGATACCTAGCGCCTCGTTGTGGAAACACGGCTTTGGTTTCAGCACAATGTCATCCCCTCCCTCTCCCGCAATGAGAGATCGTACAATCGGTGATACCGTCGCCAAATACTAATTCCGCTAATGCAGAAATCCAATTACGCGGAACGAACTGCGTGCATGAGATGGAGTTACTGTGCGTTATATACGCGATATGCGATCGTGAACGGCGCGATTTTCAAAAGCGTTAATCACAGCGTTTAAACGGTTAATTTAACCTCAAACATCCCGTTAAATTTATCAAAGTTTCTTTCGTGAATTATGAACGTTTTTTTCGAAAAACTAATACCCGATTCACTCTTCCCCATTAATGGACCTCCATTAACTCGATTCGAATTTTTTCAAATTTCCCCTCGTGTCTCGATTTTCTATCATAATATATATTAATGAGCATACTTATAACCGAGTTAAAACTTTCCAAATTTCTCTCGTCACTCGCGTTAATTGGCTATTATCATCATCATATAGATAAAATTTCTAATCTGATTTAGAGTTAGGTTAGATTTGTTCATTTACATAATAATGTATTTATTAATTTTCTATTTCTACGTCTGTGTTAATTTAAAAAAGAAGATGTATAAAATGGTATTTATCCTAATTTAAAAAAGAAAATTAGATTTTTTTTTCTACATCGAAAAATTATGAATACAAATACAGTAAAAATAAATTAAAAATTCCAAACCGATTTTTGATAGTTTTCGGTAACGAGAAATATTTACGAGTCTGTTGTCAGCACCATTCGTGCGAAGAGGGCGCTGGTAGAGCATACACAAAAAACAACGTAACAATTATATTGAAAAGAATAAGTGACATGAATAACAGTGGATACGATACACTGCTACCTTTTGAATAAACTAAACAATGAAATCTGATACTGTGCGATGGAAACAAGCTAGCGTGGACAACAATTCACGGACACAATTGTGGAAATAAATTAAATATTCATGCCGAGGAACAACTGGAAACATAACCTAGTATATAAAACACAGATTCATAAATAAATACTCGTTCGTATCAACTTTGAAACTAAATTTTCATTTATTACGAAGGTATACCAATTATGATTAATATTTCTTAATTGAAATTTCTTTATTCGTCGATATTTCTTTCCTTTTTAAAAATATTTATTCGGAAAAAATCATATTCATCATATTATAACTGAACCAATGAATAAAATAAAAATGAAACGATTTAAAATATGAAAATATAAATATCATTGGTCAGATGGATCTAAATTAAGGAAAGCTGAACCATTCGTCTTGATTTTTCTTTTTCTTTTTTTTTTTTTTTAGATAGAAAATTTAGCCTGGAACATGGCCAAGAGATCGCTATCGTACGGAACACCGATTAAACCGAATTTCTCGTTTCGTCCAATTTTTACTTCCCGAAAAAATTTCTCCAAATTTAAATACCCGTTTAATTTTTTAATTAGCAAGATAATTTTTAATTATAATTACTCTAATTATAAGACGCTCCTTAGACGCTGCAAGTTTTAATTTTCCTCATCTATCTTCTTAAAAGTAATTCCATCTCCCTTGGAACAGGGATTTAGCGAATAAAATGGCTTAAAAAGGTACATGACTTTGCACCTATTAAAGATATTTGATACTTTTTTTTTTTATTTTACGCAAAAGAAAATATTCTTTAAAATGTTGGAATTATTATAATCTTAGATTTTTTTTTTTTTTACTTAAGCAAGTATTTGCCTTGAATTTTATAATACCAAAATTTTATTACTTTTCTGAAGTATGAAATCTTCAAGCAATATATAATTTACGTTTCTTTTTTTTTTTCTAGGAGCAAAATTCAAAATCTCCATTCCTTTCACGAGAGTACATACTCTATCTATGTAGCTGAATCTAAATTGAAATCTGATTCAAACCACCCTTGTGAGCCACTGGCAAACGAATAAAAAAAAAAATGTTAATCTCGTAACAAACTTTATAATTTTAACTTTATAATTCTTTCTCTCTTCTATAAATTATAATTATACATTTTATGAATTTTACGTTCATAGGGGCGAATATTACGAATTACCGCATTTCACGAGTGAGGCAAATTTAGATTGGGTTGATTGATTGGAAAACTTATCTACTGATAAATCGAAGTTGTGCACTGGAAAGGCAGCGGTTTACTCGGCCACGAGGAAAAGGTGGAGAAGGTTTAGGAAGGCGGATGGAGAATTAATTTAAGTGGCACTCCGCTATAAAATTAGAAAATTTTACTCTCACGGATTTACATTTGTTCAATCCTTTTTTTTTTTTATCGTAACGATATATTTTTATTTTAGTTTTAAAATTTATTTGAACCTCTCTCAAATTTTCCCTCTGACAATTACGAGCCGTAAAAATTGATAAATCGAATTCGAGGATCAAAGAATTTAAAAAGAGGATAAATGTATGAAAAATAATTGTTGAAGTTTTAAATCCTCTTTTTAAACTTTTATTAAACAAAATACGCGTATATAGGCATAGGATTATCTATAATTGATCAACATTTCAATATAAAGTTGAGAAATATTCTGTAAATTTTTGAAGAAGCGTTTAAATTTCAATTTTATATATATATTTTTTTGTTAAATTAAATAACTCAAAATTAAATAATTAAAAATTCACACAGTGATTTGTGCATATATGAAAAGTAGAAGTTTTTTTCCTTTTTACTGCTATATTTGATTTGCAAAACTTTACAAAACTATGTTAAAATTAATTTTAATGGTCATGTATGTATACATATAACAATATTATTAGCAATAATATTCCTAATGTTAGTTTTGACAATTTTTGTATTCTTTTCAATCTTTGAATGGTCTATGCAATACGTCTTTTTTTATTTTATTATAATTTTCAGTTTTATCGTTTTTATCGTTACTTTGTTGAATTATCACTTTTTATTTTTGGCCCATATCCATCGAATAATTTATAGAATAAAATTGTCAAGGATATTTTGTAGCAAATAGCCATAATTTTTTTTTTTAATAAACATTTATTTTCAATATTCATTTTGAAGAAGAACGAAAAAAACGTTTTTATTTATTTATTGATTTTTTTTCCATTTTATTTCAAGTTCTTTCATATATTTTATTCTTCTATATATTTATATATTTTTTATACATCTATTTACTACGTATTTTCCTTTTCTATTCTAATATTAATTAATGTCAATCTTTTTCATTTTATTCAGTCATGTATTTATACACATTTTTGCGATAGAAATAAATTACAATTGAAAAACAATTTTATCGTTTACGTTTTAAAAATTAAAATCTTTCTTATAATTACGTCAAAAACCTGGAAAAAAAAATAATCCTTAATTAGACATTAATATCGAGATCACTGTGCGTAATGTTTCCAAAATTGGTGGCGTTTCGATGAATCGAAAGGAGAGGGCGTGGCAGGGAAGCGAAGCTTCATTGTCTATTTTGACGAGGGAACCCGCGGTAGTGGAGCTATTTAAAATTTTAAAGAGCAACCGACTTTCGCCGTGCAAGTGCCATTTTAAGCTTCCGCTTTACTTTCCACGGAATTCCTCTTCCCTTCCTCCCTCCCCCTCTCTTTCTTTCGCGAACCGAAAACCGTTATACTCTATACTTCGAGAATTTTTCCTCTGAATTTCTCCGAGGAAATTTCTTTTTTTTTTCTTTTTTTTTTCTTTCCTTTCCTCTCAGGGAACAAGGAAATCTTACGAAGAATCGACGAGACTTTTTTTCACTGGACAATGAAAATACACAGGCCCTTTGTTTATATTTTTTCTTTTTTATTAGGTTATGTCGCATCAACAACATCTAGAAGTTGTTAGCGACATTGTAGAGCAAGTAGGAAATGAATATATTACTTACTTTATCAATTTAGTGTTAAATAAGTCGAATAAGTTTTGAATCTTCTTGTCTTTTAGGTTATTTTTGAGTGTGGTTTCTAATTTGTTACGAAAAAATTTATATTTGATATAGTGAAGATGTTCAATGAGTATTATAGCATCATACACTTCACATTGAGGTTATCTTGTTTTTTCGTTTTCCTCTTAAAGAAGGAAGAAGTCGTCCCTTTTCTGAAAAAAAGGACATTCGTCGCTCGAATAGTAATTAATTGTAAGAAAATAATTCGTTAAAATTATTGGAAGAAATATTTTAAAGTTTACTTCTCTTTTTTTTCAGTTATGTGTCCTTTATAGCAATAATTCTTTCGATACGAATATAATGCACGATAAATTACATTGTGTATTTTAAAAATTATTCGTAATCAAAGATGAATTATTCTATATATCTAGAAAATCAAGATATATCCTTTAGAATATTGATTTATTGATTAACCGTGTAATTTGTCTTGTTTTCTTGTTATTTTTGTCGTTGATGGTGTTTATTTTATCCGAATTCTTTTTTTTTTTTTTAATTAAAATCAACCACGAAATGATTTATCGAGTTTTTTCCACCAGTGTCCTTGTGACTTATCGACATGAACATTGACGTAAGTACGCACGCCTGACTCTGACGGATCATATACGGTGTGAATGACGGTGAGATACTGGTAGGATATTCGACAACCGACGAGAATTCTAGATTGGAAATTACACGGACAGGCTTTATATCGGATTAGTCGAAAAGTAGTTTCATTTTTTCACACGAGCGTCGCTAGTCGAACATTTTATCCAATCAACTTCACTCTAAACCGTGCTGTTCATAAAGTAATTTCGTTTCTTCACGCGATAGTCGCTAGTCGAACATTTATCCAATCAACTTCACTCTAAACCGTGCTGTTCATAAAGTAATTTTATTTCTTCAACGCGCGAGTCGCTAGTCGAACGTTTATTCAACCAACTTCATTTTAAACCGCGTTGTTATTATTATACTTCGAAAGTTGGTATTTCGTGGTTTATTTATAAGAAGTTTATTTGTTCGATTTTGTCTTCGGGAGTATTTTTCGTGCGTGATAAACAAAGATGCGAGACGGAAAGGAGCATTTTCGCCATATTTTACTTTTTTATTATCGAAAAGGTAAGAATACTGTTCAGATAAGAAAAAAGCTACACAGTGTATGAAGAAAGTGTATACAACAGTATCGAAACTTTTCAAAATTTCTTTCCGACAATTTCGACGTTAAAGACGTTACAGAAGATCGGTCGAAGACAAAATAAAAGCATTGATCGAAGCAAATACGATTCGATAAATTGCTACGAGAAATTGAATTTGTCGAATTCGACTGTTCATTCGAAACGACATAAAAGTTAAAGAACGCGAAAGAAGATTGTTCGAATTGGTGAAATTTATTTAAACTTAAATTTTTCAATCGTCGTTATCGTATTAATCGAAATTCTTTTTATCCCTTTGAATAAAGGAAAATTGATATGTGTAAATTTTACATATCAGCTTCCTTGAAAGGGGAATTATTTATATCTCGAGACAGACGCGATGACAGTTTGTTATTTAAAGTTGTTTCGAAGCGTGGCGTTCGACAATTTTATTGTCCAACGTCAAACCTTGAGATTTTTCCTCGAGAAACCTCTTCTCTCGGATCGAAAATTCGCGAATTCAATTTATCCTCGCGTAAACGAAATCGATGCACGCGAGTTTTTTTTTTTTTTTTATCATCTACGTGTCTATACTAACTGCAGAAATATTTCGAGGAATATTTTATATGAGCGAGGGGTGAAAGCGTATCGAGGATTCGTGAAAAGGTATATCGAAGGTGGAAAATCCGCGTGTTCTTCTCGTTGCATTTTTGTTTTATGCATGAAAGCATAGGCGAGCGCCTCGGATGACGAGTTTCGCGTCGGTTGAAAGCCGTCGACGACTCGAAGAGAATCGAAAAGTTTTCCGTATTTTCCGTCGATAAACAATTTTCTTTCGGATTCTAAAAATCATTTACAACAATTAATTTATACTACATTTAAAAAGAATTCTTCTAAAAAATCTATCGAAATTTATTACCAACGAATTCATGCTTCGCCACGTATGAAAAAATTTTTATTTCGCATTTTCTCGATCCACGAAATACCGAACGTATCGTGTACATGGAAAAAAAGAACGGCGTGAACAATAACAAAGCACGTAAAGCGTAGCGGGTAAAGAAATAAAATCGAGGTTGGATGAGTAAAAAGGAAAAAAAAAAAAAATGAAGATCGATATGGAACGAATATGGACGTAGAAATGGACGCAGGTGCAAGCGTGTTAATCGGCGTTAAGAGATCGATCCTTGGAATATTCGAGTCAAAATATTATCGTCATTATCAGTGGCCAGAAACTGAGAACTGCTGAAAGCTATTTCGACACATATTATACGAGATTCGAAATCCAGATTCACATACTCAAAGGTATTACTAAAATTGGAACTAAAATTCTACTTTTCCCTAAATGGAGAAGCCTCTACAGTTGTGTGTTTAATCTAAGTCGGAACAATTAACAAATTGTGAATGTGGAGTCGAATTTTCGAGATTAATTTCGTCCATTATATATTTAAATTAAGTAAGTATTTAATATAAATATTTCTCTGGGGAATTTTGAATTTCTCCCCAAAGGCGCGAGGACAAAGTAATAAAAGTTTTCGAAAACTTTTGGTTGATAGAGGGTTCGCAATATATACAAGTTTCGAGCAGCTGCGGTTGACGAATTTTCACTGTAAATCTGATGCGGGTACCCAACGGTTCACGGGTCGTCTGTTATACGCGTAAGAACGTGGACTAACTTATTTACGTGCAGGCAATTGGCCATTAACTTTCAATTGAAACTAAAGTTAAAAATATCGAATAAAATTACTTGTTTGAATGAATAACGAATAACAATTTATTTCTAACTATTATAATTAATCCGCTTTTATATAAATTATTTGCGATTATTATTGCGATAACTTTATTATTAAATTTTATCCATGTGCGCTAAATATACATACTAAAAAAGTTTTAAACCAAACATATTCTCCCGGAATGTATAAAGAGATTTCATTTCGGCAAAAACACGTGTCGCAAGAAAGAAGGCTTGTCCAATAATAAGAAATGAATTTTAATATCTCGATCCTGGAGCAAGGAATACAAAATTTAATTTCGGACGTGCTGTTTACTCGTTGTTGAGAAATGGACGATGATACGAGCAACGTGAAAGAACTTTGTATCAACATTGCCAAATTTTAAAATAAATGACACGGTCAACCGCGACTCGTAAACTCTACTTAACCTATATTTTGCTCGGCATATTTTCACATTGTCCTCTTACATTCCCTTCGGGTTATAAATTGTTTTTCTTAATTAGTTTAACTGTTTTCTAGAGAAGCGAACGATATTCGATGTTATCGAACGAATTTAGAATATTATTCCTGTATAAGTTTACGCTTAAACTTTTTCAGCCGAAGCGTATCGAAATATTAGATTAGCTTCCGAGGAAGATTCTATCGACGAGAAGATCGTTCGATGGTTGCTTTCAAAAATTCTGATCTGGAAACGAGAATCTTGAAAACGTGCCTCGAGGTAGACCGAAATCCGTATCGAAAGAAGATAAGTCGAAAGGCGAAGTGGAAGCTGATTCACGAACGAACATTCGCGGACTTTGGACGCGTCTCCAACGAGACGGTTTTCATACATTTGGGTGCGCACGGTGAAGTGTAAACAAGTAGATGGCGCGCCAATCGACGGAGGATCGACAGTGCTGCGTTTGGAAATGCGCTCGTCGCGCAAAGCTTTGTTTTTGAACGCAATCGTAACCCATAACAGTATACCGCACGATAATCGTACGCGATCCGGACAACGGTTGAACGCCAGTGAAAATTCTAAAAGAGTGTCGAAAGTATCGTTACGGCCGAAAAAAGGCACGGCGACTGGACGGCGGCCCGTAAAGAGAACGATTCGTTGTTCTTTTTCGAATCGAGGAGATACCGTCACGGCGACATTCTATCGCCGAGAAATCGATTGAGAAACAACTCGCATTGGCCGATAAACGTGGACTGTTTTTGTGCATCGCAAACCACTCTATCAAAAATTAGTCGAATCGAAACACGAAATCTTAACCCATTCGTCATACTCGCCGGGCGTTTCGCCGAATGTTTTTAAATAAAATAAAATATTGGACACTCGTGAAAGTGGAATGGCAATATTCGAAGAATTTCTTCGCGCTGAAATCGTAAAGTTTAAATTTCAAAAATATATTGTAACAAAAATAGCAATTTCTAATAATTGTAAAAAAAAATCGAGGATTGTTTAACCTTCTCGAGACCGATATCTATTAATATATTTCGGAAAATCGATATTTTTCTTCCTTTTGTCGAGATTAAGTTAATTATACAAAATTCGAACGATTTCTAAAATTGATATACGAAGAAACGATATCTTGAATTTTAATTTATTCAAACGAGAGAATCTGTAATGGAACGATTCAACGAGAAATTTGATGAAAATAAAGTTGGAAACATTTTAAGAAACTTCCAAGTCATTAATACAGCTTCCCTTTCTCTTTATAATCCTCATCGAGAGACTTGGCCAAAGTGTTGAAAAAGAACAATAATTTATAACGCGATTCGAAAAACTTACGTTAACTTACGAAATGTAAATAATTATTCCATGTTTATTTCGATATAAAATTCACGGAAAATATCTTTACTTATTTTTCTCGTTTATACTCTACGCCTGTCAATCGAAGTTATACTATTATATTTGAAAATAGTGATAAAAATTTCTAAGTTGTGAGAAAAGAAAATACACGTTTTTAAAATGTCGAATTTCATACTAGTTTAACTTTTTGACAAGCGGCGAGAAACGCGACGAAGACCAAGTAACTTAACTAACAACAACCACAACTCGTCAATCAACAAACTACGGTCGAACTCCATCTACAAATCGTATTACGCAAACGTCACATATTTATACCAGATGCGTAGCACGACGTTCAAGCGCAAACGTATTCAGCGTGTCTTAGAATCCCTTGAGCTGTTTAAACATATATATATATATTATACATAACTTTGTATAAAGTTTAAATTATCCATCATGTCAAATTCTTTAGTCTAATGGAAATTTGTCGTGAATATAAATCGATTTGAGAGAGAAAAGCACAAATTTTTAGAAAGCGTATAACTTAACCTAACTTTATTGCACGTGTTAATTTGCAAGATTTCTCGAATTGTGAATTGCGTTTCTCCTCAGTCTCTTGTCTATCGCTATTGTTATTAAAGGAATAAATTAAAATCTGATCTCTCCTTTATCGAATTTTCTAAATGATTTATCATCTTGGAATAAAATAACTTTTATTTCCAACGAGAATTTATTTCGAACGATCTTAAACATTATATTAATTTCATTTTCGAAATTAAAAAGAATGATTTTCTAAGAGTTACATATGATTAAAGATGAAATTTAATAGCAATAAAGTGACGTAGTTATTCCATTGCAAATATTTTCGTATCGTAGATTTAATATTTTGATTTTCGAAATATCCATATAATTTGTTTGATTACAAAGTTTGGTTAACAAGTCAACGTCTCTGATAAGACATTGGAACCGAAAGACGAATATCGAGTCGTCGAACACGTGAATTTCCCGCAGAGCAGGGGCAGACGAAGTTTAAAGGTTAAACCGATGAATATGTAACGCGAGGCAAGCGCCACCACCGTGAAACTTTACGTGTTACAGTCTTTGAATACATTGGATACGTTGCCGTGTTAGTTGCCGTGACGAATCTGGTTAAAAATCTGGTTTAACTTTGGCCGGGGAATTAATTACATACGGTTGGTACAAGATTTCAAGTTCGTTTAAAATTTATCGGCAGATAGATTATTCGCGTTAAAAAAAAAAAAGAAAAAAGAGATAGAAAGGATATTGTTTTCAAGAGAATATATATATGTTAGAACGACAACGAGATACACGTTCGAGGACACGCTCATCGCGCTCGCTCTCTAATTATTCTGTTTATGCTTCCGAATCCCGCATTGTATATCCCGCAACCACATCGCGCATCAGCCCGCGTTTGCTCGATCATCGCCCACGTGAACCAAGTTTAATTACTTTTGTAATTGATACCCGTATAATATGAATATTATATACGCAAATAAATTATTTTGTTTCTCGTAATCTCGAAATAAATCTTATTATCGCGATGAAATTACGAGTCTTTTAACAAATGTTTTCTTTCGAAAATAAATACGTTATACATATTTATTTTTTATTTATTTATTTATTTTTTTCAAAAACGAACAGAAATATTTCCAAATATTTATCGATAATCGATAAAAATATAAAAATATTTATCGATAATCGATAAAAATGTAGGATATTGAGAATTAATTTCCAATTGATTTGGCCGAATGAAAGAGGATACGATTTTTAAAAAAAAGAGGGGGGGAGGGACGAAAATGATTCCTGGTCCCCCAACATCGGTTAAAATGAGTGGAATAAGTAGCGAAGGGATGATGAAGAGTGAAAATTTGTCGAAACAGGTCGAATTGATGGCAATGATAGGCGCCAATCTAAGATTTGGGATCGGCGCATCGGGTAACGCGTCGTCAAACGCGACCAAGGTGTTCCAGTGTCATCCAGGGGGCGCGACAGAGGCCAGCCTCATCTTCGGCCTCGGCGCTCTGGGCATGGGAGCGAACTTCCTGCTAATGGCCCTGATTCTGGCCAAGCGACAGTTGCGAAGGTAATTCCGACGATAATAAAGAAACTTTTTAAAAAACTCGAAACAGCCATTGGGATATATCTTACTGGAGAATATGTTCAGATGTAATTTTTACGTAGAAAAGCAAGAATTAAATATTTATTGATTAAAATTCGTGAAATTCGTTGAGAAAATTTATTTTCGATTGAACGAGGTCATTATCTGATAAGGAATCTAGATTATATATTATATTACAAAATTTATCAAATTATTATTGTGGAATCGAAATTTAACGTTCGATTAAAGTTTACAAATTGCTTTGTAGTTTGTTTGATGTGTAAAAGGAATCAGTTAGTGAAAAAAGTGTTGAGAATAACGTACATTAAAGATGTATTTCATCTATTTCTATTCTCACTTGAAATAATTTTTTTATTTTCCAAAAATTATAACTGAATGTACAAAGTGAAATCATATTCAAGACATTGGCAAGATATTATCACAATTGTTTTAATAATATATTGCAAAATGAATAGTGTGCATTTATCAAATTTTTTTCCAAATATTATGATATACATCATTGTAAACGTCACAAAGAAAATTAATAGTATGCACCATCTCATTATCCAATTTCTATTGCATTAAAAATAATTTTTCCCTCTTCCAAAATTTATGATCATAAATCATTGTAAACGTCACAAAGAAAAAGAACACTGTACCACTTCATTATCCAACTTTTATTACATTAAAAATAATAGAAGAAATTTTATTGCATTAAAAATAATTTTTCTTTAAAACTATGATTGAGCATATGATTATAAAGATGTCTCATGTATTAAATTATGTCTTCTATCAAATTAGAAATAATTTTTCCAATGATTGAGCATACAAGATACATCACAATCATTAAAATAATAATTCTAATGTACAATAGAGATATCTGATGTATTTTATGTACTTCCATTAAATTAGAATTAATTTTTCCAATGATTGAGCATACAATATACATCACAATCATAACAATAATGATTTTGATGTACAATAGAGATGTCTCATGTACTTCTATTAAAAATAATTTTTCCAAAAACTATGATGAGTGATTATAAAGATGTCTCATGTATCTCATACACTTCTAACAAATCAGAAATAATTTTTTCAATGATTGAGCATACAAGATGCATCACAATCATAACAATAATGATTTTGATGTATAATAGAGATGTCTCATGTATTTCTATTAAAAATAATTTTTCCAAAAACTATGATGAATGATTATAAAGATATCTCATGTATCTCATACATTTCTATTAAATTAGAATTAATTTTTCCAATGATTGAGCATACAAGATGCATCACAATCATAACAACAACGATTCTGATGTACAATAGAGAATACTTCTCTTAAAAATAATTTTTCCAAAAACTATAATGAGTGATTATAAAGATGTCTCATGTATTTCATACATTTCTATCAAATTAGAATTAATTTTTCCAATGATTGAGCATACAAAATGCATCACAATCATAACAACAACGTACACCATAGATAATCTCTTATGTCTCACGCTGTACTTTGTCCCACTGAAAATAATTTTTCCAAAAGAATCTGACTACCAATCGAATTCGAAACAAGATATTTCATTCATCGTACACGAAACCAACCACCCAATTGCCTCGTGATTTCCAGATGGTCACAAGGATTGCTGTTCCATCAGGCGATGGTGGACTGCGCTCGGGCCGCGATTTTATTGCCCCTAGGTTCGAGCATCCTCAACTGTCAACCGATGACCAAGTGTTCCCTGGTCGAGACCGCGTTCCTACTGCTTGTGACGGTGTCCACCGTGAACATGCTGACTACAGTGCTGAACGACAGCCCGATCTTCCCCGAAACCGACGAGGAGGCGGACCTCGCCGCTCCTTTGCTCATGGACTCGCCCCAGGCAAGCGCTTTCTTCTTTCATTCTCTCTCTCTCTCTCTCTCCCTCTCTCACACGCCTCTCTCACATTGTTTTCACTTCTATGGACTTCGACACCTCTTCTGAAATCTGACGCTCAAGCGGATATGATACGTAATTCGTCTCTTGTTGTTTTTCTTTTCTTTTCTTTTCTTTCTTTTTCAGTTCTACTCTTTTTGCTATACTATAGAGAGAGAGAGAGAGAGAGAGAGAGAGAGAGAGAGAGAGAGAGAGAGAGAGAGAGAGAGAGAGAGAGAGAGAGAGAGAGAGAGAGAGAGAGAGAGAGAGAGCGGGAGGGAGAATTGTTCGCAAAGTCATCAGCCTTTAAACCGGGTGGAAGTTAAGCCAACTTGGAAATCGTGTAATCTCCGAGTTGCACGATATCTTGGGACGAAGATGGGGGGATAGTTAATACGAGAACGAGTTTACAAATCCTTATGTCGTTAACAATCGTGATAAGATTTTTATGGATAGTCTTATTATTATTATTATACACTCATATAATATACGAATTTTAATAATTATTCCAATAAAAAGGAAGTAAACGATTTAAAAAAAATTCTTTCGAAAAATTCCATTGCCATTTTTCGATCAACTTTACCGATGAAAACCGAGTTTTATTATTTCGCCTGAAAATGATGAATGTTCGTTAAAAAAAAAAAAAAAAAGTTTCGCTCAAATTTCCGTCAATCGATAACGATGATATCGATTATTCCGATAATTTTATAATCTTGTTAATATTACCTTCGATTGAATCCAAGAATAAAACGAATTTTTATTATTATTATTATATTTTATAAAATAACGAAACGTTAAAAATTCCAAGTCCATCGATAAAAATATACCATTCTCGTAATTGAAAATTGAAAAAAAGAAAAAAAAAACACGAATTATCTGGACAGTGGATAGCATGAATGAATACGGAATGAAAGAAAATTCGACTATATTCGAAAATAAAATTGGAAACAGGAGCAAACCAATTTTGCCCCAATTTCGACGAGCTAATTTACATGTTCGAGAATAAAGAGCCTTTTTTTCTCTCCCCCTCTCCCTCTTCTTTCCCCGCAAATCGAATTCCGGGAAATGTTCGTAAGATGCATTTTCAGTCGGCCCCGTCTCGTTTAACTCGATCAGAGACGACTTAAGTGACGACCGAGTGCCTTTGAGGCGGGTTCGAGTTTCAAATCGATTTAACGAATATAGCGTGGGAACTGTAAAACACGTCTCTTCACGTACGAATGGCACGTCTAGACCCATAGAGAGAGAGAGAGAGAGAGAGAGAGAGAGAGGGAGAGGGGGAGAGAGAGAGGGAGAGGGGGGAGAGAGAGAGGGAGAGGGGGGAGAGAGAGAGAGAGAGAGAGAGAGAGAGAGAGAGAGAGAGAGAGAGAGAGAGAGAGAGAGAGAGAGAGAGAGAGAGAGAGAGAGAGAAGCGACACTCTTTAAAAATTATTTATGGAACAAGTAACGGCCTCTCTCGGAAAAATGTTAAAACTATAGGAATCTTATTGGTTTTATTTATTGGCAACAATGTGTTGAAGATTTGAGCTTCTTTTCTTTTTTCTTAATAATTGACAATCATGATAAAATATTTCTCCACAATCATTGGCTTATTTTTTGTTGCAAATATTTCTCCTACTTTATTATTGTTAATTATAATAGTAGAAATTATCATTGTTGATTAACTTATATATGAATTTTTATTATTAGATTTAGTGAAAATCTTCCAAGTTTTAGTAGTGAATTTTTAACTTTTTAAGGTATAATATTTTTTTAACTGAATCCTTCAATTTCCATTATCTGTCCATTATTGTGATTATTAATTTGTATATGAATTTTCATTCCATTAAGGTTTAGTGAAAATTTTCCAAGTTTTAGTAATGAATTTTTAATTTAACCTATATAATATTTGTTTAACTGGACAAGAAGATCTCTTCAATTTCCATTATCTGTCCATCATTGTGATTATAATTTGTATATGAATTTTCATCATTAGTAAAAATCTTCCAAGTTCTAGTAATGAATTTTTAACTTTTTAAGCTATATTTGTTTAACTGGACCAGAAGGCCCCTTCAATTTCCATTATCTGTCCATCATTGTGATTATTAAATTATATATGAATTTTTATCATTAAGGTTTAGTGAAAATCTTCCAAGTTTTAGTAAATTTTTAACTTTTTAAACTATAATATTTTTTTAACTGGATCCTTCAATTTCCATTATCTCTCAATCATTTTGATTATTAACTTGTATATGAATTTTCATTCCATTAAGGTGTAATGAAAATTTTCCAAGTTTTAGTAATGAATTTTTAATTTAACCTATAATATTTAACTGAAAGCTTCTTCAATTTCCATTATCTGTCCATCATTGAAATTATTAAATTGTATATGAATTTTCATTAGAGGTTTTAATGAAAAATTTCCAAGTTCTTGTAATGAATTTTTAACTTTTTTTTTTAAGCTATAATATTTTTTTTTAACCAGAAAGCCCCTTCAATTATCTATCTAATTTTTTTAAACGAACGCGTCTAATCTCTCCGCGAGTTTTTCCGTCTTGAAAATTTTAGAGAAGAGAAATTAGCCATCGTCATCGACAACGAGTGAAAATAAGTATCATCCAAGTATCATAATCCTGACATTTAATTTCTCTAACATTTACATAACGAGTAGATCTTTCAAGAAGATCAATATTTTACCGTGATAAAAATTTTACCCGAGTGAGTGAAAAGCCTGAAACTAATTCCCTAAAAAATTCAAAAGAACGTGGAACCCTCTCCGAGAAAGGTAACTTTTAATTAAAATCACTTGAAGCGATAATTTCATCTCGAAATGCTCGAATAACGTATTATATATAAGTTAATACTCTTAAACCTCGTTTCATCCATGCAATTATTCCATTATCCTCGAATAATAATAAATCGACTTAATTCGCGAATTAATTTAACATTACGAATCATCGACCGTTTGAAATTTTCTCTCGATCCATCATCTTTAAAATCGGTTTGCATAACGGATGCTCGCAATTATATTCGAACGAGCGAGAATCTGGCAAGACAAAACGATCGCGATAACGATAACGATAACGATCCGTGATCGATAATCGATAGAGCGCGGATATTCGAATGATTAAAAGTGTGATTGGGCGGGCGGCCGCGCGGTAGCGCGGCGCGGCGGTTAATCGAGGCGCGATGGCGTCGTTAAAAGACAGGGGGCGAATAAACGGGACGCGACACGATTAATCCAGACGCATTCCGTTGCGGACAGTTTACACCGCAATCATCCAACTGATGAATTCGTTCCAACAATCCGTGTCGTGCTCCCATTATATTCTCTGCGAGTCTCTTCCTATTCTCGCTTCCGTTTTATCGCGAGAATCTCTTCCCATCACCGAATCGAAAAATTGATATATATATATATATTTACATTAAAAGATAAATAAATCCGAACGAAATTCAATTGCATTTTCTGTAAGCCTATTTTTATTTTTATCAGATATCAGTGAGAATCTCATTTACAGAAAAAATAAATTCAAAAGTATATAAATTTGATATTCGCTAAGATTAAAATGTATCGTGCTTTATATTTCTTTTATATCTTTGTCTCTGAAAGTCTCTTTGACTGAAAAATTGATATACGAAAATATTTATAATACATCGTAAAGTAAATTTGCTTCTCTTCCTATTCTCTTTCTATTCTTAAAATATCTACATAAAAGAGATAAAAAAAAATATTCGCTAAGATAAAGATCTCTTGGCTCTGCAAGCCTCTCCCCCCTCGCATCTCCGACACGACCGAAAAAATTGAAAGCGTGTAACCCGACACGTTCTCTCGAGATAACAATATATATTTACATTCGATTCTCAAGGTTATAAAAATATCATTCGTGCCCCTCTCGAACGCTCGCGTAAGCGAAACCTAGAAACTTATTTCGAAATGCATCGCCACTCGAAGAGGTTATGAAGGAGTTGGAAAAATTCGCGACACGTGCAATCTTTGCATCAAGATGGCGGAACGCGATAACCGACCTATTTCTTCCCAACTTTCGATGCAACTTTTCGGGGGAAAGGGAAGCGAGAGAGAGAAGAAATATACATATACACAAAATATACATATACACGAAATATACATATACACAAAATATACACTCTCCGACGAAACATAGATTCGTCGCTTTTTGTATTTTCACACAGATCTCCCCCTTTCCTCCACTATAACAAATAACAACAATATCGTCGACACGAGAAATAATCGTCACCACTCCTTCCCCTTTCCTTCTCTCCCCCTCGCCATTTTCCAGTGCGTTCTTTTCGGCACGTTCATGATATGGTTCGCGAGCATCACTATCAACCTGGGCCCGACGTTTCTGAGCGGCGCTCTTGCAGCGAACACCGAGTCGGGTCACAACGCGCCCAGCTGCCCACTTGTGCACGGCCCGTTCCGCCATTACATACTCAACGTCCTTTGGATCGCTATCAACATGATCTGCGTCGCACTCACCCTCATCCATCTCAGGAAACTGCACAAAGATTTGACCAAAGCGAACGTCGAAGCGGTACGTATTATTATTATTATTATTACTATTATTATACTAACCGGCCGGTGGCAAGTTTTGTTTCCTTTCCCTTCGCGCTTCGTAAATAGGATCGCATGCATCAAGCTGCACGCGGCGGCGACGCCATCTACAATTCGCCATCTCAATCTACAAGGAGAGGGGAGATGAAAGTATCGCTGTGTCGTCGTCATTGTTTCTTGTCGTTTGTCACGCGAGGAAGGATGATTCGAATTTGCGAGTGAATTGATATTTCTTTTTTTTCTTTTTTGGTTACATCATCAAGTTTGACGACGAAAACGAATTCTGTATTTCCTCGTCGCATCATTATGCGGATAAATGCATGTTAACTTGGATCATATCATTTTTCGAATACAAGAGAGAAATACAAGACGCACACTTTCCTCGGAGCACGAAACGAAGTGTATTTTGATATAGAGAGAAGAATGTTTTTCTTTCTTTTTTTTTTTCTTCTTCTTCGATTATTTATTATTACTAGTAGCAATTATTATACACAGCTTATTCGACACAGCTGATTCTAAAAATCTAAAGTAATAATAATTGACTCAATGCACGATTGAATTAATTCAAGCCTTGAAAAAGTACGTATGTACATCGAATAGATGTATATACACGTGAATCGAAGAATCGACTATTTCTTTCTTTTCTTTTTTTCTTTTTTTTTCATTTTTAACCGTATTGCATTATTGTATATAGTATATAGTTGTACATATAAATAATATAGTTTTTCTCACTTTGAGCACTTTTCTAATATAATTCTCGTAGATTTTTTATTATACACTTTTGTTACACAAGTTAAACAGTTTACTTTTCAACGAGTTATATAGTACACCAGTAGAGATTATAATTCCTTCTAATATTATAGCTTTTTTACATACATAGTAGTAACAATAGTAGCGGTTACAATTGTTATTTCTAAATACAATAACAATTATAAATAAATATATATATATATATAATTCGTTATTATTAATTTTTGCAGGAGCAAGATAATTTTGTATGAAATATAGTTTTTCTATAGAGAGAGAAAATTTATCTCTTCTTAATTTATCTGTTCGCTTCGGATTCCTCTTGGACTTTTCCTTTCGCTCGAAAAACTTGTCAAACTTCTTTTTCAACACTTTACTGGTTATTGCCGCAGTAATAACGCTTTCGCTTTTCTCCCTCCCCCCCCTTCCATTAAAAAGCACTTGACAACCGTTCGTATCGTGATCCTTTGTTTAAACTCACTCGCACCACATCGTAAAGTGAAAATTTCCTTGGGTGGCACGATGAATATTCACGATGAATATTCTCACCGCGTTAATCCGCGTGTAAATCTTCTTAATGTATCCCTTAAGTTATTAAAAGAGGGTGATCAACGTCTCTACGTAATTACCTTTCCTCGTGTAAAATATCCTTTCGTTCGAGTATTAAATTATCGATGATTTTTTTTTAATAGTTTCCTCAGAATTTTTTTTCTCAAAATTTTCTTCTAAAAAAAAAAAATTCTTCGGAATAAAGAGAATAATGTCGTCGAAAAAAAAAAAAAAAGAAAGAAAAAGGGCAGCAGGTTGACGCATTGTCCGCAAACCGTGTCTGACTACAAAGAGGCTAATGCATCTCTCTCCTTGTCGCATACTTTCCATCATCGAAAAGAACGATACGAACCGTTCTATGGAGCATTGATCGATCGATGGATCGATGGAAATGAAATGTTCTATATTTTGAATTTTTACTATTTCAAATCGTTCGAATTTTGAAACAGTAAAATTGAATTTTTTATATATTTAATTAATTTTTTTTTTTAATAAAATTCTGCAGAAAACAGATATTGGAAAATTTCAAAAAAATTTTTTTTTTATCACAGATACTCCAAATTGTACATTTCAATAATTGTCGACCAAAGATATTGGAAATTGGGAGTTTTCACAATTCTTCCACGTCGTTTTATATTTTTCTTCTTATTAATAATCGTATTTCGCGCGCTTTTTAACGAAAGTTTTCCTCGAATGTGAGGTAAAATTCAAACGAAAAGTGGACACGTGGATAGAAATTTGCGATCCTTTTGATCCTCGATGAGTCAACCGGTGCAGTAATTATTCATACAGCATCGTGTTCACCAGCAGAGTGTTAATTCGAAGAAAATTGAACAATTTATTATTCAAATTTTGGCTCCTACGATTTACCAGCCAGTTAAAGCCGCGATGGCTGTTGATCAGAGCGGTAATTAGTTTTCGTTTTCGTTTTCGTTGCGCGTACAATCCGCTTAACAGCAACCCGGAAGTTGCCAATATATATATATATATATATATATATATATATATATTTAATTTAAGCATCTCATAATTTAATAAACAATAATAGCAGCTTTAGAAAATGAAAATAGTGCATTGATATTTCATTTTACAACATTTAGAAATATTTTAGATAGATAAAGTTTAAGTATAATTCGACGAGCGATTTTAGTAGTGAATTTAATAATTTTTTCGATTTTCGTAAATTTAGATTTTTGTTTCACAAAATTGATTTGCCACTTTTTAGATATTTTTAGATACTTTTTTTTTTTAGTTTAGTTTTTAGTTTAATTTGATTTAATCGTTGGAAAATTTAACTTAATCATTTTAAAATTTATTAAATTTAATCCTCTGTTAATGTGAAAATTTTTCTTTAAAAAATTAATTCGCGCAAAAATTAATTTACTTCACAGATTCGAGATAGAGAAATGGGGTGATTTAATGATAAATTGCCTTAGAAAATTTCGTTCTCTACTGAAAAAAATAATCGATTTTTGTATCAGGTAAAGGTAGCACTACTAACAATTCTCGTGAATACAACGGGTAACCAACAAACGAATGCGGTTCCTGAAAATTCTGCCGCATCCACGAATGGTGGCACGCCCAAGGTAATAATAAATAATAAATAATTAACTATAAAAAAAAAAATCTTTCTCTTTCTCAAGAAAGATGATACAAAATTTCAATTAACTAACTTTCCTAACCAATTTTTTGAGGTTTCAATTAATTATTGATTCTATCCACAATTCTATCTAAAATTATTTTCTTTTTTTTTCTCTCTCTAATTTTGAATCGTAAAAAATTCCAATTTTTGCTCAATTTGTTATATCGAACTTGTACTTGTACGTTGAGCAAATAAAGAAGAGAAAAAAGAAATCACGTATCAGCATATGATTTTCTCTCTTGTAAAAAAAAAAGCATACATTACTCAAAAGAAAGGAAAAAAAAAAAAAAAATCACATTTCCAAATAATCGATATTCCAATAATCAAATACGCAGCAGCAGCTTACGAGTTTCGCACGAACGATTCAATTTGTCAAATTACAATTCAGGAAAAAATGTATTTTTTTATTTTATTTTATAAAATATCGCCATCATCGCACAATTTTTCTTGGTGTCGAATCCTCGAATTTAAAAAGAATAATAAAAAAAAAAAAAAAGAAAGAATCCCTATTGCAATTTTTTCATTGTCCTTGTTCGTCCCTCTTCGTCGTAATAATTCAAATCCTTCCGCGAAACGAAACGAAACGAAACGAACCGAACCGAACCGAACCGAACCGAACCGAACCGAACCGAACCGAACCGAACCGAACCGGTGTACGCACGATCACCGGTTCATTTCTCCTCGTAACCTCGTTCGCATTGTTCGAATCCCCACCACCTCATTATTGGAGACACCCTGCGCGGGATACGCGCGACAATCGCGAGAGAAAGAGGTCTCACGGCTCTAGACAAGGAACGAGAAGCGTCGAGCCTCTCTTCCCCCTCCCCACCCACCACATTTCGCTCCGTTCGTTTCCCCTAAAAGGGAAGTATTGCTTCAGAGGAGCGGGGCAGCGGAGGAGCACCGAAAAATGAGGAATTACTTAAAGAGGATGGAGAGGGAGGGCGTGCAGAGAGTGAAGATGTTTCTGGTGATCACCGCCGCGTACGGAATCTTTTGGGGACCACTGTTCTTCGTCACCCTGGTGGATCATCCTATCATCGGTAATCCAACCGGTTACGAGGTAAATTTATCCTTTTTGCTACGCTATTTGTGTGAGTAAGATGTGTGTGTATATATGTGTGTGTCGATTCGTTATCTCTGTTGAATGGAGAGAGCAAAGGGAGGGAAAAAATTTTCTTATGTATTCTCATTTTACCGTCGGTCGGTAATTAGGATCCGAAAGAGCTTACCTACAGGATCTCGTTAATTCAACACTGCGTGAATTAAGGCCACCTCCCCTTCCGGTGTATATCGGATTATAAAGATTTTAAATTTTAAATCACCAGTTCGGTCCTCTTTACATTTTACCAGATCTCCAATTCCTTCATTCGTTCGCTCGATACTCTTTCTCTCTCTTTTTTTATCTCTTTCTCAAGACAATCAATTATTCAATGATCCGCAGCAAGTAATAAAATCTTCGGAGCGAAATTCTCGAAAGAGAATATATTTAAATAATATCGCAAACTTTTATTACTTTTATTAACAAATTTTTTCGTTTCATTCTTTTCGCGAGATACGCGCCACTTCTTCTTAACCGATCGAACACGCAGAAGCTTCTCGAACGAACGGCGCCTGCGCCGAATTCACGCCGGAATCGAATGCGTTTTATTTTGACGCGCAATACGAATTCGAACTCTCTCTCATCTTCTCCTGTACGAAAACGTTTTCCACATTTCTTTTTTCTTTCTTTCTTTTTTGTTTTCATACCAAGTATATATAATTGCGAGAGAATAAATTCGAAAGATCACGAAAGAATTTTAATAAATTGCAGGTGACTCTACATATCGCGTACATTCACGCATTCGTGAACCCGGTGCTTTTCCTCAGCCTGCACCGTGGTCTGCGTCAAGGTCTTTCGGAATTCTTCTGCGGCTGCTGCGAGGTGATCGCCAGCTGGATCCTGGGTCCAAGCATACCCGTCGAGAGTGCGGTGCAACCACCGCGGTACCAAGAGCCGATCGAGGCGGTCCCTTCGCCCCCCGAGCCCCCCCTGGTTCAGCCTAACGCGTGTCCAGATCTGACGGACGTGGCCCTCCTCAAACCGCCCTTGCCGCCCACCGGCAAACACTTACTGGTACTTGCGAGCAAACCTTCATTCTCTCAAACTTTCCTTTCGACTATCATATCTCCGTTTAAATTGCGAATCGAAAGCGAAACAACGGAATGTTTTTATTATTGGCTCGTGAGGAATGGCTTTTTAAATTTAAGTTGTTGGTAGTTGATAAGCTAATTTCATTACTTATCGATCGAGTTGCATCCTTTTCAGCATGACCGATAGCTGTTAATTGTTTAATCGGAAATTAAAGTAGTTGTGAATTAATCGTTAAATTCAATTCGTAATTTGTTTGGACCTAAGTTCGATGTTTGGTAACGTGATCATGCGTTACTTCTCGAAGAGGATGTATTAGAAGGATAAAATTATCAATGGCACTGTAGGTAATGTAGAAATTATTAAGGAACGATTAAAAAAGATCGAATTACAATTGATTATAATTGCATGATTCTTACAGTTCTATAGCATGCAAAGAAACTCTATGATGTTCGTGATTAATCAAGGTGTCTTTCTCTACACTTTCTGTTTAAGATTAACTAATCGTAATTAATCGCGGAATTAAAACCGTACAGGACGACTCCGTGATCGTACCACCGGATCCATGGATTCTGGTGTCAAGATCGAAAAGCACGTCGAGCATTTACCAGGAAGATGTTAGTAGAAGATCGAGCATATTAATACCCCCGCCCCTGAAATTAAGCGACTCGAAAGTGAACGTCAGCCCGATTAGCAGCGATCTCCCTAGCGAATGATTGCCTGGGAGAAAAAAAAAAAAATGTTCTCGATAGAAAATATTCGTTCGACCAATTGAACTGTTCTGATAAATTAATTTTAAATATACTCTTCTTTATCGATGAATGGTATATATTTTAGTATCGTTTATTATTTTATGCGAGATAAGAAATTTGTAACATTTATATCGAATCTTGTTTTCCAAGATATTTATAATTTCTGACAATGTTTGTCAAAACTTTGTCAAACAAAAAAAAAAAAGAAAAAAGAAAGAAACCAAAGAAACTTGTGTCCAATGAAATATTGAGAGTTTCAAAGTGTTCGAACAACTTTCGAAGAGGAAAGAATCACAAAACGTTCACTTCTCAGTCGATAAGACAGAGATCTTTATCGGAGACATTCTTTGAGCATAAAGATTCTCCTCCTCCGTAAACGAGGAAGATAAAAGCGTTGCCAAAAAGAAAAAAAAAAAAAAAGGTTCTTCGAGGAACCGTCCAAAAGTCTTCAAAAATTGCCAAACCACGAAAAAAAAAAAAAAAGGGATAAAAAATATGTAGGTGATAATCTTTCGTCGACATTAAGCACGTTTCCATGTAAAACTTCGCTTTCTAGATGACTACTCTATTTAGGTAACGCCAGTTTGAAAAAAAAATTATAAAAAAGAGAGAGAAAGAGAGAGATGAAGAAAAAAAAAAAAGAAGGTAGCGATTATTAAAGTAGAAAGTACAGGAAGTAAAAAAAAAAAAAAAAAAAAAAAAAATCACCAACAAACGTATAGTTCCTTTAATTGTGAATCGAAAAAGGCATTAGCTGCACCAACTAGTGATTAATTAAGCGATTAAATTAGGGGATACGTTAGATAGTCTGCACCTTCGAATGAGCTTTCCACTCAACTGGGGACTCAAAATGAATCGAGTTTTTTGTCTCGATTATTATTACTATTATTATATATTATTTATTATTAACGTTATTATACGGACTTATTATACGGATATATTATACAGATGCGCAGATGCATGTACACGTATACAGGGTGTGCGAGAAATAAATGCCACGGACTTGAATTGTTTCGACAAGTGAACAGTGAAAGTAAATTGTAATAAAAATTTTTATTTGAGTTAATAATATATGTAAGGAATTTATATGTATTATTGTTCGAAAATGTGTGCCAATAAAATTTAAAAATTAATATTCTAAGATATTAACGATAATCACAAAAATGATATATTTTACAAATTATGTAAATGTAATACATGAGAAAAATTCAAGAAATTGATATTAATTAGAAAACAAAAGAATCAATTAGATTAATAAACTTGTCGCAATTTTAACCTATTTTTAAAAGTACTAATTCTCACCATGTTATCGATCGATCATTTCTAAGGAGTAATAAAATTACTATTTCAAATTAGATTTGATAAAAATTATATTTTTTAAAAAAGAAGACATAAATCCAATAACCATCTTGTATATGTGTATACGCAACTAAATATATGTATACATATACATATATATTTTCTATGCAAAACTTTAGGGATTTCCGGACGTGCGTTCTCCGATTTAATTTATTTGACAAAAAAAAAAAAAGAGAGAGAGAAAAAAAAATACACGTTTTTAATAATGCTCGAATAATTTTTTAAATTATGCTTGAAAACAACTATTCTTTTTTTTCCCCTCCAGAACAAGTTTTAATTTTGTCGTAAAAAAAAAAAAATAATAATAATAATAAAATATATTTCACAGCGTTCGTCGAATCGTAAGATTCAACTAATTTCTATGGATATAAATAATTTAACAAGATTACAAGATGAGAATAAATGGAGATATCAAGAATTGTATTTCATTTTATAGAAATGTTATATTATAATCAATTGTATTGTATAAATTGAATTTTATAGATAATTTTTCTTTTCCCATTTTTAAACATATTGCTAACTAATACTTTTCTATTTGTAATAAATAGTTGAGAAAGATATACCATTTTTTTCTTTCTTTAAAAATATTATATTAATTTATGTAGCAAACACCGTCGTTCATATTATTTTAAAATAATATTTCAAATTTTTTTTCTTTTTTTCGAAAATCGATTTTTCTCTGTGGAAAACCACACACACACACACACACACACACACACACGCACACGCACACGCACACGCGCACACACACACACACACACACACACACACACACACACACACACACACACACACACACACACAGAGAGAGAGAGAGAGAGAGAGAGAGAGAGAGAGAGAGAGAGAGAGAGAGAGAGAGAGAGAGAGAGAGAGAGAGAGAGAGAGAGAGAGAGAGAGAGAGAGAGAGAGAGAGAGAGAGAGTATAAATATACAAATATATATATATATACATATACATATATAATTCCACAATGACTGAATATCATCGATATTTTATTACTCGATATCAGCAATATTTCCATCCTTATTTCGATCCCCTAATTCGTAAACTGCACGAGCATTATTCAAGAAGCGATTCGAGCAATTGAACGTCGTCAATACTGAACGTTTCGCAAGCAAATGGATCGTAAGCAGAATTCATATAATTACCATGCCTCGCGGAGAATCCATCATAGATTCATAGATCTGCGGATCCGAACTGTAATAGCTAGAACGTTTACTAATATTAGTCGAGATCCCCAAATATATGCACTATGTCTACAGTGGAAACTATCGATGTTTTCTGCAAATTCATCGGTTTTTACGCGGAGAGATTTTAATAAAAAAAAAAATAAATAAATAAAATAGTTTGAAATTGAACGAATTTATTCAAGATAAATGGAGAAAAATAATTTTTCCATTTTTCCATAATCGAAAAATAGTGCGTGTATATATATTTCGCTGTAATACTTGAAATAATACGATTACAAAAATGTACGTATTCATTTAAGAATAAATATCAATTTATAATTTCACGAAACGATTATTCGTATTTTTAAACTTGATTTTGTCGAATCGATTTTTATTTCGATTTCTACTTCTAATTTATTCACGAGTGTGTCACTTTTCTTTTGCATGTATTTATGCGCTTTAATATAAATTTCGCAAGGTTATTTTTTTCGATTACGCGTATATAATACAACCGTAATTTGTGTTAAATCAAACCAATGAATTAACCGAAACTGATTAATTCGTATATCCAATTATTGTTTCGATCGTATTAATTCGATATTCGATTATCAGAACGATGATTATTTCCCTTTCCAAAATTGGAATATTTAAGTATTTATTACGAGACACGAGAAATTCGAAAGAAAAAAAAAAGAAAATTAAGTCCGGAAAATCCCTGAAACAATGTCAATTTCTCTCGAAAGACTTTTGTAAGGGAAGCGAACTTACGAAATTATGAAAATAAAATAAAATAAAAAACGATGAGTGTTCGCCAAACGATAGAGTTAAGGATATTAATTTAATTAGGTTTATTGATAAACGGTGCCTGGCAGATTAATAGATTATATTACACACAAAAAAAGATCGTCCGAAAAAATTGATTGCAATATTTGTATCGCATTGATTATACAACAAGCATTATTTGCGTTTATATAATAAATTATGGAATCGATGTTATATATGAGTGTGTAAATAAAGATAGATTATCTTTGACAACGGATATTCTTTCGATTATTTCCTTTAAGAAAAATAGTAGAAAAATTTCCCAAAACGAAACTGAAGCACTTTTTCGAATCTCTGAATAGAGATATTATTCTAATTTTTATGAAAAAAATATATAATATCTTGATCTACAATTATCTACACTTCTTAAGACTTAGATAATATAATATACGAATAAAGTAGATAAATTATATAATTAATAATTTCGAAAATAATTCAATCTTAAACAATTATCCAAACATAACTTTATAAATGAAAATAATTTTTACGATTTTGAATATTCAAATTATAGCTCTTCTATTACTGTATAGCGTCAGGTTTGTCAACAAAGCCGAGATAAGCGATCCTAGCAAACGACCTTTCTCGCCCGTCTGCCGTCCTAAGAGACTTCTTTCCAGCAATAAACAGTATATTACTCTCGTCTAACAACTTATGATTCTACTAAGGATTCCCTTTGGAATCACGTTGAAATATCGACAATTGCATAATACGATTTATCCTCCGTGCACATAATATTTACTAAGTTACAAATAAAAAGAAAAAGATGCAATACCATAAGATGGTAATAAACAAAGGTAAATAGTAATGGAAAATAAATGAATAATTTGAATAAAATGTGAAGAAAATAAAAGAAGAAATTTGAAAAAAGAGTGTATAAATGAAATAAGTAAAGTGAATAAAGTAATTAATAACTTGAACGAAATAAACGAATTGTATAAATAAAATAAAATAAAGAAATAAATATTAAAGAATAAAAAATTATAGATTGAACGAAGTTTTATGCGTTTTAGTTGATATTGTGGATAAAATTTAAAAAAGAATTATATGTATATCTTTTAATATATAATATTTTACTTCTTTATTATATTTCTTTATTGAAGAAATATTTCATAAAACCAATTTGTAAAAATAGAGATATTTCATTCAAAGAAAAAAATTCCATTATACAGACGAATCGATAAATCCATTAAAAAAAATCGTGTCAGCGGAGAAACTCATTAAACCATGCAAATTTTACCATTTTCATTTTGTCTTATTTTTATTCGAAACAAGATTAGTCCAGTTATTATAATCATTCAAACGAGAAAAATCCAGATAGTTGGTAAAAAAAAAATCTATTTAAAAAATTCTGATAAATTGTAATCTTTCCTAAGTAAAATTATTTTAAAAAATAATTAATATGTTGAATCGCACAAAAGCAATATGCTCGTATTTTTAAAATCCCTAATTAAATCTCAAGATAAAATTTTAATATTGCATCATTATTAATTGCAATATTATTTACCGAATTTTTAACGTCAAATAAAAATCATGTCATCTAAATGTAATGTTAAAAAATTATTATTATTATTATAAAATTAAAACTTACCTGTTCGAAGCCACCCAAAATTTCCGTAGTGTCCATTGCAGAATTTACGACGAGCGATTTGAGCTTCCGTCCAGTCAAATTTGCGAGAAGATGAACGAGACTACTTTTCCCGGTTCCAGATCCTCCAACCTATCGTAGAATTAATAATAACAATATTATAAAAGTATAACCAATAAAAAAATAAATAGTAAAATATTATTTTTACTTAAAAATTATTATAGTCTCATTTTTTTCCAAAATCTTTACAAAAATTTTCATTTGAAATTATCATTATCATTATCCGTAAAAAAAAAATAAAATAAAAATAATTTTTAAAACATAATTTGATCAAGGAAATAAGATAAGCTGTTTTAAAAAACTTACGAGAATAGACATCCAATTCATGTTAACACATTGTGCAAGTCCTTTAAGAATAATTTTCTGCTCCCTTAGAAGTAGCAAATCATTGTTTTCATAAATCGCAGAATCGTTACGATCCAATACTTCATCTCCCAAAAAAATCTTCTCTTTCGTCAAGTAAATTGGAAATTCTGGATCTGGCAAATGCCAATCATTCTGCGAAAATATCCTGTTATATATGTCGATTATCTGTAATTTAATAAAAAAAAATTACAACAAAATTACAACAATATATATACATACATTATACATTAAAAAATGAATTATATAAAGAAGAATATTTAATATGCCAAATATTATTATACTTACCTTTTTTTTATCTTCATTTGTTCTCATTCTGTTTATATAAATTAACTGAGCACCATTTCCAGGATTGAATATTTTTTCTTTACTCAATCTAAAACCTGCCATCATTATTTCACACCATCTGGTAACATCTCTAAGATTCATTTCCCAAGGTGATCCTGAATGGCCCCAGGTAATTCCAATCTGAGAGCTTAATTCTTCATTAAACTGTATCATCTTATCGAGTAAATCTTCTGATAATTCCGGAAATTGAACATTTAGAATGAACTTTAAATCGCTCTGTTCGAGAGCATCTACAAAAACCTAAACAAATAAAATTCAAATAAAAAAAAATTTTTGATAAATTATATTTTCATGTACCTATTATTTCTATTTATTTCTATTTATTGATAAGCTTGTTTTTAATATTTTAGCTTTTAATTATAAATATTTCGTATTATAAAAAACAAAGTCCTATAATTTTATCCCTTAAAAATATTTATAATAAGATCAATAACAGTTTACAAATTACAATACAAATTAGTTTTAATACAAATAAGAAGAAAGAATGATCAATAACCAATATTCTTAAATATAACATTAAGAAAAAAAATTGCAAAATCTATAATCTCTAATCTATATTAATAATTTTTATTATTACTTTAAATTTTATATTCTAACTTTTTTAATTATCCTTATTCTACATCTTAATTAATGTTAAGAAAAATCATATAAGAAATAATGAATTATAGAAGTGAATTACAAATGACAAAATAAATTTACAAAAGAAAAATACTAATTCTCATAATATGACTTCATTTGGAAAGTATCAAGGCAAAAAAAGAGAACTGTTAATCCTATAACGAAAAAAAAAAAAAAAATTAAGACATTGTTATTACAAAACAGATACTATAATGAATAAAATCTAGTAAATCTTAAACCACTGAACTCGATATCATATATTTTAATGTGCCACTTTTAGCAGCGAGAATATCTAGCGACATTAGAAGCCATCTAGTGGCAATTGTAGTTACTATTGATCCCAATAGCCGATCGTAACGTGAAATTAATTACACATATAAACAATGATCAGAATATGTTATATATTAAATTAAATTTTTTTTATATATTCTGATTTAAAAAAATTCTTAAAAAGTCTTTAACAAAAAATTTTATATAGCGTGCTAAACAATGTATTATTATTTTGAACAAAATTTGAAAAGACATCTTACTTGTGTAAAACGGTTCAAAAATGACTTTGGAAGACCTCTTCTAGCTCCACCTTGACGAAGAGGATTTTGACAGCCAAATAATCGAGTTCCTGACTTCACAATAAAAGACATTCCTAATTCTGGAATATAAATTTCACCACGATGATCAAGACAGGCATTTAATCCTTCGAGAACTGACTGGGACGCAAGATTTAATTCATCCAGAAGAATCCAATCTCCATTTTTGAGAGCTCTTAAAAAGGGACCATCCCTCCATGAAAATTCACCAGGCTTCCCTCCTTCCACTGGTAAATCAGCTCCAAACAAATCCGAAATATCTGTTTGATCACTTAGATTTAGTCTAAGAAGATGATGTCCAGATGCTCTAGCAAGTGCAGAAACTAAACTAGTTTTGCCAACTCCTGGACTACCTTCCAATAAGATTGGTTTCCTTAATTGTAAAGCACGTAAAACTTTTAGAGTATTCATTTTTGTTGTTGGACTTGAAAAAGCAAATTGTATATTGTTTGGAATTTGTTCATTCCCCTTTTTCACGTAAAATGGATGAATTCCAAATTTATCTTTATGATATTCAATATCAAATTCCTTATAATTTAATATTAATTCAGATTTTAATGTATTTTGTATTTGCTGTTGAATAAATTTCAATGCTGAATCCTTAAAATCTTTTAATTTTCTTGAATTTTCTGCAGCGGTCAAACCAGATCCAAGTCCATCAATATAGCTTAAAGCTGCACCATGGAAGAAGGCATCTCCTATTTTTAAATTTTCACAACAATTAACAAAATTGACCCATGTAAGTATATCTCTGACACTAACAACAAGTTTCTTTCCTATTTCCATAGATTGTAACCATTTAATAAACTCTATTATCGCTGTAGAAACATTTTTCTTGAATTCCTTATGTAAATTATGTTCTATAATGCATTTAAGATCATCCATTGAAACACAACCTTCGCACCAAATTTCCGTAAATCTATTTCTAAGGGCTGGTGAAAGTTCTTTTTTACCGTAATCACCGCCAGGATTCATTGTACCAACAAAAATAAAATTTTCATGAGCAGTGACTGTTGCATTTTCTTCGGACGATGGTTTTTCGGCGATTAAAAGTTTACGTTCAGGTTCTAAAAGGGAGTTCAGTCGCTCAAGTACACTATCATCCGCTAAAGAAATTTCATCTATCAAAAAAAAGCCTCCATTTTTCATAGATTTTACTAAAGGACCATCAACCCATTCAAACAATTTCTGATTTTCTCCATGTTCTCTAACTGGACGAAGACTTCCAAGAAAATCTGAAGCTTCTGTATGCATATGACAATTGACAATACTAAGTTCCTGTTGTCTAATTACAGACAATAGTTGACAAACAGTAGTTTTGCCACCCCCTGTTTCACCAATTAAAAGAACTGGTTCTTTGAAATCACAGGCTTTTGAAAGAAGTACTGCCATTTTACGCATCTGATATGTCCAAACTAAATGTTCAAATCCTGGAATTTTTTTTGACAAAAGAGATTCCAAAATTGGCTTAGTAACAGTAGAAGTTTTTTCAGAAAGTGAAAATAGAGCATCTGGATCGACATCTCTTCTTAAATGTTTCTTTAATACTTGTATAATTTCTAAACATTCATCAGGATGACGAACTTTTGAAGAAAGAACTAAATATCCTTCATCAGCTAAATGTTGACTCCAATCATACAAAGTACCTCCAGTATCGGGTGCGAGATGATATCTTTCAGCCCAACGAAACAAATCTCTAAGAGTTATAAAACCCTTCTTTCCAGCAAAAGTTGCAGTACTCTTTCTTCGTATTTGAAGTTCTGTCATTACATTGATTACTTGTTTACAATATGTTTCTGGCATTTTACATCTTTTATGTAAAATTATTTGAAGTTCTTTAGATGGAATTTCATCAAAATGTAACTCAACAAATCTATTTCGAAATGCACGTGATAACATTTTTCTTCCACCATATAAACCTGGAGGATTTTGAGTAGCAAATAACATGAAATTATTATGTGCTTTTACAACTTGTTGAGTTTCAGGAATAAACAATTCTCTATTATCATCAAGAACTCGGTTCAAAGCTTCTAAAACATCGCTAGGTGCTAAATTTAATTCATCCAAAATTATCCAATATCCTTTTCGCATAGCATCTACTAGAACACCCTCTTTAAAGACCAACTTTCCAGTAGAATCAGCTATATAAGTACCAACATATTCTTGCAAATCAGTGTGTTCATGATTATTAATTCTAACACAGACATGTCCAGAAGCTTTTGCCAAATATGTAATTAAACTAGTTTTTCCAACAGAAGTATCACCTTGCAATAGTACAGGTATTTTACCTATTGATACTACTCGTACCAAATCTTTCAAATTTTGTTTGACTGTTTCTGTAAGAATATAATTTTCTGGAATTTGTGGATCAAGATCACCTTTAGGAATCCAATAGCCTTCAAAGCAGATAAAACTATCAGCAAAACCATGTGGTCTTGGAATTGGAATTCCAATAATAGCACTCGCATTTTTATCCCCTAAAATAGCTTTTACTATCATTTTATGTACTATTGGATAAGAATTACTATCTAGTTGTGTTAGAAAACTTAAACAAAATGCCTCATATAAAGATCTCATTGCATTTGCACAAGGATTTTGTGCAGATACATTTAAAGCACGACACAAAGTTCTCAAACTATAATGTGGTTTATGCCCAGTTCCATCAAGAAGAGTAATTTCTGCTTCTTTTCTGACATTTAAGTAAAATTTGACAATGCTTTCAATTTTTCCTGATGGAAGATTCAAATCATTTAAATATGAACTTATTAAAAGTTGCAAATCTGACTTCTCTATAAGTTCATCAACAAAAAATTCTGTAAATCTATTTCTCAATCCTACTGGCAAATCTTTTTTACCAACATCTGTTGCAGGATTCATACAAGCAAATATTGCAAAATCTTTATGTCTTTTTATAGGTTCTTTATCTCCGCGCTCTAATAAAGATAGAGATCCACAGGATCCTTCCAATAAACCAGAAAGACATTCCAATGTTTCTGCAGTAGCCAAATTAATTTCATCTAATAAAACCCAATCTCCATTCTTTAATGCTTTTATTAAACTACCTTCTACAAAAGAAAATGCTAAGGAATATTGACTTTGCACTTGAGATTGAAGTTTTTCTAATTTTTGTGCTACTTTTTCCCATTTCTTTAAAACTTCTACTTCATCTTGATTTTTCATAGATGCTCTCAATCTTCTCAAAGCAGCATTAGTGCTATGAATCATTAAAGTAGTTAATGTCTTCCATTTTCTTTCTTCAAAGCAATATCCAATATGATTTAAAAATTTTAGATTTGGTTCAATTGCAAAATATGATCGAAATAAAATTTCAAATTCTTCACGAATTGGAAGGATCAAAAGTTTAAGATCTACTGGTTTATAACCACCAAGTAAATCTGTACTTTCACTTTGTTGATTCATATTTATTACTATTAATTTATGACCTGTTATTTGCGCAAGATATTGTACACAACTTGTTTTGCCTGTTCCAGTCTCTCCAACTAAAAGAACTGGCTCTTTTTGAATAATACAACTAGCTATTCGTTCTAAAAGACAAACAGATGGTCTTGTATAAGAAAAATTTGAATTTTTTGATTCTAATTTAACCCTGTCAGATTTTTTTATTTCTAACTTTGCTCTACCAACAATGAGACATTTTTCGTGAACATTTACAGATGGTTTATATATTTCAGCAAAAAATTCAGCTTTTGTTTTTACAATACCTAATTTATGTGCTACTGCTATTGCCAAATTTAAACGTTGTACAGAATTTGATATAGAACAACAAAAAACATCTAAAGAATCTTGAAAGATCTTCAATGCCGAACTAGGTGAAGATACATCAAAATCAATAATAGCTCTGGAACACCACTTAATCAAATCCCTAGTAGAGATTTGTCTAGAATTTTTCATATTATTCATTTCAATTTCATTTTCATGATTTCCAACAGAAAATAATAAAAATACATCAACAATCCTTGTAGCTACTGTATGTAATACTGGAAATAAAGTTTGAACTATTGTCACGAGTTCTTTTTTTGATAAAGATTCTACATTAACACAAGACCATTCTTTCTGTATTGGTATTTGAAGTGATTTTTGTGTTCCTCCAGAAATCAATCTTCTTGTAACAAACAATTGAAATCCACTTTTTATGTGTATTAAATCTCTGTAACCAGGAACTGATAATGTTTTAGTTTCTACAAGTTGTCCAATTACACTAAGAACATCTGAAGCAGCACAATCAATATCTTCCAAAAGTAGCCATTTGCCAGATAACACAGCTTCAGTCAATATCCCTGGTTGCCATAAAAATTCTCCAGGAATATCAGTACATCTGTACATTCCCAATAACATTTTAGAATCTGTTTGATCACCTAATTGTACTTTTGCAAAATTTTGCGCATCATGGCCAGTAGCATGCGCTAAAAATTCTACTAATGCAGTCTTTCCTGAACCAACTGCACCTTGTAAACATACACAATTATTTGAAGATATTGCAAAAGCCAAGTTTTGCAAGTTTTGTCGTGTAGATGGTACAGGAACAAGATTCAAATTATTTTTACATTTAGATTTTTTAAATACTGGAAGTAATATTCCTCCAATAGATACTACTGAAGGTACATCAAAAATTTGATCTATTTCTTTGGTATCTTCAAATGTTATATTATTTTTATTAATTTCTTTACTTTCAGTAGAGAATTGTTGAATTTTTGAAAGGAAATCATTTGCACAAGATAAATAGCAAGATTCCGACATTCCTAACACAATAGCAATGCAATTTATCGCTATCCTGAAAAATAATTAAAAATTATTTTTATACATTCCTTTTATAAACATTTATTGTCTAAATTTAATCATTTATTATTATTTAATTTTATATAACTTACCATCTAACACCTTCATCTTCATGAATTAAATATTTATAAAATTTAGACCAATTCCATATGTGTTTAAAATGCATTGAAGCACTACATAGAATATCATAACAGGCAGTTACTAAATCATAATCAGATACTTCTACAAAAGATATTATTTTTCGTTTATTACGTCGTTTTGAAGATGGACTATAATCAACTTCTATAGATTCAAATGGAGCTGGATTTAACTCAAAATAATGTAGAACAAATCTGTAATAAAATAATATCAATTTACTTTTTTTATTATCCAAATATATTTTTTATATTAATTTCATAAATTTTTTTATGTATTTTTATATTTAATTAATATTTTTTATTAATATATTTAATCACTTAAATATTTAAATTATTTGTTTGAACTGCATTGATAATATTGCTAAAAAAACACACAAAATACTATATTATAAAAAGCTTTAATTTTTTCCAAATATATTTTACATTCATTACATATTTTAAGAATAAATAATTTTAAATTCAAGTAGTAAAAAAAGTCTAATAAATTGAAAAATATTTGAAAATTATTATTTGCATCCTTGTATGAATTTCTCCACTCTTCAATATTCAACCTAAAATATTGTGGAACACAGAAAAATTATAATGTTAAATAAAATACCATTTCATATAAAATAAATTTATTTAAAAATATGAGAAGATAATTATTAAATAGTAATAATAATAATAACTTTGTATATTGATATAAAAAAATACATTATATAATAGGAAAATATAAATATAAAATATAAAATATTATAATAGAATTATAAAAATATACATACATTAACAGATCTTGATTTTTGCAAAGTAATTTTCCTAAAATGACAGAATTTAATTTATGAAGTGAATCTCCATCATCAAAAGAAATTTTTTCCATTGAGATACTTGTAGAGATTAATATAGGCAATAATTGTGGAAAACATTCAGCAACATCTTCTGTAGATTTTGGATTCATTAAGAATTCACACAAAATATCTAAAATTCTTTTGTACTCATCTTTGTTTGGTTCCTATAATATAATTACATCATATTATGTATAACAATTTTAAATTAATAAAGATAATACATAAGTTAATATAATAAATTTTTGTAAATATTATTTAATAAATCATTTCAATGCATACAGCCAAATATATAAATCTGAATATAAATAATATATAAAAAAATAAAAGAAATTTTCTATTTTTTTATAAATTTTCATATATAACTTATATATTATATTCATTCATTAAACATAATAATTTTCATTAAATTCATCAAAAAGATATTATATATTGGAAATTAAAGATACTGTTTTCTTTTAATATATTGTAATTAAATGAAAATAATATTAAAAAAAATTTATTATTAGAAATAATAACATATAAAAAAAAATATAAGTAAAATTTATAGAATAAAAAATAATAACAACAGAAAAAAATAAGAATAAAGAAAATGTTAAATACGATGTTTACAAACTAAAAGAATATATTTAAAATATTTAAAAAAAAATGTTCATACTTACTTTATCAATCTCAAAAGACGCAAGTTTCTCAGCATAATTTTTCTTTTTCTTAATAAAAGTTGTCAAACTTTGTAAAAACATCTTTGAAAATATAAAATTAAATCACATGTGCAATTCTGGATAAACGTTGAAATCAATGAGAAATAACCACGTGTTTTTGACGGCACGAATTGAAGTTAGTTTTTAAGGATTACAATACTGTGCAAAAAATCTCTAGAATATTTTTGTACTAGATACTATATAGAATTGAGTTCGTTAATAAATATCAAAGTAAGATCAATTAATATTTACATTAAAAATATAATTTTATTAAAAAAGAAAAATAAATAAATTTATATCGTCTACATATTTTTTTTCCCAAAAAATGGGAAAATCATATCATCATTTAACTTTTTTTATACAAATTCGAAATGTAAACATTCTAATAACGTCAAAATTTAAATAAAATAATAATAAAATATTTTATTATACGCATAATTTTTTATTTATTATTTGTATACTTTTACATTATCATTATCATTTGTATATTTATACATTTATATTATCAATTTCAAATTATAAATTATTTCAAAATTAAATAATTTATAGAAAATAATTTTATTTACAAAATTTTTTGAAACAAATAAACAAAAATTTTTTTACATGTTGCAATACAAATTATATATAAATTGAAATTACATTTTATATAAAAATATTATGCTTAATGTAGATTTATTTATATAACATAATTGATTAATATTAAATTAAAAAATCAGGATGTAAATTAAGTTCATCTCGTAGTCTTTTTTCAATAAGTAGTAAAGATAAATTATTAAGATTAAAAATATTAAAACTGATGTAAACAGGCATTGAAAGTTTTTTTGAAAGTCTTTTAGCAAGATTACTCGAACAATCATTGAAGATTGATCCCATTATCTTTGTTGTAACTGGTTCCTTTTCATACGGTGATTTAATTGCAAAAGACAAATCATTCATAGTATTATCATTATAATTACCCACCCACACATAAAGAGAATCTTCCATTTTAATCATATGATAAACAATTGACAAGTCACCAATTTGTGCCATAAATTCATGAAATTTCAAATCGCATTGGCTTTTTACCATTTCTTCTGATTGATTCTCCATATTTTCTTCAGACTATTGTTAAATTGTTATTCAGCACTTTTGTTATAATTTTAAAACTTGCTGATCTTGTAGAACGTAACCTCAAAGTATTAAATTATATTTACCAATAATAAATATTATACGATATATTATGCGATATACGTGAAATATAAGATATATATTTCTAATCTATTTTGAACTTTTTTTTTAAATTAGAAGATAAACAAGATTAACTTTCAAAATTAGACACAAAGTACAATATAATTACATACAGAAACAGTTTCTTGAGCGCGTAAATTTTGCAGAGCAAGTTTAAATAGAGCAAATAAGAGATAAGAGAAAGATAGAAATAGTATAAAATATGATTATCAATACCATCTTTTGAGCGTTAAAGACATCTTTTCAACAGTAGAAGATAGATAACAAATAAGATAGAATAAAAATTGAAAATTATGATCATATTTTTGAAGGTAAAAGATATTTCTTCGAAGATAAGGCAGAGTAGAAATTAAAAGTCAGCGCCATCTCTTGAATATTGGATAAGTTCTCATCAAAAGATAAAGTAGAACAATTGATAATAAATACCATCTCTTGAGTTTTTAAAAAGTTCTTTTTTTAACACTCAAGAGATGGCTTTCATAATCAATTCTTATTCTATCTCTATCTTCCTTCTACTATTTATTCTTCTTGTCTATATATAAATTTTATTTACGATACTCTAGAGATGGCGGTAATTCTCTAATTTTTACTTTATCTTTATCCTTCTTTCGCTATTGACTTTCCTTATCTATTCTTACCCTCGATACGTAATCAGAAACGAAGCACGAGATATTAATTGAACACATTTTTATCATTTTTGTTTCAAAGGTTCAATATACTCTCGAAGCATAGGAGAATTATAACGTGTTATAATAATATATTGATTACATACATTTACAAGATATATTTGAAAAATGAAAAGTGAAAGCACAAGAGCAATACGATATGAATATAAATTAAAACAGTGCCGCCAGATACTATATGTCAATTTTTAAATTAAACGTTTAAAATTATTTTCTCAAAAAATTATATTTTATTTTTATTGTATATCAATTTTATAAAATAACAAGTTAATTATAATGTAAATTGTTAAATTATTTAAATAAGCACTTTTTCAAATTTCATTACTTATATATTCACATTGCGTACATTCATATTACAATATTAAAATATTGTAACAGTTTTATTTTATTATTATTAAAATTTAAAAAATACTCTTTTTTTTTTACATTAAATTTCGTATAATTAAAAGGTACTCGAACATTGGTATTCTGGATAAATTATAAAATCAAAATGATTTTTAATATACGTTTACGTCAAAAAGTATGAAAAAATAATGAAATTAATTTTAAATCACCCTATATGATAGTTACATAGCTAGCGAGGCTTATTGATATACCTGCACCAAAATCACCTGCATGTGCAGTGAGCTGTATACCTAAGCCTCTAAACGGTCGTGGCGCGTATAATTTATGAATTATTATTTTGTACTATAATGTTGGCCCCACTGTACGCGGGGCTGTTTCAAGCCGCACCAATGGGGAGTCCCATCTTGTTGGAAACTGAGATAAAAAGCATTCCCATTGGCGTAACATCTTCAAAAACCACTCGAGATGAGTATAAAGACAAATTGTGCACCGCGTACACGTATGAGTGATTTGATTTAAATTGTATTTCGCATTTTATCTTGCACATATTACGAATTTTTAATATTATACAATCGTGCGATAAATTTAAGATTTATTTAAATTTTAAAATATTTAAATTATTTTTTCTTTTTTTTTTTTTTTTTATTTAATTTTTGCGTTCAAATAAAAAAAACTATCTCCCTTAATTTCTTTGAAAAAAAAAACTTGACGGTAAGGAGGATATAATAACTATAGTCATTGATCATAAAAAGCAAAAGGATTAACTTTATAATAACTTATTAATCTCGAATTGATTAAAGACACTAATAATTTAAATGAAATAATTTGAAATCGATTTTTTAAATTAATTTAATACCTCGTAAGATATTAAAAAACTATGTTTAAAACCAATACCAATAATTTTATTATTACACGTATAAATATTATCATCAAAATATAAAGTACTTGTATATTTTGAAATCATTTCTAAATTTTTAAACTTATAATTGGATTTCTAGCCGTTAATTCTCACTGTTAATTCCCCTGTGCATGCTGTTGCTACGTGCTAACATGCGCGTAATACGAACGACTTTTAAAAATGATGCGTCATAATTTATATTCTGCGATTCCATATCTCAATACATTTTTATTTTATTGTAAAAGGTAAGTAAATATTTAATACTATTGTTAACATATCTACATGTTTCATTATTACACCCATTAACGTTGATCATAATTTATTACAAATGAAATTTGTCATTGTACCTTTTAGATAATAAAGAAACACGTAATGGTAAAGATTTCATATGAAATGTCCCATGAACCATAATAAGACATATGTAAGTAAGTACGTAAATATATATCCGTGAAATCATTCTGACAGCTGACAAGTTTGGTTACCGACATACCAACATGTTAGTCATGCCCATTACTTTTCAAGAAGAATGCTTTTTGAATTACACGTTTATGATTAATAACTATAGATATTGAAATAAATTTCTATGAAAAGATGTGGAAATTAAAAGAAAAGAAAAGAAAAGAAAAAAAAAAAATATCTATTTTCATTCATATATTAATTTCCAATTACAGATATCGTACTGTAATAACTTTCAACAGTCGGAATGAATGAATTTCTCTTGTATCGCCTGTAGCTTTTACATCATTATACATAGTACACAACACAATCCAAATCCCCGATCCTTGTCCAATAAATTATCCAAAATTAATATACAAAATCCTCATCCGAATAAATTAAATTATTATTAATTCTCTCCCCCCTCTCATAATCATCCCAATAATCGACGAAAAAATTTTCATCAAAAATTCTCGTCTCTGCCTCATCTCGAATATTCGATATTCGATGAGCCCTATCGAAAACGAGAAGAGAGACAGAGAAAGAGAGATAATCGAATACCGAAAGACTTTATTCGAAAAATTCTCTCTCTCTCTCTCTCGAGAAAAAGAGATCGATCGAATCTCATCGAAATGAGCGCGATGTCGTCTCGACTCGAGCGAGAGAAAAAGATTGCCCCGCTCCTTAGGCAACCTAACCTAACGTAACTTACTTTAACCCACCGTACGAGTGCCGTCTCGATCCGTTGGTAAGATCTCGGTCGATAGTTACGCCAATGGGGTGAAACGAGGCGGCAGAAAGAGCGAGAAGGAGCGAGGCTGGACGGAGGTGGGGGTAGGAGTAGGAGAGGAGTGCGCGGCAGGGAGATGGCGCGGCAGGTAGAGGCCGAGGGTCTCGGCCCGTGTATACTATAATTACGAGTAACTCAGCCACATTTGCGTTGATCCGACACCTTAAAGATAACATTTAGCGGCCCCTTTTATCTCCGCGGCAAACAAACCAATTTATACCTCAGCTCGCTTTGTGCCTGCCTCCATCTCCCTCGCTCCAACCCGCGGCCCACTCTCTCTGTCCCTCTCTGTCTTCGAAAAAAAAAGTCCCGCCCCGAACTGCGAATTAGGAGCATCCTTCTCCTCCTTTTCCACCACCTTCCTTCCACTCTCCTCTCTTCCTCCTTTCTTCGCTTCCTCTCCTCGCTTCCTCTCCACGCCCGTTCCTCTCCCTTCTCGATGTGTCCTTGATCCTGTTCCTAGCCTCTTCCTCTCTCGCGTTCTCGAACGAGATAGAGTTTAGACGTAGTCGGTAGGCGGTTTGTTGTACTCTCTCCTTAGAGGAGCGTAGTACAATTGTTTCCTATTTCGTTCGAATTTTTTTTTTTTAATTTCTAAAAAATAAATTAACTTATTGACACACACATATATATATATATATATATATTTTATTTGCAGTGTGTAAAAAAAAAAAAAATTAAAGAATGGATGGAATAATATGTGGAGAAGGGACGAGGATGGAAATTAATCAGGTTCTGGAGTGGATCGTTATTTCTATTATCCCTCCTCCTCGGTCGTGGCCAAGTTTCTCGGCGTAGAGAGGACTTTCTCAAATTTCACGTGTATTATTTACTCAATTCGTCACGGATCTTCCCTCTTGCTGGCCTTCCTAATAGACGGCCGGACGGAGTCAGTCAATGCCTAATGAATTACTTATCGCTCAGGGTGGATCGAAGAGGAGCGAGAAAAGGGAGGGCGAGGGAGTTTGATTAATGATTACGGTTCTTCTCCTTCTTCCTCACGGTTTAACATCTGAGATTCCGCTCCTTTTATTTCCTTCTATTATCGGCTCCCACTGTAAACTTATTAAACCTCCTTACATTTTGTACTGAATTGTTGTTACAAAATGATAATTTATACAACGTAATAATAATTTAATGGGGAAGGGAAGGAATTGCACGCGATTCGAATTTGAGTTTCGAAATTGAAAAAGAGGGGGGGAAGGGGGGATTGGACAAAACAATTGGGTTTTGAAAAAATCGAAATGGCCTATTTTTCCTTTCCCTTTTCCCCCAAATCGTCGATTCGTCGAACAATTTCGAAAACACCCTGTAGATATATGAGAATCTAAAAATCTTTTAGATAGGAAATAATATTCGATTATAACTATTATACACAGAGAGACTTTTAAGCTGTTTCAATGGAAACTAATTAACTTTATGGCTAATGTAAAGCTATTTAATAGCAATGGAACACAACTTTAGAAATGCATAAAAACAAGAATGATTTTACATTTTTTAACAAAGAGATGCGTAATTTTATACTGATTATGTATGTACGTACTTGTTTGATCTTGTACGGGAGTGGAGGATAAGGAAGAGGAAGGAGGAGAGATGGGCGCGGGGAGGAGGGAGAGGGGTCGTTAGAGATACAATCTCCGGAATCGCCGATCAAAACCTTGAAATCAGATCCCACGGTTGTGATTATGGCATCATGACCGGTAATGGGATCGTATTCTCCTCCCTGAAATTTTATTACTTTCGACGTTTGCCGCGATCTACGCGATCCCACGTATTCCGAATTTTCATCTATCTATCTCTCTTCCGTCCCCTCCCCTCCTCCGCTTTCGATCTCTATCTTGCGTCGAACGCGTAAAGTTTTCTTATGTCTCTTATGAATCTCTTCTTCTTCTTCTTCTTCTTCTTCTTCTTCTTCTTCTTCGTCGATAATTTCGTGTTTTAACAAGTCTTCGTGGATTCGAAGGAAGAAGTCGATTCTAGAAGCGAAAACAAACGTTGAGAGCGAGAGAAAGAGAGAGAGGGAAGGCTGTCTCCGTCGCACCGCCGCCTCGCTCTATCTCCGTCTCGTTTCATCCAACGGAAACTTCAATCGCTCGTAACTTGACAAAATAAGACTCGATCGATAAGTTCGTACCGACACCACAATTTTTCCGTTTGTTCTGATCGACTCTTTCAATGATGCAATTAACATTTATTGGAGAGAAGTCGGCCACGAGAATTTTAATTATAAGAGTTATAATTATGTAATCACGTTTTATAACTTGGAGAGTTAATTTTTTTTTTTTTTTTTTTTTTTTTTTATATATCAACGAAATATCGATTTAAAAGGGATGAAACTTTAACTTTTCAGTCATGCAACGGTATATCCTACGAATATATTAACACCCTGTACATATAACTGTACCTGATTCATTTTCGAAACGACGTAAAAATAATTCCACTTAATCGATCCTTCAAAGATATCCAAGGAATATATCAATAATGTATATACTTTATACCTGATTCATTTTCGAAACGACGTAAAAATAATTCCATTTAACTCAATCGAGCCTCCAAACATATTTCACGAATATATTAATATTATATATATATACCATATACTTGATTTATCTTCAAAAAAAAAAATATATTAATAGATATAACTGTACCTGATTCATTTTCGATAAAAAATAATTCCATTTAATCCTTAATCGAGTCACCGAAAATATTTCATTATCAATGTATTAATAATTCATTTTTTATTACACCATAAATTAAATACAAAAATAATTAAATTTAATTAAATATCCCTGAAATATACCTGATTCATTTTCTAAAATAATAGATACATCGTAAAAAACATATCTATATTTAACCGAATCCAAATATATCCCGCCAATATATTAATAATATATTCATTTCGTCGAAAATAATAGATGATACAGTGTGCGTCAAATTAGTAAGGAATATAAAATTAATCCCGCAAAAAAAACCGCAAAAAGAAGGTGGAAGAGCCGGCACATATTCGGAACTGTTCCCGAAGGAGCGAGGATAAGAAGGAATGGGCGAAAGGGGAAAGCGTGGCGGGCGGTGGTACTAAGCTGGTAGAAAAACTTTTTTCGAACGAGGAGTGAAACAGGTGGCGAGGAGCGAAACACATCCGAATCGAGCTCGTGCGCTTGCGCGCGTGCGTGGAGCCCGTGGTGGTGGTGGTGGTAGTGGTGGTGGAACGAAGCCGAACGAACCTTTTGAATATCAAAAAGTCGCAGCGGATCAACGAGCTGCTGGACGTATACGAAAAGGAGTCTTCCTTCTCCTTCTCCTCCTCCTCCTCTTCTTCTTGCGAGGCTCTGGCAAGAAGATGCGAAAAACGCGAAACAAGAAACCGAGCGAAAAGGACAGAAGGAGCGAGAGAGAGAAAGAGAGAAAGACAAAGACGAGCAAAAATGGCCCGAGAAAGAGAGATAAAAAAGGAGGAGAAGAGCTCGTGTTTTCGAGCGCAGAAAAGGATCAAAGCGAAGACGAAGAAGAAGAAGGAGAAGAAGAAGAAGAGAATGAGGATAAAGAAGAAGAGGATGAGAGAGAAGGAGAAGGTCGAAGAAGAGAGCAGCGCGAGGAGATCGAAGGTGTTTTTCGGGGCGTGGCGAGGGCCGCGTGATTACCAGGAGGATCGGTTAGCGCGGTGAGAGTTCAAAGCATCAAAGAGGCCCGACCAGCGAGAAATTGCTTAGGATTCATCTGCCGGCACGGGACCCTCCGGACGCGTTTCGTTCCTACTCTCTCCGTCCCCCTCCTCCCTCCCTCTCCCCTCCCCCTCCCGCGCCTTGGCGGTGCGTACCATGTGCACCAGACCCATTCGTCTCCCCTTCGTCTCTTCCAAGCCTTTAACGGATTGCCCTTTAACTAACGATCGAATGCCTTTGCGGGAATACCGGCTGGGTAACCCTGGATAACCACGATCCCGCGCTCATTGCTCGCCAACCGTCTAACAAAATTCGATCCTCCACGAATATTTCCTCGCCTCCCAGTCCCAACTGATGTCTCGATGATTCCGAGGCAATGCGGCGCGGTTTTGGTTTCGTACACATACGGTGCGCTGTCGGTAGAAGCACGACGAGTTTGTTGGCCGACCGTATTATAAATGTATATTGGTTTCGCTCGGAAAGTAATTTTGTTTTTTCCGCGGTTAATGAAACACGTTCGACTAGCGACACTCGCGTGAAGAAACGAAATTACTTTTCGACCGACTCAATAGATAATCGCTTCGACAAAATGCGCCATCTTCGCACGTTCGAGTGGAGTTATCTCGTTCCGCCGTTCCGCCGTTCCGTCCGATTCTTCGAATGGAAACATCGATCGTTAATATTAATAAATATTGATATATTTACATTGATATATTACGCGGGATATCTCGTCTTGTTTTCATTGAATTCTCGGAACACTCTTTGCTCACTCCTTGCTCGCTCCCTTCGACTCTCGACTCTCGAGAACGCTTAACCCGTTTCAAAGTTGATAAATAATAATGCGCGTCGGTCGAATCTCTTCGTACCTCATCAACCGTGTATGACGAGTGAATAATAGTGAAAAAAAATATATATATTCGTGGATGTTTAAATTTTATTTGGGGAAGAAAGAAGGGGGAAAAAATAGTTTGGAAATAGGACATAACCTAACTTTCCTTCCTTCGTTTACAAACGTTCGAAAAGCTTCGATCGACGTTAATGTTGCATTGTCAACTTTGAAACAATTTCATCGAGAATCCAAAATGAAGAATGAAGAATGGAATATATTCTCATATTATTATGTTTGCAAATATTTGCAAAAATATGCGATATGGATAATTTCGTGCCCTGTTTAACCAAAAAATTAATGGCCCTTTTAGGAGAAAGTTGAGAACGTGGGAGAGGACGAGACTCTTTATTAGGTGCTTTGTATTCGAAGGATTTCTCCGTGCCCTTTAAAAAACGGTAATCAAATTTCATTATTGGCTTCTTTACGCCGGCTATTTTATTTCGAGGGAGAGGGGAGAAGGCTGCTGTTTAAAAAAAACTTGGAATAACAGGATTTTGGAACGGAATCTTCCCTCGATCTCTGATTTATTTTTTTTATTTATTTATTTTTTTTTTACAGAGTTTCGCAGAAAATTCACCGAGGGTTAGCAATTTCTCATGAAAATTGAAAATTTAAAATTCCTTGAACGCATGCAGCATTATCAACTACCTATTTTAAACGGTCGAAGAACGAAGATGCGAAGATGCGTTTAATACTTATTTTCTTAATTTCTTCTTCGTTAATCACAAGTAAATCCAAGCTTTTATAAAAATAAAAATGTGGATGATGATAATAATAATAATTTGATTTCGAGCGGAGAGATTGAAAAAAAATTACGTTTTAAAAAGAAAAAAAATTACGTTTTAAAAAGAAAAAAAATTCAAGAATATTATTGATTTCATATTTCGCGAACGTGGTGAAACGTGATGATAAGAAAGAAGGAGGGAGGGGAGGGGGGAATCGGGGCGAGGGGTATTTAATTACCCTTTAATTAAGCCCCAAAGATTCATTATTTTGTTCCATTCACGACAGATTCTAATTACACAAAACTTTTCACGAATTTAATTGCACCCAGCAGAAGCTCTCCCCCTCTCCCCCTATTTTTTATTTAAACTGTACCTTGTAATTATATTACACACCGAAAATAAAAATTATCGGTAATTATCGCCGTTTCTTTGCCTCGAGCAAATTTTTCTCTCTCTTTTTTTTTTCTTCGCGACGCGCAATAATTACATAATTAATACGATTAAGTGAATACATCGAGACGACACGTTTCTTTTTTCTTAATCTTACATAACCTAACTCGCGACGAGGAATTTGAAATGAACGACTTTTTTTTATCGTATTTCTCCCTTATTCTCTTCTTTTCAATCAAGACACTTAAACTTCAACAACAATATTCGAAAGAAGAAAATTTCAGTGTTCTCGTGAAAAGTGTGAAAACTATTCTCTTTTTCAATCAAGACACTTAAACTTCAACAACAATACTCGAAGAAAGAAAATTTCAGTGTTCTCGTGACATCTCGTGCAAAGTGTGAAAACTATTCTCTTTTTCAATCAAGACACAAACTTCAACGACACTTGCAATACTCGAAAGAAGAAAATTTCAGTGTTCTCGTGATATCTCGTGGAAAGTGTGAAAACTATTCTCTTCTTTCAAAAAAAAAAAAAAAGAAAAATATGAATTTCAATCAAAACACTTAAACTTCAACGACACTTGCAATACTCGAAGGAAGCAAATTTCAGTGTTCTCGTGACATCTCGTGAAAAGTGTGAAAACTATTCTCTTTTTCAATCAAGACACAAACTTGAACGACACTTGCAATACTCGAAGAAAGAAAATTTCAGTGTTCTTCTTGTGACATCTCGTGAAAAGTGTGAAAACTATTCTCTTCTTTTAAAAAAAAAAAAGGAAAATGAATTTCAATCAAGACACTTAAACTTCAACGACACTTGCAATACTCGAAGGAAGCAAATTTCAGTGTTCTCGTGACATCTCGTGGAAACTGTGAAAACTATTATAATTTTTACGTACGATAAACATCATGGAAGTGAAGAATCGACCGAATTGTTAATTTAATCGGACGGAAGTTTGAGAAAGAAAATCGCGAGGAGAAAGAGAGGGAAGTGTATACCCTTTTTTTCTCATTTTCCCTACCTTCCCTTTTGAGTGACGGAGGGGAAGGGGGGGATATTTAAAAATTTGCGACGGATCGGTCGATTCCATTGTCGGATCGTGCGAAGAGGGAGGGAGGGAGAATGAGTGAGTGAGTGAGAGAGAGAGAGACAGAGGAGGAGTGGGAGGGGAGAGGAAGGGAAGAGTCGTCGTCGGGTTAAGCGGATAAGGGAGCGTTTGATTTTCTCTCGTTTCCTCCTAGATCCGAGTTTGCATCGGAGGCAGAGGAGAGTGGGTTTCAAGCCTATAAGGTAGGGTTATTTAAAGTCGTCAAAAGTGTGACGTGAATTAAACTGAGCCGGCACTCTTGCGATTCACCGTTACTCACGACTTTCGAGCTTCCTGAACTATAAAGTGTTTTATAGCGTGTCAACGTCACGCTGATGTTTTGGAAATTAACACTTCTGCTTCTGCAAACTGACTCGTAAGATCCAGCTGTAAATTAAGTAAATCAATTGTTAAAGCTAGCCATCATTATAACTTGTTATTTATTGCTATTGCTAGTACGGGCAGAATTTCTAGTTATATACGAATATCTCTCTGTTGAATTTCTTATATCGTTGCACGTTTCTACATTAGAGCCAGACTATGTTAACTGGCACTCTATTTTTTTCTTTTTCTTTCTTCTTCTTCTTCCTCTTTCTTCTTTTTTATGTTATTGTATTTTCTTATATAAATTTCTTTTTTTTCTTTTTCTTTTTAAGAGATACAGGATACGTTCAAGGGCTTGTTGATGGCGAAAATTCTTCTTTCTGAAGGCGTGAAATTCTTATTTTGTTTCCTTTGTGCGTGAAAATTTGAACATTCTTTTTGAGAGGACAAATATAATTTCTGTAAGAATAAAATTTTTTTGTATTCTTTTCTGTAGGATTAAAAATTCTTAAAATTCTTTTCTATGGGATTAACTATTTTTTTCTTAAAAATTTGTATTCATTTGGAAATATAATGGAATAAATACCATAATTCTGGAAAGTAAAATGAAATCTTTCTCTTTTCTATGGAACAAATGTTTAAAATATTGCACTCTTTTACATAGAATGAACTTCTAAGATTCTTTTAATGAAATAAAGATCTCTTTTGTAAAATAAAAATTTTGCATTCTTTTCCATGCAATAAACGTTTAAAATATTCCACTCTTTTCCATACAATAAACCCCTTAAAATTCTTTTCCATGGAATAAACATCTCTTTCATAAAATAAACGCTTAAAATTCTATATTCTTTTCTATGAAATACAATACCTAAAATTTTACTCTTTTCTATTGGAACAAACATATTTAAAATATTCCACCCTTTTTCATGAAATTGCACGCTTGAAACTCTTCTCTGTACAATAAAAATCTTTTCTATAAAATTTTTGCCCTTTTTCTCCCTCCATATATGAAATAAACGTTTAAAATACCCCAAAAAACGCAAAAACGAACGGTTAAAATCCTTTTCCAGGAAATAAACAAATCCAAAAATAAAATACTCCACAAACTTTCCTACAAACTTTCCTAAATGTCTTAAAATTCTAATAAACCCTCTTCTCCATGAAATAACATAACACTTTATCTCTTTTATTTTATACAAAATAAAACCTTATTTAAAATCCTTTCTCCTCCATTCTCTACCTTTAGCTTGAAAATAAAAGCAGTAACCTTCAGCGAGCAATAAAAGAGGATACCGAAAGTAAACAAAAATATCGATCCAATTCCTTGAAAAGAAGTTTGTTGTTGTTGGATCAATAAGAATTTTTAAATCCTTCAATCTATTCCTGTTGACATTGATCCTCGAACGACATATACACCAATTACTTATGAGCAAGAGTGTACTTTTGAAAATCAGATAACGCGCGTCGTTTCGTTCACTCAAGGCAAGGCTTCCTGTTTGTTTGTTTGCCCGTTCCGCGTGCCCGTTTGTCTAATTAATATTAATAAGTTTTTATCCATCCTCTTCTTCTCTCGTTGTACGCGTTCAGATGTATGCAACGCAGGAAGAAAAGAAGGAAGGAAGGAACGTTTATTAAATCCAATTGGATTTTTTTTTTTCCATTGATTCGTGTACTCACTTTTATCATTGTAGGAAAAAGGAGGAAAGATAATTTTGTTGGAAGAAAAAGAAATCGCAGCATTTACAATTTTTCGTGGATTTCATAATTTTGCGTAATTGTTGAAACTTTTGTTCAACCGTTCCGATTAATTTATCATGCATAGCGTGGAAAGCCAATCTCCAAAAAATATTCGAAAAGTGTATAACGGACGTCGAGAAATATTCGCGACACGAACGAAAGAAGGAAGAGTATCGGTTTACATGGTTTGTTTGGAAACAGGATACGTACGCGTTATTCGCGACGAACTGATTACGTTGGTGAAATTCTCGATTCTGTTGCTTCTCGAAGGAGGAGGAAGAGGTAGATAGGAAACAAATCGTTGGAATTCCTTTTTCGTAATTCGTGCGATTATTTCGTAACTAATTTTTTTCCACACGAAAGGAATCGTTTTTTTTTTTAGATTTTTAATTGAAACTCTGATTTTTCATGAAAAATTTTTATATGATAATTGTTGCAATTATTATTACGATTAATTTCAATTTGTTAAGAATTGATTAAGAGAGAACCTAACCTAATTTAAATACAAAAGGAATCGTTTCGAGATAAAATTAACTCGATTTTTCTTCGAAATATTTATCATCGCATAACAATAGAACCTAACCTAACTTATAATATAATATAATAAATATGAAAAGATTAAAAGAAGAAAAAAATTAGTTCGATTTTTCTTTAAAAATTTTTACATTATCGCAATTATTATTACGATTAATTTCAATTTGTTAAGAATTGATTAAGATAGGACTTAACCTAACTTAAATACGTACGGAAAGGAATCGTTTCGAGATAAAAATAGCTCGATTTTTCTTCGAAATATTTATCATTGTATAATGATAGAATAATAAATTAGCTAAAATAAATTAGCTTGACTTTTCTTCGAAAATTTTTATATTTCCAATTTGTTAAAAATTGTATCAACGTCTATCATCGCATAGCGATAGAACCTAACCTAACTTAAATACGTACGGAAAGGAATCGTTTCGAAATAAAATTAGCTCGATTTTTCTTCGAAATATTTATCATCGCATAACGTTAGATAAATTAAAATAAATTAGCTCAATTTTTTCAAAAATTTTTACATTTCCAGTTTGTTAAAAATTGTATCAACGTCTATCATCGCATAGTGATAGAACCTAACCTAACTTAAATACGTACGGAAAGGAATCGTTTCGAGATAAAAATAGTTCGATTTTTCTTCGAAATATTTATCATTGCATAGCGATAGAACTTAACCTAACCTAATCTAATTCAATTACATGTGAAAAAGAATCTCTCTCGATAAAAATAGTTCGATTTTTCTTCGAAGTATTTATCATCGCATAGCGATAGAATCTAACCTAACCTATAATATAATATAATAAATACGGAAAGATTTCTCGATAAAAGAAAAAAATTAGCTCGACTTTTCTTCAAAAATTTTTACATCGTCGCAATTATTTCGAATCAATTATCGATCAATTTGCAATTTGTTAAAAATTGTATAAATAAAATATCTATCACCGCATAGAATTTAACGTAACCTAACCTAACTTTATACAGGAAAAGGAATCGTTTCTCGATGAAAGAACAAAATTAGCTCGATTTTTCATTCAAAAACTTTTACATTGTCCCAATTATTTCCAATCGATCAATTTGTTAAAAATTGCGAAGAAAACGATTCGCCACAATTTCGATCGCGATTTTCGAATCAGTTCGAAATATTTTTCTCGTAAAAAAGAGAGAAAAAAAAAATATTTCTTAATAATTTCTATCTCGACACTGCTACTATATCGATTCACTTTTGATTCTTCTACTCGAAGAAAAAAAAGGAAAAAAGATCTGGCTCTCTAGTTTATTTCTGAACGGATTCTCAAAGATATTCGATTCCATTTTCCGCCTCGCTATATTTATAACACAACCGGCTCCTTCCACGCTTCGCGATCATTTAGGACAATATCGCGATGTGCTTATTAAATCGATTTTTCCTTTTCTTTCAACCAACTCTTTTTTCCCCTCTCCATCTCGTCCAGAGTTAAAAACAGCTATTCCCCCCCCTCCCCCGATATAATTGAAACCGAGCCATACTTTTACAGCCATGTACAATGTTAATTATACTAATTTTCTATCCGTTCCATCCACGATCTTATTGCGTATGGATATATGCAATAATCGCCGATATGTGTGTACACATATAATCTTTTTTATCCATCCGTTCGAACGATTAGTTTTGTACAAACAAAGGAAGAGGAAGTGGAATCGTGTTAATATTATTTCTTTCCTTTTTTTTTTAAAGAAATCACGATTATTATTTTTATTAAACTTTTCGTTCCTTTTTGAAAAAAAGATTGTCCCATCGTTGTTCGTTAATTCGTGTGACAATAACAAAATGGACACCTTTTCTTCCTCTCTCGTTAACAAGATATTTTTAACCTTAGATTCACAAATTATTATATTTATTCTTTTTCCATCGTCCAATTTTATTTTTAATAATTATCCTCGATGAAATCTTCTGGAAATTATTCTCTTCATCTTGTTCGAATATTTTTCATCGTAGTTTCCTGTTTCAACAGATTCACAAATATATATATATATATATATATATATATATATATATGTATACATAAGTATCGATTAACAAGAACAATAACAATATTATTTATAGGTATAATTCTTCTTTTTAACGCGTTTCAAAGCGTTTCAATTTTATTCCAAAGCGTAAAACACGGAGAAAGAAAGAAAGGAAGAAAGGAAGGAAGAAAAGTAAGAAAGAAGAATAATGTAGAACAATGGATATGCAGTGAATTCCACGTGCATCTGGTGCATCGAATTTCAATTATTTATGAAACACGTTAAAGATAGGCGTGCAAAATTGTGAAAAATGATTTTATTGCCGGCCTACGAATCGGATTACCCAATATATGCCCGTGCACGTACAATTGATCGAGCGATTCAATCGCAAATTTCTACCGTATTTCTCGCCTGGGAATAGAAAACGCCTTGTCCCTTTCTTTTATCGCTTCGAATCGTTTTATATATCTATCCTTTTTTTTTTTGAAAATGAAATTATCTCTCACGAAATCGTTCGAGAGAAACGATATCGAATTTTCGATAAAATTAAATTATTTTTCGAAAGAATTTACATTTCGAGTTGATGAAAAACAACTTTAGAGTTTTTTAAAATTCTTCTCAACAATTTTTTAATTACGGTTCGAGAAGAAAGAGGAGAGAATAAGTTGAAAAAGTTGAGCGAAAGAAGTTGGTGAAAAAAAATATCGGATCGCGCCGAGCGTGTTCCCAAAGTCGCTTAACTTGATCCGTCGGACGCCATTTCTTCTCGTCGAACGATTCATTGGACGAAACGAAACTCGTTGTTGTTTCGTTTTCTCATAGAAGGAAAAAAGGTGATTTGGTGAATATCACGAATATAAATACGTTTTTCAATGAATCTTTCACGTTCTCGTGCAAAAAGTTTCGGATTTTGAAGTTAAAGCAAATAGCCGACCCGCGGCAATTTGTTTGGCCGACGGTTGCTTTCACCGCGATACGCGTTGCATAAGCAGATTAGAAGAAGCGGATATTTTTCGAAAAGGAAGAAAAAAGTGGGACAAGAATTCTCCGAGTTTCGTTTTCGTTCGAGGAAGAAATTTTTTTTCGAAAATAATAGAGAAACGTTAAAAAGGAATAATTATTATCTGTGTTTCTCTCTGGATTAATTAAGATTAAACGTATAATCGAGATAAGAGTTCTTAATAAAATAATCGTTCAACGCATCGAGTTTCGATGTACTTTTATTACTCTTATCTCGTCTTCGATCCAACAACGGACGAAAGTTTCGATGTAATAAACAAAGAACGAAGAAATAAAATAAACGTCTCCTTTCTTCCTTCATCATTGCTAGCATCAAAAAATTTAACGTCTTTCTCTTCTCGCTGAATATTAAAATCCAATAACAATTTGAAAAACTCAGTATATATATAACAGAGTATGTGGAGAGTATATTGAAACACGAGGCACGAGGCAAAAGGAGATAGAGGACTTTTTCGTCGAACTATTTCTCGCGTGATTAACGACTTTTTATCCACCGCGGAAAACATTTTTATCGCGGGCTAATTACACGATCTGATATAGGGGGGAAAAAAAAGGAAGAAAGAGCGGTTAAATGTTTATCGCGATAAATGTTTTATTCGCCGATATACACGGGATTTTAACGATTCTTTTTTATTTTATTTTCTTTTTTTCTTTTTTTTTTTTTTTTTTCCCCCCCGATGATTTAAAGCCGACTCGTTATCTAACAAACACCCTTAATGCACAGGGTGGTCTTACCCTTTCGGGGCAAACTTCGGGGATAACATAATTTCCACGTGTCTAAAAGTTTCACGCGGTTAAAATATTTCTCCTTTCTCCAGATAGATAAACTGGTGTATATCGTTTATAAATATTGTTTTCAAATATTTTTATCCAGATAATTATTATGCTTATGAGGAGAAGAATTGTTCAGAACGTGTTAAACATTTATTATTTTTATCATCGAGATCCTTTTTCTCCTTTAAAATTTGTTTTGAATTTGAATTTGAATTTGAAGTTGAAGTTGAACTTAAATTTGAATTTGAAGTTAAACTTAAATTTAAATTTAAACTTAAATTTGAATTTGAATTTGAATTTGAATTTGAATTTGAATTTGAATTTGAATTTGAATTTGAAGTTAAACTTAAATTTGAATTTAAACTTAAATTTGAATTTGAATTTGAATTTGAAGTAGAATTTGAATTTGAATTTGAATTTGAAGTAGAATTTGAATTTGAATTTGAATTTGAAATTGAATTTGAATTTGAAGTAAAATTTGAATTTGAATTTGAATTTGAATTTAAATTTTAAATTGAATCTGAATTTTAAATTGAATTTGAACTTGAATTTGAATTTGAACTTGAATTCGAATTTTATATTGAATTTGAATTTGAATTTGAATTTAAATTTGAAGTTGAATTTGAATTTGAATTTGAAGTTGAATTTGAATTTGAAGTTGAACTTAAATTTGAATTTGAAGTTGAATTTAAATTTGAATTTGAAGTTAAACTTAAATTTGAATTTGAACTTAAATTTGAATTTGAACTTGAATTTGAATTTGAAGTTAAACTTAAATTTGAATTTGAACTTAAATTTGAATTTGAACTTAAATTTTAAATTGAATTTGAATTTGAATTTGAATTTGAATTTGAATTTGAATTTGAATTTGAATTTGAATTTGAATTTGAATTTGAATTTGAATTTGAATTTGAATTTGAATTTGAATTTGAATTTGAATTTGAAGTTGAATTTGAATTTGAATTTGAATTTGAATTTGAATTTGAATTTGAATTTGAATTTGAATTTGAATTTGAATTTGAATTTGAACTTAAATTTGAATTTTAAATTGAATTTGAATTTGAATTTAAATTTTAAATTGAATTTGAATTTGAATTTGATTTTGAATTTTTTCGAGCGATATCGTAAAATCTTTGAACTTAAGATCTTAAGGTCCGAAAATTTATTCTTATCAAAATTTGACGAGATCGAGCGAATTGGTTTTGTTATTTCCGTTCGAATTAAAATTACGAAACAATTCGATTACATTAAAAATTAAATCGAAATAAATATATATTGTCGCATCTTCGAAACGCATTTTGTCGAAAAATCCGTGTTGAAAAATTCTTTCCTTCGATCTCACGAGTCTAATTGAAGCTTCAGGATTATTTTCAACATGGGAAACACTGAAGAAATGCTAGGCTATGTTAAATCAAGCAAATGTATGAAGAGCGTAGAATCGTAGTTAGCCGACGTTTGCTTAAAAATTACCCACTCGATAATTGCGTTACATGTGGACAGCTGCAACCAGTTCCTCCATTTTAGAGACATCGTGTTAGGAAAGTCGGAGATGCATGAATATTACTTGTACGTAGTATGTTACTCGCGACACGAAAATAAAATAAATTTTTAACTGGAATAAAGATAGATCTCTTGAAAAAAAAAAATAAATAAAAATATTTAATAGAGATGTTATTCTTTATTCTCTATTGTATATTTTATACGGTTTCGCAAAATTACAGAAGTAAGAGAGCAATAGTTATGTCTAATTAATAATTTGCAACAATTTTATCGTTTGAATTTTTAAACGAAATAGTTGCTTGGAATAATTTATTCGATTATTTATCTTTGAAAAGAATCTTGTCGTCGTTCGATATTCTAACTAAACGCAATTTAAAACACGATACGATGCATTTATCGTGATATTCTTTCCGATACCGATAATTGCAAATTGGAAACGAGAAAATTATCGTCGTTTTACAGCCTTATGATCGATAATTTAATTCCTTTCGATTCTAATTTTTCATTTGTCAAATAGAATTTACCTCCCGATCGATAATGTAGGTTATCGTTACCTTTAATCAATATTAGCGGAATATGGAATACGAACTTATTCGCGCTTAAGCGTTTCGTAATAACGCTGCTAATATGTATATCTTCAAAATTTGTTACCCGTGTCTAGTTATTTCTTTTCGCGCCGACAATTCGACAAATTCGAATAGCTTATCCATCATATTTTTCACGAGTGAAAAAATTGAAAGCGATGCTTCCAACATTTTACCAATTACGACGAATAATTACCCGAAAGAAAGAAAGAAAGAAAGAAAGAATGGAAAAAAGAAAGAAACGGTCGATTTCAGCTGAGCACGTTTTTTTCGACAGCCTTGGTCGACAGAACATACCATTTGTTGGCATTCAAGGGCTAACGGAACGTGACAAAACAAATTGCGTCTCCCTCCCACCTCTGGAATGCTTGCAAAAAAAAAAACCCTAGTTTTCGCTCCTAGTTCTCCAATACTCCCCCTCGTAAAACGCTTGTATGTACTTTGTACGAAAATGAATTTTTGTTTCACTCGAAATATTTTAGGGATTATTAATTTGTTATGAATACCAATTTCCAATAATTTGAGGATCTTGGATAATTCGACGAAAAGAGAGAAGATCCAATCACTGAATAACAACTTATAATCAAGTTTTAGTTTTATTTCTACGATGCACGGAATGAATTCGTTCTCAATAATTAAATCAATTTATAACATTTAAAGGATAATCAATGAAAAGATCCATTTTCTTCGATTAGATCTAAAAAGTGGAATTGAATACTGAATAACAACTTCAATCAAGCTAGTTTTATTTCTCTATTTCGAACATGCTAGTTAATAATTAAACTAACAACGTAATAATAATAAATCATAATTCGATGTATTAAGAGGCGAGTATATTTATCCAATCGACGATACAATTATCTATTTTCACGAATCCATCCTCGACGATCGACAAGCGCCATCAATAAGTGTAGTGGTACGCTTGCTTTACATTTTTCTCCGTTCGACGCCATTGGAACGGTAGTGACGATCACGTGACAACGTAGTCCGTTCCGTTCGACATCCGTGACATCGTGCTCCCGCGTCCTGCGAAACGTGTAATTCGAGCGAAGCGGTGAAAAGCTGGAGGAAACAGGGCAGAACGCGCATGGTATCCCGGGGGGTTGGCCACGGCATCGTTGAAAGAAGAAGCCGATGACATTCCTTGAGCAAATAAGGGGGCTAATAATAACATTTAAAGCGTCGCGTGTTCGTAGTCTGGCCGGAAGTCGGCCATTATTCAGCTGGCCCGTATAATGGCAATCACGTAATACAGAGTCTTCGAGAAAAAGAAGAAAAAGAAAAAGAAGAAGAAGAAGAAGAAGAATTCTCAAACGTTTTTCTCCGATAAAATTCGATCGAATTCTCTCTCGTCGATTAATGGAATAGATTTTTCTTTGAAGATAATCCTAGGTTTCTGAAATATCGACCCGATGATTGATTCGACTTGAAAATTTTATAAAAATTTTAGAAAAGTGAATGATATTCTTTTGTGTCATGGATAAAGTGTCTCTTTGATACAATATATTCGATATTGTTTACGAAGGGGAAAGATGTCGAGAATTACGATGCAGGAACGAAGATAAATAATACGTTTTTTGTTCCCTCACAAAAGAAAAAAATGGAAAAGCAGGCAAATTGGAATTTTAGAAGAAGAAAAAGAAAAAGAATTTGATTCTCGAACGTTTTTTCTGCGATCCTGCGAAAAAATTCGATCGATATCTCCCTCATCGATAGAACGAATATTTCTTTAAAGGTAATCCTAGATTTCTGAAATATCGACTCGATATATAAATTAGCTCTAATTTAGAAATTTTGAATGAGATGTTTCTATTATTTTTATTTATAGAAATTTTAAACAAAAGGAATGAAATTCTTTTATCTTACAGATGAAGTGTCTCTTTTATACAATAAACGCGATATTGTTCACGAAGGGGAAAGATGTTGTCGAGTCAGAATTACGACGCACGAACGAAGATAAATAATAATGTTTTTGTTCCCTGCACGAAAGGAAAAAAAGTGGAAAAGCAGAATTTTACACCAGTAGTGGTATATTAAAGTTGCAAGAGAGACGGTGGTGGTACGGTGAATCAAACAAAACCTTCGTTTTAAATAGCGCATAAATCTTAACGCGCTACTCTGTCGAAGATTTCTACACGAGCGAATTATTAATGAGCCTATAGAGCGACTTTTATACCTAGCAACGGAACGAGAAAGAAACTTTTTTTCTTAATAATGCGTGCAATAAAGAGAAAGGTGACAGCGTAAATGTGTTTATTTTCAACGTTTTCGATTTTTAAATAAATAAATTTGAAAGACAATTTTGTAAAAGAAAAAGTTTTCTCCTTTCGCATTTGCAACATCCGCATACAATGATAATTAAAGATAACAATGGGTAGATTCAATCTATGTACTTGAACGTTGCACAAGTTTCCACGATTCGATTTTTCATTTCCCTCCTATCGCTATATACCGCTTTGTTCTTGTTTGTTGCAGTAGGAAGTAATCTACCGACGTCAAACGAGAGGATCGTGACAGTCGGTAGAATCATTCTACGCTTGTCCTTAATTAACCGATTGCGCAAGTCGAGTCAACGCGCATCACTTCGATCGCTTACTTCGAATTAACTAAACAAATTTTTGCAAGGAATATTCTTCTAAACCTACGACAATTTTTATTTTTTATTTTTTTTTTGAAGTATTAATATTCTCTGGTACAAATTTTATTATAATGTGGAACGAACGAGTTTCGGCAGAATACGAAATGTCACGAAAAAAATTTTTCGAAAAAATTCAGGGAACAAAAGTAAGTCATTCTAAAACTTTTTATGATAAAAATATTGATTTTCCGTCACAAATAACTAAGCTATTAATCTTCAAAAATAGTAGATCTTCCTCGATAACTGTTGTGGATAAAGAAGAACTACTTTGATTGTTCGTAACAATTATCGATCGAATTTTTTTTTCACTTGTTCATAATAATTATTGACAAGAAAATTAATTTCGATTGCTTATTTAATTATCGAATTATCTACTGCTTTCTAGGATGGAACAAGCGAAAAATTTTAAATCTTCATCGAGAGTCGTTGAAAAGGTTATGTTTAAATATGAATCGTACAAGAGCAGAATACAAACATCTGTTCGTTAACTGTCTTCGTTCCACTCGTGTATTACAAACGTACGATTTCTCTTACAATTTTCGTGTCAAGACAATTCATTTTTCAAAAAATGAATACACGTTTCAACGGCTCGTTTTCAATTAAAAAAAAAAAAAAAAAAGAAAAAAGAGAGAGACACTCTTCTAGAGAAATGGATACAATTTCTCGTGGAAAAACTTCTCGATCTTCGTACATCTTTTTGCCGCGTGCACGAGCACGTAGACACGAACAACCGGTGGCGAACCACCGCCGACTTCCTTTCCTTACTTCGATCATCGGTCGCAAATTGCGACACTTTACACGCTTTCGATCGAGGGAAGGAAGATGGAAGGAAGAGAAAAAGCGGGACGGAAATATCGAAACGGTTGATAATCTAGAGAACGAAGGACTGAAGAGGGGAGGGGGGAGGGGAGGAGAGGCGAAATTGAAGGAAAGGGGAAGAGAGGGGGAGGGGGAGGGGGGGTAATTAGATCAGAGCGGGAATAATTAATAACCTCGTGGGGCCCTCCTCCCCTCCTCTCCCCCCCGTTTTTTCTTTGTCCAAGAGACGGCCGAGAGAGAAAGAAGAGGCTCTGATTTATGATTATCGGCCACGCCACTTATCGAAACTTTAAGGATAATAAAAGGCCGGAAGGAGGTTGGAAAGGATTAAGGAAAGTGATGGACGATGACCGATCAGCGCCGTCACAATAATGATCCGCGTAAATAATAAGACTCGTTATATCCCTTCTACCTTCTTTATGCCCTATTCCACCCTTTATCCTCCGTCGCTCTTTGTTTTTCGTCCTTAATAGCTGCGAAGGGGCAAATTAGGAGAGGGGGGGGGGATTTTGCTTTTCAGACAGAGTTGAGAAAAAAAAAGTAAAAGAAAATTTCGAGTACTTTGAGCAAATCATTCGTTAAAACGATTCGTAACTGTTTTATCGGTCGATCCGCTTCTCGTAACAATCTATTTTCAATTATTATTATTATCGTTTTTAAAGGATAAATATTATCGAAGTGATTTTCGCTTTATTAAATATTTTCCCCATTGTTGCTTTTCTATGATGATTCTTGATCGGAATGATTTTTGAAATAAATCGAACCATATTATATACACGTGTCTTTGAAATTTCGAAGATGATAAGGTTAAGTGGAAAAAAATATATATATATATATATATATATATATATATATATATATATATATATATATAATGGAATAATAAATAATTAAAGATTATTCAACTGTAATAGACACAACAACTAACTCGAGGATATTTTAATCGAACTTCTGCCCAAGATACATAACCAACAGCTTCGAGCTCCATCTTCTCGTTTTCGTCCATAAACATCGGAAATACCGACCGATAAAGCCGTGAAAAATAAACGTTCCCCTCTCCTGCCTCCCTGCCCCTCTCCCGTCGAAACTGTTGCGTACGCGTCAATCGAAAATGGTTGAAACCGGGGTTTAAATCAGTGGCCGGTTAACGTGTAACAAAATCGGCTTGTTATTTGACAATAAATATCGTAAATAACGGTGATCCAGCGACATTTAACGGATGGAATACGTCCCCGCTCTAACAATTTACAATAATTACCCTTTATGCCGCGAATAACTTTAAATCGACCGATTTATCGGCTTCGGCCCCGGCCGCGTTTAATTATGGCGTTATAAATTGTGTATTTATATCCCGTAATAAACGAGCCGTATTCCCGCGAAAGTATTTCGTGTTTATCACCGTCTCGGCCGTCTCCCGCATCTGCCCACACACGTGTGTTGGTAATTTGTGTTGTGTACAGTGTTTCAAATTTCCGTTTAAAGTCTCGAAGTGAAATAAAAATATCCCTATCTTTTTTTTTTTTTTTTACGATAATTAATCGATCGGATTACGAAGCGAGTCTCGACGACGAAGAGAGTCTTTTCTTTTTTCTTTTTTTTTTTTCTTCCAACAGTGGGAAGCGTGGCAAGATTATCACTCGTAGAATTAAGAATGCACATTTCGAGGAATCGGATTGATCGTTTCGAAAGGATTATGACTGTTAATTATGTTGTACGGGATATTACGTATATGGATTTCGTACAGTTTCATCTTCTCGTGTTTGCGCCTATGTTTATCGATCAATTTCGAACGTGTTTTAAGATTCGTGACGTAACAGATTCTTCGGATACTTTTTTTTTTTTTTCAAAAATTACAAACAATTTCTACATTCTTCATAAAAGTTTCTCTCCTCCCGCATATTTCGTATACATACAAGGGAATTTAAACTTCTTCGTTTATCCCGTACAATGTGTATTTCCACAGTGTGTGTGTGTGTGTCTCTCCACAATGTGTATTTCGAAAGAAGTAACGAAAGAAAAGAGAAAGAAAGGGAGGAGGGAGGAGGAGGAGGAGGGAAAAAAGAAACTCAAGAAAGAAAAAAAAAACTGGTTATTATATGGAAGTGGTGCAGAAAGAGGAAGCCTGCGTATAGAAACGCTGGCGTGTTACCCACGGTTCAGGCCAGATCCCCGACCCGGCCCCTCAAATGCCAATAATTAATGCCGAAGGTAGGAAGTCGAGGGGCCGCTTATTTCGCGGTTCCAGGTCGTTTCAGCCGCGCATTACGGAAATTAATGCGCCGCGATATGCCATTCTGATGCAATTGCGCGTGCACTTTTCGCCAGGGAATCGCTTCTCTCTCTCTCTCTCTCTCACACTATTTACTACTTGATCTTCTTCTTCTTCTACTTCTTCTTCTTCTAGAGTTGGTTTGCTTGGTCGAGCAACTACTACCGCGGGATGCATTGTTCTTTCGTCTCTTTCCTCCTCCTCCTCCTCCTCCCTCTCCTCCTCCCTCTCCTCGTGCTTTCCTTCCTTCCTGCTCGTTCACCCGGCGCTGAACGCTCGTCCCACCGTTCTAAGTAGTTCGTGTGCTTAGGATGTGAAAAAAAGGAAAAGAAATAGTTTGCATACCTTGTTTCGATTATTTTAGCGGAGTTTTTTAACGTTGCTTTTATTTTTTTTTTTCTTTTCTAGGCAAGTTTTGTAGTGGAAAGAGGATTGGTGATAGCAAGTGAAATTTTTAGGTTAAAATTGTCGGATCATGTATACGTGTATATGAATTCTGTTTGCATCTGCTCTTTTATTTTATATTTAATAGTGAAAAAGGAAATTTTTATTTGGATCAAGTTAATAAAAGTATTTGTAATAAATTTTGTAGTGGAAAGAGTAATAGATAGTAAATGAAATTTAAGGTTAAAGTTATATGTGTGAGAAATTGTATTTATATGCCTTCTTATTTTTGTCAGATTATTTTACATTTAGAAACAAAACTTTGTTCTATTTGAATTGTATTAATTCTGTAAAAAGTATTTTTATACAGCTTTTGTTACGTTTCATTTTTGTAATAAGTTTTATAATGGAAAAAATAATAGTAAATTAAATTTTAAGGTTAAAGTTGTTGGATTACGTATATGAATTTTGTGACAAGTTTAGTATTTGCATTTGCTTTTGTTTTTGTCAAGTTATTTTACAATTAGTAATGAAAAAATAAAGAAACTTTGTTCTATTTGAACAATAATTAATTAATTCTGTAAAAAGTATTTGTACGTAGCTTTTGTCATTTTTATAGCAAATCATGAAAAAAAAAACAATAAATATAATGAATATCAATCGATTTTTTACTGTAAATTCAATATTCAAATTCTTTCTCCAAATTCGTATCGATTTTGTGAACTCTATAGTTAAACAAATATTTTAAAGGAAAAAAATTACTAGACTTGCAATCGCATATACAATTTATTTTTCAATGAAAAATAATAGCCTTAAAATTAACGTTACAAATAACAATATTACAAACGAAATAACGAAATAATGAAAAAATTATCGATCATACAATTTTCTTCCAAACATTCGTCGAATATATCAATAACCTATCGAATATATCACTTTTTTATACTTTTCTACGTGGGTGTGGGTAAAAAGGATGGTTTAACGCACTCGTAACGAGAGTAAGTACGGTATGTCGTTTCCTTGTTTAGAAGACGTTATAATACCGAGGTTTCTGCTCTTGGTATGGAATGCTCGAGGAATGTAACTTCGTGTTTACGTCGACGTTTCGTTCGACGGAGGAGGAGGGGGGGGGGGAGGAAGAAAAGGAGAATACGGTTAATGATAAAACGCGGAGAACGATGAGGTTGGAGAAAATGGTTCGGAAGTTATAGGGATGTTGTTGGCTACTTTGCAGTTTCTTGTTTCGTATATATAGGATATCGTATATACCCTTTCGCCACAAGCAATTGTATCTTCTTCAGCAGCGCCATTCGAGAAGCGAAACTTGAAGATAAATATAAATATCGAAATACGATATTTAGAGAAAATTTAAATCGTTATTATTATTATTGTTAAGGTCACTTTTTTTTACTTACGATTTTCCCTTAATTGAATCGGTAGAGGAAATTATTATATATTGAATATTATATATTATATATAATATTATATATTGAATTATATATTGAAAATTTGAAATTAAATATCAAATACGATGTGAGAAAATTTAAAAATTTAAATCATCGTTATTATTAAGAGAAAGTTAAAGTTGGATCTTGTTTTATTTATTCTTGGTACCCTAATTGAATTATCGTACATTGCCAATAATTTTGTTTAACGATCGATCAATCAATCGGTGAGAAGTGAAACTTGAAGATAAATACCGAATACAATACGAGAAAATTTAAAATCTCGAATTATTATTAATATTAAGAGAAAGTTATGAAATTACATTTTTGTTGTATTTGCCCTTAATATTGAATTATTAATATTACCGATAATTTTTAATTTTTAATTTTTAATCAAATCGCTAGAAGTGAAATTTGAAAATCAAATATCAAATACGATATTATGAAAAAATTTTAAATTTCAAATTATTGTTATTATTATTATTATTATTATTATTATTGTTAAAAGATTTTAAAGTTACTTTTTACTTTTATTCTTTATATACTTCAATTGAATTATTGCTGTCAACAATTTCAGTTTAATGATCAATCACTGAAACTTGAAAATAAATATCAAATACAATATGAGAAAATTTAAAATCTCAAATTATTATTATTATTATTATTATTATTATTATTATTATTATTAAGAGAAAGTTGAAATTACATTTTCTTACCCTTAATTGAATTATTAATATTACCAATAATTTTAATTTAACGATCAATCACTATAAATGAAATTTGAAAATAAATATCAAATACAATATATGAGAAAAATTTTAAATTTCAAATTATTATTATTATTATTATTATTATTATTAAAAGATTTTAAAGTTACTTTTTAATTTTTATTCTTTATACTTCAATTGAATTATTAATATTGTCAACAATTTCAATTTAACGATCAATCACTGAAACTTGAAAATAAATATCAAATACAATATGAGAAAAAAATTAAAAATTTCAAATTACTATATTATTATATAAGAGAAAGTTAAAGTTGGATTTTCTTGTATTTGCCCTTAATTGAATTATTAATATTTCCAACAATTTTAATTTAACGATCAATCACTAGAAGTGAAACTTGAAGATAAATATCAAATACAATACGAGAAAATTTTAAATCTCAAATCTCTTATTATTATTATATAAAGAGAAAGTTAAACTTATTTTTTCCCTCTATCTGTCCTTAATTGAATATATTACAATATATCGTCAACGATCAATCTTTGAGATCATATTCGAGATTCGGAATAAAATAAAATCACTCCGTCGAAAACGCGCTATTCGTTCCTTCTTAAATCGGTACGTTGCTGTAGAAAAATCCTGCCCAACGCTTTTGATTCGACGGGCTGAAATGAATACCTTTTCCACGAGCGTAGAACCGTCTAGATAAATACATACATACATACATACATACATACATACCTATTAATTCGACGAAACGATAAAAACGAAAAGGAGAGAAAAAGAGGGACAAAAAAGCGCGTAATACAAACGTTTTTTGCATCGCGGTACGGACGGATCGGCAATTAGTGCGGCGATACCGAGGCGCGATTATTACACGTGGCGGTCAATTACGTGGACGCGCGTTAATATCGCAGTGCGCGCGCGTCGTGTATTTTCGCGTGAAACGGCCACGTTATTAAGTGAAAGTCAAAACATCGCCCCAGGAAAACAAAGTTACAATGGTTATTGATAAATGGATGGCGCGGGGAATGCGCATTTGTACAAATAGAGCGTGTACCTATAATTAAGGAGAGGAACGTGGTCGGTGGAGGGGATATCGATCGATGCGCGAAGAGTGTCTCCTTCCGAGAGATGTCGCGAAACAGGATTGTATACATGCATACGCGTGTGTGCGAGATAACGCGTTATTTGACCTTTTTTTTCCAGAGGTGGTTTTTTCAGTGTTTTCTTTTTCTCTTTATCGAGGAATTTTATCTATAATTGGCGATGGACGAAAAGGATATTGAGGATAATTTGAAAGTAACAGTACCTTGGATGTGGATATTCTATATTTTTATATACTAGGAATTCTCAACATCTGTTTCGAAACGTTTACTTTTTAATTCTATTATACAAGTTATTTCTTATTACTCGAACCGTTTCCTTTAATGAAGTATTTTTACATTTAATTAACCACATATCAAATCCATCATTCTTATTTCATAGCTGGTCACAGGTATCGCTTAATTTTAATATACGTTTATTCTTCCTTTGATGGTTTTTCCCAGTCGAGTGAATAATAAATTTTATAAATGGAAAGAGCAAGTGTTAAACGAAACATTGTTAGATTTTACATTTAATAAAGAAAATTTTATTCCATTTGGATTTTATTTTAATTAAATTAATTCTGTAAAAATTATTTATATATTTTTATAATAAATTTTACAGTGATCAAGTTGAAACTTTAAGATTAAAGTTATTGAATCATACATATTCTGTATGTGAAATCCTTGCTATCCTTTTATATTTAATAATGAAAAACTTTGGTTCCATTTAGACTAATTCTGCCAATTCTCTCTGAAAAATATATATTTCCATATCCTCTTATCCTTCTCAAGTTTCAACAAAACAAATGTAACTTTGTTCAACTCCTACATTTTTGCAACAAATTTTTTAACGAAAATACCAACAGATAATACCAAATTTTATTATTATTATTATTATTATTATTATTACATGTATTATTCTAATTTTATTTTATCATTATTATTACAGATAATACCATTGAAAAACCTAAACGTTTTAACATTTCCACGTATTTTTATCGCATCTAACGATTCAACTTTCCACTCCACGCGAATCTCCTCGAATCCTCTTCCCTAACAAACCTCTCCGTCTCGAATCGAGACTCCCATCGAACCCTGTGCCGAACTCTCTCGCGGGAGAGACAAACGGAGGGGTAAAAAAAGAAAAAGAAAAAGAAAAAGAGAACAGGGGACAAAGCGAGGAGCGAGAAGCTTTTCCATGAAAGCGACGAGGAGAAATCGGTGGCCGGGCTCGGTTGGAGGGCATTCACGCCGATTATCTGTATAATGGGTGGCGGAGAATTTCGGTGGTCCTCCTCGCCTCGGTGGAGGCGATGTTGGGGCAACAAGATCGAGCTTTCCTTTCCACCACCGGGTGGCGAATGATTCACGGTCGAGGCGTCGACAAAAGCGCCAACTCGGCGGTTCGCAGAGAAAAACGAGCCACGGGCAATTTATTTTAAATATAACCGCCCGATTCGCCGGCTACGATTTGTTCTGGGCATTAAAGAGGGCCTCCGCCCGGCCTCCCCTCGCGCACCCTCGATCCGCACAATGTTACCCCTCCCTCCTCCCCCTCCACGTATAACACGTCTGTAATTCGAATATAATGGACTCCCTCTCTCTCTCTCTCTCTCTCCCTTTCTCGATCATCCCCATGTTTTCTCTCCCTCGTGGTAATAGTTCTCTCGTGCACACGCGCGTGACCCTGTTCCGGGATTCGAGCAACGCTTTTTCGATCGAATTTTATATCGCATAAATTCGGGGGATGTGAAATGAAAATTGGAACGAAAATTCGAACGAATTTTCTTTTTTTTTTTTTTTTTAGGAAGGAAATTTTGATAAATATAATTTGAATCTGGCGATGAGGAGGGAGGGAGAGCGAATTCTCGAGAGAGGATATCTCGATAAGGATATGCGGTTGCTCCACTATTATCCTCAAACGAGCCTATAATTTGAGAATAATGGAGTTGGATTACCCGTGTCCTTTCTTCCTTCTTTCACCCTTCACGTTTTTATCAATCTCTGTTACTCGTCCTCTCTGTCTCTCCTCCTGCCTCTCTGTTTATTGAAAATCGGAATTCGATTATGGAAGATTATGTGGATTACGGTGGAGAAGGGAAAGGGGAAGGGATTTTCGAAGGGATCGAGAGATTAAGAGATCGATGAAGGTGGAAGGAAACGTGGATTTACGACAATGTTGAAATGAAGAATATTCTTTTTTCTCTTCCTTCCTCGTTTTCTATTTTTATGGGCCTTGACGATGTCCTTGCGATTTTATCGTGGTTTTATCAGACGATGGAATAAATGCTCGATAAAAGTTTTTTTACGACTCGAATGAAAAGGGGAACGTGAACGAGGATTTACGAGAGTCGAGAAATGCGTAAAATTTAAATTTGCAATATTTGATTTAAATTATATTATTTCGAATCTTAAATAAATTGTAAATTAAAACGATTCGTTAAAAATATTTTGGAATTTTTTTTAACATTATTTTTAATAATTTAATTATATTGTTTTTAATTGACGCGAATATAAATGATATCAGATTTTGATTATTAATGTTATAGTTAATGTATTATTATATTGTTAAAATATATTTCAAATCTTAAATAAATTGTGTAAAACGATTTGTTAAAAATATTTTGGAATTTATATTATTTTTATTTTTAATAATTTCATTTTATGTCGTTCTTAATTTTGGCGCGAATATAAATAATATCAAATTTTGATTATTAATGTTATAGTTAATGTATTGTTATATTGTTAAAATATATTTCGAATCTTAAATAAATTGTAAATTAAAACGATTCGTTAAAAATATTTTGGAATTTTTTTTAACATTATTTTTAATAATTTAATTATATTGTTTTTAATTGGCGCGAATATAAATAATATCAGATTTTGATTATTAATGTTATAGTTAATGTATTATTATATTGTTAAAATATATTTCGAATCTTAAATAAATTGTGTAAAACGATTCGTTAAAAATATTTTCGAATTTATATTATTTTTATTTTTAATAATTTCATTTTATATCGTTCTTAATTTTGACGCGAATATAAAAAATATCAGATTTTGATTATTAATGTTATAGTTAATGTATTATTATATTGTTAAAATATATTTCGAATCTTAAATAAATTGTGTAAAACGATTCGTTAAAAATATTTTGGAATTTATATTATTTTTATTTTTAATAATTTCATTTTATGTCGTTCTTAATTGGCGCGAATATAAATAATATCAGATTTTGATTATTATTATTAAAAAATTTGTTTCATCATCCAGGTACAGGATGGAGTATTTATCGTTCGTTAGCTTATTTGTATCGTCGTATGCGCGACATCGAGCGCGATTTCTTGCCAATTTCTTGCCCGAAAACCCGTCAACCCGTGAAAAAGTGACGCCATTTTAGGACAATATATTTCAAACTGCGAGGATCCGCCGGACCGTGAACAATCTCCCCGATATTTTGAGTGATCCAATTTGCCGCTTGCTGCCAACCATAAAGAGCGATCGTACGAATGCGTGTCAAGTTTAAAAGACACGCGAAGGGAATTCCTTTCGTTTCGTCCAAACCGAGAGATCAAATGCGAGATCGTTTTTTCCTTCCCGTTTTTTCAATCGAATTATTATATTAGAAGAAAATATATATATACGGATTATAATTTTTTCCATTTAAAACAATTTTTTAATGTTTTTAAATGTAACCAATTCGATAATTAATTAATTTTTTTTATCATTAAATAACCAAACAATTCACAACGATCGTTACCAAAAATTTGTCGATCGATTGCCACAATTTTATGAAATAATTTAATTCGAACATGTTTTAAAAAAAAAAGATTAAAAATTTTTTCGTTAAAATCGTGTCGATACGAAATTCTGACTAATAATTCGATAATAGGTTATATTAGAACACTCGGGCATCGACTCTGATTCATCAGATTCGAAACTCGCCACCAACGTTAACGTAAACAACCTAATAAAGATTCGAGGCTAATCTAACCTAACGCAAAACGGAAGAAACGGGAGAAAGAAGAAGAAAAAAGGAAACGGAGGAAGAGGAAAAAGGAGAAAAGAAGAGGCGAAACTTACCTACCTACCTACCTACCTACCTACCTACCTACCTGTGCCTACGGTCCGAGACCCGAGTCCAACCAACGAACCAACTCGAGTGAAACGGAATCAGCGGTGGCTCAAGCCCTCTGGCTTTATTATTTCGGGGCCATTGTTATTAATTCACCGTGTGGCGTGGCTATGCGCTAAGAGCGTAAGCTTGTCACGGCCCTTCCACCACCACCACTACCACCCTCCTCTCCCCTCCCTACCTCGTACCGCGGCCACGTTGTTCTTTGCTGAATTCATTAAATCATCGGCATTCCACGCGGCACGTGGCCCCGGCCCCCTTTTACAAGCTCTTTCGCTAAATTAGGATCCGGCTTGCTCCTCCGCTTCTTTCTCCCCTTCCCCCGACCTCGCTCGCCCGGATACAATGGGTTGGGACAATTGCCTTTCGATGTTTGTCGATTTTCGAATTTGCCCTCGTTCGAATCGAACACGCGTTCGCGAAATCTTCGCGTTTTAACCTCGTCGAAAGATGAGGTTATGTTGCATCAGGTGACGGATATTTTGGAAAGTAAGTTGACAATTGTTATGTAACGAAATGTGGTTTTTTTTGTGAAATTTATTTTTGACAGAAAATTCGAATATTTTTATGACCAGTTTATACGTGTTATTTGTGAGTGATAAAAAATTATATCGATATCGATGGAGTAAAATTTTATCGTTTCGATGATTCTTCGAACAACGTTCGGTTGATATGATATATTTAGATAATTGATACGTTTGAAATTTTTGGCAAATTATATTCAATTAAACGGGTTTTCAAGTGGTACTGGTCTTGGAATAATCAGCCGTGTATTTTCACGTGCACATTGCGAGGAACTCGATTGATGGCAAACAAGTTTTTTTTTTTTCTACTTTTTGATCGAATAATCGTATTGAATTCTACAATATTCGAAAAGTCATCGAAATGATACTTGATCGAGATGTTTATTACTATTCGGTTAACAAGAATCGTAACATGGGAACTAGAAATTTGCATATTCATGTTCCACGATCTCGTTCCACGAGATTGTACTATCTTTTTTTCTTTCTCTCTCTTTTTTTTTTTTTTATACTTTACAAGCAGTCGAATTAGATATGAATCTGACTGACACGCACCAGATGCCGGGAACGACGATGAACTAACCAGCATGCCACGGTGTATTTGCTTTGATTTTGCTTATTAAGCGTGTCTTGTATATCTTTAAATGTGGGAACACTATGTAATACCTGCGATATTCAAAAATGTAAACTAAGCACGTAAGTATTTGTGAAATGTGAGATTTTTCAACTTGTCTTTATCTTTAATGTTTGTATTCTATCCATTTCAAATAAAGGAGGATTCTTTTATAAGAAGAAGTTTGTTGTAAGGTATACACATTGTTAAGAAGATAGATAAGAGGATTACAAGCAAGATTGAAATTAATTTATGAAGAATTTTAAATTCTCAAGATGTCTGATAATAAAAACTGCATAAACTGTATTATTGTGGATGTATTTGGATTCCTTTGGAAAGTTATGCACCAATATTCAATGTCTTCTTCAAAGCAATTCTAGAAATTATTAAACTGGAACGAAGGATATTAGAGTGATACTTTAATTTGAATTTGCCATTGTGGATATTTTCAATGAAACTGTACCATTGTCAATGTTTTGAAATTGGAATGAATACTATTTTAGAAAGCTATACACCACCAATATCACTATCTATTTAAAACAATTTTGAAAATGATTGTATAAAATGATCTTGAGAATTGTAATTGTCATGTTTCCATATTACTTTTATTAAATCAATTATCACTATATATTTATTCTTCAAAACAATTTTGAAGATGGTTGCAATATTTTATTAAAAACCAATATCACTATCTATTTATTCTTCAAAACAAATAGAGATAATTGCAATGTTCCTATATTACTTTTATTAAAATCACTATTAATATCACTATCTATTTATTCTTCAAAACAAATTTAGAGATAATTGCAATGTTTCTATATTACTTTTATTAAAGGCCAATATCACTATTTATTTATTTTTCAAAATAATTTTGAAAATAATTGCATAAAATAATGTTGAGAATTATCAATATTTTTATATTACTATTATTAAAGATATCAATATTATTACCTATTTATTTTTTAAAATAATTTTGGAGATGATTATGTAAAATGATCTTGATACAATTGTCAATTTGATATTACTTTTGGAAATTGAATAGAAAAGATGTTTGAGTTGTATGTACAGTTTCTTGGCAAAATTTCGAAAGAAATTTTCACTTGAAAGTCATTTCACAAAACTATCTTATTTATCGAAGCATTCGACAACGAATTATAACTTAACTTTTAAAACTTTCAAATCAATTGCATTATCGATCGAACAATATCCCCAATAAACGCTAATATCAAGAATTGTATTCCTTCAGAAAAAGAAATAAATAAATGACAATCTCTTATACTCCTTCGAACGACGTTTCCATTGTTCCACAAATATCCTCCTAGAAAAGAGATGAATGATAACTATAATGACATCGAACAATGATATTTTGTCAAATTTTCTATACTCTTTTTATCGATGAAAACAATGTTGCCAATTGTAAATGCGCATATACTACAAATAACCTATTCCTCCAGAAAAATAAAGCTGTGTAACGCTTCACAAGATTTCGTCATTTTTATCTCCTATATTCCTTTGATCCATCATCGATCAAACAATGTCTTCAATCAATCTATCTCGCAAGTATTGTATTAAAAAGAGAATAAATAATTAAAATTTAACAACGAATTACAACAATTTCGCCATTTTTATATAACCTTCAAATAACATATTTATTTCACAAACATCGTATTGCTCTAGAAAAGAGAATAAATTAAATATTCAATGATATTGAAGAACAAAATACAACTTTTCACCATTTTCATCATCAAATCTTCTATATTTCTTTCATTGACATTCAAAACTATTTAAGCAATTCCTCAAATAAATGCTTCACAAGTATCGTATTCTTTTAGAGACATTCATAGTGACATTCAACTAGTCAAATTCCCTATACTCTTTTTATCGATCAAAACTATTTAATTCCCCAAATAAATGCTTCACAAATATTCCTTTAGAAAAGAAAATAAATGAAACATTCATAGTGACATTCAACGTCAAATTCCCTATATATCTTTTCATCGACCAAAACTATTTAAATAATTAAATAAATACACATATCTGCTTCGCAACAATCCAGAGTAAATAATTTCGTTCGTATCTGATTCCTCTAAAGAAACTCATAATGAACGAGGTATCCACAGTGACATTGAACAAACGATTCGATTACACCCCTTGCGATCCTTGGATCGTTCAAAATTTTAATTTTAAGCAATCCAACCATGATATATCGATCGAGCAGCATCGTTCCCAACCAGAGATACAACCGTGCGTACAAGTATCGTGTCTCCTCTCCACGGAGAGAGAGAGAGACAGAGAGAGAGAGAGGGAGGTAGAGAGAGGAGCAAGGAGGGAGAGAGAGGCGAGAGAAGTCGAAGGGGTGGCTCGACAAAATGGCCTCGAACGGGCTCCTAATGGCCGGCACGGGCCGTTTGCGCGGCCATGTTACATAACTCCACCACGGAGAGCGTAAATACGCTCGGTTAAGGAGCGTTACGAGGCGTGCTAGCTCGCTTCGTGGTGCATTACGCTACGAGCACCGCGTACGCTTTTACGAGCGCCGCTAATGCGCCCTCTACCCTCCCCTGTCCACCCTCTCCAGCGGCCCTCTTCTTCTTCCCTCCGCCAGAGATTCCTCTCTTCCTCCCTTTCCATCCGCCTGCCTCTTCCTCCCTTTCCATCCGCCTGCCTCTTCCTCGACCTCTTCCAACGATCGGAAGAGAACAATGGACGGACGCCAACGTGGGGGTTGCGCCCTGCCCGTTCGCTACCCGTTCGATTATCGTCTCGTCCCAAGACGAGAGAGATCGATCGAGATCCTCCTCTGAAAGAAAGAAAAATCAGGAAGAAAAGTGAATTTATAATAATCTGTAGAGAGTGAAAATTATCCTTTCTATCGTTGCTTTAGTTAGTGAAAAATTTGTTTGTCCCCGAGAAAATTTTTTCTGTTCGAAAAGTGCGAATTTATTTATTTGAGGTTAGATTATATAAATAGGTTGTAATAAATCGAAAGAAATGATTCGATGTCAAGCGGTTGATAAAACAGTTGCATTGTAATATTGGCTTTTAAGTAACTTCCAAAGTAGAAGAAAAGTGAATCTGTAGAGAGTGAAAACTATCCTTTCGTTGCTTTAGTTGCGACAAAATTTGTTTCCGTTCGAAAAGTGCGAATTTATTTATTTGAAGTTAGGTTATATAGGTTATAATAAATCGAAAGAAATGATTCGACGTCAAGCGGTTGATAAAGCAGTTGCATTGTAATATTGGCTTTTAAGTAACTTCCAAAGTAGAAGAAATGTGAATCTGTAGAGAGTGAAAACTATCCTTTCTATCGTTGCTTTAGTTAGTGAAAAATGTTTCCGTTCGAAAAGTGCGAATTTATTTATTTGAGATTAGGTTATATAAATAGGTTATAATAAATCGAAAGAAATGATTCGACGTCAAGTGGTTGATAAAACGGTTGCATTGTAATATTGATTTTTAAATAACTTCCAAAGTAGAAGAAAAGTGAATCTGTAGAGAGTGAAAACTATCCTTTCGTTGCTTTAGTTGCGAAAAATTTGTTCGTTCGCGAGAAAATTTTTTCCGTTCGAAAAGTGCGAGTTTATTTATTCGAGGTTAGGTTATAATAAATCGAAAGAAATGATTCGACGTCAAGCGGTTGATAAAGCGGTTGCATTGTAATATTGGCTTTTAAGTAATTTCCAAAGTACATGTGTATGTGTGTGTGTGCGTGTGCTACGTTTTTATTCATGCATCATTACGGATGATCGTGCAACGAGCGAGACATTGAACGGAAAGGGCAAAAAGATTAGATCCATAGACGTCGGTTGTGATACGAGGCTGCGAAGAAATAAAGAGGAGGAAAAAAAGAAAAGAGAAAAATAAAAAATAAAGAAAAAAATAAAATAAAATTCTTCATCTCTTCTTTCGTCACGCTAGATCGATTCGAGCAACTCGTTTACGATTGAATTTAGATTTTAATGGATAGACGCGCGTGCACGCGTGCCTTGCTGATTCATCGATAGCCGAAGGCTTACACTTCATTATCACACAATGCGGCTTTCTTTCGTCCCGATGTAAAGGATAAGATCTGCTCATAAACATACCGTTCGTGAGGGGAAAAGAAAAGAAAAAAAGGAAAATTTCGCGCGTGAATTACGCCCGATTCAAGAAACGATGATACGTTTGACACGTTCGATTCTTCAAATCTTTTAAATCTATTAATTATATACAAAATATTTAAAGTCTCTCGATAAATGGTAATTTATATCGTGGAAATTTCTCGCTCTATCTTATCTTCGTATCAATTAATCGCGCCGAGTTAAAGGTTAGTTTTCATAATTTAGTGATTTATTTATCGTCTAGAGAATTTTCATATTTTCATATTTCATATATATACTCGATGAAGAATGCGGATTATTTTACGGAATATATATACACACGTAATTTTTCCGTTGAGAATCTAATTTTTCGGCTGTAATTTAGTAATTTATTTATCGCGAGAATTTCCTGTTTTTTTACCTCCTTTACTTCTTCTGCATTCGAAATTAATTAATGTGCCAGTGTTAAGGTTAATTTTCATATTCCGTGTAATTGGTAAAGAATGCAAATATTCATGTGAATATATTATACTTTATTTCTTAACATTCTTTAATGGTAATCTAATTTATATTATCTTCGCATTCGAAATTAATCGTATCATACATTAAGGTTAGTTTTCATACTTCTGGAATATATCGTATATTTTTATTTTACAACATTCCCTATTGCTAATCTAATTTATACTATCTTTGCATTAATCGTAATTAATCGTATCGTACATTAAGGTTAGTTTTCATATTTCTGGAATATATCATACCTTATTTTTCTCTATTGGCAATCCAATTTATACCATCTTTGCATTCGTAATTAATCGTATCACATCGAGGTTATTTCTGGAATATATCTAATTTATATTACTTTTGCATTCGAAATAATCGTAAAGTATTACAAATTTTTAAAGAATATATTGAATCTTATTTTTTAACATTTTCTACTGGTAATATAATTTATATATTCTTTGCATTCGAAATTGATCGTAACACGTTAAGGTTAGTTTTAGTTTCTAATTTATATTATTTATTCACGTTACTTTTGCATTCGAAATTAATCGTCCACGATCAAGATTAATTTTCATATCGTGTAATCATTAAATTTTTTGACATTTTTACTTTCTTTATCGATACGTTAATTTTTTATAGTCTAATTAATTAATCCAATATTTTCACGAAATATCTCGATCATTTTTAGGACCAATTGCACATTTATCTATAAAATTCGTCGACTAACCGATTTCAACCGTAATTAATTACGATCGTTAATTTAATTATCAGGCCGATATAATCGTTGCAATATTCCTCTCACCTCTTGGACGATTAATCTTGACGACGCTAGTAATACTTAACCCCGGTTGCTCTTGTGTTAAAAAAAAAAAAAAAAAAAAAAAAAGGAAAGAAGAGGAAAAAAAAAACATCCTCGAGATACGATCTTGCAAGCTTGATGAACATGCAAACGAAGGAGCATTGCTTGCAGATTCGTGTCTCATAATTTTCCTCGATCTCTCTGCTTATATTGCACCACTAATTCCTGTTATAATTATATTACTATATTTTATCATAATCGCTCCAAGATCGACCGGATCGATATATTTATATTTCCTTCTTTCCTTTTTTTTTTTTCAGAAAATTAAAAAAAAAAAAGCAAGTGAACGAGAATACAAATTTTCGAATAAATTTTCTTTCGGACTAATTCGAAGAAAAAGTCGAACAAACGCGTAAGATGGAAAAACGATTTCGTTCGTCGATTTTGCTTCGTTACACGCGTTAACGTAACGTGAAATTCAATTCTCGGCCATTGTCCCTGCTTCGTCGAATTTATAGCCCGGACGATCCTTTATTAATCCTGGAAAACCGGAGCCCGGTTTTAATAATCCGCCGAGCGGAATGAAAATCCGCCGCGTCGGCGATCCTATCGCGACGCTTTAAATTGACTTTATCGCTGAAACGCTGATTTTCACGGAAAATTCGACGCCAACTGCTTTATTACATTTCGAAAATATATGTATTTTTTCATTTTAAAAAAACGATAATTTATCTATCTTTCTTTCCTTAAAAAAAAAAAAAACAAATACACAATATATATATATATATATATATATATATATATATAGTCTTTCCTTAAAGATGGAAGAAGAAAAACGGAATGTAAGGCGCGTAAATCAAATCGAAGGGAAGAAGAGGAAGAAATGCCGAAACCGAAAGCGAAAACAAACAGTAGCGAGGGCCACTAATCCTAATCCACGTCACAGCCAAAGAAAAGGAGCCATTATCGTGGCGACGAGAAGTTAAGAGGAGGAGGAGGCGATTATCTCGGTCGATAAGTCGGCCTCCCGACAAAGGGATCCTTATCCTCTCCTTTCCGTATAGAATAGGAGAGAGAGGGTTCGAAACGATTACACTCTACACGTGTTTCGTGGTTAATTCCACGGTAATATTAGATTCCAAGGGTGGGACTCCCCTCTCTCTCTCTCTCTCTCGTCGTGTCGAGGGATGAAAACCAGATGCTTCTTTATAGACTTCCTCCCCCTCCGCTGTTCCACGTTCCACATCGTCGAGGCTGTATTAGCCCCTGGCAGCGATCTTCCCCGGATGATCTATCGCCCGGCTGAAAGTTAACGAGCCGATACATTACGTGGTATAATGGGGAAGGCACGCCGCGATTTTAATGTCCCCGTTATATCTCTTTCGTTCATTGGGGGATAATTATTTTCTCACTTTTGAGAAGGAAGGGGCTTGATAAAAAAAACAATAAAAAAAAGGTAATGAATTTTTGCCCTCTCCACTTATTCTCGACTTATTTCTTCTTATTTATGTAGAATATGTGGAATAATTGTATGTATGTGTGTATATATATATGATACGGAGCTAGGTTTGCTTTTTGATTGGACGAAGTTAAATAAAGTACTTATTGGATAGGTTGGATGCGCGAGTCGTTTTTGCCGCAATATTTCTCCCCATCAAATTAGAGGATACGAATGAGGATACGAGAGTTATTCGGCCTGTGTTCGGCTCGGGATGGATAATCGCTCACCCGTTCGATATTTGTACTCTATCGGTAACTAGCAATCGATTTACTTACTCTCCATTCCGTTATATACACACGAATATATTAGAAAGAGGTTAGAAAATTCTAACCTCGTTTTCAAATCAAACATGAGTTAGAATTAGATAAATTTGTCCTTTATTCCACAGAAACAACGGTAGGAGGAGGGGAGAGGGGGCAAAAAATTCGAGATACTAGAGAAAGAAAGGGGAGGGGGAAGGAATGCAGGGGAGGTGCAATTTGGCAAAGCACCGTGACGGAAAAATCGTATCAACGATCCGCGCGAGCAGAGGTGGTGCCCGAAGGCGTAATAACCGCTGCGAAAGCTGGGAATTTCGGCGGGTTTTGATTACTAGGCGGCGAGAGCCGGGCCGAGGCCCGGGCTCCTACAAATAAAAAGCCATCCCTGCCTGTCTAAATGCCGACACGCCGAAAATCATTTATTTATTTATTCGCCGCGCCACTCTTTCTTCCTTTTTTTCGTTCTTTTCTCTCTCTTTCCCTCTCTTCCTTCCTTCTTCCTTCCTTTTTTTCAACCGTGGGACGTGTTCCCCGAAACACAACAACCGTTGCTCTCCGATCTTTCCCTCCTTTCCACTTTGTTTGCTTTCGCCCGCTTTTGCTGTCGACTGTCCCGCCATCTTCCGAATTTAATAGATACCCGGGCGAACGGATCGAGTCACGAATCGAACGCCGTTGTGCAACACTAAAAGTAACTACAGAGTAACGAGGTATAAGTGAGGAGAATTTTCGTATCCTATTTCAGATGCGTTTAAATGTTTGTACTCTATCTTGTTCAAGATGAAACAAGGAATTCCTTTCGAGGAGAAATTCGTGAGGTATGCACAATGTTAAGAAGATAGATAAGAGAATAGCGAGTAAGATTGAAATTATTTTATAAAGAATTTTAAATAATTCTATAATTCTCACATACTGTATTGTAGATTCCTTTGGAAAGTTATGCATCAATATCAATATCTTCTTCAAAGTAATTCTAAAAATTGTTAAACTTGGAATGAAGGGTATTAAAGTGTACTTTATTTTGAATTTGCTATTGTGTATATCTTTAAAGAAGCTATATCATCTTATTCACTGTTATTGGAATGAATATCACTGTGAATCTTTAAAGTAGCTACGTTTCTTAAAAGGTTATATGAAGATTATTCGAAACATTGTTGGAGATGGTTGAATAAAATAATCTCGAAAATTGCAATTATCAATGTTTTTATATTACTTACTATTAAAAGGTATATATCAATATTTATTTATTTTTTAACACAATTTTAGAAATGGTTGAATAAAATGATCAAATTTTTTCCGAGATGTTATTTTTCGGATATTTTAGAATTTTATATTATATGAAAGAAACAAATTTCCTATTGTGTGATTTTTATTTTATGGAAAAGGAACGTATAAAGAGAATTCTACACATCATCTCATTCTATTTCAGATGCAATGGATCCAGTAATGAAAATACTATCGCGACTCGATGAACGATATAATCTGATGATTCGTCGATTGAACGTATTATATTTAAGTATTATTCGTTTACGAGAAGATTGTAAACAGAAGATTGTTGTATGTATATTCTATTTCGTGTCACATCTATAATTGAAGAAACAAATCGATTGGAACGAAAAGATTCATCCCCATAAGCAGAATATTACTAAAAATATGTTTTCACAAGGATCCTAATATAATTTCAACAGTTTATTAATGCTATTTCGCTTCGACGATTATCTTCTCTTCTTCTAGACGAACTGTACATCTTCATATTTAAAAGATAAACACGTTACGAGATTCAACAATAATTCAACTTTGCTACTTCTTCAAAATAATACCTACAAAATATGGCTAGGCAGAATATTTATACTCTCTATTCCATCTTGTCATCATATGTATTATGGTTATTGACTAAAGACAGTGATAAAATATATATTGAAAGGAATTGAAGGATTTATAGTTAATACTTCTAATTATAAGGCTATTGTCAATATTATGAAATTATTCCATTTCACTGATATGCATTCATCATTGATGCAATAACAACAATGTTAATAACAAGAGAGTGCAATAGAATGAGAATGCACAATATTTATTCATTATACACATTAATACTTTAATTAGGAGGATATTGTCAATATGAAATTATTCTATTTCTATTACTATTCCTATTTAATAGTAACAATGTTTTAAGAGCACACTTTTTGATAAATTCACAATATTATTCTCATTCTTCAAGTTTCTAGGTATTAACATTAGATATTATATTCCAAGTTTATAGATATCTGAAAAACTGAAGACAGTGACAAAGAGAATTCTATTTATATATAATTAACACTTTAATTAGGAGGCTATTGTCAATGTGATATTGCTCTATTTCTGTTATTATATAATAATAACAACATATTATCTTTTGACTCTTACTGACTCTTCCATTGGTACTGAAAAGATTGAAGATAGTGGAGAAGAGAATTTTAATTAGGAAATTATTATTAATGTGAAATTACTTTACTTCTATCTCTATTCCTATTCAATAATAACAATCTTATGAGAGCATCTTTTGATAAACTTACTCTCCAAATTTTAGACACACAATACTTACTCTCCAAATTTTATTGGTACTGAAAGGTTGAAGACAATGACAAAGAGAATTCTATTTATAGGTAACACTTTAGTTAAGAGTTACTGTCAATGTGAAATTATTCTACTTCTGTTACTATCCTTATTCTTATTAATAATAACAACGACATGAAGGTGAAATAGAACAAGATCACATCCAGCCACCTTTGACAAACTCACAATAACTTTATTCTCCAAGTTTCTATGTGTTGATACTAAGAGGTCATCGCCAATATGAAATTCCATTCCTAATAACAATAATCATCACCACAAGAAATAGAAGCTTTGCTCAGCCAAATCTGGCCAAATCTGACTAAATCTACTTCATCCTCTGCTTCTCCACTCTTCTCCATTTCCGGATAACGAGATCGAGAACTTCTCTCACGCGTTACAACGCGTTAAGAGGCGCGTAAACGCAAAACCGAGACGAGCTACCGTTTCGGGAACAGGTTCCACGGCTTGGACCTGCCGATTTGCATGGATTGTATCCGTATTTCGAGCGCGCGCTCGGCTTTTTTTCTCACCTTTTCTCGTAACCGCTTGATGACGTGTTATCGCGATTTTTAAAGCCAGAGATGAAATTTGCCGGATATTCATTACCGATAATCGTGCTCTGCCAATCGCATTCGATCGATCCATCGCGTCCATGATTCCTTCGGCCGAACCAAAACTTTTGAACCAAGATTCATTTGTCGAATGCTTCGTGCACGATGGTTTGACTCATTGGCCAGCAGGAATTAATCCTTCTTCGAGTGTGTATACAAGCCGTCCATTAGACACAAAAATAAAAAGAAAAAAATTATAACCTAACCTTTCTTTCCTAACCTTCCATCGCTTAAACGATCGCTGTTGCGAAATTAATTTTCCCAAAAAGAACTCGAATTTTTATTTCTTCTTCAAAAATCGGAATCGTAAGGGAGATAAAGAAAATAATATCGAAGGATAGGACGAGCGAAGGGGGAGCAGATATGGAACAAAGTGGTTATCGAAGATCATCGTCGATGATCCCGAGGGATAGGTGGCGCGGCGAAAGGGGGCGAGGAGGTGATGTTCCCATGATGGTAGGTGTGCGGGTTCTGGTTCCCTCGGTCGAAGATGAAAAGATGAAAGGCGTCCGCTCTGCTTCTGCCTCCCCTAACCCACCCGGTCGGACCTAACCATCCTGTCTGGTCATCAACACCTGACCATCTTGCAACGCCGTCTCCTCTCCGCCACGGATTCGCCTCGTCTATATCTCTCGTTCCAAATGTCTCGTCGCTTTTTTTCTTCTTCTTTCTCTTCTTCTTCTTCTTCGATCCTTATCTTATTCTATGATCTTATTCCATCTTTTTTGCACTTTTTTGTGTTTTGAATTTTGCAATTTCGAGTCGGATAAATGCGTTGTTAATTTTTAAGTGGTAATTTTGTCGATTCTATCCGTTTGCTAACATTTTTAATGATTTGGTATTCTATTCTGGAAATTTTTTGGAAAAATTGTTAAAGAGGATCTTTGCATCAAATATCGTAAATTGAAGAAGAAATTAATTAATAATAAAATAATAATTTTATTATTAATTGTTTTACAGGAATAGTTGATTCTTTTTCTAATTTTCTTCTTTAGTGCGTTTTCGAAAATTTTGAAATTTTGAATATTCGAATATAATAATCGAATGTCAAGTTTTAGAAGAATAATTTTTTTTATTTTCATAAAATTTTCTTCGTCTCACGTTAAGGAGTTGTTTAAATAAATATATTAACTTAGAAAAAGTATTATCTGTTGGAAGATTGTTAATAGACGTTTAAAATATTTCCAAATATGGAAATGAGATACGTGAAACGCGAGAGTGTAACATATAGGTTATCCTACAGGTTATAAGTACATTCAACTACTAATCGATTTAGTGGTAACAGTGAATTTTTAAGTGTAAGAAATTAGTGACTACAGAGCGGATATGCAAATATAAGTCGAATATATGTAAAATGTATGCAAAATATATGTAAAACATATGCGAGATCTACTTAAAATATACAATAGTTGTATATTTGTATGTACATCATACAAGGCGATCCAGTTTTTTTCCCGATCGAAATTAGCATGTTCCATTTTTGTGCGTAAAAATATAAGAAAAGTGCGAGAAAAACGACGAGAGAAACTTGGCAATCGAGTTTTCAACCGAGAATTTCGAAAATATTAAAAATTACTTTACACTATCTCTTCCATTTTTTAAAAAAAAAAAATATATATATATATATGATAAATTTATCTTCGAAACTTTGATTATACGTTGAAAGAGCAAGTATCAACCTCCCCGTAATCGAACATTGTACACGTTAACTCCGTCTCTTACGATTAATTTACCTTACCGAAAAAGAAACATCGCTTAATTACCAAAGTTCGCACGATTAACAAGGTGATCAATCTAACGCGAAACCACCTCTCTGACTGTTCTCCTCACAGTCGCCTTCCATTATCGAAAAAGGGAGCAAAGCTTAAACTCCGTTCTTAAATAAATAAAAAAGAAAAAAGATTTTCGAAAGGCAACGAAATACGATCGTCGAGTACACATTAATCATCGTAATCTTTCATCCCCACCATTTATCCTCGATTATACGTTTCAAATCACGAATCAATTGGAAAGAATAGAAAAAGGATTGAAATTAATTAAAAGGTTTTAAGCAAACTTACAAAATATTATTCTTATTCCTTTTATTTAGCTCAAATTTTGAATTTTTCCTTTTTATTATTCACGCGCCAAGTGGGATTTTATTAGTACGAATAATTATCTTCGTATCTCTTCTCCATCGAACTAACACGCATGCGCGTTAATAAAAGTGCACAGTTTCGTTCTATCGGGCTCTACGCGCTGCACGCGTCAGATCAATTGGAAAGAATAGAAAAAGGATTGAAATTAATTAAAAGGTTTTAAGCAAACTTACAAGATATTATTCTTATTCCTTTTATTTAGCTCAAATTTTGAATTTTTCGTTTTTACTATTCACGCGTCAAGATTTTATTAGTACGAACAATTATCTTCGTATCTCTTCTCCATCGAACTAACACGCATGCGCGTTAAGAAATAGTGCACAGTTTCGTCCTATCAGGTTCTACACGCTACACGCGTCAGATCGTCCAACAAGCCACGTTCGCATCGAAGAAAATTCATTTTCGATCCATCGACATCGAATCGCGTACAACGAGGCTGCTCGTAATCGTGTAAACGCGGCTTTATCTCCTTACAAAACTCTCTCTTTCTTTCTCTCTTTCTCTTTCAGGAAGATAATACGTATTCACGGATGGAAACGAATTATATACACCATGCCGTTAAACTGTTTGCAAAAGGAGTGGGGCGGGGGGAGGGATTGGACGCGAAATTGAATCGATGTCGCAACGCGGCCAAAGGAATTCGAAACGAGGCAGCGGGCGCTAAAGTAGGGGGCGCGATGGTCGAGACTCGAACTGCTCCGGGCGATGCGGCTTCCTCTTTCCCTCCTCCGCGGCCTCTGAAGGGAATTCGGAGGAACGGGAGGGAGGGGAACAGTGAAGTATCTGCACGGGTGTTCGTTCGGCTTTTTGGCGATTAAACGTGAAATCGGCCGCTGATCGAGGGATGCATTCCTTTGCGCTACGATCGCTCAATGGGAAAAATCTTAATTTTGTCGAATTATTATATTATTATATTATACGTATATATATATATATATATATATATGTATATAAAAGTGTATGGTTCGATGGAAATTAAATTATGGATCAAATGAATTAATATATACATATATATAGGTGTATAATTCGATGGAAATATGGATGAATCATCGATTCCTTCTTGGACGAATCCAATGAAGTGATTTCTCTTCTCTTTCAAAGAGGGATATTGAAAGGTTGGAATTAATCGAGGTTAATTTTTCTTAAATAACTCGCGCTTCGTTTCGTGATTTCGCTGGGGGAGAAGAAAAAGAAGAAGAGGACAAAACGGACGAGAAAAAGATGGATAATTATTTGTTTGCATAGGAAGGGAGAGGTAGGGAGCAGCGCACAAATCACAAATTCAAAGAATTAATTAGCGGCGTTTCTCTGGAAATTCTATTGAGTGTACGAGATAAAAGGAGAACCTGTTTCGACACGCAACGGATACGCGCGGATCCATTCAATTCTCACGCGAACGACACGTTCTCGAGTTTCGAATCGCGCTTCCTCCTCCCCCTCCCCCTCCCGCCCCCCTTCTTCCTTTAAACGTGTATCCTCCCTTTCGTCGATTCTTCTTCTTTTTCCTTTTTTCTCTTTTTTTCTTCCGTATATAATACCTTCACGAACACTTTGAAAAGATATCGCCCCTCCCTCGAATGTTTACTCTACTTTTCGAAAATCATCTTTTAAAAACTTGCTTCGAAAGGAATCGAACAAAGCATCGATGGTTACTCAAAAGGATAAACGATCAGAATTGGACATTAATCCAAGTCGAAAGTGTTAAAAATCTCGAATAAGTTACTTCAATTGATTATTCATTAAAACGCTCGAATTTATTCATATTATAATCGATCCGGTTCTCGCTTTGTTTGACGTTACAATTATTTCCAATTATATTATCATCACACTGATCGAAAGTGACGAAATGGATATATATACTTTACGGCCAGGCCTGGCAAATTCCAAAACACTTTCGAATTCACTAGAATCGAAAGAAACGAAAAGGGAAACGAAATAATCCTTAATATACCGATAATCGAAACTCGTCTGGAAAGAATCCGTTTGTCCCGAGGAATTTCTCCGTCCAAGATAGGAGATTCGAACTGGATCTCATCGAGGCAGAAGCCCCCGAAGAGAGTCGGTCGGATGATTTATAGTCGCGGGCCTTTGTTGTTGGGTCGAAAAGAGGAGAGCGGCCTCGAAGAGAGGAGAGAGGTGATCAGCCGAAAAACAGGATCGACCTCTTCCAGACAGCGTGGCTCTTCTCCGCCACAGGTGTGCCTCGCCTCTTTCCTCGCCCCGGCTTCCTTCCTTCCTTCCTTCCTTCCTTCCTTCCTTCCTCGTCGCTCGCGCCGCCATTGCCGCCACCCACACACCGCCAATTCTCTAAACTCCATTACTTTTTCGGCCGCGGCGAATTGCTGTCTCCCCCCTCCCCCTCCCTCTCCATTTTCGCCCTGTTTGTCCGACTTTTTTCCTCTCTCTCTCTCTTTTCTTTTCTTCTTTTTCTCTCGTTCGCTCCACGCTGTCTCCGTCCCACGAGAACGAAGACGGAACGATATACCATAACCACGTGATGTTCCAACGCTAACTCGATCGTTCTCTAGTCCAAGCCGTGCTATGCACGCGCCTTCTGTTGGAGATAACGAGACGCTGTGTAAACGCCATATTCCTATTTCTTTCTCTTCTGCTCGACCACGATTAAACGTTCGAATTTAATATCGAGTATTAAGATTTTTCTACGTTTTTATTAACGATAGTAGATAGGATTTCTTATTCTATATTATTCGATGGAAGGAGAAAATGAATTGTTCATCTTGATTGGAGGTATTTCACGGAACTAATCCTACGAATCGTAGCTTTTATATTTCGATAGCAATGTGTGCGGCCATTTTGAATTTTTTTATAATCGCATTTCATCTTTAACCTTAAATTAAATATCAAGAATGTTTAATATTTACTTCGTTGTTTTCTTTACCTCGTTAAAGTTCGTTTTGGTAGATTTTATTTTTATTAAAAAAAAAATGTTCACAAAATATTCTCTCTCATCCAATTCAAGAGAGATTTTCGATCCTTTTTCGACTTGTCGCGTTTATTAAAAAAGCATCTTAACGAAAATGGATTATTCGAGCTCGTATTACGGCCCCATTATGCATCGTTAAGAGATTACTGTTTACTGAAAAAAGCGTTTAGACGTTTTTCCTTCTTTTTTTAATTCCGTGACTCGTGTCCCCCGTCCATTAAATCGATCCCCGTTACGTAATCCCTTCCCCGAGGAGCATGCCAGTCCACCAATTAAAAATTCACTAAACAACACACCCCCTTTATCGAGAATCGCGCTTTTTATCGCGCGATTTAAACGCACGCTTGTCGCACGCTCTCGTTGTCGTTGTTAACCTTTCGATAAAACCGATTACACGAATTAATAAAAACCACGGAATAAATATTTTTTTAATCTGTTCGCGATTTCGAAACAATAGTTAGAAAAAAATAAATACTTTCGTTCCCTCGCTAATATTGATTCGGATAAAATTATATCGATTTTAATTGCACTATATTATAAATCACCATCTGAATAAACGATTCTTTTTCTTCTTCTACTTCTACTTCTTCTATTAAATACGCTTTTCGCGAAAATGATATTTAATGGCTCGAATGGATATATATTTCCAACTCGAATGTGACGCGAATATCAACGAGCTGTATAAATCCATATTTCTTAGATTAGATTCGATTTGAGCGCGGTTAAATATCGTCGGACGTAATGATGTAGTGTAAACGTAAATCTCGCGATACACAGTTGGCTGGCGTGCGACGCGGCAAAGATATTGCGACTACTGTTTTCGTGTATAACTCGTCGAATAATAAACACGGGATTCAAGAATGGAATCCGCTTCGGTCGAGCGGCTTAGATCGTTTTCTTCGCTATAACGCGAATCCCGCATTGTTAATGCGGGAGTTCAGTGCAGTTGGAGAATTATTGGCGAGAGAGGGTTTAAATAATTTTCATTATTATCGTTGATTTCGTTTTTTATCGATCTTTCAATTTTTAATGGGGAAACACACGAATTTTATTTATTTATTAAATAGAATTTATTGGAAATTAAATAAATTTTGTTAATTGAATTGTATTCGAGAATAAAAAAAATATTTCATTATTATTAATTTATCGATCTATTATATTTCTAAATTTTTAATCTCCAATTTGAGCTGAAAAAACACGAATTTTATCCATTTGATAAATAGAATTTCATTTATTGAAAATTAAGTAAATCTTGTTAATTGAATTGTATTCGAGAATAAAAAAAATTCATTATTATTAATTTATCGATCTATTAAATTTCTAAATTTTTAATCTCCTGTATGAGCTGGAAAAATACGCGAATTTTATTTATTTATTAAATAGAATTTTTTAAATAGAATTTATTGAAAATTAAATAAATTTTGTTAATTGAATTGTATTCGAGAATAAAAAATATGAGTTGGAAAAATACGCGAATTTTATTTATTTATTAAATAGAATTTTTTAAATAGAATTTATTGAAAATTAAATAAATTTTGTTAATTGAATTGTATTCGAGAATAAAAAAAATATTTCATTATTATTAATTTATCGATTTATTAAATTTCTAAATTTTTAATCTCCAGTCTGAATCAGAAACACGCGAATTTTATTTATTTATTAAATAGAATTTATTGGAAATTAAATAAATTTTGTTAATTGAATTGTATTCGAGAATATTATTAATAAAAAAAATATTTCATTGTTATTAATTTATCGATCTATTAAATTTCTAAATTTTTAATTTTTCAGTTTGAATTGAAGAAAAACGCGAATTTTATTTATTTATTAAATAGAATTTATTGGAAATTAAATAAATTTTGTTAATTGAATTATATTCGAGAATAAAAAAAATATTATATAATTTCATTATTATTAATTTATCGATTTATTAAATTTTCAAATTTTTAATCTTTAGTCTGAATTGAAGAAACACGCGAATTTTATTTATTTATTAAATAGAATTTATTGGAAATTAAATAAATTTTGTTAATTGAATTGTATTCGAGAATAAAAAAAATATTTCATTATTATTAATTTATCGATCTATTAAATTTCTAAATTTTTAATCTCCAGTCTGAATCAGAAACACGCGAATTTTATTTATTTATTAAATAGAATTTATTGGAAATTAAGTAAATTTTGTTAATTGAATTGTATTCAAAAATAAAAAAAAATATTTCATTGTTATTAATTTATCGATCTATTAAATTTTCAAATTTTTAATCTTCAGTCTGAATCAGAAACACGCGAATTTTATTTATTTATTAAATAGAATTTATTGGAAATTAAATAAATCGAACTCTTATTAATTGTATTATCTCTGTGAAAGAAAGAGAATATTCGAATATTTCATTATTATTAATTTCGTTTATCGATCCGGAGAATGTCTAAGCTGGAGAATTTTATTCATTTATCAAATAGAATCCCATTTATTGGAAATTAAATCGAGCTCTTATTAATTGAACTAATATTTGAACATTTGTGAATTTATAAATTTATAAATTTATCGTTAATGCTAAAAAATGACGTAGACGAATATTCAAGTTCATTTATCATAATATTATAATACTCGAAACGTTCGATCGAAAATTATTATTCGCAAGTAGTAAAAACTTTTTAATGGACTCTAACTCTAATTCTAAGAAATTCTAATGGATTCTAATTCTACATTACATAAAGAACCTAGTTACATAAACTTCTCAAACGATACTTCAATCTTCGCGTGCATAAACTTCTATTTCGAAACTACTTCAATCCTTACCAACATAGTTTGACAATTCCGCAAAGTCGCAAAAATTCGAAGAGAAATCATCAGATTAGATCAAGTTAATTTAATTTTTCGAAACCGATTTAAATAAAACACTTAGAAGCATTCGTAAGATTTTCTCGAATGAAAAAAAATATCGAATCAAATGGATCAAATATTCGTATCACAAAGCACGAGCAATAATAAATCCAAATGCGAAATATAGCAATGAAAATTTCTCTTCTAAACGAGCTATTCATTTTCACAGGAACCTTGGAAAAATTCAACTTGAACGGATCCAGAATGGACGATCTCCAACGCTTCCTCTCTCCCGTCCACGTGGTCGAAAGCTCGATCTCTCGACGTTCCCAGCCGGTGGCCCGATATTTGCTGAATCATAACACGGCCTCTCGGGTGAAAAAAAAAAAAGGAAAAAAAAAAACAAAACAAGCAATTAAGGGGCAACGAAGATTGCGTGCCATTCCTTTCAACGAGTCGACACCCTGCTCGCGGGAGGGCCGCCATTCTTCGTCCCCGGCGTCGTTGAACGCCGACAACGGACGAGAAATCGGTGAAATCACCCCAGAAAACCATCCACGGTTTCACGCTCACGGACCAACCGCCCATTTGTACTCCCTTTCGTTTCGCTCAGTCAGATGCGTTGCGCTCTTTCCACCGCACGATCGATCCGTGAAACACAAATGGAGCAGAAGGACGAAGAACGGGTGTTGGAGACAATGGATTACGCGAGAATGGAACACATCTTTTCGACCAATGTGTCAGTCATCACTTGCTTCTTCAACGTAGATATCGAATGTTACTTTTCAATCCTTGCACAAAGTGTTTCTCCTTTCCGCGATGTTCAACTTGATTATTGCAACTTGATCTCGAGATTTTAATTAAAGAATATTTATTAGATATACGAAATTGTGATTATATTCTATTTTTATGAAACTTCATAGTTTCAGAAGAAAAGAAGAAATTCTTCGAGCTTTATTTAAAAATTTCGGCCGGCGAAATATCCGGCGAATATGGTGGATAGGTTAGGATTTCGCGAGTTTCTCGATCGATTTCTTGACTGTAGAATACCGCCGTTACGTATCTTTTCGATTCGGAAAATAGCAATGAATTATTTTCTTTATCACCGTACAATCACCGTAACTTTTTTCGTCGATTCGACACTCGTTTAGAATTTTCATTGTCCAACCGTTGTTCGGATCGCGTACAATTATCGTGCGGTATACCGTTCCTCGTCACGGGTTACAATTCCGTTCAAAAACGAAGCTTTGCGCGACGAGTGCATTTCTAAACGCAGCACTTTTGATCCTCCGTCGATTGGCGCGCCATCTACTTTTCCAATTGTTTTCACTTCACCGTGCGTACCCAAATGTGTGAAAACCGTCTCGTTGGAGACGCATCCAAAGTCAGCGAATGTTTATTCGTGTATCAGTTTCCACTTCGTCTTTCGATTTATCTTTGTTCGATATAGATTTCGGTCTACCTCGGAATACGTTTTCAAGATTCTTTCCAGATTTGAATTTTTGAAAGCAACCATCGAACGGTCCTCTCGTCGATAGAATCCTCTTCGAAAGTTAATTTAATAATTCGATATAATATTTCAGCTTCACATTTAAGTTTAAACTTATACAGAAATAATATTCTAAATTCGTTCGATAATATCGTTTGCTTCTCAGAAAATAGTTAAACCAAAGGAGATATAAGAAGATAACGTGAAAATCTGCCGAGCAAAATATAGGTTAAGTAAAGTTTACGTGTCGCGGTTGATTGTGTCGTTATTTTAAAATTTGGAAATTTCCTGTGGTACGAATTAATACAAAATTCTTTCATCGCTTGTATCATCGTGCATATTTCTCGATAACAAATAAACAGTATATCCAAGATTAAATTTTGTATTCCTTGCTCGAAGATCAGGATATTAAAATTCATTTCCGATTATCAGATAAACTTTCTTTCTTGTGACACGTGTTTTTATCGAAACAAATATTTGTATATTCATATGGAAAAATGTGTTTGGTTTAAAATTTGTGTGTGTGTGTGTGTGTGTGTACATCGTATAAAATTTAATAATAAAGTTACACCGATAATTTATCGTTCAAAATAATAATAATAACCGGAAATAATTTATAGAAGAATAAATTGTTATTCATAGCATTTAAATAACTAATTTTATATTTTTTAACTAATACAAAAAAAGAATTTATTACATAAAGGAGACATAAAAGGCAAAATATAGATTCGTTAAGCTAAAATTTCTTCATTCATATTCTACTGTTACAATTTATATATATTCATTGGAAATATCATCCAAAGAATTTGCATATTTTTTAACTAATACAAAAAATAATTTATTATACAAAGAAGACACGAGAAGCAAAATATAGATTCGTTAAGCTAAAATTTCGTTTCATTCACATTCTGATATTACAGTTTATTACGTATATTCGTTGAAAATATCATCCAAAGAATTTGCATATTTTTTAATTAATACAAAAAATAATTTATTACACAAAGAAGATACGAGAGGCAAAATATAGATTCGCTAAGCTAAAATTTCGTTTCATTCACAAGCTAATATTACAATTTATATGTATATATATATATATATATATTCGTTGGAAATATCATCGTATCCAAACAATTCGCACGTCGCGTTATCTATCTGTTTTGAAGAGAGCTCGGCAAGGATTGGAGCTGCCGGTGTCCGCGCTTCCGTTCGCGAATCGATAATTACGACAAAGAGTGATCGCGTGCCGGCTCGAAATCAGCCGGCCAGCTTCTTTCTCTTTCTCCCTCTTTCTCTCTCTCTCTCTCTCCGTCTCGAGCTACCGACGACGGTGGATTCGATGCACGAACCACCGACCCACCGCCTTTCATAATTGGATCATGCTTTCATCGTTCAGCTTCTTCCTCCTCCTCCTCCTCCTCTTCCTTCTTCTTTTCTCCGCTCTTTGCAAGAGGAAGAGTAACGGGAAACAAGAAGTTTATTACATTTTTATCAACTTGCGAATCACTATATTTTTTTTTTAAGCCCAAATTTAAAAATATCATCTTCGGATCCTATCTGTGGATTTCCCTCTACTCGTTGATCAAGAATCGCACTTACGTGCTTTGACCTTTCTTTCTTTTCTTTTTGTCTTACATAATTGCGGTAGAACTGTACACCGATCATCGAGCAATCTATCTATAACAATTATTGTTCCATATATCTGGTATAGAACGATCGAACCGTAATCAATAGTAATCTCTTTTTCCTCGTGGAGAAATAGAAATCCGGTTCTTCCACGGGTCTAAAAGAGTAGAAAAAAGGGGGAAAAAGGAGGCGCAATTTGTGAAATTGCACACGAAAGCTTCGTTATCGACGGTTAATTTACATCGTTTCCTTTCCGAATTACATTTACCATAATTCAAAATTTACCACTCGGTTATTACTTCGGTCAAAATCAAAAGTACGAAATCATACGCGTATCGATTCGGATTTATCGTTTAATTACATCTGTCCATATGATCCTAGAGAATACTTTTTAGTAAAAGTCACTATACACACACTCTCTCTCTCTCTCTTTCTCTTTCTTTCATTCTTCGTGGGGAACTGTTGCTTCAATGTCGTCGAGAATCGAATTTATGATTTAATAAGATACCGTGTGCACCGTAAGCACCGCACGTTGACGTTTCTGATGGATCACCGTTGCGCCTTTCTTTTATTCAGATACATACACGCGTACCAACCATGAAACATTTATCGCGACACGTGTAGTTAATTTGGCTTACCTCGTCGGTAAGCGAACGTTTCTCTTAAATGGCCGTGAATGATTACGTTTAAATTCAGAACTTCGCTTGGCTTCTGAGAAGGGATGATGATGATGATGATGATGATAGAAACGTGGAAGGAAGAATAAAATTCTCTTTTGAACGAATTAGAATTTTTTTTCTTTCTTTTTTCGCAGATTTGTCGAATGATCGAATATATTCTTCGAGGAAGCTTCAAACATTTCCTTCGTTCTTTTTTTTTTTCTTTTTTCTTCTTCAAGAGAATATCGAAAGAGAGACTTTTTTTTTGTGCAAAGAATAAAGTCACTTCGATAATTTATATCATATAATTAAATTATTATTGTTGCTAGGAATAAATGTTATTCGAGTATTAACTAGTTGCTTTTTCGATAAATTAGCAACATTAATAATTTTATGCTTGATTTGAATCTCACAAAAAAAGAAAGAGTAAATATTCAAATTGCAATACGCGTTAGAAAACTCGAGACAAATCTCTATTTCCCTAGCCACGTTCGCGTTGTTCGTTGGTGGAAAGAAATCTCGCGAAAGGAATACGGGTCGGATCGATTAATAAAAGAAAGAAACGCCCATTTTTACACGAATTTTTGTTTCTATCGTATTATGTACGAAACAACGATCTATATCTACACATATACATCAGCGATGTATTAACATAACCATAGGATCCAGAATATTCTAACCTGTCTATACGACGTAAAAATTTTCTTTTAGGTTATAATTATATCGATTTACAACGATAGCTTGACTCACAATTTCGTACGGTTAAGATAACAGTTTCGAAAAATATTTCAGTCTCCAAATGATTATGATAACTATCCTAACTTTGATATAAATGAAAATAATTTCTTTCGAATATTCGAATTACACGTCTTTCACCAATCCACAATATTGTCAACAAAGCGCCTGAAGTATAGGCCTTTGAGTATAGATGGTGCACAGAACAAATTTTATCGTCAATAGTCTCGTAAAACGCGGTCTCAATTCTCTCTCGAAATAAGAGGCTTATTTAACTTTATTTAATCCAGAATATTCTAAAGTATCGATACGATATAAAAATCTTTTTTTATTTCTCGTAATATAATAATTAATTTAAGCTAATTATCGATCGTTTGATTTACAAATATAATTTTGTTAAAATAATAATATACATATACGAATAAGCTTAGCATACTATATAATTAATAGTTTCGAAAATATTTTAAATGATTATTCTAACTATCCTAACTTTAATATAAATGAAAATAATTTCTAGGATTTTAAATATTCGAACTATACCTATTGTGGATTATATAGGCGGTGCCCAGTACAAATTTCATCGTCAATAGTCTCGTAAAACGCGGTCTCAATTCTCTCTCGAAATAACGAAGCGACCTATCCAGAAATTATTCTAATATATCGATACAATGTAAAATATCGATAATTTGATTTACAAATGTAATTTCGTTTCCACGTGATTATCCTAATTATCCTAACTTTAATATAAATTCTACGATTTTGAATATTCTAATTATAACCTAATCCACAAGATTGTCAACAAAGCGTCTGAAGCTTTGGACATAGGTGGCGCTCAGTACAAATTTTATCAACAGTCTCGCGGTCTCGATTCTCTGTCTCTGAAATAACGAAACGACCTATCCAGAATATTCTAATTTATCGATACGATGTAAAATGTAATTTTAAATAATATTTTCGAAACTTTAATACAAATAAAAATAATTTCTACGATTTTGAATATATTCGAATTATAGCTCTTCCACTAATCCACAGTATTGTAAACAAAGCGTCAGAAACTATAAGTACAGGCGGTGTAAATTTTATCGCCAATAATCTCGTAAAACGCGGTCTCAATTCTCTGTCGAAATACGAGGCGACGCTATCGCGACCGCTTTAAAGATGATCCGGATAAATGCAAATGAAGGAAGAGTAGCCGGCCCAGACGCTCCGTCCATCCTTCATCCCGTCCGTAACGCGTTCGCCGGTCATTCAGCGATATCAATCATCTAAACACAGAGAGAACCGCGGACTGTTTTCAAGCGGAAAACAGAGGAGGAAGACTAATAATAACGAGACTCGGAGGAGCAAGCTTGGCCAGCGATGAAGAACGCGAGAACGAGGAGGAGGAGGAGGGGGAGGGGGAGGAGGAGGAAAACAAAAGGAGAAAAAGAAGCCAGAAAGAAGGAGAGGAGGAAGGGGAAAGAGAAGAGGGTAGCCGATCGTCGAGAGGCGGTCCAAAGGTAGTCCTTTTATCAGGGTCTCGGATGAACGCGAACGAAGGCTCGTTAAGTCGTGGCGGCCACGTTCAGCCTTACGCGGCTCGAAAGCAACCGGCCAGACCGAGCTATAATGGCATAAATAATGACCGGTCTCGGTACTTACGCCCGTTTTCTTCCTGCCACTCGACGCACGACCACCACGGCCCTCTTCTTCTTCTTCTTCTTCTTCTTCTCCTTCTTCTTCTTCTTCTACTTCTTTTTCTTCCTCCTCCTCCTCCTCCTCTCCTTCTTCATCTCTTTCTTCCCATTATATCGACCGGCCAAAAGAGACGGACAATATAAGACGCGCTACTGTCACTACACGGCGAAATTTCATTAATCCACTTTGATCCTGTTCCCCCTCGCGCTTTACGATCATCGGCTCGTCTCTCAACGGGAAGGTTGGATCGGGGGGGAGGGGAGAGAGGGGAGTGGTGGGGCGGAGTGAAGTTAACGACGAGTCGGGCTCGCGTGGTGGCTCGCCTGGTTGACAAGTGGCAGAGGTGGGAGTGGGGAGGTGTCTTCGAACGATTCTAATGATAATTGAAAATAATAATTGAAGAGTTGAAATTTTATTTGGATCAAATATAATTATTATGGGAATAGGATTCGATCCTCGAGTTGTTAATAATTTTGTACATCATTTTTAAAATAGCGAGCGTTGAAAAATAAGATTTTGAAAAGATCGTAAATAATAAGCGTTAAATCGTAATTTTTAGAAAGGGAGATTTTGCATTTTATTGTAATTTATTGTTTCGTTCGAAAATATATATAAAATAATGAAGTATATAATAAGAAGAAAAAAACAAAAAGAAAAATACATAATAATCAATATATATAATGAAAATATATAAATAGCAGGCAATTAACTTAGAAAGCGCTTCGAATTTGACAAACGTACGATAAACTGGAATTGGAAACGGTATTCTAAAGAAACAGATGTTGAGGAAAAAATGCTTATTAAAAAGAAAGAAATTATGACTGTTTGCTACGGGATGTCCTCGACAATCCTATCTCATAAATCATGGATATGGGCTTAAACAATGATAATTCAACAAAATAAAAACTGAAAATTATAAAATGAAAGAAAAACACTTTAAGAAGACGCATATCGATTGTTCAAGATTGAAAGAAATAAAAAAATTGCCAACTAAAATTAGAAATATTATCATTAATAATATATCTGTATATATATATATCACATGCCGTAAACATTAAAATTAATTTAAATATAGTTTTGCGAATCAGATATGGCAGTAAAAAAAAAAAAAAAAAGTAGAAAGTTTCTACATTCGACTTTTATCGCGTGGAACGATGTGGAACGTGTAAAAAATCATGGGCAAATCATTACATTGTGTACAATTTCTTAATACGAAGTAATTATTTAACTTCAAATTTATAAAAAAAAGACTTAAAACAGATAGTTCGAAAAAAATTGAAATTTAAGCGTTCAAAAAGAGGAATTTAAAATTTTGATATACAATTATTACGTACGTTACATGGAAACAATTATTTTTTATGCATTTATGAAAATGAATTTCGCCTAGTTAATATACATTATTCGAACCGTTTTTAAAAAAATCATTTCTACGCGCGTCGAGAAATAACACGGAATCGAATTAAATTTCGAATCGAATCGAATCGTTGTTCTTCGCTCAACACGAAACGACCTATATACAGACAGTATACATGGAACCACCATAAAGACCACGCTTGCCAAGGAATATTTCACACCCTATTCCCCTGAAACGAAATTAATTACCGAATCGTAAAACGTGGCGCTGCCTCTTCCGCTCCTCATTTTCCATTATTCATTTTCGAAAGTGGCGCGAATTAGGACGTGCCCCACCCACTCCGCCGACTTCTCAATTTAATCGCGCGTATATACGGAGGTCACGTATGATTTTCCACAGTCTGGATCCAACTACTTTTCCCTCGACGGGAATGAATCTGGACGAATCCACACCGCCTTTCACTTCCTCCTTTCCTTTTGTCCCGACGAATTACACGGTTCTTCCTTGTTCCTTCGGGTGGAGATACAGGAGAAGATCGATCGATCGATCGGACTGTTTTTTTTTGTCGGTCGAGAGAAATGGAAGAAGGGTTTTTCTTCGATTGCACGCTCATTGTTTCACTATGTCTTGATCCGAGTCTGTAACTGTGTCTGTTCTTTTTTCTTTCTTTCTTTCTTTTGTTTTTTTCTTTTTGTTCAACTCGTTGGGTAAAATGGTATCTTAACCTCTTTCGGGAGACAATTCAAGATATATAAAGGTTAGGTTATGTTCTTTCGAGAAGCACTCGAGTAAAATAAATTACGAGTTTTTATCGTTGAGAGTTTCTTCTCCAGTTTTCTTAAACATTGTAATTATTTAAAAAATTTAAATGGATGCATTTGTTACCGTCTATCTTATTGCTGAAATATTTTCACATAATATGATGGATCATGGAATATCTTGCACACGAGATATTAGAAATTATCATCACAATTCTCATTTTAAATTTATATCTAAACTATTTATACACTTTTAAATCGGTAAACTTTTAGATTTCGCTTTAATGAAAATAATCGTCGGTATAAAGTTTCACGTTATAATTCACGCGAAAGGAATTTATTCCTTTTAATGTAATTTACATTGCTCACGCTCCGTTAAATTGCTTCTTTGATGCCCGCTAGATAAATTGTTTCTATTAAAACAACTTCAACCACGGTAAATATCGTATCGGCTACCTTTTAATTACAAGTAAACGTAACAAATTATAAACGAGTAATCTCATTCCATTAAACTAAAAACTAACCTATTTCTAACCTAGATGATGTAAAATTCCTTTCAACGTATCTTTTGAATTACAAATATCACGTTATATATAACCACGTATACAAAAGAAAATTTACTTTCACTTTGACACAAAGTAACAAAATTCACAATAAACGATGTATATTATCGAATAAATATCGGCTACCTTTTAATTACAAGTAAACGTAACAAATTATAAACGAGTAATTCCATTAAACTAAAAACTAACCTATTTCTAACCTAGATAATGTAAAATTCCTTTCAACGTATCTTTCGAATTACAAATATCACGTTATATATAACCACGTATACAAAAAAAAATTTACTTTCACTTTGACACAAAGTAACAAAATTCACAATAAACGATGTACATTATCGAATAAATATCGGCTACCTTTTAATTACAAGTAAACGTAACAAATTATAAACGAGTAATCTCATTCCATTAAAGTAAAAACTAACCTATTTCTAATCTAGATGATGTAAAATTCTTTTCAACATATCTTTCGAATTACAAATATCACGTTACATATAACCATGTATACAAAAGAAAATTTACTTTCACTTTGACACAAAGTAACAAAATTCACAATAAACGATGTATATTATCGAATAAAATCTTTCGAGAAAAAAAAGCACTGTACACGCGTAACAATATATCGCGTAATGCATTTGAAACAACGATCTTATACGAGACGTGAAAAGAAAGAGAGAGAGAGAGATGAGAAGAAAGGCAGAGGAAGAGAGGAAAACGCTTGAAACAGGCGTGTCCGTGAATTAAGTGGAAAAACGTGTCGATTTCACGCACGGCACCGAATTAAGAGCACAAAAGCCGCGGTTTAAAAGGGGCTTTGTCCTGGCAAATGGGAAACCGTCAGGGACAGGGCATCTAGAGGCGAGGATACGCCGCTGTTATCAATACGATTATACCGTAATCTCGATACCTGCGAGATATTTAATAACGAATCATGATCGTTGGTGGTCCAATCATCCTCTTCCTCGACCCTCTCTTTTTCTCTCTCTCTCCTCTCTTCTAATTTTTCTACGCTTAAAAACTTTACGCTTTCGTAATAATTAACATTTTCTTTTTACGAGATTGTTACAATGCGTTCGATACACCCACTTACTCTTAAAGCTCAAAACTCCTTTCCTTCTCCCTTCCTACAGTCGTATTTCCACAAGAGAATAATAACGACTAATTTCTAGGGAATTTCACGGTATCGGTGTAAATAAGGTATCAAAGTACCTAGTTGGAATGTTTCGCATTCGGCCGACAATTATTGGCTTTAAGGAAAGAAGTACGGGGTTTGCTACTTTCAAGCACGAAATTCCTTCTAATTTAATATCCCTGGCCGATAAATCATTCGGAGGTTTCTAATTTGGTAGGAGGCCCTTTGGCCCAAGCCAGAATTGGCCCTTTGTCGGAGCACCGGCCCAAGTGCGAAGAATCCCATTAAACGCCATAAAGAAAGAATTTCTTTTTTCTTTCCTTCCTTCTCCACCATCCACCTCTTCACCTTACTTTCCTCTTCGATAGTTCTGCTAAGGTTATTCCATATTAATTATCTTGCGCATCGATCGCCCATTACAGAAACGATCTAACCTCGTTACACTTTTTCGTTTCTTCTCTCTTCTCTTCTTTTTTTTTTTTTCAATTCGGTATTTTCGATTTGGTTTCCAATTTATTTTCGTGCATTCGTGCATCTGGTGTATCGATATATATTTGAAAAAAAGAAAGAAATCTTTGAACAAGATCTATTTCTATTGAACAGAGAAAAAAGTTAGGTTAGTTATTTAATAAACGATTATAAACGAGATAGAGAGGCAATGTTTTGAGGAGATAATTTAAATGAAAAATATTTTTCATCACATCGCTTGAAATGAGTTTTTAAAGGAAAAAAGAAAAGCGAGGGAGTTTCAAAAATCTAACAATTTTTTTTTCAGATATATACAATAATTTATTTAACCACGAAGCAATGTTTACATTTACGGGCATCTTCGTGAGAGTACGATCGAGTACATTAATTATATTACGCTTGTAGATCATTTACGAGTCGTTCGCACAATGGATGAACTTCCTTTCAATGGATTCGCACGTGATCCCGTTAAAATAACGAAATTTACGTTTCACAATTCTGTAAGTAACTTTTGTTCTCTAACAAAGAACGATCGAAATCCGTATTCCGATTTAAAGAAAGCAAGAAGCAAGAATGAAAGAAAGAAAAGGATCTGTTATTTAATTCTTAGTTATTATAATATAATTATCTATAATTTCAACATTTTTCTTATACGTATACACATAAATTTTCAATCTGTGTTATTAACTGTAACGAAGTATTTATATTTTATTTTTTTTTATATAAAATTTATTGATCTCGTTAATTAGAAATTGTGCAAATCGAGAATAAGCTGAATATATAAACGAAAAACTTTAAAAAAAAAAAAAAAAGCATATAAAATCTGTTTCAATCGAAAAAATCTATATTGAATTTAGTGGAAAATCGATTTAAACTATTTACAAATGAAAAATAAATTTCTCTCTTTTCGAAAAACAAACGTGCAATTATTTTTTTTAAACTAAAGAGCACGAATATTTTTCTGCAACTGTGTGACTCGAATCGAAAAATTAAGATATTTACCTTTAACTTTATTGACTATAATTCCATCGATTTCCTCTTCAAACGTGACATTCTTTTAATACTATTATATAATAGTTATTGAAAATTATGGATCAAAATTTATAATATACATATATAGTTTCAAAATTTTTTCTAAATTTTCCTACACATTTATTTAATAGAACTCTTTCTATTAATCCCCAACCAATATAACACGTATAAATAAAACTCAATAAATACAAATTTTATTTCACATATCGAAGAGGAAACGTTATATCGATAGTGTGGGAGGACTTTACGTTAACTAGATTAGACACGCAATTATGCATAATGGACGACAGAGCGTGACTATTACGCCGCATTTACACCTAACGAACGAACGCAAATGAATACGAACAAACTTGAACGAACAAATAAATATATCACTATTCCAAATACAAATAATCGGAAAATACATTATAATTTATCATCTATTATCGATTCTAAATTGTTATTTAATATCATTCAATCTTTTTATAGCAATGTAAATTCGCATTAATAAAGTTTCGCGTGAAGTTCAATGCGACGCAATGCGCAAGAAATAAGAGACTTTTGCGCATCCCACGCTACTTCGCATAACTGCTGTCGTGTTTGTTTAAATAGTGCTTGAAAGTTTGTTGAAATCAGAATTTGAAATCGAATATCAATAAAGAAAATCATAAATGTGAAGCGAATTGACTGTTCTTATGGTTGTTTGCTCGCTTGATGGAAGGTATGTTCATGTTTATTGATTCGTTGGTGCTTATTTGTGAGATGTAGTGTTGGTTTTAGCTAGTAAATAGGAGCTACAAACTTGCCGATTCTCACGCATTCAACGTTCCTCCTTTAATCATATTGAAGAATTTTTCTGTTACTCGAAGATAAATAAGCAATTTCCAGAATAGGAGATTCGATCAAATAGTACTAAAAATTTCATTCTCTTCAAAAAATTAACATTGATATATTTATCTTGTGGGTATTAAGATATAGGTTAATAAGTTAATAGGTTAGGCAGAAAATAATCAATTTTAAGTCGATTTATATTAATTTGAAATTATTCAACAAAACTTTTTTTCCCATTTTTTTTCTCAATTTCAGGATAATTTAAAAATTTACAACTAATAATATTACGAAACAAAATTGTTAAATTTGTTACAATTAAATATAAATTAATTTTGAATTTCTTACATTAGTATCATCTGATCAGTTCTCGTATGATATACGTATCTAATTCTAGAAAATTTTTCTGGTTATTTTGAAAATTATATTTAACTTAATATTTGCAATCACTGCAAGTATAATAGTTAAATTCAACACGTTTATCCTTAGTTAAATATCGTGAGTCAAATATTTTCAAATATCATCAGGTATAATAGTTTTTCGTACTCGAGTATTTTTCTAATTTGTAATACTTTCACTCGAGCAACTATATAAGATTGATATATTTTTCAATGTTCTTCAGATACATTTTCTAAATATTCTGCATTATGTTATAGCATAATTCCTTCTTTTATCCTGTAAATAATATCTGTGTTTTTGTAAAATATTTTATTGTACGTTTGAACTCGCTACTTTAGTAATATATTTTTTTTTTCTTTGTTTTTCAAATAATTTTAAACGACTTCGAGAATTTTGTAGGTGCCTTGTTAATTATCCTTTTTTTTTTATTTTTTTTTTTTATTTTTTTATTTTTTTTTTTTTTAATAAATCTCATACTCCTTGTGCTTAAGTAAGTTTTTTCATTGTAAAACGAATATAAAATGTTACAATGATACACAGGCAAAAATGTCGTTGCTTGTTAAATGCATATACGTTGTTAAATATTAAATATATTATGCTCGATTTATCTGGTGTTCGAGAATTATCAAATTATCAAATTATACAAGTATCTTTGATTATTAAGTTTTTAATTTAATGCTGATACATTATAAGAAAAATTTGAGAAAACCAAAATTCATATATCTGGGATTGTCATTTTTGTTGTGCGATACATGACCAATCTATGGAAGAATTATAATATATAGATAATAATTTTATTTTTTTATTTTATACAAATTTTTATTTTTATCTTATCGTTTAATCTGTCAAATAATTTTCGAACACCGTATTTCGTTTCTTTGCATCGTTAATAAATTTTATCATTTCCTTTAAATTACGTTTAGTATTATTATTATATTCATTTTTATCATCTTTCTCAAGATGATTTCATGCTAAAAAACTTAATTAAGTTCCATCGAAAGGAAAAAGAGAAGACTTACCATTAGCAGTGCCGTCAGTTAAATTTTGCACTGATTATTTTATGACTCGTAAACAAATTTATAAATAATAAAAAAAGAATGAAATTTGAAATATATTTCGATATAATTTAAATATTAAAATCTCGGTAAAAAAACTATATCGACTCTAATCTTTTCTAATTTTCAATTAGAAACATTTTTTTTTTAAGCAATGATCCAATATCCCTGCTACTATTTATTATAGTATAAATTTATAACTTTCAAAATTTTCACATACTTCTTTAGAAAGTAACTCTTACTCTGCTTATTCAATTAGTTTATCCATTGTTTCTAATTGACCAGTCAACCAGCTGAATATTAATAATCCATAACAAGAATTTTAAGATAAGTTATGTGGATTAAGAATTTTTATAAAGGTTTACATATATATGTAAGTATATACATATACCTATACAAACGTTTAATTCTAATAATAAAATATCGTATTAGCTTGATCACTATGACCATTTGTCCAATTTATTTTGCACAAAAGTGATTTAAATAACGTGTATAATCACCTACGATTAAATACCATCATTTTTATACTCTTCCTAATTTCAGACTTGAAAACATGCCATACAAACTGTATTACACCAATAATCTACAGAACCGTTGCCACCAATATCTCATTTTACTTGAACGGACTCTATTTAAAAAAAAAAAAAAATCTAATTGAAAAATTTATAGAAATTCTCTCTTCGAATAGAAACGGCAAATCGATCAGAATTATACGTACTACTTTATTTTATATAATCTATTCAATAAAGTTTAAAAGAGGAACCTTCTGTGGTCATTTCCTCGATATTTCCTCAATTCCAAAAGCAAAACCTCTTGAAACATTTCGATTCGTAGTTTTCACACCACCAGAAAAGTCTTCCCTTCCTTTCCACGCTCGAAAAAAAATCTCGAGAACACGAGAGAGAGAGATAGAAAGAGAGAGAAAGAGAGAGAGAGAGAGAAGCGCACAAACAGGATCCGTTAGTTTCATTCATCACCAGAATCTGTGTATCCACTAGCGCCTCGTCTGAACGTCGATCGTCACGCCACCAGCGTTCCAGTTCGCTTTAAATTATCCACTAGACACTAGTCGAATCTAGTAAATTCAGGTGGCAGTCTCGTACGGGATCTTATTCGTGGGCAGGCCGAACGAGAATCCGGCGTAAAGCGGTCTAGGTACCAGAAGGTTGCCCGAAGATCTCTTCTCGTCCTCGGAATTGCTCGAAATCTGTTCATCGTCCGGCGCGATAATATTCTCGATGGTGAACGGTTTCTTCTTCTTCTTCTGGCCGGGCTGGATACTCGTCTGATTGGAAATTCCTGCCTCTAACGGCGGACATCGAACTTTACCATCGGCAGACTCGATCGTGGCGCCTCTCGCGGTCTCCAGGAAAAGCCTGGAGTCAGTCTTTTCGGGGACACCAGCCTCTGCGTTTCCAGCGCAGATCTGTCTACTTTCCGGTATGTCTGTCTGAAAGTAGGAGAGCTGAGACACGTACGGGGACACTTGGAAGCCTGGAAAACTCCAACTTCCTGCTTGCAACAGGTTGCTCTCGTAACCGCGAAGGATCTCGTCCGTTCCGGCCAGTCTCTGTCTAACCTCTGGTGACAATAGATAGTAGCTTGATCCAGCCTCGGGCGTGGTGAAACTTGGCGAGCTGTTGCCGCCAGAAGTCATGGCTAGGCGGCGCTCCTGCAACTCCCAACGGAGCAAATCGTCGCGAAGACGATGAAGATTGGCAACAGTGAGGCTGCTCGTCTGCGCGTTGGGATTTATCGACAGGACGGGCGAGGATTCGGAGTGAGGAGGCGGCATGGCGGACGCCAACGCCTGAAGCTCGGATTTCAACAATTCCTTATCGGGTTTGTGCAGCTTGAAACGTTTTCTGCGCCGTAGAAGGGAGCCGTTCTCGAACATGGAGAGGGCTGCCGGGTGAAGAGCCCAGTAGGCGCCCTTGCCAGGACGGTGGGGCCCCCTTGGCACCTAAAAACAACAATTTTCCAGAGTGTATAGAGAATCGTTTCAACGTTATATATGTGTGTGTTTACGTGTGTGCGCGTACGCGTTTGTGTATATACATATATATGGCCTTTAACGCAAGTGTGTTGATATCTGTGGAATAGGGGATTCTTTTTATATAAAAGTGTTTGGATGGTTCGAAATATGATTTATGAAAGAGATGTATGACTGCATAAAGTCGTAAAATCTGTCAGGCATTAATCATTAATATTAATCATTAATTTGAAATAAACAAACACGGTATATCCACTTTGAATTATCATATTTAGCGGTGATAGTAACAGTTCAGAAATAACCGCAAATCAAATATGACGTATTATGCATTAGAATATTGCAATGCCATGCATCTATTAAGCGTGTAATGTTATATAAACAAAAAACAGCGTATAATGCGAATTTCTATTCACCGATGCAACTCGTTAGAAGCGTGCTTGCCTCGCGTACGCGCATGCATATGTACATACAGTCATTTAATTAGCATAAATGCATACAGAACGTTTCGTATCTACGCGAAGGAAACAATATTTCACGCGTAGATACGCACAATATGTATGTTTACACATTGTTACGAATTAAGAAACGGATAAGATTTAATATCCACCTCGTGAATAATAATCAGCCTTGCTAATTTTAATCATTAATCACGTCTAAGGACGAGAAAAGAACATCCGTGTAACATAACTATAAATCGTTAAAATATAAAATTTCTTCGTTAATTTTTTACGCTTGAGAAGAGAAGAAATTGCGAAGAGTTTAAAGAGAAAGAGGAGGCGATCGTGAGATCAAAGAAATATTTTGAAATAATAATATTATTTTTAATTAATCTCGATGACGATTAAGAGAATAATATTCTCCTTCCCCCCCATAGAAATATTTTTATTCGAGACGAAAAATCTCTCCCTCTCTCTCTCTCTCGAAGCTGATTCATTCTTCAAAAAGAAAAGGAAAAAAAACGCTCGTCACAGAAGCTCGATTATCAAGCACGATTCCTATTGCTCGTTTTTTCGCTCGTACATGTCGATGATCGCGCGTACTTTATCGTTGGAACAGGTGCAATCAGTTATAAATTAAACGTTACGAGGCCATTTTTATGATAATTTCGCGGTAATTTCAATTTGAAGTGAAAGATCGTTTCGGATCGTTGTAATTTGAATTTATTTTCATATATGGAGTGAGATATGGTTTTAAATGTAGCTTCCTCGGTCGGTAAGTAATAATTTTGACGGTATAAAAATAAAAAGAGGGAAAATACGCGTACTGTAGTGGGTAAATGGGAGCTATTATAGAGACGAGAATTCAAATCCTACGCGAAGAAGAAGATGGTACGATATCGTATATAATTATTGAATTGAATATGTACAAAATGATTATTTAAATAATCTTTCTTTCGAAATTATTTTATTAGTTAACAAAATATCAATAGAATCAACGATTCTATAGTGATTCTATTAAATTCTTATCCGATCGTTAAATATTTTTCTAAACATAAAAAATTGCACGACACGAAAATGGATTATCTTTACAATAAAAAAAGATTGATTAACAATTTTGAATTTTTGCGAAGATCAAACTCTGTCGCAAACAAAAAAAACTCAATAATTTTTATTTCTGCCTCAAAACGAGACAACCTAATTTGTTTACCAATCGAATCGGTTGTAAACTTTGAACATTTTTTTTTTTCACGCGTTTTTAAAATTCGATCGAAGAATACCGGTTTGTGGATAACGAAGGTAAAAATGAGGCGGATGAACGGGATTCGAGAATCCACGGATTCCGCGTCACGGTGATCTATCTGCTCATCTTCCATTTATCCGTCGTAACTCGAACGTTCATAACCTCAAAAACGTAGGCTAATATTTTATTCATTCCCTTTCGTTCCGCTGTAAAAACCACTACTGTGTCCGCACTTTCAACGTCAACAATTCAGCCATTTTTTTTTTTATTCGCCAATATTAGACTTTAGTTATTATTATGCTAACCTAAAGTAAAGAAATTATCTGTTTAAATTAAAACCGCTCGAACAAATTGTTGGCTCGATGGCTCGGAAAAATCGCAATCGAAATTTCAATCTTTTTCTCTTTACTTTTGTCGGTATTATAAACGGCGTTGAGGTAACGTTGCGAGACAAGGTTTCTCTTCTCTTCTGTTCTCTTTCTCCCGACCATCTGTTTCGCACCTGCCTCGACCTAAATCGGCGTGGAACACGATCGGCGAGAGGATCCACGGAAGGAGATCGTTTTGCTCTTCTCTTTCTCTCTCTCTCTTTTTTCTTCCTTTTTTCGATTTTTTTGCTTCTGTAATTCGTGATACGCGGAGAATTCGTAAGAATTTTGGAACGGAAATTATTGATGAATTGTTTACGAAAATTTTATTTAATTCTAAACTTAATAATATTGAATACAAATTATGTAATAACTTTTCAACGAGTATTATAATTAATTTCGCGCGATTAGATACGTTTTAGGATTTATTATTTATTGTTTTCAATCGTGTTCTTTGATTGTAAAAAGCATGTAACTGTAATTATGTTGGTATATGTATTTCTAAACACGAACAAAGGATCGAGGAAATTGTTCCATATCACGTCGATTACCGATATTTAATAACATTGATCATTTCAAAAATATTTCCGATATTGTATGCTCCCTGCATAGTAATTTTATATAATTTTATCGTTCGATTTAAATTCTCTGGATTATATTATAAATTATAATATTACGTATAACGTTATAAATATTATTAAAAAATTGTTTAATAACATAGTATTCGAGATCATTTCGTGAAAGTATTTTCAAAATCCTTGTGTTCCTTGCATAATAATTTTATCGCGAATTTTATCGTTCTGTTTATGCAAATACGAGAAAAATTATTTGCCATTATAAATTTTTATTATTTATTATATTTGCCATTATTATTTTTATACGTTTGAATATTTTTCCCATTTAATCACCTTTTTCTGTCTCCAAAGATTGAGAAAATATCGAATCATTATGATAGTTCTCCATCATTTTTATAAAAATATTTTCAAAATTGTGTTTCGAAGATATAACGTAATCTACATAGTAATTTTATGATTCGATTTAAATTCTCTATTTATGTAAATAAGAGAAAGATTATTTGCCCATTATAAAGTTTTATTATGTTTGAATATTTTTCCTGTTTAATGACTCTTTTCTGTCGTAGAGAAAATATTGAATCATCGTGTTAGCTCTCGACAATCGTTTGGTAAAAATATTATCAAAAAAGTAAAATTGTATTGCAAAGAATCTATTCATCTAATAATTTTTCGATTTAAATTCTCTATATTTATGCAAATATTTTTCGTTAAGGAAATATCGAATCATCTTTCATGATATCTTTCGACAAACATTTCGTAAAAATATTACTAAAATTGTATTTCAAAGAATCTACTGATCTAGTAATTTTATGTTTCGATTTAAATTCCCTACTTATGCAAATATTTTTCGTTAAGAAAATATCTCTCGACAATCATTTGATAAAAATATTACCAAAATTATATTTCGAAGATATAATTTACTAATCTAGTAGTTTTTCCGATTTAAATTCTCTACTTATGCAAATACTTTTCGTTAAGGAAATATCATCGTGATATCTTTCGACAAACATTTCGTAAAAATATTACCAAAATTGTATTTCAAAGAATCTATTAATCTAGTAATTTTATGTTTCGATTTAAATTCTCTAATTATGCAAATATTTTTCGTTAAGAAAATATCTTTCGACAATCATTTGATAAATATTACCAAAATTATATTTCGAAGATATAATTTATTAATCTAGTAATTTTTTCGATTTAAATTCTCTACTTATGCAAATACTTTTCGTTAAGGAAATATCATCGTGATATCTTTCGACAAACATTTCGTAAAAATATTACCAAAATTGTATTTCAAAGAATCTATTGATCTAGTAATTTTATGTTTCGATTTAAATTCCCTATTTATGCAAATACTTTTCGTTAAGAAAATATCTCTCGACGATCATTTGATAAAAATATTACCAAAATTATATTTCGAAGATATAATTTACTAATCTAGTAATTTTTTCGATTTAAATTCTCTACTTGTACAAATAAGATAAAGATTACTCGTCCATTATAAATTTTTATCACGTTTGAATATTTTTCCTATTTAATGATTCTTTTCTGTCGTTAAAGAAATATCGTTTCGTAAAAATATTACCAAAAAATAACGTTTCGAAGATACAATCTAGTTATTTTATTACCTGATTTAAATTCCCTGCTTACGCAAGTACGCAGATCAATCGAAGATTATATAAAAAGGATCATTCGCTTGTGTTTTCCTCTTCAATTTTTCTCCTACGTGTAAAATGTAACAAGATAATGAAGAAATTGAGGAAAACACGAGCGAGTATTCTTATTCCTTCTCCTTAATCCCATTAATCACACTTAACTGTATCCCTCGTGAATTTATCATTGAGGCTCTTCGCGCAGCGAAGAATGCGCAAGAAGAAAGAGAAGGAGAAAAAGAAGAAGAAGACAAAATTACTTGTAGCACTGTTATCTTCGATACACCGAAGTGAACACATAGGCGATGCATAGGCGTAAGATAATATCTACGTAAATCTGGAGCATGCCGTTTCGTTTATAAGATCTAATTAGTAACAACGATTCCATATTATACCCGAGGAGAAAAAAAAATAATCCTGTAAATCCGCGTGGCCACGCTTCATATTCCACGGATGTTGTGTATACATTTTTTTCAAGGTGGAAGAAGATATATCTCGCCTTGATAAATATTAAATTACGACTCGGCTCTCGGCGAAGAATTAAAGTTTTTACCAATTCATTTTTTTTTCTTTTCTTTTTTTTTTCTAATCTTCCAGGATGACATAAAAAAAGATCATAATTAATTAACATCTGTCCAGGAAATATAATTATAATATAATACAAGAAGTTACAATATTATTTATTTTCCCTGGTTTAAGAATAGCAACGTCGATCAATCAATTAAAATTGTTAAAATTTCTTTCAAAAAAATTATCACAAATTCGAATTTTCGTCGCGACAAAAGAAGAAGAGAAAGGGAAGAGGAAATGTAACGATAAACTTGCTTCAAATTGTCCGTACGAATAAACGCTACAAGTTGAGAAGAGAATTATTAAGTTCCATTAATCATGTCTCCACTTTCTTTATCTTCGATCTCGTGCTTGCCAAACCAGAAAAGAATTCCCTCTAACCGAACCTTCCTCCCGCGTTAAAAAATCGTTATTCTCCGGTTATTCCTTTCTTAATTTCCTCCTCCTCCTTCTCCTCTCCCTCTCCTCTTCTTCTCTTTCCAAAAGATAAACACGAAAGATAGAGGCGAACAAAACAATCGTCATTGTCCCGATATCGCATGCTCGCTTGAAAAATCAACGAGCTTTTCTAACCTCACCCTGTTCACTTGCGAACAGAAACGCCACTGTCGTCGCCACTGTAGATGGCGAGAAGATCGTCCAAGACCTTCGCGCAAGCGTTTTATTGACGATTCATTACAACTCGAATATTCGAAAATGATTTTCTCCCGAAGAGGAGGGAGATTTTTTTTTAATTAAAAAACGATAATCGATGTATAATCGTGATCATAATTTCCTTTTCGAGATTTTTTTTTTTCGTATAAACGATAATCGATATATTTTGTCGAATGATGAATAATAAATATTTCAAGTGAATTTGATCGTGATCATAATTTCGTTTTCAAGACTTTTTTATATTGTTATCCTGAACTGAAATTACGTATCGTAATACGGAATTTTGTAATTTTGTTTCCTTCGACGGAATGAATAAGAACGATATTGATTTTTTTTATCGATAAAGGGGATTCCTGTTGCACCTACCTTGATGAAGCAATCGTTGAAGGACAGATTGTGCCTCAACGAGTTCTGCCATCTTCGTGTGTCCTTTCTGTAATAGGGGAACCGATCGGCGATGAATTTGTAGATCTCGGCCAGCGGCAGCATCTTGTCCCTCGACGACCATATCGCCATCGCTGTCAACGAGATGTAGGAATATGGCGGCTTCTGATCGCCGTAAGTGTCCCTCGACGGTCGAGGCATCTCTTCCCTTCTCCAATTCCTTCCTCGCCCCCTCGCAACCCCTAAATCTCTCGACCACCGCGATTCCTCCCCCTCCCTCTTGATCGAATTCCACTAGTTAATCTCCCTTCCTTCTTCTTCCCCTCGCATCTTTCTTCCACGGTTTTTCACATCCCTTCTCGCTCTCTTTCTCTCTCTCTCTCTCTCTCTTCCAATCGACGTTATCGCGTTGGCGCTTGCGTTGGTGGTGCGTTATCTTGGATTGTCGAGGATCCTCGTTCCGCTCATCGTCTCATTCACGATCGTGGTTCGTCCATGGAGAATTCTTTCTGAAAAGTGAGATGCGGTTTTTGGAATAGAAATTTGTACGCATTATTCTAATAAAATGGTATATGATGGTAATCTAATAAAAGGATCCGTTCGGTCAATCGTGATATTGTCGGTGGGGAGATGAATTTTTTTTTTTTTTTTTTTAAGAGAGTTTATAGAATATAATCGAATGATCTTTCGTTTTTATTCGTTTTTTCGAGACTGTAAAAATATATAGTTTGAATATATACATATATTCGTGATTTAAATGATATTATAAAAATATATCCAAGTTTATTTAAACTTGTTTATTATAACTAATAATACTTTCTATAATTTTTACCCTAAATAAACCGAACTCGATCCTTTTTCTTTAAGGATCTCTCTCTAATTGAGAATCGCTACTCCACTCCAATACTCAAACATAGTATTCGCGAATTCTAAGAATAAACTCTTTTTCCATATTCGATATTTCATCTGATCGTCTAAAATTAAATCTATCCACCGCGTGTAACGTCGATCGATCGAATTAAAAGTTCAAGTTAAAATTTCCTTCCGCTCAGAGGATCCTATTTTCGAATTATTTCCCCCCCTCCAAATTTTTGAAAAAGGACCCCCCCCCTACACGTAAGAATATTCACACACACACACACACACACGCACACGCACGCACGCACACGCACACGCACACGCGCGCGCACGCACACGCACACGCACACACACACACACACACACACACACACACACACACACACACACACACACCACACACACACACACACACACACACACACACACACACACACACACACACACACACACACACACACACACACACACACCACACACACACACACACAGAGAGAGAGAGAGAGAGAGAGAGAGAGAGAGAGAGAGAGAGAGAGAGAGAGAGAGAGAGAGAGAGAGAGAGGAGAGAGAGAGAGAGAGAGAGAGAGAGAGAGAGAGAGAGAGAGAGAGAGAGAGAGAGAGAGAGAGAGAGAGAGAGACCGAAAGAAGGCGGAAGAACGGAGGAGAGAGCGACGAGAAGAAGGACGAGGAGTGCGCAGACAACAAAGGGCAGTCTGAAAAGGAGGAAGAATTTTTGGAGAAGAGAGTTGCGATGATTTGTTTTTTTTTTTATTAAAACGCACATCGATAATCGACATTTGCGATGGAAGATCGTAGAATATATCGTTGAATGATGGGGAAATAAATATTTCGAATGAATTTGAAATATCGTGATCGTAATTTCGTTTTTGAAATTTTTTTTTTTAAATTAAATTGAGTAAAATTCAATTGGAAGTGATTTTTATTAATTACTATCGTAATCGATTTAAAATCGATCGACTGTTTAAATTTTTTTCAGTCGTTCAATGAACTTTGAAAAATAATTAATTTTCAATTCATTAAATCAATTTAAGAATATAATTTGTACGAATGTATTGATTATAACAAGTATGAATTTATCGATCGAGTCAAAGGAATGATAAAAGAATATGTATATATCTTTCTCTCTTTTTAAATAAGAAATCGAAAGTGTAACAACTTTCCAATTCGAGTGTAATAATAATTTACATGGAAGAACGAGAGAAAAAAAATGGAAAATGAAATTAAAAATCAGAGAATCGACCTTCCCATAGAATTACATTGGAGAGAAAAAGAAGAATTTTGATTCCGTATAAAAAGTGTAATTTGACGCAAAAAGCGTAATTTTCTTTTTTTTCGTTATTAAATCACAATCACAGAAACGATAAAAGATCGTACAATGCAAATACATATCTCTCTATCTTCGAGCGAAATAAGAAATCGAAAGTGTAACAATTTTCTAATTCGAGCCGCGTATAATAATTTACATGGAAGAAGAGAATGGATGGAGAGGGATGGAGGAGAATTCGTGACGAGGGGAGGTTATGGAAAATGAAATTAAAAATCAGAGAATCAACTTTTCCGTAGGGTTGCGCGTTTTAAAGGGGGTGTAATTGCGGGAAATAAAGTTTCGAATTGGCGAGATAAGATCGCGCTGCGACACACAAACATACACACATATACACGCACGTATACGCATACGCGGGAATAACTTTCGTTATCGGCGATGCACGAGCCATTAACAATTAGTGGTCGCGTGAAAACGGCCAGTCTACGTACACCTATGTGTACAGATGGCGTGTTCGACAAAACACCCTTTTTCTTTGTCGCTTGACCGAGAAACTGTTCGCGATTTCTTCGTGAAAGAATCCTTCTTTCTCCCTCCTCCCCTTTTTCTTTCTTTTTCCTTCCACAAACTACGAATTTATTCCAATAGCGAAATGACTTGAGAATTATATTACGAAATTCTCTTTCGAATTCCAAGAGACGAGAATATATTCCAAAAAAGATCGATTATATTACGTTTCCTGATTTTTCAAAGTCGAACAGACGATATATCTTTCCGTTGAAAATCAAAAATATTCGTTTCATTATCTTAGTTTAATGCATCTTTTTATCGACCACGTGAAAATATCATTAGCGCTAATATACGTGTATATATACATTACTGTTAATGATATTTTTATATATATATAGCTGAATGTTCGATCTTTATCTCTTAGTCATTCCTTTAACTTAAATTAGACGCTCCGTAATTTTCATAATAAGATAGATATAACTCTCGAACGAAAATATCGAGCCTACCTTAATAATATTTTCATAGAAAATTGCTTCGAAAAGCCTCTCGTTTCTATACTCGTTTCTATATACGCGACAATCTGTGGATATATATATATATATACATATCGTATCTTACGTACATTGATATTAGGTGTACTTATGCGCAAAAGTCGATAGGCAGCAGTTAAATATAATCGGCGAGTGGTACGCCCTTTTTTTCTATCTTTCTTTATCGCGCGCAAATTCAGGGTATTCGGGATTCCAAGAGGATCGTTTTTACTCGATATTATTCCTCGATCGGCGAATAAGAATAAAGCGTGCACGAAAGGGCGCGAGAAAAATGAAAAGACTAGTTTCCGTTCGTAGCAACAACGTGTCGAGTCGATGCACGGGATCAACACTCTGCAAATAATAATTACAGGTATATATATATATATATATATATATAAGAGTATAAGAATGTTTCGAGTAAATGATTGGACGCGTATAACGGAGTATTATTTAATTATTTTTTTCTCCTTCTTCTACTATCGTTTGTGTAAGCACGGAAAATTATCTAGAAAAAGGAAAGGAAGAAGAAAACTGTTTTTAATGTATATCCAATAATAATTCAAATTTAATAATAAGAAAGATAAATTTTGCTGTTTGTAATATTCGTGTTTCGTGACGACAAACTGCCTTCTCGAACGTTAAGTGGAGATGGTACGGGAAAACATGATAAGACAGATCGATAATTACCAGAATTAAATCTCTCTCTCTCTCTCTCGCTCGCTCGCTCGCTCGCTCGCTCGGTCGCTCGCTCAGTCGGTCAATTCACTGTTGCACGCATCGCGGGGAAAAAACGTGGAATCACGAAATCGCACATTTTGTTTTCTGAAATGTTTCAACGGCACGTGAAAAAACGTTGGGGGAAAATGACACAGCAGCGTTAAATAAGAAAATAAATAAGAAACGATATAATCGAATGGCTTTGAATTAAAGAGAGTTGTTATGGAAGAAGAGGTTAAAAATGCATTTAGTAAAAAAAAAGAAAATTAAAAAAATTACTCGTTCGATGAAACATTCCCTTCTTTTTCTTTTTCTATTCGAAACAAGAACGAATCTTACGCGCAGTTCCAAAGATGCCCCTAGGGTTTTTTGCGATTACGAAAATATTCGACGCGTTCCTTAAACTACTTTATCGATAGGATAAGTCAGGGATAATGATGAACGGAAAGGGATAGGTGAAAGCGTAACGTGGATTTTTTCGTGATTCGGGATGTTATAATATTATTTATTTTTATGTTAATTCAAAATCGTTCAAAATCAGTGGGGAAATTAAAAATAACGATACATGTGTTCAAATGCATACAAAACGAGTAATAAACGATTGAATAATTTTTCCACGTTCCGATTAGTTCGATAACTAATTAATATTGATCGTTAAAGAATTAAATGAAATAATTACGATATATTTTTAGTTATTTGCATTAAATTTTTGTCAAACTTTTGCATTTATCTCAAATATGCAATTTTATACGTACCTTTTATCGTATGAAGAATGTCGAACGGAATCTCGAACGCTCGAACAATATCCCTGTAACTCACTGAAACTCTTCAAAAAGTCTTGCCCCCTCTCATGCTTCACAGAGATTTACAGTCCACTCGAAAAATCCATAAATCCCACTCCTCTCCTTCCCAGATACCTCGATGTTCACTTTTGCACAAAATTTCAACGTTCCAAATCGGTTTTTTTCGATGTAACTTCGATCACAATTCTCTCCCCCCCTCCCCTCACTCAGACCAATTTTTCACCAATTTCAGTAATTTTTCTCGGAGAAAAGAGACAAAAAAAAAGAAAAGAAGGAAGAATAGAAACACCTGTTTTATACTAGAATGGCAGAAAAGAACGTTTCCTCAAAATCTAATCGATTCTTCCTTACATAAAATTCCTCCAAAATTCGAGGGATTTTACCATTTTTCGAATGACAACGAACGAGGAGAGGAAAAGTCCTTGCGTAAACACTCGAGACCGAAAAATCTAAAAATCTTCCATTCCATCCGATCGAAAAAACCGTCGAGATCTGTCTACATCACCTTCCGAATCTCACCCCTTCCGGCGGGATTCGAGAATCCATCTCTCGCCATCCGATTCTCTCCGCCCGATTCCCTGCTCGAAAAAATAGCGCGTTACTGCGTCGATTACGAGACGATCGGCGAGTATTTCGTGCACGACGAATCGCGGCGAAACGGGGGAACGAAAGCGACGGATGGACCGGAAGCGAGCACCGTGTCGTATAAACGCACGCGGCCGGAAACCGCGAGCGGTGGAAAACCGGAAGGGTGAAGGAAAATCGAGCAACCAACGTCGCGTCTCCAGGGACACTGCGCTCGAACGATACCCACACTCCCGATACGCCACCTCGCCCCCACCACGCGGCCTCCCGTAACGAGACGCGGCCCGATTGGCGCCTCGCCGCGACGCCCACCGCGTCACACTCGACCGCCGAATTAGTGGGCGGGGCCTCGTCCCCCCGCCCTCCACGCGCTCCTCCACCCACTTCTCGCCTCCGTTCTCCGTCCCACCTTCGCGCGGGTAGGCGTTCACCCGTTTCTTGCCCGCGTTACGCGCCCGTTTCGTTAACATTGTTTTCGTCGTGTACACGTTAAACAGGCTTTAACCTGTTGGCGATCCGCGGATTCTCCCCGTTCCAGAAGGGGACACGGAAAGCGCGGAGCAACCGTCAATCCCAATCTTTCCAACAAAGTTGGATCGAATATTCTTTTTTTCTCTTCTTTCTTTCTTTCTTTTTTTTTCTTCGAAGACGAATACGCGTAATATGGTTTCGAGAATACGCTGTTTCTTGAAAATTGATTCCACGTAGACTCCGCGTTTCCCGCCTCGTACGTGAGAAAAATTGTAATATAACGAATAAGTAAGGATCCTTTGTGCTGCTCGAATTGTTCACGGGTGCGTAACCATGGAAAAAAGATACTCCACCATGGAATCTCTTTTGTTTTCGATCCGCCTATTTATTTTTGCAATTTTTTATAATTTCTAACAAAGGGAAATCTTCGTCGAGGATTTTCATTTATTCGAAACTCGCCTCGCAACGTGTTCGAGGAAAATTATCGTAAATCTAAAATCCATTGTTACGAGCCAATTAAAAAAGTCTCGAATTTTGAAAATTTTATTTTTATTATCGTTCCTTGATACTTCGTGTAATTTACTCGAAATTACGATACGTTTCACAAAGATTGCAAAGATAATAAGAGCAAGAGTAAGAATTAAAAGTGTTTCGTTCCGATTTAATCGGAATTTTATACATCTGAAGAGTCACCATTTCGCCATTTTCAACCGGTCGAAGAAAACTTAAATATAGATTTTAACGCGAGTTAAACGCCATCTTGTAATTTGTGTCTAATAGATACTTATTTTAAACATTAAACGGACAGATATTATTATAAATTATTTCTCGCGTTAAATTGATCGAGAAACATTTTTTCAACCGCTTTTAGCATTTGTCGCAAAAGCAAGTTACATTTTTTGAATCATTCATTTCGTTGCACGCGATTAAAATTCCAACTACTTGCTTCTTTCTCATTGTGTTGCGTCGATTTTGACATCTGACCGCGTATTTATCATAAAGTGAGGAAAAGAGGAAAAAGAAGAAATGGAGAAATGAATGGCGGAAGCAGGTTTTTATTGCATATTCAAAACAGTAAAATGAATAATAGCAGGATACTTACGTGATCAAACTTACGGGTGCAATAAGAAAGCGATAAAAGGCAGGGAGGTATATATCTGCTAAATATTATTTATCGTTGCCGAAGTGTGGAGCAATAAAAACTTGAAACGAGTTAACGAGTATAGAACGTGAGTTGAGGAGAAGATTAAAACCTCCAACTCGCAAGGTGATTTCACGTTTACGTAAAGCAAGTTGGAAGGATGTAATTTTAAAAATATTATCTGGAAGGATGATGCACTTCAAACAATCCTATATTATTCGTATACGATAACCTATTCCTAAAATATATTCGTTCTACCGTGAAGACGGTAGACATTTTGTTTTTTTTCTTCTGTCTTTTTTTTTTTTTAGCGATGCAATTTGTGTATAAACACGCGGACGGGATTACGAAGATGGTCATTTCCGGGAGGAGGAGCCATCTTCGTGTCACTTGTAATGATAAAAATTGAGAGAAATATATCGTATGTGTTCAATTTTTAAGCCTCTCTTGAAACAAGACTAAATGGAAGAAATTATCGATATTAATATATTTGAACGAGAAACGATTCTTCTCGTTTACTTACTTACCGAATAATCAACGAATAAAATCGCGTTAAAGTCGTTTCCGATGAGAAAAACCGTTTAAAACATCACGTATAAACGAGCAATAGTCCCTATACACGCACACATGTATATATATATATACAATATATTTATATATACAAGCTTAAAACAAGCTCATAACATTTCAACTTTCCCATTTATCAATCTTAAAAACATGCCCCGCGTTCTACCCTATCTTATCTCGCCCGTCCAACCTCCTCCGTAGACGCAAAAACATACATTGGTCCCCTCTCTCGCGACGCGACGCGACTTTTCCCGTCCCCCGCCGTGTTACGAACTCGACCGTATTCAACCCGAAATGTGCAACCGGTCCTCTTGCTTATTGTTTCTCCGTCGATTACCTCGCCCCTCGCTCCCCACCACTCCCAGGCGACGCCCCACCCATTTTATCCGCGACCGAAGGCGGTGGGCGTGGCCTCGGTGGGAGGTGACCGCGGCGCGACCCGCGGCGGGCGTGGCTCGCGATTCTCCGTCCTTCTCCGCCACGTTTCACCGCCATCACTGTCAGTCGCGCCCCCTCGACTCGTCGGATCCCACCATTGGCCGTGGGCGTGGCCTGTCGGATCCACTCGCTCCCCGGACTCGGCAACTCCTCTCGTACTCTCGTACTGGGCTGTTTCGTGAAAAAAAAAGTACGGTACGCGAGACGAAGATGAAAGAAAGGAGACGGGAGATGGAAAGGTTCTATTCTGGAAAAAAATTGCATCACCCCCACCTGTCCACCGTACGGTAGCAAGCACGCGCGAAACACTTGGGTGGATCGATGCGCGGAGGAGAAACATCGTTAACTGCTCGTTGCACAGCTCGTACATATCCGTGTAATATACGTGTATTACGCGTTTATTTTTTTTCCGTTTATTGATTGTTTGGCAAGGTTGATCGGGTAACGCAAGGGTTATTAATCGAGCTTCTCTATCTAATCCAGTGCTGTTATTGCTATATTTAAAAAATTGTTTTATCGATTGAAAAAAATTCCTGAATGTTACTGATGAAGAATGTTACGCAAGTAGACGTGATATACTTTTGTTATATATTGTTAAATGTATATTCGTAAACATTTATTTTTGATAATACAATAAATAAGTATCTACGTACAGGTTAATTGTTAATTATATATGTGCAAAATTTAAATGAAAAAGATATCCTTTTCAGAATAGTTTACAAGAAAAGTGTTTATGCGAAAAAAATTAAAAATATATTTATTATATACTCGTGTATCCGTTCTCTAAAATAGAGAGTGCTATTGGATAACAATGCAATTAGCGTTTAGTTCTGGTTATTTTCTATCGTACGTAACAATTATTTTTAATATAGATAATTGTACGTTACACGACTATAAATAATGGAATTTAAATTTTGATACGAAATTTTGAAATGTTCTTTCATTTTATTTTCAATTTATTTTATCATTTTAGAAATTTTAATACTTTATTTTATTTGATTTTATAAAACAGATTTTTATAAATGAAACAACAGATTTTACAATAAACATTGTAAATTTTACATTTTGTTAAATTTAAAACAAACGAAATATTTAAAAATATAAAACCTTTACTTCTATTCCATCCAATATTTAATTATAATTTAATATTTGAGTAACCTCTTGAGAATACTATGTATTAATAATGGCTTAAGATAATTTTCAATTTCAACTGTAAATCTTTAATTAATAATAGCAACAATCAATTCCATAAAAAATACGAATATAAAAATATTAAGAATCCAAGCATTTGCAGAAATTGAATATTTATCTCGCATCTTATTATCCGCATTATTCGTTTCATTGTATTCCAAGAATATCCTTCAATCGTGGAAATAATCCTAAATATATATATAATCAAAATATCTCGATAACGCGACGTGAAAATAACACCAAATGAATCAAATCTCCCTCATCTCGACTTTTCCAACCGTTACACAAAATCTTTGGAACCTCGTATATGACTAATAGATTGATCAGTGGTGTAGGATTGCTTCGCCGCCCGTTTATCCGACTATCTGCTCTCGATTGCCCTATCTGCTCTTTTTGCCCTCAACGAGCAGCCAATTCGACGAATTCAATAACTCCGGTGTCCCGCGTGCTCGACCGTCGACCCTGCTCCCCTCCCCGCCGCGAGTTATCCCCACCGCGACGGCTGTGGGGCGGAGCGCGTTCCGCCGCGAGACGTGGTTGGTGGTGGGGCGTGGCCGCCACGCCCACTCGTGTCGCTTCAGTGTCGCGAACCTCTTGCGTCACGCTCCGAAGAACCGGATCGTCGATGCGCGCATCGCATGTAGCCGCGCACGAACGTGCGAACTGACCTCGGGGACCAACCCTCGGGAATTGTGACTGGGTACTATATATAAAGCGAGGAAAAGGAAGTGCCGTTTTTTCCCTCAACGATTTGCTGCTCCAAGCAAATCGATCGATTTGTTTCGATCTGTTCAATTTCGATTTACTGAAACTGCGTTTAAAAAATTGTGTGAACGAAACACTTCGTACTGATATATCGGATATTGACGAAAATTGATTAGATTGATTTTTAGACTTTGTTTTACTTGTGGAAGAACAAAAGTTGATAGAATAGAATAATTTCAATAGAATTATGGTTTATTTGGATTAGCTTGGAAAAGATTAAAATTCTTTATTTATTTTTGTATGATTTTTTTTTTATAGGATATGTAATATATAATATTATAATAATGTGTTTGTAAGTGAAGATACAAAATAATAAAAGAAAAAGGACACTTTGGAAATGATTCTTCTTCTAAAGTTAAAATTGTTGTATTTAGATTCATCGTTAAATGATCGTCAAAAGATAGAAAAATAAATAAAAAATTGTTATTTTATATTAAAAATTATTTCCAAAAAAATTCCAGGAATTTTAATCAAAATTTAATATGATATATGTATATATGGATAGTGATGTTGTTTAATTCAATTTTTTAATTCAGGATATACGATAATGAATATAGTTGAAATTGAATGTAATTTCTATGTACAAAAATTGCAAAAGACGTAAGAAATATTGATATGAATATGAGAAATCGCAGACAAAATGTTAGATCTAACATTTCAATGTATTTTTCATATCTATATAATTTATAATGATAAAAGATGGCTACAAAGAATTAAATGATGAAATATAATGAATTATATATAAAACAAAGGATGTATTCTAAATTTTAAATCATAAATAAATTATTTTGCGAATTAATATTTTGTTTACAATCTTTCATCGACACAACATGATAAATTAAATTTCTGTTGTATCATATTCGATAATAACTAGCATATTTTAATAATATTTATATTACAAATAGCAAAAAAATAAATACAACAAACGAATTTTCGTCTGTAATTATACGACAAGAAAGAAAAAAATAATGCCATTTCAACTAAGGAATCTATGCAGCAAATAAAATATAGAGAAAAAATAGTAGGAAAAACATAGATAAGATAGGAATCGACTGTTAGTCACCTCTTGAGTATTAAAGATATCTTTTCAAAGGATCATTTTTCTAAAAATAATCAAGAGATGGCGCTAATCATCAATTCTTCTTTATCTATTACTCTATTTGTAAAAAGATGTTTTTCCTACTACTTAAGAGATGACACTAACAATCCATTCTTGCTCTATCTTATATCCTGTTTTTGAAGAAATATTGTATATACTCAAAAGATGGCGCTAACTGTTTCTTATCCTATCTCTATTCTTTTCCATCTTATTTTCTCATTATATTTCATCCATAAAATTTATACTTTCATAAAACGACTCCGATATCTAATTAATTTTCGTCTTTAATAAAGTTTAGAAAATATTCTAACTCATCTATACATCAGACATTAATTTGTAATTATTAACGTTATTTGATATCAGTAAAAATGATAACATAAATAAGACGTATATATACAGGGTGTCAAAAATATAAAAACATCCTTGTAAACTTGAGATTTTTAAAATAATTTCAAGCAACATTTTCCTTTGCAAAAACTTTTGTTACGGCTTTATTAACAATTATTATTTTTTTATTAACAAAAAATTGACCAATCATCGAATGCAATTGCCTAATCAGTAGTGTTAGCTGTGTTAGCGATCGACTTAATACGAAGAAATTAAATAATATAACAAATATTTTTTTATCGATAACAAATTATATTGAATTTTTTATTGATATCGAATTATATCACGAACAATAAATAAATAAATGAATAAATATACTATTTAATACACTTTTTTCGAGATGTTGCTTGGATTTGTTCGGCGGAATGTAGCCAATGAGATTTTATATACCCTGTATATAAAATCACTAACAATAAAAATGACATTTTTTTTATTAGATGGACTATGAATGAAATCATTATCATTATCAAATCATATATAGATCAAAGTAAAATATCGTAATTTTTTTTTTATCAATAACTTTAAATTCTTAAACTTAATATTGTTATTTTTATATTTTATTCATCAATCAAATATTATTAAAAGATATTAATTTGACCTAACAAATTTTTAATATAGAAAAAAATTTAATCAAGACTAAAATTTACAAATTCTTATTTTATATATATCTCTTTTTAATTGTTTATAGTTATTACAAGAGAATAATTTAAAAATAATAACAATAATACTACTATTATTTGTTATGCATTTTTAAATATTACACATTTGTTATATTATAATTTATATTATATTGCATAATATGGAAAAATAATAAATTTATACAAATTCAATATTATATTAATTATTTTTTATAAAATTCTTTATATGTTTACTAAATTATTAATAAATAAATATTGCATCTTTTTGAAATAAAATCACTAAAATAGTAAATTATAGGGATTTTCATGATTTTCTGTTACATTCTACGTTGTTACTATATGACATACATGCATATATATTACTTTAAACACTCAATAAGAACTTTTGTTTACCAATTACTCAGGCAACCGAGGAAATTATAATGAGTGACGATGATCGAGATATCGACATTGAGAGCGATGTAAGTCTTTACAACTACTCTTTCAATAAATTTTATTAAAAACATTGTTTTTCAGGAAGGTGATGATTCCGATTCTAGACAAAGGCATTCAAATAATACCCAATATTATTCTCAAGTAAGTTCATTGTTTATTTTTATTTTATTTATTTTCTTTTATAATTCTATTTATATTTTTAACATTTCTAATTTAATTATTAATATATATATATTTTACTATCGAATTGATAGATTTTAAATGTTGTTAAGGTTAGATAGACGCTTTCCATTTAATTTACCAAAAGATATATTTTATTAAATATAATTTATCGTTTTTAATTTAAAAGATGAAATGCATCAAGATGTTTGATTTATATATTAATTTTTAAATTTATAATTTTTACATTTAAATTAAAATTAGGATGTATATCATATTTAATAATAAAGATCTAAAAATTCATAATAATTATAATATAAAAGTTTAAAAATATTGTTTTTACATAATTTGTTTTTTAATATAATTTGATATAATAATTTTTAATTATTTTTTTTATAAAAAATATAATTCAGGCTGAAAAACGGGCACATCATAATGCATTGGAACGCAAGCGTAGAGATCACATTAAAGATAGTTTCTCAAGCCTTAGAGATTCAGTACCTGTTCTACAAGGAGAAAAAGTTGCAAGTAGAGCACAAATACTCAAAAAAGCTGCAGAGTATATACAATTCATGCGTCGTAAAAATTCTTCACATCAACAAGATATTGATGACTTGAAACGTCAAAATAGCCTCTTAGAATCTCAAAGTAAGATATTATAATTATTTGTAATTAATTATTTCATTTTCATTAAAAAATTTATAATTATGCATTTTGATATGTAAAATATTATTAAATATTTTATGTATTGTATTATGTATATTGTTTTATATAAAAATTGTTAGTTTATTATAATTATATATTTAAATTAATTAATATAATATTATATATTAATTAAGTTAATTGAAATTATATATCATAACTTTTTAATTTTTATCTTATTTGTAGTTAGGGCACTTGAAAAAGCAAAAATAACAGGCAATTTTGCTGCAGAGACTTGTGAAGTCACAAAGTCAGAAGGTGTAGCAATGCCGGGATATAATGACACAGAATCTGAATCATCAGACAGTGAAACAAGCAGAACTGTACGTCAATCAAAAAAACTGAAAGTTGGAAGCCTTCATCATTGACCAACAGTAATCCAATATTTATTCTGACAAGAATTAATTTTTTCATTGTAATTAAATATTATATAAATATTTATTTTCAAGACACTTGCTCACTGTAAACCAAAAAGAAAAAAAATCTTTCAGTGAAGTTTTGAATGTCTTAGAGCTAGTGTACAAAATATTAAATAAAGATAATATTATTATTGTTTCATTTAAAAATGAAACAATACATTATAAATTATTTGAAGCAATTTTCTAAAATTTGTAAAAAAATTTAGAATTATTTTATTGATAAAATAATCATCATTTGATACAAATTAATAATATAACTTTTATAGATACTTTCATTTATTTTTTTTGAAATTATTATATCGAAGAATAATTAAATTTAATTTAAGTAATGATATTTGAAACTTTGGAATCTTTTTGTTAATACTTTCAAGCAATCTCCTTAAATATATAATGTTTTACAAAAATTTCTAAATTTTTAAATTTAGTCTTATTTTCTTGTAATTATTAATTTGATCATTGAATGTTAAAAGATTTATTAAACAATCTGAAATTATTATATATATGCTCAATCTTAGAATTTACAAAATTTTTAAAATTATTTTATTGTTGAAATGAAAATTTAATCATATATTAATGCAAATTTTAATATTATTAGAAGATAAATAAAAGTAAAAAAAATTATTCAATTATTTAATTATTTTCTATCCTTATAAATATGTTTATATAATAATAAATAAATATTAGTAATGTATAATGTTCATTTTAATTACAATATTTATTGCTTTGAACAATAAATATATTTTTCATTGAATTTAACAAAATATCTGTAAATAGATAAAAGATATTACATCAAATTAATCAATTATAAAATAAATGAAATTTTAGTAAAAATAATGTATCTATAATATTATTATATATTATAATATTAATGTAAAATTTATTTTATAAATTATAAAAATTTATTATATGTAGTATCAAATGTAAAGTTAATCAAATCATTTATAATATAAAAATAAAAATTATTTCCGAAAAATATTTTATTCACATATATTTTCTTATGATTTCAAATTATTAAAAAAATTATTTTTGTGAATTATGAATTATAAAATGCAAAACTGTATATAAAATTAATATAATTTGGAAATTTAAATAAATTCTATGATTTATGATAATAAAAATTTAACTTTAGTAAAGTATTGTAGCAACTATTATAATAAAATACTAAAAAATTAATTATCTTTTTATTTAAGAAAATATATGATATCTTATAAATATAAACTATTGATTATAATCAAAAATTTAGAAGATGCAAATAATTTATAATAAAAATGTACATAAAAAATGATATGAAATTAAAAAATAGATATGTGTGTCTTATATTTTTAATATAAAGTTAATATGAAAAATAATTACTAAAATGTAAATTACATAAAAAAATTTAAAGATGAAAAATATTATAAAAAAATTATTAAAATTATATACAAAAAAGTTTTTTTTTCTCCGTCTCTTTTTTTTTTTTTATTATTATAGAAAATTAAAAATATTACACATAATGATAAATGTATCGAAATGAAAGATATTTTTATTATTACATTAATCAAATAACTTTGATAAAATTTTTATTATTGAGATAATTCTTAATAAATAAATCTTCAAATAAATTTTAATCTTTTTAAGATGCAATCTATTGTTTCAATAATTTGTTTAATTAAATAAAATTTATTTTATATAAATTTGATAATATTATTGTGGTCTAATTTTGCTATATAATTTTAAAATATATATCATTTAGAATATGATATTGTGTCATACTTCTTTATAAAATATATATATATACATTTTATATATATATATATAAATTAAATTTTATTAATAAATATAATTGTAAATAACGCATTATGAAAGCTTTATTTTTATATATCACTAATCTTTTAATGATAATTCCATGTAAATCAATTCATAATAAATATTTTATGAAATATATGTAATATGTAATTAAAATTATTTTAATTCAACAATAATTATTTTAAAATAATTCAATAAAAAATTAGTATGCAATGCATTATTATATCCTTCAATTATACAATAATTATACTTATAAATATAAAACAAATAAAGTAAATTATTATATATAACTAATGATTTTCAAAATAGTCTTAATATAAGAATATATGAGGAATTAGCAAACATATGTTTTAGTTAACCTTATTTTAAAATTTCAACAATTTTCATATTGTATTAATTTTTCTTAATAGATTAGATTTAAATATTATTAATCTTATTTAATTGAAAAATAATTAATTATTTTATATCATGCAATTATATTAAATAAATAATTATTATATGTATTTTTTCGTAACTAGAAGATATAAAGATGCAAAATATTAATGTCAAAGATTTAATCAGAGACTTTAGCATATTAAAAAAAATATATATATATATATATATAATAAAATATAACATCTAATAATTTACTAAATTTTCATAAAATTAATAAAATTAAATTGTATATCAAACATTATTTGAATATAATATTTTACAATAAATAAGATAAATTTATTTGAATTTTAAATTATTATTAAAAATTTCATTTTATACTTTTGAATTTATACATTTACATACAATTATATGATTAGATGTAGCTTGCAAATCATTTTAATAAAACATATTCACTGTGCAACAAGAAATGTTCATGGAAATAATACATGCGCAATTTTCTTTAGATTTATCATCATACAATCACTAACTTGATTTTTTTGTAATACAAAGGAAAATATTTACCTCTTTTTTAATCTTAATAATCCATTTTCAAAACAAAATAAAAATCTTAGTTTATACATAAGAAAAAATTCGTGAATTTATAATTTTATGTAAAATTATAAAAATTTTTTCAATAATTTAATATTAAAACAGATAAATTTAATGCTAATAATTTCACTAGATATTTTTATTCGTAATTCTTTTACTAATTTGAATTATAGAAAACGGTAATAAATTAAAATGTATAAATAAGTACAAATATTAAGTTTTTGAAAATTTTTCAATATTTAGGTTATGAATACCAAATGGGAAACTATTAATTACCAACATACATACATCACTTCAATAAAGAACAATAATAATGATAATAAAATAAACAATTGCTTGATTTCTGATAAAAAATTGCTATTAATTCATACACAATTTTTCTTATTCTTAAGCACACATTATGTACACAGACTTTAATATAATTAATATAAAAAGTAAAATTATATGATATAATTGTAATCTTCAATCTAGATAATCAATATTTTTTAATAATTATACTTTATTGTTATATTTGTAAATTTTTTACATAATTAAAATTGAATTAGTTATATTATTATATATATGTATATATATATATATTCATATATGTGTATATATATATATACACACACACATACACATATATAAAAATTCATTATACATTGTACATGCAAATAAATATGGTTATATTACGTTTCTTATATTGGTAGTACAAATTTCATCTAATTTCAACTTATTCTTCGAATATTACAAATTTGATTAAACAGATATAATATAATTTTTGTCAGCAAAAATATAATTATAATTAATAAAATTATGATATATTAGAAAATATTATAATAATTTATTTAAAAATTTTATAAATTTGTACTCTCAAACATGTATATATAATAATGAATTGAATACAATCAATAATTGTTTTCAATATTTATAAATTTTATAAATTATTATATTACATTATTTATTAAAACATTAAATTTTTTATAATAATTATTAATTATTAATTATTAATAAAGAAATATTTTTCATTATATTCCTATTTTTTTTTCATATTTTTTATTTAGTCAAAATTATATATAATTTTTATATATAATTTTATTTGATAAAATATAAAAAAAAAATATAAAAATATATATATTATTAAATTTTTAAAGAAAAATTCAGAAAACGATAAAATTAAAATATAAAGGAAAACGGCTATTTGAAGTTGACTGCGAATAGTTGGTACTCGATTTAAGCGCCGTTTTGATAGTAGTGGGGATAGAAGGGAGGTGTGGTAACGGTTAGGAGTCTCATCCAACCACGAGAGGAGCTAGTAGCGTTTGCCTGGCAGTATGAGGCGGCGTGGGGCTAGGGACGATGCATGGGCTGCGACTAGGAGGCACTTGGGAGGTAGGGAGGGCATGCGAGCGGAGCACAGTTCAGTAGTCGCCATTGCAAGTCTCCCCGTGTTCTCGTATTCGTGACACTCGGACGCGTGGAGCCGATTTTCCGCTAACCTAATCTCCCTGCGAGGGCCCTAAGTGTGCCCCACCGATGCAGAGATATTGCACCGAGCTCACCGAAAGATTGTTGAAATCTCTTGATAAGGAATACAATGTAAGTAGCGGAATGAATCCGCGATGCGCCGTCCGTCCGTTCACGCAAACGGCTATCGGGCCACTCTCGATCCCCCGTGCGCCGTGTGCCTGTACCAGTGGCGTGCGCGAGAGTCACTAAGAATGTAGTGTAGTGGCGGCTCCGCGTGTGAGTGAGTAATATGTTTCCTGTGTGTACGTTAGCTGCCAGTCGACAAATCTTCTTTTTGTACGAGTGTGTGCACGTCGAACGTAAACGCGTTGTCGACAACCTGGAGTATAACCTCAATATTTATAGTAAAATGTTCAAAATCAAAGAAATTTCTTAAAAACATTTTCATTCTCTCTTTTTCTAGTTGTTTTCTAACAGTTTAGACTCTGTTACATTCAATTGGAGTACATGCAGTAACTCGCATATTATTCTCATACTTCCATGAATTTCAAGTATTTGTCGTTTTTAAATATTATCAAAAAAGATAATTGCATCCACAAATTGAGATTTTAAGTTTCAAGTATCTCTCATTTTTGGCCCGATTGCCGTTTCATCGCTTAAATTGAATTTTTCGATAAATGTTTTTTATCAGCATGAATCGAATATATTATTTATTAGAGATTAAAGAAATGTATGTAGACACGTGTTGATTATTTGTATCTTATATTTGTTTTATATTTTATATAAAATGTATTAATATTAATCATATTATTTATTTTTTGCATTTAGGTAATTTGATCATTATATTAAAGTATAATTTAATTTTTCATTATAAAATTAATATTATCAAATAATAAAAAAATATATATATAATCTTTGTTATGTTTTTAATAATATTGTCATTATGTTGTAAATATTAAAAATATAATATTATTAAGGTGATAATTAACTTAAAAGAGAATGATGTAAAGTGTTACTAATTTATCACAATTTCAAAACTTTCTGTATATTAATAAAGTATTATATTAAAGTATTTTAAGTATTAAGTCTTTTTTAATTGCTTAATGTAATAAAATTTATAATTAATTTTAATGAATTAAATTTATAATAAATTTATTAATATTAATTTATGTAACAATATAATTTGTAAAATAATACATGCAAATGTTTTATTAAATATTAATAAGTTCATTGTTTATTTATTTTTATTTTTAATATTTTAATAAACAATTAAAATTAATCAAATAAGACAAATAAGATTTATTTTTATATATTTTATACAGTGCAATGAAAATTTATTAATATTCTATGTACAATATATAATAATAATTTATAGAATTTATTAATATATTATTAATATTATGGTAAATAATTATTTTATAAATGAATTATAATAATTCAATATAGATCATATTAATACAAAAATATAATTATGAAAATTTGTAGGTCATCGACATGGGTGCTGTTGTGGATGTCGTTACGGCCCTGGAAAAGACGGCGATCACTAAAGAAGTGCTTGAGGTGAAGATTCTATAAATATAATTTATTAAACATGTTTTTTCAAAAGTTATATTATATCTATTATAGGTGGATAAAATTACATTTCAATTATCTTCAATCATCTTATATTAATTACATAATTATAAATTATAATATTCAATTATAACAGGTTACAAGACTTGGAAAATATATTAATGAACTTCGACGTAAAACAAGCAATGATGCCTTGGCAAAACGAGCAAAGGATTTGGTGCGACGATGGCGTGATATGGTTTTACCTTCTGCTCATTCTACTCCACAACCTACACCAGCAGATACAGCACCACCTGCTCTTAATGGAGCAAAACCACATAGTCCTGCATTAAGATGTTTTAAACCACAAAGTCCAGCATTAAGAGGTCTGATACCACCTCAGAGTCCATTATTAAGGGATAGTACTCCACTTAGAGTAAGTCATTAAAATTTTTTTTTAATTTGTATAATATGTAATTTTTAAAATATAAATTATATAAATATGTGCATAAAATATGTGCATATATTTTTTAAATTTATATGATAAAGTAGTTTACAAAATATATAAATTATATATATATAAATTAATTGTACAATTTAATTATTCAAATAGAAAATACTAGTGTTTTTATTTAAATTATACATAATAATGTTTAATATTAAATTAATAGGATAATAATATATATTTATTAAATATTATTATATTGTTTCAATTACAGGTACTTAGTCCAGTTCTATCTGTGCATAGTGATCATTCACATTCTCCTAATGCATCATCAAATAAACAGTCAATTACAGTAACCAGCAATCACAGAACAAGTTCTGATGTGCCACCTATGCTTGGTTCTTCAAGCCAACATCATTCAACAGAAGCAGTGCCACGAACTCACAGTTCAAACAAACGTCTCCGAAAAGATGATTTTAAGGACCAACACAATTATCAACACCATGATTCAGACTCAATCACCGAAAGTGAACCCTTTGTTAAAAAACAACGTCTAAATGGCGAAAATATAAGCGGTAATTTAAATATGCAAGTGCCTAGCCCCATATTTAAAGAAAGAATCTCTGATCAGTTTACGGAGTCTTCCACAGATCCTGAAAATTCAGGGCCAAAGAAACGTGGTAGAAAAAAAGGCAGTAAATCTGTAAAGAAACAACCAATTTTAGAAGATCGTGTAAAAGAAAAACTAGCTAGTATTTCAAGGAATCCTAAATTAAAAACCACTCAAGAATTGCTGGCTGATCTACGGGCACGCGGCACCAATTCTAGCATTAATTCAAGTGCTCTACCTAGTCAAAGTGTAGAATCATCCAGCATGGAGGAAGTTCTGAGAAATAGCAACGAACAAGTATCAAAGTTCCTTCGTTGTCCTCAGAATAATTTGTCCCATAGAAATACAGTTTCTGAAGTCTCAGCAGAAAGTCGGTTAAAACCAACAGAAAACTGTCATGATGTACCATCTAAGTGTGACGAATCAGGTGTAGTGTTCAAAGAAAAATCAGTTACAAATGTTCAAAAAAATCAACCAGAACAGTGTCGAGATCTCACAGTTGAAGAAATATTGGCTAAGTTACCACCTATAGATCCAAATTCAATAGATTGGAGTGAGTGTGAAATTGAATCAACTGAAGATCGAAATAGTTCTGAATATCCACCTAGACAAGTTACTGCAGAGGACATAGAAAGGTTACATACACAGTGTGTAGAAGGACTGAATGGAAACTTCCAACCAAAACTATCATCTTTAACTTCGTCTTTTAATGAAAAATCAGATACGAAAGAAGATGTGAGAGATATCAATGGTGTAAACAATGTGTATAGCCAACCTGATGAAGAGTTTCGAGAATGGCATCAGATGCTAGCAAGGCCCAGTTACAATGGCCAGATCCTCCACATATTGCCTTATGTTATTATTGATTAATAATTTTATTATCTTATTCTACTATTATCCTGAAACTTGTGAAGAATCCCTGCAAATATTAAAGAGATTGATCAATGATCAGTCTATTAAATCGATTTCTATTGCAATTTATGATTGCTCTTTATTTCTACAAGTGCTCATGTTACTACCACCCTTATTGTCATTATTGATTTCCCCATTATTATTCAAATTGTCATTTTAAAAATGTAAAACAATCACATATATATATATGTGTGTATGTGTGTGTGTGTGTATATATATATACACACACACATAACTGGCAATCATTTTTAACATAACTATCATTCTCAATGAAATTCGTAACAATCATTAACTTCATTTTACATAAAAATTCATTTACTATTATTATCAATGTTATCAGTGTCGTTATCTTCATCATCGTCCTTATCGTTATCATTTTCATAAAAAACTGTCGTAAAATTATCATTATTATTATTGTTATTGTTATCATTATTATCACTATTATTATCATCATCATCATCAGCATCATCATCATCATCATCATCATCAGCATCATCATTATTATTGATGTTCTATAAAAACATTTCTTACATAGATCAGAAATATAAAAAAGATGAAATATAAAAAATCAAAAAACATAATGTGGGATCTCTGATGTAACATTTAGCTTCAATGCCTGTGACAATGTATTTGAGTCCAAAAGGTACTTTTTGAATGCTTCTCTTTTATCACAAAACTAATCTATTACTATCATCACCATTATTATTAGCATTATCGCTTAAATAATATATTAAACAAATACTAGCAAAAATCAGTTTTAGATTATGAAAGAAACAATATTAGTATGTTATTAAATAGTTTTAAATGAAAGCACTTAAAATTTGCAAATAAGTTTTTTTAAACTTATTATGATTAAATTTTTTATGGATGTTCCAATTAAAAATGGTATAAATGAAAAAATTTTTCTTTGACAAAAACTTGTATAGGTCTTTATGTGTCAAACAATATAATATAATTGATTACTATTTATAAATTATATGAATAATTTTGTTTATTTATTAAGAAAAGAGAGGCACATAATTTAAATCAAATAGTGCACTTTGGCCTATGCATAAAAGAAATTATTTTCGGAAAAATATCTATAATGATATGAAGTATTAAAATATATAAAAAAAATTAAAGATAGTTACCTTATTTACTGTAAAATAATATTTGATTTATTGAACTAAATATTATTTGACAAAAATTTTGAAGAGTAATATTAGACAAAAAGTATAAGGAATGATTATGGCAAGATACATACCATGCAAAAAATAACGCTATAATATTTCAAATGCTTTTTGACATAATATTTTGTTTATGAATTTAAAGTATTTATTAAAATGTACAGATATTGTCACTTAAATGTAATATGAAATATAATCTTTTGCGCGTGGTAAAAGTAGTCGAACCGAATATAACGGGGCCTTAATTAAAGTTTAAAAATAAAGATATTTGTCTAATAAGGTATTATGTTGCATATATACTTCTAGCAAGGGTAATACAACTCAAGTACGTTGTAAATTTTTCTATCTCAATTTTATTTCATACATTATGAATATAGTAAAATGAAAAAGAATAAACATTCTATTAAAAAAAGAAAAACATTCTGTTTTAAAAAAATTAGAATAAAAGTACATAAATATATACGATTATTGCCGGAAAAAGACACTTTACGTGCAATGTCCAATGTTCCAGTGCAATGCAACAAATATTTCAAAACTAATTCTTTTAGAAAAGAAAAGAAAAAAAAAGGAAAAAAAAACGAGAAAAAAATGAAAAAAAAAAGATTTAATTATTTGAAAATGTAAATATTTCATTAAAAATCAAGACACTGGAACTAAAACATATTAACATTTTCTGTAATAACTAAATAATACTATGTGTTATGTAAAAAAGAAAAAGGAAAATAGCAGGAAAAAAATTGTACATACTATGCAACTATACCGTGTATAATGAAAGCTTTGTGAAACATGAATTAGAAAAAAAAATGTCTGATTTTATATATGTTCATTTTTTGATAATAACAGTTATCTTTTGTTTAATTTCTCTTATAATGGATTGTTTTCTAAATAGTTAAATTTTTTATGCTAAACATTTTCTAAGGAATCATTAACAGAAAAACGAAAAAGAAATGAAAAGACCATGTACCGAAATTTTTTTTTTAATTAAGCATTACAATAGCAATGATTAAAAATAGTGAGATATTTCCAAAATTATACATATATATATATATATATAAATTTTTATAGTTTCTGTGTTCCCATTTATATTAATTAAAATACCTTGCTTTACAACTATATGATAAATATTTTATTTATACAGACATTTGTATACCTTTGTATTTAAGATTAAAGATACAAGTTAATATAATTAAATATCATAATACACGTACAATTTCGAGAGTGTTTAAACAATTATTTTTAATAATTTTAAACTTATTTAATTTTTTGATTATATTAATTTTTTATTTAGTTACCATAATTAGTTTGAGAAATTTTTGTTCTCGCTATTTAGTACAAGTTAATTTTTTCAAACAATGTGTAGATGTCATTTATGAAGAACGATGAGATTCAACTATTTTCTTTGATAAATTTTAAAACAAATCTTGATGTGCATCGATTTACATGTTTTATCGTCGTTTACAATTAGTAGAGTATACGATAAATTACAATAATTAATAACATCAATAACAATTTATTTTTCAAGTTAAAAAAGAAATTCCATTTGAAGAATAGACAGAATTGAATCGATATATATCAAATTTTCAAATAAACAATTATAGAAGAAATTTTATAATTCTATTAAAAAGCGCTTTTTTTCATCATAGTATTTGTATTAAGTATATTGATAGCTGCATCGTACGTTTCATTTACCAAAAAAAAATTAACATACAAACAATCGTGCGATTCATTGTCGGTATATTTTATACGAAAAGCGCTTATCTTCGAAATAAAGTCCCGTGCCTTTTGTATCTTTGCAATTCTCTATCATAATACATGATGATTGTTGAAAAAATAATAATGGTAAAAATATTATGAAATGACCAAATATAAAATGGAACGATTCCGATGTAGTAAAAAAATATTAAAATATCGAGCAACATGATTTTTTAGGATTTTTATTTTATTCAATTATTATCTGTTCAAATTATTGTTAAATAATTGAGTTCGACAATTTTTATTCAAACTTCAAATCGGTAATGCTATTTTAGAGAATTCGTTAATAAAATCAAATTTCAAAATTATTAATATATATCAATGATTTATTCCTTTTATTATTTTCAATTTGTGATTGAATTTCTATATAATTAATATTGATTAATTTTAAAGATATTTAACATAAAGTATTACACTTTTTATAATATACAATATCTTATATTTTATATTACAATTATTATTATTATTATACTTTTAAGTAATTTCTATTTATTATTTGTGATAATTTGATTTATTTATTTTAAATGATTTTCTTTAAAAATCTGCAAATTAACATTTAATAGTCAGTTATTGTAATCAAATGATAAGAAGGATATTTAAGAGATAATGGATGGGCGTAATTAAATTAAATAATAATGATGTAGTATAATTGTTTATTAATTTGAAAGCTTATCAATTTCGATTTATCTAAAATAAATAAAAATTTACAAAGATTAATGGTAAATTTTTATTATGATAAATAATTATTATAAATTAACGCTCTTATTATTATTCATTAAAATATGTTATAAATTATATTAATATGTACCTACCAAATACTATGCATACTTTGAATAATATAATAATATATAATTTAATTATGTAATATTGTTATATTAAACACATAATATGACTACAGATAAAGTTTTATTTAAAATCTTTTCTTTTTTAACATTGAATAAAGATTTCCTAAAAATGGATCGTTCCCAAAAATAATATCACTAAATATATTAAGAAATAATATACATAATGAAATTATTTTGTGTTTAGCACTATATAAAATTGAATGATTTTGAAATCATTTTCTTCATAACATACTTGAGATAGACATTAGCGCATAAGAGGGCGGTATTGTAATAGCGACTGCGCAATCAATCGAAATAGCATGATACAATATACATGTATAGTATAGAGGTGGGGATATTTCTTCTAGTATCTCTCTCGTTTCATTCGTTAGTATGGTTTTTAGTAAGTTCGAATTTATACAAGATTTATGATGTTTAATCGCGCTTAAATAGTGAATGATAATAACGAAATATGCAATATTTAATTTATTTTGCTTTCTCGTAAAAAAGTTCGTATATGTTCGTATGTGAATGCGCCTCAATTTTATATTTTTCTATATTTTGTCGTACTGTTATCAATATGTGTCACTGAGTTTTTTCAATCACAAATTTATATATTTCGGTAATTATATGAAAAATGTCGAAATCGGGTGACAAACAAAGTTACGCGCAGACATATAAACTTGTTGTTGTTGGTGCGGGTGGTGTCGGAAAATCTGCGATCACAATACAATTCATTCAAGTAAGTACTTTTTATGGCCAATAGGTGCAAGCACACGTATATACGTGGGTGTAGATGAATGTATATTTAGACATATATATCTATGTTTGTATACATACGTTATTATATATACATATATACATATTTTATATGATATATATTAACATATATAAGTTATTTGTATATCTAGTAAATTTGTCATTTTTATGCATCCTATGTTATTTATGATTCAAATAAGAAATATGAATAATATATTTATTTGATATATTATAATATTGATATAATCGAAGTAAAAAAAATTTTTATATTATATTTTTATAATAACAATTTTTAAAATTATTTCTGCATTATTAAAAAAAGTTTGTTTTTATTATCAATTATGTTATGTACAAATATGGATAGGATTGTAGTCATAAAATTATATCATATATCATTATATATTTAATATGCATAAAAAAAATATAGCATAATTTCATTTTGATATATATATTTATATGTATATATGTATATATATATACATTTATATTATAATTTTTTTTTATTATATTTGTATTTTTTTTTCATGAAAATTTCAAAGAATAATATCAAAGCTAATAATTATAATTATATATTTATATAATATAAATTTAAAATATTTTTATATTTTTTAATGCTATTTGTATTGTGATTTATGATTGTATTGTATTTAGCTTTGGATTAATTTTATCAATATCTTTCAGAGTTATTTTGTAACTGATTATGATCCAACAATTGAAGATTCTTATACCAAACAATGTGTTATTGATGATATTCCTGCAAAACTTGATAGTAAGTAAATTAATAAAAATGTAATATTATTAAATGCATTAATTATTATTTCAATTAATATTAATTATTTGTACAATTGTATTTTATATATTTATACAATTTTTATAACTTATTTTATGTTAATTTTCATGCAGTTCCATAATGAATCATGGGTTTGTTATTGTAAGATTATAATTCCTTATTTATTCAATTTTAGAATGAATATTTTATGAAAAAATTAGAATGGTCAATTTATAAACATTTAATAAAAAAATAACAATATATATATATTCATATTAATATTGTTTTTAATATTAATATAAAATTTGTAATGAATGTTTTTAATACTAAAAATAATATTTATAATATATAATTTTAGTATTAGATACAGCAGGTCAAGAAGAATTTAGTGCAATGCGAGAACAATATATGAGAAGTGGTGAAGGTTTCCTTCTTGTGTTTTCAATAACTGATCTTTCATCTTTTGATGAAATATTAAAATTTCACAAGCAGATACTTAGAGTAAAGGATCGAGAAGAGTTTCCTATGCTTATGGTTGGTAACAAAGCTGATTTGGATTATCATAGAGTTGTAAGTAAATAAAATAGAAAGAAATCAATGAGATGATTATATTTTAAAATAAAGAATGTGAAATTAATACATCTTAATGTTAACTATTTTAGATTGAAGTTGAAGAAGCACAAAACAGAGCTCGTCGATTAAAAATTCCTTACATTGAATGTAGTGCAAAATTAAGGATGAATGTTGATCAAGCTTTTCACGAATTAGTGAGAATTGTCAGAAAATTTCAATTGTCTGAAAGACCACCATTAGAACTAAATTATAAGAAAAATAAAAAGAAATGTTGTATGTTATAATACCTAATGTGTTCTTAAATAATAAATTTTTGTACCAATAAAATGGTACAAAAGTTATAAAATAATTGAATTACAAACAAAATTATGGAATAAATAGAATCTTCATTATTACTAAAAACAATTAAATTGAAATTTACAATTATAAATAAGGGATTTTTGAAATATTTTTAATAATAATATTTATACAGAATATTTTGAAACGAATATTTTAAATATATAATATCAATCTCACGAATATCATAAATATTTTGTACTCAATTAAAAACAAGTTAATATAATAGCATTTATGGAATATATAATACGAATTTACGAATCGTATAATTTTAACTATATAAATAATAAAAATAACTGACATATTTTATTAAAAATACATCGGTAACAATGTAAGTTTTATATTAAATATATTAATATATTTAATATTATCTTAGAACACATATATCCCTATATATTGAATTTATATATCAACAAATTACAATATTATTTAAAATATTTATTTGTAAATAATGCATGTATATATTTTCATTTAATACAATATAATAAGTTAATATTAACAAAGAGTGAGACCAATAACAAAACAAATTTAATGTGAAAATTTTGAACAATTTGTTTTTGAATAATTAATATAATTTTATAAGTATTATATTATATTTAACATTATCATTAAAATTATAACTAAAACTTGGAAAATATGGAAATTTATGACATTTTGATGCATTCATAGAATTGCTTGAAAAACTGTTTAAATATATTTATTTATCCACAAGTATTGTATTTTATTTTAGTGTGATTTTAGTATTATGTAAAAAAATGAAAATAATTAATTTATTATAAAAAAATTTTATACTTGTGAATGATTATTATGTATTGATAAATATTAAGTAAAATTAATATACCTAATATATGAATTTTTTTATATTAAATAAATGTGCATTAAAAATATTATTGAATACTAAATATTAAAATGTTATAATAAATTTAAGAAAATTAATTATAACCAATGTAAGATTAATATAAAATACAAAATTATATTTATTTTTATTAATAATCATTTGTAAATTTTTACAGACTGATATATAGATTATTAATGTGTATTTGTTAATGCCTTCTAATAAATTAAATAATATAAAAATAAAATAATATTATAATATAAATTAAAATAATATAGAAATTATTCATTTTTACAATTAAATTATAATTAAAACATAAATTGTTACAATGTACTTCTAATTTATTTAATATATAATAATTAAATATAATAGATAATAAATTTAATTACATTTATTTCATTCTAATTATATAAATAATAATATATATAATTTATGTAATTAAATTTACATATTATTAATTAATTATTTTTTATATAAAATATACAAATGAACTACAAGATTCATTTTTATATTTTTTCGTATTTTGTCACACAAATTTTTGAAAATAATTTTTTGAGTTTATATATTATACAACAATATAACATGTAACAATAATAATAAAATACATGCATAAAAAACTTTAATTGTTCAAACAAATTTTTTAAAGTATTTTTTACTTTAATCTTCTACTTGTAATTTTATTTTATAAATAATTTGTATATAAAAAATATATGTATATCAAAATTAAATAATTATAAATATATATTGAAATATAACGATTGTAATTTTATTATTTAATTAGATTATGTTTCATGTTTGTATAATATAATAGATTTATCGAAATGATTAAATTAAATAATTTAATATTATTCAATAAAATAATAACGATCGATTTTATACAACGGAACATTCACCCTAATTTAGTCAGTAAGCAACTGGCACACAAGGTGGTCAAACGGGATTCCCATGCTGGCTATTCTTAACCAGACCTGGCTAATATTGAATCTACTCAATTACTTCCAGCTATACCTATTACCATCAGCAATAAATATGTATAACTGTTATTATGAACTTTTAATTCCTTTTTATTTTGCATTATATACCGAATGAATGATGCGAAGTTTTGAAATTATTTATTTTTATTTCGTCTCATTAAATCGTTATGCATAGAACTTTCATTTTAAAGAAAACAAACAAAAATAAATTTTATATTTAGATGTTTACTAATTTTATATGTCAGTACATATAATAGTACATAAATACAACTATGGAGCGATATTGAAAAATATATAAATAAATATATATAATAGATAAATAATAGATTAATAAAAAATTACAGTTAACTATATAATAATTATGAAAATAATTTCTTTGTCATCGAAAAACTTAATATTTATATGTAGTACCTTTGACGATGTACATATATATTATAATGTACATATTTATATATATATATATAATACAAAGAAAATAGCTAAAACAAATTATTTATTGTTTGCAAAATCAATTACAAAATATTGTTATTACAAAATAAAATAATAATTTCAAAAATAGGAAACAGTTAAGTAAAAGAAATTTCAACTAGGGTTGCATTTTTATTTACTCGAAGAATGGAAGAAGCGTACGAAGAAAGACGAGCTGGGATGAAATAAGACCACGAGAAAGAAGAATGCCCAGGTTAAAAATAGCCGCGCGCATTTTCAAATAAAAAGTGATAAGTAACCTGCAGGATAACGATTAAGGAGGAAGGTAAAAAAGAGAGTCGAGAAAAAAAAGGATACCGACGGAGCAGAAAGAAGATCTGTAAAACAGAATGAAGATAAAGAAAGAAGATGTACAAAAGCAACCACATCTACAGGGAGAAAAGAAAGATTATCTTGACCCATTGGAATAATATATTGAGTATATGGTGGTCAAGCTTGATTCGATGGTTGGTTTGAATAAAGGCAAGAACCGGTGGTGTGTACAGGACTTGGAAGGAGGAATCTCCCACCCTATAGCTTTTACCCGTGTACATATTTCACATGGTTTACTGGCTATACAATCAAGTGCATCTAGCATCAAGCCACTAAGTGAACTTACCTGCTCTATCTCCTAAAGACTGCAATATGTTCAAGATATAAATTTGATCAAAATTTCGTACGTAATCGATGAATATTTTCAATAATTTAATAAAGGCATCGAAATAAATTTGAAAATTTCGTGATCGTATTCAGAATTGCGTAAATGCGTATGTTATGTATACATATACATATCTATACATTACAGTAGTAGCAAATTATGATGTAATAGAAACGCGGCCGATTCCTATGAAAATATCTGAGTTTTACAGATTTTTCCTAAATATGCATATAAATAAATATATACATTTATATAAGCAAAATCTATTTGTTTTTAACTATTTGTCTAAAATTATTTTTATTTTTAGATAAATTATTTAATTTTTCATTATTTTTTGATTAAAATAATTCGAGTAAAGCTAAACAAGATAGTAAATACGTCATCACATATGAGGAAAACATACATCCATTCACTATCGTCCGCTTTCCTCTTAGCATTACATAAACATACATATATATAAATTTATAAATGTTGTTTTCACATATTATATTTTAAATATATATACATATCATCGTTTTTTCGTTTTATTTTTTTTTATCAAGTAAATATTTGAAATAAGCAATCATAGATATAATCGATAATCGATAAATATTTATCTTGATTGACATAATCGATTATAGATCATCCTTTTGTTCTGTGTTGTATCGATTGAAAATTCAAATCGAATGGAATTTATTAAAACTCTTGTCACATGTCAGATGTTCAATAGATAATTTTACATAGAACACTGCGATTTATTAGCTCGATCCTTGAAGATTGTTTCACGAATGAAGATGTTTTGATTTATATTATACCACGATATGCTAACCATTTTGGTTTGGTTAAAGCCGAGGGCAACCTTCGGGTGTCCCTCCGCCACTAGCTTGAGCTGGACTGAAAGAAAAGGAAGAGGGAAAGGAACGAGTTCTTCAGTGCCTGTGCACAGTCTAGTTCAAGACTCACGATGATAGTGAACGTCCCATGAAGATTCCTCCGGCCGGGTTGCCCTTCTCTGCCTAAACTAGAAACTAGTGTTACGGAGCGTCTAGTGGACCGACTACCGTTTGCATAGGTCGCGGAACCTCTACAGGTCAGTGCACGTTTATCATTCAGATGCGGCTATTATTCGGTTATTGTCTTCGCAAAATTATCGCATTGTCCTATGATTTTTAATATAGAATATGAAAATTAATTAATTACTGGAATTATAAATTGCAAATTTATTCAAATTTATACGAAATAAATAATTTATTTTATGTAATAAATATAAAAAAATCCCGATTTTTAAATTTCGATACATTTATTGATTCTCGGCAACATTTATGTTTTAAATATTATCTTGTGATACTTCACAAAACTAAACATAATTCAATTTAAGATTTTATAAAATTAATGATTTTTTTTTAATATATTTCTATAATATTTTTGTAAATAATTTTCGATTCTTATTTTTGTTATCAATATTATTTATTGTATTAAATAAATTTGTTATTATTTTTTATTAGTTATTCTAAATCTTTATTTTTATTTCAAATATTATTTAATTAAATCTAATACGAGAAACTTGTTATTGAATCATAAGTATATACTTTTTCTTTTTATTATATGTAACATAAATTTTATAATTGCACATAAAAATAATATTGATTGAAAAACTATTATTTAAAAAAAGAATATTTAAATTATATATATAAAAATTTATTTTTGCAATTATATAGATTATATATATATAAATAATTGCTTATAAATATTTCAAATTAATTAAATGATAGAATATTAACAGAATTTTCAACAGTATTTTTTATATTAAATAATATTTAACAATTTATTATTTTTATTTTTATAATTCCTAATTTTTCAATAGAAGGAATTTTATTTTAAATTAATAATTTTTTTTATAAATAATAAATTAATAAATTTTTAGAAAAAATTTAAATATATAATAAATTAATAAATTAATAGGAAAAAATTATATGTAAAACTATTGTAATTATAATATTGTTATAATATTGCATAATTGAATAATAATTTTTGTAATTTTTAATTTTTTGAAGAAAAAATTTTTGAAGAAACGAACAATTAAAAAATTGAAAAAATAAATAAATTTTTCTTTTATTTTAATTTTCAATTTTCTTATTGTAATTGAATCTTTTAAAAGTAACGAAATAATTAAATGATAAAGTAACATTGATTTGTTCGAATGATCTTTATAGAAATAATATATTTAAAACTGCTATTTAATTTCCAAGAAAAAAAAGACAAACAAATAAATTATACAATTGAATCGACATGTGATTTCAGATTTCACGGTAAGATAGGATAAAATCGATGTTTTTTCCTAAATGATCGATCCATTGCTTTTCTATTTAATAAAATACTATTTTTATGCGAAAGCGATGTTTCTATCTTTTTAATGATGTTGAAAAATATTAATATGCGCATGCATATTACAATTAACACGAGTTTTCAAGGAATTCGATATTTAATGACTCTATGATTTACCTGTTTGCTGTTTAAAAAAAACCTTCGTAATATTGTGAGCAATACTAAAGATAGTCACCGATTAAATTGCTTTTATAAACAGTAAAATCCAAAGATCTGGCTAAAAATAATCTTCCACCAAAGCATCATATAAAGCGCCTGTAAAAAAATCTTTTATTGCAATTTCATCTGTCCCAAAAGAATCGATGGAAATTTTTGTATAGCAAAACAAAAAAATATAATAATGTTAAAGATTTATGATGATAGAAATTCTGATGACTCATCTTTCCCCCGTGTCTTCCTAAGACAAGACATCTTTGTAAGAGGAAAATATTAATGTAAATTGTTGGTTGACTTGAGTTATTGGATGATTACGATAACAAGCACAGTATGACTAATAACTTGCACGTAAAATATTCTTATTTATTCGTAAAGCTTTAATGTTTAAAACGTATGGTTTTTTTTTTTTTCTTTTTTTTTTTTTTTTTTTTTTTTTTTTTTCTTCCTTTTACGATCCGTTGTTTTCTCTATTTCTTTGCATTGTTTCCTCCTATTTTTGGTATCGTTTTTTTATAACTGCAATACTTTTTTTTACGATTTTGTACCATTCTGTGCCACTTATTGCAATATTTTGTTTGTTATTTAGTGTCATTTTTCATAATTATAACGCTATTTTTATGATTTGATACCATTCGACATTTTTATTATTGGTAATATCGCTTTTTACCATTTTACATCCTTTTTCACAACTGTAATAATTTTTTATTATTCAGATTTTTCCTTCACTTCAGGTTTTTCCTTACTTTTTTTTTCTTTTTTAGTAAACTGCTTAATCTAATTTACATTATTTTTTTCATCATACTTTTTATCACGACTTACTACTATTTTCTTCGACTATAAACTTCATCCTATCTATATTTATTATTATCTATATTTATCCTTTTACATTTTTATTTTTTTACTAAGTTTTACTAGTTCTTTTATCTAGTATCTAGTTACTTAGTTACTAAATTAAAATTCACTTATCTATTTATTATTGTTACTTATCTTATATATTATTTGTATTGCAATTTAATTAATTTGTTTACCTTAAAAAAAAAATCTATTATTTCTTATTTCCATCATTCGTTTTAAGATAATATTATCTCTTAATATTTAAATATTAATTGCTTATAATAACGAACAAATATATATATGTATATATATTAATTCAATGATCAAAATCGAAAACGTGGGAATATATACATATTTAATGCCCGTTTAACATCATTGTTAGAATACGAATACGTTCGAAAGTAAAAACTCTTTTGCGAGTTGCTCTCGAGAGTTATTTCTTGTAAATGGACACTGCGTTAAGAATGACTGTCCGACAATAACTTTCACTCTCAATAGTGTCCACTTGTGAAAATATTCTCGAGAGTTTTACCTCTTCGGTGTATTCGCATCTCTTTTTTTTTCTCTCCTCCTCCCCCCCCCCCCTCCTCCTTTTTTTGTTTTAGAGATTTCTTTTTTTTCTTCTTCTTCTTCTTCTTCTTCTTCTTCTTCTTCTTCTTCTTCTTCCCTTTTGCCAAACGATAAAAACCTTAGAAGCGGATGCGGCAAGTTTAAGGTCTTGGATTTTTATCGAAATGAACCCGGTGAAGAAGAAGAAGAAGAAGAGGCTATTTTTAGATATCCGTACTTAGCAATATCAGCACATTTACGGTATAAGTTGCAGGACTTGTTTCCGCGTAAAGAGTCCATAAGAGGTGCAGAGATAGGGATATTTAAGAAGTTTCTTACATTCTTGGAGGTCTGTTCCAGCGTCACTTAACGTCAGTAATTTAAAATCTTCGTATCGCCCAAGGCATTGCCGCTAACTTACAGTGGTATTTCCTCTTCTAACGTTATTTGACCTTTATGAAAAATGATCCAACAATTGTGCTGCTAGACAATACATAATTTAATAACTTTCAATAATAATTGAAAGTTTTACTTAATTTCGCGATATTTTTCCATTTTTTCCTTTTTAAAATTTTTATATCTATACAAAGGAAATAATAATCTTTTTCTATTATCTTTATTAAGAAAACGAAATATTTTTTATTAATAAACTTGAAATTTGTATTCGAATATATATATATTCGAAACTTTGTATTGAAAATAAATTCGAAAATTCTATGATATATATATATTGAATAAAACGATATGATATATTCATTTGAAATTTTTATATATTAAATTTTCACTAAATTAAGATTGCATTAATTTGATTTTTCAAAATAAATATAATTGGTATAGTTCGTTTTTTTTTTTTTTTTTTTCCTTTCTTTGAATGACACGAAGATTCTTAATGATAAGCAAAATAAAAAGTTTCTTAAAATGTATCTATTAGAACATGCTTGTTCGATTGACGCGCAATTTTAACACGTGCAAGTACGTTTAGCAAAGTGTCAATTGCTTCGTGGTAATTAAAGTCTCATGTTACTACTGAAAATTTATTTCTCACGCAAGAATAACCGATTATTTAAATATCTAAAATTTTATTTGATTTATCCTTTATCTTATCGTAAATTCAAAATATATATATCGCGATGAATATTTTTTTTTTTTTTCCAAAATTTTTCCTACACAGTAACGTTAATTTCCTTCGCGAAAATAATGGCGACTTGTTCGATAATCCATGGACAATTATATAATATAATATAAATATAATAAATATAATGTTTGATAATTTTGCAAATATCGTTTATTATATGAAATAATCGTTGGAGAGAGAGAGAGAGAGGGGGGGGGAGGGGGGAGGGGGAGGGGAGAGAGAGAGAGAGAGAGAGAGAGAGAGAGAGAGAGAGAGAGAGAGAGAGAGAGAGAGAGAGAGACAGAGATTTTAAAATATTTTACATTTAAAGATTCTTTCCTGATCCGATATCCATTTTTTCACGTAAAAGTTAGAAATAATCAGAGCACGTTTATTTTACTGTTTCATTGAACGTGTGTTCTAATGAAAATGACATTTATTCTTGCCAGGTAGGTGCGTAACGCTTATTTTGCATGCAACATCACGAACGGATCATTCCAGAGTAACACTGAAAAGACACACATTGTAATTTTCTTCTTCATCGTTAATTATTCCGATACCAGCCATTGACCCGCAAAAGATGTTAACGGTTAACGTCTAATTTTGAAAATAAAATTCGTTTCGAATAATAATTATTTTATTATACGTAATAATGGGAAAATATTACTTTCTTTTTTTTTTTTTTTTTTTTTTTTTTTATAAAATTTGCAAATTAGAATATCAAAAAAACTTATTGATAACGCGTGTTAATTTTTACAGTCGAGTTGACGATAAATTATTTCTTTTCAAAATTCTTATATATGAAAATTTATATATCGACTTTAACTTACGTACGTACGTATATTACAGTGATAATGAATCGAAAGACATTATTCAATAATGATTAATATTAAAATATTTCACATTGGTCACGTAAAAATACATTACCCATGTTATCACATAACTCGCGTAAAAGTATTTACGTCTTTCTTTATATCTTCCGCCAGATGTTATAATAATATTTTTACGAATGTTTTCAGTTCTTACTTTAGTAGTGAAATGTCAATATTGAGAACAATTGCTATTGAGTACTTTTTTTAGTTATAGTAATGTCTTTTAAGTCGATCTAATATTTTGAATCGAAATGCAACAATTTTCGTTACTCACTCGACGAGTTTTGTCAGCAGCGTGAAATGGTAATATTAATATATTGGTTAATATATTGGTTAATTTAAAATGTTTTCGGTCTATAAGATTTTCATTTAGAAAAAAAAAAAAAGTATTTAAAAAGATTCGAGTTCGAATATTTTATACGTGTTTTACGTAAAATGTTTTATGTAATTAACAGAATACATACGTTTCAATATACAAGTATAATTGCAGACTTAGAAATTTATAGAAAAGTTTCTGTAAACCTCTTTTTCTTTCTTACATGCGTGTACGCATGCGCGTGTCTATATGTCTTCACGTGACTACCCATTCAACAATTGTATGTATAGTGTGTATATATATACATATATTCATACACACATACATCGTGTAATTATAACATTATGTAATTTTTCTATGATTTTTCTAATTTTATATTCTGATTGTTATTAAACAACCGTTTTATTTGTCGAAGAAAATATAACTATACATATTTATTTTACAATTTTAGCTCTGTTCCAAATACAAATAGAACACAAATATTTTATTTTCACGTTAATTCTAATATTCTATATTATTTTATTAATTTTTAGACGATGGGATAAAATGAAACATTATTTTCACGTTTGTAAAATATATTTATATAACGAAATATTATATGAAATAGATATTAAATAGATATATTTCAAATATAAATTATTTAATATTAATTTATAAAAGTAACAAAATTCTAATATTGAATTCTTTTTTAGCATTGAATTTTTTCTCTTTATAATGGTTTTTTAAATTTAGAGAAAATAATATATCGAAGGATTAATAAACAAAAAATATTATTATTGTCTAATGATTTTCAAAACATTACAAATTTATCATTCTATAATTTTATAAATTTTTTTGTAAAAAAAATTATTTTATTTGACAAAATTAAAAATATAAAAATAATGAAAAAAAATATATATACAATATTTACGAAAAGAATAAACAAAAATTTTAATGAATAATATAAATAAAAAAAACCGTTCTCTTTCATAAAGCCAGCTTCGAAATTTATAACTACAATTGAAGTTTATATGAAAATTTATGACTCAGGTAACGATGGACCCGTTAATAAAGATTAAGATAAGTACCTCAAATGGTGTTCCGTTTCGAAATTATATTTTTCGATCCTCAAAACTTGTAAATTTTAATTGCTTATAGATTTTATGAACGTTTTGTGTATTATACTTATTTTAGAAACTCTAGTCAATTTGCTATTACAATATAAAACTATAAAACCTTTGACTTAATTTTCTATAGAACGAGATATTGCACACCGTAATTAAAATTGGCTTGTTACTAACCTTGCTACAACTTTCAATTTGATTGTACGTAAAAGATCCTGCGTATTTAAAAATTTAATTTTCTTATTATAATGGAAAAGGACGAATCGAAAGATTGTAAAGGCTTGTCAGAAACACATTTTAACATTTATTATACAAATGTATATTTTAAATTTTATAGCCATATAAAAATATCAAATAAAAATTTAATACTAATAATAGAATAGAGATTATTTTATGTCTTTCACATTAATATCTACATTTGTGTTCATAAATCATTGCAGAGTGTGATTGATCAAATAATCGAATTCATAATGGAACAAAACAGGATCCACAGGATCCTTTTACGTAATATTTTTTTTAACGAATAAACAATATAATTAAGGATAATTAATTTTTTAAATACTTATTATATATTGTAAAATAAATTTGCAAAATTTCATTTATTTTTTCGAAAAATTATCGAAGATCATAGCTTAAATCATAATTCAAAGGATTTTCTTTTTCTTCACCAGGTATCCTACCAGGTATACTGGTAGGTTTACCTGATAGTATTATTACCTGTGTATTATTAACATGAAATGAATAGAAACAGTTTCATATATAATGTAGTTTAAATTATAATTCAAAGGATTTTCTTTTTCTTAACCTTAAGGAATACTATCAGGTTTACTTGTGTGTCATTAACATGAAATTCAAAGGATTTTCTTTTTCTTGGCTAGGAATCCTATCAGGTTTTACCTGTGTGCCATTAACATGAAATGAATAGAAACAGTTTCATACACATAATGTAGCTTAAATCATAATTCAAAGGATTTTCTTTTTCTTGACCAGGAATCCTATCAGGTTTTACTTGTGTGTCATTAACTTGAAATTCAAAGGATTTTTTTTTCTTAAGCTGAAATGAATAGAAACAGTTTCATAGAAGAAGAAAATAAATAAATATATATATAGATAAACGTCATATAAACTGATTATTTCAATTATGAATATCATAAATTATTTAATGTTTTTAAAAAAAATATTAATTCAAATTTATATATAATTAAGATCTATTTATATTTATCGATAATTTGGTAATAATTTAACGAAATCTTAACAAAAAATATAAAAATCTGTATTCTTTTTAAAATTATCGCTGTCGGTATTGTAGAATATATAAATTTTATTTAAACCTAATACATAAACGAATATATATATATATACGGATTTCTATATTTGATAATAAAATACTCCATCTTCATTCTTAACAAGCGAATTTATTATTAAAAATTATTAAAAACTATTATATACTTTTTTATAATTATAATTATTTAATATTATGCTTGGTTTAATTACAGATTAACTTAATCGAGCATTTTTCTCCACCTTCTTCACACCAATATGACAGTAAAGAATGCAAAAACAAAGTTGGTTCCGCCGGACGGAGGATGGGGTTGGGTTGTTCTTTCTTCAGCTCTTATTGTGAACTTCCTCATTCCGGGCACCGTGAAATCGTTCGGTGTCCTTTTTGTCGAATTTCTTCATGTTTTCAAAGCTTCTTCCACCGCTGCCTCCTGGATGCCAGCTTTATGCTATTTTTTGTACAACTCTTTAGGTAAACGATTTTTTATTCCATATTTTTTAATTATATACTGATATGAACATTGATATAAAATTGAAGTTGAATCTTAATAATATTTGCAATTATTGATATGTTATAATTATATTGTAATATTTTATAGGTCCATTATCGAGCATTTTATCAAACAAGTATTCTTATAAAACAGTAACCATTATTGGTGGCGCTTTTGCGGCTTGCGGAATGATGCTGAGTTATTTTGCTAATTCAGTTTCTTATTTATACGTTAGGTATGATAAAACTATTTTTTAAATTTTAATATTTTCATTAGTAATTGTTTATCTTAATTTATATATATATATATATATATATATATATATATATAACGAAAAGATATCCACTCTTATTTTATTTTTTAATAATAAAATTTTAAAAAGAAAAAATTCTAGAATATTTTACATAATTAAAGATTATTGTCATTTGAAGTTATTAATTTATAAAAATTATTTATTTTGATAAATAATGGAATGTAAAGTATCTCAATAAATTTTATGATATTATACACGAAATAATTGAAAACTCTTGAATTAAAAGAAATTTTATAAAATGAACTCTTCAAATTAAAAAATTCATTAGAATATATTAGAAAAAACTAAAAATCAAATCATTTTCTAAGTATAAAATCTTTTTTAAATATAATTTATAACTTATTTATGATTTCTTTTTCATTTAAAACATAATTATTAGTAATTATTCAGATTTTATTTTAATTGAAAGATAATATTTTTGATTATAAATTAATTAATTCGTTATTATTGTGTACTATTTGACTTAAGCATAAGGCAAATTTTTCATTAACAGGTAAAAAATCTTTAGTTTTAAATAAAATTATTGTTAATAAAAAATTTATTTGTTAATAAAAAAAATAAAATGAAGCACATATTTATGAAACAAAAAATTATTTTCTATATTATTATTCAGAAATTTTATATTATTACAACAAATTATTTATAATGTTATACAATATATTATAATTTTATAATTTTTATAGTTATGGCTTGATGGTTGGAATTGGAGCCGGATTAACGTTTCCACCAACGGTGTACATTGTCACTTCGTATTTTGAAAAATTACGAGGTGTTGCAAATGGCCTATGCATTTCTGGTAGTGCTATTGGAACTATCGTATTACCCCCGTTTCTGCAGTATCTTCTCGATTGTTTTGGATATAGGTAATATAATCGCTAAAAATTATTATATTCTAATTTTGTTATACTATAAATGTACATTCTGTCATCTCATTAATAATTATTATCATTTAATAAATAACAAAAAAATACATATTTCATATTATTTTAATTATATTCTATAATGTATTAATCAATTTTTTATACATATTTATTATTGTCAAAAATATAACTTATTTATATAACAATTAAATAATATAATAATTTATATATCATATAATATAAATTTAAATATATAGTATATTAACATTTATACATATTTACATATAAAAATATATATAAAAAAATATTGTTTATTTATAGAGGTGCAGTATTAGTCATGGGTGCACTTACATTGAATACATTAGTTTGTGGTTTATTGTACCATCCTGTCGAACAACATATGATTGCAGTACCAATAGAAGGAGGAATTGATAATCAAGGATTAACTATAGATGAACCAGTTCTTGATAAACAAAAGTCAACAGGTAATTTAATACAATATAAGAATATTTTTTAATCTAGAAGAATCTAAAAATTGTAAGAAATGATATTTAAAAATATATATTATAATAGATAAATATAGATATTTTTATAATATTGTATTATATAAATATTATATAAATAATATTATATAAATACTATCTGTATCTAATTAATTAAAACAAAATATATATATATATAAAAATACATATAGAAGTTTGATAACTATTTTATATAGCGATATTTGAATTTAAAAAATTAATTTATCTTCGAATATTCTTTTAAACTAAATGTAATTTATATCTGTTGATTATATAGAATCCACTATTGAAAATGAAACAACATCAAAAAAAAAAGAAAATTTCCAAACAGAAAATGCGATAAATAATCCTAAAGTAAATGATGATTTGAAAGATAAAAACGAAGATGTAACTGAAAACAAGATAAATGAAACAGAAAAAGAAAATATTTTTAACAAAGATAAATTAAATCTAGATAAAAAACAAGAACATACCGAAAATCAGAATGCGAATTCTTCATGGCAAGAAAGTAACATTTCTGAAATGAATGTAACATCCTGTAAATTAGAAGATGAAAATCCAGAATTATACAATCTATCATCAAATGAGTATAAAGATAAGAAAATACACGAACGATTGAAGACAAAAGAATCAGAAGAATTATCAGAAAAATCAACATCTAGGACATCATTATCCAAGGTTGAAGTCACAGGTAAAAGACAATTCTTTGACCTAAGTGTTTTAAAGGATCCAATTTATTTAGTAATTCTCATTTCAAATTCTACCTCAGCTATCAGCAATACCAATTTCATGATCTTACTACCTTCTTATGCCATTTCACAAGGATTTGATAAAAATTCTTCTGCGTTACTTTTATCAATTGTTTCTGCTCTTGATTTAGTTGGACGAATCAGTGGTGCTTCATTATCAGATATTGATTTTATGCCAAAGTATTATTATTTCATTGGTGGTCTTGGTACCAGTGGAATAGCTTTAGCATTATTACCTATGGCAACAAGTTATGCAATGCTTTCCTTTTTTTGTGCATTATTTGGATTATCATCAGGCATGTATATTGGAATCACAACAGTAATTTTAGCAGATATGATTGGTACAGAAAAATTAAGTTCATCGTATGGAATATCTTTATTTGTTAATGGAGTTCTTCAACTAATTGGTCCACCTATTTGTGGTATTGTATTTGAAACTGTAGGATCATATAAACCCATTTTTTTAGCTTTTGGTATCATACTTATTTTAGGCACTGCATTGTGGGCAGTTGTACCACTTATAAAGAGAAACAACAAAAAAACTTTGCAAGATGTATAACATTTCATAATTATTAGTTTATTTATATAATAACAGAATATTGCACAATTTTAAAAAATTAAAAAGTATTATTTCTTTTAACTGCCATCTAAATGTTAATTTTTTTACAAAAATCTGTCATTTTAAATAATTTATAATTATAAGTTAATCTTTTTACTTATAGATGTATAATAATATATCATTATTATTATTATAGTATTATTATTATTTGAAACATTGATATAATTTTTATATGTACATACATGTATAATTAGCAATTTATAATTTTTAATCTTATTTAAGAAGCGAGATTAAAAATAAAAATATTAAGATACAAAATATATTCATAAAATTCTACTAGTATTAATAATTAGTTATTAGTAATAATAATAATATATGTTACATAATAATAAATTATGTAATATATGAAATTAATAATCAAACTATAAAAATATTAAGATAAATAGAATGATATGTTATAATAATATGTAAATCGTATAATTTAAAATTTTTAATTTTAATTGGATATAGAATAATTCTCCCGCTATTAGATTCAAAAACAGTATTTAAATATCGTAGCGGTCCGTTTTTGTATACAATAATCTATTTATAAAGATATAGAAATAATACAGTAAAATCGCTGTTCATTAATTGATCAATAACGACAATTATTATAATAAAGATAATAAGATATGTTTTGTAATGTTCACGAATATTAGAAATTGTATACAAACATAGGATTATCATCGCAATGGCATTTTTGATCATGCTTGAATCATTCTATTTATGAAATTAGAAATTTATGAATATTTTAATGTGATACAAATTTAATTTTTATTATTAATGTTTATTATTTTTTCACATTTATTATTCTGTTTTTAAAATTTAATCATTATGACTTAAAAAATAATGGAAAATAATATTGAATAATATTGAATGAAAGCACAGTTGATAATTAAAAAAATGTTAATTTTTAAAATTAAAAAATTCTCAAATTAATATATTATTCTTATTTCAATTTTAAAAAGAAATAAATTTATCCCTTTTTTTAAGATTTTATAATTGTACCAAAGTATTTTTTTAGTACTATTATTATCAATCTTTAATAATTTCTTGGTACTTAAATTTAACAGTATATTAATTTCATCTGACATTATAATATAATATTATATATTCATATGTTTCAAAAAATCATATACTAAATAAACATTAAGTAAAATCATTATTGTGCAATATTTCTATTATATTTTTTAATTATATATATATATATATATACATATATATATATTCAATAATATATATGTTAATTATAAACAAATATTCTATATTGATGGATTTTTAAAGTTCATAATTTTTAAGAATTTTTTGTAAGAAAAAAAAACATATAGTTATAAATATTTTAATTATTTAAAAACAAAAAATGTAACTTACTATTATTCACAAAAATTATTATACATTGCACTGACTAAATCTAAATAATAAGTTTATCATGATCATTTATCAAGTTTAACATGATCATTTTTCCATTTTTTATCATATAAAATAAAAAATATTTTATATACATATTACAAATTAATAATATTACATTCAATCATAAATCATTTAGCAAGTTTATATCTAAATATATTTCTTTTTCGTAAGTAGTTTTTATTTTGTCCTATTTTACCTCTTTCATATATCTTGTTCTATTCTCTGTTTTAAAAATAGTTTTTCCAGTTAATAATAAATCTATAATTATTAAAAATATCATGTTAATGTCATAATTAATAATGAAACTGTAAAAATTGAGGATTTTGATAGAATGAATGAATTATAGGCATGATAGATCCGTCTAATAGGCATTTTTGTAAACTACGAAATATATACTCGAAATATATGTAAGCATTGTTTTAGTATTGAAAATTGAATATGTGCATTGAAAATTTTAATTAATTATGTATTAAATACTCAATTTTTTTTATTGATATTGATTATAAATTCTCATCGATTTCAATGATTTTTGAATTATCAACATTTTGAACAATTTTTTTCTTTGTATATTATTACCATTTAGTTTTCAAGATATTTGTAAAAAAAAAAAAAGATTGTTTCTAATTTCATAGAATTTTTTTATACATATATATCCGTGCACATAACATGTGATTACTTATTCTTATTAATGTAAACATGATGACAACAAGTATATATATTCAGGATTATTGTGGATTTAAAATATCTCAAATCTCAAAAAATTACAATGAATATCAATATCACTTTTTATCTATCATTATAATGTCATAGTCATCTAAGAATTTTATATTTTATATTATATTATATTTTATTTTTGTTTTCCATAGATTTGAAGAATCTGTACGTATTGATATATAGTAATATGGCATTGGATTTGAGATATTTTGGTTCCATCATAATTCATAAAAAAGTTTTTTTTTTTTATACATTTTGAATGTCATGTGTTACAATATATTTATAGAAATAATAAATAACTGGTGATTTATGTAGTCATAAAACTATATTTAAAAAAATTTTATAAATAGTAACAATTTTTCTTGCAAATATTTAAAACCAAGGGATGATAATATACAAAAGAAAATGTTGTTTAAAATCTTGTCCATAATATATTTAAAAATGATAAAAATCGATGGACTTAAAACTCTTCTATTCCGTATAATTATTTTCTATATTTATTATAATTTAATCATTTATTATCAATGAATCTTTGCACATAATCTGATAAAATTATTTTTATATTTTTTTTTTATATATAAAGTACGTCACGTTGAAACATTAAACTTTTTAATTTAAATATGTACTTATTAAACATTATATTGGTTTTTGTAACAATATTATAAATAATATAATTTAAAAACAATTTTTATAACTCAATAATTTATATTTGAAATAATTTGTTAACTGTAATATAAATACAATATATATACATATATGTATGTATATATTGTAATTATAATTAGATCGAATTAAAAAAATGAATGTGAAGAAAACAAATAAGAAATACGAGAAAATATTATCATATGTATTTTCTATCTAAAATAAAAAAAATTATGCTGTATATAATTTTTTTACATACATATATATTATATAAGATATTTTAAATACATTATGTACTAATATTACGTATAATATTTACTCTTTTGCATACTTATTAAAAAAAAAATTTTTTATATTCCTTTTTTTATTTTTTAAAAATATTTTCATGCTAGTATTTTTATATATATTATTAAATATGATAAAAAAAATATAATTATCAAAATATTTATTAGTTAAAATTATTATTAGTGAAATATTTTTATACACGGATACACATATATTACTATTGCTTATTTAAAATTTAAATTTTATTACGATAAAAATTTGTTATTTATTATCATGAATAATATTATTAATTTTTATATATGATTCATAAACGTTTAAATATTATAATAATGTGATAAAATATTTGAAGATATAAAATCCTTTCAAAAATTTTTAAACTTAATTTAAATTAATTTAAGTATAATTAAGTATATTCTTATTTCAATTTTGTTTTTTATTATCTATTTTAGTTTATTATCTATAACTTTATAGTAATTAAAATTTTATTAAAAATATTTGAATAATCTTTTAAGTTTATGATTACAAGATAATAATAATAAAATATAATTTTAATTTAAATATCCTATATGATAAATAGGTTTTCATCTTTCATTTCAATTATTGTTTAATTATTGTGATTTTTAACATATATATTAATTACATTTATGTTCCTTATGTTCTGTTTATTTTTTATTTTCAGTATTAATATTTAGAAGTATGTACTGACAATTGCTCAATTTTTTTTTTATTTTTCCTTATATAATATTTTATATGTTTCCGTCTATGTAAAGTATAACATTGTAATGATCTAAAATAAATTGTATTTTATCAAAAATAGTATATTCGACAAATTTTTATTCTTAATAATAAAATATTAAAATTATAATTATTTGATTATAGTTATTAGACTAAAGATATACTAAATATAATCAAATATTCAATATAAAACACAATATGTCATAAAAATAAATATTTCTTAAATTAAATTTTTTATATTTTCATATTTTATTATATATCTTCCTTATGTGTATATTAGAGATCTACATGTATTTAAATATATGTGATATAAATGAAATCGAACTTTAATTCGTGTAATTTTTATGGATATTTATGGATATTTTTTAAATCATAATAATACAAATATATTAGTCTATATATATATTAGTTTTATATGTCATAAATTTTATATATCTTAGTATTTTAATTTTATATTCAGATATCGAAGTCAAAATCTTTTGAATATATAAATCATACAGAACAAATGTAGATAAAGAAAACTAATATGAAGAAAGAGATAGAAATAGGTTAAAAATTAAGACATTAACGCCATCTTTAGAATGTCGCAAATAAAATATAATACAAAGGATAGTAAAAATAATAAAAAAAGAAAAAAGATAGATTAAAAATTAATTGTTATTATTTTCTTTTGATTAAAAATATCTTTTGAAAGGTAAGATAAGTAGAATAAGAATTGATCGTTAATACTATCTCTTGATTACTAAAAATATCTCTTTAGAGAATTATCTTTAATATTTAAGAGATGGCATTAATAGTCAATTTTTATGCTCTCTATTCTTTTTATAATATTTACTTTTTTTATCTATGAGTTTCATTTACGAGACTTTAGAGATAGCACTAATTTCTCTAATATTTATTCTATCTCTGTTCTTTTTTTATCATTTCTTTTCCTTTTGTCTATATTTGCTTTTAGTGATGATAAACAAGATACAAAATGTTAATTAAAGATATTTTCAGCATTTTTCTCTTTTAAAAGAAATTGTAATTTTAGGAAACAAATAAACTATAATTTGAAATTAATCTTTTATTTATTATTAAAAGCAATAGAGATATTGTGATCTTGAGAATTAAATTCTATAAATATATCTCTTAATATACACACTTAATATATGTAATAACATTGTACATTTTAATTAGAGAACAATAAATATTTTTTGAAAATTAATAAATGCTAATATTATTGGATAAAAATATATGTCACTATTTTTTTTTATATTATATTTACAATATATTTTGTTATTCTAATATATATTTGATTTAAAGTACATGTTAATATTACAAGATTACAAATAGTTATGAGTAATCTCTCATATAACACGTTTTTTTTACTATAGATGTATTTTTCTATTCATGAAAAATATAATAGATATGAAAATAGGTGTGTGATATTCTATTATTTCTTTTTTAAATAAATAATGTAGAGTTATAAGCATCAAAGGCATACAGAGTTATATATTCATACGATAAGGATTATATATCTTAATATTTGATTTTTCAATTAATGTCGCATTGACATATTTTTTAAAATATGAAAGAATATAATAGAATGAGTGTTTTTATTAAAATTTTATTGTATAATATATCATCAATCAATCATTGTGTTAATTATGTATCTTAATTGTTATAAGTTGTTATCTAATAATAAGAGAACTTTTTTATTTAATAAAAAATATTTTAACGAAACATCCATATGTGTATAATTAATTTTTTATAATGAAATATGAATTGTCAACTTGAATATAACTTCAAATATTTCATATTCGAGAAATTTTTGGTAATTTCTTTTTTAGAATTCCATATAAAATTATTATTTTACGCGATTGTATTGTTTATTTTAATTTAAACTACTTAAAATGCGAAAAAATATATTAAAATTATGTAAATAATTGAACATTGTAACATGTAATCTATAAAAAATCTTTATAGAATTTTTTTATATAATTTTAAAATTTTCTTCTTATCAATAATATATCTTATAGAATAAATTATTTATGAAAACTATTTCTAAGCTTATAGAATGATTTACTATTAATTTTCATAAAATTTTTGTGGAAGCAAATAGAAATAAAGCAAATGGAAATCGTATTAAAATTGAATTTAAAATATTTTACATACTTACTCTTAGCGTAATAATTATATTCCTCTTCAAATCGATTTGAACATGAAAATATAACACAAGAATTGGAAATATTTTCAAAATCATTTATGAAAAATTTATAAGCTGGTAATTATGATGTGGCTGTGTCCCTGCGTCCACTGAACGATACGATAGAACGAATACCTTTTACCGAAGTCTGAAATAATTGAATAAAGGATGTAATTTTATTAGAAGATAATAATGCTACGATATTTTTCCTTAGACTAATTCTATAAAATATTTATAAGATTCATGATTTTACAACATATTACAATTTGGAATTATAAATATATGAAATACAATAAAATATTTTTAAAAAACAATAATATCAATATATTATAGTTATATTAATACTAAAGACAACAATGATTATAGCGAAGATAACAATAATAATGATAATAATGATGATGAAAATCATGAAATGATATCAAAAAAAAGAGTATCGAAATATATATTAGAATGAGTAATAAACAATTAGTTTATACATTAAATAAAAAATAGTTTTTAAAATGTTCTTCATCTCAATTCTGTAAACCGTTTTCATTTATTAAGTATAAACAATTATTTTTATCAATAAAAAAATATAGATCAAAAATTATAATCATATAAATTAAATATATACATATATAATATATATATTAATAAAATTTAAATAAAAAATTAAATCTCTATTTTCATATTTAATCAATAAATAATATATTCAGTAATAAATATTAATATATATTAATATATATAATATATTATATAATAAATTAATGAAAATAATAATAAAAATGATACAATATTAATAAAAAAATTGTATTTAAAAATTAACAAAAATTTTGAAAGGAAAAAAATATTTACAAATAAAAATCTATCAAATAATATTCCCGCAATAAAATAATAATTCCTAAAATTAAATTAAAAGATTAAAAGATTAAATATTGAATAAAAATAAAATATGCAAATAAAATATAAGAAATATCAAATTTTAAAAATATTGAAATAATAAATATAAAATATAAAATATAAAAAATAATAAAATAATAAATATAATATTATAATAAATTATAATAAAAAAATTATTATATAAAAATATATATATTAAATATTAGATAAAAAATTAAATTTAAATAATAACGATAATGAAAATGATGACAACGACGACAATTGCAATAACGATAAGCATAAAAGCAAAAACAATAAAGATGTTAATAATAATGCTGATGATATTAATAACAATATAATCACTAACAACCTTAAAGATGACAATATATTCATACTTATTTCTATAAATCAAAATAATGATGTTAGGAATAATAAAATAACAATTATAATAGCAATGACAATTATAATAATTGTAACTATATTAATAATTATATAAATATTACGTGCTATTTATATAATTTAATATGACAAAATATAATTCATAAATGATATATTGACCTTTTTCTTCGAGCCACTGAGAAAATCCTTATACATTTCCGATCGAAGATACCTTGAGTAACTATCGCTTTTCATCAGATGATAAACGTGTGCCTAAAATTTAATATCATGGAACATTTTCATAGTTTGTCCATTATTATTATTTTTATTGAATTCTTTATTGAATTAAATTTATTCAGTCTAAATATTTCAATATTTTTTTTCGATTTATATATTTTTGCAAAATTTTTTTTTAATTGTGACGAAAATTTTTTGTTTGGAATTTGTACCGCTGTAATGTCGAAACACCATCGATCAGGTTTCTGTAAATGCTTCTTTGTTATCTCATAAGATTGAGAATCAACATTAATTGGACAACTAGCATCTGGACCCAAATATTCATTCCAAATCTCGTTCACTTTATTCTTAACTTCTTTTTGAGGTAATGTTTTCAATTCTTGTACGGCTTCCCAAAACCTAATTATATCAAAGAAAAATTTATTTTCAATCTATTATATATTATGCATATTTTATTTTAGAAAAATATTCTAGTTTCAATCATCAAATCAAACAATCTGATATTTTCAAAATAATTATAATATAACTATATAATTATTGTTATATATTATATTATATATTTATATTATATATTATAAATTATTGTTTTATATAAACATTTATATAAATATAATAATTATTATTAATTAATAATTTAGCTATTAATTATATATTAATTAAAAAAAATATATAAAGAAAATATATATCAAAATAAATATTAAATTTTTCATTTTTTATATATTATATATGTTTATATATATATATATTATTTTAAATATGATCATCTAAACTAGAATTCTTTTTATATTAAAATTATATATATAATTAATATATTTATATACTACTAACTTACTTTAGATTTTCACTACTAAATTCTTTGTCCAGAAAACGTATAAATTGTTCTCTACCAATAGGATCTTGTAATAATTCTTGAAGACTAAAACCCCATCTTTTCACTCTTCTTGTTGATATTTCCTTACTATTTAATAATATTATAATAAATTTACATGTTAGTATATAATATTAAAGAAATAAAATATAAATTAAGAAATACACATACGCTAATTTTTCTTGCTCCCACATTTCAGAATTATCTGATATCCATGGATTTGTGAATTCAGGTTGTATGAAAAATGGATCATACTCTATATACTGCTCAAAATATGCAATCAAACTAAAAAATAATCAAAAAATAAAAACATATAAAAATAAGATACAGTTTAATCAAATTAATATAGTCAAAAAAAATTTTATATGTATAAGTATAGCAAAATTTTAATAATATTTAATAAAATAATTAATATTTACTTACGCCTCTGAAACTTTTGAAACTTTTATATTTGATCTATCTAATCTAGCTTTTAATATTTCAATCTCTTTATTTAATGTTTCTAATGAAGATACTGTATATGATTCTGAATGAGAAGGAATGTCAGTATTAGCCATTTCTAATTGTAAATGTTTACTTAACTTTGGGAAAGGTTTATAAGTACGACATGCTTTCTTAATATCCATTTCTGTCGTATTAACACATCCAGGCTAAAATAAATTGTAATATTATTATAATTCAATTCAATTTTTAGATAGAAGTTTTTCAAGAAATTATTTTAATGAATATTCTTGCCAATTCCTGGGAGTTAAAAATAATATAGATAATTAGTTATGTTTCCATTATAAAACAAAATAATAATTAATATTTATAAAAAAGTTTAACCATTAAGTTTCATTACCCAATTTTATATATTATATATTATATTATTGGAGCATAAAATTTTATGAATTATTACCATTGGTCTATATACATCCCAAAAAGCTCTTTCTTGACTATCTAATACCTTTCTTTCTAATTTATCTCGTTTTTTATCAACTTTACTTTGTGCTTCTGCTTGCATAAAAATAAATTCCCATTTTCTTGAAAACATTTTTTGTAATTTAGCTAAATTTTCAGCCTCATAATCTGCTAATTCTAAACGTGTTTTGTTTTGCATTGTGCGTTTACATAAATAAACAGCTGAAAAATAAAATTAAATATATATTTTTTAAAATTAATCATTTGTAAAAATTAAAATAAAAGAAATATTTCTATAATATTTCATATATTAATTACATAATTATTGAAATTAATAACAATATTCATAAGAGATATTCATAAGAGGCTTTTTTTAATTAAATATAAAATATTATAATTAATATGTAAAATATTAATTTTTTATATATTTTGTATTATATTGGAAATTTACTTTAATAAAATAAAATTTATATTTACATAAAAATAATTTTTTTCATTTAAATCACGAACAAATTTTATCAAAATTATAACAAAATATTAAATATTTCAATATAAATGTTTTTAAATTTAAAGATTTTAAAATATTAAATTTTGAATTAATGTTTTATTAATTTATTTATTTTCATATGTTAAAGTTCAAAAATATATAGTTATAATTTTTTATTCAAAATCTTTTCTAATTATATTATAATTTTCATACCATAATCAGTATTTTCTGGTTCCCAACAATTTGATGGCCAAAAATATGGTGTTTGAAATCTATAGAAAGTATTATCATTTTTTACGGTAAGGCAGTGGTCATCAATAGGGAAGAAATATCCATGAGATGCCATAAGATGTGCCACATGAAGTGCCTCTATTATATTAATATATTTATCATTAATTAAAATTAAATCATCTTTAAGAGAGAAAATCAAAGAATAAAAAACATTTAAAAAATAATATTATTTACATAATTAAATTATGTATCATCATTTATATAATATATTTAATAATTATTTATATAATAATAATAATTTATATAAAAAAATAATATAATAAATAAATTATTAAATAAATAATAATCATTTATATAATTTATATAATATAATCTTTTTTTATTTTTATTAAGTTCATCTTTTAAAAAATTTAAAAAAATATAATTTTAGTATAATTTTGTATCTTTGTTTAAATGAAACTTTTTATTTTTGAGCAAAATTACAATTTTTGAAAATTTGGATTTGTTTTCTGCTTTTTGCTTTATTTTATAAATAATTTTTATTATTATATTAATTTTTGTTCTTTTGAACTTAAAAAATGAATTTATTTCTTTTTTAGTGCAATTAAATAATAAAATACTATTTTGAATGAATTAATGATTCTAAATAATAACTTGATAAAAATTTATTATTTTAAACATATATTAAAATTATAATTGAAAACAAATCTAAAAGATTATTAATTAATTAATAATATAATGAATATTTAATGATTAATATACTATATTATATAGTATATTATATATATATACTATATTATATTTATAATTTTTCCTCTTATATTTAAGTTTAATGTTTTAATACCTTGATCATCTATAGCCATGGTCTTCATCATCCATGATATTAAATCTGTACCTAAAATAATAATTAATGATATAATAAAAAATAAAGAAAAAAATCAATAAAAAGCTTTAAGTAAAATTATGATATATTACCAGTAAAAACAGAAGGTGTTTTTGTCATAAAATTTTTTACTGTTTTTACTGGAACACCTGTACTTTCATCTGACATTTTTTCTACAATAGCTTCCATCTGAAATACGTAAAAGTAAAAAAATAATAAAATATATTTACTTAATGCCTTAATGCCTTAAAAGATTAATAAATTAAAATATAAATATAGAAACATAGAAACTTACTTTTTGATACACAAGATAATTAGGTGTATCTTCGGCACATGAGGCAGTGATGTGATATGTGGGACTAATTGGAGATTTGTCAACTGCTTGGCCATTTTGATTATTACATTGATTTATCTGATTATCTCTATTTCTATATCGATCAACTGTTCCTCCAATTTTACTATTTTCACTTGGTTTTCGGCGACATGCCGATTGTTCAGAATTCATAGTTACCATATCCAAGCTAAATAAATATTTTACAAATTTTATCTTAATTGCACTTACATTGTTTAGTATATAAAAAAAAATATTAATTATATATTACAGATAAATTAATTTTGCTTAGAAATTTAATTATTTATACTTATTATTTTTAAATAAAATATTTTAATATAACTATTTAAAAATAATATAAATTATTTAAATATAAAAAATTAACTATTATTTTAAGAAATAAATATGAAAATAAATGTTAAGTAAATAATATTAAAAAATATTATATTTGCATATAATGTGTACATGTTACATGTAATGTCATGTAAAATTATGTATAATTGACATATATATATATATTAATAAACATATTAAAATTATTCAAATAATATATATAATAGTGATGAACAATAAATTTAAAAATTAAATATACATCTTTTTATAAAAGAATTACAAAAATAACGATTTTATTATTTGCATTTATATTGTTTTTTTAATATCTTCATCTTTTTTATTTTAAATTATCAATTTAGTATTTTAAATTAAAGTACGATTACAATAATACTATTTAATATTAAACCACAATATAAAATGATTATTATGATTAATAATTTATATATTCTATAATTATTTTCAAAAAAAAATTATATATTATATATTTGAGAATATGGAGATTACACTTACCTCAAAAAAGTTTATTTTCCATGATACAAATAAAAGAAAAGCATTTTATTTACATTTATATTTATCAAGATCTAAGCCAATAACCAATAATGTGATTATTCACTGTTCCAAAATCATTCCAATTACACATTTCACTAAGATGAGGCAGAAACTGGAGAAAAATATATATGTATATATATAATATATCTTTAAATACATTTTTTTTATTTATTTATATTATTACTTTGATATTTTACTTTCACATTATTATTCTATATACATTTATAAAATATTTAATTAAAAAACAAAAACTTAAAAATTTAGTTTAGAAAAAATTTAAGTTAATATAAAAAATAAAAAAATATAACAATAATTATAATATTAATTTGTTAGTAAATTATATGTATTTAATTAATTGGTTTTACATTAATCAAACAATAAAAATTAAAAGTTTCTTTATATCTTTTAAAAATGATCAGTATATTGTTAATAATTTTATTATTAAATTTGATTTATACAAAATTTCTAATTTAATAAAAAATAAAATCATTAATAATAATATTACCGATTCTTTGGAACAAAAACCAAATGATAAATTGATCAACAATGCCAATCATTCATTTTCATTTTCATAAATGATTTTTTTATAAAAAATAATGATCTATTTTCTTATATAAAATAATATATGTTAATAATATTTCACGATTTATTTCAGATTTTATTTTTTAAAGTTAAACTATATTTCTAACACAAATTTTTTTTATTACACGATCAATATTTCAAAAACACAAAATATGAACATTTATAGTATATGCACAATTTAAAAAAAATTGTGTCTATCTTAAATAAACTAAATATTCAATTGATAATATAATGATATGTATTTTATTTAAGTGAACCAATAATAAATTGTTTTTGCTACGTAAAATAAGATATGTTTTACTATATAAACGCAATTCCTTTATATATATATATGATATATATATCATATATATATACTTAAAGCGCGACTGCGCGTACAATTTCTTGGTGTGAAAATAAGAGAAAAAATATATATAAATATTTATAATACAATAATAATAATGCAAAATAAAAAAAATTAATTTTAAATATTAATAATTTATAATGTTAGTTATTGATATTCTTTTTAATATTATATTATTTGTAATAAATCAATAATTTTGATTTAATTGAATGAAAATTATAAGATATTAAAATAAGATATATTAAATTTTTAGTAAAACATAAAACTCTAAAGTATTTAAACTTTAATAAAAATATGTTTGTTATGTATGAATATCAATTAATAATATGTAAATGCTCGGTATATATTAATAAGATTATTAAACATATTAATTAATAAACCATCTTTATTGTTTTATTTCTTAATGCGATAAAATTCTTAATAAATTCAATTCCTTTTCAATATATAAATTGTACATAATTAACTTCACAACATAAACGCACATTTTTGATGGAGTGTATTCTATGTGAATTTGTGTTGCGCTCGCACGCATATATATATATACAGAATAATTACAATAATTATAATTTAATATTGCTAAATTAATAATAATATTCAATAGTTTTTCATTTTTATTAATTTATAAATTTCATGATTGAGAAAATAGCTAATGGTTAATTGTTGCTTTTTTGATTCTTCATAAAATTTAAGAATATATCAAATAAAATATAATTATATATATTTAAAAATTACCAATTTATTTTTTATTTTTAACTCCATAAAGTTTTTATTAATTATAAAATAATACTTTGGAGTTTTAAGTTATAAAAATTTCATTATCACTTTTTAATGTATGAAATTAAGTTTTATCATTATGAATATATAATACATATAAAATACAATGTAGATATGAAATATACTTTATAAATTACTGATCACTGGTGTTAATAAATTTCTGACATAAATCAATGATTTAATAAAATTATATTCATATCACATGTCAATTTCATTTTTTCTTTAGCAAGTTATATTTTATAATATACTTACAGAAATAACATATTAAAAAAAAATTTTATAAATATACAATATAACAAATATATATTTCAAATAACAAAGATTCAAATTTCAAGTTTAAGTATTGATTTATATTTAAGTCAAAAACTTTTTATTCTGTATTTATATGTAATAAAAATATATTATGTCAATATTGAAAATGTTTACAATTCATAAATAAAAATCTGACATTATATATAACAATTTTAATAATACTTTTCCCTCAATGACACAAACTTTTCTCAAAAAGTAACAATATGATGTGCATCAAATATGAATATGTATATATTATTTAATTAAATCCCATATATACATATTCATACACACATACTAATTGGTATAATAATATGATATAGTTATATACAATCATTTCTACATTATGCACAATTTTGATTATGTGCAAATCATATGAAAAGCTAAAATTAACTATAACACAATTAAATAAAGGATTTTGACATAGAATTGTAAAATCTTAAACTTTGTTTTGATATCTACGATTTTTTTTTTAATTCATGCTATTATAGATCAACTGTTTTCTAGACTAGAATTAAACATGTACTAAGATTATTCCTAATACACGTATATGTATATGAGGATCCATATTTTCTCCATTTTTTTCTCTATTCATCAATTTAAACTAAAGCTGAGCAAAATTAATGTATAAAATACTACAAATTCTCTCTCTCTCTATATATATATACAACAATATTTATAAGATTTACCTATATATTTTTTCATTTGTACAATGTAAAATTCTTAGTACGATTCTATGAGTTGAATATGTATTTTTACAAAATCATTACGCACTATTTAATAAGCAGTCAAAAAACATAATTTTAGATCCTCCATTTAGCATATCGCTGATACTTTGGTTCTAGATGCATTTTCAATTCTTCAAACTCATCAATTTCATCATCATCAAAATCATAAAAATTGTTATTTTCTTCAGCATATCTTCTATTTTTTATTTCTGAATCTTCATTTTCAATAACTTGTAACTGTTGTTCTTCTTTTTCTTCTTCTTCTTCTATATCATTTATTTTATTTTGTGCTATAAAAATCAGGTTATTAACTCTTACAATATAATTCTATAATTTTATATTTTTATATTACATTAATTTATAATATAATCAATATTTTGATATAGTAAAGTAAAATTTTTACTATAGCATTTTAAAAAATTGAAGACAATAATAATCAATAAAAAAAAAAATAATATTATAATTCATAAAATATGATAAGTATTATAAAAATTATAACAAAAAAATTATATTATAAATTTATTTAATATATTTGATCATGTAATGTATATTTTATAATATTTCTTTGTAACAATTACATATAAATATTATTGATAATAATATAATAAAATAATATGTATATTTTTTAATATACTTTTAATTGATTTAGAAAAAAGATATAAAGAAAAAAATATTACTTTTTTTTTCTTAAAATGAATTTTACATTTAACAAAAATAAAAAAAATTTATTTTGAATTTTATTTTAAATGACAGAATTTTAAAACAAATTTTTAAATAAAAACATATTATCCATTTCTTATAATAATAAAATCATTTTCATAAATACATAATTCAAATTATATATAATTTATAAAATTTATACAATACTTTACTGTATCAATCAATATAAACAAATATTTATTACAAAATTAAATTCTAAATTTATAAAAAATGCAATTTAATTACAATATAAATAGAAATCTCTTAAAAGAGTTTTTAATTTCTGTTTTGTATTAATTAATATTAAATATTAAAATAACATGTTAAATATTAAATAAATTAGATATTATATGGATCAAATTGTTAAAATTTTATATTTAAGATTAGCAGGAAAACACAAAAAAATGAAACGAATTTTTATTTTATAAAAGGAAGATTAAGATGATTGCATTAGAGTTAAACAAAAATTATAAGTGCAAGCGAGACATAAGATAATGTTGAAATCAGCATAAATAAAAGAAAAAGCATTATTTTCCAAATGCAATATAAATTCAAATAAAAAATTTTATAAATTATATTTATAATTATATATTTATATATTTTTTATAATTTTTTCATCAGATTCAAATTATTTTTACAAAAATTTTAAAAAATTTTTATATTTGTGACAAATGAATAATGAATAATGATAAATGATATTTTTTTTATATATAAATTAATTATAAATGAGTCTTAATTTAATATATTTAATATGATATACAATATAATGAAGAATAAGCAGCATGAAATCATTTAAATAATATTAAATATTATAAAAATTTATTTCGTTATAATATATTTTATATTTCAAATTAATTTTAATAATTTCCATTATTACATTATAATTTTAATTTCAATAACATATATTATTTATTTATATTTATTATTATTGTAACATATTATTTAATTCAAAATAAAGAATATTAAATAGTTTCAATATAATAAAAAAAATTATAACAAAATTGCAATTAATATCATAATTATCAAATTAATTATTTATTTTTGTTACACTATATTTATTGAAATTAAATTGAATATTTTTCATCAAAGTTATTTTATGAAAAATAAAATTATATATTTTGATATTGATATAAAATTTTATTAAATATAAACAATTTTATATTTTAATATGATATATTACTTTTTTTTTAAAACAGATAAATTATATTTTAAATATAAATTAGAAAAAGAATCAATGAAATAGTTTTTTTATATCATGTCATATTTTTCAATATAAATTCAAAAATTTATATTTACGGATTAAAATTATATATATTAAAATAAAAAAATATAAATATTTAAATATTTAATAAATAATTTTTTCTGAAATATAATAAATAATATAGAATTATCAATATATAAAATAGATTAATTTCCATCAATTTGTATAATTTAATTTACTCACCTGGTTGCATGAATTATTGATGAAGTCTCAGCAATATTAGTACTTTGATCAGAAATAATATCAACTGTTGTATTACCCCTTGTGTTCACTGCAGCTGTTGAACACATAGTTGTGGCTATAGCTGCACATTTAATTGTATTTAAATATTGATGAGTTGTATCACTTATTTCATCTGAATTTGTGCATTTTAAATGTTGAGCAATATTTGATCCAAAATTATTCAACATATGAATATTTTCTGATAAATTACTGCTTATATCAATGTTTCTTCTTAAACAAGATACATTTCCTTTTGAAGAAACAATAGAATCAGCTATTACAGGTATTGAAGAATATTCAGAAACAATTTCAAAAGCCTTATTTTTTTTAAATTTTTGTTTTTTGTAAAAATTCACTTTTTTTTTTGAATAATTTTTCGGTAAAGTATTTTTTTCAATTTTCAATATTTCATTATCTGATTTTTCAGTTATAGCATTCATTGATAATTGAGATATCTGAGATAAATCACAAAATAAAGTTTTTACTTTAATATTGTCTGGCCAATTATTAGTTGTGAGATCTAATAAAAGATTTTTAATCAAAGTTTTATCAATAGATGTATCTGCTATACAATGTATAAAATTTCTAAGAATTAATATATTGAAGTTTGTCATATAAGAATACATTCTTGGTATAGACATAACGATGTTCATATTTTTGAACATATTATTCATAGTATTTTTCACATTATTAGTTTTTGTTTGATATATATTAGTTATTTTAAAGTATTTGTTATTTTCTATAACAAGTGGTTTTATCACTTTTCGTTTTATTGGTGTACTTACATCTCTATAAATTACTGAAGTACATAAATTTGTATTATCATTGCTAGATTCAAAATTAGTATCTTTGTACATATAATTTATTTTTGATATCTTTGCTTCTGGTATGTTATTTACAACTGTACTTTTCCAATTTGTATTATTATTTACATAACATACATTTATTCTTTCTATTTCATTACTTGTTGAGATATTATGAACATTTATAAAAACATTTTTATCATTATTACTGTCAATACTATACATTCTGGTAACTTCATTATTTAGACAATTTGTTTCTACATTTATCTTCAATGTATTATAACATTCAATTGATTTATTACTTACATTACAGACACATTTTTGATTACATACAAGACATGCCGTATTATTTTCTGTACTATTTACATTAAAAACAGAATTATTTTCAATATTATTTTTTGTACTTAAATTTATTACTAAATTGTGCATTCTGTCAGACGTATCTACAGTATGCATATCATTGCTTATATCATACATTATACTACATGACAAAGAATTGTTATCACTAGTAAAATTAATACTGTTTGTTAAAATTTCATTATTTGTTTTTTCTATAGGATCTACTTTATCTAGTACTTCCGCTATATTTTTTTTCTGTACATCATTTGTAACTGCTTTTAAAACAGAGTATTCAGGTATACCTATTAATTTAGGTACAGGTACAATTGAGTTACTATTTGAAACATGCATTAATAAATTATTATTCACAATTTTAGAACAAATATCAATTATATTTGAAACAATATAATTTGCAGTTAATACTACGTTTTTGTTAGTAACACCAAATGGAAATTTTGATTGTATATTTTCAGATAACAATTGATTATCTAAAGTAGAAATAGATTTCTGTTTTTTTAAATAAATATTTAAGTTTTCACTATTGCAATTAGTTTTTTCTGTACCTGTCGAATCAGTTTCACAATCTTTCTTGAGTAAAAGATTTACTTCTTTAGAATAAGATTTATTACTCTGCCCAGAAGTATTACCTTCAAATTTAAATGATGGAATCATATTTGCTAAACTTTGTAAACTTGGCAATTGAGAAACATTAAAAAATTTTGATTTATTTTTTAATGATACCGACGACTCTTCTGTTTCACGATTGTAAATCCTATCTTTTTTATCTTTTATGTAATAATGGAATTTATCACCAAGAGTCATCATGCTGTTTATGCTATCTTGAAATGTACTTTTACTTTTTAATTGATTAATGTTAGTGGAATCAGAAAAAAAACAACTAGAATGTTGAAATAGCGAAAGTAATTTTCCTAAATTAGAAGTACTTTTTTGTATTGGATCGTGATTTGTTTGTGATTGTAATTCTATGTTTTCGTTTGTACAAGTATTTGTTGTATCATAATCTTTGTTAGTAGTTATTGTAGTATAAGGAGAATTTTTATCATTTCTATCTTTAGATGTAATTTTTATATCTTTTACATCTTTTTTATAATAATTTTCTATATTCTCAATATTTTTTGTCGTTAAAATATCTTCCAATTGGTTCAAAATAATTTGATTGTCTGACACATTACCATCTTCTTTGCATTCTAAAGTTACAGAATTTATATTATCATTAGATTGAGTTTTAATTGTTGTCTTAAGGAAAGATTTACTTGTATTTGATTCTTTTATATTAGGACATCCAGGTACTGTTGATATACACGTTTCTTCTACTACATTTAAAGCTAGATCAGAAAAGTCGTTCGAAGTATTTTGCAAATTTTCAGTTTGATTATTATTATTCATTCCTAATTCAGATGCAAATACGTTATCTGAATCATCTGAATCAATTGATTCTGCAATGTTAACTTTCGAATTTAAATCGACCGTGATATCAGCTTCAGTAGTAATAATAGGTTTCGATAAACATACGATATTTGCTGATTCAACAACTGAAACGCGAAATCTAGATGACCCACTTGCAGAAGTGACACAGGTAGGTGATGATCCAAGGGATGAAAAAACAATTGATGACGAAGATACTGAGGAATCTGTAGAACGTAGCGTCTCTGGTACTCGAGACACAACAAATCGACTTCGTGAAGGACTTAATATTGGACTGGCTATAGGTGAAGAGACAGGACTAGGGACTGGAGAACGAAGACGACCTCCATTAATACGTTTCGGTTCGAGCATTGATTGTTCAGATTCATCTTTTTGTATTGAAATCATGGATGATAAAGAACATGGTAATGTTTGACAAGTAAGCGAAATTTTACGGGAGGTTGTACTACAGAATCTGCTATGATATGAATTTTCAAAACCTTCGCTATTTTCTTCTAATATATGATTTTGTTTGTTTTCCAAACAACAGCTTCGAATATCAGCTACAAGCTGCGTGTATTGATGCAAGGTCTGGTCATCCTATTGTTAACATAAAAAAAATAAACAATAATAATAATGCTTTAAATTTTTATCTTTATCTAATATACAAAGATTTATTACTTACTACTTTTATATCGAGTTTATCGTCCAAATCTATTTTAGTAATATTTTTATTCTTTTTCATAGCAAAACTAAGAGCTTTCATTCCAGTCACTTGTATGCTATTATTTCGTAAATCTATCCTCTAAAATAATAGACATAGATTTATTTAAAAAATTTATATTTTTCTTAATACTTTAAAACTTTTGATATTTACTTGTAAAACTTGATTTATTTCAATAATTTCAGATAATGTAACAATACCATCACATGTGAGTTTAGTTGATTGTATTCCTAATTGTAACAAAACATGATTTTTTTTCAATGCATCTTTTATAACAAATAAAAATTCGTCAGTTAAAATGTTTTTTCCGATGTTCAATGTTTCCAACGTTTTACACAATGTCTATATAAATAAATATTAATATAATTTAGAAGCTTATAAATATATAAAATTGTAACAATATATATACATATATATTGTTATATGCATGTCCACATATGCATGATATATAATGATATATAAAATTACATACTATAATACGTGCGAAATAGGGAGACGATTTTTTTGTCAGTTGATTATTCCATAATACTAATATGTTTAAACCTTTACCATCTTTGTCTTCATTTATTTGATTGATGAGACCTTCTAAGATATCACGTACACCATCATCCTGAATGACATTATTACTAAAAAATAATATACATTATATAATATTTATTTCAATAATATAATTATATATAAAATATGATATTTAAATATTCTCTTTTATTAATTCTATTATTATGTTCAAATCTATATAATTCAGTTAATTTTTTTAATTGTGTGACATAGCACATATTAGAATAAATAATATAAATATATAAAAACATGATTGATCTAATATATAAATAGTAAATAATCAATAAATATAAAGATATACAATGATTGCAGTTCATATAATTAAAGAATTGTAAAATAAGAAAGCTAACTTTTGAAAAAAAAAGGAAAAATAAATTATTATAATGTTTATTAACATAATAATTGCTTCTAAATAATTTGAAATTATTCAATAAAGGAAAAAACTACTAATAATTCCTTTCATTAACTTATTAATGTTATAATTATTTATAACATTATGTATTTAACAATAACATTGTTTTAAATAACTTGTAATAATATATTTTATATTAAAAAATAATTCCTTATTTATCTTACTTGTTAAACACATATTACTATAATAATTATAATTTATATATATATATATATAAGTAATTCAATTTTTATTATTTTATATATATTCTATTTTCTATTATATTTTTATTATTATTGCATATAAAATTACATACCTAATATCAAGTAGTTGTATGTGATTATTTAATCTTAAAAGAGAACCAAGCTGTATTGCATCATATAAATTCAGCCCATTATCAGCTAAATAAAGTTCTCTTATTCCTGTATTCATTTTTAATGCTGCAACTATTAAAACGTCTATATATGTATATATATATATATATATTAATATTATAGAAAATTTGTTTTATTAACTTTAATTAAATATATAATAAATATATAATTAAGTATATAAATATATAATTAAATATATAATTAAGTATATAAACATTTTATTATATTATGGAAAATTTACATCAATAAATTTTATTTAAATAAAAAAAACAATTGTAAAATTAAAATATAATTATTACTGTTAATTTATTATAGTTAATTAATATTAAAATTATAATTTCTTCTATAATCAAAATAATACATTAGTATGATCAAAGTTTTAAAAATATTTTTCATTTTTCATATTAATATTTAAGTATACATTTCTTTTTCAACATTATTTGAACATTTGAAATATTGTATAACATTAATACAATATAAAAATATAATGATAATATATTTCAAGCTGAAATATTTTAAGATATAAAATAAAATATAAAGATAAAATTATAATTATAGACATAAAATATAAAGATAAAATTATTATTTTTAATACAAAATTGTTATATGTATGTACAAATTGAATTTAATTTAAATAAATACTTAATTATTAATTACAAATTAAATTTAAATTTTATTAATTTATAATAGTTATTAATTTAATTAATATAATCTAAATTCTTAAATAATAATAAATTTTAAATAATTAATTATATTTAAGTATATAAAGAGAAATATAAAACATAAAAAATGTTTAAAAAAATATTATTATTTTAATTTACAGAAACAGTTCATTTTATCAATAAATAATAATTTTATTAAAAACTAATAGTTTTAGTTTCAAGCATTTACAATATATATGAAAATATGTTAAGAGATTTTCTTAATTAATTTTTTAATTTATTTGATTTTAAAAATAGGATGTAAATCACGTGGAAAAATATAAAATAAAATTAATATATGTAATTTTTTGTTTCATTCTTCATAATTTTTATTTATAAATAGAAGCAATATATTTATATATACAATAAGTCTATATAAAATGTTGCAGAGAAAGAAAAAAATGAAAATTTAAAAAATAATAATAAATTTATATAGAATAAATAAATATTTCAAATGTAAAATTCATTAAATATAATATTCAATGGAATTTTCTGCAAATTTTAAACTATGCTCTTTTAATAATTTTAACATTATTAATTTAACATTTTAAATATATTTTATTTATTGAGAATAATATTATTTAAAAAAAATAAATAAGAATAAAATTAAGATAAAAAATAAAAAATATAGTATAAACTATAGATTAAAAGGAAAAAGATTAAAAAAATATATAATTTTATTTTATATTTATTATTTCTAATTAATAATTAATATACTTTTCTTCACTAAAATACAAATTAAAATATAATTAAAAAAATAATTGAATTATTATGTTTAATAAGTATACATTAATAATTAATTTTTTATAATTATTTTTAATTTGTCTTTAAAAAAAGGAAAATAAATAAATAAGAAGAAAAAATTAGTATATAAAATGTGATATATAAGTATGTAGAATAATAAAATTCAATCTATATTTTATAATATATTTATATCCAAAAAATATTGAAATTATTTTAATATTTTTTACTTTATTATGTCATATATATTTAATGATTTGTTAACTTTAATTAATAATTTTTATAAAAAATGAAAATAATAACAAATTAAAAATTAATAATAAATTATTTTATAATTTAAAAGAGAAAAATCAAGTACAAATTGTATTACATAATAAATACCTAATGTGACAATAGATCTTCCTGTGAGTCCACAATTTTCTAATTTAAGCACATGTAAATGGCAGATTAATCGTAATGCACGACTCAAGATATTCATGTATTGTTCATTAAGGATTACATCCTTAGCTTCAAAATGTTCTAAACATTGAGTCTAGATAAAAACAATGATTACATTAATTATATATTAAATAATATAAAGATCAACACAAATATTTAATGTCATTTTTAATTTTCTTAACAATCATTCTATATATGATAATTAATAAAATAATATAAAATAACATTTAAAACATTTAAAACTAATAATATTCATATACTTCTTTATAGTAAGAGAATATTGTACCTTTTTTATCATATTTGCACATGCTTGCCAACCATGAATCCCAATGTTTTGATTAGATGAAATATTCAAATGCCTTGCAGATTCATAATATTCTAACATATCAAATAATATCACAGAACTCTATAATAAAAAAATTATAAATTATATTAAATAATATTTTAAAAGAAATAATTTTTTTTAATAAAATTTTAAATTACTGAAAATACCTCATCATTCAAAGATGTAGCTTCTAAATTAATTTTATTAAATTGTACTCTTTTGAAAATTTCCTCCAATGGTTCTGCATGATTAATATCTAATATCTGTCCTTTTAAATTTAATTCTTCATTTCGCAATTCAAATGTATCCAAATTCTATATTATTAATAAATGTATCTTGTTATTTGCAATATCAAATATATGAATTTTATATAATTTCAATCAACAACTTTTCTAATTTTGTATATCTTAATTTTTTAATTTTAATTAAAATAAACTTAAAATATTTAGATCATAATAATTATAAAATTGATTCTTTTTATTTTTAAAATCAATTTCATATCTTCATATAATGTCTTAAGATTTATTTCATGATCTTTTTCAACTTAAATCAATTGAATATATATTTTTAAGAAATACATTTTTACCTTAAGTTGATTTATAACAGTCTCCAAAGGATCTGAATTATGTTTTATACAAGATTCTTTGTATGCTAAGATTACATCTTCACAATTCACATTTTCAGCTGTGGATAATTAATCAACATATCATTAAATTAATAAAAATTTTTAATTTGACATATTAAAATGTATATGATTAATGAATGATGCTCCAGAATACTGTAAAATATATAAAACATAATATGTGATATTCAGTTTAGAAATGTTTTAAAAATAATTGAAAAAACTCACATAATCATATGCTTAATTTAGTCTTGTTTCTGAAATAATTGAATACAAATTTTATATTCAATTACATTATTATATCATATTATTATATTCAATTACATATAAAATAATTTTTCATTGATGAATAAAAATACAAAATTGAATAATATTTAGAATCTTTGCATTTTATTAATCAGATGCCAAAAAATTGAGACCAAAAACTATCAGATATCAAAATTCAATGACAAAATTTATGATAAAATTTAATTTAATTATTTACTTGAAAATTAGTAATATTATAATAAATTTTTCTATGTCGAAACTCATGTTTATATTTAGTTCTTTTTATGAAAGTTTCTTATGCAAATGTATTCATTTGATTTAATATATTTTAGTTATTAATGCTATCAATATATCATTCTTTTTTTTGTTCTTCAATTATCAATGATCAAGTGTAAGTACCAATTCATATTTTCTTGAATTTGATAATTTCTGATATCCTGATTTCCAAAGACTGATAATCAACAAGTAAAGACTCAGACATTGAAAGAAATTATATTGTATTGTATTAACTATATTGGAATAAAAAGTGATTATTTTAAAACTTCTTTTCTTAATACTTAATAATTAAAAATTATCATAAAACTTATTGTAATTTGGAAACAAGGTTATATTAGACATATATATTTTTATGTGAACTTTTTTGTGATTATTTTCATGTTAAAAATCCACCATCTCCATGCTAATCTTATATATTATGTTATTATCAAACCTATTAATAAAGTATTACTAATAACACATATTATGACATAATTTTAAACTTCAGTTTGTTATTTTGTTGTTTCTGAGTATAATATGTTTCTTAACACGTTCACTGCGGTGTTCATTGGTGACTCACCAAGTTTTTCATTTGTAGCAATGACTTGATCATTAACTAGTGTCTATATTTCCATTGAATGTTCACCTCTCTATCACAAGAAAGTAAGTTGATAAATTTGACCCTGGAAGCAGAGGATCAAGAAGAAATCAACTCTTCATCTTTTTTTAAAGAATAAAGCCAAATATTTGATTACATTTTATTTTAATTCAATTAAATATTTTAATATGGATGTAAAATATATATCATAAATCAAAGATTTTCTGTAGAATATTATTCTTTTTAAAAAGTTAGCTTCCACTTTATTTGTATTCAATTCCACAGAGAACGTATTAATACAAATGTAAATAAAATGTTTTATAAAAATTAATGATTAAATATTTTAGAAATACTATGTCATAACTTACTTTCAACTCTCATGTAATACTTTTTTTTAATAGACAAATGTATTTAAAAAAAATATATGTATAAAACAATATAAATAAGTTAAAATATAAATGAATGAACAACAAATTATATTACACACAATATAATTTTTTATGTATATTATTCTATTTAAAATCAAGTTTACAAATTATGATTAAAATAATGATTAATTTTAAAAATAAAATAATTTATAAAAGTTATGATATCTAACTTAAGAGAATTGTATATACATATATTGTACATATTATTGTAGATATTTTAATATTGCATCAAACTTATAATTAGTATATGGTTCACATTGTGAAATCTTAAATGATCTACATCTGGCATGATCTATAAAAAACTCAATGACTTAATAATATATTATAACTGTTCAAATAAAGAATAATATAGATAAATTACACAAAATAGTTATGATTAATAATATTTATGAATGATATTTCTAAAATAAAATTTGAATAAATTACTTCATCAATTTAAACAAATGTTAATATTATAAATAAAAAAAATTTCCATTTGAATACATAATTAAATATATATATGTAAAAAAATTAAAAATCTAGTTGTATTAAAAGAATGAATAAAACCAAACAATAATATAATTAAACAAAAAATGAAACAATCTTATAATATAATATTTTATAAATTTTATATTATAAAAATATATAAAAATATATATATTTTATATTATAAAAATATATTTGGTTTTAGTTTAATACAATAGTTTAATACTCAAAATTTTCTTTGAAATATAATTAATATAATAAATTTAAATTAATTTTGAAAAATACAAATTTTCTATGGATATTAATTATAATATTACATATTTTTTATTATAGTGCCAAAAATCATATTTTTTTATAAATTATTAAAAAATTATTTCATGTGATAATTTTTTCTTATTTAATAAATTATTTGAAAAATTCAATAAAAAAATAATACAAGTGTATTTTTTTAAAGAAATTAATTAATATTTGATATTTGTATCTTATATATACATAAAAAAATATTGATGTTTTCTAATAATAATTAAATTGAGTGTTCCAATATTTTGAAAAAAAATATTTTTATTAAAATTTATCATTCTTTATAATTGATATTATTCCTTGTATTATTTTTATTCTAAATCTATTGTTTATTATTAAATTTTTATTATTATAAATATATAATTTTTAAGATATAATATTGTTAAAATAATATTTATTTTAACAAAATTTTATAAATATTTTTAAATAATAACATAATATCTATAATATTTTAATTTATAAGTGATTTTTTATATTATATTATATAATAATATATTATATAAAATAATTTAAATATTTTCATTAATTAATCGTTTACAAAATAAATTCTGTTTTTTTAAATATACAAAAGATATTTAGTTAAAGTTACACATTTTTTTACTTATGTTAATAGATTAATCAATATTACAAATTTAAAAACACTTATATTCATATATCTATAAATTAATTTAATAATGATTAAAATATTATTAAAGACAAAGTATAGATTCTTGAATAATTAATATATATTTATTGATCAGTACAAAATATAAAAACTATCAAACTAGAATGAATAAATGATCTTAAAGCTGATGCAATATACATTTATCCTCACCAAATTTCCACGGATTGGCCGGCTCCAAATATCCCGTAATCAAATGATTATCATTTGTTGGAAAACTAACACGTCGAGGAAGCTTTTTTTTGCTTAATGCCAAAGAACTTCGCAATTTTCTTCCATCAATTAAAATATAAGGTGAAAGCGGAATATTGCTTGTACCAAATCGTGATCTTCTAGTAACATGGGAAATTATTCTTGGAGGAAGTTCTTCAGGATCGACCTCATCCTTCAAGGTCGTAAGCGAATTCTCGCAGATTTGCGATATTGAATTCGCTCCTTCGCTCATATTCAACAAATTTTTAACATATTTTATAAAACAAAATTTACTCTGTATAAATACCCACACGCATGCACATACACACCACACAATATGTTAATGCGACTATTTCATAAAATCGTCAATGCACGTATCAAAGCAAACATCAACTACTCATACGTTAAATCCGCCATCTTTATTACTGTTGACAACTATAAAACTTAATTGCGCCTAGAATGAATTGTAATTAAACATATTTTATTTGATATAATTAAATTTACTATATATCACTAATATTATTAATTCTCCTTTATTTATTATTTTTTTAATTAAACTTTAGAAAAAAGTTAATATTTTTGAATGTTTTTTTTATAGATTTTTATAAATTTTAATGTGCAGAATCTAAAAATGATCGTTTTAATAATCAGAATTCAATAGTTTAAAAATTATTTACATGTAAATTTTAGATTTTTGGAAATTTTTGTGAATTATATGACACTATGTATACTCATGTTGGAACTTTTGCCAATTCGATTAAATGATAGAAACATTAGCGCGCCAAATTCAAATTATTTTTTATATTAATATGGTAATAAATTATATTAATATGGTATCAAAAATATATATCAAAGTTTGTATCAAGGCTTATGTCAAATTTACATTAAAAACGTATCAAATCTTTACAATAAAAATATTTTTGATACATTTAAAGTGTTGGCTATAGTATATTATGCAACCATATTTTTTATAACTTTATGAATTTATACAATATATATATTTATATAATAATTTATGCATATTTATGATATATATAAATTATTTTTCATTTTTTAATTAATATCATTATTATTATATATCTCATTAATATTAATGTTTTTTGTTTAATTTTCTTTTTCATTTATATATTAAGCTCTATTTTTAAATTAATGTAATTAATTTTTAATGCAAATTAATATAAAATTTAAAGCTACAAAAAAATTGTCATTTTTAAGATAATTGAGGAAAAAATTAATATAAATAGTAAACTGTCTATGTTATCATATCATATGTTATCATAAATTATAGATAGATAGAAAAATAAAAGTTGTGTTACTTACAATTAGATATGATATTGATATTGATAACTGAAAATAGAAATAATGTGATGTCATTTCATTAAAAGGAATTTTATATATAAAGTTTGATAAATTAATGCATAATGTCAATATAGATAGATAGTCAATATATATATAATTTATAATTTATATATATAATTTTACAATATATATATAATTTTACAATTATATATATAATTTTATACAATATAATTTTATAGAAATTTAATGTCAATTTGATATTATCTTCTAACTAAATTGTTTCTTAAGTAAATAATCACAACACCAAATTATTCAAATTGTTTTTTGAATAAAGAATTCAAATTATATTGATTATCTAAGTACAACTCAAATTGAATATTAGCATAATTACTTAACATTACTACTTAACATTAGCATAATTAATATTAATCATTATAACAATGAGAAATTGAAATTTAATTTTAATTTAATTTAATTCAGTACAATTTTATAATTCAGTTTAACTTATAAAATAATTGATGCATGAATATTGTTTATATAAAAATTTATGTACATTTTTTATTGAATAAATAATTACATATTATCGTATTAATTGTACATGTAAACATGACATAATATATAATATTGACATAATTTGAATTTGGCGCCTTTTTCCAAAGTTCAACCGTAATTTATATAATGCAAGTTTTCCTTAAATGAACATATATTTTTAAATGTAATTGATTGAATTATAAGAACATTATAAAAAATTATAAGAATAAGAATAAAAATAAAAATAAAAATAAAAATAGATATATTTTCCTTTGTATATAAGTTTTGTATAAATATAAAAAAAATTTTTAAAATGGAGTCTTATTTATAAGAATAAATTTATTTTTTAAAATTAAAAATAGCAAATATAAAATACGGATATACTATTTATTATTTGTATATCATAATATAATAATTTAATATATAAAATATAAAATGAAAATAATTTAATACATATATATAAACATATATATATATATATATATATATATATATATATATATCTTAACTACCGATACATATGCAAACAGTTATTCATCTTTTTTTCATATTATAAAATTACGTATTAAATTTATATAACCTATAACTCTTTTTGAATTTTACACTAAGTCAAAAATGGAAACTATTTTACAAAAAAAAATAATAGAAGCGACTCATTGTGTTGAGAAACAATTAGATGCTGAGATAGAAAAATTAGATAATTTGGATATTAGTGATTTTGAAAAATTGCGTGAACAACGTTTTAAGAAATTAAAATTACTTCAACAACAAAAACAAAATTGGCTATCATTGGTAAAGTATAATTTGTAAATTTTATAATTTTATCATATATTCAAATCACCACTTGTGTGATCTAATTTTATTTATAATATAAACTGAACATTATTATTGATATTATTGATAGGACACATGATGTATACGTATTTTAGGGTCATGGAGAATATTCAGAATTATATGATGAAAAAGAATTTTTTGAAATATCAAAAAAATCGGAAAACATTGTCTGTTTATTTTATAAAGATGATTCACCAAGATGCAAAATAGTAGATTATCACTTTAAAATTCTTGCAAAAAAACATATAGAAGCAAAGTTTTGTAAATTGAATGTAATGCAATGTCCATTTTTAACTGGTAAGTTTTAATTATCTTCTTTCTCTTTCTTGAAATTCTTTAAATTTCCAAGTATTTAATAATAATTCAAACTGAATATTTTCAGAACGCTTAAGGATCAAAATTATTCCTACAATTGCTCTTATCGTTAATGGTAAAACTAAAGATTATATTGTGGGATTTACTGATTTAGGAAATCGTGATGATTTTTCAACTGAAATGTTAGAATATAGAATTTCACTTTCTGGTGCAATTACTTTTGAAGAAAACATTTCTTCAGAAGATAATAAAAAATCATGGTTGTCTCATATTTCAAAACCTAAAACTATTAAAGGACCTAATGATTCAAATTCTGATGATTCAGATGAAAATTAAAAATTCACAACAATTTATATAATTTAAATTCTTAAAAATTTATACTTTATTATTTATAAATTTTTGCTTATGTAAAAATTGTTAATTGAATAAGAATTTGCAGTGATTAAATAAATAAAGATAATTTTAATATACAAAATAATCATACACATTTATATATATCTATATAATATCTAATAATATTTTTACAATATAAAATTTTATTTATTGTTAAAAAATTAAAAAATAAATGTTTTAAACATTTTTTAAATTTTTCTTTTCTTATTTCTCAAATAAAATAAAATTTTAATATTAATAATTATTTTAATTGTTTATTTAATTTACTATAAAACAAAATATAATTAATTTTAAAATGTTGTTGTGGTTTAATTAAATTAAACACTTTTATTTTTTATATTTTATATATTTTTTCTTTATTTTAAAAATTTATAAATAAATTAAAATCTATTAATATCAATAACAGTTTCTAGAATACTATATATACAATTACATAAGAATAAACAATAAAATTATTGATAAAATAAATCTAAAGATCTTCTAAATAAATTGTTTAAACTAAAAGTAAAATATTTAAAAAATCTGATTTTTCAATAGTTAGTAAAATTAATAATTTTTAAAAATTATTAAATATTATGAATAAAAAAAAAAATTTCAAATAAAAGAAAAATACTTCCGTTAATATAATTTTATTCTCTCACATTATTGACAAGAAGTTGTCAAGTTTATTATATGCAAATATTATTCAAAAATAAATAATTTCAAAGAAAAATAGATGAAAAGACAAATATAATTATATTTTTAATTAAATAATTCATTATATAATTTTTTTATATAATATTTAAAATATCTGATATTTTGTTTATTATAAAACTTCTAAATTATTATAATTTTAAAAAAGAATGATATAAAAAAGATATAAAATAGCAATATTAGATTTTAATAGCATTATTAAAATCGTTACATTTGCATGTTATTCAATTGCATATTATAATTGCAATTATAAAAAAGATAGCTGTAAAATTTTACTGAAAATAACATTTAAATTTGTTTGCTCTAATTTTACTTGTCAAACATAATTTGATTAATTACTTAAGAAATATATAATTTGATAATTAATTGTTATATTACTTTACAATAGATCTCAATATTTGTCATAGCCATTTTACTATTACTAACATTATTTTTATATACCAAATTAAATCAAAAATTAATTTAATAGAAAATATATTTTGATATCGCTATTTTAAATATATTATTTATATATATACATACTTCATATTTACGTATAAGAAAATTATATAATATAGATTTTTGTAATATGTTGTATTTTAAAATTTTATGAATATTTTACTTTTTACTTTTTTACATATTCATATAATAACTAATTTTTAATATTATAATTATGCAATATATCACAGAGATAATTTTGCACATATTCAAATTTACTATGTACATATCAAAATGAAATTGTACTTATATTAATATTATGCAATAAACATAATTCGCATATATTACTACAAGAAGTTTAAAAGATATGTATAATAAATGAAAATAAACAAATATATAATACTGTATCATAAAAATAATTATAAAAAAGTGTATAAGTTATTTTTAATGCCCCCGCCTATGAATTACATTTCACTTTTAAAAAAATTTACTTTCCACTTATAAAAAACATTTTTTATGAAATTATGTTAATAAATATATTATGTAACATTTAAAAATTTTTTTTTACGTGAAAGTTGAAGTTTATAAAAAATATAAATATTTATATATATAAAATATAAAAGTGTATGTTCTAAAACACATGTTATACAGCAATTCAACTTTATTTGAATTACATATTCAAAATTAGATTTCTTAAAGATGTGTTTTATTACACACATGTATATGTGTGTGCGTGCGTGTTATATCTTCATGGATATATATATATATATATATATATATAATATATATAATATATATATATATATATTCATGTAATTAATATAATTTTATTATATATATATATATAAAATATTTATATAAATATTATATTACTATTAATATTTATATAAATATACATTAGAAATAGGAAAAAAAATAATAAGAAAATGTAATTACATAATACATAGTTTAACATAAACAATAGTCTGCATTCTAAATTTTTCTGCTTATAATAAACATAAAATAGAACATGTTGCCTTTCTATGTATAAAATGATACCTTATTATTTATTTTAATAATACAATAATGTAAAATAGATAAAGTAATTACATATAAAAATAATAATTCTTAAATATGTATTATGAAACAGAAAATAATTACACTTTGTACACACATTTCTTGTGATTTATATTACTTTTGACAAATGCGTAAAATATGAAAGTATATTTTATTATTAAAAAACAAAAGTAAAGTTTAAAAAATAATTATTTATTTTTATAATTATGCTCATATCTAACATATTAAAGTGCATTCAGAAATGTAATGAATAAAAATATTGTTATATATACTTTACGCTGTTTTTATGTCAAAAGTATCATCATTAGAGAAAGGAATTATCTAAATAATAAAAGTTATCATTTTAGAAGAATATATAAAAATTACAATAAAGTTTGAAAAGGCAAACATATTGCGAAAAGTAATTTTTTTTAATTTAATATTTTTAGCATTGAAGACTAATTAAATTGTAGGATTCTTCTACAGATTTTAATTTTGTTCATTATCAAAAAGATTTTACATTCATATAATTAATGTAATTTTATATTATTCTAAAGGAAAAAATATTTAAATACTAAAATAAAATTAAACTTTGATTTTCTTCTACTTAAAATCTATATAGATTAAATGAATAGGTTTTGAAAAATTATACTCAATATATTCACATTATTTTAACAACTTATATATTATTTTGTTCTCAATAATGAAAACAAACTTGACCAGCCTGTTTAAGTAATATATCAATTTAACTCACTGTACATAGATTGATAAAGTCACAGAAGTATATGCCTCCTGCCTTTAATACGATTTACCAAATTGCATATTTTAAGTGCTGGTCCAAGTTTTAATCCCATATACTTCATCATCATATCTGAATTTAAAAGTAACAAAGCTTTTCCGTCGATTTCCTGAAAATTATTTTATTCCATTAGTAATTAATATAATATATAATTTTTCTTATTATGCAGAGAAACTCTATATTTGCAATTAATTATAATTCGCAAAAATTAATAATATGATAAAAATTCTTAAATTTTTATTTAATTCTATAAAACATTATAATAATGATTTTAAAGAAAAAGACTAGTGATACTAGTAAGTTATGTATTATAAATTATTTCTTTTAAATTAATAAATAATATTCGCAATTATTTATTGTTATTCAATTATTAATTATTTGCATAAGATTTTAAAATTTTTTCAATGGAAATAAGAATTTCATTATATTAAATTGAGTAATAAATTTTTTTGCTAAAAAATATTTATATTTCAAAATATCATGATATATTTATTTTATGATGAAATTATCATGATATTATTTATACTAAAGATATAAAAAAATTGTGAAAAGATATTTGAAATTTTATTTATAAAATAATATATATTTTATAATATTATAAAATAATATTTATAAAATATAAATTTTAAAAATCAATATTCTTATTTTTAAAAAAATAAAAAAAATATTTATATTAAATATTATTTAAAAAAAATTTTTTTAATTAAAAGTTTTTTTAAAAAATTTAAAAAATAGTAAGAATTTTTCTTAATATCTAATATAAATATCATTTATTATTTTTTTCATACAAATTATTTTTATTCAAATTAATCAGAATGTATTATTTTATCTTTTTTTAAACTAAAATAAAATACAAAACTTTATTTTTAAATAAAAAAAGAAAAAATATATAAAAAAAAATAGATTTGAAAATCAATCTTTATATACTGGTTTGTACTGAACAATTATTATATTTTTGAAAAAATTAGTGCACATATGTAAAATACATACTTTATTATTAATTTTGATCATACAAGTAAGCAGAAAATAATTATCATTTATAATTGAATCATGTGATAATAATGATAATTGGATCTTATAATGGCAACATTAGAATTAAACTTACTTATTAATGTTATTATTATTCATTTATTATTATTATTTATTTACTAATGTTTAAAGAAAAAAAATATTATTATACACCAAATAAAAAAATTATCTTTGCAAATAATTATTAAATGCTATAGATGGAATTAATTAAAGATATTTTACATGCTTAAATTTTTTATAAAAAGACAAAAATTTTATAATTTTTTAAAAAAATAAAGAAAAAAAATAAAATTATATAATTAATTAGAGTTTATATAATATATATAATATATAATATAATATTCAATATAATTTTGAAAAAATGTGAACGAATTTATTACTCATTTTAATAAACACTATTAATAAATAATATATATATATATAAATAAATATGAAATAACATAAAATGCATGTTTCTTACATGTTTCCTGAATAAATCTGCATGTTGTCCTAATGCAGGATCAGTAACACCGATGTAATGAATTACATCTTCAATAGTCCATTCTGCTGGTTCAGTAGAAGGTGTGCGATTCATAGAACTTTCAGATTGAGTAGTAGATGTTGCAGCTTCAAGCTCTAATTATAATAATAATATATTTTTTATCTTCAATGAATTATTTATCAATAATATTTAAAAAAATAAAACTAACCTGGAACAGATTTTCGTTGTTGTTTTGGAGCTGTTGGTGATGACAATGATGAATTGTTTATACTTTGTACAGAATTTTGTTGTGTTTGTTGCTGAGTAGTTGATGACAGATTTTGTTGACTTTGAGACCATCTTCTTTTTTCTGCAGTAATAGTGCTATTATTTGTGGTACTAGCAGTATTAACTTCTTCGCTATTGGTTGATTGTGGTTGTTGACTATTTGGACACTTGTTGCAAAGCTCTTTCCTTCTAAATAACATATGTTCACATGCACAAAGATCTTCAAGTTGTCGCCTAATATATGTGTAAAAATCCTCTTCTTCCATAAATATAGGTAATCTAACGGAAGTAGGTTTGCTTTCTAAAATTAAACTTATAGTTTCTCCTTCACCACGTTTTAATAAACTCAACATTTGTCTTGGACTCATTGCTGCCATTAAAAAAGCTTGAAATATATCTCTTGTAACATTTAAAATAGGACCAGTACCAAATTGTGCTGGCATTGCCTTTACTTTACGAGGATCAAAATAAGGACCACATGTGCAATTATGATTTACATAAATTGTAACTGTAATATAATAATAATATTAAGTGTAAAAAAATAACATATAGTAAGATATTTAATTGAAATAAGACATACCATTCCCTAAAGAATGTGGTTTGGTATTAGCTGTACTAGTATCAGGTTCTGTAGCTGGTTGTGGTGGAGCACTTGAACCTGCTGGACTCACTAAAGCAACAGCTGGTTCTCCATTAGTACCTCCACCAGATACTGCCATTACTGGTAAGACATTACTTGTTCTTGACTTAAATCTATTAGGCCCTGTTGCTACAAATATTTATGTATATTACTTAATAAAAAATATATATTTTAATAAGATAATTTAAAGGAGAGTTATAATTCTTACATTTCTGTCTAGGTGGTTGCAATGGATGACCACTTTTAAAACACCAACCAGCAGGAAAAATATCTCTAGAGTCAAAACGACACCAATAATCAAATGCACCTCTCCAGCCATCAAATGTAATATGAATCATATCATCTTTAACTGCACCAACAGTTGCTGTGCATATAAGTTGTGGATTTTTTTTATCTATAGCTTCCAGTTTATGTCCAACTTCAAACATATTACAACGTGGTGTTTTTGGTTCACGTTTAAATACTTTTGCAGGTGCCATTTCTGCACCATTCAATGTTTTCAAAAGAAACATTGGCCAACTGGAAGCATTCATTCGGAAGCCCAATGGTGGTTGCAACATACCACCCGATTTTTCACAATGACCAATTGGATGAATTTCATTACTGTCAACTAAACGCCAAAAATCATTTTTATTATCTGAACCATCCAACCTTAATCTAAGACGAGGACCAAGAACTCCAACAACAGTTGCAATACATGTTGATGTTAAATTACGAGGATCAAGAGCTTCTAACTTCATCCCCATTTTAAATTCATTAGTTGGTGGAATTTCATGCTAAAATATAATTTTAATATCATTATATTTTATCTTATCATTATATTTTCCTTCTTAATGAAAAAATTATGAAATTGAATTTTTATATTTAATTCATATTTATATTTAATAATTTATATTTAATTTTATAATAATTCAAATACCTGTTTAAAACATTCGATAGGTGCAGCTTGACTGTTTGTTTCTTTTAAGTAAAGATCCCAATCAAAAGTTTGATAAGTTTCATATTGAAATGGACCAGTGGAAGTTGATGGAGAATGAGATATATTTGTATGATTTGTATTCGTAAATGATTGAGTTGTAGATGGAATATTATTTCCACTTATTAATCCTGATGGTGTAAGAGATGGTGCAGGTGATGATTGGTCCCTATTAGCTATTAAAATAAAACAGTCATTAATAAATATATATATAAATATATATATAAAATTTATTAATATTTTTTAAATTTTTATAAACTACCAACTTTTCTTCATATCTGTTTGTCCTTCTTTTTTTTGATGTTTATTTAAACAAAATGAAGAACAAAAATCCTTTGTAGGTCCATCTTTTTGTTCTAATCTCACTGGTGTACCTCTAATAACATTGTCACATTGAACGCAAGCTCCTCGTACATAAGCTTTACGAAATTCAGATAAACAAGTTTCTGAACAGAATTCTTTTTTTCCATGTTGTGTTGGTAAAACATATTTTAAAGGTTGTTTAGTTTCTCCACACCATGTACAAGAGTTTTTTGATTTTGGTGGTCTTCCAGGACCTATATTTAAAAAATTATAGTATTTCAAATTTGATTGAAATTTATATTATATATAATAATTATGAGCAAGTAAAAATAATTTATATATATTTTAGAAAATGATAGAAAAAAGTCAAAAATATATAAAGTACAAGGTTATTTTGAACTATACTATTTGTGTACCTCTCATTTTGCTTTGTGTAGACGACATAATTCTTCATAGAAAGATGATAGTTGATACTAAAATTTACTACATAACATTACTAATTTAACTTATTAATTAAGGATATCTTTGTATCCATTAATAAAATAAATCTTGGAAGCACATCCAGTTTTAAATTAAAAAAATCTCTACTTTTATTTGGTTTGCAAATATGTTATAATCAAATTTATATAGCACAAGATACTTTCTCATATACTTTCATATAAATCGAAATTTAATTGGATTCTGTAATGATTATTTCGTTATAATCAAAATAATATATTCCGTATTAAAAGTTATTATGTCAAGCCGCCATATTGCTTTGATTTGGCCGCGCAATCCGTAGATAAAAAAGTAATAGAAAGGACAATATAAATATTAATTCTGTAATTGCATAAAAAATATAAAGTATGTATTATAAAATAATAATAATGAATAATAATATTATTATTTCTAACTTTTTTCTAATTTAAATTAAAGAATAAAATTTATTTATTTTTTCATTTCATAATTTTCTATTCCATTATAATATTTTTATCATTTTTCTTAATATTTTAACGTTTTTTTAAAACTGATATACGTTCCAAAATTATTTTCTAAAAAATAAAACATAAAATGATAAAATATTAATAATTAATATTATATCATTTAATTAATTTAAATGATGAAATATGTGTATTTTATTTATATATATATATATATAAATATAAATAAAAATACAATTATTGTTCAAATATTTTTTATAAATTAATATTATTTTGATATTTCGGTTAATGTAGAATATTTTTTCTTTAATATGGATTCCTTTCTCATTGTGAAGAAAGCTTTAACTTTGCTATCGTTAGAATTTCAGTTCAAGCAAATGGTATCTCACGGGTGGAGGTCGTTGCGTCAAATCTCACAAATCATGAATGAATTCTAAGTTTTGTTGTACATTTTCTACAAATTGGAAACGTTATTATCACTAGTAAGTGTTATATTAACAATTATATGTTTTTTGTAAATTTGCATAATTTTATATTGTAAAAAATTATGAATTTATCAAACGGTTTGGTGGCATGTAAACAAACATTGAATTACGAAATGTTGTCATATAATTTGTATGTTTTTATATATGTAAATTTACTAAAGATAAGTAAAGAAAGTTGAAATTTAATTCATTTTATTATAATTTATAATATAATAAAAAAAAAAATAATTTTTTTAGAAGATATAAAAATTCTTTCTACTACAGTTCTAGTTTTTTTAAAATGTCGAGTTTCATTTTTTATATTTATATTTAAGTAGTTTGTAAATATTAAATATATAAATAAATGTATAATTATATTATCTTTTATTTTATAAAGTAAAAATATACTTTAATACATTAAAAAATAAAATTCAAGAAATGTTAAATAATATTTTTATTGAAAAATATTAAAATAAAATATATAAATAAAAAGTATATGAATATTATTAAATATTTGAAATATATTATAAAATATTATGAAATATATAATAAAATATTTATCAAAAAATATAATTGTGTCATATGATATATGTTATATGTGATGAAGTACTCAACAAAGCGTACATAGTACAATGAATGAAGTAAGTGGAGGAAAACAAGATATATCAAATACTTCTACTTGGGAAACTTTATCTGGCCAACCTGCATCTTCATTATCTACAATGCATCATCATCATCCAACATTACAACAAGATACAACTCCAACAGTTGCACAAGTTATAGTTCCTACTCCTGTAAAACTACAGACACCTATATTAAGTTCAACACAAAGTATACCTGACCATTGTTCACAGCTTGGTCATATACAACAATCGGGTCTAATGACACAGGTATTAATGCATATAAAGTTTATATTAACCTATTAGTCAATATTTATTTTTTATTTAATGTGGATAATATATTAGAATATTGTAGGAAATTAAATAATTAAATTCAATAATCAATAATTATATAAAAAATATAAAATTAAATAAAAATTAACTTAGATTGAGATATATATAAATTAAAAAATATATTATATTAGATTAAAGAATAAATATAGAATAGATATAGATGTAGAAAAAAATATAAATTAAAAAATACATTATTAATATATTGCATAAATCTATAGAATATATTTATGTTTTATAAATTTTTTGACTAAATCAATTAAATACTTGAATAAACATAATTTAAAGTAATTAAGTAAATACAATATATAAACATATAATAAAATATTTTTTTCCATAATTAGTTTATTATTTAATTATAGGGTACACCACCAGGAACATTTCCAGAATCTGAACTTTCACCTGAACTTCAACAACAAGGATGGAAAAAATTTTGGAGTAAACGAGAAAATCGTCCATATTTTTGGAATAAATTAACTGGAGAATCTTTATGGGTAATACCACCTCTGAAACCTCAGGTACTAAGGTATAAAATTTGATTATAGATTAATAAAAAGTATAAACTTATAAGTGTCAATTTTATCTATATTTAAGTTTGATCCAATTACGGATCCACTTGGCATTTGTGGTGTGCCACCTGCTTCTGGAAATGGAACTATTCCCTCAGGAGGAACACTTAAACGCCGAGCTTCTGAAGATAGTGTTGTTCCTGCTACAAAAAAATTTGTATTAGCGTATGTTAAATTATCTTAATTTATTATTATTTTTATGTATTATATTAAAAATATTTTTAATATATATTATAATTTTTTTTAACATAGAGGACCATGGGATTTGGAAATTCCAACAAATGTTATAATATATGAAAGGGCTCCTTCAAATTTACCTCATGTTCATCCTGAAGCAGAAGCATTACGTTGTGGTTTACTTGCAAAATTGAGACAATGCTATCAAGAATTGTGTCATACTCGTGAATCTATAGATGCTCCAAAAGATTCCTTTAACAGATGGTTAATGGAAAGAAAAGTTATAGACTGTGGTTCAGATCCTCTTTTACCAAGTCAGTGTTTCCCTGAAATTTCTATGTCTATGTATCGTGAAATTATGAATGATATCCCTATTAAATTAGTCCGGCCAAAATTCACTGGTGATGCAAGAAAACAATTATCACGATATGCGGAAGCTGCAAAAAAAATGATAGAATCAAGAGCAGCTTCATCAGAAAGTAGAAAGGTTGTAAAATGGAATGCAGAAGATACATTTCAGTGGTTGAGACGAACAGTTGGTGCTACATTTGATGATTTCCAAGATCGTCTTGCACATTTGAAACGACAATGTCAACCACATCTTACTGAGACTGTAAAAGCTAGTGTCGAGGGTATCTGTCTAAAAATTTATCATTTATCAACAGAATATGCAAAAAAAGTTAAAGATAAAAATAATCAAATATTAAAGGATAATGGTTTAGGAAATGTTATACCATTAGGGGGACCAGCTAGTGCACAAAGAAAAGTTTGGTGTTATCCTGTGCAATTTTCTCTTCCTACTCCTCGACTTCCACAAGTGGATTATCTTCCTGAACGTGAACAGACAATGTTGCGTTTTCATGGTGATACTGTGTGTATTAATAATATACATCTCGCTAAATTAGAACATCTGTATAGATACAATTGTTTTGATGATAAGAAATTTGAAATGTTTTTACCTCGTGTTTGGTGTATGTTAAAACGTTATCAAACATATCTTGGAATTAATGAAGGACAAGCAACACAAATGGCTCTCCCTGTCACAGTTTTTGAATGTCTTCAACGATCATTTGGTGTAACTTTTGAATGTTTTGCATCTCCATTAAATTGTTACTTTAGACAATATTGTTCAGCATTTGCTGATACAGATTCTTATTTTGGATCAAGAGGAGCTTTTTTAGACTTTAGACCCGTAAGCGGCTCGTTTCAAGCTAATCCACCATATTGTGAAGAACTTATGGAAGCTATGGTCAATCATTTTGAACGTCTTTTGGCTGATTCTACTGAACCTTTATCTTTCGTAGTATTCTTACCAGAATGGCGAGATCCAGCACCTAATGCTCTTATTAAATTAGAAAGTAGCCATTTTAAGCGTAAACAAGTAGTTGTACCTGCAATGGAACATGAATATAGACATGGATTCCAGCACATATTACCAAAGTAAATTACAATATTTTAATTTGAATATCTTTCAAAATAAAAAAAAAAAATATATATATATATGTATATATATATATATAGAATATCATTTTTTATTATAGAGGTGAAGTCAATATTAGAGCAGCACATGGAACATTAGTTGTATGGTTACAAAATGCAGCTGGTAGTGCTCGTTGGGGACCTACTGAAGAAAGAGTTGAAGCATTATTAGAAGCATGGCGTCCAGGAAGAGAAAGAGAACGAGATAGACAAGAACTTTTATCACCACCAAGACAAACACATCAGCAAATGCCTTCTACTCCAATTCCTGTTTTAACAACACCCACAACTCCAACTGTATCATTACAAACATTATCTACACATCCTATATAATTCTTAAATAATATTCTAGAATCGGAAAAAAAGTAAAATTTAATTTTAATTCTTTTCTATAAAAATCGATTTTTTAAACAAAATATTTGACATATAATTTATCAATTATATTTTATATAACAGAAACAATATAATAACATCGAAATATTGATTTCTGTTAATTCTATTATAATAGCTCTCACGATATAAAAAATATAATGATCAAATTGAAGAAATGTTACAATTAATATTTTTGAGCATTTAAATAGACGAATTGATAAATATTTGAAAAAGAAAGTTAAAAAATCAACTTGGTTCAGCAGTTATTAAAAAATATAGAATGTGTGCAATTCTAAATACTGCTATATTAATTTATTATATCGTGAAAGATATTGTATACATACTTCAATATTATTCATCATTTGTTATAAGCAATTCATTTCATCTAAAGAAGATATACAAATAGGTACGTACATATGGGTACATAAAATTCATTCAAATATTATAATTTTTTATTATATTATATAAATTTCATAAAAATTCTTTCTATTAAAAATAGCAAGAATTTATCATTTAACTTTAATATTTTTGTGATGTTTATTCTAGAGTGCAATTCCATTTCCTATTTCCACAAGAAATGTTAAAAATGTATGAGATGTGAAAATGAAAAATATGTATCTATTATATAGGTATAAAAAAGCATCATTCGATAATTGATACAAAATCACGTTGCGTGGAGTCTAATCTTTGTAACAGTGTTAATTGTTGATAATTAATAAGAAGACTTTGTGAGATGTGATACCCTAATAGAGGTACTTGCCATGCAAGCAAACATTGATACTATATGAAATTATGAAAAAAATTATGAGAAAATGCAATAGTACGTATGCATGTGTGCGTGTGTGTAAATAATGAAATACATAATTATATTTGCTTATTTTTCATCCGAAAATTAGTTTATATGATAATAATTTAAAGTAATAATCCCTTTTTATACCTTTTATCCATGACAATCTTTTTCTTTTAACATGAAATAATAACATATAGATACTTTTTTTTTCAAATGTATCATCAGTGCAATATTTTATATAAATTTTTAATAGAACATACAGAAATATATTAACTTCTTTCATAGAAGAGATTTTTTGTTACTTTTCGATGAACTTTTAAATTTTAAAACAAACATATGTGATGAATTTGTAAATTTGTATGACACTGAATTAAAATAATTAATTTTTTTGTTCATAAAATCGTTCAAAATAAATTGATAAAAATTATTTTTTCATAAACAAAATGTATCTTAAGTTGAAAATATATCTGTATATATGTATATGTATTAAACAATCAAACTAAGTATAGAATTTGTAACTATTATTTTCACATGGAACAAAATATTTCCTTTATGTAATAATAGTTTTTTTTTTTTTAGTATATTATAAATAGAATTTATACATATAATATATATAAGAAATAATATAAGTATCATAATATAATATCTATTTTTATCATATTTTTTTTTTTTTTTTTAATTAATTGCATAAGCAAATCCTTATATATCGTATTTGAAAAATGATCAATTCGTAATTATGCACAAAATTGAGAGAGAGGAGAGAGAGAGGGAGAGAATTTATATAAAATATAATTTAAAGATATTATATATAATAATAGTGTGACATTATAATTCTACATAATTTACTTTGTAATTTTATTTTATTGATTTAAAAGAAACAAATGTGCTATGTACACATTTTTCACTGAATGCTAATAGTTTTTACAATTATTTATATTTACAGATAATATATATATTAACATTTATACATATCTTATACATTTTGTATATTTTTATTAATTATAAATCGTGCATAATTGTACAATATATATATATATATATATATATATATATATATATATATATATATATTATATAAAATATATATAGACATTTATGCACACATAATTTGTAAGACATAAGACAATATAAAAAAGATTTATAGATATTTATTATTTTAATATTTAAAATTCCCATAAAAAAATAAGATATATTCATAAAAAAATTATATTATTGTTGAATATAATAGAATTTTGCATTTTATAAAACAATTTGCCATAAAACTAACAAAATAATTAATTTAAAAAATATTGTTCTTTTTTTAAATGTAAAGATATTTTACATTAATATAAATTATTTAAAAAAATTCATATTAGAGATTAAAAAACTAGCAAAAATTATCTAATTATCTGATAAAACTATTTACTGAAATTTTTTACTTCAAAATGTTGAAAATTTGTAGGTCACATTTCCTTTAATACATTGTCGTATTTTTATATTTATATCCTGTTAGATGTTGAAACATTTTTAAATAAAAAATAAAATATTTTAAAATTATAAACAAAAGGATATATTTACTATAGGATATTATTACATATAACATGATATATTAATTATAATTTTTTTGTTTCAAATAATTCAGTTAATTTATATTTATATTTTAAATGAAAACTAATAAAGTTTAGTTAATATAAATATAATATTTTACATTTTAGCACTATTTAATTAGAAATATTGTTATCTATCTTTCGGAGTTTTATATTTTTAATCTTTATTATATGCATTATAATATTTATAATATAGTTTTTTTTTTTAATAATAATTAATAAATTAATTAATTGAAATATGAGTAATAAAAGTAGTAAATAACTAGAAAAGATTTTTGTTTTATAATTTATGTATTTTCGATATTTACAGAATTATATAAAAATTTGTTCATAGTATATATCACATTATTTACATCATAATATTTACATAATATTTACATATAAATAGAACAATTTTTTTATTTATTTTTAATTTTTATATCTTTTATCATGTGGATAAATTTTCAGTTGAATCATGTGATTGAAGAAATAATAAAATTTTGTTTAACAATTTATGAGCTTGTTGTTTTTCACAAATTAAATAATAAATGGATTTTTCTTCCATATCATTAATAAAATCTATCAATGTCAATTTTATTGAATGAAGATCAAATATGCAATGATTAAATCCAAGCTTATATTTATTAAAGCTTATTACATCTTCTTTGTTTAAAACCATATTTAAACGTTGTTTAGTAATAAATGTTAAGAAATCAAAAAATAAATTATAATCCATTCCATATGTAGATTTTAATATTAATTGACAATGTTCTGCCCAATTGTTCATATCTTTACAATCACTAACTTCTTTTATAACAGAATTTAATTCTTTTTTTAATCCATGCCATACATTCATAATATTACAACTATTTATCCAATTATGATTAAGAGAAATTGTATCTTCCTACAAATAAATATTATAATAAATAGGTAATTTTTATAATTTTTTAAGAAATAATTATAATTAAATATATTTACTATATTCCAGACTTGATGATACCATCCAGATGGTACAAATATAATTTCTCCTTCCTGTTGGATTACATCAATATATTTTATTACACGTTTATCATAGGCTTTATATCTTGTATAATCATTAAGTTCTTTTGATGTTGCATCATATGTTAATTGTCCATGTATATCTTTAAGAAAATCTTCTTGACCTGGAGGAAAAAGTAACCAACGTTTTTTTCCAACTATATTAGCAGACCAACTGTAGGATCCAAACACATCTGCATGTAGTGGTGTCCTATATATAAATAATATATTATATTTAAAATATTATATTTACAAAAACTAGTTTTTCTTATTTATAATATCATTTATATTATATTATATTATTTATAATTATTTATATATAATATTTAAAATTAATAATTTAATGTTTAAAAAATATATACCATGTTCCTTTTGGTCCCATATAAACAAATCTATAATCATCATTCAAACTAGGATTTGCAATATAATATTCATTCAGCCAATCTGATGCAAAATATTCAGGTACAGTATACATAGGAGCATTAGGAAATAATTTTGGACAATGCCAATCTTTTAAATACAAAAGTGGCATAGAATCCGAATAATTGTTTTTTGCATAATCTATCCAATAATTTAAATAATCTTTCATTTTCATATCATCTTTAGATTGTGAATTATAATATTTTTTGTTACAATCTGCAACTGGCACTATACAATCTCCTATAAAAAAAATTTTTATATGATTTAATACAATACAATATAATATAATATAAACGATTTAATACATAATCATAATTAATTTACCAAATAATATATCAAGAACATCAAAGTCTGGAGTACCATCCAAATTCCATTGTCTTTTACACGACCAATTTTCTATTATATTCGATTTAAAAATACAAGGTTTATTTTCCATTAAATATTTAGAAAAAAATTCATCGTATTTTATCGATGGATCAACATAATCAATCCAATCAATTATGGCGGTCTTTTTGTTGATAGATAACCTCCTGTTTTTAACTTCGAGTTCTTGTACCATCGCGCACTTTTATTTCAATTAAACTTAATAAGCAAAGTTCATCATATCTATATATATTTATATACATATATATATGTATACACATGTATATAATATATATGTATATATAAGAACTGATTAAAATATAGAAACCAATAATGATGTATAGTTGTTTTTAAAAACTTTACGACACTTTTTTTTAAGCAAATAATGTCATGTAGCTAATTAAAAACTACCTTGAAATTTTATTAATCAATACGCATGCGTATGTTGCAAACATTATATTTTTAATTATTCTTATTTATTATTGCAATATATAATTTAATATTACGAATTACATAAAAGAGAATTATAATTTTATATTTTTCATTTTTCTTGTATAAACTTGTTAATTATTATTTTTTTTATTTTATTGTTACAAATATAATATAATAAAAAAAACATACAATATCTTGATATATTAAAATATTATTTCATACTATACTAATTTATTTAAATAACAATTTTATTGTATTTAATTATATAATATTAAATTTTGAAACTAATTTATTATATAATTAGAAAATTTTTTAAAATCTTAAAATATATTTAAAACACAAAATTATTATTATATTTTTAATTTAAAAAATATATAGTAATTAGGTAAATTTATTTTATCATATTTAAATAAAAATAAAATATAACAAAATATTTGAAAGAAATAAAATTAAATATTATTATTCAATCACTATTTAATGCTAATAAAATTGATAAAATTTATCTTTAAACTAAATATATTATAATTCAGAAATATAATAAAAGCAAAATAAAAATATAAATAATAATATAATATAGAGTATAATAATATATATAATATATTGTATGTAAAACATCATTTTTATTAAAATAATTTCTTTTTTTCTCTCTCTCTTTTTCTCTATCTTTTTTCTTTATATAAGAAATATAATTTATATTTTATATTTTAAATTTATTAAACTATAAAATAATGTAAGAAAAAATTAAACAAATTTCAATTTTTTTAAATTTTTGGCTAATTTCTGATTAATAATAAAATAATATGCATTAAACAATTTTTAAAAATAAAAAATTTCTTTTTATCATAAGCCAATGAAAACATACATATAAAGTAAAAGTTGAAGTCTCTCTATACATACACATTATAGTTTATGTATGAATATGCAATATCAAAACAGTAGACTAAAGACGGCATGTGATAAACACATAAAAATATTGAAATAATCACATTAAATGTGCAGGAATAATGAGAATGACATACAACAAGAACAAAAAATATCAAAGCTCGTGTATACGAGCAGAAACAAAATTTGTTTGACCGATGATTTAAACAATAAATCAATCGACACAAATCGTGCATAAAGGCGTTGTCAATATAATAGACGTTTATATATTATTAGTTACGATCATTCCTGAAGTGATTTTTCGAATTTTTTAGTCTTAATTTTTATGTACAATCTTATGCAAGTATTTTTTTCTTGATTATATATGATGTATTCAAATATCAATGTGGATGAAAGAAAAGAAAGAATGTATATTCGTATTACCAATAGTTTTATCAGCTGATTGTCATTTAAAAACAATATGTGAAGGATGTGTCACAAAAAATTTTAAATTATACCATCCATATAATTTCTGTAGTACTGAGTATTACAGTCTTATTTATATTTTATAAACTTTCAATTAGAGATAGAAACAGAACAAAGACATCAATACAATCCCTTGAAAGAATGGGAAATAAAAGTAGTTGCTGCGTTTATTCTAGTCCTCAAGTTGGACGTAAAGAATTAGGATCTGAAGGTGTTACACGAGGGCTTGAGGAACATCTACCTGAAGGTGGAATTAGTGTTAATAATTTACAACATATTAGTGAACGTGAACCAGAAGACTGGGATTCAGATCCATCATTACATCCTTGTGCTGGTACTATTTTTATGGAACGATCTAAACAAGCTATTGAAAGTATGTATTTATAAATTTTTAATATGTTTTATAATTAAAAAAAAAATAAAAATCTTACTGTAATATTAAATTTAAATGTTATTGGAATTGAAAAGTTATTGAATATTATTGTAAAAGAATAATTATTGTTGAATTCTTGATATTTTGATATCTTTATATAACTAAATATATTATAAATATGTTAAACAATATTTTTATTTTCTTCATAAATATATATTAATTTTGTCAACTATTATAAATAAAATAATTTGTCAACTATTATTGATAGAATAAAAGAAGAAATGTATTTTTTTTTTTATTGTTATTATATATTATTATATATTAATAATGTAGTAACAATTATAATTATAAAAATTATAATATTCATTTTTTTTAAGAAATTAAAAAATATATTCATTATACATAATATATATAATATAATATTAACATCTTATAGCATCTATATATATTTTTTATATGTGTATATAACATCTATGTATTATAATACTATATAAAAATAATAAATATTATATATATATATTATTTATATATAATTAATATTTATACATATTATTTATATATAATTAATATAATATATATAATATATATATTATAATATTATTTATATATAATTTAATATATTTAAAACTTATAATGTTATTGTCTTTTATTAAATTTTTTTTTACAAAATAAATATGTTTTAGATGGTATGGTAAGAAAAAAAAGTCAACATCAAATTGCAGATATAAGGCCTTTAAAAAAAAGTAGCAGCTGCAGTACAATATATTTAGATGATAGTACTGTTTCACAACCAAATCTCAAAAATACTGTGAAATGTGTTGCCTTAGCAGTTTATTATCATATTAAAAATAGAACTTCACAGCGTCAAATAGATATATTTGATGAGAAACTTCATCCTTTAACGGTAATTTAATTATATAAACTATATAATATAATATATAAAATAATATTGTATTATATAATATATAATACAATTTAATAAACCAATATTTGACTATATTGTATATAAAAAATTTGAAATTATAATAAATTTGTATATAATATAAAACTATAATAAATTAAATAAAATAATTAAAATTGTAAAACTAATATTTGCTGAATTTTTTTTTGAATAAAAAAGTTTTATTTTTTATAAGTTATATATTTATAATATTTTTCTTATGTATAGAGAGAAGGTGTTACAGAGGATTATGATAAACAGAATCCAGAACATAAACAAATTTACAAATTTGTCAGGACATTGTTTAATGCTGCTCAACTTACTGCTGAATGTGCCATTATAACATTAGTTTATTTAGAACGCCTGCTTACTTATGCAGAAATAGATATAACACCAGCCAATTGGAAACGGATAGTACTTGGAGCAATTTTATTAGCATCAAAGGTGTGGGATGATCAAGCTGTATGGAATGTAGATTATTGCCAAATTCTTAAAGATATTACAGTAGAAGATATGTAAGTTCACATTTAATGTGATTAAATATTAATATTAATACTAAATATATCTAAAATATTCCTTAATAAATATTTAACATTAATTTAGGAATGAATTAGAAAGACAGTTTTTGGAAATGCTACAATTCAATATAAACGTTCCTTCAAGTGTATATGCTAAATATTATTTTGATCTTCGCACACTTGCAGAAGCAAATGAATTAACATTCCCTAGTGAACCACTTAGTAAAGAGAAAGCTCAGAAATTGGAAGCTATGTCCAGAGTTTATGAAGATAAAGTTACTGCTGAAGCTTTACGTACTGGTATTAAAAGATGGTCAAGTTTAGATAACATATGCTTAGGCGGACCTAGACGTAGTATTGCCATTCTATCCTAAATTTTAGATATAAGTAATTATATTACTTATATCTATACTTTTTCAATCAAGGTACGTGGTGCAAACCTACTTCACATAAGTATTAATTTCAAATTTTTTATAAGCATATCATTTCTATTATTCATAATAATTTGTATCTTTTTTTACTTAAATATTTTAATGCAATACAAGTTTTATAAACATTATTTAACAAATGTTAAATTTTTTCAATTATTTTTGTTTCATTGATTTGTACAATTACATTTTTTAATAGTATTAGAGTATAAAATAATAAAATATTATAATAATTAAATTGCTAACATTTTTTTATAAACAAACTTTTTTAAATTTATTAAATTTTATTAATATGTATATAAATATTACATATTAAATTTTCATTTTATAAATAATATATCAAAAAATTATTTATTTTATATAGTTGCTATAAAAATTAATTTTTTAATCAGGGACCTTTTAATATATTAAAATAAAATGTTACATAATTAAGGGTAATAATAAACTTTTTACTCTTTATATTGTTAATGCTTCTTTGATTAAAAGAAACAAATTGTGATATAAACCTATTATTTTTATTCAAAAATATTAATTGAATGATTTCATAAACAACTTCATAATAACTTCATTAATAATAATATAAACAAATTTCATATTAATTTAAATTTAGTCTTTTTACATTTTCTATGCATAAATATTGCATAAATATTGTACATTTTAATAAAATTTATTATAAAATCAATAAAAATATTTTGAGGAACTTGTAAATCAAAGTTTTATTAATGAAATAACGTGATATATATAATGTATCTTTTTCTTTTTATTCAAATATTTTTCTGAGTTTGTATTCATAGTTTGAATTAATATTAATGTGAAATATAAGGAATACAATTGGTATATATTTTATAATATTCAAATATATCATAGATATATATTTTAAAAAATTTTTTGAATTTAATTTGTATAATTTTTATTTATTCAAACATCAAAAAAATAAAAAATAAAATTTATTACATATAAATAATATAAATATAATAATTATATACATCTTGTATGATTAGAATCTTCAATCTTCTTTACAAACTTTTTTTTATTTTTCAATTTTATTCTCAATTATTATAAAACTATTATGAAACGAAATTATATAATATTATTGCCTAAACTAATTTAATATTAGTTTTATCAATAATTAATATTTACTCCTCTTTTTATAAAATTTTATAAATAATGAAAGTGCATTCAAAGTTATTAATAATTTATTGATAACTTTGTATTTTTCAACTTTATTAAGAAAAATTTATATTTATATTCAAAAAATATAAAAAATATAAAATTTATTTATATATATATTTATATATATATATATATTTGTTTTATTATATCATTTTCATAAATAAATTCTAACTGTAATTTTTAAATTATAATGTAACAAGAATATATTTTTAAAGATTTTTATTTTGTTTTATGTAGTTACAAAAAAGATATAGTTAGAGCAATAAAAAAAGGTGTATTATCAAAACAATAATGTTACCTATAAATGAAATTTAATCACAAGTATCTCTTTTTCTTTTAGTTTAGATAAATTGATATTAAAATTAGTATTTATATAAATTAATGTTTATAAAACTTTGATCATTAAATATGCAAGTAATAATTAAATATTATCATATAAAAATATTGATTATTAATTTATCTATAATTTATAGTAATTGCAGTATTTTAATAAAATTTTTAATAAAATCATTCTGTTAGTATATGGAATTATATAAATGAAATATTACTTGCATTTTTAATAATTTTGATTATTCTAAATGATTATAATATTACATTTGACTGATTAGAAAAAATTCTTTTAATTAATTCCTAATTAAAATTAAAATGATTAATATTTCAATTCATATAAATATTTGTCAAATATATAAATTTTTTATTGCATCAATAATTAAATTTTTTTATAAATGTTGCAATAAGTTTCAAATTAATATATGAAATAATTTTTTATATAATATTACTAAAAAAAATATTTATTGTTGTGCAATTCTTTTGTGTAAAAAATACTTTTAAATTACTCATTTTGTAAAAAAAATTGTAATTAAATCAATACTTATTTTTAAATGACTTATTTAATTTATTCAATAGTTTCATAATATTTTATTTTTAGAAAATTAATAAAATTATTAAAAATAGAAATAAAATAAAAATTATGTTCATAAAAATTAAATTAAATTTTTATTGAATCTCTAATATATCACAAAATACCTGCAATTTATTTTTATTTTTGTATTTTATTATTTATGTATAAAAATTTATACATTATTGTAGAGTCTTAAAAAATAATAGTATATAATATTAAAATGTAATAACATACATAATTATGAATGGCATTCATAGTATATTGAAATAATGATACTATTTACATATCTGCAGTTTTGCCTAAACAAGATTTTTTTATTTATCAACAAAAAATAAAAAAAATATATTTTTTACTAAATAATGAATAATAAATGGATTGATTTTATATATCATACAAGATAAAATAAAAAGTGAATAGAAAGTGAAAAAGGTTGTATATAAATAAATACATTAAGAAATGCCAAATACTTGCTTGAAAGTAATCAAAAACTATATGCAACATAAGTTTTCTTTGTTTTAGTATTTTAATTTTTTAAATTTAAAAAATTAAGATTTACAATTTTTTATGCATAACTATTATTACATAACTATTATGCATAACATATTTTTAGTATAAACTATTTTTATAAATAGAATCACATTGTAAAGACAATCTTGCGTCCTAAGATAAACTGCTATACTTGATCAACAATTAAAAATTAAAAATCTAAATATATATGTTTCTCATACAGTGGTATTATAAATAAAATAATTTTATTGACATCTTGTTGACTACTATAATATAAATATTATTTTAAATAATTTATGTTTTCTTTGAATGTTATTTTTAGAAATTGTCATAATATAATAAATATTAATTTATCAAATAAGTTTTTTAATATAAAATATGTTTATATTCTGCTTTTATTTTATAATATATTGCTTTGTATGACATATCAATGCAATAGTCAATAAAATATTAATATTTATAGTACAACATATATTATACTTGAAAGCAAATGTCTAACAGTCGACTTTCAAGTCTTCCATTTTGAGAATAGTTTCAAGATTTTTTGCTTAATTTACAAGATAATATTTCAGTATATTATTGCAGTAATGTTTTAAAAAAAATGAATTGTGATATATAGTTATATACATTTATTATAAACATATAATTGCTTTAATATATCTAGAACAAATAATCATTTTATTCAATTATAAAACATTAATTATTAAAGAATATCTTATATGTATTTCAATTACTTTTCTCTTATTTCTATTTTGTATTTTATAATGTTCCTAATATTGTCTGTGCTTAATTAATATTTAAAACAAAGTTTTAATTTTCATTCAATTTTTTTAAATTCACAGCATGCAAGATGTATATTGATTAAATTTATAATGTACAATATTATGAAATTTCATTTATTCTACAATTACTTATAATAACAATATAATGTAATGACTATACTTAGGAAAGTAATATTGCATTTGCTGAAAAAGACCATAATAGTGTAAGTTCTTTCCTTTTAACAAAATAAAATTTTTTATAAGTAGAAATTGTAATTTGATAAAATTAAATAATACAATTTATATTAGAAGTAATTTACGAAGTAAGAAGTTATAACTTATATTGATGAGTGCCCAAGATGCTTGTATACATTGAAAAATATTCAAAAAATTTAATTTTAGCATATCTATTATATATAATGTACATAATATATACAACATCAACTTGCTTCATATTTCGTACCAACTTCTAACAAGCTAATATTTTATAACAATAAACTGTATCTAAAATATCTTGGTAATATATGTATTTGTATTTATATTTGATATTATAATTATTAAAATTTATCAAAAATAAAAAGAAACAAAAAATTGAATTTCAAATATATTTATAATGTTATTTAATGTTTACACTTCTATTATATATAATCATTACAAATTTATGATCAAGATATATATCATATTATTTATGTTATATTAATAAATAATTAATATATTTTTAATTACTTTATCATTAAAAATAAATATTAAATACAAAATTAAGGAATAAAATATCAATAATAAACTTTTAAAAAATATTGAATCAATTATTCTAAAATTTAAATAAAAAAAATATAATTTTATTAAAGATAACATAAATAATTAATTTTTATAATTTAGTTAATATTAAAAAAATATATAATTTTTTTTTATTTAGTTGTTTAATTTGTTTTCATATATTTATTACTATTATTGTTATATATTTTTTAATTATAACAACGTTTTTTATTCAAATCAATGAAATCTGCAAGTAATAGATTTTATTAAAACTGTTATTAATGTTTGTCATTAAAAAATATTAATTTAATAAGGATAATAGAATCTATATATATATATATATATATATTTATTAATAGACTGACAGCAGAAATATAATAAAATCTGTTACAATAAATTAACAATAAAATTCTGTTACATAACCTATTATCAGATTGAAAATAAAAATGGAATCTGTATACAAAACTCAAACTTGGTTCAAGTTTAATGTGGAAATCGTTTGATATTACACATTTTAATTAATAATTTCAATTTTTACTATTAATCTGCACATAAATTTATATATAAATTTAATAGGTAGTTACATAATAAGTTTTTAAATAATATTTATTAAAAATATAACCATAAAAAATAATAAAATTAAATAAAATTATAGCTATAATTTTTTTAAAATTTTGATAAATGCTTTAATCATTTTGAAAAACATTTAAATTTAAGAAAAATTTATTTTAATTTACACATTTTAAAATATAAATTTCATATTTTTTGTATATTTTGAGAGAATTTTAAAATAAAAATTTTATATATTAATTATTTTTAAATAATTAATTTTTTCGCCTTTTTTTTAAAAATAATTTTATTATTCAATATTTTCAAAATGTTTTGAAAATATAAAATAAATTATATATATATATTATACATATATAATTTTTAAACATTCAAAAACTTCCAATATTTATTTGAAATAATATAATTATAAATAATATATAATTTCTTTTTAAATAATAAAATATATGTTAAATTTAATATGATAATTATATTTGACGAAGTTTTATATATAACAAATTTAATATAAAATGTATAAAATATTTATAATATTTAAATTCAAAATAATTTTTAATGATAAAATATTTGTATTCTATTTTTTCAAAAAAAAAAAATAACAAAATTATTTTAACGCGATAATTTTTGTAATTCACAATTGGTTAATTCAAATATTTATTTTTATTGAGAATCACTGTTAAAAACAGAGTTACCAACTTGTAACTTGCTATTTGCATGCAAAAAATAGAAATTTTGTCTTCATATATATTTATATTATTATATGCATGATTATACGTTCAAAACACTATGTGTACTTACAATATATATATTTAAAATACTACTTTAACAATATGTTTAATAATTCATATATAATTTCCAAATTAATAACAACAATATTTTTTAAAATAAAAAAATAATTTTCATAATTATACACAATCCTGAAAGAAGAAAAAAATTGAGACGAAATTACAATTTTCTTATTTAATTTTATAAAAATTAATTCACCTTATACATGATAAAGAAAACAATGATGATGCATAAAGCAAATATGAAGTTATGTCGTCTTTGTGGCAAAGAAAAACAGCAGGGTACAGATTTGTTTACAGACAAAGTTAAAGGAATTGTATTGATGTCACTTATAAATAAATATTTCTCCAAAGAGGTATATATAAAACAAATAAATTATAAAATATATTATATAACTTAATTTTTTAATTTACTTAATATTTTTTTTGTTTCAGATAATAAATATTTCAAATTCTGATGCATTTTCTAAATATGTTTGTATTGATTGCGAGCAAAAAATTTATATATTCGACGAATTTTGTTTAATGGTAGCTAATGTACAAAAACAACTTGCAGCTCCATCTTTAGAAATTGATTTTGCAGAAGTATAAAATAATTTTTTAATTTTTTTTTAAATAAAATATTTTGTTTTAAACAAATATATCACAAGATATTACAATAAGTATTATGTTTGCAGGATATGTTACATCAATTAAAAGAAAATGATACAGTATCAAAAAATATTTTAAATAAACAAATAAAAAAAAGTACATGCTCAATATGTGCTAAGAGTTTCAGATGTCAATCACATTTAAATAGACATAAACGCATTCATACTGGACAGAGACCTTTTGTTTGTAATGTCTGTAATATAATTTTTTCTATATTTTCTATATTTCTATATATTTTTAATATATATTTATAAATATATTATATATTATTTTAATTTAAAATAATAAGTACTATTTAATTTGTTTTAAATTATAATAATATATTAAATAACTTATTAAGAAATTACAAAATTAAACATTCATTTATTAATAATAATATTTCAGATTTGTAAAATGTCTTTCAATCAACAAGAAATATTAATGAAACATAAAGAAAGACATGAAGGAAAAAAACAATTTCAATGTGCTAATTGTCATCAATCATTTCGTTATAAAGTTTCATTGAAATCTCATATGATAAATTTTCATATGGATATGGAACGATCTATTAATAATCAAAATCTTCAAATAGATAATAATTCATTTATATGCTCTGAATGTGGAAAACAATTTGTAACAAAATATAAATTACAAAGACATTCAAGATGCCATACTGGTGAGAAACCATATCATTGTACTTTTTGTTTAAAAACATTTTCACAAACAGGTAATTTAAAAGTACATCAGGTAAAATATCATCAAATACATGATTCTGTGACTGAAATAAGACGACAGACACAATATAACAATCAAATAATTGATTGTGATATACCTACAACATTAAATAATTTTCATGCAGTTAATATGTCAGAGATCGAATTGCAAAATACAATAAATGAGACTATAAATTCTACAGAACAAAATAATTCGTATGCAAAAATATATGAAAATTCTTTATATATTGATGATGAAATAGAAACGATTTTAGATCGTGATCTTGGTCCATTAGAACAAAATAAATATTCTACAAATATACAAGATAAATTACCACTTTGTTTAAAACAACCAGAAACTCCTGAATTATTACATAGCTTATTATATGATGATGGCTAAGTTGCATTTAAGTATATATTAATAAAAAATCATTTATTTAAAATATTATAAAAATTATATTCAAGATGAAGAATATAAAATTGTGCATTCATACTGTTCATAATTATATGATTATATATATATATTTTTAATGTAATTCCATTTTTGTTAATAATGTTATATAATATCTTTAGAAAATTTTAAATGTATATTATTAATAACTTTACAATATTTGTATAATTTTTTAAGAAATAATTTGATTATATTGTATTTAAATTTTTTTTATAAATTTTATAAATAGTAAATTAAATTATAAATATAATATTATATTGAGTTATTATAAATAATTTTTATATCATTTAAAAAAATTTGTAAATATTATAAATTGTTTTTATTTATTGTAATATATTTTTTTAATAACAATTTTATTTTTATTTTAATATTTATTAAAGAAATTAGTAAATTTTGTAATTAAAAATATTCTTTTTTATTTATAAATTTTTCACTTAAATTTTTCTTATTTATTTTATTTTTAATAAAAATGCTAATAATATATTTATATCTGAAATTAATATATTCCTAATCTTTTTTAATGAAAGAAAGGATTTAAAAATGAAAATAATATTAAAAATTGAACAAGAAGAATTATATATAAAAAAATTTAATAATAAAATAAAAATATCATTAAGAACATGTAACAATAATAACTTTTGTTTTTATATATAATTTTTTCTTATAATAAAATAATCATATTAATACAGAAATTTCTATTTTTACAATAATATTACAAATATATTAATGAAGAATAGCTAATCGACCAGTGTTGGTAGCATAAACTAGACCTTGGCCAGGTTGTGGTGCCCATCTTATACAATTTATACTTGTGTGTTCTCTAGTTGATTGATTATTTTGTAATAAATCTCTAACTAATAACATAGTGTTTCTTTTATTGGAGTTCATAAAATGTAAATATTTTGCTAGATTAAAATCCATATCTTGAATACATGGTTTGTCATTTTGGGATTGTTTATGTGTTAATCTATAAATAATAGCCATTGTATAGTCATTTCTCATACCACTTCTTGCTAGACCTACTAAAAGATGTTCTTGTGTCGGCGAAATTGAAACAGAAATCACAGAATTATATACTTCTGTCCAATAAATTTCTTCTCCTAAAGTTTCCCATTGTAAACTATAAACTCCTAAAAATAACGTTGCATGAAAAAAAGATCATAATTTATTGATAAAAAAAAATATGCGCTGTATTGCTTAATTATTAAATTTTTCAAAGAAACGAAATATGTATAAATATAAAAATATTTCAAAATTTTTTATGTAAAAATTTAACAATTTATTAATAAATAAACGAAATTATTATTAGAAAAATATAAATTATTTTTTTCTCTCCTATAAAATTAATTTAAAGTTCATAAATATTTTTTATTATATTAATTATATTAATGTTTAGTGAAAAAATTGATAAAAGAATCAATATATTTGAATATTATATAAATATTAAAAAAAATTTTTTTGTAAAAGATGTTATATATATTATTTTAAAATAATTTCTCACCTGCAGCTCTCATAAAGCATGTTGCCAATAATTTACCATCCGAAGAAATATTTATACTAGCATCATTACGTATTTTACACTTGTGTATAACAATATTTTTTTCAGCTATAATATAAAAAGTATTTATGAATAAAATACTTGAAATATTTTATTTTTATAATATAATAATAATGATATTTACAATTCGTGATATCTGGTATTTCCCCCTTAGAAAAATCCCATGCTTGTACACGATATCCGGAAATTCCTGAAAAGTTCCTTACTACTGCTGAGACATCTTCTAAAAAATTTAATATTTTATATAATAATTTAATTAAATTTGATTAATGTTATTATTTTAATCCATTGTATAGATTTACAATATAGATAAATTAAATTATAATTTATCTATTAATTATAATATTAATATAAATATAATATTAATAAATTATAATAAAAAAATTAAATTATAAATATTGATGATGAAAAAAACATTTTTTTGTTAAATGATATATTAATTCATTTTATTTTTTTAATATTAATTTTGAAGATATAGTAAAGTCGTTTTTAAAATTTCGATAAAATTTTCAATAATAGATTACATATTTTAGATAAAATAATAAATTCAATTTATTAAAATTATTTTAAAAAATTAGATCTTTTTTTAGTTATTTAATTTTTGAATTTCAAAAAAATTCAAGTTTCACTTGGATATATAAATATGTAATTTGTATCTCTGACTAATGGTGGACAAATATTGGACAGAATTGTTAGAAAATTTTGTATATCAAATCTTCGATTAGTATGTAATGAACCAATGAGATTCATCAAACTAAATTTGGAATGAAATCGCGAAAATTAACAACAAATTTTTTTGATATGCTTTTGGTTCTATATATAATAATGCTTCATTATCATTAATATACTATTAATATAACTATATTTGGCTTTACTTCGATTTGTACTTATCAATTAAAATATAAATTGATCTTAATGCTACTAACTATGAACTAAATTTTACTGAAATTGATAATTATCAGAACTAAGATTATTCTTAGTTATAATAAATGAAATCTTAAATTTTTTGTACCTGAAAAAGATCTTTCATCATCGTCACGTGGAAGATTCAATCCTCCTCGTCTTCTTTCTGTTTGCCAATTACAGATATATGGTAATATAACATCACTATCTACTGTTACAGCATCACGTAAACTTGATTGAGTACTGTGTGAAGGCTCTTCAATGGTTCTAAAGGATTGAACTGTTTCATTTTGAGCAGTTTCCGAATAGTTATTTGATATTTGATTATTATACATCCTACCATACCTTAAACGGGATCTATATAATTCAATGAAGAATAATAAAATTTGATTATTAATAGCTTAAAAAATATATACTAATTTATATTTTTGACTTATATCATATATACCTGAATAATCTTGATTCTCTTATATAATCATTTCCAATTCCTGTGATTAATTTCCTTCCTAAATTGTCAAAAGCTACATATCTGAAATATATATATAATAATATAAATCCATAATAAATAAATCCATACATATGTATAAATTTAAATAAAGAAGAAATTATAAGATAATCCATTATTTTTATAATAATAATATATAATTAATAATGTATAAATTACCGAGTTTAATAAATTTTTCGAAATGAAAAATTTACTTGCCTTAATAAAAAATTGTTTATTGAAAATAAATTTTGAAAATATTTTGAAAATATTTATTTAATTTTTCAATCTTAATTTATCAAAACTTAGTTTTTTTTTAATAATATCTATCTAAATACTATCTATTTTAAAAATTATGAATTCTCTTTTTTTTTATCAATTATAAATTAAATGTTATACTTTTTACATAATATTTATTAATTTTAATTTATAATTTATTTCATAATCCATAACTCAAATTACAATACAATAAACTCACCTTACTTTTTCTATGTTAGTTTTAGTAGATATAACTGCAAAGGGTTCAGATCGACTCCAATCCCAAAAATGTATTTCATTATTTGTTGCTATAACAAGTAACTTTTCAAATGGATGGAAAGCAAGAGAAGCTATGACTGTTTGACTTTCTGCGTTCCAAACTTTACTACCATCCTATTTCAACAAAATATATTTATATTCAATTATAAAAATAAATTTATAAAATAAATTTTATTAAAAAAATGTATAGAAATATTTTTGTTATATTATTGTGTTTTTATGAACATATTATGTATAAAAGTAAAATATATAAATATTTAGAACATAATTAGAAAATAATTTCCAAAGATAAATATTAGAAAGAAAATTTTTTAAAAGTATATTTTTCTAAAAATATATATTTAAAACTATTTTTTTTTTTAATTCTTTTAAGATTACAGATTTTTCTTTTAAAAATAAAAGAAATATTTAAATGTTTAATTTAAATTAAAATATTAATATTATACATAAAATTCATTTGTTCATTTTAAATATATACATTCAATTATTTTTGAAAATATCAGAAATATGACAAAATATTTCAGAAAAAATTATGATATCAAAAGATACATATTAAGATGATATGTGTTTGATCTTAAATTATGTTATGAAAATTTTCAAAATGTTATTTTGCAAATTTTATAAATTTAAGTTATAAATTTAAATAAGTTTATATTTTTTATAGACTGTAAATTAATAATTTAACAATAACTTAAAAAAATACATATAATGTTTAACTATTGTTTTAAAAATATCTCTATATAGACTAATATAGACTCTAATATAGACTCTAATATAGACTACAAGGATATATAATAAAAAATATAGGATTCTTTTTAAAAATTTTAATATGATCCTCATAGGACAATTTCCAAATCCACAGATTAAGATTAAATATTTATCATCACAATATATACTCTTTGATATAATTTTTGTTTGAAACACTTTTTTGTATTTCTGATATTTACAAATATATATTATATTTGATGTTACAAATATAATAATCACATATATACACCTAAAATAGATATAGTATATATATTACATAATACATTGCAATATTATTTTCCTTATAATTATAATTATTAAATTTTATTCTTATTTCTTAATAAAACTACTTTACCCTTAAATCCCAAACTCGAACTTGACCACCAAGACAACCAGAAGCTAATATGTGACTAGAGGATGGATGAAATGTGATACACCATGGAGTACGTGGATGACCAGAAAGAATTTTAATATTTTTCCTAGTAGCTACATCAGTAATATAAACACTATGGTTTCCATGTGCTGATGCTATTTTTGTGCTACAATTTAATTATATAAGTTAATTTATAATAAAAATTTATTTATGATTTAATTTCTTACCCATCAGGACTGAAAACCATTAAAAATGTTGCTTTAGGATATCCTGGTAGATCATATTCCTACAAGAAATTAAAGTAAGAGAAATGAAATAAAAATAAAATAAAAATTATATATAACATAATTACCAATTCTTTATGCTTTTTTCCAACAAGATTCATTTCAGCAATTGATTCTAATCCACGTGTTTTAGTTTTACAACAATTATAATATAAAAATCCAAAGTCTCTGAACATTAAGTCCTTTAATATATTATGAGACCGATTGCAATGAAGCAATTCTGGTCTCTTCTTGACCTGCTCCATTTAGCAGGATATCCTATAATACTTATAAAATAATTAAAAAAAGGAGAAATTAAAGTTTTTTTATTAAAATTAATATATGAAGAGATCATAGGAAAAAAGAAGAAATTATATTATAATTTTAAATGAATTTTAATTATAATTTTTTATGATTGCTTTTATATTCTTTTCTTTATTATTGAATATATTGGATTATGAATTAAAATCTTTTTTGAGTTTTATAGCTAAAAAATTGAAATACACAATGAAAAAACATGAAGAATGTTAAAGAAAATATTATATTATTTAAAATTATAAGTAAAAGTTGAAAATGATGCAAAATAAAATAAAAAATAAAATGACATATTAAAAAAGAAAATTGAAAAACGCTAGAATTTGATATTTTTTTTTCTGAGAATTTTTCATATGCAGTGTATAAAATAATATAAAAATATTTTTCCTTTCATATATCTAAATATTTAAATTATTACAAATTTATGCAATAAATCATTTTTAAATTTACCTTAACCTTAAAATTTCAAAACATTCAAAGTTTATAATATTTATTAACACTATTTAAATTATTTTATGTATAAATTCTATATGGAACAATTATATAAATAATTAGTTAATATTTCTTATTATTTCCATAGTTCTAATTGACAAATAATAATGCATATTAATAAACTGATCAATAGTAAACAAAATGCATTTACCTTATGAGACCTACTTTATGTAATAACATTAATATCAAGATTTCAATTTATAATTCTTTTTTAAAATATAAAAATTTATTTTATAGTTTTTTTTTTAAACAAATATAAATGTGAATAAAATAAAAATTTAATCTGGAAATTCAAAATTGAGATTTTTTTTTGTAAATTTTTATCAATATAAGTATAGGATATTAATCTATCTCTCAAAATCATAATACTTATTTTATACTTTACATAATCAAAATACGTTTTTGTTTTACATAAAATATTTTTGAATATATAAATATTTTTTACCACATATAAGAAATTACATTATAAAATTATTTACTTACATCAAACATTAAAATTATTTTTTTACATAAAAAGAATGACAAAGAATTTGCAAACTTAATAATATTATAATAAAACATTTTTAATTTTATAAATAAATATAAATAATATTATAAATATATTATAAATATTATATATTTTCATTTTAATCAATTAATTAAATTCTTTTGCTAAAAAAGAAGAATTTAAATATATCTCTGGTTAAATTATTATTAATTATATATTAATTATATATATATATAAAATTAATTAATTATTAAAAATTGAATTAATTACTGCTTGATAAATTTTATAAGAATAAATACTCAATAACTTGAAACTTTTTCAATAAATTAAATCTATTAACACTATGAAAAATGTTTTTTTTTTTACTTAATATTTTATTTTATTTTATTTTTTATATTATATATATTTTTTATTTTTTTATTATTAAAAAAAATATATTTATAAAATCTACAAATATAATAAAAATACAAATATAAAATCTACGAAAAAATATTTAAATATATTTCTCAAAAATTTCTCAAGAAAAAAATAAAAGAAATTTTTTCGAAAAAATTAAAAATTATTATTTTGTTAAATATTTATATAATTATTATTGTAAAATTCTGTCGTAAGCAAAGTATTACATAATTAATGAAACATTTATTAAATTCGATTGAATATTTTAAAATTTTTTTATAATAATTTAATATTTAATTAGAATTCTATATGACAAATTTTCGTATACTATATTTAAAAGTTATTTTGAATCAATCAAATGCATAAATTTTCTTAATATTAAGTAGTAAACAGAATTTTCAGAAGAAAAATCCAATAATAAAAAATTATTAAATATTAAGAAACTAAAAATGTATGTATAACTTTGTTTAAACATTATTAATTATACACATATATATGCTATTAAAAGAATATACACTATATTAATTATTCAAAAGCATAGCCAATACTACCTGAAAATACAGTAGTGTCTAGTTAGAATTACACTTGTATTATCTGTATTATCCCCACTACTTCTTAAAATCTATTCAAACGATAAACTAACTGAACTAAGTGTATCAACATTTAAGCCTGCCGTTCAAAATATGAGAATAATAAAAAAAAAAACATAGTTTCATAAATATGAAATATTTTATATATTTCAAGCTTTGATACTAGAATACTTTGTAGATTATAAGATTTTTTACACGTATATTCCAATAGATTCGATATCTATACATTATAGCTACTAGTATCATTTTGGCGCCAAAAGTATATGTATATGATAATAATATATTACATACGCACGTGCACGCACACACATTTGAATATTATTTTTTTTCAAATGAATATTATTTTAAATTTTTGTTACGTGTTTTCTTCGTGTACAATTTAACTTCTATTACAATTAAAATTTTTATATTTTTGCCTAAAAGAATAAAATAAAAAATATAAAAGATATTAATAAGATATTAATTTTAAAGAATTTAGAAAAATAAAATGATAATAAATAGAAAAATATTATAAATATTTTAATATAATTAAATATAATTTAATATAATATATTTAAAGTAAGATGAAAGTAAAAATGAAACAATATATTTATAAACTCTTTATTATTGTTTTCAAAATAATATTTAATTATGCACAAATTATAAATTTTGTATATTTTATTTGTAATGTTAAATGAATATATACTATTTTTTTCTTGATTTTTATACTGTGCAATAGATAAAATTTTTTTTTCATTATTTAATGATTCAATATACGTAAATTCCCAGAGACTATTTTATTTTCTAAAATTGTGCCTGATGGAAGATCAATACGCTCTCCATGATTTGCAATAATTATAACAGTTCCTTTAAGAGTTACACCTTTTCCAAAAGTAACATCTCCAGATACTGTTAAATGATCCAATTCCAAAAGATCTGGAATTGCTGGAAATCTAGTAAGAAATTCTTTGACCTATAAAAAAAATCATATTATTATTATAAAAAATTAAAAATTAAAAATTTTCATAAAAATTATGAATAAAATAATAACCTTTGCGAAATGATTATCACCTAATTTTATAAGAGGTGTGGTAGGGAACATTCGTTGAGGACTCATTACTAATGAACCATTGCGGAGAGTGTATAAATTGCTCATAACAAGCATTAAGTCTGAAGTTTTTTTCACTGGTAAAAATCTACTCCGAGGGACATTTATACCTATATATAGTTTTATATAAGAACATAATAATAAATAATATAATTATAATAAAAGATCAATAGATAATTAAAATTTTATTTAAAAAATTTTAAAGTTCACAAAATACAAAATATATGAATTTTTACCAATGCTTCCTTCAAATGATTTCATAGCTGCTCCAACAGCTGTTTCTAATTGAATGATATTTGAACCATTTGAAAAAGTCTTATTATTGACAATAATTTCCATGTTCAAAGAATTCTTTTCAAGTACCCTTTCAATAGCTAAAAAGAAAACAAGTAATACATATTATAATTATGAATTTTATAATTAAGAAAAAAAAAGTACCGCTAAGTTTTATCCATAAATTATTTGTGTTGAAAAACTTGAATGTTTTTACTGATTTGAAATCATCTACATGATCCTTTGGAACTTGAGCAATTTCAAGTAAACGTAGTTTATCTTCATATTTAATTAATGTACCACCCTAGAAAAATATGTAAAGATACATTCTATTTTATAAATTTGAATATTTTAAATTTATAAAAAAAATATTTTACTACCTTAACATCAGCTCGAGTTTTATCAGTAACTTCCATAACAAATTCAAGAGGTGAAGCTTCACGTTTATCTAATAATAATTTCAAAATTTTGAAATCTACAGTAGCACCTAAATTATCAATGTTTGAAATAAAACAATATTCACGTCCCTATATTCAAAAAGAATATTTATTATAAATAAATGATAATATATTTTTTATATAATTTTTTATACGTAAGAAATAGAAAAAATTAAAAATTTTTTACCTCTTTTATAAATTTTTTTAATAAACCTGAATTTCGAAAACTTTCATAAAAATCTCCATGACCAGGAGGATACCATCTATAAATAAAATATTTATAAATATTTATATAAATAAATTTAACGTATTTAATAAATATTTGAAATTGTTAGCGATATTAATCTTACGCTTCAATATCATCTGCAATATCGCAGTGTTTTGCAGTTGGAAGTAAAGAATCTCTATTGATGCGAGGATAGCAACTTTGATTAAACGTTTGAATATTAACATCTATTCCCTTGTATTTTCTGATAATTCGTTGTGTATCATCATCCGTATTGAAAGAATTCATCAAAATGAGCGGAACATTAGCATTATAAGTTTTGTTTAAATACTGTGTCCATAAGAAATAATAAGTAATAAAATAAATTTCTCGTGACATATTAAACATTTTTTTTTTATTTCTATAATCATAATATTTATATACATATATACATATATATTTTTTTTACCTCAATTTGTTGTACCGTCAGATCAAGGAACGTAAGTCCATTGCGTACTGCTATTACAGATTTTGGACCATGGCATCCCATACTAGTTCCTAAGCCACCGTTTAGTTTTATAACGATTAACTTGCTTAAAAGAGTTTTCAGTTCTTCTCCTTCTGGAGTTGGCAAGGAATTATAATCTCTTATCTAAAAATACCAAGCTTCATTAACTTTATAATTTCTTTTTTTAAATTTCATCATTAATCATTATGGAAGATTATACTCTTGAATCATAATTGAATAACATATATTTTGATATATAATTCTTCTTTTCTTATAATTAAAAAAAATAATACGAATATCAAATAATAAAAATGTCAGTTTCAATCTTTAATTACATAAATTTATTAGCACATTAATTCTTTAATGTTCGTTTTTATTCCTATTCTAAGTATTTGATGATCGATAATATACAAGATAATATGAAAAATATCGAAGAAGAAATATATATTTTATTGAAGAAAATAATTATCCTTGTTCTTTATTTAAAATAAAAAAGAATCTTAATATTAATAAAAAAAAATATTGCAATTATAATTTTATTTACCGCATCGTCAGGCAATTTTTGTATACGATCCCATTCCAACGAAGGTCCTTCTTCTTGGAGGAATCGTCGAAAGAGATGAGTAAAGCCATCGAACTGCCGATGAATTTCCTCCTTGATATCCCCTGTCGCGGTTGCCTCAAGTTTCTCTAATTCATGCTGAAGCTCGTTTAGGGCATCTCTCTTAGTCCTTTCGCGGAATGCCTGCGTATCTGAGGGACTGCGTTGATGACCGCGTGCCTACGGATTTATTCACCAAGATGGTAAACGACAAAGTAATAAATACCTTTTCTCTTCATAAACCGCTTCAGGCTGCCATCGTCACCATCCAATTTCGAGAAATCGTGCATGACGTATTATAATGGTTTTACACTTTTTATTTGTTTATTTATTTAATTTATTTATTTACTGTCTCTTTTCTCTCTCTCGTTGTTAATTATTTACTCGTTAGAAAGAAGTAAGTCGTTAAATAGTCGTGGAGAAAGAAGATACTATTTTCCTGGTTTCTATTAAATTATCCTTAATTAAGAGAATATTGTCAGGTTAAATCGATATCTGTTTCTTAGTGATTATTTTTGAGTTTCTTGTTTGATCATTTTTTTTTTATAAAAATAAATAAAAATTAGTTTTTTTTTACGTGTCTATAATAAACAAATCTAAATTCGTTAATACTGATCAAATAAATAATTTTGTATATTTCATTTCATTATACGAAATTTTTATGAAATTTAAAGAAAATCTTTATAATATTTGAATAATTATAATATTTAATAACGTTTAAATTAAAGATAGAAAGCTAAGCATAATTTCATAATGCTATTTCAAAAATGCCAAGATGTTTTATCAGTTTTCCTTGTAAAAAAATGTAAAGAAATTAGAATTAAAAAAAAATTAATTATATATTTATTATTGTTTATTATTATTGCACAGTTTTATTAATTATTAATTTTGAGAAATAGTACTAAAAATACGAATCCTATTAATAATATCATGTATACGTTTGCGAATAAATGAATAATTTTAATAAAAATTTATGCCAATATGTACATTTTGTAAAATCATTAATATTATCGGTTTTTAGTACAATCACTTATCATAATAGAAATACAAATAGTTCGAGGTTACCGTCTTGAATTACAAATAAATATTCTTTTCATTTTGAAGGAAAATTATTTGAAATAAAAAATTGCATTTAATTTCAAAATCAATTCAAATTATATATTGATTTTAATAGATCTTCCTAGATAAAGTTGTTCGATGAAAATTATCATATAATCTTTCTCACTCTGTTTGAAAATATATTTTTTTACATTTTCTCATAAGGAATTTGAAATGATTATAATTTAATAAAAGATCCAATAATAAAATTCACAAACTCTTTGTAAAATTATTGCATATTTTATTACTAGATCACCGTAGCCATTTTAGAAATATTTCCTTTGGAAAGCACGCATTGATGTTTCTTCAATGTAATTTTAAAAATTTTTAAGTATAATTTTATGGAATAATCAGTATTAATATCTTAATTACTTTTAACGCGTATTAATATTAATGAGAAAATTTTTATTAAAAGAAATAGTTGTGCTCTATAGTAGATTTTCAGTTATAACCTCCAATTATTTTTTTCTCAAAAGTAAAAAAAATATTATCAAGAAGTGAAAAGAAAAATAAGAAAATAAAATATCAACAATTATGGAAGATATATTACAAAACAATTTTTGAAAATTGTCACGAAGAATAGACAAGACATCGATATATCGTTTTCAAAAAGTGTAGCTTGAAAGTGATTACAACGAAATTCATTACAATGAAATAAATATATATTTATTTTACCACGATAAATCTGCGAACTTTATTATATATCGTACATACATATTTGTAGTAGTAGTTAGTTATATAATGTTAACCATATTCATAGTTAAAAATAACATTCATATATTTGATAAATAAGAAAAAATCGAATTAGTTTAAAATTGTAATGAAAATTGAATATCTTTGATATATTATGAAATGAAATAAGGTGAATAGAAGTAAAAATGGGATGTTGGGATGAAATTTGATAATTTTACTATTAATAAAATAAGAGGAAAAATTGAGAATAGAATTTATTAAAAGAATTTCATTATTAAATGGTTTCAGATTTTATTTCATTTTAAATATTTCAATTTTATGATTTTATGATCTTATCATCTGGATAAAATCGGGTGCTATAAGTGATACTGTCTTTAATACTTATAAGAAAGGAATTCATTTATTTCTCCAAAAATGGAAATCGTTTCTTTAAATGCTTTCTTAGTTAGTCTTATACGTCTTTGTACGTTTTATAATTTTATAAGTAGAAAAAAAGATAGAATATAATTTCAACGAGCGATCTATTGGTTGCACAAAAACCAATTCATTATTCTTTATTAAACGAATTATTTCCCTATTACAATAGGATCAAACCAAGGAAATGTAATTATTTGAATTTCATCTGATTCAAAATAACAAAGTTCAACAATATATCTGTAAAATTGAAAATGTTATCGTGATTTTAAATAAACAGAACAATTATCATTTTTTTTTAAACAAAAAAATGAAGCAATTTTCATAGAATTTTTATTTATTTTATCTTATTTATTCGAATTTAATATTAATAAAATATAATTTTATAAAATATTTCGAAATATTTTTTTAATTTTTACATAATGATGAATACATCTAATTATGCTTGATTTGCACTTGACTTTCTTATTATATGAAAATTATGACAAATATTTAAAATATTTATTTAGGTAAAACTTTATTCTCTTCGCAAAATTACAATTGGTCTTAAAATTATGTATATTGAATATTCGAATATTTTATTAAAAATTATATATTAATAAAAAAAGACAACAAAATATTAATTTTTGATATTTATTTTTTTATTCTGCAATGATTTAATTATTCGTTTATTTTTATTTGTAAAACAAAATAGAATGCATGATGAAAAATTAAGTTAAAAATTAAAAATAAAGTGTTTGACTGAATTTTGGGATCAGTTATATTTATTGAATCTGTGATATGTATATTTAAATAAAATATAAAAATAAATCTTGAATATCATTCTTAAATATATCATAATAATATTATATGTACTGTATTAAAAACAAAAGAGATAATTAAAAAAATATCAGATGATGAGCTCAAAAAGATATTACATAAGTATAATGTATTAAAAAATTATATCAAAATTAATCAAATTAGATTATTCCTAGATATTTATATAATCATAAATATTACATTCACATATATATAATAATATAATATAAAATTATAAATAAAAATTTTCAAATTGATAAATATTATTAATAAAAAAAAATAAATAATAAAAATTTATACAAACATTGTGAAATATCAGAAGCAAGTAATATTAATTTCTTCGTTTATGATAATTGTTTTGAATTTATATGAAAGATTAAAAAAAAAAAAAGATAGAAAAAGATAGAAATATATAATTACAACTTAGTTTGCAAAGATTATGACAAGCATATTCTTGTATCTGTAATCTTTTTTAACCATTACTATGGCAAACTTTCGATATATGATGTAATATGGACAATTGTATTGCATTAATGTGTATTTATTAAATTTTTACAATTATATAAAAAAATATATTATATATGATAAAGCGTTTTAGATAACAATTCGAATCGTAAGTTTTTATCAACGAATGAATCTTAAACGGCTGATTTATTCGATTATTATCAATTGAGTTCGATTTAAATGTTATCTAATGTTTTCAATTTCAATGTTCACCGCTTGGATGATGGTAGAATGGAAATTTCAATGTTTACAAGAGAACAAATGCAAGGTTTAAATTAGTATGGATTATGTCAATCAAACAGTTCGCGCGACCAAATTTCATTGGACGCAAACAGTCGCAATTATTTTCTAGTGGAATGTTCTGTACAAATTATGGGAATTAATTCTAATTATTATATTTATAATATAACAATAAACGAATGATTATATATATTCTAAGAAATTTGTATCATCGATTTTAAAAAAAAAAAATTTCAATAAAATTCTGACAACCATAGAAAACTACGTTATCTTTTTTCTCCACATATACGATCACTTACATTCAACAAGTATTCCATTCGTATATATATATATTTCTCAAAGCTCTACAAAGAGCGAGAGTGCGCGCGAATATTAATTTTCACTCTTGTCACTCACAGCATGCGAGTGATTGTTTAAATTCACGTCTAACCGACACCAAGCTTTCGAGATCCTCAAACTCTCGAATGAACGAAACCAACTGAACGCGATACGAGCGCGCGAGTTAATGTATCTTCAACAAGCGTGGATGTGTCACTATGGTATAAATCAACGGCGTATCATCGAAGCTACCTATCATTATCATTTCTGAAAAGTGAATCGTATAAATATTGCATCCGTATACACGATGATAAAGGAAGAAATAAAAAAAAAAATTAAAATGTATATATTTGTATTAAGTTTTTCAATCACGATTTTTAACATAATGCTATTAACCGACGCGATTGTACAACTTTGGCGCTATGATCGTTTCATTATCGGCCGAATCGTGATTAGTTACATTTCACAAGGTCACGTAACATCATTAGTTTTAAAATTTTATTTAACTACACGTTGTTTTTCATTTCAAAATGCCATTTGAACTTTTTTCTTAATATTATATTATTCTAAAATATAGAAAATAATAAATACGAAAGATACGCGTAATCAGTTACAACGTAAACGTTAAAATCAACTAGCAACATTAATGAAATGACTTAATTCGGTTTTATATTAACGATTTCTTGAAATTTGAACTTTTTACTAATTTAGTTTGATATACATAATAACGATATTTATATATTATTAAAATTAAAGAATTTTCTTTGAATAAAACTAAAAAAAAGAATATAATAGAATATGTACTATAATAACAATAATTTAAATATATATATACGTGTGTTAATTCTATTAATATATAGATATCGCTAAAAGATAATATTAAAATATTTATGATAATAAATATGATATATATATATATATATATATATATATATATATATATGTACTAAATTATGTACATACGTATATGAGATTTGCTAAGTAATGTATTAATTTGAATTTTCATGATTGCATATTATATAATATAGTAGTTATATGTACAAAATTCTTTAACTTGAATTCTTGCTGTAACATTTTGTTGAAGCTATATTTTTAATACAATAATTATTAAATAATTTCAAAAAATTTTAAATTTGTAAAAATTCTAATTTTATATATATTTTTTATAACATATGTTTTTATATATGATTGTATATTATATTTTTTGATTTAAAATTAATAATTACAAATATTCGATTAGTGATACATATAATATATATATATATATATATATATGATTTTATTTTAGAATTTAATCATGATATCAAAATTTACAAATGTAAAAATAGATGATTTATGATATATATATTTTTTTGATAGACCGTTAGACCTTAGACCGTTTTTTAAATAAAGATAATAATAATAATAATAATAATAATAATAATTTTCCATTTATCTTAATTATTCTGAACGATTACTAATTTGATTAATGTCGATAATAATATAAAATAATATAAAATAAATTATGTATTCTAGAAAGAAAGAAAATAATTTATTTTTAAATTATTGTTTATTTTTACTTATACTGTTATTACTTTATCGATTAACATATTGAAAGCAATCAATCAATTTTATATCGATGAATCAAATAATTCTTTGTTTAAATCTTGATATATAAACAATTTTTAATTTAATATTTTTTATTTATGTTTTAAAATCCTTATTTTTTTTTCATAAAAGAAGTTTTATTTAAAGCTTAACAAAATTATGAAGAAATTAAAATAGATAATTAAATTAAATTAAAAAAATAAAAAATAATTATTCTATCAGGATTTTTTTAGAATTTTTTTCGTCATAGAAATGTCATTAGCTGAAAGACTGAAAATACATATTTATATAAAAAATAAATAAATTTAAATAGTCTGCATTATCAATAAAATGATTAATAAAAATGATAAAATAAAAAGGTTATCAAACAACGAGATAAATCTTGACTTCTAGATCTTTCATTAACGATATGATGCGATAATTTGAAATATTCAAACTTTCCAATAAAAATTACGATGAAATTAAAGGTTATTGGTATTTAGAATTAAAAAATAAATATATACTCAAAAATGTATATGTATATATACTCAAATCTTTTTATTATTATTTTGAAGAAACAATTCGAATTGACTTAATTGTCTTTGAATAAGATTGAAAATTATCTGAATATATGTAAGTATATATATATATATACGTTTTGAATCGTATCTAATAATATAAAGTCAATACAAAAATTAATAAAATACATATTATAATATTTCATGCATAAATTAGAATATTTTCTAAATATTATAAAACATATTTATTTGTTGTTTTATGATTAATAATTTTTATGCAAAGAATATTTAATTTAAAAAATCATTCCAGTGATCTTGCAATTATTAATAATATTCATATCAGATATTCTTATTTCAAATTAAAATTTTATAAACTTGTGTTTTTTTAAATTTGATAATGATATTTAACGCAACACTCTCTTTATATATATACATACATAATAAAGCTATATAATAAAGATATGCCTATAATAGACAGTTGAACATTTAAAACCGATATTGATTGTTTTATAAATATTATATTTTGCCAATAATATTAAACTAAACATAATATATAATAATTCATACGTATAAAGTAGCAAACGAAATATTATATATATATAATAGTATATATATCACACATGTTTACAAAAGTAAGCCTCGCATCTTCTGCAGTCTAATAAAGCATAACCGCAGACTATCCCACATAATCTTGCGTAATAAACGTATCACAAGGAGAAATAATGTTCTATCGTATGTTCATAGCCAAGAAAAAGTATTTTATATATAATAAATCTAAGAAAATAATCTCATTCCTTGAATTATTAAAAGCGATATTCAATTATAAAAGTAATTATTCAATTTTATAAATTTAATATTTTAATTAATTTTTAATAATTTAATTTTAATAATGATTATTTATTTTTTCTTATACATATTTTTTATCAACTAACAATATAAATTAATTTCAAATTTATTAGAAAATAGATTTTGTTTAATGAAATTTAATTAATGAAAATGAATTTAAATATTATCTAATTCTAATAAATATATATATATATATATATATAAATATAAAATTTATTTTCTTTCATATCTGTTTCTTTTAAAAATAAATAATATTATAAATATTAAAATTTTAGAACAAAAAATATTTTTTTATTTAATTTAAATTGCAAATTTATTAATAATTTAATAACATATATGTAATACATATTACTTAATAATATATATTTATATATAATATTAGAACACATGATTTGTTAAAGATATAAATGATCTTAAGAAAAGGAGAAGGGGAAGAATAGTCTTTCAATTGGTGATTTTCTTAAAATTTATACAAAAAAATTGATACTAAAAAAAATTTTCTTAAGATTTTATCTTTTTAGTTTTTATTTTTTTAAAATTTTTATTTTTAATAATATTTTTATTCTTATATCTTACGAATTGTATAATGCTATAAAAAGTATAAGAACTATATTTTATATATTTTATTTCAATATAACAAAAATATTTGTATAATTTTTATAATGTTATTATAATGTTTTATATTTATATTTTAAATTTATTAAACAATTATAATAAATATAAATTATTTTGTACATTGAAATTGAATATTGAAATTATATATTTAGCTTTTAATTTTAGATTTTGTTATGATATAACTCGTAATAATCATAGATAATTATTTATTCTATTCTATTTTATAAGAGAAATATATTTATAAATAAATTATTAATTTCTATTAATTTGCACTTATATTTACAATTCTGACGATATTACGATTTAAATAATTTAAATTTTATTTTATTCATAATAAAGAAAATCGTAATAATAAATTTGAAATTTAAAAAATAATGTATTCCATTATAATCTTACATAAAAAAATGGAAAGAATAATTGAATCACATAATAATGATTAAAAAAATACATAACCTTAGTATAAAAATAATTTTTTACATAAAAATACCAAAAATACATTATTTATTACGCATAATTTGAAAATACTTAATACACAATGAAAAATATAAAAATATTAAGATTAAATTGTAACAAAAATTTATGATTTTTTAGTATGAATTAACATTTAAGGATAAAATGAAAAGGAAAGGAAATGAATAGATGTTTTACCTTTCTATCATCTACTTGTAGCATCGTTATTAACCTCTTAGCTCACGTAGTAGATCGTTTCTAATGTTCGTCTTTAATAATCTTACGAAGGTTACCAAAAGATAAAGTTTCTGCTTTGGATCTTCGCCACCGTGTTTAGATCTCGTTTATATCTATAATCTATATATGTATACACATATAACAGTTGTACTCAATCTGTGGATCCCGTAGGTATATTATAAATATATATATATTTATACTATTGGCGAATTAAATTTACATATGAATTAAACATAATTACAATAAACAATTATTTTTATAATATATATAATAAATATAAACAATAATGCATTCAAACATTATAAACAATAAAAATTAGATGATTTTCATTTTTTTATTTATATAATCTAAGAATTTTGCTCAATTAAATGATAGTATTATTTAAAAAGAAAGTTATGTAATTTAATAAAAAGAATAATTCAAAAATGTTTATTTATAATATTTTTTATTTAGATTTATAATTTTTGAAGTTACAGTGAGAATTGTTTGAAAGAATGTCATCAACAATGGCGGAAATATCTTCTAACAACAGTGCGGATGAATGTCCACCAACGAAAAAAGCTAAAATACAAATAGAAAATACATCCAAAAATGTCAATAGTATTCATGAAACAGAATTTTGCTCATCTATATTCAATATAAAAAAGATATTACAAAATAATTGTATGAGAAAACAAATATGTATAGAAGGTGTTTTTAAAGGATTCGAAGATTCTGCTGTTATCATATTAGAAAAACAAAATTTTTCAGACGATGAACAATCAATGACAGAATTGTTTAATAAAGACACAGTTTTTCATAAACTTTATAATAATGATATATATGGAAATTATGAATGTTTTCCACTAAAAAAATTTAATGGTATATTGGCAATGAATTTATAACCTAACATTATAACTTTTTCTTATAACTTTTTTTATTATAGAAAATTTGTATATTATTTAAGGTATAAATGCAACAATAATACATCCTGCAACAGAAAAACATATTGAAAAATTTCGAAGGAAAGAACTTCATATTATAGATGAAACTTATGAACTTTATCAAAAAATTACTCTTCCGTACATAGAATCAAGCAGTTTTTCTATAGAGGTATATTTATAAAAAATATAGAATAATTAATAATATTTTTAATTAAAATGATAAAAATTTATTTAATATATTTTTATATTAAAATTATAAATATATAATTTAAAATTTTTAATTTATAATATAACAATTTATAATATTATTAATAATTTGATATTTAATACAAATTTAATTTAGAAATTACTTTTATTGAAGATTTAAGTTAAAGGATTAAATTTTTATTTTTTCTAGTGGATATATAATATTTTGGAACATAAAGCAGAACAAGATAAAATTATATATGAGGATAAAGATGAGAAAACTGGATTTATAATAGTAAATGATTTGAAATGGGATGGACAACCAAATACATTAAAATTAATAGCACTTCCATTTCAAAAGATTCGATCCATAAGAGAATTAAATGCATTTCATCTTCCTCTATTAAAAAATATAAGAGAAGCTGGAACTGCAGTAATTGCTAAAAAGTTTAATATATCTGCTTCTCAACTTAGAATATATTTACATTACCAACCATCCTATTATTATCTTCATGTTCATTTTGCATATCTTATGTTTGAAACTCCAGGTAAGTTTAAGATTTATTTTCTTATTTTTATGAACTATTTATTCTTTGAAATAAAATATAAAATAATTTATGAAATATGAAATGTTCATTTTATGATAATAAATATTAAAAGGAAAAATTTTCAATTTTTTTTAAATTTGTTTAATTATATTACAAATTTAAATTATAATTTTAAAAGCAAATATTTCAAGATTTTAAATTTAATTAATTGATTAAATTTTTTTCATAGGTATATATGTGGAAAAAGCACATCTTCTTTCTACTGTTATAAGAAATATTGAATTAATGTCAGATTATTATATGAAAGCTACACTTTCATATGTTGTTGCTGAGCAGGATCCTCTGTATATCAAATTTTTGGAAGAAGGAATTATAAATGAAGTAAAATCTAAAAATACAGAAGATTAAAAAATAAAATAATTAAAAAAAATTATGTATTAAAATTAAAACTATGTTATGTCTTATAAAATATTGGAAAATATTAACTAATATTTTAGAAATATAATAGAATGGATATCATTATTTGCAATTGTTAAAATTTTATGATTTCAAATGAATACAAATTCAAATTTAATATTTTTTATAATTAATAAATGTTCTATATATTTTATTCTTTATTATAAATGTAAATAACTTTTTATAACATGCAAAAATGAATTGTTAAAAATTAAATGTTATATATTATTCCTTTTTTTTTAATATTAAAAAATTTATTTTGTATATGTATTAAATAAACAAATATAAGAAAATCCTAAAAAAAATCAATATAATATAAATATGTTACATCCATTTTAATATAATTTTAATATAAATTTTAATATGATTAAAATAAAAAATTATTTACATTTATATTTATAAAATGCTTTTATTTATAAGTTTTTTAATATTTATTTGTGTGTGTATGTGTGTATATAAAGATGAACGAATATCTGTAATTACAATAAATTCTTATTACATATAGTAAAAAATAAATCGATATTTTTTCTCTGAAAAACATAAGAGATTATAAGATTTTAAATATTTTTTAAATATATTTAATTAATGATATTAAAATTATTGATAAAAATATTCATAAAGCATTATTACGAAAATAAAAATTATGTATATATCATAACATATATATATTAAATACAAATAATATAATTATAATATTTTTTCATATATATATATATATATATTTGAAATATTATAAATTGGAAAATATTTTTTTATTTTAATTAAATAATGAAATATAAAAATATTAATATTGTTATGTATATTATAAAAAAAAAAAAATAGAAATATTTATCATATTTGTATATATAATTTATTAAAATATTTTTTATTCATTAAATAAAAAATTTTAGTCTAAAAATCATAAATTTAATATCTTTGAAAATTTAGCAAATTACAAAAAGAATTTATTTATTATTGAAATTATATTATTAAAATTATTAATAAATTTTCATACATTCTATTTTCCGTTTTAATAAATAGAAAAAAGTCGTACATAATTATTTTTAAAATAATTTGAAAAAGCAATGAATTTTTTGAATTTAATGATATTTTTTCTTATAAATTCAGACAAATAGTTTCATATAAATGATTAGGAAAAAAACAAAAACAAAATTTTACATTAAAATAACTAATATTTACTAATATTATATAATAATATATTTTATTAATATTTATATTTACGTATTTTTAAAGATATATAAGTACTTAGACAAAGAAATAAAAAATAGACAGAATTTTTAAAATACCCAATTTTCTTTCTGCAATATTATCGATTTTGCGATTGATATATATAATGATCTTTTCTTTCTTTTTATTATTATGGATATAATTTATTTAGATTAAAATATTTATTAAACCTATTTTAGTAAAAAAAGATTTTTTTTAAAAACATATTTATACTTCTATTAAATTAATAGAATAAAATATAAATAATAGAAATTAAAACTCACGAGACTGAAATAATTATAAACATTTATAAATTAACATATTATTAAATATATTTTTACATTGAAATATTTAAATTTAATTTAATAAGAATAAAAAAAAATACAATTACTCATGTTGAAAATTCAATTTTGTACATTACAAAAATTAAATAATTTCTTTGCAGAGATAATATGGAATAAAAGAATAATAATTTTATAAATTTTCTTATATTTATTAATGCGAAAAAAACAACTATTGTAATTAAAAAGAATAACATTTACGGAAATATTCTGTCTCAATATTTTTGATCATGTTGAAAGTATTTAAATAACAGTTCAATTACAATTTTTACTAACATTAATTATTTTTTGTTTTTTTATACAAAACAACAGGTGAGGTAGAAAATTTATGAAATAACGATGATTCATATGTACACGTGAAAATTTAATCATATTAATTATAATATATAAATTATACACGTGTCATTTTACAATATTTATTTTAATAAATATTTCTATCGTATAAATGTCGGTACACAATGAAAAGTCATTAAGTACCAATACCAAGAAGTACCTATTTTTTTTTCTTCTTTCTTTTAAATCTTATGTAGCATAAAAGAAAATATAGAATTATTTACAAAAAATGTAACAAGATTGATATTACTTTTTATGCATACTAAAATATCATATTTATTACGTATGAAAATATTATGAAATATTTGAGTTTTTAAATATGCACGAATATTCAAATTGTAATTCACTGTGCTGCAATTAAGAATAAAATGAAATCTTTCCCAATAAATTATTTAATCATTTATTAATCATTCCATTATTGTGTAAGAAGAATGTAAAACATTATAAGCACAATGATTAAAAGTGAAATAAATCAAATTTTAAGAAATTTTTTTTTTATAATTTGGAAATCATGATAATGAAAAACTATTTAAAAACTCACTTGAAAAAAATAATTTTGTTTTCTATAATTTTGTTTCAGTATTTTGGAAAGCAATGTGAAATTTTATAAAAATGATGTGTATCTTTTATTAAAAAAAATAAATAAATAAATAAATAAAATAAAATAAAATAGTTGAGCCATTGACATAAAAATATAGAAAAATTTACTTCGGTAGTAATCAGAATATATCATTATAAAAAGGTACACGAATAAAAAAAAGTAAACAACCATAAGTACTTAACATGTGTACTTGTATACACGTAAGAAATTTTTTTTCACATATAGAAATTACACAAAAATTAAATTTCTATTTTAAAGATTCTCGTCTTTTTTGAGCAAGATAGTTTCATTTTAATATCTTTTATGCAAGTGACAGAAAAATTCGAAGAAATATCTTTTGTAAAATTCATTTAAATAAATTGTAAAAATATTCCACTTGATTATTAATGAGCTACGCACATTCATACAGACTAGACGAATTTCAATAATACAGATCATTGTCTACTTTAAACTGAAATGATTTAAATAATTGAAAATTGAAAGATGAAGAATGTTAAAAGTTTTTTTCTTTTCTATTTTTTTTTCTCTTTAATATGAATGCATAAGAAGAAAAGGGCATTTGCGTGCATTGTCATTACATTATGAGATCAAAATTATAGCCATTTTTTTGTAGATATATACTTTTTTAAAATATATATTAATTTTTAAAATTATCTTAATACTAAATTAAGAAGAAAAAGAAAAATGAATGCATGGCCGAATGTCGAAAACATAACAAAGAAAAAGAAACGCGTTACAAAAAAAATATATAAAATTATTTAAAATAAGAGGAAAAAGATATAAATTACATTATTTCTAATTTTTTAACAATTGATATAATGAATATTTGTAAATCTATTTCTATTTAAAAAAAATTGTTTATCAATTATATATAGTTTATCAGAGAAGTACAATTTAAAGAAATATTTTGAATATATGTTTGCAATATTAATATAATTATAAAAAATAATAATTGCATGTTTTAAATTTAATATTTCGCAAAATTACTTTCAAAAAAATCTTTTTTCTTAATACCACTCACACAATCATGAAACATATTATTTTTAATAAAATACATTTTTTCATTTTCATCTTTTCTTATCGTTTCATAATAATGAATATCTTAATATAATATTGTAATAGTTTTACGTGTCTCATTTTCTTATGAGAAAATATTAATTTTAATTAATAAAATTATTTAAAATAATAAATTTCTTTAATTTCTATTTCTTTTTTATCAAACATACGTATATTGATAATATACAAGTTATTAAAAGAAAAATATTTTAATCATTTAAATTATTCTATTTTAGTAATATTTTATTTTTACAAATTTATTATTAATTTATAAAAATTGCATAATACTATAGAAACAGAATTATATTAACGTATTAGATGCATATACAAGTACATTACATGATTCTGTATGTGTATGTTTTCCAAAAGATTATTATGAACATTTAGCATTTCGCTTTTTATAATCATTTATTTATAAAATTTTATAAATATAATGAAACAAATTCTTCTTATATTTTTATCAAAAAAATTTTAACCATGAACTCCATAAAACTCAATTCTATTATTTTAACGCACTATCTAGATGAAAGTAAACAATTCAATTTTTTTTTTAAATTTAGTTAAAATTTAATTGGAAATACATATTTAAATATTATATTAATGAAAATTATTCGAATTGTAATTAGTAGTAAGTAATGTAATTAATCAGAAATTAAAAAAAAAAATATACATAACATTAGAATTTCATGATATGGTTTTTAAAATATCTTTTTTTATTAAATTATATCATTCTTTACTATTGATAAATAATTATTCATTATTTCATGTAGTTTTTAGTTATAATTATGTAATAAAAAAGAATGATTATCTATTTTTGTTTTTTATTATACAGAGTAGTTTAAATAAAATTTTAAAATTTATTTTCTTAGGAATCAAAGAAAATATTAATTTTTTTTTTTACTTAAATGATAGAAGAAAGTTTCAAATTTAAAGATTTTAGAAAAAGGATTTAAAAAATTAAATCAATTTTCATTGATTTCATTGAGAAAACAAATTGTAATATTTTATTTGATCCATTCTGTATGTGTGTATATATATATATATATATATATATATATATATATATATATATATATATTTCAAAATAATGTTGCAAAATATCACAATGTAACATAATCACAATTAAATTTAATTTAATATATATGAATTTATTTCAAATGAATTTATTTTTTACATTAAAAAAAAAATATTTTTTTTTATATTAATTATTTTAATATCTGTAATAAATTTATTATATTTTATTCTTTTTTTGAAATACTTAAATCCATAACAAAAACAATATATTCTTATTGTCATCAAAGTTTTACTATAAAATATATATTAAACGCGATTTCTTAAAAATTGTTAAATATAATTATTATGCAGTCACACTGGGTTATATAAAAAGCACCCTTTATAAAATTTATAGTACATAATGCATAAATAATTAATCTCAAATTTTCGTTTCCAAAAAATTAAATGTACGTGTATATGCTATGAAAATTAAATGAACATATACAGTACAGCATGCATATGAATGTTATGTGTCAAATCATGTGCGTGTGTACTTGTTCATAAAATACATCACATTAACTTTATACAAACAATATGAGTGAATTAAATAAGAATATATAATAAGAATATATTTACGAAACCAGCCTTATAGTGGAATTAAATCCATAATAAGTATATTAATCGCAATCGTTACAGCACTTCCTGATCAGGTACTTAACATGCACTTGATAATGCGATATTGAGAGAGAGAGAGAGAGAGAGAGAGAGAGAGAGAGAGAGAGAGAAAAAGAAAAAAAAATACTCGCTTTTTAAAAAATATTTCTATTTGTCGTACAACACATTTTACGTTTTTCTTATCAAATTAACTCATTTATGTTTTGTATTTGAAATATTATTCTATTTGTTTTTTTATATAATGTGTTACATTTAATCACACATGTATTACATAAAAAGATGATAACATCAAATTCAGTATCTTTTTTACCTGTTTTATATAATATTTTTCTTATATAGATAGAATAACATTCTATTGTAGATAAATCTATTCCACTTAAAATATCATTTACAAGTTTATAATATTTACTTTATTTGATATAAGACAATATTTTTAATTCATTTTTGCTACTATTACAAAATAATGATAAATTTTTATAGTAGTCAATTTTAATTTGACTTTTTTTCTCAATTTCATGAAAAACATTTGTCTGTTTCATAAAAAATATTAATTAATATGAAAGATCATAAATGAGTTAAAAGAACAAGTTTTCACTTAAAATAAATTAATAAACTTCATATAATGTTTTGACTATGCTACGCAAGTGCCCATACAATTTCTGTAAATTTCTTTTTGCGTTTAGTCTATTTTAAGTAATTATTTACACTGTTTCATTACATTATAAAGGCTTATGCACATAATGATACAAGTTGACATAGACACAAGTCTGATTGATCTTAACTAAAAAAAATCTTAAACATAAAATAAATTTCCATACTAGTTAGATGATAATTATTGAAGAAATATCTTGAAAGTTTTATGCATATGATCATAAACTGTATCATTCTTTTTATGAATCTAATATAAAGATGTATTAATATTTTAAAATAAGCATGTTATCCTTCTATTTAATATAAGTTTAATTGTCAACATCAGTGAATTATAAAATTTTAAAAATTAAAGGGTTTATAATAAAAACGACCTTTTAGTTTTTATCTTTTTTTTTTTTTAGAAGAATAAAAAAATATTTTAGTATCTTTGTTCAATAGACTTAAATTTTCATTAACGAAACATATTATTACAATTTCTCTTGATATTATCTATAATTATTACAGAAAAACTATATTTAAACAAGTGAACTTTATGATTGAAATTCAACAAACAAGGATCATTTATATTATAAATCCTTCAATTGTTTACATAAATTTAAAGATGAAAAAAAATTAGCACTGTTTATACATATTAAAATAACAAATGAAACAAAGGTTTTCTCAGAGTTACACGACTTTTGTATTGATATGCTTTTAATTTTTTAAGCAAAAATTATTTTTATCCATATTTTTTATAACATAATATTCATCTTGTAAATCAATATTAAATCATAAATAATTCGTAATTTTTAAAACAATTTATATAAATATTTAAACAAGACAATTGCGCTTTGAATACAATTATCGTGTAAATTGAAAAGTATCCGTAACATATGCATTGTGCATTAATATTTAGTACGTGGATCATCCAAGAAACATGAAATTAATTAATGAACTCAATAATTTAGTGAGAATACTATATGAACTTTTTAAATTTAATAAATGAAAAAAAAAAATTGTTATTGTTTTTTCAAATAAAGACAAAAATATTAAATGAATATTAGATGTCTAATAAATATTTGTGCTTATAGAAATCCACTTGACTAGTTGGTCATGATCCACTATGTTATTAATAAATTGTCATGACAGTGCTTTATATATACAATCATGGAAGAATGACTTTTATGATATCAACCAGTCGTTAAATAATGTTCATTGAAGCAAGAAGGTACTGGCTTTCTAGCGGATTTAAAGAATACATAAAAATCATATCTTCATCCTTGAGATCTTTTATATATAATGCCAACTTTTTTCAAAGATATCTGTTGTTTTTTGCATGAAGATATTTTATCATATCTCGAAGGGAATAGCATAATGATATATATTCTAATATTATTATTAGTCTTTTAAAACTTCATCAATGAACAAAATACAAAATGAAAAATAATTATTTTTTAGAAATTCAAACATTAATTACTAATTCTCATACATACACACCATTCTGTATTAAATATCTTTATATCTATAATTCTGTGTTAATAATTATCTTTAAAAGTTATTAAAAAAAAAAATAATAAATTTAATGTTTTTAGATATTACATCTAGAAATTAAATATATAAAAAATAATATAAAATAGTATAAAATCAATGAGAACTGATGTATCACATAAGCAGTATGTCATATACCTTCATTAGTAATCAACTTTTACTAAATTATATTATCATTGGTTAATAAGAATGAAATTTCTTATATTATAAAAAGAATATATTATGTTCAATATCTAAATATGTGAAAGGAAGACGTTTATAGGAAAATTTAAAAAAATTTTTCATTTTATTTTTCCAAATTGCTAAATACTATATAATTAGAATATTAATAATGTTATTAAAAATTAGAATTTTGATTTGAAAATTGATTTAACTATCTAATTATAAACGATTTAATTATTTATATAAATAAATGTGGCATTACATTACTTTATCTCTTGAAGCTCATTATATAAATGAGTTATAAATTTTTAAAGTAAAAAGATCTATCTTTTCCATCATTTTCATTACCAATTATAATATACTTAACTTAAAATTTTTTTACAAAATTTCTATCTATTATATAAAACACTGTACACATTTCGAAAAATTATTATGAAATATTAACACTTATTTCATACCGTTCGAAAGCCAATACACAATTTTACCATTCTAAAAAACTAAAAGATTATATTCAAAAAATATAAAAAACGTATAGAAATGAGAGAATATCAATACGTTGATGATTATTTCAAAATGAATTTGGCGTTTTCGACATTTACAATTCTTTCGAATGATAACGGCAGGTTTTTCAATGTATATTAATGGCTGGTTTTGGATGATCACATGACTTAAAATGGCTTCGTTTGCCAAAGACATTAAATACAATTGTATGCTGGACTAGCTTCGGATTACGACTTGAATAAGATTTGTGTCTATAACAAGTCGTCATAGATTTAGGCATATGCTGTAGGAGGATCAAATACAGATTGAATTTTCAATTTTTCTATTTTATAAGAAATAAGAAATATTCATTATATCGATCCAATTTATATTGTTTTTTTCTATTTTTTTTATAGCTATACACATCGTATTTTTAATAGAAAGTGTGATGTGAAAATCGATATAATTCGAAATAAAAAATTAATAAAATATAGTTTTTTAAACATCAACAGTAAATTTATCAAATATTATAATGTAAATAGATAAATTTAATTTAAATATATTAAATTTAATTTAAAATTTAATAATCATTTATAATAACTAGATTACGCATTGCGTCATTGTTGTTTCATTTTATTAATACATTTTTTTTTCTTAATACATCTTTTATAAATACCAAAAAGATAAAGATACCTGTTAGATCAACCTACAGCATGTTTAATAGAACGTAACTAATTTTTAAATATTTTATAATTTAGTATTAGTTACGTTCCATGGTCATAAGTAGTTAATAACATTGTATTACTTCAGGTGACAAATACAATATAAAACATGTTTCTAGAAGCCTCCCATGGAAGACATTATAAAAGATATCTTTTATTATGAAATTTGACAAATTTATAGCATAAGCTATGTCTCTAAGCAAATATTACACATATACTTTATGTTATAAGTATTAAAAAGATCTAATATTTTATTACCTGAAATTTAAAAATTAGATCTCAATAAAACAAGTATATGTATGTATAAAACTTAAGTTTGTATTCAAACTTCCATTGAGAAACAGACTGAAACATGTTTATGAAATATATATAATCAATTTTTTGAAGCCCTAATATGGCCAAAAATTGTTTTTTTCAAGCTTCGGTAGATGCTATTAGGGAATTTTTAGGTGTATACGCTGTCGCATTTGGATCCAAATTTGACACTGTACACCCTGGACAGGGACTTTCATTTGAACGTATTTTTGTACCTGTAACTCGTACTTCATTATTTAATCGAAGCTTAGATGTCGTGCATGTTGGCGCAGGTCCAAATGTATCTTGTGGCATCACAGCTAAATCTTGGGCTATTTTTGCTTTTAATATTTCAATTTCCTTTTCTTGAGATCTAATTAAACCTAATTCAACACAAAATATATATTTTATTCTAATTTAGTATATTTATAAAATATTTAAAATATTATAAAATATTTAAATAAAAAGTATTTTAAATAAAAATATATTTGAAAAATCTATATTTAAATTAATTATCAAAATATTAAAGAATAATAGTTGAAATTAAATTTTACTTACTTTCTCTGATTTCTAATTGTCGTTTGGCTTCACCAAGTGCAGAAAATAAATCAAGTTTTATACGTGTTTCTGCACTTAAACTATCTTCTAAATGCGCAGTTTTATCTTGTAGCGCATTTAATGCACCAAGTAAAATTTCAGATTCTTTGTGATTTTCCTTACAACGCGATATATCTTTTTCTAATGTATTGCATCTAAATACATATAAATATATATATATATATATAAAATTAACATATACATAATTTTATGAATTCACAATATGAAAATATAATATTAACACATTGAATGTTAAACTTCTAATATATTTCTTCATTTATGTAAAATTAAATTTTCAGATAAAGAAGAATAAAATATATTCATTTATCTTTTTTTAAATTAATAATATTAAGAAAAAAATATTTATTTGTTAATATATAAATTATTTTAAATTATTATTCATAAAAAAAATATCTTGAAAAAATTTCTTTAATAGAATTAGAACTTCTAATAAAAAAGAAACTTTTATTAGCTAATTATTAGCAATGTATTTTATCGATATTGTTATATTAAACTTGAAATATTACATTATAATAACATCATAATTAATATTAAATATTTTATAATTAACTATTAATTTCAGTATTTCAAGTTCATCAATAAACACTTTATATATTATACATTTGTTAAATAATAATTATATTTACAAAATTATAAATGTTATCACTTGTAAATTTTAATACTATATTTGTTAACATTCAATGTATTAGTTTATGAAAAATTAATTTAACGTAAATTTAAGTTTTAGCAAAAAATATTTTTAAAAATTGTATTTTTTTTATATGATTTATTATTATTTTAAAATTCTTACCTATCTTCTTTCGTTTTAAGCTCTCGTCGTAAATTTTTGAGATCTTGTTCCATTTGTGTTCTGCGACTTTTACAAGTATCTGTACATTCTTGTCTAACAAGTGGCGGTGGCGGAGGCGGAATTCGTGCTTCTTCTGCAGCTCGTCGTGCTCGCCTCTCAGAAACCAAAGATGCTTCGCAAGCAGTACGTTGTTTTCTTTCTTCAGCAATTCGTTTTTCCAACGACGACATTGTTTGTTTATCTAATTGACGAGCTGTTACTAATCCATGTAACCTATTCATATAAAGATATATTTATATATAATTAAAAATATTTAATAATTATGCAGAAATCTATTATTAATTTAATTTTAATAATGTAGAAATACCATTATCTATACATACTTGCTTTGTAATTGATCATTATCATGCTGAAGTTGTTGTATATCACCCTTAGCTTGGCGTTCTCCACTTTGTAAGGAACTTATTTGAGAACGAAGTTCTTGTTCCAGTTGTCGACTGGATTGCAGATCTGATTTCAAACGTTTTATGTCAGCTTCAAGCCTGCGACACATCAGTAACCTATTTAAATGATATTATATTACACTAAAGAAAAAACTTGATAATATAATAATTGTGCTTTTCAATTTAACAAAAAAAAAAAAAAATTTAAATTCATTTAAACAAAATTTTTTTAATAAAAAAATGAAATAGAAAAGTACAAATGTATATGATATTAAATTTTAATTTAACACAAAAACAAAAATGAAAAACATAAAAAACATAATAATAGAACTCCATTTATCAAAATAAACTTTTTATCAATATCCAATTAAGTGAATATAATTAAGTGCTATTATCTTATTATTAATATTGATCATGTCACTCCAATTATATGATCATCTGCTATGAATGAAAACAAATATGTAATATATAACAAGAAGTTAATATATTATATAATCCAAAAAATAAGCTGTATGTATGATTAAATTCATTCGTTTGAACTTTGATTATTTGAACGAAAAGTTAAAAGTATTGAGAGTAATCAATGAACTTCTATTATATGAACTTACTCGGTTACATGAACTGCTTGTCCCCCATCAGGTTCATATAAATGGAGTTCTATTGTATCTAAAATAATATTTTTATTGATTCATCAAATGATATAAATAATATACCTTTGGCAATATTCATCTTGTTGTTTTTGCTGTTCAGTTATATTATCAACTGTGACTTTAAGTTGACGAGTTTTTCGCTCACGTTGATTATTAATAGTCGAAGATGATTCTCGATTTTCTTTTATATTATTCCATTTTCCTGTTACAGAACCATTAGTCTGTGATTTTAATGTAGTATGACCACAATTTCCGCTTTTAATAAATTTATCTCTTTCTATTTCATTTGTATCAAAATCATTGACAGATCTGTAATTTTCATTCAAAATATTAATAAATTTTTTATTATATTATAAAATATAGATAAAAAATATATATAAGTATTAAATCTGAGTATATATAAAATATTTTATATGATGTATAATTAATTTCAAATGTTACTTACCCAACTCTTTCAATAAATTGTATATCATTATGATTAATAGTATTTCCATTTGTATGTATAAATTTTTTATCATTTTTATCAGATTGTGATAAATTTGTTACATTATGCTTATTGTGTTGTTCTTCTTGTTTCTCACCTTTATCTAAGGATTTTCTGTGATTATTTTTTGTTGTTACATTTTGATTTGTTGATGTAATTTGTGTACCTATATGCAAACTGCCATTTTGTATACCTGTTTCTACGGAATTACTACTGTTTCCTATAATATATTTAATTATTAAATTATATTTTACTTTTAATATTATAAATATATTAAAGTTGAAAATAAATACAAACTACCTCTACTTTTTTCAGGACTTGGATTACATTGTGAATTTAATTTATTATTTTGTGATTTAACATGTTGTTCTAATGTAGAAATATGAGATTGTGATGGAACTTGTATTGGTTGTATTGTAGTAGAGGTTTGTTGCTCTAAAGGCAGTGCTTGCTGCAATAGTTGTAAATAGAATTCATTTTCCTTTGCTACATCTTTTTGCTTCCTCTGAAAAAAAAAAAAAAATTCATATAAAATCAATCTCAAAAAATTGATGTTTATAAATTTACCTGTCTCATTCTGTAGCCGATGTAGCTCTTAAAGCCAAAACCTAATGTAACTACAGGATAACCAATGCTAAAAAAAATTATATCTTAAGATATTTTTATTATTACTTTTATGTTAATATTATTTATTAAATATAGTAATAATAAATTTTAATAATTTATTTTAGTTGATTTTTTGACAGTAAGTTCCACATTTCTATTTTAATAAATATAATCTTACTTTTATATATACTAACAATTTATCATTATTTTTTTATTACTTAAATTGTTAATTTCTAATTCTTAAATTTATTTTTTTGTATTTCTCAAATTCTATTCATTAAAATATGAATAAAGATGTAATAAGAAAAAAATATATACCAATGTGCTGCAAATGGTCGACAGAGATCCAAATGAAAGGGCATATGTCGTAAATCTCTTAATCGAACTGCTGCTTCTATATATAGAAATAGTAACCATAACATCACAGTTGGTAGGCACACACCTTTATCTATTTCACATATAATATATTTATATGTTATTTTTATTATAATTACTTCTTATTAAAATAATCTAAAGTAAAAAATTTATATTTACCTGTATGCCAAACATATTGTACCCAAACATAAGTGCTAGCAGCAAAAAATAACCAATGTACTGGTATGAAAAAGAAACAAATCATATCTGATGTAAGAGCAATACAAATAAAAAATACAGAGAAGGCCTGAAAATATAATTTATATTTTAAAATTAAATATATATATTTGTTACATAAATTTTTTTTGCTCACTTACCAAGCCTTGATATTTAAAAGAATCGTAAACACTTCTGAGTAGTAACCAAAATGGCCATAAAAATTCAAATCGAAATTCTAAAATGAAGTCTGCCAAAATTACCATGGCCCATAGTAGAAGAAATTTTAAATAAAGTAATGTACTGAAATAAAAAATATTATTTTATTATTCGTTATTGTAAAACAAACAATATAATATATACAGATATTAAATCCCTAGTTTTGAAATATCTACAATTATTATATATATTGAAATAAAATATATTTAATAGAAAATTTTAATAGAAAATATTAAAAAAAAATAAACATTACAAAATATTACTATATTTTCAAACAAAACGAAATAAAAACTTTAAAATATAAAATTATATAAATGATTTTAATTATATAATTATGATAACATAACAAATTATGTTAAAAAAAAAAAATAAACTAAAATTCATAATATTTATCAATTATAAATTTATATAATTATATGTAAAAAAAGCTGCATTACAAATTAAATAAAAAAATATAATATGAAAAACATATAATTAAAAAACAATTTCAAGAAAATCATTTAACAAATTATTTTCAAAACAAGCACACATGGTCAAGGTTTTAGCAAATGTCAAGTATATCACACAGTTTCTGGAAAGCGGTCGACAATCACATACTGATACAAAGCATTATAGAGGCTTTTACACTCCATAAATTGAAAAATATAACAATATTTGATTGATAGTTTAAGAGTATTTCAAGAGATGATTCGTTAGATTTTTGGTTATTTTTAAAATTAGCTATTCCAATAAGAGAAGACATATGGCGGCGAAAATTTACCTTCCGTAGATTCCCTCGGTGAGCTTGTTGCGTTTCAAGGGCCTCCGAAGCTTACCGCACTCGACATTTCTTCTCTTCATATTCCTTGACACTTTCACCACAACCAAAACGATGTTATTCGCGGCGAGCAACAAAATGGAAAAAACCGCAAATTTTCTGCGGAATTGTGAAAAAATCCACTGTCTCGCGCGCGACTTCTATCAGCCTCTTTTGTTGTCATTCGTCTGCGGACAGATTCGAGGTTTTACAGCGGTTTACCAAGCAGCTGATTGGTCCATTGTAGGATATGGCGCTAATCAGCAGCAAAAATCACCTGCTTAGTTATTTATTTTACAATGCACTTAAAATTGATATATATGTCTGTACGTCTTCTATAAGAAATAAATCTTTTTAACTATATGACAATTTTCACAGAAAATGTTTCTAGATTATATGCTTTATCGATCGTACATATTTTCGATTGTACCGTAGGTCAATCGACTTGTTTCACTTACGTTAACAGCGCTCTGACCTAGCGATATATGAACTATCTTTTTCTTTCATTTTCTCTATCTCTATTTTATTTCCTTGTTTTGTTATATGATATATTTTGCTTTTTTTGTTTTAATATATTAGTAATTTTTTAAATTTTCCAATCTCTTTTATCTATATATAAAAAATATATTCTTTTTTTTATGATTTCTATTATATATTTCTATTATCTCTATATAATTTAGTTAGAAAGATTAAGATATATACGTTTTTCAAAAAAAAAATTAAATTTCTATAATATTAACATAAATATTAATAACTAGAAATGTATAGCGGGTAACGAAAATATTCGAATGTTTATATTTACAATTTTTGGTGAACGAATTATACATATCAAAAGAATTTATTTAAGATAATGAGAGATATAGTAGGAAGAAAATCTCAAAATTACATTAACATAATTTGGAAATGATTTATCAATTTATTCGGTACTTATAATGTATTTATTATATATTTATTATATGCACTATTAATAGGTTAGAAAAGTATTCGAACGTTGATATATTGTCAACTTTTATACATTAGATGATGAATACTGATTGAGCATTTTTATGTTTATTTAATATCAAGATATCGTTCTATTAACAGTAACATAAAAGTGTGCGATAAATTATTGTGAAACAGATATCTTTTTATATGTAATATATTAATATATATGTAAAATATATAATTTGTCAAATGGATGAAAAAATTAGATTATTCATAATAAATTGCATTATTGCAAGTATTATAATAGGAATATATTCATATATACTAAATAACAATACAATTTTTCACACTTTTATTGGTTTACTTTATTTTATAATATTAGAAATTATTGTTATTTTATCAAAATTATATCAATATATTTACAATATAAATATTATGGTTACAAAAAAAAGTAATTTGAAATTTGATGAAAATACTTTGAACTTTATATTAAACTTAATAATTTTTATTATATTAACTATGATTAAACATTATTATTTTGATAATTACATTAAATTATTTGATCCATTAACATTATGGATATTATTACAAATTACAAATTCTAATAAATGGAAGAAAAAAAATATTCATGATATTAATTCAATACAAGGTTTGGATTATGGAACTGGATTAGCATACAACTATTATTATGGATATTTAAAAGTTATACTTCCTTCAATTGGCAATCTTAATAAAGGATTAATTGAAAAAATAGAAAATACTGAAGATATACATAATATAAATATAATGGTCCATAAATTATTTATTTTGATTCCTTCGTCATCATATATTCCACCTGATCTTAAAGAAGCTTCATATCAGTGGATGGAAAGTGCAATGGATTTGGAAGATGAAGTACGTAATCGAGCAGGAGTAAAAAGAAGATTATATCACAATAGTGTATATAAAATTTATCCTAATGGACAAAGATCAAATGTACCTCAATATATAGTGGTAGAAGGTGCAACACCTTTATTAACTTTTTTTGAAGTTCAAAAACACAATCATTCAGAAACAAATCTATATAAGAAATATTGTAAAGAAATTGTACAGAAATTTTATATAAAATTACAAGAGCTAATAGATAATGATCCAGAATGTGCAGATCTTTGTGAATTAATTTATTATGATGATTATGATTGTAATAAAACTAAGATTAATATTGCAAAAATCTTATTAGAGAGATTATCAAAAATTAAAAAATAATACATCTATCAAAATTTTAACATATTACAGAAAATATTAAAATTTTATATTTTCAGTCATTGTAATTTGCAGAAATAAACAACTACATTACCAAAATATCATTTATTTATTGTAGTACAAATATATATGAAAATTAGTTATAAAATAATATGTTTAGTAATGCAAATTTGGATGTACTAATTTAAATTTTTTTATCATCTTTATTAGCAAATATGATGATAAAATGCAATATATGAATATAACTATATCAATTATATTTAATATTTCTCAATTATATTATATAAACACTTATTTAAGGCCCCTGATAGTATATATTTATACAAAAATGCTATTTTGCTAATATATTTTTGTATGGTTACATTGATTATTACTACTTATTAAAATTGCTGGCACATTATGAATATATTCTTATCACAATTTATTACATGTCCATTTCAAATTGTTCTGCAGATTCTTCAATTACTGGAGTATCTGTAAGATTAATAAAATCATAATGCATAATTTATAAATTATTAATATATATATATTTAAATGAATTTTTTTAACATTTAAGAAATAGAGTAGATATCTATCACATTATTAACTATTAGTTTCTAAATAAATAAATTAAAAAAATAAATAATTTAAATATATATGCATATATATTTAATTATATATATATATATATATATATATATATATATATATATATATATAATATTAACTATTAGTATTAACTATTAGTTTCTAAATAAATAAATTAAAAAAATAAATAATTTAAATATATATGCATATATATTTAATTATATTATATATATATATATATATATATATATATATATAATATTAACTATTAGTATTAACTATTAGTTTCTAAATAAATAAATTAAAAAAATAAATAATTTAAATATATATGCATATATATTTAATTATATTATATATATATATATATATATATATATATATATATATATATATGTCGCATGCATGCGACAAATGAACAAAATATATAAATTCTAACCTTTGATAATTTGATTCTTTACTGATGTTAAAGGATTTGGTGATGCATGTTTCAATAATTCTCCAGGTATAGATGGCATATTTCGTGGTGGTGTTCGTGATATAGGAGAATTTCGTAAATTCATTAAAAAGTCACGTTCATAAACAATACGAGTACCTGCACAATACTTTATCTTTTATAATTATTTATAAAATGAAAATTTTTTAAAATCTTTTTTAAATTCTTTTAAATTCTTTTAAAATCTTTTTTAAAATCTTTTTTTAATTATATTATAGTAATTTTTTATAAATATTAAATTTAATAAAATTTTTTTTAGCAAAATTTTTTTATAAAGAAAAAAAAATTTTATTTAAAATATTTTTATAATAGCTATTTTTTATTTTATTATTTTTTTTACTATATTTTTTTATATTTTAATTGACTTAGATATATAAGAATAAATATGTTAATTATAAAATATAAATACCAGAAATTATTTATGTATTATAAAGATTCAATTTTTTATATTTTTATCGAAAAAATTAATAATTAAAATTTAATTAGACTTATTTATTTTTAAATTACATTAAATATTAAACAATTATATTTACTAATTATATCTCTGAGAATATAATGTAAGATTTTAAAAAAGTTACTAGAATATATAAATATAATATATAATAAATTTTATAATACTCTACAAAAATATGAAAAGAATAAATTTAAAAATAAAAATATATTAATATTTATTTATTAATATTTAATAAAATTATTATATTTCATAATAGAATTAAAACATATAATAATGTTTATATCAAAATTCAAAATATATATAATATAATATTAATAATTATATTAATATAATAATCTAATTATTAATATTTTTCTAGAATTGTTTATTTACTTTTGTTATATATACTCAAAAATTATTAAAAAAATTTATTTTCAAATAAATTATTATTAATCAATTATTTATTAATCTATATAGTACAATTGTGTACTATGAAATATACTAAAATTATATTGATTAAAAAAAAAATATTACATTAATAATAACATAAGAAAAAAAAGATACTGACCTCCAGGCGTAGTTGAAAAAAGTGTTCCACCAGGGGTGGATGAATAATCATTAGGTAATTGACTGGGATCATTAATAACAATTCGTTTCGAAGGTATGTTTTGACTTTGGGTAGCTTGCCTTGCAATCGGTGATGCGGACATACTTGATCTTTCAGTTTCTTTGAAAATAAAAATAATTTTTATTTAAGATAATTTGTTTAAACAACACATAAAAATAAAATCTGTAAACGGTTCATTATTACTGTTGACAAATAATTTTACTGCGTAATTTATGAAAAATAATGGACTGTGAACTCGACTTGTAAGCATAAATATAAACAGTCATTAAATGAAAAAGAAATAAAAAATCGCTTTTTTTCAAATTTTACATCATATTCATTTTCACTAGTTTAATCGGTTTAAATATTGCACGTTTACAATAATCTGAATTAAGTATAAACAAAGTATAACATACGTGTAACCTAAAAAATCGAATCACGAACGAACACAACAATTCACAAAAGTCTCACCATACGATAAGTGATTGTTTTATATAAGTTCACAAGTTCTCCCCACTCCTAAAATACTACAGAAAAATGCTATCTAAAGCATTAGCAATCATTGGCGCGAACTATCGTATTATCATTGTACTAAATTCAAGTACAATAATTAAATATTCAAATATTGTAATACAATTTTTTATTTTTTCAAATTATATTTATACAACTTCTATATTAAAAGTTTAAAATTTCATAAATTTATATAATATAAATTTTTATAACATAACATATTGATTTCTATTTTTATTAAATGATTATATTTAATTATCAAGAAAAAAAAATATAAATTTTTACAAATTTTCATTATTTTTGATTAAAAAAATTTTAATAAAGTTTTAATAATATATATTATATTCTTTAAAAATTTAATTTTATCTAAAAAATTTATTTAATTATAAAAAATATATTATAATTAAAATGCAATATATATATATATATATATATATTGTTAAATAATATAAAAAAAACTATTAAGGCCCATCATATTTAAAAAATGAAATATTTATTCTTAATTTTTTTTTTATAAACATATTTTAAGTTGTAAAATGTACATTTTGTGGAATAAAAATTTATATTTTTTTTATTCTTATGATTTTATTTCTCTTAAATTTATTTCAAATATCTTAATTGCTAAATTTAAATAAATTTTGTCAAACATTTGTTTTTTAGATATTCAACTTACATACATTTTTTAAATTATTATAATTATATTAATTATTATAATAAATAACATAAATGAAAATAAAAATATATATATTTCATTAATTTATAATTAATAATTCATTTAAATATAAAAATATAATGAAAAAACAAATTTGATTTAAAAATTATTTGAAAAATTTTGTATTTCAAATTTGATTGAAAATCTTTGTTCTTCATTTTTATTTATTAAAAATATTAATATTAATAATAATGAAATTACTAAAAGAATTAAAAATAATAATAATAAAATAATTTGATATAAAAAAATAATTTGAATATTTAAATACAAATTTTTTTTATAACTTAAATATATATGAATAAATAAAAGAAAATGATACATCGATAATATTATTAAATAATTTTATATAATAATTTTTTAATTATTACATAATTTATATTAATTATTATTAAATAATATTCATTTGCCGTTTTATTATATTTAAAATAATTACATATTTGATCTGAAAATTACTTATTAAAGATTCTGTGATATATATTTGTGAATCTTTTTTTTTAAATATATTTTGTGTGAAAAGATTGTAATTTATTATTATTAAACATTTCTTTTTTCATTGTCAATATTAGATGTATCATATCCGATTTTTTGAAAATAAAATTCATAATTAATACAAAATTCCTAAACAACATACTCAATTAAAAAACTTTATATTATTATTGTTATTGAAGTTCATATATTATTGATTATTATTGAAGTTCATATATATTATATTTTTTCTTGAAATATTTGTATTAAAAAGATAAATTTTAATGATTTTCTAAATTAATAATCATTTAATTTGTTAATTATTCAATAATATTTAAAAAGAATCATTTAAAATTATATAGAAACTTCCAATTTGCAATTCAATTTGCAAAAACAAATTTTTAATATTTGATTTATAAATATCGATGAAACAATAGACTAAAAATTTTTGATTATTTTATACCAATATAATACATAATCATAGTGTTATTTATTATATTACATATACATTATGATTATCATTTGATTAAATAATTATGTTAAAATGAAAGTAGGTTTTACGATTTCCGAGTATAATTTATTTTATTTTATTAGTAAAGATTATTATCGTCTGAAATCTACCAGGATCCAATAATATATTCAATAATTCGCTAAAATAAAATAAATAGAAATGACTATTTAAAATAAATATAGACAAGTAAAAATAGTAATGTAATGATTCTATATGAACGACATCCACATTTATTGTGTTGATTGTAAGAGTTCAATTTAACTATATATATGGTTATTAACCATATATATATATATATATATATATATATATATATATATATTATTTGTATCATGTGTAAATACAATAAAACTCACAATAGCTCACTATTTCAAAAAATTTGTAATATTTACAGAATTTAATAATAAACAGTTTTCGGAAATTCGAGCAGTTTCTAAAAATATGTATACATAAGAAAGAAAATACAAAATTAATAATATTAAATGTCAAAATATATAATATACATATATGTATAAAAAAAGTTTATTGAAGTTATATATATATAAGTTTTATGAAATTACTCCAACTTTCGAAAACTATTATAGATGTTACATGAAACTATACTGGAATAATTAAATGTTTATTCATAATACATTTTCTTTACGAAAGAAAATATATATACATACATATAAATATATATATATATATATATTTTTATATATATATATATATATATATATATATATATATATATACACACATATATATATATATACACACACATACATATATATATATATATAAAAGTTCTCACAATATAAGACACATTAAAATTTTACTTTTAAAAAAGTACACAAATACACAATTAATGCAATGAAAAATATTTTCATGTTTTTTTTATTGATAAGATATAAAATGATCGTGTAAAAGTCTGACTTCTATAATCATTAAAAATAAATAATGCAAGCGTATATATAAATAATTCGACATTTATATTATATTGTTAATAACCTGCAAAGGGCAGGAAATTAGAGAGGTAATCGATTTACAAAACTTCTATATTGAATCACGAAATTTGGTCTTTATTTCCAAAAATATCTCCCTCATTTCTGGACCGCTCAAAATTGCCTGCAAATACAAATAAAAACTGTGAGAACTTTTTGAATTATATGTATAATTCTTGTTTTCGATATGATCTGGTGATGAAATTTATTGTATTGATTTATATATGGTTTTTTTCTTTTTAAATATAATTCATCTAAACTTCTTTTGTATAAAATAAAATATCTTTTCAAATATTTCAACATAATAGTGAATGCAATAACAAAAACCACAATTAAAAGGTCAAACACTTTATTTTCTTAATGAAAGTATGTACTTAGGATTTGGGACATACAAAAAATTCGTATCATCTAAAGTCTGAATGTACATCTCCTTCGACAACGCTTGTGATTGAAATACCCTTTCCAATACCCGACTAAACCTCTGCCTAGACAAACACGTTGTAATCGCGGCGGTAAGAGTGTTGAAGATGGACCATGAAATATGGAATAAATCATCCAGTTGGAAAAGTTATATAAGAAAGAAGATGAAATAAAATTATTCAAGATAAAAGATTTGAAATTCATAACAGAATGTGGATATGTTAGATAAAATTGTAAGTGCATTTACGCAAAATATAAAATCTTTTGAGATAGCAGAGAAGTAAAAGAACAACCAAAGTTGGTTGAATTACCTCACTTCTCAGTTTCTTTTTATTTTACCGCCTCACAGTATCAGTAATCGCAATGATTGTATTTTGTCGAGGCGATATTATTAATTCGTATTGGAAATTGGAACAATTTCGGTATTTGTAGTCACAATGATAGGGATACTAGAGATATTAACAGTAAAGAGTTATATAATAGGAGTAATAGCGGGGAAAATAGTAATAAATATTGAACAAGAAGAGAGTAGCGCAAGAGTATATACCAATAACAGTAATAATAGTAAGAGTAATAGTGGTAGAAATAGCAGTATAGTAGTATCCGTAGTGATAATTGTAATAATTATAATGTAATAGTACTAATTTTTTTTTCTAGCGTAACAGATAACTATTTCTGTAATCTACTGTTATAAAATGAAATTGAGATGAGAACGTTTGGAATATTTCGGTAGATCGCGTTTACATAAGCGATTATAGTTCACCAATTCACTCTATATATACTCACACACCATGAGAGATCAGCTGAGAGCTCCGTATTTCACTTACTTTTATTATTTTTTTTTTTTAATTATAATGAATTATAGCCAATAGTCAGATTTAAATCAAATCTGCGACATTCATTGGCATTTCTTCGATACTAGTATTATAGAATTGTTCAATATCTTTCAAGGTTCGTTTATCGTCGTCAGTTACCAAGTTAATTGCCACTCCCTTGCGACCGAAACGACCACCTCGACCGATTCTGTAATAATTTATACATTACAATTATCATAAATTAATGAAATTAAAAATATAATTTAAAATTATATCTAATAATAATAATTCAATGTATAAATATCACTTACCTGTGAATATAATTTTCACGATTGGAAGGTAAATCATAATTGATGACAAGTGAAACCTGTTGAACATCAATACCACGTGCTAAAAGATCGGTTGTTATGAGAACACGAGATGATCCAGTTCTAAACTGCCTCATAATGAGATCTCGTTCTTTCTGTTCCATATCTCCATGCATAGCAGAGACCGTAAAATCACGAGTGCGCATACTTTCTGTTAACCAATCTACTTTACGCCGCGTGTTACAAAAGATAACTGCTTGAGTGATACTCAATGTATCATATAGGTCACAAAGTGTTTCAAATTTCCATTCTTCACGCTCAACATAGATGAAAAATTGTTTAATACCCTCTAGTGTAAGTTCTTCTTTTTTAACCAAAATACGAATTGGATTTCGCATGAAGCATTTAGATACATCTAATACATCTGATGGCATTGTAGCAGATAGTAATATAACCTGAAAAAATTTTTTATTTTTTTAAATCAATTTGTTATGACTTTTAATATAAAATATACAAATACTGTTTTTATATAATTACCAAATATTTCAGATTAAATTTCATATTTATTAATTATATAACATATTGTAAAAAAAAATTATAAAATATAAAAAATGTAATACAAGTATTTTTATCTTATACAATTTAAATTTTATTATGAAACAAGATATATTTTAATAGCTAAAAAAAAAACTTACTAAAAAATAAATTTTATCATATAAAAAATATAATTAAAACTTATATATACCTGTACTTCATGAGGTAATAATTTAAAAACATCATGAATTTGATCCTTGAAACCACGAGAGAGCATCTCATCAGCTTCATCTAGTACAAATAGTTTGATACTACTGGCCCGTAATGCCCGCCGACTAATCATATCATAAACTCTACCAGGTGTACCAACTACTATGTGAACACCTTGATCCAATTTTCGCATATCTTCACGTACATTAGTACCTCCAATACATGCATGACATTCTGCATGCATAAAGTCTCCCAAAGCAATAACAACTTTTTGAATCTAAAAAATTTTTTAATATTTAGATAAAAATTTTGATTTATAATCCTAGATTTAATTTAATTTAAATATTTATATTATTCATTTTTTAGTCTTCAATTTCTTAAACATATTTATTTAAATGCATTTTTTTTCAGTTAGTAATAAAGTTAATAATTTCATTTATATTTACTTGTTGAGCAAGCTCACGAGTTGGTGCTAGAATCAAAGCTTGACACTCTTTAATGGTAGTGTCAATTTGTTGTAAAATAGAAATTGAAAATGTAGCAGTCTTGCCAGTTCCTGTTGAATATTCCATTAATTAGAAATTTTATTGTTATTTTTATAACAAATAAAATATAAATTTTTCTTACCTGACTGTGCCTGCGCAATCACATCGTGTCCTCTTATACATGGCAGAATGGCACGCTGTTGAATTGCAGAAGGTTTTTCAAAACCATAAGCATAAATACCACGTAATAATTCCTCTTTCAGATTCATTTCATCAAAGTTGTCAACGACCTAATATACATTAAAAAAATATATAATATATACATAATATATATATATAACATATATATAATATATATAAAATATTATAACAAATTTTTAAAAAATTTAAATAAAATTACAATATTTAATTTTTCATTTTAATATAATAATATATATCATAATTATTAACTTACAACATCCCAATTTGATTCAATGATTCCATCAGGCTCCATACCAGGAGGGCCATCATATGTTTGTTGATCACTTTCACTTGGACCATTTTTGGAATCTCCTGCCCATTGATCATCGTTTCTGAAATATACATAACGAATTATATAAAAAAAATTTATTTATATTTAAATATATAATTTAAATTAATTTATTTATAAAATATTTATTATTTTTAATTATTATACCAAAAATTAATATATAATTTCAATACATTGACTTTCAAATTATACGTTTACTATAAAATAATAAAAGCAAAATGATATAAATAATTTTCTATTTTAACGACCTTGAAACATAAAACTCAACGTCATAGTATATTAATTTTGCAATAAATATTATAAGGTATTTCAATTTAAGAATATCGAGAAATAGTTAATATTGAATAAATATAATAATGTAATTAAAATAGATTATTAAATAGATATGATAATGAATTTATCGATGACTTGATAGATACGTTGACAGTGACTCACGCAAAAGCATGCCCGAACAAGTAAAACGTGTCTTCATTACAAGATATATAATGTAGATAATTTTATGCAGTATTTCGAACAGTGTTTATTTTACTGTGTTTTTTCTGTCAAAACTAAAGAAAATTTATTTTTTATTACGTAATTTCAAATGCAAAGTAAAACGTGTTTGCATGACGAGTAGTCTCTAATTCTTATAATAAAGATTAAAATATATTTTTGATAAGTTTTACTATTCGCTATATAAATAATTGTTATGATTTCTAATCACAACAATAGCGAGGTTATAAAAAGAAGTAGAAATAAGAGATTAACATTAATTTTGCGAACAATGTGACAAAAACGAATGCACGCCATGTTGTCAGTCTCGTGTCCATGCATTAGCTGATTGCCGCACTATTTTTTAAGAATATATCATTAAGTGTCGACGTCTAACCGTACACAACGTAAGATTTACAGAAATATAACATAAATAAAAAATTTATGAAATATAAGAAAGCATGCATATTTTTTAATTACGTGTGAAAAACCGAACTTACCTTCGCTCAGACGTATGCGACATGTTCCGCTCACGGTAGGTCGACGGAAAGGACGAGTTCCTATTGCGTCACAAGGAATATTCTTATGAATGCCGCACAACGGCGCTGCAAACAGTCTTCAAATTTTCAATGAACTTTTCTTATAACTGAACACATAAAAAATACTCAAAAGAATTCGAACGTTTTGGAATATAAACTTTTAGGAACATATAATAGCTTTTTAGACAATTCTTTAGTTTTTATTATATTTGTTTCTTCAAATACTTATTGCGCATAAGGGAAGTACGTCAATTACCCACAATCCTTTGCGATCTTATAGTGGGGTGTGTGAGGCAAATACAAATGTATTGTCGATCATGTATACACATCTATTTTACATTTCTAATTTTTTCAAAAATAATTCGAACTTATTTATTAAAATATATTTTTCTTATTTCAAATAATTTTATTTTTATTATTTATTATACTAAATAAATTTTCTAGTTGCTATAAAGATTCCAAATGTTTTTTTCTATGTTGAATGTGTTTTTTTTCTATATTAAACGTTTGAAGCTTTAATACTAATTTCAAATAATTAAAATAATATATAATCAAAGAATGAAAAATTTGATAATTTTATTACAAATGATAAATATAATTGTTAAACTTAATATATTAAAATTTTATGATTAAAATACTTTTATTGTTATTTTGAGTTAATAATTTTATAATATATATATTTTTTTATAATATATATGCAAATGTATATAGATATATAAATAATAGAAAATAATAAATATACGTAAGATATTGTAAGATAATAGATATATATAGATATATAAATAATAGAAAATAATAAATATACGTAAGATATTATAAGATAATAGATACATATAAATTATACAAATAATTTTCATTTTTAAATTATTTTCTATTTTAATGAAATTATATGCTAATAAATATTTACTAATAGAAGTACTTTTTTCATAATATATGTAATATTTACAAAATAAATTCAATAACATAACGATTATTATAACGATAAATGCAAATATGTTATAAAAGAACTCTAAAATTATTGCGAAATATTTGCAATAAATAAATTCACAACTAAATTATATATATAATAGTTTATATAGTTATTATTATATTAATGCGCTCAAATTTGACTAAAAACAATATAATTACATATCGAGAAAATAATAAAAAAATATGAGAAGCTATCCTGTTTTTATGATTTGATATATCGTATGTATATATTTGTTATAACTCAATATATTTTGTATATGTAATATATGTAATATAATATTATAGAATATATACTATCATTTATTTATATTCTTCTAGTTTTAAATCAAATATAATTTGTAAATATAATGTAAATAAATTTACATTATATATTATTATATCATATCGTATTTTAGAGAAAATATAATAATAAGAGAAAATATAAAAATATAATTTATATTATTATATTTTTAATATTACTATACTTTTTGATTGTATATCAAAAATTTCAGTATTTATTCAAAAATAAATGTGAAATAATTCCTTATTTTTTCAAACATTTTTTTGACATTAAGACATAGAATTCTCCATATTTTTTTAAATTTAGATTGATATAACACTTATTTTCTTTTCTTTCTACATCAAATGTAAATAAATTTAAAAAATTTGATGAGATTTTTTTGGAATTTATATATTTTCTATTATTTAAAATTTTCGGATGTGAAACGTGTTCAACAGCAATTTTATTCCAACATATAATAATTTTATCAGCATTACAAAAAGCTTTATTAGAAATCAAATATGTCAATATTATTCTGATATTGTCAGTACTACCGTAACTATCGATATTATCACAGATTAGGAATCATCAATGAGGAGCATTTTAATTATATAGTGCTGTACAAATTAAAAAAATTAATTTATAATGTAAAAAATAAATTTATTAAAAATTAATATTGCATATAGAACAATATTTATATTATAAACTTAACATTTCTTTGCAAAATATCTCTTTTTCATTTAACGAATAATTTATGAAAGAAATTGATTATCAAAGAAACAAAATCAATAAAATAGTTATAGAAACAACAAAAAATATTTAATGTAAATTGATGTGCGAATTTGCTTTCGCTTTTATGATAAATATTTTATCATTGTCATCATGAATATTTTGCGTTAATTTGGAAATTTTTCTTAACATATTATCATATAATTTATATTACACTTATAAACTAATGGTTTGAATAGAAAACTTAACATGTATATATATATATATATATATATATATATATATATATATATGTAAATGTCTATAAAATATGAATATTGATAATATATAATTATGTACATATAATTTACATAATATTCTATAATAATTTTATATTAATGCTAATTTAATTAAAAATAATTATATGTAATATATATACATATAATTATTTATATTATAAATACATATATAAATATTTCTATATAAAATATTTTTATATCCATTTGTTTTAAAATCTTCATTAGATGAATATAATAATTTATAATTTGAATCATTATAATTCAAATATTTACAATAATATTATTATATATATATTCATTTGACGATATATACATATATAGGATATAGAATATGCATCATATTTTACATAAAAGCACAAGCAAGAATAAAAAATAATACTGCAACAGGAAAAATTATATATACTTCCATACGTGGATGACAAATTGATAAAAGTAAATTAGCTTCATTCATTTCATATTCAAAATCATCTTTAGTTGGTATTTCAACAATTACCTTATCAGAAGATAATAAATTTATTGAAAAGGAACATTTTGTTTGATTTATACAAGACTTTGTTATATTTTCATAATGAAAAACAGGTTTATAGATATCAAATACTGCATATATATCATTTGATACAATATCATTATCACTATAAAAAATATAGTAATAATAACCATTTTCTACAACATTATGCACTGCTTGCATATGTTTACTATTAAGTAAATAAGTAACATTAGTACATTGTTCAGAAGGTGCAAATTCTTGAGCTATTAAAATTGAGCCTCCATAACATTTAAATAAATCGGTTTCAAAACTGGATACGGAAGAATCATGATCAATATCTGTTGCATTTTTACCTGCATTTCCACCATGTTTGACACCTTGATCAAGTAAAAAAGTTGGTTTAACAATTTCTTGATTTCTGATTCTTCTTTTTAATATTTTATCCTGCATTTTCATTTTTTTTTTAATATTATCTTCAATATTATTTTCTAAATTTAATTTCCTTTGCAACTTTTTTAAAACTAAAAAATTATGTTTTTCATTTTTATATTTTTTAAGATAAGATTTGATTTTAATATTTTTTTGTATTTTTTTTCTTTCCTGTAATATTCTATTTCTTCTTATTTCCTTTACTTGTTCTTTATATTGTTTTTTTTTAATATGTCTTAATTTTCTAGTATCATATATATTTTTTTTTTGCATAGATTTTATATAATGTTGAATAGTTTCGTTCTGTATTAATTTTTTTGATTTTTTGTCATGATTTTTTTCATAAGATATATGATTGATTCCTGAATATGAAGTAATATTCCATAACAATTTATCTTCTATATTATTTAATATAGTACCATTGTAAATGACTTGTGTAATGTTATTGCTGGAATTAATTTCTTCTGTATTTGATTTAAATGTTACTTTAACTTGTTCCTTAGCTTTCGGTAAAAATATACCTTTTAGAATTTGTGTATTATGATGTTCCAACATACCACATGTTCGTAAATTGCGTTCTCCTTTAACCACAAGTATAGAAGCACCTTGAAACCTAAGAAAATAATTATTACATATAAGAATATTAATATATCATAAAATTATAATAATATCATAATATTGTATTACCTCGAACATACAGAAAGTGCTACACTTGCTCCTTTTAAAAGATAAAATCCCCAATATTCCAATGTATCATCTGGTAATATCATACTTTTTTTAAGACGAATATGTTTTCTATATGAAGTAATTTGTGGTTTTTGTGTCATTTGAAATGCATTAAATGTTCTATTCATTTGTAATGTATGTACCTATATAAATGATAATATTATTATTAACAGTAAATTGCATATAATTTATACAAAATTTATTTAATTTATATAATTATTATTCAATTTTTAAATTTATATGTAAAATACAATAATTATATTAAATTTAATATTTAATTATATGTTTTATACATATAATATGTTCTTACAGAACAAAATATTGTAGAAATACCATCTGTAATTTCTAAGATATCAGAATCTGTTACAGCATATGCTACATTGGCGTAGAAATTATGACGTAAATACAATGGTATCATAAGAAATAAAATTGGTAATATAGTTGTTAATAAACAAAAGACTAATATTCTCTTGATTCCATGCATTTTTTATAAATCTAAAAAAGAAATCTAAATACTAATTGTTGTTAATTTTATACTTTGTGTTACTATTAATCAACATATATTATATCATATATAAATCAGCAAACATATGCTTAGAAAAGATAATATATGTATATTCTAATATATTAAATTTTAATTATCCTTAAAATATGAACATACTATAATAATAAACAACAAATTATCTATTGCTGATGTTATATGTTATTTATGTGTAATCTTGTAATGTTTCTAATATATAATAATTTTTACTAAATTAAAATATCAAAAATTTATATATGATAATTATTTAATATATGTAAATGTATTTGCATTTTTATATACAGAATAATATATGTAATTTAATAATAATAATAAGTAGTATATAATTTAAATGTCTGATAAAACAAAGTTATAAATTTGATATCTAATTTCAAGTAATTATATTATCATTTTAAAAAATTTTCAATAAAAATTTATATTTAAATATTTTTATGTATTTAAAATATTTCTATATTAATTAATTTTAATATAATTACAAATTAACTTTCTTATAAATTTTAATATTGTAAGAATATTACATATATAGAGGAAAGAGGTTAGAGTATTATCAATGATAAAAATAAATTGTATTATATATACATAACTTGATAAAAACCAAATCATATAATTCTGATTTGCTTATTATTTTAACATATCATATTTTTGATATTAATTACGCATGCGTTCTTCAACTCAATTATGAACATTTATCATAGTAAATAAAGAAATTAAAAGATATGATATTACATTAAGTGAATAAATATTAAAAAAAATAAATAAAGAAATAAAAAATTACAAAATTAAAATTTCTTTCTTTAAAATTACAAAATTACAAAAGTAAAAAATATTCTATATTTTAAATTTAAAAATACTATATATAAAATTCTTTTGTTTTCCTATATTGCAGCAAGGTTAAAAATTTGAAAAAATAAAAATTTTTTTTATAAATATTAAATAATTTATTATATTTGATAAAGTACTATATATATTATATAATATATAATTATCACACCGCTTATCGAATTATTTATTAATATTCGATTAACATCTCGTTTATCGATATATAAATATTAAATATTAAGATTGCGGAAAATATTTAATTCAGATTAAAGGATTTATCATTAGATTTTAAACAATAGTTTATATAAATCCTTAAATCATATATGAATTTCGATAAATCAGCATTTAAAAAAAACGAACGAGAGTGCACTGGATATGAAATTTATTTTCTAAGAAAAAATTATTGTATTCTCATTATCATCATATCATAGTCTCATATAACTATATATAACTATATTTTGATTATTTGCAATCCAATATAAAAATAACCAAGTCCAGTTTTCAAAAATTTTAAAGAAACAGACTTACTCTCACAATAAATACTTGATGAACAAATCATCACATCAAATCATCATCACCTTCTTTCAACCAAATATATTCTTCCAGATGATGTACAATTATCTGCTGTGTAAATAACATATAATCATCCAATTTGTAGTAATAATTCAAAACTGGACTTTCTGAAACATATTTTATTTTCTTCTTTCAATTTACGAAAGTAATATTGCAATAATATTGAAATTTTATTCTCCTAATAAAACAGATATATTAAAAATTAACATAGACCATATCACAATAAACCAAAGAACATCAAAAACCTGAACGAAATTGATCAATTGTATTGAGAATGAATCAGTATTTCTTATTCTATCATATTCTTAAATATAATTTACAATTATAGCATATTAATGCTTAAGCATAAACATAATTGTACATATTACAATTTTTTTTTTTATATACTATATTAGTTATCACTAACTTGTCTTTTAATTTTGTGTGCAGAATAACTTATATCTACAATCAAATTAATGAATATTAAATGGATATAATATGTCTAATATAATTGATTCTAATATCTATTAAAAAACATTAAAAACATATACTTTTGACAAATTTCTTATTTTTATTATAATCAATAAACTAATCAATAAATTAAAATTGAAACAATTTTTGACAACACAATGAAAATGATTAATTTTACCTGCTATAATCATATTTTTATAATTTAAAGAAAATTTATCTTGAACTGCTGCAATTTCCAAAGAAGATATATAATAATCTATCATGAATTTTGTCTTTCTATTTAAAATATTGTTAAAATATTTTTTCTATAGCAAAAAATATTAAAAGATCATTTTATATCAGGTCTTTCTAAACTTTTTATTATTTTAACTATTTTAAAATTTTATCCATATCCATTCTAACACTATACTATAAAATTAAAAATTGTGCTATAATGTTATTCTGCCATATAATTATATCATCATTATTAATCAGATTATCAATTCTGTCAGATTAAACATCGATTGCTGGAAAAAAAAGAATTACAATATTTCATTAATATAAACAGATAGATTAGGATAGATATGATATATCTGCAAACAAAATAATCGGAAGATAATAAAAGTCTCTTTTAATCACATTATAAATGCGAAAATTTGATGAATCAATAAATAATTCAAACTTTTTAACGACCTTTTCGAAGATTTAACGCCCAAAAAAATTATTAAAGTAAAAATACACATAATTATATTTTTTTTTCTTTTTTGGCTTGAAAATTGGCAAAATTGCCACGAAAATTTTGCACTAAAAATGCAAACATACTTGCCTGTAGAATAAAGATGAATTTATATTATTCGTTCAAACACGAAATGATTCACTTTAAGAAAACATTCTCGTGAATAATAAGATAGGAATGTTTATATATGGCATTGCGGGATCTAGTAGAGATTTTTTGTTTTAAACAAATAATAAACGGCACTCTTGCAAAGAATATTTGAATTGACTGAAACCACATACTATTCAAACGATAATAATTATATATTTATTCAATTCATCTAAATTGGATTTTGCTAATGGACGAAAAATCAAGAATAATGCACAATGAATTGATATGAATATTGTATTTTGTTTGAATCATTTCATAGATAATTTCATACTATTATTTTTTGCCTGAAGCGAATCAATACTAATAAAGAATCAATATTTTTGTAAAGACTATTCCAGATAATTGATATTATCCCGTATCAACTAACGAAATTGTACTAATGAAACCACCATAAAATTTTCATTTTCATTCAATTAAGAGACAAGAATAAACATTTGGTCATAATAATGAATCAATCATGATTTTTTTTCAAAGAAAACATATTAATAAATACATTTTATATTATAATACATAAAGAAATGACTATTATAATTACATATATAAAATAAAAAGATATAAATTATTATTTAAATAATAATATTAGTAAAAATTTATATTCATAATTATATATATTTATATAATATATATAAGCTATAATTTGTACTCATTATAATCTATTTTGAAATTATTAATAATATATAATTTATACATATATATATTATGTGAATTAAATATTAGAATTAAATATTTATTATCATTATCATTATTCAAATTTATAAAAACAATTTAAATATTTCTTATAAATTCATTTATATTTATATATATATTTATATAAATAAAATTTTTTTTTAATTTAGTTTTATTGTATTTATATATATTTTTATATGTAACTCGAAAAATTAATTTTCCTAAAACAGCAATATGTATATATTCAAAAATTAAAATTTTTTTAAATGTATTTATCTATCACCATAAATACAATTTTGATTAGATTAGATCAACTGGAAATCATTACTTATTATTAGGATTCATCAATAAATGTTAGTGTTATGCTTAATAATATTTGTAATATTAATAAATTAGTGGTATTTATAAATAAATCATAAAGGTACTTAAATTTATATATTATTTAACTTATGAAATTATTTTCTGATAATATGAAATATTCTGATAATATAACATTTTTTTAAAAAATAATAAAAAGAGTTAAAAATGTCTTAATATATTTTTAGTCATATCTTATTTTCAAATTAAATTTTTTTTTATACATTATTTTGTCCTTATTTCATTAATATTAATATTTTAAAAAATAATATGTACATATAATATATATATATATTAGAGACAAAACTCGAAAACAATTCTTTGTTTTTTATAAAATCATATGTATCTATTTAATAATATCACTCAAAATAACATTTTTCATATTTCCAAAATAAATTATTAAATTAAAATGTTAAATTAAATTAATCAAGAAATATTTTAATTAACTTTAATTAATACAATTAATACAATTAATTAATACATATAAGAATTATTCTGAGAAGAATAGAAAATTGTTTTTACTGAAAAATCTACAATTTAAAGTAAAAACAATTTAAATAATATTTATTTAATTTAATTTGCTACAAATATAATTACTACTATGCTACAATCAAATTTATATAAAATATTTTTTTTATCTATTATGACATTTTATTTAGATATAAATTTGATTCAAATATTATCTAAAATTAATAGATATTTTAAATTTTAATTAAATAAAACAAGAATTGTCATCAGAATTTTTCTATAACATATATATATTAATTCATAAGTATTACTTTTGGAAAATAGATTTTAGAACTCAAAACAAATACAAAAGTTGATATAATATTATAGAGTTATTTATAAATTATAAATAATTTGAATTTGCATTAAATAAAGTAAAACAGAAGAACATATATAATGAGATGGTTCTATCTTTATCATACAATTATTTTGCTCTAAAATTTCTTATAAATAACCCTCAAAATTTTTTTATATTAATATTTATATTTGTTTTGATCTATAAAATCAATCTTCTGTATTCCATGAATATATAATATCTTATATATATTCAAATAATGATATATATCATTTATAAACCTTCAAGTAAATTAATTTTCGCAATTGCATGATAATATCCATTACTACTAATGGTATGACGTTGAGATAAATGAATTTGTTTCAGTGTAGTTTCTCCAAAAATTGTATTTTTATGAGCCTAAAATAAATTATAATTTCTTAATAATATGCTTAATATTTTAATATATTATAATTCAAAAAATAATTAAATATATTTACTTTCATTATTTCTGTTGCATCAAATGTTTTATATTTTTCATAATGATTTTCTTCTTCATTTAATTTAAATTTTGTATTCATAAGAGTCAAATGTAACTTAACTTTCTCTGTTTCTTTATATAATAAACCTAAATAATAAATTATTGTTAATATTTTTAATATTATATTTTCACTAGTTATTTATTAATATTTTATTATATTAATATTACATATATTTTGTTATTGAAAAATCTTACCTATCCTATTATAATAATCTACAATTTCATCTACCATTTTTTCCAAAGCCTCATTGTCAATTAATTTTGCATATAAAACTCGAGTTTCACTAGGATCATCATTCATTATATCAGTTCCTTGTAAGTATATAGGAATTTGTCCATATTTTTCAATTATAGGCCTAGTTATGAAATTATTAATATATTATAAAAAAATTATTTATAAATAATTATAAAATAATTTTGATCAATATTTAATAATAAAAAATATTAATTATGTAATTTTTCTTACTTTACAATATGCTGATGACAATAATTCAAAGCTTCTATAGCTTGATTTTTTTCTGTATCATCAAGTAACGTTAATAATGCAATAGTAAGATGTAATTTGCTTGGTATTTGAAAAATCATTTCATCAATACCATTAGATTTTTTTCCAGAATTTTTTAGTACTTCATTTTTAAACATGTTAAAATTCATTATTATGTGACCTTCATTTAAAGGTATTGATAAAAAATGTGTTGATGGTATTTTTTTTCTACTTGCTTCCATTAATAAATTTATTCTACGACGTGCTGTCATTATTCCTTTACGGTCAGTACCAATTATTACTATAAATGTATAATTGTATTGATAAAATTTATAAAAATTAAATTTTATATCTCAATTATTACTCCAAAATAAATAAATACCAATATCTCCATCTTCACCTAATCTTGGAATTTGTATTGATGTTCTAGTTTCATTTTCTAATTTTTTACGTACTGCATGTTTAGATCCAATAATAAATGGAAAGAATGATCTAAAAGATTATAATAATCATTAATATTATATAATATATAATTTTTTTATATAATATTTATATTACACATTTTATATACTTTGACACATGAAAGGTATGTTTAAATCTTGTCGATTCATATGGTACAATTTCTATATCACATTCATCTTCAGAATCTTTATAATCCATTTGATAGTTATCTTCAAAATAAGGAGAAATATTTTGGGCACTTGGCCTTTCGATATTTCCGAATAGTCTGTAACACCGACCATCTATCCAAATCAATTCAGGTTGCAGAATATTCATTGTATAAAAAATATTTTATTCTTATATTAACTGTAAAAAAGTATCTTTTTTTGTATTTAAAATACCATTATAATTTAAAATAAAATAAAAAATAAAATTTTTTACCATAACCGTTTCATATTACATATATTTGTGATGGGAAAGAAGACACTTCAAAGTTATGCGAATTTAATTGGTTGATTGTTTTGATAGATCCAATACATTAAACCAAACTCAAATAGTTTATTGGTCGAAGTATCACATCTACATATGAAATCATATACCGCGTGTTGATAAGCAAGTGAGTAGAATACTCTTTTTTGCTTTTGTCCCGATAGCCAACTTATAAATCATATAAGATACTATGCTATGTTTTCTACTATATATAAATAATAGGGATTAAAATCTCTAGTCATTAAATATATGGCAAAAGAAAAATTGTAAAAACAAAAAAAAAAAAAATATTTCATCAGATATTAGCTGAAATTACAGCAAGTGTTACGATGTTTTGCTTTTGGTGATTCAATTCATTAAATGATATACATACTTACTTATATCCTATTCAATGAATTGAGATATCGAGTAATACACAATATCACATAAATAAAATTTAGAAGAATTAAGGTTGGTTCATAATCATGGCATCGAAGCACTTGTTTTGCTAGTCAATAATTAAAGCCGCAACATCTGTCATGTAATTTAATTATTTACTTTTGATATTAAAATTATATATGATTAAAAATATGTTATAAAAATATTTATAACATGTATTACAAATTATTTAAAATATCTCTTTGGCAATTTGAAATTTAACCGTTCTTTAAGAAACGGTTCTTTTATATATCTTATTATTCTTTACAATAGTTGGTTCAGAACTGATGATTTTTTAATAATAATATAAAAGAATTGTAAATAAAAATATGTAATATATAATTATATAGAAATTTTATAAACTTCTTTCAAATATACATATTATATTATAAAGTATATTATAAAAATGTTTTTTTTATCAGCTGTAAAAAAACTATTTTCAAATCAATTTAAAACAAGAAATAAACATTTGTTAAAATTATATTCGTAGAATATTTTTAATGTTATAAATTACAAAAATAATAAAATTTAAAAAAAATTTTTTTTTAGCAAACAATATTTTCTTAAAAAAAAAAAAAAAAAAAAAGTTATTTATATTATTTATGATATTAATATATTAATATATATATATATATATATATTAATATATTAAAATATATATATATATTAATATATTAATATCATAAATATTTTATATATTATTATAATTTATATATATATATATATATATATATATATATATATATTGTAATATATTATATAAATTGATAAATATTTATTTTTGCAATATGTCAATTTTTAAATAAATTTTTTTTAGAAAAAAATAAATAAATAAATAAATAAAAAAATAAAAAGAATAATTTTTTTGAAATTTAAAAAAAAATGTTTTGAAGACAATAATTATACCGATTAAGCTTTCTCATTAAAATTTTTGTATTATTTTTATCTTGATGATCATATGTAAATTTTTAAATTATGGAAAATAAAATTGTAAATACAAAATTTATTATTTTTAATTTCATTTGTTTTTATACACGTTAAGAAGATAATAATTGCAACTTACTTTTATGAAACAGTTAAAATTCCTTTATAATTTGTAATTATTTACAATATTTATGATTTTTAATATTTATATTTCACAATAAAATATTTAATGTTTAATGTTCAGATTTGAAATTGACATAAAAAAAAATTCAATATTTAATATAATGCAAAATGTACATTATAGCAAAACATAAAATGCATTTTTAAAAGATATAACATACATATTATTTCATACTAAATGAAAATATAAAGTTTATACATTGAATGTACGAAGTTAGAAATTTACTAATTTCTTAATGACTAAATTACTAGAATGTTTATGAAGCATGTACAAATTGATCTATATTACAATAATAATAATTACAGATATATCTACATATAGGCATTACTTAGATATATTTTTAGTAGATATATTACAATATTCAAAATGAAGAATTCATATAATAAATAACTATTTCATGTCATAAGTTACAGAATTAATCTTCATCAGTACTTTTCTGATAAACTGCGCCAAATTTACTCATATACTTACGTACAAAATCTTTAGCTTTATGTTTAACATTTTCATTACATTGCAATTCATCAACACTTTTACAATGTTTTAATTCTTTTGCAAGTACAAAATGTGTAAGCTAAAACAGGAAAAAGTTTTATTAAATTTAATTTTATTATACATTTATTAAAAAAAAATTCATAAATTTATCAACAAATTCTTAATTAAGACAGTTTTCTTGTATAAACGTACCTTTCTAGCTAAATGTTTAAAATCTTCTGTATTTGTTATTCTACCTTGTTTACAATCATTTTTTCTATATGGATTCAAAAAATGTACCATGACATTTGCCATATTTATCCTAAAAGTATCTTTAATTTTTCTCTCTGACATTGTAGATAAATCGGATGTAGGTAATTGTATTTTATTTAAATTATGCCGTGAATGTGATTTAGATTTGTTACTACGTCGATGTCTTCGTATTTTTTCAACTTGTTCTTTGAATTTAGCTCTCTCTTTTTGACGACGTAATTTTTCCTTTATTCCTTTATGTGTTTTATGATCCATACGATCTTCTTCTCGGCGTGGCTATGAAAAAATAATAAATATAAAAATATATATTAATATATATTAAAAATAAATAAATAAACAAATAAATATAATCTCTATAACATACGCTAATAATTCTTTCTTGAACTAAACCTTCCCTTCTTTTTTTGCCTTCTGAGAAAAGTCCTGAACTTCCAATTACATTATGAATAGGACTTTTTTTAGTTGCATTATGCTTAGAACCATTTAAAGATTTTTCTATTAAAGTATTATTTAAATTTAATTCCTCATTTTTGGAATCTTCATTATTATCTTCTTCAATTTCTTCATCATCTTCGTTTGATGAAGTTGATTCTTCGCTAGATTCTGAAGTTGATGATGAATCTGGTTGAACTCCAATATGATCTGGAGGAGGAGGTAACCATTGCGATACTCGTTCTTTTACATGATAATAATATGTTCTGCCTCTAGTATCAGTTGCACTTTTCCATTTAGGTGGTAAATCTATAGGAGGTATATCAGATTGTGGCTGTTTGAATGTTGTAGGAAACTGTTGATCTGATTGCTTTTCCATATGTTCGTAAAGAGATTCTGTTTGAAGTGTAACTGTTGTGCCACTAGGAACTAAATTATTTGAAAGTGACAATTGACCTTCGGAATATTGTTGATGACAATGAGGCAATAAAGAATAAGCTGTTGTGGTTTGATTAAATACAGGCGTTTGACTTAATGTATACACTACTGGAGGAACTCCTGAAGGTATATTGTTCGACATTCCAGATGATATTTCAGAAGAAATTGATGATTGTAAAACATGTGAACTTTGTGGTACTATTCCAGATTGAGTATGACCAGATATTGTTTGTGGTCCACCTACATATACGGGAGTACATTGCTGATTTATTTCTCCATCTATAATAAAATTTTATACGAATTAATTAACAAAGAAAAATAAAACAAAAACAAAAAAAAAATGAAAATAAGAAATAGCAATTAAAAAAGGAAAAAAAATTATAAGAAAAGATAAAATGTTTTCTAAGTTATATAAGTTATATGATATCTTTATATTTATTTTTAATATAGTTATTAGATAAATTATATTTTGTTTTACAAAACCAATAAAGATTGTCATAAAATTGAAAAGTTAGATTTATATTGTTTGATAACTATGTAATTTAAATATAAAAATTTAATGTAAAGATATAAAATTTATAAAATTTAAATATAAAAAAATATATGTATGAAACCTTGTGTAGGATACTGTTGCCATTGTCCAATTGATGGATTATAAAAAACAGGATATCCTGTTTGTGGATCTACCATAGCTGTAGTGTGAGGATCTATGCCTAATGCCAAACATCTAGTTTCATGATCTTGCCATGATTCTTGTTGTTGACGACGTTGTCGTTCTTCTTCTTCTTTAGCTACTTTTAAAGCAAATAATTGTCTACGCTCATATTTTGTCATTCGTGGAATTGGAACTAAACTACTTCTTTCCTCTATTCTTTTATCTTTTGTTCGAATATGCTCGGATTCTGGAGATTCTCGTCCACGTCTTCTATCCCCACGTTTCTCAGGTTCGTTTCTTCCATATCTATCAGATCTATGTCTATAAAATAAGAAACTTATATTTTTATTTTTAATTGTAAATCATTTATCAATTTATAAATAATTACAATTATACCTATCATATGATGTTCCTCTTTTTTCTTCTTTTTCTAATTCTTCTCTGTATCCACGATCTTAGGAAAAATATAATATATTAATTTTTAAACTAAAAAAATTCTATTATACTTAAAAATTATATCATACTTATATATTCATTATTTATACTTCATTACCTGCTTCTCTTTCATGTTCTTTCATTTGTTCAATTCTCTCTTTTTTTGGTATACGAAAAACTTCTTTTAAATTTGACCATTCGACTAAAAGACTTGAAGCTAATTCGGGAATGAGATTTTGATCTGTATTATCAGATTTTATTTCGGTAATTTCAATATTATTTTCTTGTTTATCTGTATCAATTAATTGATAAGAATTTCTTTTTTCATTATTATCATAATTAATTTGTAATTCATCACTATTTGATTTTAATTTTCCTTGATCATCATCTGGAGAATCTCCATTTAGAGAAAAATATAATCGTCTAGACCATTTTTCTACTACATTATAAATTTTACTATCCATTAACATTGTTTTATTAGGAATTGGAAGTGTATTTAAAGTTTTCAAAACTTCTAATCGAAATTGTTGTGCTTCATCAGTATCATTTGTAGAAATATCCATAACATAACTCCAAATCAAGCGTAAACCATGATAATCCAAAAATAATCTTCGACATGGCTGTTCACCACTTTGTATTAAACGTAAAAGACGTGTTCTGTGTTCTAATTCTCTACTACGTACCATTAATCTACTTAATGTTAATGTGTGAGCTCTATTTTTTAAACCACCCAAACATAATTTATCTATTTCTTCTTCCAGCTAAAATAATTTAACAATAAATTAAATAATAAAATAGTTGAAAAAATATTCTGTAGAATCAAAAAATTAAATTACTCACATCTTCATCTTCCATATAATCAGCTTGTTTCTTTTCACCTTTTTTCTTTTTCATATCTTTTTCGCGTTTTTCTTTCTTTTCAATTTTTTCTTTTTCTTCCTCGGGCGTTTCACCAATCCAACCACGACAATTGGGTGCTTCACAAAAACATTTCTGTGCTTCTTTACTAATATTGCAATAAAATTTAGCACAAGTAATACACTTTTGTTAAATATATTATATTTATATAATATAATATAATATAAAAATAATATAAAAATAATATTAGCATACATACCCATAACGTTGAAAATGATAATCAAATGTAATTTCTTCACCAGCAGCTATAAATTTTTTGTTAAAAAAGCCAATTCTCAATTCACCATTCACTGTCCACTATACAGATTTACAATTATAAAGATAAAATTCTATATATTTTTTTTTATTTTTATTTATTTTTTATTTATTTTTTTATTTAGCAATACTTACTTTTTGTGTTTCAGAATTAGGATCACAACTATGATTTATAAATCGAGAAACATTTCCTTTCATAGTAGCATCAATAATTTGATCAGATTTTAATGCCATAAAATAATAATGTTTATTTTTGTCTTTTGAATATTCTTTTGCTCTACGTCGAAAATCTTTAGGATCAACTACTTCACCTACATATTCCATTATAAATTCTCCTCTAATATTTAGAAAAATAAAATTCATTAAAAAATATTTATTGCAAATATCTTTATTGTATTTAATTATAGTAAATTAACTTACGCTAAAAGATCGACCATAGCTCGCAAACCAAATCCTTTCTTTTCTGTTCTAAATACTTCACATTTTGCATATTCACAATTTTGAAATCTTTTATTTGTGCAACGATCACCTACTACACATCGAGGTCCACTAAAAAATATATAAAATATTATATAACTTATTTTTTAATTAATATTTTATATTTAATTTAAATATATTAATATGATAATTAATATGATATATAATATGAAATAATACATTAATATGATATATAATATACCATTCTATCATAAGAAGTCTATTTAAACAATCTTCACCACAACCTAATTCTCCTCTTTCAATTTCTTCCTCTGTTAAAAAACAATCGCATACCATTCTTTTTGTTTCCTTATTTGTATATCTAAAAGAATTGTTAATATATTTATCATATCATTTTTATATCCATAAATTTATTTACATACCTTTCTGTCAAATATAAATTTTCACGTAAATTTTCAAATTGACTTAGCCTTTCTTCCATTTCTCTGTCTTCTATCTCAGAAACCATAGGTAATGAAATCCTCGCACCAACTATTTTTGGAATTTGCACAATATTATTATTATTAGTTGATACTGGTATCTCCTTTGTTTGTTCTATATCTACATTAGATTGAAAATTTGCAACTGGTGTAGCTCCAGATGTAGATTCTGAAGAATTAATATCTGCTAAAACTCCAGTTGAGGATTTAAGTGTTGAACATGATCCAAATTCAGATATATTTGCAGTTATGGTTCCAAATATAGATCCTACTGTTGATGTAGATGCAGCTCCTGTATTTGATCCACCCATTTCAAGTTCACTAGATCTTCGCCAACGAGACTTTACTTTAACAGGTTTACAGGAATCTGAATCATAGCCTGTAGCATTACAAGTTGTTGTTAATAATGAAAGAGATTCAAATGTATTCGTTGTCTTATTGATGTTTGCTTCTTTGTCTGATTGTAATTCAGATGGGTTATCTATTTTCATTTCTTGAGCAATTGAAACAATATTATTGACTATTTTTTCTCGTTCTTGCTGGACATTTGTTTTTGAAATATCTGTATTAGGTTTTGTAACTAAACCCCGTCCACGGGATCTACAAAATAAGATCTATATTTAGAAAAATTTTTATAATGAATTATATGTTCTTTAAATGTTCAATAAGAATTTTATTAAAATATTTTATTTATTATGCATATTTAAATTTAATGTTTATATTCATATTTATATTGTACATATATGTTATAAGTAATGGAAATCATAAATTTAAAACATATTTAAAATTATTTAAATAAACTTTATTTTATTATTAATAAAATTTATATGAATTATAAATTTATATGAATTTATATATAATGAAATTCAAATTATAATTTAAAGAAATTATAATATTTTTATTATAATTATTAAAAATTATATCATATTAAAAAATTATTTTTGAAGCTATATATATATCAATGATGAACAAATTTAATTTTATTAAAAAAAATATTCTTTTTGTTTATTCATATATATAAAATACATACCTTTGTTTCATTAAACCAATTGATCTAATTCTACTACTTCTCCTTACACCAGAATTATTTGATCCACTTTCTGAACCTGTTGTATCAGTACTACCACTTCTACTTCTAAACTCAATTTTTTTATCGATATCATTTGTGTTATTATTACATTTTGAATCAAATTCTGTTAATTTACAATTATTGATAGATAACATTGTATCATTACTATTATCACTGCTACTAGATAATTTTGTATCTTCTCCATCAATTTTATTATCTATTTCACTGTCACCATACAATTCCTCAACTTGTTGCAAATTTATTGTTTTCCGTTGATTTCCATTCTTTTTATCTAATGAAATTTTTGATTTCAATAAATGTTGATTTGTATATTCCACTTTATCATTACAGGAATCAGATTTATTTAATTCTGTAACATTTTTATCCATATTATCAATCAACAAAGAATTATTTGATTGATGCAATTGTTCCATTTTATCCAATATTGAAGAACTATAGTCCGCGAGTTGATTAAACGCAATAATATTTTTCCAATATTATTCTAAACTCAACCTCAAATTAATATATTCTATTTTTCTACAATAATAAATCCTATTTAATAATTATTATACACATTTGTTTTGGACGATTACTTATTTGGTATAAAAATATTCATGTTTTATAGAAAAAGATACGAATGTTCTTGCGTCACTTGAATAAACGCATAGTAAATAAAACAAAAAAAAACAATATTTTCATAACAAAGATGTTTTATTAATACTTTGTATGTCCACCATTTTTGTTTATAACTTGAAAGATACGATTTAGTATTGATTTATATAGTGTGTCTAGATAAGATTGTGGTACTTTTTTCCACTTGGTCCTATGGTATTTACAAGATCTTCCTGGTGAGAAAATTGACGATTATTCATGTAAACTTGTCTTGATAGATATCCCCAAACATTTTCAATGATATTCAATTCCGGTGATAATACCGGCCAATTTATATGGTTTATTTTCTGCTTCTTATACCAGTTCTTAATTAACTTAAGTGTATGTATATCCACATTATCGTATTGAAATATCCAATTATTGTACTTCATTACGTTTAAAATATCTATTTTTGTTAAATTTAAATTTTTGTTACTAATATCGACAGAGATTAGCAATTCTGTTTCTTAAAATAATCATAGGTGGCATTCAAATATAATTGTTTTATATTTTTCATCACATTAATGAATTTTTTTTCTTTTTGTTAATCGAAAATCTTCTTATTATAAAAAACACAAAGGATATGTGATATACATATTTAAATGAAAATGCCTATATCTCGAATCTAATCATCATTGAATATTATTTATTTAGAGTATTAAGATTATGATTATATACAAGATTAAGATTCTTTTTAATAATTTTACTAGACGTATTCTTATTAAAATAATTATATTCCCTAGTTATATATTATTAAATGAATGTGTGTAAAATAAAATGATAAATAAAATATATAAACATCCTTACAAAATCGTATTAATTTAAAATTTATTAAATAAATTATTTTGTTAATAATCTATTATGAAATATAATACTTATTGTAATATCAAATTTAAAATATTACTAGTAATATGATGATATTGTATTGTATATGAATATATAAATATATATATATATATATATATATATATATATATATATATATATATATTGTTATATAATGTTTAATGCTCTTTGAAATGAATATTTTTATTAATAATTTTAAAATAAATTCTTTTTCAATTTGACAATTTTATAAAAAAATATTATATTAGATTCTAATTAGAATGATCAAATATTGATAATTTTTATTGATTTAAATTTAATTATATAGATGATGATCTTGAAATTTCTAACGACCTAAATGAACAGTTATAAAATTTCTAGTAATGTTATGTTGATTGGTTGAATATAAGAATGGCCGTTCCAATAATTTTAAATTTGAGTTAAGAAATATTTTATTTTAGATTTACTTGGATAACAAATAATTTTATTTGAATAAAATATGTCCATTAATGTTACTGTTAATGGAAATCGTTTAAATATACATAAAGGAAGAATGGTATTATCTGATTTAGATCAAATTAAGAAAAATGAACGAGATCGACGGCGAAGGTTACGTTTGGAACAGGTACACATATTATATAAAATTAAAAATATTTAAAAAATGACGAATATATAATATAATAAAAATAAAGTATAAAAAAATAAATTGTAATAAATAATTATAATAAATATAAATGTAAAATATTATGTATATAAAATATAAAAAATATGACATTGTAGTAATTATTTTATTGCGTTAAAAGTAGATAAAGTATTAATGCTGTTGATATCAAGATTAATAGTAAAAAGATCAGAAGAATCACTTAAGGAATTTATATAGGTACGACAACAATCAAAAGAAATATCAGATAGACTTTTGAAACGTACAAAATGCATAGCTAAGGAAGAACTTAAAAAGCTTGAAAACAATGACAAGTTAAGTTTGAAGCAAATATATAATGGAAAAATCATGGAAGTTCAACAAAAATATCAAGAAGACATGGCAGATATTGGTCAAGCACATATATCTGCTGCATTAGAACCTGATCATGATGCATTAATTAAAGAAAAACAAAGGAAAAATAAAATAGCAGCATTAAAAAGAGGAAAAGAGGCAAGAAAGCAAATTAAAAATACTCAACAGGTAAATTATTTAATATTAACATTTTATTATATTGTAGAAAATGATTACAAATATTCATATACTATGTTAGAATAAAATTTATGAAAAATTAAGTAAAATCTGTATCAGAAGGAGACTATACAACAGCAACATCATGAACGATTACAACATGTAAGAGAGCTAGAAAATCTCAGATCTAAAATGATAGCAAACATTTGTAAAAAAACAGGGTCTGAAGAGGATACTATATGTGTTACTATGCAGAATAAAACTGATGAAGAAAATAAACAGCACAAACTTGCTAAAAAAAAGACTAAAAAATTACCTGAGAATGTTACAGAAACTCATATAAAAGTATATATTTTTATATATTAATAATATTAAATCTATAATATATAAATATTTATATATTTTAAAATATTTTTATAGATTATAGGAAATGATTTTAAAACACATTCTCCAATTTTAAAACCAAAAATAAGAACATCAGAAATAATTCCAGAAAATGATTCTTTAGTTCTAGAACAACAATCTACTGTTAATTCGATTACAGAACTATCATCTAAACAATATGTGATTGAATCTGATAATAAAAATTTTGAGAAAAAAAATATTCTGACAAAAATAGATAAAACAAGGTATGTATCATAATATTAAATTTAATAAAAAAAAACAATTGTTAATAAATATTTTGGATATTGAAGATATAATCCAGATGATTACATACAAACAACTTCGGAGTCTATTACAAGTGACAGTTCCAGTTCATTTAGTGATGATTCATCATATTTTTCTGATAGTGGTGAACAAAATATAAGTAAAGAAATAAAAACAACAAAATATGTAAAATGTCCAGCTAGTGATAAAGTACAATTATATGATCATAATAAACGTTATAATAATGTATATGATCAACCAGTTGGTGTAGTTGAAAAAATATCTACATGGAATGAGGTTTGTAGAAATAATTTAATATAAATAATAGTAATAAATAAATAGTTCAGATGATAATTCTAATTCATATGATTTATTTTAGATAATATTTTAACCATTTATAAAGAATAAAATTTCCTAAAAAAAAAAAGAATTTTTTTTTAATTTTAGTTAATAATATAAATTAATAATAAAATCGAAATTACATTATAAGCTTTTTTAAATATCAAATATAAAAGAAATGTTCATTAATACATATTAAATTTATATTTCCAGCCAAGTGCAATGGATTTGGCTCAAGAAATAGAACAAGCACAAACTGTTCAGCAAAATTTATTAAAAAATCTTAAACATAATGCGAAAAAACGCGGAGAAGATGCAGCATTAAGAGAAAAAATACGTAGAGATTATCAGATTCTTATGCAAAATCTAGATCAACTTGCAGGTGAAGAACGTAAATTAAAAGCTAGCCAAATCGAACATTATCCGGTATTTATTTTATTTTTATTTTTTAATTTGTCCATAAATTCATAATTTTTTATAATTTTCTCTATATTATTTTTATTTAGAAAGATGTATATATACAAGAAGAACGAAGAAAACTTTTAAGAAATCAACATAAAAAGAATCTAAATCGTGCATTAAAAACATTATTAAGTGAAGAATCTCTAAATGAAGAACAATGTATATCACATCCTATAGAAAGACAAATTACACTTACACCAAGAAAATACGATAAAAATATAGATGATTATACTGATTGGAAAGAGTCTTGTTGCTTTAATCAACGTACAAAAACCAGCAAAATTTTACAAAATAAATGTAAAGAGAGTGAAGCTTCACGTGAAGAACAAATATTAGATATGTTAAAAAAAGTTGAAAAACAAAAACGATTATTATTACAAGAATTTGGAGCAAATTTACCAAACGATATTTTTAATGCGTCTATAAAAAGTTTGTTTGAAAAAGATAAATCAGTTCAAACTCAATTACCTGTTCAAGATGTATGTATACAAAAATCTTTATCGCCAGAAATCAAAGTAATAAATGCATCTTATGATGAAGACATTAAAGATAAAACTGAAGAAAAAAAAGAGTTATCTGTGAAAAAAGTAGAAACTGCTGTACAAACTATAACAGTAGATAGAGATGATATAGCTCAAGATAAAAGTACACAAGTACAATTGATATCAGAAAAAGAAAATGAATCTGTTTTTGTTAATGATGAAATTAAAACAACTACAAAACATTATCCAATTGAACCACGAATTACAATTATTAGACATGAAATGGACAGTAATAATTCAACAAGTTCTGAGACAATAAATGCAGTTACTGATGTTGATGAAAGCAATAATCAAAGTCCGAAAATAATATTGAAAAAGAAGAAATATAATACGAAGATATTAAAGCAAACTCCACCAAAAATGTTTCACAAATCATGTTCAACTCGTACAAGTAAAACTTCGTCTCCTGTAAAAAAATATTCAAAATTTTTATCAAGATCACAATATAGCAGTCAAAGAAAAAGTTTATGTACAGAAGATATACCTAGTAAAAAAATTAAAATGTATGTAGATAAAAATGGATTTAATATTAAAGTAAAGCCACCTCAAATTACAGACATTACTGTAGATGTAAATTCGCAAAGTACTCAAGTTTATTCAACAAAGTCTAAAGAAGAAGCTGTGAGTAAACAACAATGGATTCAATCCACATCAAAAAAAATTAAAATGAAAGATATTTCGGATACATCAACATCTTTTGCTAGTCTACCATCAGTAAAACCCAAAGAAATATTCGAAGCTTTACATAATAATATCTCTATTCTTGAAATGTTAGATTCTTCAGCAAATGAAAGTATAAGGCGTTTAAGAAAAGATATTAGTCCAGTATCAACACCAGATACCCCATCACCACGTACTATGATGATGCCTTCAAATATACCTCACTTAGATAGAATTAAAAAATTGCTTAGATATTCATCTACAGATTCTCAAACGAATGATAATGATATATTATTATTTTCTAAAAACGATAATTCAACGTCAATAGATTCATCTGAATATCAGCAAAATGATTGTTTACCATCAAAAAATGATGATGTAGATTTGAAAATTCCAATTTCACTAGGATTTTGTGTATGTGATAATCCAGAATGTAAACAAACGCACGCTAGATTTGATGAAATTCGTAATTATGCATTAAAAAATTGCCCTCAAATACTACAAAAGTATGAAGATCTTCAAACTACATGTGCAGAAAGAATAATTTCTTTAACGAATCTTATTGAAAAAGTTCGAAATGAACAAAAAGGTATATTATTTTTATTGATTATTAATAATTAAAGAATATTTAAATTATTAAAATTTTATTAAAATTTTTTCTTTGGATTGATTAAAACAATTTTAAAAAAAAAATATAAAATTTCTGAAATTTGATATATGCAAAAAATATGTCAAAATCTTTTTTAAATTAATGAAAATCAAAATTTTCAAGTTTCAAGTTTCAAAAAATTTTCGAAATTATATTATTTATATTATTAAATTATTAACAGGAAAAGTAAAGATTTCTTTCTTTAATAAATTTTATATTTCAATAATAATGAGTTCATCTAGAAGAAAATTCATTTTTATTTAATTAAAAATTGATTTTTAGATAAAATGTAAAAAAATTATATGATTTTTCTTATGAATTTGTTAGGTATGGAACTTTTTTCTTTAATCGATCCAAGTGATGAAACGAGTTTGATGCAATTACCTGACCCTCAACCAATGACTAATGATTTACAAAATGTGCATAGACTTGTAGAAAATATAGAAGCGATTCATGATCAACTTGTAAAAACACTGATTGAATCTCAAAAGATTATTAAAAGTAAAATCATCAAAGAAGAAATTGATCAAATAAAAGAAACAGAAATAATATCTTCAAAATGTGATGATAATGCAAAAGATAAAAAAGAACTAGAAGAAATCAAAATTAAGCCAAAAATTCTAAGTGATGAGAAAGTGAACATTCAATTGAATAGATTTAAAATACAAAAATCAACATTCCAAGCATCAACATCAACACCAAAACATAACACTTGGCTTACACCTAAACAATATGAAGAAGAAATGATAGAAAAATTATCAAAAGAAATTTTAGAACAAAGCAAAGGATTCAATGAGAATGTGATATCGCAGAAAGAAATTTATGATTCAGCTATGAAACATTCTATTCAAACTTCAACAGATAATAATGATTTTAAAAATGAAACACAAAAAAATCATACAACTATAAAAAAACATTTTAATAAAGAGGTAATTTAATTTACATTCACATTTTTTTTTTTCATGATGAATTGCGTTTTATGTTAATCATAGTATTATATTTCATTAGATATTTCTATATATAAATATTTATTTTATTATACATTGCCAATATTATTCTAGGTAAAAAATATTAAAGAATTTATACCATTACTTAATGATATTCCGAAAACATCGAAAACAACAGATAATATTATGCATATTAATGGAAGAAGTAAACCACCAGTGAGTTTACTTAGTGGACCATATAGGTAAAATTTAGTATTTTATTTTATATATTTTTTTTATATAATTTAATTATATTTGATAATGTAATTATATATAATTTTATATTATAATAAAATCATATTGCAGAACTGAAATTGAATCATCCGGACATGAATTGTCAACAATAATTGAATTTGATACACCAGATACTGTAAATAAAAGCCAAAACAATATCAGAAGTCCATTGTCAGCGAAAAAGATTATAGAAACTCAAATAACAAAATCTACTGCTGTAGTAAAGCCATCGGAACACATTAATACATCGCATAATTTAGATAATCAACATTCAGAAAAGTTGCGTAATTCTTCTATTAAAAAGCTATCTTCAATAGTATTTACACAAAATTTAAAAGAAGCTTCAATATTTCTTGATTCACCTAAATCATCTAAAAATATAGGAAATCAAAATTTAATGGAAAATAAAAACAAAGAACAAAAAGATATTATTCAAGAGAATGATAAAAAGTTCCAATGTGATACAGTGAAACAAGAATCATTACAAACAAAAGAATTGCAGTCTTTTCATTCTAATAGTAACGACCCAAATAAAGAATGTAAAGATAATAAAAACAAAATAACGTCTACAAGTTCAAATAGTTTTTCTGAATTATCAGGAGTTTCGCAAATAGCAAGTACCCCTTCTTCTACTATATTAAAATATGCATCATCTCCAGAAGAAATGGAAATTGCTCTTAAAAAACTTGGTCTAGGTTGGGCGATTACAACGTTAAAAAAAACACGAGAAGCGAGTGCTTTAAGTTCATCATCTAATTCTGATGTAACTCCGATAAATACTGCCAAAAGAATGATATCACCTGTTAAAAAACAATTTGAAAATAATTACGGATTACCAGATTTCAGTGACATGTCTTCAATATCTATTAAAGAAGCTAGCAAAAGTACAGAGAAAGCAGTTCTTCTAAAAGGTAGAACTTCTACACCAAAATTACAAAATTCAAATTCTAATAGTGAAGGAACAAATACAAGTAATACAAATATTTCTGAAAATTTTCAAGAACCTGATGATATTTTGATAATTCCTAATATATCACTTACAAAAACGAAATCTAGTATTAAAAAGTTGGAAAATCTATGATATATTTTTATATTATTACTTAAATAATTTTTTTTTATAAATACTTAAAAATATATATAATAAATCAACAAAAAATTATTTTAAATAAATAATTAGTATTTTTATTATTAAATGAATTCGAAAATTTAAATATTTATTATTTGTACATGTTATTAATGTTTATTACTTACACTTTAATATATTGAGTCATAATTTTTGTAAATTTGCTTGCTGTGTCAAAATATTAATAAGGACAAAATTAAAATTCAATAGACAGAAAATTTTCAATTAAAATTCCAAACTTATTGCTATTACAAAAGATTAGAAGTTTAACTTTAAATCAAACTTAGTTTTTAAGATATTATCGTTTTTACTTTTATATTATTAAATTATAATATTATCGTTTTTAATTTTTATTTAGATTAAAACAATATATAAATATATTATAAAAAGTATTTTCTAATTTTCTTTCAATTCGGATCTTGTGTAATCTATTTTATATATATAAGATTTCCATTTTAAACAATTCAAAGAAATTAGCGGAAAATCTCCATTGATGGAATTTGAATAAGATTATCATTAGATTATATTGGAAGAAGATCCTGAATTCTTTATGAAAAAACTTTATGAAAGAAGAAATTTTTATAAAACAGAATATTTTGATACTTTGAATGATACTTTGAATTAATATTCATTTAATTAAAATATAATAAAAATAATTTTGGCAATCCAGTTTCACTTGTATTATATCGAACAAAGCGATTCAGTACTCCATAGATATCAATTTATGTCGAATAATTTTTTTTTAATGATTACATATATAACAGTATATAATAATATATTGTTATATCATAATTTTATATAATTTTATTATATGATATATTAATAATATAATAAAATTATATTGTATTATAATCGAATTCAATTTAAATTGAATTATTAAATTAAGTCAAACAAGTGAATTATAATGTACATCAAATTATATTTTGCAATCCATGCAGAATCATCAAAACAATAAATAAAATATACTATATTGAATTAATTCGCTTAAATTAAAAAAAATTTGATATACTGTATATCATTTTATTTGTTAACAAAATTATTAATTATGATTGTTTTTTCATATTATTTATTTTGTTCTTGAAACTATAATAATGCAATATTGTTCAGAATTTGGCATTACCGAAAATGAACACAGAAATATTGGATTATCGAAATTCTATTGTACATATATATAATTACTTATTATTATATAGAAAAAATAATAATAACAAAATAAAATATATATTTATAAATACACTTTAAAAATTATTTTTTAATAAATATCTATCGAGATTCATATATATTTTTTACGTAAAATATAAATTATAAAAAATAAAATAAGTAAAATAAATGAATATTATATTTTTATGTTATTTTAGTTTGAAAAAATTAAATAATAATAGTTTATTTTTAATAATAAATTTAAAATAATGATTTTTATGTAGTATTTATTATTACATCTTTCCCATCTCCATTTTAATATTAAAAAAAATTTTGTTATGTATAATTTTTTATATATATTTATAACATTCTTATTATGTAATTTTAAAAATACAAAGATTTCTTAATCATAATAAATTTCTTTTTTACAATTTCTTTCTTTTCTACAATATAATATTTAATAAAATTTATTTTACAAATTATTGTTCTATATTTGTTCTAAATTATTGTTATATATTTAATTTGATTTATTTCATGTCATTTGAATTACATCAATATTTATTTTATTATAGTATTATACAAATATTATGTATATTTATCAAATATAAAAGTCTATTTTTCATTCGTTATTGCACTATATTGGTTTCTATAAAAATTTTAATATTGAAAATTTGTAATAATGTGAAGAATAAAATAGATTTTTATACAGAATTCATTACTACTTATGTATAATAAATACATTTAATATTTCCATAATTTTACTGTTATTTGTAATTATTAATTAATATTGTGTTAATATAATATTAATTATATTGTAAACGATTACATATATATCATACAACTGTACGAAGATGAGCCTTTTTCATAAAGGCATACTTTTAAAAAATTTGTATAAACAATTTAATTTATAACTATTCAATATCGAAATTAAATATCGTTATTCAACTCCATACGTCACTTGAATAACGTTTTTGCGAATCCATTTTCTTGATATAATTCGCTGCATCTAATTCCGACATTTTTCCCTTTTCCATCACAACTTTTAATAAAATATTGTGTACATCTCGTGCCATATTTTTTGCATCACTAAAGATGAAATATATATTTTTTGAACATATAATATATATTTTATAATTTACTAATTTAATTGCATTATTTAAAATATATTTTAATAAATCATAAATAATTTCCAATATAAAATTCTTAATAATTATATTTTATGATATAAGAATAGCAAATTCGTAAAAAAAAAAAATATATATATATATATATATAATAATATATATATATAAATAAAATATATATATATAAAATATAAAAATATATATATTAAATCAATTTTTCTTATATTATTATAAAAAATAATAATGAATATCTTAAATATTAAAATATTTAACATATAATTTAATTATTAAGTTGAAAATTATTCCTGATTTAATTTAATAAATATTACATAAATTACATAAATTATTACATGATTTCATACTAACCCACACACATAGATATGTCCATTTTGTTCTCCAATAATTTCCCACAATTCGTCTTTATTTTTTTCTAGTAGATGTGTAACATATATTTTCTGAGATTGTTCTCTACTAAATGCAGTATGTAAAATTAAAGTACCTCTTTTTACATATTCTTCAAGTTCATCTTTATAAAGAAAATCTTCATCTTTTTTTCTACATCCAAAATATAAAATTGTATTTCCTACTTCTTTTCCTAAAATAAAATAGATTTTTATAAATTATATTTAATGAAATAATATATTATGTTTATTAAAAAAATTATATTTTTTATTATAAAATTGATTTCTTATTTTGAATTTTGTTAATTACCTTCTTTTCTTGCAAGATCACGTTCTTGTATAAAACCTCTAAATGGTGCTATTCCAGTACCTGGACCAACCATGATAATAGGAGTTGATAATCGAGTTGGTAAACGAAATTGAGATTTTCGAACAAAAATAGGAACATAACATGGTGGATGTGAAGGATGTTTTTCTTTTAACCAGCTAGTAGTTACACCTTTGTTAATTCTACCTGTTGGTGTTTTATATTCCACAACAACTGCAGTAATATGAATTGAAGATGGGTGTAACTAAAAATTAATTAAAAAATAGTTTCAAACTAAGATTACAAGATAAATTATATAAAATTAATTATATAATTATATAATAATTATATAAATATTATTATATTAATTAATATTATATAAATATATTAAGATACTTAATATTATATATAATTATATATATATTATTTAATATTATATATTAATTATTTTAATATTATAATATTGTAATATATATATATATATTTTTAAATATAATATAATTTTATTCAAATTTTTTTGTTTTTTGAGTTTGCATTATAATAAAAAATTATTATAAATATTGAAATAATATACCTTAGGAGATGAGGAAATTGAATAATATCGACATTGCAATCTTGGTAAAAGTTCGCAAAGATGATCCAAGGCTGGCTTCAAGCTAGGAATATCTTCTAAAATATGTACAATATTTCTATTTTCTTGAACTACCCATTGCTGATAAGCAGCTTTACCATCCACACTGGTTGATGCCATTAATTTTAATTTTTCTTTATCATTTGGATCACTACAATATTCTGCTAATTCTTTCAGAACATGAGTGCGTGGATTACTAGTAATATCTAAATAATGTGTCAAAGCAGTTCTGTAAGAACATGGACAAGGAAATGGATGCTTCTTGGTAGATTCCTCTGTAATAATAAAAATAATTTATGCTAAAGACATTAATGTTAAATATATTGATAATAATATTGAATTGATTTTTAATTTACCATCTGTATTTGTAAGAGTAAACACTGTATCTAAATTTATACCACATTTTTCTCCAATTTTATTTACTAATTCCGTATTATTTACAGGATATACTGCTAAATGATCACCAGTTTCATATCGCATTTTTGATCCTTCTATATCAAATTCTATATGCATACATGATCTATCTGAAGTTGAACCATGAAGTTCACGATTTATTTTTACTGGAGCTAGGAAAGGATTTTTTGCATCAAATGGTCTATAAAAACAGAAATAATTTTATAATTTATATATTTTAATATAACTCCAATATAAATAAATAAAAAAACATACGCTCTTTGATTCTTAAATGAATGAAGACGAGCTATTTCACCAGTATAAATGCGTTCAATTGATAAATCGATATGTTCTGTTAGTTTATACTGTCTAATACTAACATCTTCTCCTGCACCTTCAATTCCAAAGAATTCACAAACTGTTGGCCAAAATTTATCTTTCCATGTAATAAAATCATCTTCTATACTATAATAATAAATATTTTATTATTGAAATATTTTATATTATTTACATTTATATTAAATTTTTAATATTTGATAGACACAATAATATTAAACACATTTTTATTTTATATTTCCAAATAAAATTAAATATTTCAAAATAAAAATGATGAAAATATGTGTAATAAAATTCTATAAACTTACTTAGCATCATCATCTCCCAAACCAAGTTCAAAGACACGAGTAGCACCAAGTTGTTCTAATCTATGATCAACATATAAAGCTATTTCATTATAATGTTCATATGTTTTATTTCCAAGACCAAATACCTATAAAAAAAATATCATATATATAATAAATAAATATATTTTTTTTCATATATATAAAACAATTTCAATAAAAAAAAATTCAACAAATAATTTAAATTAACTATGATATATAATAAATTTTTTATGTATTATATTATAATATTATAATATTATAATAATATTATAATATTATTATAATTTCATTGATTATTGATAAAATAGATTAAGTTCAAAAAATTTTAAATAAAATATTTATAAAATTTATTATTTATAAAAATGTAAATATTGATCCAAATATATAAATTCTGATCATATATACCTCAAACATTGGCGCTAAAAATAATGTTGTAAAATGCCGTTGGATAGCGCTATTGTATCTATGATGCTTAATCATTACACGTAGCAATTTATCAAACTTTTTTATATTCATTGTTTAAATATTTTTTAATAAATATTTTAAGATTTTTAAGATTTAAAAATGACGAAAATATGTGTTTTTGTTATATTTACAATTATGTAATAATTACAATAATTATTTTTTACAATAAAAACACTTATATCATGTTTTAATAATTAATATACTAGTCACGTGTCTAATGATTATAAATTACTTACATAAGATTTATAATTTCTATTATCATAGTTACATATTTATTATAGTTTTATAAATCAAAATTTTTTTACCAGAGAAAAAGATAAGTATTTATATCATTTATAATAGTATAAATTATTATAATATTTAAATTGAAGCTCTATACGCATGAATGTTACATCATTATGATTTCGCACTGAGCCTATTACACGTAAGTTACAGAATAGATATGATATCTTATTTAAGTTTATATTATATATTCTGAAATATCGATTTCGAAAAAAAAGAAAAGTTTTTATGCTCTTTATGATTTACTGCAACTAGAATATAGAAATAAATATTATTGAAATCAATAATTATGCTAAAAGAAAATTCTCATTTCGTTATTTTGAAAAAAAAATTGATCGTACTGTATAAGTTTAATGAACGACACAATACTATCACAATTGCTATAATTGTAAATGTTCTAATGTTCGGAATTGAACTGTTATTCTATAAGTCCGCATATATTATTCATGCGCATGTATATTAAGGTTAGGTATATATGAGCGAAAAAATTGTTGCTACAAGCATCTTTTTTATTTTTCAATTAAAAATAGTACCAGATAGTATAATTACTAGTCTAAAAATCGTTCATTTATATTCGTTTAAGCATAAGCATAAGTAGCGGCAAGTTTTAATAAAAATATTATACACAATACAAAAATATATATATACATTCATAAAATCTATAAATTTTTAACAATAGAATTTATGTTCTTGTACATATATTTGATTTAAATGAAAAATGTAATATTTTTCTATAAATTTAAGTCTAATACAAAGAATTTAGTAATTATTTTATTTTTTATTTATATTATTGTTATTTATAAAAATTTTAATATGACAATTAAGTTTAGCATATTGCTTCTTGACAATTTTTTAATTCTTCTAAACTTTTTATAGATATGAAATATAAAACAGAGTAAAACAGAGTATAAAAAATAGTACTTACCGCATAATTTAATCCATTTAAATCAGGATCACCATTTTTTAGCCAATCAATAAATTCCATAGCATTGTCTGTAGGATCACCTTCTCCATAAGTTGCTAAACAGAATACTGCCATACTGTTTGGTATTGTTTTGAGATGTATTAATTCTTCCTGTTGTAATTATGTAAGATTATGATATATAAATAAATAAAATAATAATAAGAAATTCTTAAATTTTTTTTCATTCTTATTATATATTATATACGTCTGAAGTTACATTATATTTTTCAAAATTTTCAACAATTCTATCTAGAATATATCGATTTTTTAGTAATCGTATTTTCGTACTAATAATTTTAGAGAAAAAAATGTTATTTTTTAAATGAAATAATAATTCAGATCATTGCTTTGCTTTTTTTTTCATAAACATATATATATAAACATATATATATATAGTATATATACCATATCGCATTCTTCTGGATCAGCCACCATGCCTTTCATTTTGTATCGAATACCTTCCTTGGCTAACCTACCGGCAAATTCTTCTGCAGTTCCAGTTTGACTACCATAAAATACTACTAAACTTCGTCCAGAAGTTTTCAATTTTTTTATAAATGAATTTTCTGATGTTTGCGTTGTAGGAAATATTGTTGGCCTTCAACAAAAAATATTTTTTCAATTTTAACGTTTTTCTTTTAAAATTTTTTAAATTTTAGAAAATACATTTTTTAAATTTTAAAATACATTACAAATACTAATTTTTAATATATTAAAATAATATTTTAATCAAATATTTATTGTATACACACGCATGCACAAAGATTATATAAATTATTCAATATATCCAAATAAAAAATAAATCGCTGAATTTATATTTTAATATAAAATTTTTTATTATAATTATCTAAAATATTAAAATATTAAATGTTGTCATTATTATTATCATAGAATATTTGTATTTTTCTTTTTGTATATATTTAAATATAAATATTATATATTATTTACTGTTTGTTTCATTTTTGAAAAAATAAATTTGATTATTTTTCCATTGAAAATAAACTAATAATTTCATTTATAATAATTTATAGTAAAGAAATAATTATTACTGAATAGAATAAGATTTTGTGACAGGTGTATATTCCTCTTGTTTGTTTCGGCGCATCAACCACCATAGGGCAGCCAATAAAAGAGCACTGAGAAGGATAATATCAAGAGTGCTAAAGAGAGGTTCATCAAGAATCTCTGTTTTATCCTCATTCTCCAATACTGGAGAACCTGCCATTCTTATCGCTTTAGGTTGTAATCCGTTTACAGCCTGAAATAAGATAAAAAATTGCAATATTAATCATCGTTTTGTTTCAAATAATTTTTTTAATGTTAAATTTCAGTCGTCGTTTCATTTCAGATCGTTCAAATCGGTGTCATTCTATATTTTGAAATTTTTATATTATTATGTATATATGTATTATAAAGAATTATAATCAAAAATGATTTAGAAATGATTGATAAGATTTTAATCCAAGATTTTTTATTAATTTCGATTTGAAATTTCATCGATATATTATGACTAAAATGAGATATTTGAATATTTCGCATCTAATTTTAACATAATATTTGAGAATTAATGACTGTACAATTAAATAATCTCTACAAATAATTAAAATATAACTTAGTAGTTAAAGTATCACTTATAATTCAGCGATATAAATGTAAAATTAATTATTGAATATGTAGTCACATCATTTCTTTGAATATATGTTGATAATGGTGTAAAAGATTGTACATAAATATTTTTAATTCTATTTATCATAATTAATTAATATGAGTAAGCATTTTTGTTTTCAATAGAATTTAATAATTATAATTTTAGTGAGTATGTTATATCACAAATTACATTTTATTTCAAAAATTAGAATTGTATAAAAGTTTGAATCTAATAAAACACGATGATGAGAACATAAAAGTATTATTCTAAACAAAAATAAATATTTCAATATTTCAAAACAAAATTTTTATGAAAATATAAATTCAATTTTTATAAACATAATGGATTTGAATGTAATATTTACATGTTTGTAATATAAATATTTAATATTTATGTGAAAATAATGAAAAGATAATAGTTAAAATAATAATAATAATTTCAAAAATTGAATTTAAATAAAATTTTGTTTCATCTATTAAATAATATAATAAATATTTTTTTATATATCCTATATAATTTTTTATATTACATATATTTTAGTACATATCTGCATCTTTCAATTTTGTACAAATATATGTAAACATCAACATTTTAAACATAATTATAATCATATTATTATAAATAATAAAAAATAAATTTGTCATTCTTTTGGATGTCATATAATGATCATTTGATAAAATAACTCCAATCTAGGATTGCGTAACTATAGAATCAAGATAAATATGACCTTGAATCAATTATATTAAGTCCCAAGATTGATTTATGTAGTATATGTATATATAGACTATACATAGAAAGATCAAGTTAATATAATATGAAGCATAATAACGATGTACTATTAAAACTTAGCGTTTTGAACTATTATGATCAAATAAAATCCTTTTATTTAAAAAACTTAAAAAAAATACAGTGTATGATCGAATACGATGAAAAATAGTCAATATTTATTATTTGCAACTTTATTATATAATTTATGAAAAATTTCAATATTCACAATATTTCATTTTTGTGAATAATGATGATATAAAAATTCTAACCTCATTTCATTTTTGCTGACAAATATAACGTTATTGAAAAACAAAAAGAATTAAAAATATATGAAGCATTTAAAGAAATTTATGTATTATTTTGATATAGAATTATTTATTTTACTGATTTTCTTTCTATGTGATAAAGAAACTGACCTCTATAAGAAAATATTTTTAAGCCTATATATAGCTATAATGAATAAATGTCAACATCGCAATTAACGTATGAATAACAAAAATCTTTCGTGAAAAATGCAAATCCCAATAGTAAGAAGTGAAAAGAATAAAATTATTATTATTTATTATCTATAAAATTTTTATTTATTTTATAAAAAAGTATGAATAAAACATATATATTGCCATATAAATTTATCATAATTTTTAAATTCTTATCATTGTTTTTTATTCTAATCTTTTCCTTTCTTACCACGAATTTTTATATATAATTGATTTAAATATAATTAATTTATAAATCATTAATATTTTTTGTATGTTAAATAAATTGAAAACATAAAGAAAAACATACATATAATATGTATTATATGTATAATATATATACATATAATTTAAAGAAAATGCCTTGAAATATTCAATATATTTTCATTTACAAAAAATTACAATGTTTGTATTGTATGTATTGTAAATGAATGAAAAAACAACTTGTAATATTTTATTTTAATTCTGTATAGTATACATATAAATATATAAATATATACTCTATAATATCTGAATCATAAAAAAAATAATTTTGATGATATGATAACAATTTCTTTAATAATATCTTTCCTATTCATAATAATTTCATTTGTTTCGGACGATAATATATAAATTTAAATAAAAATTAAATAAATTATTTATATTATGTTAAAAATTAATCTTTCAATATTTTCAGGATTAAATTTTTAAGAAATAAAAAAATTTTATTATGATAAAAACATATTTTTGTCATGAGATATTCATAATAAACATTCCATCATTGATTGTGCATATGTATATAATAATATATATAATAATATATATATGAATATATATATATATATATGTATATACATATATCATTTTCCTCTAGTTGGTATCAGCAAATTGAATAATTATCGAGATTGATTCACGTAACAAATTACGTGGTTTATCCTATAGAATAGTAAAATAGACCAATAAAATAATTTTTAACTTTATTTCTATTATTTTATCTTTAATAAATGTTTATTATTAGCTATAATATATATAATAACAAAAATTAAAATGAAACTAGAAATTTAAGAATAAAATATTATAAATTCGATGTTAAAATAAAGGACATGTAATAATTATTAGATTCTTTTCTATAAAAAAAAAATATCTTTGTTAAATAGTAATTTACATCGAAGATAAACTAATAATTTAAAGTTTTTTTAGAAAAATGAAAAAGGAGTAGAAAAAGTGCAAAAGGAAAACAATTTTTTTATTTTGATATGACTTTGCATTTATAATTTTGCTTCACGGTAAGTATTATTTCCATATTGTTTCTAATATCTGTAATAATAAAATTTAAATATTAATTTAGAGAAAATTATTTTAATATATAATATAATTTTAACATAATATTATAATATTTACATAATAGTAATAATTAATTTAAATGATATGTTGTTATAAATTTGTATTATGCATATTTACATATACTATTTCAATTACATCCAAAATAATTTAATCTTAAATTGTTTATAATATGCATATGTATTATCCAATATTATCAATTATAAGAATAACATAATAAAATATATAAAAATAATATAAATATTGTAATTATTTTGTTATCATATCATAATTATTCTATTCTAATTTTAATCAAACAACAATAAATACTTGAAAGTAATACGAAAATAATAATATTTTTAGAAATAATAAAATATATCATATTCTATTATATCTTAATTTCTTTATTTTTTTTATTTGGAATGAAAATTAAAATATTATCCATATTGTAATAAGTAAATAATTCAAAATTAATGAAAATAAAATTCATTTATATTTATATTCTTTATTAATTAAATCTCATAAACATTTTTATTAAAATTAATTTATAAAAAACATAAATAACAAAAAAAATAAAATATAAAAATTAAAATTTATATAATTATTTATATATAATTACATTACAAATAAAAATATTAAAAACATGATAAAAAAGTTTTCAACTTTTGAGATTTTTTTTATACATAAAAAATGTATGTATTTATCTTTTCTTTAACTTTATTATATTTAAATATTTTAAACAAATATATTATTAAAATTTATAAAATTTGAGTATTTGTAAATTTTTCATAAATTAGTAGATTTGTCATTTTGATATAATTAATAATTAATAAAAGAACAAACACTTAAAAAATATAAATATGTATATATATTGCATAATATAGAATACGATTATATAATCTAATATAACAGAAATATCGTATAATATTTGTAAACATATCTGAAACATTATAAAATGCAAAAAAAAATAAAAAAATATACATTTAAGAAATTTAACAAAAATTACATGTAGATATATATTACAATCGAAAATATAATTACGAATGATCGATTGTAGATTAGAATTCATGCATTTTTTTTCCATATAGAAATGTAAATTATATTTTAAATACTATATTTAATTGTAATATTAATTTTCATTACGTATATTATTACATATATATTCAAAATAAAATAGAATAAGAATATGACAAATACATTAATATATAATATATAATAACATAACAAAATTATTATATTATAAAATAATATTTTAATATTATAATACATATTATTTCTTATTAATTTAAAAATTAAATTTATTTAATTTTATATAAATTACTTGTATATATACATAATATATAAAGATATTTGTAATATCGTTATTTTCATTATTTATATTGTGAAAAAAAAAATATGAAAAATATTTGGCAAATTAAAATTCACAATATAAAATGACTTCAAAATTATTTATTATTTTCTGACAAAAATTGTACGTTACTTTTAAAATATCTGTAATCATTCAATTCTTATCATCATAATTGTTAGATAAGAAAACACTTATTATCTTTCATAATAATATTTAAAATTGACTATATTTAATAAATATATTGTATAAAGTCTATTGTATAAATTATTATATTTCTAAAAAATATATCTAAGTATTTATTATTATTGTTACATTTCAAAAACTCTCTTAGACTGCAATAGATATGTTTTCTGATAAACTAACGTTTTTAGGTCAGAACAATATTTTTATTCCTGAAATGGTTATAATGCATATGTTCCTTTCTTCTTATATATTTATATATCTTATATATTCTTATATATTCTTATATATTCATCTAATATTTATTCGTCAGAAATTATAATTATATATATAATTAGAATTCAATAGAACGTTAGTTCGTCAGAAAATGTATTCATTATATTATATATTTATATATAGATACAATTTAATACTTTCAATAAATAAAAACATCATTAATCGATAAAATTAATTAATACTAGACATTTAACTCGTAAAAATCGATATATATTATTTTTATTTTATACTTTACCGGTAAATCCATTCTTTGAGAAAAAAATGCAACGTCTCAAAATTGATAAATGGAAAAGAATTGATAAATTTATATTGAATTTTGAACGAAACGATTATTCACATTCGGAAAAATACCACATACTCACGCAACAACGAGCGTGTAACTGGCAGTAAGCTCGCAAGGTAATGCTGAGATGATGCACATATCCGTGTCGTGTACAAGCAGAATGAAAAATCAGCAAGTCATTGGCCGACTGAGTTTGTGTTGCATGAACGTCACGTAGCATATAGCATAAAGTATATACACATAAACATATGTACATATAAAACATCATGAAATTATACAAGTAGTATGTCAAAAGACACGTATGTTTATATGTATTTAATTCATTTAATTGATTTCATTTCAGATAATTCATTTTACTTATTTATTTAATTTATATAATTTACAAAAATTTTAATCATCTTATATAAAAATAAATTATATGATACATATGAAAGTGTTATCAATAAATGATATGATTTTTTCCATTATGATGATAGATTTCTGCAATATTTTCCTGTTTTTATTTTTAATTTTTTCATTATCAAATTTATCTTTTGTAAAGTAAAATTTCATTATTCAATAATGATTTTTAACTACTGTTTGAAAACTTTTGTATTCGCTTAAGATTTTATTAATATAAATTATTAAAATAAATATGATAAATAATATACTATATGTATTTGACTATGATTTTAAAAGATCTATAGATTATAAATATTAATATTATAAAAATTTATATTTATATTGTATATTAAAATATAATTTTTTCAAATAACTTTAATTAATTTTAAATTATTTTTATTAAAAAAGATTTATTCAATTGATAAATGAAAAATTATAATAATTGATTGTATATATAAAATAAATTATAACATTTTGTGAAAAGATAGTATTTAAGCGAATTTATTATAATTTAAAATCGTTAATTTCTTAATTAAGAATATACATAAGTCTGTACTATAAAATTCATGATAAAATATTAAGATTTTTTTTATTTAAATTAAAATATGATATTTTTTTATGCGAATATTAAGTAAACAAAAACAATCAAAAGTTATCAATAAGAACGATTATATTAATATATATCTAATTATTAAAATATAATAATTAATTATTTTTATAATTTATTAATAAAGTAAGATGAAAATATGAACTATTCGATGAATAATACAATTAGACGAATCAATAATAGATATCGATATTATCTAAAAATATTTAGATAAATAAAAAATTCGAAAATTAATTAAATTCACAAATTTATATAATGTAACAATATATTATGTGTGTGTGTGTGTGTGTGTGTGTGTGTGTTTTACATATATATTATTCATATAAAAATGAATATTTAAATTTAAATATTCGTTTTAAAAATAAAAAATTTCTTTTCATTTTAAATCTACTTTTTAATACAAATTAATTTTTTGTTATATATTTACTAGTTTTTACTTAATTATGTAGTTAAAAGTACAAATATAAGATTTATCGCAGGTCATAAAATATTAAATAAATTATCTATTTAATCAAACTAAAAGTAACATTATCGCAATAAGAATTTCTAAAAATATTTTAAAATAAGTAACTTAAAAATATTATCAAAATATATTACTCACATTTTTAATGTCTCTTTATATATTTTTCTTCACTTTTTGTAACGATGTTGTACTACAGATATATAAAATATAAATGACAGTAAAATATCAAATAATATAATATGTATATTCTTCATATCTATATTATTAATGATAATAGTTTTAAAAGTTGAGAACTTTATCAAACTTATTATGAATCATCAGAAAATAGAAAGCAGAGAGATACCAGTATTCTGTGAAAGTATTTAAAAAAGTGAAAATTCACTTGCACGAATGAGAATAACATGCACGAATTTATCTTGCAAGAGAAAGTGAAAGGTAAAAGGAAAAATGAATAATTTTCACTGAAGAGATTTCTGTTACGTTATTGTATAATATTATCTCTCTCAAGATGTATATCTTATCTATTTATGTATCTATTTCAAATTATAAAACAAACTGCTTGTGCTGAATAATGTGAATAATCTTGGAACTTATAATAAGTAGAATTATTCACGATTTATATGTACATAATAATTCATATTAATGTGTATTATTCATATACAAGTTTATTCGTTATTGTGTTTGATTTATCAATAGTGAGCAGTAATGTATAAATATAATTTTTTCATTATTTAATTTGTCATTTATCGAGTAATACAATAATTATGTATTATATATATAAATAATGAATTTATAACACTAATTATGATAATATTACTAACAATATTATAAATATATAAATATATAAAGTATTCTTGCTAAAATGATATCCAAATGCGAGTCACTGTATATTTTATATAGAGAAAGTTGAATAAAATTAGAACTACTAATAAGTTAAATAAAATTCCATGTCTATGATATTACAATTATATATTAAATATAATAAACTTATATGTGGATTTTGGTTATCTCAAGTTATGACGAATGAACAAAATTTAGATAAGATGAATAAATTTCCAATGAAATAAATAAATATTCCAATATTGAAATAATTTCAATATTATGTTCATTTCATACAATAGACATAGTATATAGGATAACAAAATAAATAAAACAAAATAAATAAAAAATTTAAGGGATGATTGTAAATGCTAAAACAATTGATATGCAAAAATATCAATATCGTTGAAGTTTATTTTTAATAAACAATTTCATTTTGTGCTAAATGAGGCGATATGATAATATATTCGAACGAAAGTAGAGTCGTTTTAATTATAATTTATCTAGTTTAGTTTCAATTTAATAATTATATATTTATCTAGTTTAGTTTTTAATTTATCTAATTTATCTAAGATTTTTATATACAAGCTTTTGCTTTTATTCTAATCTCTAGAATTATCGTTTAAATTTTTTAGCAATTTTATTCAAATATTTTGCATATTGCATGGTCTTTATTTTGCATGATATTTTATTTAAATAAAATTGCTGAAATATAAATATTTAATATTTGATAAATTAATATCCATGGAATAAAAAAAAGCTTTTTGTAAAAATTCTCGTTTTTTTCAATACGAGTTTTTTTTTAAATTTTATTTTAAATATTACGAAATAAGCGAAATATAATATTTTATAATTTTTAGGCTACGATGAATCAAAATATTTACGCGTAATACATTATATTTGCATATTAAATTGCAAAAGCAATTAAGAAGAAATAATTTATAATTCAATCCAATAATGTTATAATTTAAATTATTAATTATATAATTACAATCAAAGACAATTAATTTAAATTTTTTTAAATTAAGATTATAATATCACAGAAAAATGACTTAAAAATGAAATATATAATAATAATGTAATAATAATTTAATGGTGAATTAAAGATATTTTTTTTTTATCATACTCTCTTATATTATATAACATATTATTCCATATTGAAATGATTATCATATATAAGCTTTGTCATAAACATTTTTATTTTATATATTAAATCTTATATATATATATATATATATATATATATATATATATATATATATATTAAATTGTTTTTCTATTATATTATTTTATTACATTAATTACATTAGTATAGTCAAATATTCGATAAATATTGATCTATTTTTGAAAGAAATAAAATTAAAAAAAGAAAAAATAACTTTACATTTTTAATTTAATATTTACGTAAATTCATTTTTAATTTTATTATTATTATTCTATATAATACATAGCTATTCAATAAGCAATTTTTTTTACAATTTATAATAAATCAATAACTTTAAACACACCAAGTAAAAAATTTATTTGTATGATCAGCACTAAAGTGATTAAATTAAATTTTTAAAATACATTGAATATGTAATACTTGAAAATAATTGTGTAATAATAACAACAGTAATAATTGTTGAAAAATAAGTAAATAATATATCAAAATGTTTCAAGATAAGCGATATCAAAAAAAAGTAATAATTATTAATGATCGTTAATAATTTCGCTAATAATTTCTAATTTATCTGGTCTATTAATTGTAATTCTAATATTATAGTATAATTTTTGATTTTGCATAAAATAATTTGTATCATAATTAATTTAAGAATAAGTTTTGTTTTACATTTATAATTATTAAGATCAAATCATGAAATTTATGAAATAATATTTTTAAGTATTTTTATATATTTGAAATTATACATAATTTTATGTCAATTTATTTCTAGAATAAAATACATAAAAAAATACATATATTTTATAATAAAATTAATATTAACTTAAATATAATTTCAATTTTATTAACAGAGTTTAGTATTGAGATACTTAAACTTTCGCCATCTGTCGGTCAAAATTATTGACTTATTGATTGATTTATTCATTCTTTTACCGACTGTATCAATCATTTTTCTTTTTCGTCATCAAAAATTCTTCATTTTTTCTTTTTCATTAAGAATAATTATTTTTTTCTTTATTTAAAAATTACAGTTATAAAAGATATTAGTTCTTTACATTTTTATAAAGTAAAAAAAAATATATATGAACAGTAACTTAAATATTTTTTTGCAATCAAATATATTTTATATATATAATAAAAAATACGAATAAAATATCGTATTTTGATAAAATTATATAATATATATAAATCTACAATGTGTATTTATCAACTTTTTTGTTATTAACATTGCATAACTCAACTACCATTTGTAATATTTTATGAATATTATTTTTAAATATTATACTTTATTGTGATATGTGGATGTGATATGTGGATATGATTACGACGATATTTTGCATAAATAGTGAAGATAGCATGAAACGTTTATATTATCTTCTTGCATATTATAAATTATTATATTATTGATATTAAATAGACAATAATTAGAAATTGATTTTATAATTATATGTAAATTCATTAATATAAATAAACAAAAAAATTATTTTTGTAATATGTTGTTTCAAATTTTTGTATAATTATCGAATAAAATTATAATTGTCTGTAATTTATATTTTATATTTGCATTTACTTACTTATTATTTATTCGTCATTGATCAATTAATATCATATTTTTATTATATTGATATATAACAAATAATGTTAACAAAAAAAATATTTATATATTTCACGGAAAAAAATATACATTTTATGTGTAGCTATCTCAAATATGCTAACGTTTTATCGCATTTTATTTCTAATTATATCATTTCGATATATATATTTGTAAATTTTAAATCATCAGTTTTTTACAAAAAATAATTTTTTTAATCAACTTATTTTTTATTTTTATATATCTACTAGCTATAAATATTTTATAATAAATATTTAATTTTTGAATATTTAAATTTTTATTAAATATTTTCGTGTATAAAAATAAAATAAAAAATTTAAAAACTAAAATAAATAGAATTATAATAAAATATAAATAATTATACAAAAATAATTGAAATTTATTTTTCAAGTAATAAGCTAATTAACTAAACTATATAAAGTGAACTGAAGTGGTGAAAATAGAATTGATTATTTATATGAAATCCAATATAAAATATTAGAATATTAGAACAAAAGAAATATATACTTCTGATACTAAAAAAACTTTCTATAAAGTATCATAAATAAATAAATATATCATATCGCTCTGAATTGAATTTTAATAAACAAAAAAATTTATATTAAACTATTTAATATTAATAAATAATAGTTATATAAATACTTCTATTTACAATTTTATTAAACTTTATGTTATTAAATCAAATTCAGAAACAATAATGTTATAACATATGTTATAATACATTGAAGAAAATTAAATCAATTATTTTAAACGTGCAAAAAATAGCTATAATATTTTTAAATACTTAAAATAAGAAATAATATCAATATTAAAAAATTTATATCTAATTAATTTGAACTATGTTATCGATCAATGATTTAAATATATTTTATAAAATAAATATACAAAAATAATATATAAACAAACATATATAAATTTATACATGTATATATACATGTATAATCATATCTATATATTGACATCAATTTTAACACAAAACATAATTTGCGTTATATCTCTGTTATTAATAATACAAAAAATTATAGATAATAAAAATATATTATTTTTTTTGTAATTTTACATATTAAAATACTTATGAAAGAAATATATTATAAAGAATTATATTAAATGTATAAATCCTATAACATAAAAGTATATGAATGTTATTACTTTTAAATATTAATATAAAAATATCCTTTTATAAGTTTCATAAATTATATTTTTTAGTAATGATATTTTTTAATAATTATAAAATATACATTTTTATAAAGTGTAACATCAAGTAACTTTTCATTTTTTACTAGTTGCATACTAATAAATACATAAAAAAATTTAATTGAAAATATATATAATCTGAAATTTATTTTCTAATATTTAAATTTATTTATAATTAATATAAGTTATAATTAATATTTAATTATTATAATATTAATTAATAATAAATATTTTATAATTATTTATATTATAAAATATTTAAATCTGAACATTTATAAAATTTAATCAATTTATTAATATATAAAATAATAAGAAATAATCAAAATTAGATATAATAGTAAAAAAAATAATAAATAATTTTAATGAAAAAAAAAATGTAACATATCTATATATAATATAATAATATAACATAATAATAAAAATGACTATATATATATATTTTTATAAAATTATTTAATAATTTTAAATTAATAAATGCAACATTTTAATAGAAATTAATTATTACTTTGTAAAAATACGCATTTATATCCACGTATAAAAAACTAATCACATTTTTAATTCAAAACTATGAAATTATATTTTTCAAAACTTTTTTTTCATATATTTTCTTGATCGATGATCTTGTACAATAATATATAGTACCACTATTATTATTACCACCTGTTGAAATACATTTTCAAACTTACCTAAATAGTAGTTTTTGAATGAAGAGAATTTTAATCAAGAATTGAAATACTCTTCTTACAGGAAATTTCCTCTCAATCGAACGTAACAATCGAAAATACGAAATAAGTATGTGACACTTTTTTATCAATATAATTCCTTTTTCAACACGTTGCACTCACGTAAAACAATGTAACCACACTGGTTTCACTACTGTGTAATATTCATATATGCAACAATGTATATATGTCAGACACATTGACATTAAAAATGCGAAATAATAATTTTTCTCTAATCGTTTCACACTTTTATCAATGAAACGTATTTTCTCCAATTATGTGAAATATCCAACTCAATATAATTTTAAAAAAGAATAGAATTATATGAAAAAGAAAGAAAGATTAGATTAGGTTGCTGTGATACGTAACCGGAAGGTTATTTTATGCGCGCTTTATTTGAACAATGTTACAATAACGAAATATTTTTAAAAATTAAATCATATTTAAATGTATTATTGTTTCTTTTATTATATATATATTGATTCATAATTTTATTTATGATATTCTTTAACTTATCATTACATATAAATTATTTGTTTTTCTTTTTTTTTTTATACAATTTAATATAGAAAATTATTAAATAAACTGTATATAAACATAAATATATATAATAATTTTATATAAATTTGATTTTTATAGAAAATCAATATATTAATATATTAAAATTAATATGTTATTTGATAATAAATTTTAATAAAATTTTTCCTATTTTTTTATTTAGATATAATTACTTTTTTTTCATTAAAAATAATTTACTCTTAATAAATTATTGAATATAATAAATTGATTGAAATAAATATTGTAGAATTTGAAAATAAATATAAAATATAAGTATATAATATAATATAAGTAAATATAAATAATAAAATATTTTTTGAAAAATTTTAAAATAATTAAAAAAAATATATAATATAATTATGCATATTAACATTATTATTTAACATTATTATTTTTTGTATATAAAAAATTATATTACAAATATTATAAATTTTTATTTTCTTGTAATTAAAATAATTATAATAAATTTTTTAAAAATGTCATATTTTTAATATATATATATATATTGTGTAACTAATTATTTGTGTATCTAATTATTTATGTTGAACATTTAAAACATATACTTCTTCTCGTTTGAATCCCCACTTTTTTGTCATTTAAAACTGAAATAAACATATTTTTTATTATTTTTAATTTAATAACAATTCTAATTTATAATTTTTTAATAAATTTAATACTTAATTTATAAGTATTATTCAATATATTAAATTAATTATTAATTATTAAATCAATTTAATTTTTATATTCAATTTATAAGTTAATATTAATTTATATATTATTATATCTAATATTTTTATTTATTACTTTAATAAATTTTTATTCATAAAATTAATTAATTTAAAGTAATAAATATATAGTTACGATTTTGAATAATTCTTAATATTTAATAAATATTGATGATTATACAAAATATTTTCATTCACTTTATAATTATAATCCAATAAAATACATACTTATTAAATTTGAACCAATGTTAATTGATTCTGGCTTCATATTTTGCAATTCGTTTAGAATTATGGAATGGAAAGATAATGCAGCTACTCTTGTGAATAGTTCTGATATTCCGACTCCAGTTCTGGCGGAAACGGCCCAAAATTCAGCTTTCATTTTCCGCGCTACTTCAACTGCTCGTTTTTCTATTATTCTATATATTTCATTGGACTAAAAATATTTTTTTTATTTCTCGTTTATAAAATAATTATATTAATTTATAATTTATAATTAATATAAACATAATATTTATTATGCTTAAAATATTCTTTTATATAGTAACATAAAATAATATTAATGTACTTTAAATGTTACTGATTACAAAAAAGATTTATAATTAATTTTCTATTTAAATATTTGAACAAATTCAAATTATAAAATAGTTTTTTAATTTAAATATATAATTTAATAAAAAATAATAAATACATAATTTAAAAAAAATTTAATTAGTTGCTTATTTTGATTTCTATTAATAAATCATGCAATTACCAATAAATCTTGTTTTGTGCCTATTAAAAATATATGACATGGTTCTGTATTACTTTGAGCAGCTTCATTTAACCATTGTTCGCAATGTCCTAATGATATTAAATTAGCCAAATCAAAAACTACCATGATCACTGAAATATATACATTTCTTATATAATATATAAATTTTTTATGTTTTATTATACATTTTTTATAATATTTTAATTTTTATATTTATAATATATGACAAATATTCATTATACCATTTGAATTTCTGTAATAAGATGCAGCTATGGATTTAAATCTTTCTTGACCTGCTGTATCCCATCTGAAATTTTTATCACATATTTCAATCAAAATATATTAAAATTTATTTTATAATAATAAAATAATAATATAATAATGCACTATATAAAGATTATTTTATAATTTTTAATATATATAATATTAATTATTAATTTTAATGTTGTAAAGTTTATTTATCCCAGAATATTAAAAAATTATACAATAAAATATTTTTAATTTAAATGAACGCACATTTGTAAATGAAAAGGTACGCCAAGAATATCAAATTTTTCTACTTCAAAATCTACACCAATTGTTGCTTTATAATTATTGTCAAATATTTTGTGACAAAATCTGAAATGCAAATGATATTTATTTAATTTAACGATAATATATAACTTACAATAAATTTTATAGAATAAATTCATATTAATATATTTTATCATATATATTATGAAATATATAAAATTATAATTTTATATAATAAATATGATTACCGATTTATTAGACATGATTTTCCAACTGAAACATCACCAATTATAATTGCTTTTGCAATTTTCGAAGTTAAATTTTTAGTTTTACATGAATGTTTAACAATTGTATTAAAATCTCTTTCATTATATTCTGTCATTTCAAATGAAAACGGGTGTGGCCATTTATCAATCTATAAAACATTAATTTATTTAATTACTTAATTTATAAATACATATAATTCATATGTTAATATGAAATAAAATATTAATTGAATATTAATAATAAAAATAATTATATTAGTTAAAAATTTATAAAACATTCTAATAAATTTAATTTAATATTATTAATAATAATTATATATATTATTAGTAATATATATAATAATTATAATAATTAATATAATAAAATCGTCAAATTAATTTACGAATTCAAAATTGATTTTTATTGAATATTTTAAAAGACTAACTTAATTTTAAATTTTATTAATTATATAATTGTTTAAGATTTTTTAATTATCTATATTATATTAAAATAAAATTTGAAATGAAATTATACCTGTCTATCATCTCGCGCTACTTCCATTATTTTATAAATAGCTGATCGTGTTTCCAACATTTACACTATATATTATTTAATACTATTTAATATTATAATTTAATACTTTTTAATATTATTTATAAATTTATAATATATAATTATATATAAAATTCAATGTTATTTATAAACATACGATTATATAATTTAATTATAATTATTTAAATTATGTAAATTTTATTTTAAAATTTAAAGAAAAATAAATAAAATATATATTTAAAGATTTTATATATATTATTTATTATATGCTTTATTTATATTAAATAGTTATTACGAGACCTAGAAAAACGATTCTTGTTACTTGCTACTACTAAGTAAATTTAAACTAAATGAAAACATTGGTTGCTACGACAGATGTACATTACATATGTTATCAATCTTATTTTAAAAAAATTAAATTAAATATATTGTAATTAAAATGATATTTGTATTAAAATGATATTGGTCATTCTAAAAAAAATTATTCAAATTTTTATGGAATAACTAAATGTAAAATATACAATTAAAATTTGTAAATAAATTAGATTATAATATGGAAATAATTTTATATAAATTAAACTATGAAATATAATTAATTTATTATAGTAATTGAATAATTAAATATTTTAATTTATATTTGTATGCATTTTTATATTTTGTATGCATTGTGAATACAAATAAATTTCTATTTTATAATATTGAATTTATATATAAATGATTAACGTAGTTTAGTGATTCCCTATACATATATTTCCGGTTAAAGTTCCCTTTCTTTTTAACAAAATGGCTCCTAAATCGAAGCCCACGGATAAGTCAGGTACATTTAAAAATTGTTAATAAAAAAATTTTAATTTCTTTTAATAACAATTTGAAAATTGTTTTTTAAATTTGTAAAAGATGATTAATAAAAATCTATGAAGTGAATGATATAAAAAATTGGATTAATAAACACGTGTTCAATTTCAACTTTAACCATGTGGTTTATTACTTGTTTTGTATGTGTTTTGTTTGAATAAAATATCTATATATATATATATATATTTTATATTTCTATATTTATAAAATACTTGTTATACATAATATATAAATAATGAATCTAAAAGATGTTATTTAATAAATTTATTTTTTATAAGAAATTTTGTTTATTATAACCTAAATATTTTCATATTTTTAAAACTGTTATAAATATTTGTTTAAAATATAATTATAAATAAAATATGATTAAAAATTATACTAATTTGATTATTTATTTTATTTTTTTCTAGCTAGCAAATCAGCTGAGAAAAAAACAGAGAAAAAAATTGAGAAAAAACCAACTACTGCAGCTTCAACATCAAAAGTTACAAAGCCAACTGCAAAAACATCTACTACTGCAAAAAAAGCAACAACTGCTAAATCTGCAAGTTCAACAAAACCTACAACAAAATCAACAGCAAAACCTGCACCTAAAGTTGTTGCAAAACCAGTAGTTGCAAAACCTAAGAAAAATGTTCAACCTGCAAAGAAAACACCTAAAGGTGGAAAACCAGCTGTACAACTTCAGAAAGCACTTAAAGCTCAAAAAAAGGTTTTTTCTTTAATAAGTATAAATAACTCTTAATAAAAAAAGTTTATAAATTAAGATGAAATTTAAATAAATCATGATTTTTATGATGATTTATTAGGGAATCTCATTGAATAATTATGATAAGAATTTAGTTTATTACTGATATATTACAATTATTTGAAATATATAATTGTTATAATTTATCATATAAATAATATATTTATAACATTTTTTCATAGATATTGAAAGGAGTTCATGGATCAAGAGTAAGAAAAATAAGAACATCTGTGCACTTCTATCGGCCAAAAACATTTAGACCACCAAGGAATCCAAAATATGCTAGAAAATCAGTTCCAAACAGAAATCGGTAAATATTAATAATTCTTCTATCTTTTATTATTTTGTTTTCTATTAAATTTATCATCTATTATTTTTTATCATCTATATCATCTATATTTTTTTATTTAAATATATCATTTAATTTCTTAATATATACATTAATTTTTAATATTTAAAATTTTTTTTCTTGTAGTATGGATGCATTTAATATTATTAAATTCCCTTTGACCACTGAAGCTGCTATGAAAAAAATTGAAGATAACAACACATTAGTTTTTATTGTACATACTCGTGCTAATAAATATCACATCAAAGCCTCTATTAAAAAATTGTATGATGTTGATGTGGCTAAAGTTAATACTTTGATTAGGCCAGATGGTAAAAAGAAAGCATATGTACGCTTAACTCGTGATTATGATGCACTTGATGTTGCTAATAAAATTGGTATAATATAAGCATATTTATATGTAATTGATATGGAAATATATCTATATCCATATTAATAAAACATATTGAACAAAAAACCTTATCATGTTTTTTATTTCATTAACAATTTTTTATCATTATTTTCTTATGATGATCAAATTGATATATTTTAATGTTTTTTTTAATATTAATTTTATAATATATTATAAAAATATATTTAAATTTATAGTAATAATAAATATAATAAATTATAATTATTTTCATTATAATAAATAATTATATTATTTTCATTATAAGATATAATAAAAGATAAAAAATATTTGTATGTCTATTAGTTCATTAAGAACTTATATATACCTAATATTTAGAATAAAATGTTTTAATTAAAATAATATTTTTTCAAATAAATATTCTAATATAAATTCAAAAACATTAAATATTGATTGTATATTAATTTTTATTAGAAATGTATATATTTACATATAAAATATATATACATGTTTAATAATACATATTTAAAATTACAAATACGGAAATATTTATCATTAAATTATTTGAATCTTATAACATACTTACAATATATTCTTCTAATATTATTTAATAATAAAAATATATACATTTTGAAAAATTATAATCCCAATCTACTTGGAGTTTTTCGATAAGGAGCAGGTGTTCCTGGTTCTCTAATACCTGGTGTTAATATCTCTTTTCTGTAAAGAATGTTAAATAATAATAAATAGTAATAAATCAATCATAAAATGCTAAGAAAGTATTATAAAATATTAAAAATTTTTATGACAAACTTTCTAATTGAAGCTTGTTCACGTTCAAGTTGTTCTTGTGCTCGAGCTTTCATTTCTTCTTCTGCTTCTTTCATTTGTCCTTCCATTTCGTGTAAATGTTGCATAGCTTGCCGTCTCTTTGCTCGTCCACTTCGTCCAGTTTCTTTAACGCTAAAGAACATAGGACCTAATTCTGCCAACCAGTGGCCATCAACAGCAGTTACGCATTGCATATATTCCTTAGCAGTCATTACAAGTTCATGATACACTACATAATCTGGTGTGAAGCCCATACCAAACAAAGCTGATGTTGGATGTAAATGGCATGGCATTCCAGTACGACAATTTACATATTCACCAATACCTTTTAAACGGGCTGCTTGATGGAAATATGCTGAACAAATACATTTTCGTACAATATCCCAATCAGTACCACAACTTACAACTTCCATTTTTTGTTGTTTTAAAATTTCTTCAAGTTGTTGCCGAACTTCTCTGACTTTACGCATAGCTTTTGCATGGATAAAATGATCATTACACCAAGAACTAGAATAACCATTTGCTTTCCATTGATTGTATACATTGAGATATGTTAGATGATCAGATTCTGGTACTTGAAATTTTTCTCTAGCTGAATCAGAATCTTCTTCACGACCTTTTGGTCGATAAAATATCGAAGGCACTGATAACATAGAAACTGAAAAATATTTTATATTATATGAAAAATATTCATAAAAATTAAAATAAAAATAAAAGACTAAGGATAAAAAAAAAAAAGATAAAAGATTTAGTTCATGATAAATTCTTACTTCTACTATTTTTAAAAAATACATAATTTATATATTATAATCAATTATATATTATTATAATATATTATATATTATAATCATTATTATTAATATATAATTTTTATAATATATTTTACATATCTACCTATAATAAGTATATCTGCAGTACAACCAAGTTGAGAAGCAACTATGAGCATTTGACATTGAGGTGGATCTAATGGAAATTCTGCCATTTGTCGTCCTAAAGGCGTTAAACGTCCTGTATGATCTAATGCACCCAAAATCCATAATTGATATAAAGAATTTAATATGTTATCTTGTGGTGGTGGATCCATAAAATGAAAAGCCAATAAATCTTGGACACCTAAAGACTTCAATAATAATACAGTATTTGCTAAATTGGTTCGTTGTATTTCCGGAACGCCAGTTAATAATAATTCATCTAAATATTGTCTTCGTGTATATAATCTATAACAGGTACCAGGACCAGTACGTCCTGCTCTTCCTGCTCTTTGATCAGCATTAGCTCTAGATACAGGATATACTTGTAAAGCATCCATACCAATTCGTGGATTATAAACTTTCAATTTGCAATATCCTGAGTCGACAACAAATACAATTCCATCAACAGTTAAAGAAGTTTCAGCTATATTTGTTGCTACGACACATTTTCGTAAACCTCCTTCTGAACGTTGAAAAATTTTAGCTTGTAAATCTGAAGGCAATTGTGAATAAATGGGTAAAATAGAAAGTGGAGGAGCTGATTCGATTTCTGCTAAACGTTCTTTTAAAGCTTCACAGGTAACTTCAATATCTTCTTGACCGGGCATAAATACTAATACATCGCCGGATCGAGGTTGTAAATGAATTTGTAACACTTGTTTTACTGCAGCATCGACATAATCTTCTACTGGATTTTTTGCATGTAATACTTCAACTGGAAATGTACGACCTGGAATTTGGAATGTTGCAGCATTTCCGAAAAATGCTGAAAATTTGCTAGAATCCATTGTAGCAGATGTTACGATTAATTTCAAATCATGCCGTCGAGCTACAACCTGTATATTTTTTTATATAAGTGATCTAAGATATACAAAAATATATTATTTTTATAATGAAATTATATATTTACCTCTCTTAGTAAACCAAATAAAACATCAGTGGATAAAGATCTTTCATGAGCTTCATCCATAATGATTACACTATATCGATCTAAATCCCCTTCTCTTAAACTTTCTCTTAATAAAATACCATCAGTCATATATTTAATAACAGTCTGTAAATAAATATAAAATTATTTAAAAATATTTATTCTAAACTTATTTAATTATTATTTTAAAAATTCTATTAATCTAAAAAATTAATATAAAAATTGTATTAATCTAAAAATATAAGACATACATCTTTTGAAGTGCAATCTTCGAAACGAATAGCATAACCAACTTTATCTCCTAAAGTAGTAGCCATTTCATCAGAAACTCTTTTTGCCACAGACATAGCAGCTACTCTTCGAGGTTGCGTACATCCAATTATACCATAATGACTATAACCATCTTCATGAAGATATTGAGTTAATTGTGTAGTTTTTCCACTACCAGTTTCTCCAACAATAACTACGACACTATTTTCTCTAATTACATTTAATAATTCTTGTCGTACTGCAAATACTGGAAGACTTCTTCTTTGATATTGAATAGATCTATATTTAGCTTCTCCAGTGACTTCATCACTTCGTATATGACGAGCATATTTTTGACCAGCTTTAAAATCAGTTTCTTGTCCTGGATCTTCTCTATCATCTTTATGTCTATCACGTACTCCCATGATATTACCAATATGAGTTCCAGCTAGTTCCCAATGTTTTTTTTGTGCTCTTTTCCTTTCTTTTTGTTCACGATATGCACGTACTAAAGCTGATCCTTTTCTTGCTACAAGAGCCATATCAGAAGTAGGATCACGCACAGGTACAACAGGTTCTGGTTGTTTAGTAAATACAATTCGACCTAATAAATAATAAATTTTGATTAAATATATATTTGTATACAAAATCATAATAAATTAATATTTAACATATTTGTTTATAATATTTTATAAATGAAATTATCAATTATAGAAAAGATATTTTACCATCTAAAAATGGTGGAACAACATTATGAACTAAAAGATGTACTCTGGTTTCCCCTTCATCATCAGGATCATCATCATGATCTAAAGAACTTACAACACCAGATGTTAACATTCTATTGCGTTCCCATAATTCATTATCCTTGTTAATTTGTCTTTGTTGTGCTGAAAGACGTTTTTGTCTCTTTGCTTCTAGTTCCATTTCTTTTTTACGTGTATATTCTTCAGATACATCAGCAAATGCATGATTTTCTCCATCATCTAAACCATACCATTCTCTGTCTAATCTAAAAATAAATATTTATTTCTTAATATATATATATATAACATAATATAAAAAAATATACAAATAAAAAAAAATTTTTTAAATTATTAATATTATAATACCTTTGTTGCTCTTCTTCCCATAATTCTTTTTCCTCTCCTTCAATACTAGGTGTAGCACCACTAGCTTTTCGTTCTCTATTCCATGAATTATATTTGTATGAAGGTGTAAATTCACTTCTAATACTATCTCTACCATCTTTACTATTGTAAATATTAGGTGTTGGATGATCCCAACTGGATTTTCTTGGTTCTTCATCTTCATCATCATCCCAATTACTTCTAGATGTTGAATCCTATAATATAATACAATAGCAAATTCTCATTAAATTTTATTACTTATGTATAGTAAAATTTATGTATTATTAATTATTTAGAATAATTTGATAATAAATTTATATAAAAATATATAATAATATAAAAATATATAAAAAATTATATATTTACTTTTGTTTTAAATATTGGAGTTTGCGGTTCATCTTTAAATCTTAAAGGTGTTTGTCTATTACTATCTCTAACACTATCTCTACTTCTACTCCTTTCTCTATCTCTATGCCTATCTCTATCTCTGTAATTATGTTTATGATGTTTATCCTGTGCACTTAATCTTTGATGTTTTAGTCGCACTTCTAATCTTTGTTGTGCTTCAGAATTCACTCCTCCAGTATGAGTAGGAGTTTCTTCAGCATAAGATCGATATTTTCTTTCTTTAACTTCTGACTTTGGTGAATTTGAATTAGATTTTAAATTATTTTCTTGCAAATTTTCTTGTCTTTTTCGTTTTGCAAGTTTATCAAGACCCAAAACTGATACTTGAGGTTTTTTAAATGTATGATCAGAAGATTTTTTTCGAATAATTAAACCTCCTACTTGATTTTTATCAGTTCCCTCTAACCTATACACACTTGAATCATTTGATGTATCCATTTTTTACTATGAATTGTCGCGGTTCTTTTATGTACGCTATCAGAAATATGCACACATTATGTCAATTCACATACATTGTATATTTAGTGAGAGATCTATAGCGACCTCTATATCTATTCAACTGTTCCGCCGAAAAACTGCATTTCCGCTAAAAAATTAATAGCAAAATTTTTTTTAGTGACAAAAATAGTCAATACTTTTTAAGAAAAATCATTAATTTGCAATTTGTATTTTTTTAAAGACTTTTTTTTATATCTCATTTAATAAATTAATTCTTATAACTTTTAAAAATAATACAAGACATTAAGTTATCGCGTTTTAAATATTTTATATGCCAATATTTTGAATTATATTGTATAACTAGCAAAAATTCCTAAAATTTTACAAATGACTTTTAAATTATTGAATTTCAATAATTAATAATTATTTTCAAATTCTGTATGTCAATATTTATAAAAGACATAAAAATAAAAAATTTAAATTTAATTTTTAAAGTTTTATTTTAAGTTTTATTTTAAAGTAAATAAATTTTTGATTCGCATTTTTTTTGTACATTAAATTTCGCACAGTAAATTTTTATTTTCTCAATATTGTTAACCAATCTTACTGCCTCAAGATTTTAATCATATAGTTTTATTTATATCTTTTGACTCGTCTCATTGGACAGACTATAATAGTGTTACTTATTAACTTTTTATAATATGTATGCATATTGTACAAATTTTTATAAACATGGAAGAAATAACAGTGTAGTACTCAAAAGTTCTTAAAGATATTGTTTATGAAAGTAATACTTTTATTATGAAAAGTAATACTGAAATATGAAATTATAATGAAACTTTATTATGCGTGAATTATTGAAAGATATACTAATTTAAAAATTAAATTTTATTTGTTAATAAAAATAATATTTTATATAGTATTACTAATATAAGAAGCGATAATGATAGAATCGTCAACATGGAATACGAAAAAAGATGAAACAATATATAAAACGGCAGGTTCAATACATTTGCGAAAATATGGACAGTTTTTCGAAAATTTAGCAAAGCAAACATGGAAAAAAGATTCTACATTAGAATATTTTATGGAAGGCCCTCTTCGGCTTGTATATAAACCTGTTGAGGATATTAGCTTGATAAGTTTAATAGAAATGGAAAATAAATTTTTATCAAAATTACTTGCTGCAGTTGCTGGTACTTGCAGAGAAATTAGACTTCTTGTAATGGAAGCTAAAACATTCTATAAAAAATTGTTTACTCATGGAGAAAAAGGAACAGAAAATAATCAGAATAATATCACATCTCTTCTATCTGATTTGCAAGATTTATTTGTTTTTGTAAATAGAATATGGACAGTTACACATTTAACAACAGAACAATTATCTAATCTAGCCAGTGATTCTAATGATGTATATTTACCTGTATTAATAGAACATTTTATTGATTTGTTTATAATTGTTTTAACATTAGACGAAATTGTTGAATCTCAACCATCATTACAAGAGCAATGGAAAAAATATAGAATGAATGTACATTCTATTATGCATAATCCATCGCAATTTGGTATAAATGAATCTAAACTACATGTGTTCAATAAGTTATTGAAAGATTTACAAGAAAATTTATTAAAGAAAGTTTTATTTTCTAAAACAATAGAAAGTGTAATGGATGTAAATAAAGGACCTATAATGAGTGAACATATTACTAATTATCTAAAAAATTTAATAATAGATATAGAAAATAAACCAAATGATTATGTTTCATTAAATAAAAATTGGATTGAAATAAATATTGGTATTGTTATAATAACAAAATTATTTGGTACCTGTGATAAAAGATTAATTAAAAGGGTGCTTGAAAATAATAAAAAATTCTATGCTGTAAATTTAATTGGAAATATTATATGGATTCCAAGTAAATTTTTAAGTGATTTTTTGCCAAAGGAAGCTGGAAATACTATTAATCAACAAGTAGGAGAAAAAATATTATGTTCAAGAATACAGAAACTTTCGCAAACTGTAAATAGTTTAATTCAGAAAGCAGTAACATGGTGCATTGATATGCAAAGTATTTTAATGAAAACAAGTCTTCAAATTTCAGATATTGGACAAAAACAATCTTTATTAGTTGATTTAGTTGCTCTTTTATCTCAAATTAAAGAAATCATATCTTTTATAATAAATATGCATGCAATTCTTATTAAACCAATGAATCGCAATACTGTCCAATTAATTTGTAGATTAATAGAAGTACAAAAATCTTTACAGACTACATTTTACATTTTGGGACCAGTTATAGTGCAATCACAAAGTCAAGTGTTACAATATTTAAGTTACTATATATTAATTACATTAGAAACTGCACGTAAAAGTTTGATTCAGAAAGATAAAGGTTATAGTAAAGAAAAATTAGACTCATTATCATTAGTGGGTTTAAGTATGAGATTATTAAATGGACCACCAAGTGCAGATAGGAGATTAATAATTAGATGTGCTCTAGCATGTGCTAATCAATTAACAGATACTTTCAAAGAGGAAGATATGGTGAAATTACGTTTTTCATTAAATAACTATGATATTATTGCTGAGTTGCACAATATTATTATAGATCTCTGTGATTATTCTATATTATTGTATCACCAGAATATAATTCCAGCTTATTTTTCTTCTGTAACAGATAGTAATTTAAATATAAATCACATAGTTCATTTATTCAATGCATTTAACAGTACTATAAGCGAACAAGAAGGATTAAATTTAAAACAAAAAAGAATTACACAATTAAAAGAAATGTTAACCAAAAATATATTAGAACCTGTTTGCCATGAGATTGAAACCAATTTAAGGCTTCATGTTCATGAGCATTTAAAATTGAATTCTACAAATCCATTTAATACTGGAGCAAAAGATGGTGGAAGAATAGTGCGATCACTACCTCTACCTTTAGCAAATAGTATGATATATGCCAAAAGATTTATCGAACATTATCTTGATGATATGTTTTATAATCTCACTACAGTGGCATTGCATGATTGGAGAACATATCGAATGATGCATGCTTTGGCACATTATAAATTAAATCTTGATACTGTTCAAAATCCCTTGCCTACACAAACTTTGGAACAAGGTTTGGATGCGTTAGAAATTATGAGAAACATTCATGTATTTGTTTCAAAATATTTGTATAATTTAAACACTCAAACATTTATTGAACATACTAGTAACAATAAGCATTTAAATACCATTGGAATTCGACATATAGCAAATTCTATTAGAACACATGGAACTGGTATTATGAGTACAACAGTTAACTTTGTTTATCAATTTCTTCGTATAAAATTACATACATTTTCACAATTTCTTTTTGATGAACATATAAAATCAAGATTAATGCGAGATATAAGATTTATTAAAACTCAGAGAGAAAATGGAACAACACCTTACACATATGAAAGAGCAGAAAAATTCCAAAAAGGAATCAGAAAATTAGGTATGACACCTGATGGTCTAAGTTACTTAGATCAATTTCGACAATTAATAACTCATATTGGAAATGCATTGGGCTATGTACGATTAATCAGATCTGGTGGATTACATGCTAGTTCAAATGCTGTTTCATTCTTGCCAAATATTGATTCATCTATACCATTTGAATTAATGTGTAAAAATTTAAATTATAGTGCAACAACTCAAGCAGCAGCAAAATGCTTAGAAAATGATATTGCAAATTTAGTACGACATTTCACAGAAGGTATACAATATTTCAAACTTCTTGTTGATGTATTTGCATCTGCTTTTCGAGATACTGAATCACATCATTTGCAACAATTTTATGCTATTATACCACCATTAACATTAAGTTTTGTTGATAATTCGATATCAAATAAAGAAAAAATGTTTAAGAAAAATCAAATAGGTGCAGCTTTTACTGATGATGGTTTTGCAATGGGAATTGCTTATATAAATGCCCTTTTAAATCAGTCATCAGAATTGGATAGTTTACATTGGTTTAAAACAGTTGAACAATATATAAATACTGAAAAACAAGTTGCAGAGGGTAATAAAAACATTCATGGAGATGAAAAATTGCAACAAACAAGGGCATTAACATTAAAACGCTTAGGTGAAAGGAGTGCTGAATTTCAACTGCTTTATTATAGTTTATCTGGGGCTAGAGTATTCTTTAAACAATCTGATACATAATATTTCATAATGTATCATTGAATTGATTAATTATGTGATAGTTAAATATTTTTCATTATTATGATAGTTTCATATTTTTCATTATTAATGTATAAAAAATATTAAATTATACAATGAATAATGTTATGTGCTATATAAAAAATAGCTTTAAATGTTAAAAACAGCTATAATTATATGCTATAAATTTATTTTATTTTCATAATCCTTTTGTAACTTGTATTATATATATTACAATAATGAGAAAATAAAAATACAGTAATATATAAAATAAATTTTGACTTATTAAAAAGACATAATTTACAGTGAACTCTCCATATCCATAGAGATAAGTCCCAAAATTTGCGAATAATATATATCATTATAATATATATATTATATATAATAAAATTTAATTTATTAATTATTAAATTTTAAGAAAAATAATTAATAATAAAATCTAACAATTAAATAGTAATGAATAATAATGAAAAATAAAAATTAAAAATTATATATTAAAAAACAACAATATAATATCAATACAATGTTATATAATAGATGAAATAAAGTGAATAATGAAGATATATAATGCATTATTTATATCAGAATTATATCTAGAATTATCTATGTATATTGTATAATTCTGGTAAATATTATCTGGTAGGTTCTAATAAGAATTCAAGAATTTATTTAATTTTTTGAGATTCCAAAGTCCAAACATAGTATGGAGTATCCAAACATAAATACGTAAAATGAATATGGAGATTTTATTATTTTTTTTTATACATTAAAATTCTAAATTTATTTTGCTTCTCCATATTATGTTTAATTATACTTATTTAATTATATTTATTATAAATATTTCTTATATTAATGATATATATAATTGCAATCTTTAATGTTTATGATTAAGTAAGTAATGGCTAGATGAACAGACTAGAATTTATTATGTTTACAACTTTTAAATAGATAGGAGTTTTTCAAAAATATATTTATAAATAAAAAAGCATTATTATTGCATGTAGCAATATAAAAAAAAACTGCTTTTATATTATGAAAAATTCATATAAAAATCAAATATTAAGAAATAAATTTGTCAATTTTAAATTTTAAGTATTTATTATAGCTGTGGATAATAATTTTTTTATTATTATTCACTTGATATTCATAAATCATTTATTCTATATTATTTTAACAATATTTTTATAAATTCAAAAATTATAAACATTTTGTTTTAAATAAATATAAATTACGAAAAACTATAAATTTTTTAAATTATTACCAATAAATTACAGATAATATAAATAATATGAATTATAAATAGAATATCATATCGTAAAGCTATAAAATGTCACATTAAAAAAATTCATATTTTTTAACAAAATTTAATAAATTCTTATTTCAACAATATGACTGTTGTAATTATTGTACTGTTAGTATTTAGAACGTGTACTTGTTCATATTACATTATTAAAATATGTAATATTCTGTAACTTTGCGTTTTTTTAGACATCTATAAAGCTATTATCTTTATATTTTTTGATCTTTCTGTGCTTTTGAATTGAAGTTACTTAAGTAATTTAGTAATTATTATATAAATTAACTGTACGAAATATAAATAATTGAGTTCTAATTTAAATATATAATCCACAATAATAAAACTATCATCATCTAAATCCTTTTTATAATTTTTCATTCAATTATTAATATTAATACGGATATGCTTTTTTGCTTCTGAACTGGATAAATTACTGTAAGTATCAATTGGAATTATTTGTAATTGTTTTTCCTGATAAATTAAGAAAACTGTTCTAATTTCTAAGATTGAAATCTAGATGATTCTTCTGAATCTAATAAGTCGTCACAGGAAGCTGTTGGAGGTAATAACTGTCTACCTCCGCGTTTTTTACTGCGTGTAAATACTTTAGTAAGTTGTGCAAACTTACGTCGAGACACTGAAACATAATAAAAATAATAAATATAAATAATAAAAAATAATTTAATAATAATATGATAATAATAAATTGTAGAAATTATTATATACTTTTGCCCATATTTTTTAGTCTTTCTTTAAAAAGATCTTCATCATCATGACCAATTTGACTGTCACATTTCTCAAGAGTCGTTCCTTGAATTTTTGTATCTATAATAATAAATAATATATAATAAAAAAAATATATATATATAGTTGCAATTTTATATTTTTCTTAATTTTCTTATATTATGAAAATCACTATTGCTTATTACAAACCATTTTCTAAAGTTGACAGAAAGTCTTCATTCCAACGTAATTCAGCCATAAATTCTTCATTTTGAAGAAACATAGCAATTCTTTCATCTTCTATCATTGAATTTTCTTGTAAATAAGAGGAATCTAAACTATCTTCAGAAACTTGAGGAAGTCGAAGAAATGTATCTGGCAATGGTCCTAATAAAGCAGGTTGCCATTTACGTATACTTTTTGAAGAAATTGTTGAATCTATTTTATATGACTTAGAAGTACTTGGTGATTTTTCATTTTGTTCTAATTCACTCCTAATTTTTTCATTTTCATTATCTGTACTCATAGTAAGTAATTGATCAATTGTTGTATCTACAGCTCCTTGATTAGATCTTAATACAGCCTAAAAGATTTAAATAAATTACAAAATTTTTTAATTTTTAATTAATTATTAATCTATATGCTTTTAAATGCTAAATAATATGATTATTTTATATAGATAGAAAAATTATTACAAATATTATTATATTAATAAAAATACTCAAATATTCAGTTTTCTTTTTTAATAGAAATTCTTTGTCATTAAAAAAAATAAATTTTTTTTAATATGTTTCATTTTTAAGTAATAATATTCAATCTTATTTATTTATCAATTTAATTTTGTTTTAAATATATAAAAGAAAATTTACAAATAAAAATTAATATTTGATTTTAAATATTATTATTAACTAATATATATTCCATAATATATTGTTTTAAAAATTTATATTAAATACTCTTAAAAGTGAATATAAAATATTGATATTTTTTTTATAAAAATTTTTAAAAAGTTCAATATATTATTCAATATTACTTTAATAAAGAGTTGAATATTATACATCATAATGTATTTAGAATGAAAATTTTTTTATGATATATAATATAGCTTAATATTTTTATTATAAATAACTTACCTCAATCACATCATCATCCATTTGTGGAAACATGTTTTTAAAATCAGCCATTGCCTGATAAAATTCTAAAGTAGTTTGTTGTTGTTGTTGTTGTTGTTGTTGTTGTTGTTGTTGCTGTTCCATAGCAGAGGCCATTATGTGGTTATTATAAAGTTATTAATCTAAATTAAATAATTGATTCTAATTATAAAACTTTTATTTTATTATAAATTTCAGTAATATGATATTTATTTATTAATAATTAATCTCACCTCAACAATTCAAAAGATTCAAAATATTTCAAAAACATGAATATGTAGATAAATTATCATCCATAATGAATAATATCAGTTTCTTATTATTATGTTGTCATGTTTTTTATTTAAAAGAATCAATTACATTTTATAATAATTTTTTACTTAATTAAATATATCTTTATATAATATAATTAATTATGTTATGTAAAATGTCTACCCACATAATTAAAAACTAAGAAATAATGTCATTAGTTGCAAAGAAAATAAGCAACTGTCAAAATTTATTGAGATTTATATAAGCTTGAGACGATTCTTTCTTAAAAAATATGAATATGAAGTTATTCAGAAAGTGCGAAACTTCTTACAATGGTATCTCAATTTATCTAGTGATTTAAGCCCTTGTTTTTTATTGGTTTATTTTGGACAATTTATTTATTTTAGTTTATTTTTTTATTTAATTTGAATATAAATCATATTAAATATTATTTATTTTTAAAATAATATATATATATATATATTATATATTATACACATATATACATATATACTTCCATGATAAGAATTAATAATTTTAAAAATGAAAAAAATAAATATTACTACATATACAAAAAAAAAGAAATGGTAACTTTATTATTGTTATTTTTAAGTCAATATAATTGAATTCAGACAAATATTTCAATGATAAGAAATTATTATATTTAAATGTCAAAATACATATAAACATTTATAGATTAATACCAAAAGTAAATATAGAATGTGAAGTATAATATTTTTATTGTAAAATAAAAAATCTAAAAAATAATGTTAATTATTTCTATTTTTGTATATATAACATTAATTAAATACAAATTTTTATGAACTAAACAAATTATTTTATACATTTATTGATAAAAATAAATATTTAAAAGATTTATCATAAAAATTTAATATAAAATTAAAAAGTATTATTAATTATATTAATTATATTATAAAATTATTATATTATATATTATATATTATAAAATATATTTATAAATATAATAATACAATAAAATGAATTGCAATATGTTTGATATGAATAATTTAATTAAATATTTTCTCTCTTGCACATCGATAAATACAATGGAGATACTTGTATGTATATGAATTTTATATTTTTTAAATAATTTCTTAAGTAATTAAATAATTTTAAAATATTACATATAGCTTCAGTCTTCTCAAGAAAGTATCGATTATTTGCTTAATTTAGAAAAACAAGAGGAAATTTTAAAAAATACAGTAAATAGTGATTTAATTAAAAAATATCCAATAAAACAATCTTATCAAAGAGCATTCTTAAAATGGCTTATGAATAAGGTAATTAAATTAATATTTATAAAAAAAAAATTAAAATCAAAATATATTTTTTTAATATAGATTGAAGAGAAAGATGGTGAAATTTGTGATATTATGTATATTACATATTGTAATTTAATATCTTCTACAATCAAAGAATCTATTCATTATCGACATTTTTTAATAGAAAATGATTGTGTTAGTATAAAAGAAAGCACAAATATTATATCAGAAGGTACAACAGGATTATGTAGTTGGCAGGTAGTAATTATGTATATTTATTATAAAATATTGATATTTATATTGTATGGATGATTTTTATATTTCTAAATTGTAATATCATTTATGATTTATAGGGAGCTATAGAATTAAGTAAATGGTGCATGAAAAATAAGAACAAATTCTATGGAAAAGTTGTTTTAGAACTAGGTTGTGGAGTTGGATTAACAGGATTGTGTATTATTAAAAAATGTTTTCCCAAACAATATATATTTACAGATTGTCACAAAATTGTTCTTAAAATGGTTTCTGAAAATATTAAATTTAATTTATTAAATAATGAAAACAAAATACAACCAGAATTAAAATATGATGATAGATTAAAATTACAATTAAAATATAATTATACAGATGTTAAAGTAATGGAATTAAAATGGGAAGATATTAATAAATATGTGAATGAACAATGGACTGTACCTGATATTATAATTGGAGCTGATATTTTATATGATGCCAAATCATTTTATGAATTAATATTAGGATTAAAAAAATTATTGTCTTTTGTTATGGATGGATATGCTATTATTGCAGCAACAATTCGCAATGAAAATACTGTTTCACAATTTCTTTATCAATTAGGTATATCTCTTAATTCATAAAATTAATATTTTTCAATAAATCATATTAAAAACTAATTTTTTTTTCAGAAAATCACAATCTTTCTTTTGAAGAATATAATGTATCGCAGCAAACAGTGCATGTACAATTAACAAATTTACCTATTAAAATATTAAAAATTTTTTGGAAAAGATGATGATAAATTTTGATTAATATTATTATTTTTATTGATATTCTTTAACTATAAGATAATTATAAGTCTAAAGAAATTATAGCTCCATTTTAAAAATTATTATATATTTTAAAATAATTATATATTAATTTTATTAAAATTTTAAAAAAATTTTAAAATAAATATTTAAAAAGAAAAAATTAGTAGAAAAAATATTTTTATAATAATTTTAATTTTGGCAAAGTATATTTGTTTTTAATAAACTTTTTTTTGAAATAAATTTTTATTTTTATCTTTTATTTATTTTTCATTCAAATTAAAAGTAATAATAATAAATTATTGCAATTTAAAATTTTCAAAAATTTCATAATAAATACTAATTAATTATATAATATAATATGATGTAACATACTATATTTAAGTTTTATTACAAGTGTAATATATTATATTCAAATTGAGATAAAGGTAATGATAAAATTTTTATTAATTTAACAATATGTTTTACTCATATTAAATAATATGTATTAATAAATTATTTTTTTATTTAAAGTATTACATAATATTATTTATTATTTTATAATATATCAATAAATTTAAATAAAAAATATTGAATTCTTTAAATAAAATAATAAATGAAACTAATTGATATAAAATATTAATATTATACTTTTTGTTATAGTATTTTATAAATATTTAAATGTAATAAAAAATTTTCTATAATTAAACGTCAATTACTTTGGTCAAGTCTTGAAGGATTTAAATGTAACCTTTGAATTACATATTCAGGCATGCAATATGTTGGGTTAATTTTTTTTAAAGGATAATCAGTATTTAAAAGGGAAAGCGCAGTTAAGCCAAAAAGAGTATGAAAAGGATCAGCAATATCGCCTGGACGATCACTAAATCCTCCTGATTCTGTATCTTGACATGCTAATACAAACTTTACCTGTAAATTAATATTAAATCAAAAATATAAAATATAAAAATATAATAAAAATATAATGAAATATATTACTAATAACTTATTTTATACTGTTAATTTTTAATGATATGATATATAATGATTTCTAATGATGTATAACATAATATGAAGCTTTTTCGACTTAATTTTTATTTTTATATATTAACTGAAAAATTTTTTAATTATTAGGGGAAAAAAAAAAGTTTCAACATAAGAAATTTTATATAATTCCAATTTGTATCATGTTCTCTAATATTATAAATAGAATAATTATTCATTTTCACAACTGTAAAAACTATATATAATTTCTAATGATAAATGATAAGACATATTATTATTTTCTTTACATTTTCAAATCAACGAACATGTTATCTAATAAGAAAAAAATATTACTAATTATTAAAATTTTGTTTCTTTTTAATTTAACTCTAAAAATAACCAATGAAAAAAATAATCAAATGATATTCTTTCAATAATTTGCTAATCTATTTTTTAAAATAATATATATAAGAAAAATATATACCAATTGTTCTTTATCAACCCAATGAAGACGTCCTAAAATTGTAAGTGCAGAAAGAACCCACCAAGAATAGCAAACATCAGGCAATTTTTCTGGCCTACCATTTAAACCTCCAGATGGAAGTTGTCTTTCACAAAGCCACCAACTTAATTGATCTGCATCTATTAAATGAAGATTATCTGGAAATATTTAATATCTTTATGTTTATTTTATATTTTTTTATGTTTTATCTTTATATCTTTATTGACTCTTCAATAAAAATTCAATGAATTGCATTTTATTGTATTAAATATTTAGAAAATATATATATATAAAATCAAAATAAAAAAAAAAATTACCAGTTATTGATAAAAGTCCTATAGAGCAGTAAATCATACCAGCATGACTTTCAGCTCCAGGTTTTGATCCAAAACCACCATCAAAATTCATACATTTCATTACAAATTCAATTGCCTTGTTAATATCTATGGCATCCAATCGATTCTAAAATAATATTTTTAAAATCTATTTTAAAATAATTAACAAAAAATTTCATTTAATATAAATAATTTTTTTTATATATATGTATTTTTTATATATATGCATATATAAATATTTAAAAAATTTTACTTGCCAAAAGAGATAATGTTGCCACAGCACAAAAAGAAAATCTCATATCAATTTCACCCCAAATGTCACCAGTAAAACTTCCATCTGGTTGTTGTCTTTCTTTTACATATTTTATAACTTTTTCTATATCAATAGTGTCCAATGCATCATATATACATAATATTTGAACTGCACTTAAAGTATAAAGAATATGCGGGTCATGTTGTAAACTAGCAGCTATACCACCACTTTCTGTTTGACACTGAGCAATAAATTCCAATACTTCATTTCGATTTGTTTGTTCTAATTTACCCATAAGATCCAATGCTGTTAAACCCCAATACATTCCAGACATTCTCATATGCTCTGTCATACAATACATCTAAAATTTAATAATATCTCTATTAATTATAATAAGTTCAATTTTAACATATATGTGCAATTAATCTTTATATCATATACAAAATATATAAAATAAATAAATTATTGTATAATAAAATTTTGTTCATATAAATTCTATTTAACAATCGATAATAACAATATTTAAAATAAAAACTGTTATTACCATTGAATATTTATTTTTAAAGTTTTAAAAAAAACTTTTAAAATAAATATAATACTTACATATTCATCCTTATCAGTGCCATAAGAAAGTAAAAAATTTGCATGCTTTTCCAATAATAATTCAGGAACTGAAGTTGGAAGTTCAATATCATGTTTTAACACTGGCTAAAATACAAATTAAAAATTATATAAATTATATTTTATCCAAATTCATTGAAAAATATACAAATAATGTATAAATAAATTTATAATATAATAATGTAATAATACCTAAAAAGAATAATTAACTTTTAAATCTTTTAACCTTAATAAATATTAATTTGTATTAAACTATTTTTCTACTCACCATATTAAAAAGCGATTAAAAAATTTGAATAAATTATTATATCTTATCAACTTTCATTCATTTAAATAAATTTTTAAAAACTCTTTGAACTCATTATTTTTTTGATAAAAAATATTCTATGTTATCCATCATTTGTTCACCTAACCTCAAAATTAAAAAACTATATTAGATTTATGTCCTTCGTCATGAAGACAGAAAGGCGCGAATTTTTAAAAAAATAATAAAGGAAAAGAAGGAAAATAGATAATCATTATAAAATTTTGTGTAATAATAATATTAAATTTGTATCATTAAAAAAAAAAAAAAAAAAAAAAAAGAAAAGAAAAAAGAAAAGAAAAAAAAAAGAAAAAAAGTTTATTCCTATGTAAATACTTATTATTTATTTTTAACTTAAATCAGAAGCATAAAATAACTTCTCATTTTGAATAGAGATGATTGGAATACAGATATATTTAATTTTTTATATTTAATAGTTTTTGTAAAAAAACAGTATTTATTTAACATTTTAATTATTTTTTTTTTTTTTTCAAATTCTTTATATTCAGGAACTCCATGTTCACTAAAACAGACAAAATATTATATTTTAATAATGTTATTATATAATCAATTTATAATAATTATAATAAAATTAATTTATTTTTCGAATAGTATTAATATAATATAATATAAAATAATTTAATGAAATTGTCAAATTTATTCATTTAAATTTGTTTAAACATAATTTAAATTTCTTATACATTTAAATAATATTATTTAACCATAATTTGAAATTCTAATATATTCTTTTTTATAATTTTCTTTTTTCAATTTTACCTAAATTAATATTCAGCTGGATATAAATTCATCATCTTCATGATCAGAATTCATACTCTTGACATCCTCATTTTGCTGTTCTTGATCATCTTGATCATCTTGAAGTGCTTCATCCTCTTGATTTGACATTTGTTCCCAATCTTCATCGGATTCACTTTCTAAATCCTCATCTTCAATTCCACCATCTTCGTCTGATGAATCTAACGAAATAAGTTTTAAATAAATATTATAAGATAAAAATAATTCTTTAATTTATAAACTGCATTATTTTAAAAAATTAAAATAATAAATCTGATATAAATCTAAAAAAAAATAATCAATTATAATAAAATAAAATTTTATTATGAACCTGAATCTTGATAAACGAGACAATTTTCGGTAACGTCTTTATCGTGTTCTTCCATTGTTTGGGAAATTTGACCAGTGACAAGAGAAACTCGACCTTTAAGTTTTGAGAGTTCTGTCAAAAGAGCTAGTTTAGCATCTATTGAACTTAAAATTGGTCCGAATAATTCCACAAGATCTGCTTGTGATAATAAATGTCCTGCATGTGTCGTTAGCAATGCTTCCAACCATCGCACAGCAATTTTACTCCTATAATATAATGATTAAGAAGTAGAAAAAGATATAATTGATAAGATAGCCATTAAGGATGAATATAGTAAGACGGGAATTGACAATTTATTACAATAAATCGAATTCAATTTATTACTTATTTCATATGCTGCAACATTTTTTAATCAATAAGAAATTTCTTTGATCAATAAACGCGAGTTACTAAAGATTCATACCTTAAATATGTTCTACTTCCGAATCCGAGCCGCGTATTTAGAGTATTAATAATTATTATAATAATATAATTTTGTTTCACTTTACAGTCTTGATTCGACGAAAAATATATTTGACCAAGTTCCAATTTTATACTAATGCTCGTAGTCAACGCGAATTCTTCAGTTAATATAGTTTTTACAATTTTATGGAGAAAAGTATAAAAAATAATTTATGAATTCACTGTAAGATGTGAAGAAAATATCGATTGCATTTATTTATATAGATTTTTATTTTTAAAATAATTTTTAAAAATCATATTAACATTTACTTTCTTGAAAAAAATTAAAAGCTGATTTTATTATTTACAGAATATTATTAAAAAATATAAGATTTCTTTTCAAAATAAATATAACAATAATATTATTTTTGATCATAATTGACTTTTATTGTGCAAATGAATATCACAATTTTCTGTCCGTGGATTAAAAAAAAAAATGTTCTGTTAATTCACGATTGTTTTGATATAAATCGAAAAAATTTTATTATATAACTTTGATTTATTAAACAAAATTGGATAAAAATCTTGAAATAAGAAAGTGATTACATTTTTTTAAAAATTCAAAGATATATTTTGAAATATTTGTATATAATTCCACAATTTCGTTAAAATGAATAAAATGATAAAATATAATATTATGTTAATTTCATAAGAAATACGTTTTCTTTCGTAAATGATTTTTTAAATGTGCGTTTGCAATTAAGGGATTAAATATAATAAAAAAAAAAAAAATAATAATTAAATTAATTAATTTGAAAAATCTTACGTGTAAGTTTTACCCTGGAGAAGGATAGTGAGTTCTTTAAGAAGTGGTCCAATTGCTTGTATTGGTAGTTTAGCAATAGTATTCTTAATAATGGACTCATTCTTTGTGAGTAAGATATTACTCAAAATAGTTTTATCTTTACTGTTCAAGCCTTGTATTAGAAGTTGTGTCCTGTTGTTACCTGTACTAATAGTTTTGCCTATAGAACTGCTTTCAGCACTTAAGCTTAAGTTTTCCAATCTGTCTTTCAATAACAATTGAGATCCTGAACTGTTTTTACTCTTCTTTTGCGTAGTTTCTATTATTCCTAAAAAAAAAAACAAAACAAAAAAAAAAACCAAGTTAGAAAAAAACATATAGAAAGAAAATATTACATTTTTAATCTATATTTGATTTATAAATTGCAAATTTAAATAAATATAAGATATTTTAAAAGATAAAAATAAATTTTGTTATATATTAATAACAATTAAATATTTAAAAAAAAATACCTGGTGGAAGGTATTCAACATTGTCTTCAATTATAGTTGATTTTACTTTAGAAATTTCTTCTTTCCTCTCTTTATTTCTTTTGTATTCTGAACGCACTAAATACTGTACTTTATCAGAAAAATCTGGTATCACTTTTTCAAATGTAGGATTAAGATATGTTCCATATGCTAATAATAATTTCTGATCATCTGTTAACATTGCATTTAAAATAGAAATTTGTTGTACTTCATCTTTTTGACTTATATCAGAAGCAACAGCAATATTTAAACTGGGTTTTAAAGGTTTTGATCGACCATTTGGTTGATATTGAAATAACTGTACTTGTCCAGATCTTGTTACAACTACAACCATCACTTGAGAATTTGCTGAGACATTTGCAGAAACACTTATTGGATCATCTTGTAAGGCTAAACTTGCTACAGAAGTTCTTTCATTTCTTTGCTGAAAATATTTTCTTAATTAATGAAATATAATTACATATTTGATTTATTAATTTATTAATATATTAATATTGAAAAATGCATAGTATTCTACAAAATATATAAATTTATAATAAAAAATATTGAAAATAAAATTTAAAAAAAAACTATAAATAACATTTTAAAAAAATGTTATTTATAATTTCAAATTCATAATTTCAATTTATTTTTTCATGAAAAATCATTTTAGTCATTAACAATGATCATTTTAAAAATATTTTAAAACAAATAATGTTATATTATCAACATTCTAAAAATTCTTAAAACTCAAAAAAAACATTATTTTATTATATAATTATTTATTTAATTATTAAAAAATTACTTATAGAAAAATGATACTTTTTTTGTTTTTATGAATATTTCATTCATTATTATTTTTTGCAATTATCTTATAAGATACTTCAAAACACAGAATAAAACAATAATCACATGGGATCAAACTTAATATTATATGAATTATTATTTTAATTTAAATAAATTGTTAATAAAAAACTTTAAGATAAAAAGAAAAAAAAATATCTTACTTCATCTAATGCCCAAACACTGAGATAACCATCACCATAAGCACCACTAATAACATAATTATTTCCAGATGTCATTTTTATAGTATGAAGACATGTCACTTGATTAGCATGACCTGTGAATGTTCTTATTAACTGCTTAGTATTTAAATCCCACCATTTGACAACTCTTTCTCCTGATAATAAATTATTTCCATCTGTTGATACTGCTAATGATGTAGTTTTTCCTTTTCCTGATTTCCATTTACATTTTACACCATTTTCTTGAAGATTCCATTGAATAATATGATGATCATCTGATGCAGTGATAAACCCAACATTTTCAGACCATGTTGCTGCAGTAACTGAACCAGAATGGCCATCTAATTGTGCAGTGACCGAGGAAGTTGTTGTATCATAAAGTGTAATTTTTCCATTTGTTGAACCCATAGCAATAATACCCTTTTGAATGGATTCTTCTGAAATTGATTTTCTTCTTCGTTTCTTCCATGGCGAAGGCTAAAAATTATTAAAATATTCAAATCTCTATATTTATATAATATTTATTAATTAAATTTAACAAATAGAGTAGCGAATAAAAATTATAACCTCAAATACGATTTTATTAAAATAAACATAATTTTATAGTAAATGTGATTAAAAAAAACGAATTCATGAAATAAAATATACTTATATTTTAAAAATAATTTTAAAAATCTAATTATAGTATCTCTTATAATATAAAATTTATACAAAATTGTAAAAAGCATGGAAAACATAACCTATAAAGCAATAATAAAGTATGATTAATTAAAGAATATAAACATTCATGTTGAGCAATGAGATTTAAAAGATAGTTCATATTTAAAAAAATTTATATTTTATCATAATATACAAAATGAATATGTAATAAAATAAAAAAATTTAACATTAATAAAAATATGAAATAAAGAAGCACATGGTTTACCGATGTATTTGTGGTACGAGAACTGATGTAAAGCCATTCCAAAATACAACATGGAGAAGAAAGATGAAAATTGGAAACATATTCTTGCTTTAAACGACCAGTATTAGTATCCCAAATTTTTAATTTTCCATCATTTCCACAATGTGCAAAATATTCACCATCAGAAGAAAAAGCGTAATTAGCGGTAGTCGCCATTTTTGAACTATTGGTATTCCAAATTGAAGTGAGCTATAGAAATTTTCCTCTTCTTAAACAATTTCAATCTATATTAAAAAATCTAATATTTAAAAATCTTTTCATTTCATATTTTTCAATTGCTTTTTACATTGTTTTATATTATAATATAAAAAAAAATATGAAAGATTATATCGTAAAGAAAAATATTTGACTCGAATTTTTAAAAAAATATAGGCATTTTTATTTAAATAAAATTAAATATTAAAGTTATGATTATTAAATATTAAATATTATCATTATAATTATGTTGAATGTTATATTTTATTCAATAAAACATTTATAAAAAGTTAATTTTATTAATATTTAATTAATATTTTTAAACATTATTTAACATTAATTAATATTTAATATAAAATTTTGAATGAAATATAGATAATAATAGATCAAAAATATTATAAAATTTTACGTTTAATATTAAAATAATTTTAAAACATCGATTATGAAAGCATAGAAAGATCTATTTTACATATATTTAAAAATAACATGTATCTATATATAAATAACAGAGAATATCAATCCGTATATATAATATATATAATATATGTATATTATTTAATATAATAGTCAGAATAACTACGTATTTCTATTACAATTTTATTTTAAAAAACAATAAAATTAATGTGACATTGAAATTGTTGAAATAAATGCATAAATTTTCCAGAACAAATATAAATAAAAGGAACGAAAAAAAGACACAGAGATAAAGTAAAAATATTGAAATTAACATTATCTTCAGAATATGAAAATTAAATACAAAAAAATAAAAAAGGATATAGTAAAAATTAACCATTTATATTACTACTCTTGAATATGAAAAATATCTCTTTAAAGAATCCTCTTTCTAAAAGTACTCAAGAGAGGCGCTAATCCTCAATTCTTAACTTATTTCTTTTCTTCTTTTATTATTTATTCTCATCTATATTTTGTTTCATCCACGGCACTCTAGAGATGGCGCTTCCAGCTCTTCAATTTTTAATTTTACTTCCATTTTTTTTTCCATTGTTAACTCTTCTTGTATTTGCTTTTGACGCATGTTCACAAACAAGGTACGTTAATTAAGCACACATTCAATGTTTTTCAAAATCAAATATATCTTCTATCTGAAATTTTTCTGACAAATTATGAATTTAAATCAAATATTTGAATAAATTCTATTATTACGGAGAATAGTATCAATTACTTATTTTAACATTCTAAATTAATATTTAATATATATTAATTTAACATTTTTTACACATTATACATTACTTTATAATAACTATTCATTTATTTATTTATTTAATTCTACTTATTAAAAATCTACTTATTTATTTATTAATTATTTCTTTATTTATTATATATATTGTAATTTTAAAATTACAATATATTACAATTTTAAAAATATATGCATCCACATGTAAAAAGATGGACAAAATAAAACATATTGGGGGGATAAAAGAAAACATTTATTACAAAATTATAATATTATAAAAATAAACGTGAAAGATACAAATGAAAAGAGAAAATAATTAATAAGTGATATTCATATCAAATTCATCCTTGTGATAAATAAGAATATCTTTGAACAACATATTAGGTCCTTCATAATTGAAATCATAGAGAGGTTTATCTAACGGAAAACCAAACGGTCTTTTGTCAAATTTGTAACCACCCCATATTCTCGAATTGTACTGATTATATTCCGAAGAGACTGGACTAACATATAAGAACAACTGGAATGGCATTCCTTCCTTTTTACCCCTAGGTAATAACAATCTTCCTGGGAATCCAAAAATTCTTTCATTGTAAGTAAATGGTTTGTCACTGTTGAGAGACGTTTCGATCTTTTCATAGAATATCTCGCTCGGTTCTAGATCATTCATCGTGAAGAAACAATCTAAACTGTTACGTGTAATTTTGTTCAAACCGGAATTCACTGTTGAAAATAATATAACAAATAATTATTATTATTATTATTACTATTAAAGAGAATGCAAAAATAATCATTTTAATTCCTTTTTTTATTATTGAATAAGTAAATAAAATTGATAGAGAGAAGTAAAAATGAATAAACTTACAATCTAGCATCCAATTGTCAATTTCGTAAAAGTATTTCAGATCTTCTGGAATTTCGATCAGTTTGTGATGCGAATCGTATTTCGGTCCGATAAAAATTCTAATGGCTGCTTTCATTGGTTTATCAGCGTTGATAGTAATATGGAAGTTAAACGGTTTGTGATTTAAACGATACTGTCTAATTTTAATTAAAAACGGTTTATCATCGTTTCTTTGCTCTTCAAGTAACAATCCATTGTTGATCGTTGTATCAAATTGTTCAAAATACGTAATCAGTTTATCCACGGTAAAAGATTCGATCTTCAAATTCGGATAAATAATTTCATCTTTATTGTACGGTTTCTGATGCATTTTGTAGCTGGAAACAAATACAACATTAAATCGATATTAAACATTATATTCTTTCGTTACAAAATAAAACGATTTTCTTTTTAAAATAATCTTATTTTTTTTCTTCGTTAAAAATTCTGAAAAATGATATAGAAAAATTTAGATTTAATAATTTACTACTACAACTACTATTAAATTTATTTAAAATTACAATATATATTGTAAAATTAAAATTATGATTAAAAATAAATTAAAAGAAATTAAAATTAATTACCTGTGATAATAATCAATTATTCTTTTATAGATTCGATAGAATGCGGGATCTTTCATAGATGTGGAGAAAATTTCCAAGGCGCTTGGAACAATTTGATACTTGCTTGCTGCTTCTAAATTGTAACCAAGGATTTTCCTCGCGAGGGTATCGATGCTGCCATAGAATTCAGTGTTGTACGAATCTGCATTACCTTCGATTATATTTCCAAGAATGTTCAAACCTTTCTCGCTGTAAATATTGTGCCATTTTCCATCGTTGTTCAGAATATAACCAGAATCGATTGCTGCCGATATTCTCGATTCCTTGTTCATAATTTCCTTAAATGAAATCAAAATTACTTTAACCGGATTGATCGAATGATTTCTAGAGTATATATTAACATATTCTTCGTAAACTGTCTTAAAAATATATTCATTAAATTTTCGAGGTAATTTCAAGCAATTTTTTTTCTTTGTGAAAATTTTCATTATGATTTGGCCTAATCGAATATAGTTACTATAATTTTCGATAAGAACATACTTTCTTCGATATATGTTGTTTGAATTTGTTCGCGCTCGGCACATAGTCAACGCTATTCGATTAAGTTACACGCTCTGTGATTGGTCAATTTTTTTATCAATAAGAAAGAAAAGGAAAATATTTCTTGAAATTATCTCAAAAATGGTTAGTTAATGGATATTCCCAAAATTTTTTGGATAAATCCTTTAATGATTTAAATATAATGATAGAATAATTCTTGTCAAAAAAACACTCGAATTTTTTCGATTACCCTGATGTATTTGTATTTGTAGATGGGAAAGTTGCTCCAGATCGGCCTTTGGGGGAATGGTAGTCCATTGGAATAAGTCATGGTAGGATAATAACCAGGATAGAATGGTTTCTGCCAGTCGAACTCCTCGAGATAAGGTAAATCATTGGAAAGCCTTTCCAAGTAATATCTGTTCAACAATAGTTTATGGCTATATAAATATTCTTCGCCACGATAATCCGGCAAATCGTATTCCTTCGATGGTAACCAGAACGGGAATGCTTGACGCAAGAAGAAATAGTAAGTGTTTAATCCGATATCTTCGATAAAGTAATTTAGTTTATTCTCCAAGTTGTAATCGTGATTCAGATACCAGCCCGAATAATTTGCCGGAATTATGTACTCTTTGTATTTTCCACTTGTTTTGGTGTCTGAAATCAAATAATTATAATAGTATATTGAATATTTGTTATTTGACATAACCAAAAATATATTCGGAATTCGTAATTTTTATTTTGCATTATTGAAAATGTTTTTTATAAAATTTATATTTCATTGAGATATTATTTTAATCATTTATAAAATAATTCTTCTAATCTTTATTTTAAAATTTTAATCTTTATTTTAAAAAAAATTACAATATTTTATTATTTCAATTTTTCTATAAAATAAAATAAAATAATTGTCAAAGATTACTAATATATAAAACTTTTCCTTTGCAAAATTAAAATTCCAAAAAAGAAAAAAATTGTATAAGCATTGTTTTTCCATTAATCATAGAAGAAACAAACGAGTTAATTAATCGAAGAGAATTATCATTCATCTTGTGCAATTGAAGAAAATTTCGAAAAATATTAAAAAAGGTTATGTATTACCTAATTTCCCAAAAATCAGAGCGTGATTGGCTTTCTGCAATACTTCTGAATTGAAGAAGAAATAGGGACACATCTCGTAGAGCGGTGGCAATTGAATGAATTTGGTATCCGGCCTTGTAATCACGGCTGTGTACAAACTGTATATGTATTGCGCCTCGTTTATGTTGTTCTTCGCCCAGAGAGCTGTCTTGAAGAAAATATCGAAATCTTTCGCATGGTAAAACAATTTGAACAAGGCTGACATTTCCCTAAGGAGTTGCGGATAATAGAGAGAAAATAATTCTCCACGTGGAAGCATCCCATGTTTGTATATCGAGAGGAATTCCTTCACCGCTGCCTGAAAATTCACGAGTATAATTTTTAAAACATTCTTTATACATTTTGTTAATAATTTTCCTTTATATTTTCCCAAATGTATTTTTACTAATGAAACTTAACAAAATTCAGAATTTAAAAAATTTAAAAGCTCATTATTTTCTTATTATTTAATTGTAGAATGATTTTTAAAAATGTTATAAACATTTAGGAATAACATTTGAAGAGATCTGTTTAATTTTTATGATTACTCACCGCATTGGTGTAGGAATCGATGTTGGCTTCTATGTTCCATGCTTGACCCTCGTTATACCATGTAATGTTCGCCAAAGCTGGTTGAGCGACGCGATAAAGCAGATTGTACACCTTCTTCTGTTTCAACAGGAAGTCCTTGTCCGCTGTTTTCGTGTCGTAATATTCTGCACCGACCAAACTGAAGGCCAATAAGCCAACCAGCCATACTTGATGTGACGGTATAAACATATTTTCGAGAAGATGAAAACCGGCAGAATCTGAGAGTGGAGATGCTTGAGGCTACTCTTATACCCTCATACTCTCATCCCCTCCCCCTCGAGTCTTCCTCCCTCGTTGTTCCATTTGCCTTTTCGATTTACCAAATCAAATGACCAAAGTAAATTTCCATTTGATCGATAAAATCCGTAATCCTTTCCTTTGATTTTTTTGGATGTTGGATGGATATATAAATAATGCAATACGTGGAGCTATTAGTTTAAACTTTTGACATCGTCAATCCTTCACGTAGTTAAAGCGTGAACGTTTAGCTTGTAAAAAAAATTATATTTTCGTTCATTACGGTAGAGATTATAATTTTTAAAGATGATTACGTTCATAAAAATATCTTGTTGAAGTATCTTACGATTTTTTTCGATGTCAATTATTTGATAAATAAATGTTATTAATTTCGAATCTTTCGTCGAATAAAATTATATATATCGACAATTTTTTATCTGAAAAGAAGAAAAAAAATTTTAAAGTTTTAATAAGGATATGCATAATAATATATTATACATTTTCGTAAAATAAAGTTGTATGACAGCGAAGGTCAATGAAGATTATTTTTTATGCGATTTGAATTAAGAGGAATAAAATAATCGCAAGATAATGTCGATAAGTCGATTGAAAAATAAATTTTTTAAAGATAAAGAGAATTATTATACAACTCCTCGATACTAAAATCGAATAACAATTATTATGTTTACCGCAAGTCAATATCATCGTGGGATAAGAATAACCCAATAACAATCTATAACTTTATTTTATAGAGTTTTCTTACCTTCATTCATCATATTTTTTTCTAATTATTAACATTTAATTATATATTTACACACTTTTAATATCTCTTGATATTAAACGTTAAAAAGAAATTTCTTTTAAAATTAAGAAAATAAAATCCAAATTGTGTGGCAAAAATTGTGTGTACACGAAAAAAAGTACAAATTCACAGAATTATGTAAAACTCGAATAAGAATTTATTGAAAAAATAAAGAATATCGATATTGTAAGCATAGAGACGATAAATTTAGATATAATATACGATCCTTGATCCAAAAAATTAGGTGTTTTTAATAAAATTTATTAGAATTTATGAAATTTATTAGACATGGTATTTAAATTTTATTATCATTATTTTTATTAATCACTAAAATACATTCATACGTTTTACTCCTCTCCTTTTGCTTTTAATTACACCAACTTTTCATCTTTTATTTCTCGATAATTTTATCAAACGTCCAGAAATTTTTCTTCTTTGAATGTGGTAATATATACGAATAAATATTTCAAATAAATTCCAAATATCGAGTTGCACGAAACTATAGCAAGAGAATAATAACATTTAACCTGATCGTGATCGTATAAATTATCGGATAGGTACCAACCAGTTGATAAAAATTTTGTTAATTCTGCTGTTAAATTTAAAAAGAAAAAAACGATAAAAAAATATAAAAAAATTGACAATGATCCTGATTTTTTTTAATTAAAGCACACATGTATGAACGTACACAGGATATATACACATTGGTTTTTATCTGTTTTATCGCTACGTAACTATTTATGTTGCAAGTATTTTCTCGTAATCGTATATCATTACAACATTAAGATACATATAAGAATGTATAAAAACGTTTTATCGTTGCTTGCCCGATTGCAATTATCGTGCGAAACACTTGCTCTTACTCGAGATCACAGTTTTCTTCCCATTATCAACACGGATTGGTTAATAATTCATTATAGTCAAGGGATACTATTGTCTCCGTTGATAATTTCGTTGTGATTTATGTGCCGGAAATGAAGTCCTCTTGTCTGCGCAGCTGCTGTTTTTGTTACCGATGGACATTCAATTATTATTAGATCCTTGCATGTACTAACAGTTTGATCGTTTAATTATGGAAAATTTAATAATCGATAATCTTCAACTATCTTTATGTGACGATTAATTGTAATGATTAATTAAGACAGAGGATATCTTAATTTTTGGAACGTTTAAATGTAAATAAAGATCATTTAACGTATCCGTATTTATAAATTTGTTTCTTGTTCACAATTATTTTAATCGCACATTTTCTTTCAAGTAATACGAAATATTTATCGTGTTTAAAATTAATATTAGATAATATTTATCTGTTATTCAAACTTTTCTTTCTTTTTTTTTTTTAATCAATTTTTACAGATAAATTAATAACCGCGAAATTTAAAAGACTTATTAAATTATCTTCAACTCATACCTCTAATATCTTTTTTGCAAAAGTACAAATTTTCCATGCACTTGTTCTTATTGTGTGGCTGTAATTGTTAATTCCTTTCTCGTGGTGAGACATAACAGGAGCATAACAAGAATTGGAAAAAAAAGAAAAAAAGATTTATAATTTTCATATCCTTTTATTTCGTTCACATCTCTTTTTTTCTCTCTACATCTCTCTTCCTTTAAACTTCGAATTCTTTTTTTTTTTCTACTTCAAATAATTTAAAAAAGAAAAAAATAAGGAAGAAAAGATTAAATCTACGTATTAAATTCTACACGTTTACAGGGCAACGTTCAACTCCTCCATCTCCCTATGATGAACGAGGACCTCCTTCACGTGGATGTTGGACAGTACTAAGAGCAAAGGATCGACAGGCTTGTCCAGAGGGAAGCCCATAGCACGTCCGTCGTAAATGTGGCGCCCCCACACAGGGGAGTCTATTTGGACGACGTTCGAGTCGTCGAATGGCGAGACGACCACGAGCACATTGTACGGCATACCTTCTTTCTTGCCCTTGGGCAGAAGAAGCCTCTCGGGGAAGCCGTAAGGCTGGGATGAATACTTGAACGTCTCGCTACCGTCCTCGCTGACCACCAGCCTGTTGTACAGCACGTCGCTGGGAACCTCGTCGGGGACGACGAAGACGGATTCGTGGCTGTTCCTCTCGATCGTGTTGCTTCCGCTTTTCACTGCGAAAAAAAATCGAAAGGAATGAAAAAAAAGTTTCGAGAGATTGATTATTGTCCATTAATAAAGATTTTAGAGCAAAGAAGTTAAATTTTTTAATTACTTTTTAGCCTTCTAACCTAAGATCTAGAAGATTGAATATTAATATATAAAATAGAGGAATTTTTTTTGTAAAAGTAACACATAATTATTTTCAATTATAAAATTATATAAAAGATTGCCCTTCTCTGTAAATAGAAAGAAAAATTCATTGCAAAAATAAACGTGTTTTGATCGGATTCATTATCTCTTTCCAACAACAATAGAATATACGTAATAGATATAAGAGAAACTATTCTTATTTATACAGTTTGTAAACGATAAAAATGATACGTACGGTTAACCACGAACTCGTCCATCTGCATGAAGTTCATGTAATTGTGCACGAGGTCAACTTCATGACCGAACTCGTCGTATTTCGGTCCAAGGAAGATACGGACCATACCTTTGACGTTTTTGTCGCTGTTCACGACGATGTGATAGGTAAAAGGTTTGTGGTTCAACCTGTATTGTCGAGCTTTGATCATGGTGTTCTTGGCTTTTGCGTGACTTTGAATCGACACTCCATTGTTCAACATGGACTCGAAATGATCAAAATAAGTGATGAGCTTGTCCACGGTCACGGATTCGATGCTTACACCTGGGAAGTTTAATTCTTCCGTGGTGTATTTCGGAAGATTTTCCTTGTATCTGTATAATAAAAATACGTATGCTTTCAATTGTAATTTTTTTTTTTTTCTAACGCAAATCATATAGAGGAATAACACTTGTTATAACAATTGTTATATATATTACTTGTGATAATAATCAAGGATGGTCTTGTAGATGCTGAAGAATACAGGATCCCTCAAGCTGGTAGACCACATTTGAAGAGCGGATGGCACGACTTGATACTTGACGTTGGATTCGTAACCGAAACCTAAGACTTTTCTCACGAGCAGATCCAATTGTCCGTATAATTGTACGTTAACGCTGTCTCCGTTACCTTGAACGATGTTACCAAGAACGTTCAATCCTTGCTTCGTGTACAACTTGACGTGATTGCCGTACGAGTCTACAACGTAGCCAAGATCGATGGCGGTTGAGATCCTGGTGTGAAGATCGTGGATCATCTATAATTTAGAATTTGAACGAAATAATTATTCTCTCGTCGATTTATCACGATATTATTGTTAATATTTAATATTTAGAGTGTTTACTTGAACATATTTCTGCATATGAAGTGGAACCGTAGCACCAGTTTCTCTCTGAGGGAAGGCAAGTCCATTGCGGAATCTCATAGTGGGATAATATCCAGTCGGTATGGGATGATCTAGGCTCACATAACTAACCTCACCCATGTCGTTGCTAAGTCTCTCAAGGTAATATCTGCGAGATGAATTTTAATTCGTAGATGTCGTTGTATTATATTTCTTACGCGAGAGAATATATGTGTAGAAAAATTGAAACTGTCTATAAAAATATTTTTATAGTTTGGTAAAGTAACGTACCTGTTCAATACTTGCTTATGGAGGAAGAAATAGAATTCACCCCGAATTTGTGGAAAGTTGAGCGAGTTTGAAAGCATGAAAGGTGGATAATTGTGATTCAACATGAAGTAGAAATGGTTGAGGCCAACATCTTCGGTGAAGTAGTTTAATCTCTGCTCGGGCACGTTGTGTTTGGTTAAGTACCATCCGGTATAGTTCGCCGCAAGTAAGTAATAATCGATGTTGTTGTAAGTCTTTTTCATGTCAGCTATTAAAAATGAAAGAAAATTTTCATGAATAATTTTTTTAATTTCAAAAATTAACCCGTTTCTTCCTTTCGTAAAGAATTATAATTTTATTTCATATGTGCTATAAATTTTGCATTTTGCGAAAATTCATTCTTAAATATACGAATAAAAGAAAGAATAGAAGATTGTATATAATAAAATTATAATATTTAACAGACTCATTATTGGTTGAATAAATTTTCGAAACAGTCTAAATATATTTTATTCGTTGTCTCCGAGACAATTTGGTTAAGTCATATAGGAATAGATTACGTTCAAAATGAATTGAACAAATTCAAATCGATAAAAATATTTTTCATCTAAATTTTTCAATTCCCATTTTCTAAAATTGGATATATAAAGATTGGAATTCGAATGAAACTTTCTACCAAAGTTTCAAAATTGAATAAAAATTTTCATCGATTGAATTTCAATTCTATCACTCTACAAGTGTTCATCGAGTTTCTTTTAATCACTTGTTCATTATGTATCATGTATTCGTATATAGAAATAAAAATAAAAAATAAAAAATTTCTACATAGCCAACCTGTGTCACCCATGGCAATGTTGTAAGCTTTCTGCATGACCTCATCATTGAAATATAAATGTGGCATCACCTCGTACATTGGCGGCAATTTCATCAGTTTGGTGTCAGGACGGTGGATCACGGCTACGCTTAACGCGTATAAGTACATTTGTTCGTTTACGTTGAATCTGGCCCAGACAGCTGTGTTGTAGAACACGTCGAACGTTTTGGCGCTGTACAGAAGACGGAAAAGCACCACGGCTTGGTGGCGCATTTCCTTGTTCATCATCGTGAACACTTGGCCACGTGGAAGCATTCCATGTTTCAAGAGTTGCATGAACTCGTTCACCGCTTCCTATTATTGAACAAGAAAAAAGAATTGAATTGCAAACTCAAAAAATGAAAAAGAAAACTTTTTTTTACAATGATTTTATTATGATATTTTATTGGTATCAAATTTTTGATTCATTAAACAATATTTTTCTGCATGTATAATTGATAATTGATTGTAATATAGAGAATTTTTATATTATACGTTCTGGTAAGCAACTGTATTTTTATATTTTATATTTTTTAAACTTTTCTCTATACACAGAGTGTTAATATATTCTCTAGAAGGCAAAGTAAACATAAAAATTGATTTGATTGATGCAAAAAGTACCAGTTAAGATTTCATGCTCAAGAATCAAGACTTTCCAAAGATCTTCAATACTTATAAAACTAAATTATACTAAAAAATTCTATCTAATCTTGGATCATCCTCATTGGTAACAAATTAATATCAATTCTTATAAAATATTTCAAGCTTAAAATGTTAAAAATCTCTTCACTTATTTCTACTTACTTTGTCATTGTAGTTGTCGAGATTTTCAACGAGATTGAAAGTGCGCGCCTTCTGGTAGAGTTCCGGATGGTAAACGGTCGGTTGGTCCACGTGCCAGAAGAGTTCGTAGATGTTCTTCTGCCTGGTGACATACGTCTTGTCGGCGACCTTGTTGGGCACCGCCTGGACAAGCAAGCAGAGACTCGCGAGAAATAGGAAACCGGCCTTCATGATCACGATCATTCGTTGAACCGTAGTTGGAAGAGACCGGGCCAGTCACCAGTTTATATAGTCGAATTCGAAATCGTTGGACTTCGATAAAACAGATCGATAATGTGTATCGTTCGGGTCGATTAAGGGTAAGGTCGCGAGGGTGGTGAAAGTAGACGGTTTATCTTACGTTTTTTTTTTTTTTCCTTTTAATCGTTGATAAAGATAGGGTAGGGTGCAATTTAGACGATTCGATCGATGTAATTACGCAATTCGAAAATGTATTAAAAATAATTTTTCTAGTAAAACCGTATTGTGCGAGTGAATTGATTGATTAATTTTTTTAACGTAAAAATTAACAAAATTAGGAATATATTTTAATAGATAATAGCTATTATTATTGTGCGACAAAAAAGAATTAATTAATCAATTAATTATGAGAAATAAATTTATTGGAGTATCTATGAGCTATGCGAATAAATTTCGAATACGAATAATTAATGAATACGAATGTTATATATTTAAAAATAATATTTATTGGAGGAAGAATTATTTGTTGTAAAATTGCCGCTAAAAATTCGTACGTGATCCCATTATCTGTACGCAAGTAATAATTGCCATATAACGAATTGATTATTTATTTTAAAATTAACGTTTCTTTTTATCAATCATTTTGATAAGTTCGTATATAATAAAATACAGTGAAAAAAATTAATTTTCGATCTATCGCTTTACACTCATTATTACGATATTCGAAGCATGAAATTATAAGGAACAACAATGATTTATTTCATTTCCATGAATTATTGGAAAAATAATAAAATTTCTTTTCAAAATAAATAATTTTAATCGATCGTAAATGTAAATTTACGGGTACAGGGTGTCAGAAATTGAGTTACACGAGAATGAATTTAAAAATTAAAGATATGTAACTTTAGAGAAAATAACGATATATCGATAAATTTTATATCGATAATGGAGATATAGCATAATACGTACGATATCATTGTTCGACTAATTCGAAAAATTCTCGTTAGATTAGAAGAAAAACTACAAGAAAAGGCAAACTGATATTATTAATTTTATTGCTTTGTAAATTAAATATAATTAATCGTGGAGATTTCGTATAATTTCTTTGGTTTAACGAACTTTGGAAAAAGAATAAATAAGAAGAGATCAATAACCCAACTTACGTAACAACATACGAAATCTAACAATGAACGAACTTTGCGAACTCGTGATAAAATTATTATGTTCGAATATCGAATATTACGATGATATACGCCGATGTCAGCGACTTATTTATCCTTTAAAATAATTTTCCAAACTCTTTGGAATGACCTCAGAGTTTGACATTGCGTTATATCATTAGTGTCAATTTGTTTCTTTCAACTTTTTTTATGTATTAGAATATTCATTTAACATCTTTTTCCATTTTCGAAGGAACTTCGAAGGAATCGGAAAAAATTTTAAATAACATTATTGATCAAAATTATAATTAATAGTAGCTACAAAATAGTAGCTTGATTCCACGAAATTATTTTTTAAAAATTATTTTAAGGAATGGATGGTTATATTAATTCATAACTGTCCAAATTGAGAACTTCCAAAGTTATTATATAATGAAATCAATTACCATTTAATTTTCTTTTTGCTAATTATTTTTATTTTTTCGTTTAAAGATACAGTTACATAAAATAGAAATATATTTTACGAATAATTTAAATTATAGGAAAAGGATGAGCACGTTTAATCGTACCAGCAAGGAGAATTAAGATAGACTCGTATCCAACGAGTCAGAGTAACAAGAGTAAGAAGTTTATTCACATTCGACACAGAGAAAGTTCATTCACTCCTTTTTAATATGTAAGATCGCAATTATTAGTTTTTAACTTAATCGCAATTATTGGTTTTTAGCTTATCATTCGCTCTTACGAGAGTCAATGCGAGCGTCTGCTCGAGACAGGTTCAGTCGAGTGAATCTTCTCGTAACAAAATATCGATAATCGTTATCTCGCGATATCGATATTTGTCGTCTCGCAATCGCAATTACATACGATATTTTTCTTTAGAAACTAACATTGCTTTTAACGTGGTTGGATCTCGAAATTTGATATAATCGATAAAATTGCGATATATACCTCTATGTAAATGAAATCTTTCGAGAAATAAAGGACGATGTCAAATTATACATCGAAAATGTAAAATTACAAACATTGATCGTAAGGACCATACGAAAGCAAATATTTCTTTAATTCGGCTAGGTATTTTGCGAGAGAGGAACGAAAAAAATTCTCTTCTTGATTGCAAATTGCGCAATCGAGACTATCGAAATTCTTATCGCGTGTGCAAAAAAAAAAAAAAATCGAAAACAGTGGTCAGACGATTTAGATTATTTATTTAGGTTATTATGTTTACAAAAATGAACAGGATATATTTAGTTGACGTAGGTCTTCAAATCAATTTTGATAACATAAGATAAAGATGCTTGTTTGTTCCAACTCCAGACGAGTTTTTAAGATATCGTATTCTCTATATGTAAAAAAATTAGATTGTCATTTCTTCATGCATGCAAAATTTACATACCGTTAACTATTGAATTCATTTTATCGCAAAAGTTATTTGAATATGAAACAAAAATTGCAATTCAAAGAAGGTTGGAAAATACTGATCCACAATTGTGAACAATAAATATAATGACACAACTGTATGATTTAATCATTTTGAAATGTAATTTTGAAAAAAATATAAAATTTTAGTTAGTATTTATAATTTTTGAAATATGAAGATTTTATTATACGATCAAATTATAAAATTGAATACAATCTATATGTTCATAACAATAATACATAATAATACATAAAACATTCTGCTGTTTATATGTATATTATTTTATACAAATATATTGTGGTGGCAATCAAAATGTGCATCATTATCATTCATTGTAATTTTGGTTATTGTAATTTCGTCCAAAGATTGTTTTATATTTTATTTTTGAAAGATCCATGGATTACTTAACCTCTCTATGAATATTTTATATTTGATCTCTCTTCCTTCCACTCCCTCCTGTTCATTTTCAGTTCCATCAATGCTTTATTCAAAAAAATGCAAATTTGCAATGATGCAAAAATATTGCATCATCCATTTTATACCATATTACTGTTGGATTAAGAGTAGGCCAGTTTCAGTTTGTTATTTGCAGAGTCAACGTTATTATTGCTTATTTTCCCCTGGTGGTAAATTGTTCAAGAAACAAGTATCTCGAAAGAGGAAATAATTTGTTCGAACATAAAGTACATACGAAAATAATTTTTGACTAATTTTTAATTTTTCAATTGGCTCATATTGGTTATATAATTGAATATGAAATTTTCAAAGGGATATTTATTGGTAGAAAGAAATAATGAAAGTGCGTTGAAAGTGAGTTCTCAGTTGACGGTGGAGGTAGAAGAACGAAAAAAAGAACGATAACAGATGTGCCTAACTCGAGAAAAAAAATTATATTGATAGCATTTGTGTATTTATTGGAAGTTCAAAGTGCGTATATTATAATTACACATGTACTTTGAAACATTTCGATCGCTTCAAGCATGATTCCATTAGAACTTTTTTCTTTTTTGGATTATCAAACGTGGTTGGATTCCTTCAAACTTGAGTTCATTTTCGTTGAAATATTTTCAGGTATATATATAAAAAAGTTCAAGGACTTTTATATTTGTAAGAAAAATTGTAGATTGTTATATAAAATAGATAATCAAATTTTAAAATTTTTAGATATTTTGTTTGAAAATGCAAAGATAATAAGAATATTTTTCTTTTTTAAATTTGCCATATAAACGTTATTTCTTTATATAAAAAAGTATATAAAATAAATAATAATGCCAATCAATAATAATCTTAAATAATCTTAAAATATTAACTTTATTTTAGTATGAATTCTTTATTAATTTTTTTTTTAAATTTATTTATTTAAGATCACATCAACTGTTTTAATTAATCTATTGATTAAGAGATCTTTTTGATCTTTTTTTTTTTTCTATTCAATGCATATAATTATATAATGCATATTTTTATATAAGTCATAATTTTTCTGATATTTTTTGAATTGTACAATAACTTGAACTTTTTTCCATTTTGTAACACATTTTATTGCATTTATATATTTATAGATCTATAAATTGTACATATTTTTTTTAAAGAGTAGAAGACATTCTTCTTAAACGGATTATTAATTAAATATTTATTTAAAAAATTCTGTTAAAATTATGAAAAATCCTAACGTATCTATTTCGAATCGTAAAAAAAGAGCTTGAATCTTAAAATTTCGAAATTTCGTTTTAAAATGTTTGAAATTGAATTATCAAGTGGAACAAATTTATATCGATTGCATTCGATATAATATTTCATATACATATTTCACATAATAATTGATGCAAATTATAGTGACGTAAATTAGTTCAACTATTTTTTCACGTTTATTGTAAAAAAAATCAAATTATATCACTCTGAAATTTATATCATTATATTTAATATCATTTTTAATAATTAACAAATTATGAAAGAATATAAAAACACATAAAATATACGATATTAATATTGTACGTATATTATGTAATAAATATAGATGTTTATAAAAAAGTTTGGAAAATATTTGAAAAATATTATACTATATTTCTAATAATAGGTTATCGTTCGAAATATCGTTAAAGACATACAGATGTTCTCGAATTTCATGCTCTCGATTATCGATTAATCGAAGCATTATATTTCGATAATTTTTATTCGATTACTCGATGAATAAAATCAAACTATATCACTTTTAAATTAGACCTCGAAATAATTTTAAAATTCAGTTTTGGATAAAGGAAAAAAGATAGCATTGAATTCGAGGATCACTATGCCAAACATATTTCAATCCAATAATTAAATAATAAAACGCAATTTCTTTTTATCGATTCTCATCTTATTTAATTTTACAGAGTCATCTTTTCAACCAAACAGGTAACAAGTGTTTTACTTGTGTTATATAACCTTAATTAATTCATCTGTGTAATAAAAAAAAAAAAGACCAACAATCAACAAGCAAAAAAATTCAGTTTTATTCAGAATCCTTTATTTAAAAAAAATTTCTTTGCAGAATATTGTAAAGCGGTCGTTTAAAAAAAGTGCACCATTTTGAACGAAAACGCAGTTTTCGTTCAGTAATTCATACTCTCCTCGTTTGGACGATTGTAAATGAACACATCCTTGAAGTACATGTTAGGAATGGTGAAGTTCCATGCCCACATGGGTCTGTCCAATGGAAATCCGAACACCTTGTCATCCAGCGTCATTTTTCCGTATAAAGGTATTTCGTACGATTTCGTGTTGCTTTCGTCCATCGAGCTCAGGAAGAAGAACATCTTGTACCTCATACCTTCCGGTTTACCACGGGGCAAGATGAGACGTTCGGGGAAGCCCAACATTTTTTCAGAGTAAGTGAATGGTTCGCTTCCGCCGATCGCTTTGTTCAGTTTGTCGTAGAATATGTCGCTGGGCATTATAGTTGACGTCGTGAACGGTGATTCCGAGCTCTGGCGTTCGATGCTGTTACTTCCGGGACGGACTGTAAAAATAACAAGGAGTTTAGAATTTTGATAATTTTTGATAATTAGAACAAAATATCTTTATGTTAATAATATTCATGTTATGTTAATATATTATAATATATTATAATATAATGTTAATATATTAATCTTTATGTTAATTTTAGCTAACACTGTGAAAGAATCAAAAATCGATAGGAAGAAAGAGAGAGTTTCAAGTAAATTTTAGATCAAAGACTTATCTACGATAAGAAGGAAATTCTAAATCAAATTTTAAATCAAAGATCTATTAGAAAGGAAATCCTAAGTTCTAAATTTCGAATTTTAAGTCTGAATTAATTAAAAAATTGAATGGCGTTGCTATTGGTGTGCGATATACTGTCTCGATATTTTGCATTATATATGATAATGTGAGGAACGAATAAAAAATAAAACTAACGTGTTACGGCAAATCGGTCCATTTCCATGAACAGATAGAAATATTTCTGTAGATAGACCATATCGTGTTTGATCTCGTCAAAGGCTGGCCCAAGGAAGATTCTCATCATTCCTTTCGTTTCCTTATCGCTGTTGATGTTTATTTTGTAAGTGAATCGCTCGTAGTTCATACAAGCACGACGCGCCTTCAAACGTAAATACATTCCACCTTTGAAATTTTCTACTGCCACGGCATTGTTGATCAGAGTGTCACATTTGTCGAAGTACGTGTACAATTTGTCGATATTCACAGATTCGAATTTAACTCCTGGCATCTGCAGTTCGCTTTGACTGTACTGAGGCTGCAGTTTTTTGTATCTGAATGCAAATAATAATTGGTTAAAGAAAAAATTAATAATTTTCTTCATTTTTTTCTCTTTATACAAAGATTGAATAGTGTCGAATATTAAAAGAAAAGAAAATTAGAAAACAATGGAATCTAAAGAATCAACATACCTTAAGAAATAACTCAAGATTTTTTGGTAGAGCATATAGAAAGCTGGATCTCTCATGCTGGTGGAATAACTTTGAAGAGCGCTCGGGATTAAGTTGTTCTTATTCTGGAAGTCGAAGTTGTAGCCCAGGATATCGCGAGCAAGAATATCGTACATACCGTAGAATTTCGTGTTAATAGAGTCACTGTTTCCTTCTATTACATTGCCAAGCATATTTAGACCTTCTGGTGTGTAAATGTCTATCTTCTTTCCATATTCGTCTATCAAGTATCCGGAATCGATAGCGTCCATTAAACGCATCTCCAACGCGTTGATTACCTGAGGAATGAATTTTTTTTCGTTATAATTTGGAATTAAAATTTTCTGCAATTGATTTGAATGAGACATTTTTCCTGTTATTTAAAAAATTTCGAATTTTACTCACGTTAAGATATTTATATTTATAATAGGGCAAAGAGGAAAATCTATTTCTCTGTGGGAAAGTTACACCATTGGAGTACATTATGGTGGAGTAAAATCCAGAATTGATGGGCTTGTTCCAATCGAATTCCGCCGTTTTACCAAGATCGTTTGACATTCGTTCGAGGAAATATCTAGTCATCAATTGCTTGTGAAGGAAATAGTAAAGCTGTCCACGTATTTCTTTGGGCATATGGTATTGGCTGCTGGACATCCAATAAGGCAACATTTCACGCATGTAATAATAATATGCATTCAATTCGACATCTTCCATGAAGTAATCAAGCTTGTATTCCGGATCGTTGTATTCCCTCATATATTTACTGGAATAGTTCGTGTTCACTATGTATGTTTCGATGTTGTTCATTCCAGTCACAACGCTAGAGCCTGAAAAATATTATTTTACAAATTAATCCTTAATTATAAGTGAATAAGTAATAATTAAAGTTCTCGAAGAGGTTCATGAAAAAAAATATCTAAAAATATCATCGATCATTCTTAAAATCAGTAGATACAATAGTGGAATAAAATTTTTGTATGAATTATTGTCGCAAATTATTGTAAAAATTTATTTTTCCTTTTCGAAATGTGATTTTTATTAATTTGAAAATTTGAAAATTAATATTATTAGTTTTTTAACTTTAAAATAAAACTATTACATTCATTTTACTATTTCATATAAATGAAATATAATTAAAATGATGTTATGAAAATAACATTTCTATCTCGGTAAATTATAATATTAATTTTATCAAAAAATTCATTAACTTTTCAATAATCATGAAACAAAAAATATAAAATCCATCATTTAATGGATTTTGATGACCTATTATATTTTATTATCTAATATATCCTATTATCCATTATATATAATTATTAACTTACAATAGACGAGAGACATTTTTAAATTTTTATTTTGAATATTTTCTCTTTTTAATCTTAGCGGAATTATAAAAAAAAAATAAAAAATAAATGATATATTAAGTATAAAAATAATTAATAGTCACCTCGAGACATTTTCAAGTTTTGTGCCTCTTCTATAACACTTGAGTCGAAGAAATAATTGGGATAGATCTCGTAGATGGCGGGAAATTTCATGTATTTAGTGTCAGGTCTGTAGAGGACAGCGATAGAAAACGCTGTGGTGAACATGCCGCTGTTCATCCGAAGTCGAGCCCAAGCGGCAGTTTTGTAAAACGTTTGGAAATCTTTCGCATTGTATAACAATTCGAACAACATTCTCACCTCGTATTTCTGCTCAGAGTTAAGCGGAGTGAAAATGGCATTACGCGATAGGAACATTCCCTGTTTGTACCACCACAGGAACTTTTGTACGACATTCTAAAATTAATTAAATTTAAGATTCAACTTTTTTATTGAAGTTATAAAATAAGAGGTTATATGTTATATTGCGATATATGAGATGTTAGTTGTACAAGTCTCCGATATTTGTCGCTTTACTACTTCGATATTACGTTTCTTTCAGTTTTAATAAAATATACTACGATTAATACGTTAAAATAACCGGTTTGTAGTATCTAAGTATCTATTCTACACATAATTTATAATTAAAATGATTATATTTCTATCTCGATAAATTACAATATTAATTTTATCAAAAATATTTTTATGTTTTGAATAATCGTAAATTAATAAATGAAATCATTTTGATGGATTTGTTTTATCCATATTAAAATACTAATTTCAACTAATTTCGCAAATAATCATGAAATCAAAATTGAAATAATCAAAATTATATTATTAGTGAAAAAAATATTCAATCCGTCATTACTTTAAATCAAGTAAGGTACCCAGGTCTAAATTAATATGGTATCCTACAGTAATTATTCGAAATTCTATAATTCTATCAAAAACCTTGATAAACAACAATCACCTTGTCCTTATACATGTCCATATTGCTTTCCATGTCGTAGTTCCTGCCTACATCGTACCACTCTGCATCGCTCAAGTCTGCCTGCCTTACGTAAAGCAACAGGTCGAATATCTTCTTTTGCTTGTGAAGGAAATCCATATCGGCGGTGTGCCTTCCGGCGTAGGAGGCGCCCTGTGCGCCGCAAATAGCAGCGAGCGCCACCAACAAAACTACCTTCGACAACATCCTTGCGATGGATGGAGGGGGAAGGGAAAAAATATCTTTTCACCGTCGACACCCGTCGTTTCGACGTTTTGTACCGATTATGGGCTTAACGGCGAGCTTTTATACTTATTCGGAATAGGATAATCACATTAAACCTCTGACCCATATCATACTTACCGAGATACTATGTGTCATCTATATACATTTGTACGGTTGATTAGTAGACACGAATATTTCTTCCAAACGCGATATGATATTTTTTCTTTTTCTTTTTCTTTTTATTTATTTTTGAAGAAAAAAGGGAGAGAGAGAAAGAGGTAAAATAAAATGATTATGAAAGTCACAGGGCATTCGAAAGAGAAAAAAATGATTTTAAAAGCTTTTAAAAAGATTTTTTTTTTTTTAAAGAAAGAATTTTTTCAAAATTTCAAATAATTCGCAATTTCAAATAATTCCCAATAGCAGTTTTTCATTCTAAACTTTTCGTTTCGACCATTTCGTTTTTTTCTATATGCTACTCATGTGCAATAATTTGAATAATCGAGATTTCGAATAATCGAGATCGATAATTTGGATAATCGTGAATCGATTAATCGAATTCCCATTGTATCAGATTAGATTTGAAAGTGTATAAGTGTATAAGTGTATAAGTGTATAAGTGTATCTAGTGTATAAATAATGTTAAATGGAAAGCTTAAAAACACTTTCACGCAATTTTTTATTAAATTCACATATTATCAATTCAAATTCTTTTGAATATAATAATCGCAATATTGGATAAAAATCGATGTTTAATTTTAAAGAAATTTATTTGAAAATTAGTTAGAATTAGTTAATTTCGAGAAGTTGAATTTTTTTTTTATTAAATTTTTCAAAGATATTTTTTAGCTTTTGAATTTGGCAATATAGATACATTTATAGAGACCATTATATTTATATAAATACACAAATCACGCAAAAAGTCAAACTAAATTTCATAAAAAATCTCTAGGATTTAGAAAGAATTAGAAAGGATTAAATATCAATTATTTCTCCTGTTAAAGAAATTTTTAGAAAAATAAATAGAATTATTTTCAAATAATAAATAAATTTAAATTAACTCTTCGTATTTATTCATTTACAATATTACCTCCATTTGTGAAAATTTTAAATAAATGCCATCTATCTTTGGCAAGTAACAAAGATAAATTCAAAAATTAATTGCATTCGAGATAAAAATTTGCAATTCATAATCTTGATTGAAATAATCGAATTATTTTAATTCTACATTCTTTTAAAATTATTTCAAATTGATTCTTATTTTATTATTCCAGTATATATTATTAATGTAATTCTTCATATTTTTCTTCGCAACGATCTATTTCTTCGCATTTTCGAAAGAAAATATTACGAAAAAAAAAATAAATACAACGTAACAGACAAACATTATTCCTATGATATATCAAATAATTATTGTTATTTCAAGAATATAATTCTCTAAGCGATATCATAATAATATTCAAAATACAAAAAAGAATTGTTCCTTGTAAAATTTTGTAAAAAAATATTTACGAAAAGATAAGTTTTTCCTTTTCTAAAAAACAAAATTCTCATCATGGAAATGTAACAAATGGAAATCGATTGGATTTTATTTAAGTAGTATTTATTAGTATTATTATTATTTTTTTTTTTTAATCTTTTTTCATCATTTGAATTACGTATCAAACATATTTTTTTATTATTCTTCTCATATTTAAAAATCGATGAATATTTAATAAGATAGATGTTTAAATCGTATTACTACATATAATTCGTAATAATAAAAAAATCATACAAAATATTTTTTTATTTCTGATAAAGGATTAAATGATAAAGGATTAAAAAAAATTAAAACATCGAGTTTTAATTTTCAATAGGTATTAACCTTCAGATAAAAATATCTTAAATCGCTCGTGCAACGTTCTTTATTATTTACAGAACTGAAAGAAAAATATTCCATTACGAAAAATATTCCATGTATTCGTGCTATAGAAATTAATTATTTAAAATTAAAGAGGCTAAAGTAGTAATTTTTTGACAAAACAATTTGAAAAGAACTGGAAATTTATCCAAGATATATGTAATTTTTATAATCGCGAATAAAACAAATTATTATTTATAAGAGATTTATAATTAACATTAACATGATTTGAATCGAGATAAATCATCCATCTTTCTTTTACTCGAATAATAAATAAATAAATAAATAAGTATGAGATATAAAAATTTTATAATTCATATTCATGTGGAGATGAAGATATTAATAAAGTTTAATATTTAAATTAAATATATATATATATTACAATATTATAATAACATTAATAATCAAATATCAAACATTAAAAAAAGAGCTATTATTTTAGCAAATATTGTAAATCATTCGTATTTTATATTCCATTCGAATTGGTAAATCATGATCTCGTGTAAATATTCTTATATGAATTCTTTTCCATCACACAAAGAAATGTAAACAAATATTGTTTGAATGAAAAATTCTCCTACGATCATTCTTAGTAAATATATTGTTGATCAATCCTTGTATGTTTCTATGTTATATATAAAACGCTGTGCCGTATCTTCCTCTTTGTGGGAAGATAAATATTTTGAATTTGTTCAAAGTTATTAATCATTTTCTAGATCAAATTTTAATTTTAAACTTCGTTAAAAAATCCTGATAATTTGACAGCAATGATTATTATTATTAATCATGAATTATGAAAAGATCTTAAATAAATTAAATTATTTATTAATTTGTATATAAGTAAATCAATAATGAAGGAAAATGAATAAGAAGAATGGATATCTCGTATCGTGTACAATTGGACCAATATTGTGAGTGTATAATTTATAATTTCGTTATTGATTTAATTATCGATAAATACGGTATATAAGGTCAATATCTTGAACTTTCGAAGGGAAAATTTCGTACATTTTATCAACTACACCGATAAATGATTAAAATATATTTTTATTCGAAATAATTAAGATACGGCAATTTTGTAATTATTTACTTTATACATGTATATTTCGCTTAAAAATTGCATTAAATGCAAATATGCATTTTAATATAAATTAATTAATAATAAAACGCATTAAAAATACATTTTGGATTGTATTTTTCTTTACATATACAACTTTGATAAAAAATAAAATATTATGCTTTTAAAAATTCAAATTACACAATTCATTTATTCGCATTATTTGAAGTTTTTATTTATAACCTCTAAAATTTTTCAATAGAGCCACACAAAGATATTTAGGTATCTCATTTCTCATTTTATAATAATTCATCATTATAGATTCTCTTAGTTATAATTTTATAATTAAATTACATTCCGTGAAAAGAGAAATATTGTATATTAGATACCTTGAAGAAGTAAAAAACAATTCAATATCAACAAGAACAAATTATTATATTATTACATTGATATTTTTTAATATACTTACGCTATATTCAATTGTTTCCATTTCCACACACCGTATGTTTGATTAAATATCTACCTGTACATCTTGGTTTTATTTTCTTTCTCATTTCATGCAACATAGAAGATAATTGATATTCTTCGCTTCGCATTGGAAACGTAATATTGTGTATCGGAATTTTGTTATATCTTTTATCTATTTTTAGAGGTGATCTTAAAATGTGTAGATAATTACTGGGATAGAAGAATGTTCTGAGTATGATTGCCTTTTAAATATAAATTAATTGATTTTAAAAAATATAATTTTAGAAAAAATTTTTTAAATATAAAAAATTTCGATTTGACTTTCCTATGAAATAAAAATTATAACTCACCCTCCAATAAAACTCAAGTTCAGTAAAATATTGATCCATCTCAAAACGCCATAATTTCAATATTTTTTCAAAATTTTCATCTCTTAAATATTTTTGAGATAAGCTTTCCGAATATTTTTTTGAACGTTTTTCTAATTCAGCTTTTATATCTATTATATATCTTTTGAGAAACATGGCCATAGAACCATACTGAGACGATGCAAAAATTATATCGTTCGCTGAAGGTAGTATATCCATGTCCTTAGATTTTTCACCTTCCAACTTTTATAATCAATAATTTATTATTTAAATTGCATCAGCACCTGGGATAAGTCTTATTCATCGTATAAAGAATATTTAATCTTAAGAATTTAAATTTCTAGTTTTAAGCAATTAAAAAAAAATTTTAAATTTCAAATGTATATAAGAAATAACGATGATTTACTTGAATTATGAAAATCTACCAAAGGATTGATGAAAATGTCAAGTCTTAATCAATGTACAAGTAGGTTATCTTTACAATCTTAAAATGAGAATATTGCTCTTAATTGAAAATTCCTGTGATAATTTTAAACAACGTTTTCTTTTTTTGTGAAAATTCTCGTTAAAAAATTATTAAGGAAAAATGCAAACCAATCACAGAGCACGTAGTCTAGTCGAATACAATAAAACAATAGCCAAATAAGAGTCACTGATCAAGCACAAACAAATCGAAGCACATACGTCGAGAAAAGTTTGAATATAATAAATATTTTTTTATTGATAAAAAATTATATCGAATTATAACCCAAACAATAAATAAACTGTAATTTCCAATATACAGGATCAACAATTGTTGATTTTTTTTTGTTGATCAAATTGAAGATCAAAAATATCTCTCGCAGTTGTTTATATCAATCATAATAAAAGCGAACACAGCTACTAGCATTACATATAGATACCAGATGCTTTGTCTCGTATATTCTATTTAAGATTATTTATTGAAACCTTTATAGGTTTATGTTAAATGAAAAGATATCCAAAATATCCAAATATTAACATAAATAGGATTAAAATAGGTAATATTTCAAACAATATTTCAATATTTAGAACAAAATATCTTGTTAAATTGAAATCTAACTTTAAAATAATGGCAAAAATAATTTTTGACTATTATAATATTATAAATTTAAAGATATATACATACGATTAATTTTTAAGATAGTAAAATTTACTTGGTATATATTATAATTTGATATAAATAATAAAAAATATTCAAATTAAAAAAAAAATAGATGTATTTATACTTTTTACTACTTTTATTATTTTTTAAATAAATAGATTTATTATTATTACTTTTAAATATAAAACGATTAAAAATAACATTTTAAATTAATTATTAAATTTATAATTTAAAATAACAAAGAGAAAGAATAAATAATAATACGTTAAATTTTTATATACTATATTAAAACTTACTTTCTTATAAAATTATATTCGTATAATCTTTATCACTTTTGATTTCTTAAAAAATATATTCAAGTATTCAAAATTATTAAAATAGGCAAAATAAGAGTTTTTTCTATTATTTAATTTCGTTAACATAAACAAAGTGAATTCAGTTACAGATTGAAGTGTTATATTTATTATGTATTATAAACATTATATAGTATAATTGAACATTTAATAAATGAGAGAAAATAATTTGATTGAATATTTTTATTATTTATAATTATATAATAATTACTTTTATTATTTATGAAAAAAATAAAAAAATAGATATAATAATAATTTATAATGATAATATATTTTTAAAATTTTTTTTTAATTGTCTCTAAACACAAACTTTTGCGAAATTTTTTTAAATAAAAAAAGAAATAATTTAGAAATAATAATAGATAAAAATTAGAAAATCAATACCATCTTTAGAACATTATAAATGAAACTAATATACAAACGGAAAGAGAAATAATAAAAGATGAAATAAAAATTGAGAAATTAGCAATTTAGTATGCCATAAATAAAATTAATACATATAAAGAAATACAATAGAATAGAGACAATAGAGAATAGAAATATTCTAGAATAGAGACAAAGTAGGAATTGATTATCACCGCCATCTCTTGAATATTGTATACATCTTTCTTCCTTAAAAGCAAAATATAGCAATGATTTTTAATTCTTATTCTATCATATTCTAATTTTTAAGAGATATCTTTACCAGTCAAGAAATGACCCTAATGATCAATTCCTATTCTATCTCTATTCTTTTTTTTTGTTGTTAAATTTTTCTTCTATTTATTAGTTTTATTTATTTTAGAGTGATTTTGATTTTTATTCTATATCTATTCTTCTCTTATTATGCTCTCTTTGTTTATAACTATTTCGCAAAAATTTACTCGAGAAATAGCTTCAATTTATATAATTTTTTTTTTAATTTTCCCGCGTAATTATTTTTTTCAACTGTGAGCCATGAAATATAAAACAAATTTACATAGTTATATAAACTTATGAATTAAAAATTAGAAAAAATTTCAAATTTTTCACATAATTTCTTCTTTTCAGATTGGCTAATCTAAATTTTGTCTAATAAATATATCATCTTATATCATTATATTTTTGCTTCTTTTCATTGCATATCTACTTACTTAAATTTTTCATATAATGTGGTTAACACGTGATTCTATTTTCAATTTAGATTTTTATTGTAGAATTTTTATTATACATTTTTATTTTAATAAGTGATATATTTGAAACTTTTGTTAATAAATAGTATAATTGACAAAAATTTATATCTTATATCTGTAACATGTTACAATTTATAAATAATAAGGTTAAATAAAAAGTATAATAAAAACAATTTATAACAATTATTAATTGATATATATTGTAATTTTTAAGAAACTTATCAATTATATCATTTGGACAATTAACAACTAGACAATTGTTTTTGTTTCTAAAAATAATTTATTAACAAATTATTCATTATAATTAATTTTTAAATATTAAATAGTTTTAAAAATAGTTTTTTTTTGTTTTGTGATGTTAGAAAATATTGTGCACTGTTTTAAGTGCATCATTAGAAATTTTCACAACACTAAAAAATCATATAAAACAACTATATGTGAAACAAATAAATTGAGAATGCAAAAAATGAAACAGTCTAAATCTTATATACATTTTAATGCAAAATTAAAGGTATTTAAAATATTTATAGATGAAATGAATTAATGTTAAATAAATTAATTCTATATTAAAATTTATAATAACGATAATGAAATTTTATTTAAATTTAATATTTAAAAACAGGTACTTGGCAGTGGAGCACTTGGAACCCCAGAAAATATATTTTTTATAACTGATCGTGCTAATTATATATTTAATTGTGGAGAAGGTACTCAACGTTTAAGTCAAGAACATCATTGTAAATTATCCAAAGTTTATAATATATTTTTGACACATGTTTCTTGGAAAAATGTTGGAGGTATTCCAGGTTTACTTTTAACAGCACAATCAAATGGTCTAAAAGAAATAAATATTCATTGTCCAGAAGGATTTGATAGTTTTATAGAAACAATTCAATCATTTATATCTTTACCACATCTAAAAATTTCTTATCCTGTGATCGATGAATCTAAAATATATAATGATGATATAATGAATGTTTCATATATTCCTATAACAAAATCTTTCAACAATACTGAAAAAAGTTCTTTAAATTTAAGTAATAAAGAACAATGTCACACAAATATAAATGGTAAAAGAATTATTAATGAAAAAACAGAAGAGGAAGAAATAAAAACAGAAAAAAAAGTAAAAAGGATTCCACGTTTATTATGTTTTATTTGTGAAGTTCATTCAAAACCTGGAAAATTGTTAGTAGATAAATGTATAGATTTAGGTTTACGACCTGGGCCACATTTAGATTTATTAAAACGAGGAATGAATTTTACTAAAGAAGATGGAACAATTATTTATAGTAGAGATGTAGTAGAATCATCTCAACCTAAAACTACTTTTATAGGTAATTCTAAAAATATTTAAATCTATGATAAACAATTTAAATAATATTAACAAATATTAAACAACGACAAATATAAAATATATATATAATAATATTAACAAATATAAAATATAAAAATAATAACAAATATTAAATTATTTTGTAATTATTTTTTTTAATTGTTTTACTTTATTTTTATTAATTTATTTATTAATTTATAATATTAAAAAATAATTAAAAATATTTTGTTTAAAAAATGAAGATAACTTTGAATAATTATAATTTAAAAAATATCAAATTATCTTTTCTATTATTAAATTTCTATTATTAAGTTCAATTAATTAAAAATTTGTTAAAAATTTTTTTCAGTTTTAGAATGTCCAACAGAAGAATATTTGGATTCCATTATAAATCATCCTACTTTTTTAAAATATCAAACAGAATCAACAAAAAAGGAAAATGAAGTTTTTTGCATATTTCATTTTACTCCTGAAAAAATTTTCACAACTCAACAATATCAAGATTGGATAAAAAAGTTTTCCTCAAAAACAGAACATGTAATTTTAAATGATGAAAATACTTGTATGGGCAGTGAAGCTGTTTATAAGAATCAATCTTTATTAAATATGTTGCATCCTGAAATATTTCCTTTATTAAATAAAGATTGTTTTGAAAACGATAAAGAGGTAAAATGTTTCAAATTAAATAATAATAAAGATATATTTAATAAAATAATATTCATTTCTTTAATATAAAAATTAATATATTAAAAAAATTAAAAAAATGAATAATTAGAAAATTCTATATTTCAGACTAAGAATAATAAGTTTCATCGTGCTAGAACAGCACAAATATTAAATATACGACCAAATTTAAGTAATTTAATTAATAATCAAATTTATAAGGAATCACAAAATTATATTGATGAAGTTTTAAAAATTCCTAATCTTACAAATGTTTTAGAGGAATTAAAAGTAATTATTAATGAAAAATCATCAGAATTTAATTTAAATAATATTTCTGACTATCCACGAATTATAATGTTAGGTACTGGTTGTAGTGTACCAAATAAAATTAGAAATACAAGTAGTATTCTTTTACGAATTAATAAAGATAGTAGCATTTTATTGGATTGTGGAGAAGGTACTCTTGGTCAAATTATTAGATACTATGGGGTTTCAGAAGGTCTTAATATTTTACGTTCTATTAAGGTACGTCACTTACATTTTAAAATTAATAAAATTAATAAAATTATTTTTGATTTTAGAACATTGATATTCATATTTTAATTGATGTTTACAATTTTCTTTTAGTAACAATAAAATACTAATCTTTTTTTTTTAGGCTATTTATGTATCACATATACATGCAGATCACCATTTAGGACTAATTGGTTTATTATTACAAAGAAAAAAAATTACAAATCAAAAATTATATTTACTATCACCGAGAAATATGATGCCATGGCTAAATTTTTACAATGATCGATTTGAATCTATTGTCCATCAATATATTTTAATGGATAATAATAATCTATATCTAAATTATCATAAGTCCACAACTTTAGAACTTGATCTATACAATAAATTAGATATTAAAGAAATAAATACAATTCATGTTCCACATTGTAAATTTTCATTTGGTATTGCTATTATTCTCAAAAATGATAAAAAAATTGTTTATAGGTAAGATAAATAAAATATATAACTTAAAAATTAAATAATTTTATATTTTAACAATTCATAATTCAAAATGTATTCATATTTCAGTGGTGATACTTTATTTTGTCAGAATCTTATAACTTTAGGACAAAATTGTGATTTATTAATTCATGAAGCAACTATGGAAGATGGTCTTGAAAAATTAGCAGAAAGTAAATTACATTCAACTACTTCTCAAGCAATAAATGTTGGAAAATTTATGAATGCGAAGTTTATATTATTGACGCATTTCAGTCAACGTTATTCAAAGATTCCTTCTATTCCAGACAAAGAAACAAATGTTGGACTAGCTTATGATTTCATGGAGTTTAAATTACCACAATTACCATTGTTACCTTTTTTCTATCCATGTATAAAAGTAATGTTTAATGAATATAATAAAGTAATGACTAATTAAACACTCACAATATATTATTAATTATTATACTTAAAGATACTTGAAAAATTATTTCTGTTATATAAAATAAATTATCTTTTTTCGGACTAGCTTTTTTATAAAATTATAAAAGTCGATTAATAGTGTTAGATATTGACTTAAGAATGAATAATATTAAAAGGCTATGATTCTGGAAAATGGTAGATGAGAAAAATTTTAATAAACAAATGTTTAATAGCAGAATTTATTGCTTACATAATGCATTTAGATTATCCCGCTTTCCTCCAATATGATAAATAACATAAACTACAGATAGTTTTGCCGAAGTAACGACCTTAATATTAATCTTGTTTGTATATGAAAAATAGAGAGCAGATAAAAAAAATATCATATAAAAGATAAAAGCATATCGAAAAATAATTATTCTCTTTTTGTCGAATCAAAATATCAATATATTCGAAAAATATTGAAATTCGACAAAAAAAAAATGTTACTTATAAGCTAATCGATAAATTACACGCCCACAAAATTAGTACTAATCCATGTATAAAATTTACGATTTTAATATTTTCTAAGCGGGTTGTGACGTAAAATTCTTTTATAGAAATAGCTGTAAAAATGTTTCGACCATTGCACAGCTCACGGAATGTGAATTTCTTATGTAGAAAAAGCGTGATCTCAAATTATACAGATTAATTCGATTATTGCATCGATTTTTTTGAAAATATACACTAGATAGCAAGTTTATAATGATATGATATATTTGTGCATGACATTCTATAATAGTTTATTCTATAATCGTATATAATTGAATAATATAAAAAAAAATATATTTATATATATGGAATGATTACTTTTATTAACTGAAATACTATGTATATTATTTATTAACAAATTTCGAAATATGCTGTCTAGTGTATTAATTGTTTTACAATAATTCATTATTAATTAGTGTTGATATTAATATTGATACGAAGACTAGAAAATAAAATTTTTTTTTAACACTTAAACGATCGGTTAAATTCTTTGTTATTTTTTATTTTATTTTATTCTTATAAGATAAATTATTAACAAAATATTTCCATTATTAATTAAATAAAATTATCAATTATAAGATTTAAGTAAAGTAAGACGAAAAATTATAAAATGTTAAATTGTAAACATATTTACAATATTATAAAAGATTGCTATAGTAGTTATTATATTGCTTGATGATTATAAAATTAGAAAAATTTTATTAATAAATATAATGTTCTTATGTAAAATTACCGATCAATTAAGTATCAAATATTGAAAAATAAATATCTCAAGTAATATATTAAATTAAAGAAAGTATAATTCAACAAATATTCAATTATTCTATGGTCAAAAAACAATGAAAAATATTAATTTTTTTTTTAAATTATTAGAATACGATGTAATAACCGCTAATTATTCTGTAAATATGCGAATGATCAGTCTTATTCGGTATTTTATGAATAGAAAAGTCGTAGTTAGAAGTATAAAAGAATCGTAAAAAAATTAATTCGACGATGTACTTCTAATTAAGTACTCGGTAGGAGCTTTTTCCGTACTTGTAAATATCATATTAGATTACATTCGAAGCTATAAAAAGGGCAAAATTTTAGCTATGTTCTTTTAAAAATTTAATCCAACATTTGTATATTTCTTTCTTTTTTCTCATTTTTGATATTTAGAATATAATCAAAAAATATAAATTGTTAAATCCTTCAATGAATCATTCAAATTAAATATGTTTTTCTAGATCATTTTTACTAAAACTTTGAATATTTATATCTATTACATGTGACATCTTTTTAAATATAAAAAGTGAATTGCTTGAATAAAGTTTTAAATGAACATAGCATAGACATGATTATTTAATCAATTAAAATTCCCACTTTGTAGCAGATTCATAATCCGTTTCTCCAAGACGCAATGCTCCATTTTTTCCTGCAGTTAAATATCTTCCATCGGTGTGCTTAATACAAATACGAGAAGGTTCTCGTAATTCTAAATAAAAGCCATCAGAAGATATATCGGAATCTACGGTTACTCCTTCGCTATCTGCATGCCAATATTTACCATTTTGACCTGAAATAAAATAAATTCAATAGAAAAAAATAAATCAGTTTTTTTAAATTTTAATTAAGATTTAAAATATATTTAAAATATTAAACTACTATTAAGTAAAATATAGAAAATTATAATATTATAATTTTTAATTTTCATATTAACATAGATATATTATTCAAGTAATTTTTTACCCTTAAATCTGACAATTCCACGATCACATCTTTCAACTCTGATAGTTTCATAAATAGCTTTGTTGCATTCTAATTTTGAACTGGCTGAACTTTTAGGTCCAACAAATCCTTGTTCACAACGTAATACTAAGACAGGTCTATTCATTAAATAAAAATAATATTTGCTAGCATCTGAATCCAATCCATTTACAGATTCTGCATTAGCATAAAGATGACCAGAACGTTTTGTTGCTAAAAATTTGCCATTGTTAGCACGTAAAGCTACTGTTCCATCTTCTGATTGCCAAATCAAATCAAATAAAGCATTAGAAGAACGTTTGTGTTCCGATGCTTGAATTCCTCCTCCTGCTTCAAGACTCCAGTAACGATCTTGCATGGTACGCACATACCATCTTTTAGTTACACGATCAAATTCTAATTGAAAAGTTTCATGTCCAGAAATTTCATCTTGATTTGCAGTCACGTCAACACCTGAAATCATGATGCTATTATTATACAGAAAGATTTTTTAAATTTATTTAATAAATTATTTATAATAATTTGTAATTAATTATAATTAAAATTTAACAAATATGATAATTTATAATTAAATATAAATATATAAAAAAATAATTATATTTAATTTTAATTATAAATTTTATTTAACTAAGACCATAAAAACAAAAATAATAAAAATTATAAAAATAAAATATACCTTGTTTCACAGATACATAACGTTGATTTAAAGCAGCAACAAAAGAAGCTTGCGGTAATGATTCTTCTAAAGAAAACAACTCATCTCGGGTTACAGTTGTTGATCTTGATTTTAAAACAGCTTTACTTCCAATAGGTGCCAAATATGCTCCATACAAATCCCTTTAATTAAAAATATCATAATTTATATCATAATCTTCAAAATACAGATACAAAACCATTTAAACTAATTATGTATAAATATATATAAATATGTTTTATATATATTATATATACAATAAATATATACACACTAAAATTAATTTACAATAATTATAATAAAATATAACAAATTAAACAATCATTTTAATTTAAAAAATCTAATATTTATAGAATTATATTTTAATATTATAATGTAATGAAAAATATACTAATATTTCTTACCTGAGTGCTAGTAATCCAGCATGAAACTCAGCAGCATAAAGACAATCTCGTGTACAAGAATCTAAAAGTTTACCATCTCGTGCTAAATATTTGTTATTACAAGTGTGTAAAGCATAATGACCACCCTCAAATTTAGAATGTTCTTCGCCGTTATCTTCTATCGAAGCAGGACGAAATTCTAAAGTAAAGAGTGTATCTTCTCCCCAAGGAACTGGTGCATCTACATGAATTTCATCTTGTGTTGCACTTAAGTGAGCAAATCGTTTTCTTCCAGCAGATTTTAAATTTACCTTAAAATTTGCAAGAAATCAAAATTAATCAATATTTTAAAATAATATAATAACATATTTACTTTACATTTATACACAATATAATACATATAATACATATAATAATACATATAAATTCATTCAGAATTCATACAAAATTTAATATATGAAAACTAATTTTGTTTTTGATAAATAATTTAAAGTTATATGTAATATGATATAAAAACTTACTTGAGGTCTAGCAGCAAGATGTACTAGCCAATATTCTGCTTCACTTGGTGCTTTAGCTATACATTTAAGTTCATCTTGACTAGAACCCAAGAAATATCCTCTTTGAATATTCTTTAGAGCCCATCTACCACTTCCTAATTTAAAAAAAGAAATTAAATTTTTACAAATAATTATGATTTATAATTATATAATAATATAATAATAATGCATCTAAAAAAATATATTATTTTTATAGATTATTGATATTAAAATTGAATTTATTTAAAAAATCAAAGATTAATTTAAATATTTATATTAAACTTAATAAAAATAAATTTATATTATATCAAATCAAAATTATGTATACCATCAGAAGCTAACTGTATTTGAAAAGCACAACCAAGATCACTAGGATCTTCTGCTTCACAAGTAACATTTCCAAACTGATCCACTGCTAAATAACGATCTAAATGAGATCGAAGAAAAACTTGTTGTTCACTACCTTCTAAAGTCCATAATTGTTTTTTTTTCAAACTTGAACCGTTTGCATTAATTTTAAATCCAAAAGTTTCAGCTGTGAGATACTTAAACTTTCCATTTATTAAACCAACCTATAATAAAATTAAGTAAATATTAGAAAAAATATTTTTTAAAAATACTATTTAATTAGCTTAAAATAAATTTGAAATCTATTTATATACTTTCTTTATTTGTAATAGATTTATAAATTCCATTTATTGTATATACTTCAAATAAAAAATACTCAAATTTTTATTTTTAATCTATAATTCTAAATTTTAATGCATGATAATTTTTAATGAAATATTTTTTAAAAGTATAAAATAAATAAATTTAAATTAAATATAAAAAATATGTATTAACATTACTTTATTAAAAATAAAATATATATAATTTTTAAATAATTAATAATTACCGTCCATCCAGATTTTTCATTTGTATTTTCAGAACCGACATTCTCACCGTTAGCCTGCATTGTTTATTTCTATAGATCGTTAATTAAACGTATAAAAATCCTTCGAATTACTTCTGTAAGTACATATAAAAAAAACTATAAAAAATTTAAATTATATTTATTTATAAGAATAATTAATAAATTATAAAAAATATAATTAATTATAACTAGTACATTAATTAATTATAACTAGTACAACTAATAATTCACGATAAAAGATATAAACTGTTCATAAATATATATAAAAATTTAAACAATTTAAATAATTAGAAAAATAATTATTTGATAATAATTAATTTTCATAAGTATTTAAATATTTAATAAATTGAAAATTAAAAGTAAAAATAGTATTATAATGGAAAAATAACATAGTAATTCTATTTTTGTCTCTGGTTAGTTTTCTTAGACAAACATATGAGCCTGATCTCTCCAGAAAGATATTTTATAAAATGTAGTTCTTAATTTAGAACATTCTTCAGTCTTAAAATTTTTTCGTCTCCCAAGTATATTTTATTTTCAACCCTCAACTTCATGACTCATTTGTACGTGTTTCCGCCTGGGTGGGGCCAACTTCACTAAGAAAATGTTAATAAAACTATTTCGTCTTAATATCAATTTTTATCAATGAATTATTATTAATTTTTATCAATTACTATTTTTTCTAATTATAAAAAAAAAATATAATATAATATAAAATTTATAAAATCTAATCCATTATTTGTTATGACAATTGTTAAAAATTATTGTTCTGGTATATAAATATTTTAAGCTATAAAAGATGTGATTAAATATGTATTTGAAATAAATGAAAGAATAATATATAGGTGTTATATATATATATTGAAGGTTGATTGTTTTCTTCATTATTTATTATCATTTTATTGTCAATTTATTATTTCAATAAACATTTATTTAACAAAAGTAAATTTTAAAATCATTCAACATCTGATTATAAATTAACAAAATACGAATTATTAATTTTTTATAAATTTCTTACATTTACTATACACTATTTTATAACATAATTAAATTTAAATAAATATATATAATATTATATTTAAATTAAATTTTCATTTAAAAAAATTTATTAGAAAACTAAAATTATAAAATTACTAAATTCAAAAATCAGTTAATTAAATCATAATGCAAAATCAATAACACGATACGAAAGCCGGGACAATGACTGGCGTTCCATCCACCCAGTTTAACAAAACTATATTTTGATTCTAAAAAAGAAAATAAAGAAAAATGACTAATAATATTAAATAATAAACATTAATAATTAAATTAGAAACAAGTAACAAATAATATGGCAATAATATAATAATAAAAAACTAAATCAATAAAATAGAATATGATATTATATTTAAAGATTCTAAATGAGATATATTCTTTAAATATCAAAAGATATTTAAAAAATTTCAAATGAATATTTAAAAAAACAATGAATGTTATAATTAAAGTCTAACTTATAACTATTATTTAAACTAATTTTATTTATTCAATAATTAATAAATAATAAATAAATAATATATTTTTATACACTTATAGTTTAAATTTGTAATTTATTAAATATATAATATATATATATATATATATATATATATGTATGTATAAAAAACAAAATATAATAAAAATTATGAATAAAACATTATGATCTTTGTACCAAGTAAATTTATATACTTACAGAATCAAAAGGAAGACAAATTATACGTACTTGTCGTAAAATACACTAAAAACAGACAGAAGAAAGTACGCAAGAGAAGTATCGGTTACGACCGACGAATTATGTTCGCCGCAACAAAGATACTCAGCCAGCAACTGACTTGACTCGCTTGTTCTTTTCAGTTTGTGTAAGGATCCCTCAGGACTTCTGACGCATGCGCAAAATCTGATTCCACCATAGAATCAGGATTGTGTATAGAATGTAATATTGGTGGAGAAACATTATAAGATTTGTTTATTTTTTTATATTTATAATTATTTATATTAATTGTATTTATTATAAAAATTATTTAAACTATTAACGTTATTTTTTATAGCATACTACTAGTAATAATAAATATCATATAGTAAATAAAAATTTTTACGATAAATATAACAGATATAATAGGTATCTTTAAATTTATACGGCCCTGTATAATTTTACAGAATATCGCGCGTGCGCCGTTTTAATAAGGGGGTCGCGGTCGTGAACGATAGAGGATGTAGAAAGAGGAAAAAGTGGGGAATAAGCATACATCGAACTGTCGACTTTCCGGAAGACAGTGAACCGCAGATCGACGACCCTATCTTTGTGATTGCTGTTTTTGCAATGAAACCTTATATATATTCCATTTTTTTATTTTTAATTTATCTATTCTTTATAATTATTATTTTAATATAATTTATGCTTTTCTTTTTTGTGAAGATTTAAAAATTTTTTAAAAATTTTTTAAATATATATTATTTTTAAATATATATATATATATTTATATGTATATATATATATATATATTATTTAGTGTCTGTTTTATATTAATAAAATTAAAATTTATTAAAAAAAATTATAAAGTTATAATATTGATATTTTTTTTATAATAAATGTTAAAATATTAAAATTTTTAAATATAAAATATATATAAGTTGTACGTAAAATAATTATTATTTAATTTAATTATTATTTTGAAAAAATACAAATATGTTTTAAATAAATATATTATAATTAAATTTCATAAAATAAAATGGCAAAAAAGGTAATATTTTAAATTGAAATTAAAATGATTTCAATTTCAATAAGTAAATTATATTAATTTTTTAATCAAAAATCACTTTTACAAAATCAATTTTACAAAATTTTATTATATATTAAATATAGAAATAAAATATGTAATTCGTTTAAATGTTAATAATTAAACAATAGTTAAACAAATCTTAATAATAATAATTAATTTAAATCTTTTTATATTATGTATATTCTTATTTATTTAAATTGATATATATACTTTAAATAATATATATATAATTTTATTATATATTAAATGATTTATAATTATTATTATTTTTATTTTTAATCTGAAATATATGATTATGGAAAAAATATATTTTTATCAATATATTGATATATAATTTTATTATTTATAAATATAATTAATTTTTTTAATTATATTTTCTCAATAAAAAAATACTCATTTATATAATTAGGAATTTCATTTTAATTCCTTAGACAATTTACAGTTAAACGGTATACAGTTATTTCGTCCTCTTTATGATACGATATAGACTTTCTGTGATAATTACCTTTTTCAAAGGTTATTTAAAATTTTATCAATTTAAATTTTTATATATTTATTATATATTTTAGTTAAAATCAAGTAAATATTTTTATTTAAAATATTTCAAATTAAACTAAAAATATTTGAAATAATAAAAATATTTATTATATATAATGAAAAATATCAATATATTTCCGTTCTTTCTTATCTTACTTCCTTATTTTCTTAAAGTATACCGTTAGTTTTGAATCAGTATATTATTTTATGAACGATGTCAAATATACACCAATGTAGAATATATGCATTCTTTCATAGAATTGAATTTCTTAGAATATAATTTTAAATGGAATTATATTGCTGTGGAATCAAATTTATCATTCTTGAATAATATTCTTCATTTATTTTCAAATAATAACATATTAAAATATCATTTAATTTTATAAAATTTAATAAAATTTGTATAATATTATTTTTTATTTTCTATATCTAAACAAATGTATATGATTAGATATTAATCATTAATTTAATGAAAAAGTCATTATATTTCTATAAATTTGTGTTTAATTCTTTGTAAAATATTACATAATATAATTTTCATATTTATAAATGATTAATATATTACTTAATGTTATATGAAATTCATGAAAAAATCAAATAATAATATACGTGATAAAATTTTGTTAATAATAAATATTTAATTACTAAAAATTTTTATATAAATCAATCGAATATTTAGAATATAATCTTATTTCATTCAGGAAGTTTAAAACTTTGAAGCGTATCTAACGAGACATTTATACTGATTTCATTCTTCTGGTAAATTACGGACGCAGAACAGTTCTAAATTTCTTTCATTTGCGATTAAATTTGGACTTTTAATTTACACATATTATTTACAATTACAAAAATATAAAAATTACTTATTTATATGTCAGTCATATATTTTTATAAGTTATATTCTAATCTATTTTCATATTTCATATTAAATACATATATACATACATATATATATAAATATTTGTAAAGAAAAATTCATATGTAAAATATTTTATTTTATAATATATATATCATAAATATTTAATTTTATTAAAATTATTATAATCGAGTACTTATATACGTGAACAATTTTATTATATATATATATTGAATTTATATAAATCTAATAGATAAGAAAATAAAAAGTAAAAAAATAGGATATAACTTATAAATATAGCATAAATAGTAAAAGAAGATAAACATAGAAAAAAATATATAAATATTTTATATATGTTTATATATATATAGAAAAAGATATATCAATATATATCAATATATATCAATAGAAAATTATTATTTAAATTATAACTATAATGAATTATAATTTTCTAAATATTTTCGAATAATAATATAATATTTAATAATATTAGATTACAAAATTTATAAAGCTTACAAAGCTTTTTTAAATAAGTAGTTCATTGTTGTAGAAATAGCCTAGTTGCATCTAACAACGTCGTTAGAGAAACTATAACTGATGAAGAGAAAGGAAGAATGAATAAAGAAAAGAAGAGAGTTCGTTGACCGTCAAAGAGAAGTCAGGAGCATGACTGTAACCGTGACTGTGATCGTAATCCTGATCGCATCGTGATCGTAACCATGACCGACTTGCTTTTACAGATCCTTAGAAAGTCTTATATGTGTTCGCGAGATAGGTAAGTAAAGATATATATATATATATATATATATCTTTACTATCTCGAGAATTATAAATATATATATAAATATATTATATATATATAAAATATTTTAAATATATATATATATATATATTTACTTACATTTCTATGAATATTGTATAGTTTATATATTATATACATATAATTTTTATACAATTTAATATATAAAATATATTATATAAATAAATATATAAATATAATATTATAAAATATATAAATATACAAGAAAAATATATGTAAACATATTTATAAGTATAAAAGAAATCGTAATATACAATAGATTTATATAGCTTATTAAATTTATCACATTTTCATGTATCTTATATGATTATTCTATAAAAAATTTGAATTTAATTAATCAATCAGTTCTTCTAATTCTAGATAACATAATTTTAGTATAAAAACATAGTATAAAAATTTATTGAAATATATTTTTTTTATTTACATATTTTGTAATATAAATGTAAAAATTGAGTTATTAAAGCAATAATATTATAAATAAAAAATAATTTATGATTAGTAATAAAATTTAATTGCAAAACTTTTTAATGACATTTAATACTTTAAAATAATTCATCATATTCATATCATATTTGTATTTATTACTTTATTTAAATATAAAATTATTTTATTTTTTTATACATAATTTTTGTTTCAATTTCAATTATTATAAATAATTACAAATTATATATTGTAAAAACTAATCACAATTTTTTATCACAAGAAATTGTTTTTTTTTTTATAAAAATATGACGAAACATTTGTAATTTAACCTCAAATTTATTGTAACTTCTACTATGCAATATAAATTATTTATATCTTGTTAAATTTTTAAAACATTTTTTAAAAAAGTAATATTATAATTATAATAAAATTTAGTATAATAAGTAATATATAATAAGTAATTATAACATAATATAAAATTTATTATAAAAATAGTAATAAGAATAAATAATATTTGTTCAAAAACAAACATTATTATTTTAATAAAATATGTGATATAAATATTAATAATATGTTAAAATGTAATATAATTATATTATCTATATATTTCATAAATTATATTATATATTTTTTATAAATATAAACGAAAATATAAAGTCTGTTAAGTATTTCTTCTAGGAACAATATTATTGATAATGTGAAATATTTTAATGTAAAGTTTAAACTAATCTAAGTTTTAATATCTAAATAAAATATATACGTTTCATTAAAATATTTTAATCAAAATAAAAAAATAAATCATTAAGAAAACAGTATAACTAAAATAAATATTTTATTAATCATAAAAATTATCAATTAAAATTAATTATAAAATGCTGAACTTTTATTTTTCACGAAGAATATATTTTATATTTGTAACAATTGTTACTCTAAGTTTGAGTATAATAATTTATCAGGTATATTTATAATTAATTTTATAATTAATATAATATAATAATGAAATGTTTGTAAAAAATATCAATGATAATAATAAATTAATAATCTTTTTGATTTATAAATGTATGCTTATTAAATAGTATTTTAATATTAATAATATTATATAAATTATAAAGATAAGTTATAAGATAAAGAAAAAACAATATTTATTAAAATTAATATTATTAACAGATATATTTAATTCAAATTGGTAATAAATTACATTATTCAGGTATATAAAATGTATCAAGTTTTGTTTCATATTTTTATAAATATAAATAAGATATAAACATTTGAATTATTGAATTAAAAAATATTTTAATTATATTTTTTAGACGTACCTGTAATTTTATGGTGGACACCTTTTGGAAATGATGAAAAATTACGGGACTGTGAAAATTATCAATGTTATTTCACAAGTAATCGATCCTTTCAATATCATAATCAAGTAAAGGTAATATATTATATATAAATTTTCATATATAATTATAATTTAACTTAAATATAAATTCTGAAAAATAAAGATTTAAATAATTTCAATTATTTTTTTAAATTTAAAATAAAGTTAAATATACATTACAAAATTGAATAATTATTTTATTTTTTCATTCATAATCATTAAAACTGTTATGAATTATTAAGAATTAAAATAATTATAAATTAGTAGTAATATTAATAAATAAGAATTAATAAATAAGAATTGATCAATTTATTATTACAAGATTAATTATTAAAAATTTATTAAATTTCATAATATATATAAATGTAAAAATTGCTTGTATTTGTTTTTAAATTGAGATCATTTTTCAAGAATTCATATTATTTTTAATTTTCAGAGTTTCCTGTTTTATGGTAGCAGTTTTCAAATTAATGATTTACCAAAATGGAAATCCAATGAGATTCCATGGGGTTTATTTCATGAAGAATCTCCTAGAAATAATCCAATCTTAGTCCAAGAGGAAACTCTGAATCTTTTTACATATTCCTCAACATTTAGTAGATTTAGTGATATACCTCTTACTCTTGTAGATCTACCTGGAATTACAGAATTATTAAGTCAATATAAAAAATTAAAAATCCTAAAATACTATATAATATTATAAAAAATTATGTTTTCATAATAATATAACTTATTGGTTTTACAGGTAGAAAATATTTTGTATCGACTAAACAAAAAACTAAATTAATGTATAAAAAAAATTTAGCACCATTACTTTACATACAATCTGATTGCGATACTGCAAGTAATAGAGATAGTTATGTAGCTGAATTAATGAAATATATACATATAGATTCATATGGTACATGTTTAAATAATGCTCAACTTAATAAAAAGTAAAGTATTATACAAACACCATATAGATTTAAATATTATACACAAAGATATTATACACATAGATTTAAATAAAATTAATTTTTTTTTATTATTTGTATAATGAGTTAATTATAACATATTATTATATAGATTAAAGGAAAATTACCTTGAAGTTTTAAATAGAGAGGATTTTCTTTCATTCAATGCCAATTATAAGTTTACAATAGCTTTTGAAAATGCAATCTGTGACGATTATATCACTGAAAAATTATGGAGGCCTCTTATTGTTGGATCTATACCTGTATATTATGGATCACCATCATTTAAAGTATTAGTTAAAATTTATAACGTAACAATTATTTTATAATAATTTATAATATGTTTAATGTATCACATTGATTGATATTTTCTTATAAAAATTAAAAACTTTCTAATAACTTTTTAATAATGATCATATAACTTTCTAATTTCTTATTAAATACTAAAAAATCAATCAAATATTTTGATTTTATATTTAATTTTATTTAACGAAGAATTAATTATACGAATAAAAAAAAATTTTGCATTTGTATTATGTAATTTTTCATTAAATATATAAAATTTATTTTTAAAAATAAAAATAGCAATTCAAATAATAACTCAATAAAATTGATTATAATAATATAATATATATTTCTTTTTTTTTTAGGATTGGCTTCCAAATAATATGTCTGCTATTTCAATACTTGATTTCAAAGATCCAAAAAGTTTAGCCAACTTTTTATATAATCTTTCTAATAATGAAATTGAATATAATAAATATCTATCACATAAATTAATTGATAATTATGATATACATAATGAAAGATTAAAAAAGGCATTAAAAAAAAATAAAAAATTACTATCCAATGAATTTGGAAATTATGTTGAAGAGTTTGAATGTTATGTTTGTAAAAATATACATACAAAAAAAAAAACAAAAATTATTAATAAGAAACATTATAATTGTCCATTGCCAAAAAATCCATTAACAAATAAAATTGATTATTCTAATTCATGGACGAGACAATGGATTTTAGAAAAATGTAGTGCAAAAATATTAAATTATTATCTCCAAAATAATCTTACAATTAATATGGAGAATTTTGAAAGAGATAAATTAAAATTATATGATAGAAATAAATGTTAATCTAAAAAATTATTATTTTATATATGTAATAATAAATTACATATTTATATTTATAATTATATATTTGTGTTTTTTTATTTTCATTATAAGTTTTGATACATAGTCTATATTTTTATAATAAAAATAATATGTATAAAATTAATAAAAATTTTTTAAAATTTTTCTTTTTTTTATTTTATTCTTTTATTCCCTAACTTCATTTAAAAAAGAAGGTAATAAAAAAGAAAAAAGCATAATAAAATTATTTTTTAAATAAAATTCTTTATGTTAAAATTTCATGTTTCTATTACATATATATATATATATATGTATATATACAAAAATTATTTTTTATACTTTATAATAAAAAATTTATCAATTTATAATAAAAAAAATTCATAAAATAATTTTTATATTTTGCAAATATAAATGTTCATATTATAATCATATAGTATATATCACTCATATTTCAACATAAAACAAAATAAAGTATAAAATGTAAAACAAACAAACAAAGTTATTATGTGAAATAAAGTAAAAGAAATTTATAGATCACTAGCCATAAAAATAGAAAGAATATGGAATCAAAAGATATTATGTCAATCATAAATCTTATATAGGTTTTGTTTTCATTTTTAATCCAATTCAATTCAATTTTTACTTGATACAAATACAATACAAAAAATAATTAAAAATGTTTTAAATAAGAATTTAGAAAAATATATGATTGTGATTATATCTTAGTCCAAAATCAACAGAGGCATTTTGCAAAAATAATAATAATACTGTTTATAATTCTTGTTTATCATTTTTTAGAAGATATAAATTGAATAAATAATTGAAAGTATATTGGTAAAAAAATAATCATTGTTTCTATTAACAAAATATATAATATACTGCTATTAATATATATTAATTTAAATAATATAGTTTCTTGATATACAATATTATATTAAGATCATAAATTAAACATAATGAAATATGTATTGTAAAATGCAATATAAAAAAAGAAAATATTTCCATAAAAATACTTTTAACTATTTTGAAAATATTTTCTTATAATTCTTATTTTTTTCTTCAAAAAAAAAAAATTGAAGTTATATTTCAAATATTATTCTACGTTATTAGAAATAAGAAAAATTTTAATTTGTATTTTAATTCCGATAAAATATTCTATATGAAACATTAATATCATAAAAAAATATGTATTTTATTTTTAAATTCTACTTACCAATTTAATTAAAATAAGGCAAAATTTAAAAGAAAAATTAATTTGTAAGCTTATTCTGTAAAATAGGAGCAGGTACTTTCATTAAATCACAAAGATGATTTCTTATGGGTCGCAGTTCAGATACTGATTGTTCCCAATCAGTAATATTTAATTCAGTTAAAATTTGAATCAAATCCTCTTCTGGAAGATCCATTTCTTCCCCATAAAGAGTTAAAGCTTCATATGTTCTTGTTGCAGCTACTTTTCGTATACATTTATATTTATGACAAAGAAAAATACTTAACTGACAAAATGCTCTTTTTGCAACTGGTCCATGTAACTATAAATGTTATCATCTTGAAATTATCTCATTATTTTTTAAATAAAATATTGTAATATATTATAATATATTGTAATATAATAAATATACCTGCAAGAGCTGACAAAAAACATTTATACTGCTAATTAATAACTTGGTATTATTTGTAGTTTTTATTTCTTGTTTAAGTAATATTAAAATTCGTTCTGCAATTCCATTTTCAGAATCATCAAGAACAACTTGAATGCAACCAGAACTAAGTAAGCGATCCAAAAAAGCTAACATTGATGTGATCATTCGTTCGTTTTTATGACTTTCTTCAAAAATATCTAAAATTTTATAACATAAACTTCGAAGACCCAATTCATCTATTTCTTGTAAATAAGAAAATAATGAAACACTAGAATATTTAACCTGAAACAAAAAATTAAAAATATTACAATTAAAATGAAAGATGTATTAAAAAATATGAAATATATGAAAGATATTAAAAAAAATTTAATAATATATATTTCCATACCAAAGATTCACTTAAACCACCAACACTAAATATAATTCCTCGTAAAAGACTCATTGTATAAGGAGGATAAGATAACATTTTAATAAATCGTGGAAAAGTAGCTGATTCCATTCGCCATTCTATATTTTCTTTACATTCATCATAAGGAAAAATGGTTTTTAATTCTGCATGATATGGAATGTTTGGTAAGGAAGGATCATTATGAATAAGAGCACTGAAAACAATTCCTGCTTGTGCTCGAATTCCATCAATTCTTTCAACAGCTTGCTGTGCAATTCCTCCAATTATATTTGCCATTAAATTTTCATTTAACACAGAAAATAATTTTGCTTGTGATATTAAATTTGTTAATATCTGAAATTATTATATTTTAATATAAATAATTTATTAAACATTATCGTTATATAAGTATAAAATAACAAATATTTTTACATGTAGACCAGTCATTGCTGCTTCTCGTACCCAAGCTCCTATGTCTCCACGACTATCTATAGTATATTCTTTCAATGCCAATAAATAACAATCATATAAATCATGAATATATATGTGCCATTTATCTGTTATAAAAAATATGAAAATATTATTTAAATAATATATATAAAGAATTAAATAATTATTCTATTATTAAATATATATTATATATTTTAAAATATTTAAAAAAAGTAATTTGTATAATATTAATTTAAATTTTTATTTTTTACTATATAAATATTTTTAATAAAGATTTAAATTAAAAACTTAAAATATTTTTAACTATATTTAAACTTAATATTTTATATTTTTATTTAATTTTTAAACATTGAAATATAAATATTTAAGAAATAAAAAACAAACCTGCTTCTTTTATTCCCAGAGTTTGACAAATCATTATTAATGCATGAATAGCTTCTTTTCTACTTTCTGCCCATTTTAAAGTACTTTCTGATATTTTTGTACATTTAATAAGAGCTTCTATTATATCTTTTACTCTTTCACAAATTATAAATAAAGGAAAATAACCTATAAAAAAATAATTATCAAATAAATAATCATTAAAATCGATTAATTATTTAAATTGTTGTAATAAAAATTTTTACCAACCTATTGCTTGTGCAAAACCTATTCGTACAAGCTGATTATTTGATTGTAAATTATCAAGATAACGATTAATAACAATATTGCGATCTTGAATGCTTATGTTTGTATAGTATTTTCGAAAAAATTCTGTGTGTGCTTCTGCAGCTTTTATTTTTACTATAGATACTTCATGACCCAAACATTCTTCTAGAAGATTTTGCCAATCACCTGTAAAAATTATATTTATTTAAATAATTTCTAATAATAATATAAATATATGTATATAATATATATACATACATATATATATTTATATTATTATTACATATATATTTATATTTATATATTTATATTATTATTACAATATATATATATTATCATTAATATCATATTATTTATATAAAATCTACATATGAATCTACATAATTTCTACATATGAATCTTTATAATTATATCTAAATAATTATATTTATTATAAATATTAACTTACAAATAGTTTCAATAGAAATAGGAAAATTAACAATTGAACACTTTTTTATAAGTACAGCACATGCTTGTTTCATTAATTCTCCTCCTAGACCTTTAAATTGTCCCCTTTTTCTAAAAGTACTAACTATATTTTTGATATTCTCTATAGCGAAAGGTCCAATTATATCTTCAATTTTTTCATCACAACTATTGAACAATGCTTCTAAAATTTCTGCAATAGCTAATACTGCACCATGTCTAATATTTAAATCAATAGAATTTAACATATCTAATAAATTTGGTAAAACTGTATTTCTAATATAATTAGAATCAATAGGAGTTAAATTAAAAAGCGTTTTAGCTGAAAGTTCTCTAATTGCTGTATCCCAATGTGTAATTTTTCTTGTAATTAGATGATCAATCAAAGATTTTGTATATTCTTCATATTGTGCAATTTGTGTACTAATCTTCAAATATGCATGATTTCTAACACCAACTTCAAAATAATCAGCAATTGTAAGTATTTCTATTCCATGTGGAAAATTTCCTTGTCTTCCTACATTTTCTTGAAATGCAGCAGAAGCAGCTCTTCTACAATTAATTTCTCGATCAAAACAAGTAACAACCAATAACATAGCTGCAATTTCTTTTACATAAGGTTGAATTATGTCAGGATCATATGCTCTAGGAAATGACCAACAAATATAACATGCAGCATCTCTGATTAAATATCCAATTGAACCATAAGCTCTGGGTTCATCAAATACTAAGGCTTGAAGAACAACTGGTATTACATCATTTAAACGATGAGGAAGAAGGAGACCACGTCTTCCTAATTCTGCTAATGCCAAACAACCTCCATGCCAAGCAAAATCTGATTCTCTACCACAAAAAAGATTTAACACAAATCCCACAACATCATCTGCTAAATCCATTGGTAATCTTGCTGTTATTCTACCAATTCCTTTTGCAGCAGACCATCGTATTGTAATTGCTTTATCTCTAAGACCTTGTATAAGTTGTTCAATTATATCTTCTATTGTTGATGGAATATCCTGGTCATCATGATTTAATGGAATATTTTTAGTATCTTCCACACTTTCTATGGTGTTATAATTAATATTAATATTAGGTACTAAAGATATAGGTCTACTAGTTCTTTGATATCTCCATGAAGCCAACTTTGTTCCTAATAATACCAGTCCAATTCTTTGTACAACTTTCATTCCAAACTTACGAATAAGATCTGCAGGATTTTCATTCAAATGAAGTTGTAAAACTTTATCTAAAATTATTTGAATATATGGTTTAACATCTTCTCTTGCACTATGTTTTAATATTGCTGCTATAACTGCTAATGGACCATGTCTTAAAGGATCATTTTCTGCACATTGTAAACTCCACATTATCATTTCTTTTAAATATAATTTTTTAGCATCTGATCTTGTTAAAAAATTAGCAATTAAAAAAACTGCAGCTGCAGCACAAGCATCCTTTGATAAGCAAAATAATTTGCATATTTTTAAAATTCTAACTGTTATCGATTGTTCAAAATTAACATCAGAAACTTCTAAACGTGAAAGTGGAAATGGTATTTTTGAAATTATAGAAAGCCAAATTAAAAGTACATATCGAGTTTCCCATGTTTCTACATCATTTGGATTTTGTTTTTCTAACAATCGCAAAACAGGAAGAAGATCAGCTACCTAAATCAAATTAAATTACATATTTAAAAATTGAAATATAAAAATTGTAAAAGATTCGAATAAATCTACATACCTCATGTGGAAGATATGTAACAATTTTCTTGTATGTTTTAACAGACATAACAATGAAAATATACTTGAAAGCATTATGCCGCATAATTTCTGTAGAATTTTCATCTTTAATAATATCAAGCAATGGCTGTAAAATATCAAAATCCATATAAGGATCCAAGAGTTGTCTCTGATCTTGATATTGTGATAAAATAAAATTAAATCGATCTCGATTTTTTTCAATAAGACTTGGAGAAAGATCAACTTTTTTTAATTCACCAATTAAAAAAGTCACTTCATTAATTTCTTTGAAAGCATTAAATCCACAACCAATTATTTCTGATTCCGTATCATTTAACGCCATCTTTTTTATTTTCGTATCGTTTTATATTATTCGAGAAAGCAATTACAATCAATTAAAATTCATTCCTATACAATTAAGTTTGTATATGAAGGCCAAAAAATATGAAGAACAGAATCCTTCGAACGATTTCACGAAAAACGATGCCAAATTATCGCGCATGCGTGATAGTATAATAAAACTTCTGTGATTTCATATATTTATTAATCATTTAAATTTTATTTATTTTTAATATATTATTATAAATATAATAAAAAATCTTTTTTAAAGATTAAGAATATGTTAATAATTTTTTTAAATAATTGTAAAATTTCGTTTGAAATAAATTAAAAATTAGTAAAATATCTAATAATTTCTTTATAAATATAAAAAAATTATATGTATAACCTATAATTAAATAATATAAGGTAATAAGATGTTTATATGATATATATATATAATATATATATAATAAATAATAATTATGTGGTACATAAAATAACAAGTCTGTAAAAAAATGTTACATAAATTTAAAAAAAAAAATTGTTAATATAAAAACATTTCATTTAAGCGAAATTAACAAATTAGTTTTTTGAGATAGTTATCAGTTAAAATTATGAGTATAAATAAACATGTACATACATTTAACAGTGTGATATCCTAAATTTATGAAATTATTTTTATATTTTTAAATTATATTTAATTTCTAGTTTATCTAGTTTAATTTTATTCAATTCGATATATACGATAGATATTTTATTTAAAAGAGAAATAAATATGAATACTTATATAAATTCTTAAATTCATAGTTAAAAATAAAAATAAAACTATTAGAATTGGAAATATATACATAGATAAATATATATATAGTTATATGTATATTATATATATATATATATATTTATGTTATAGAAAATGATAATTTCATTCCAAATTCATTCAAAATTATTTATATACATATATTAAATTAAATATATTTATAGTTATAATTCTTATAAGTTATGAGAAATCAGAATTTTATTTTATTTAGATGTAATTTATTTTAAAATAAAAATATAATATTTTGAGATTGTATGATATTTTATTTATAATAGAGTTATGATTTTATATTTTTGTAATTTCTATATCTTGTTATATAATAAAATGAAATCAAATTTTAAAAATTAAATAAAATCAAAATAAAAATTTTAAATAAAAATTAATTATATATAAATATTTAATAATAAGATTCTCTAAGAACAAAGAATTAAATTCATAAAAATATAAATTTCCACATAATCTTATAAAGATTATAAATTACATTTGTATGTATATACATGCCATAATTTTTTCCTCTAATTTTTTTATAAAATATATAATTTTCTATAATTATGTTTTTTTTACTTTATATTTAACTATCATGTAATAATTTATTTATATTGAATGAAATTTTTCTTTCATAAAATGTAAATATTAACATAAGTAAGAATGTCATTGATTTGAATAAAATAAAGAATTACAGTAAGTTAAAAATTAAAATTAAAAATCATTAAGTTATAATATAGAGAAAATAATTATTAAAAGAAATAATTCATTATTTATTAAATATTTTATATGAAATTTTATATTGTATTTATATGTTATAATTTTGAGCTTTTAAATATCTATTAATAATATATATTTATAATTAACAAAATATAGCTATAGACAAATAAATTCATTAAATTAGAAAAAAATGATACTATTTATACAAATATCAAAATATAAATGAATATAATTTTTCATATATTCTGCATAAGTTTTTTTTTATCAAAATAAATTTATTTTATTATATCTTTTTGTCAGTCAAATATTACATTATATGTTGCATATTTATATTAATAACTGTAAAGATAATTTTGAAAAAAATAAAATATTTCTTTTATCAAATTTTTATGATTAAATCTTATTTATTGTTCAAATGAATAAATAATAAATTACTTTAGATGATATTTGTTATTATATATCTGAATATGATATATATATTTTTATAATATTTTACTAAAATTATTAACTTTAATTCTTTAATATAAATCTTATATAACAACAAGTGCATTCTAAAATTTTGATGCATTTTAAAAATTTATATAATATAACCTCTTACTTAATAAAAAAAGAATCATAATAATACTAGTAACTTATTTCTTATTTTATGAATTTATTGAATTCTTGTATATTATTAAATCACATAATTTATTGTTTTAAAACTTTCAACTTATAAGAAATATTAAATAACAAGTAAAAATGTTTATCCGTGAACTGAAGGTGCTGCCTAGTACCATTTCTTCAAAGCGGTAGAATCAAGAACCTCTAGGTTTCGGAAAAATGGAGGTTGTAACTCAGTGGAAATTGTGAATCCTTCTCGTTTAAGAAGATTTAAATCGCGTGATTTTTTCATAGGATAAGAAATTCTTAATACATTTTCTTGATTCCTGATATTTTATTTTCTTTTTAAATCCGAAATGTAAAAAATCAAAACTGATTTTTACGTAGTAAAATGCAGGAGAGACGGTACATCTTTATTGTACGCTTTTCTCAATATACTTTTAAATCTAATATTTTTATTGAATTTTTAACTATCCTATTTATCAATGAGAAAATAATTATTTCGAGAACATATTTTCATATTTAATATTCTAATTTTTAAGTAATATTTTCAATTTTATGATTATTTTTATTTTAATTTATTACTTCTTTAAAATAATCTAATTTTCTTCTATTTATAAATTATTAATAGTCATATTATAAAATTTATTAGTTTTATAAATTTTTTACATTATAATAAGTTTCATTATTAAGCTTATATAATTCTATAAGATATTGTTTCTTTCAGTTTTAACAAGATAATACATTGGATGTATAATATTCAGTACAAAATGAAATCAATCAAAGCAAAGACAAAAGCTAAAAAACCAAATGGGAAATTTGGGAAAGTTAAGTTTCCTTCTAAAGAAATTACTCATACAGATCAAGATTTATCACAACTATATCCACCAATAGACACAAGTATTTCAACTTTATATCGTTTGAGCAAAATTTTAGAAAATGGCAGTGATGAAGTTAAATCCATTCTAACATATGAATGTGATTTGTTATATGAATGTCGTATATGTCGCAGTCTCTTTAGAAGTTTAATTAATTTCATTTCTCATAAACGTGTCTATTGTAAGCAAAAATTTGATGTTACATTTGCCAAGAAATCTTCCAACGATTATGATATAGTATGTTCTATTTTATTATATTTTTATATAAAAATAAGATTGCTAATGATTACTATTTATATTTATATTACAGTTTTATTAATAAAATTTTACATTTACTAAAATAACATTAATCTTAAAGTACATAAATATTTCATAATAAACCAGAATCTAAAAAAAAAAAAAAAATAAAAATTAGATAGATAAAAATATTTTCTAATAATTTTAAGTTTTACTTTTATTCAAAATTATATTATTAAATTATAAATGTGTTTTCAATTGAAAATTTATGAAATGAAACAATATAAAATATATAACATAAAGTTTTAAAACATATTTACTTAAAGATTGAATCTTTAATCTATTGATAATATATAATAATTTCATTTTTGTATTATTATAACGTTTTGTATATTATCAATAGAATTTGAAAACTTTAGTAATATTAATGCAATATTTCATTTAGTATAATTCTTCAAAATAAAAATATTTTAATTAATAGATATATTGAAAACTTATATATATATTTTTATATTATACATATATATTTATTATATATACATTATAAATAATATATATTTAAATATATAAAAAATAATATATTTAAATACATAAATAAATTTAATTATTTATATATATATATATTCAAATAATAAAACAATTTGTAAAATTTAAAAATAAAGGAAACAATAATGTAATGTAAAAGATTAATTTTGCATAATTCTTATTATATTTTAATTTCGAATATAGATTTATAAAAATGTATATTTTTTGTGTTTAATATTATATTTTTATGAAATTGTTTGTTTTGATTTATATTAGAAATATTTGAATTATAAATACATAATATAAGTTTTATATGTTACAGACTTCTACAAGTAAATCAGATATACAAAAATCACAAAAATTATTTGAAGAGAGTTGTGGAAATGATAGAATTTTAAGAAGCCAAGTGTGTAAAGAAGTGCAGAAGAAAGATCTTACTACGGTTGTTAATATGTTACAAAAAAAACAAATAGAAAATTTGCAAACAAATACGGAACAACTATGTTTAGAAATTATACATTCAAATTCATCAGCAGTTTATCAAACTATTGAATCAGTTACTCCAAGTAAAAATCATACAGATTTAATGAAAGCACAGGTACAATTAATAATTATATATTAACAATAATATTATTATATTAATAATATATATATATATATTATTAATTATTATAATATTAATATTATATATGTTATATAAATAATTTAAATACTCATAAATAATTAAAAATATAATTATAATTATTTTATTAATACATTAATATTTTATTATTGCTTTAATTTTAAATAATATTTAGATAATGGAATTAAAAGATACAAATGAACAAACTGCAGTGTTAGGTGTGAATGGACGAGTTTTACAATCTAATAAAAAATTGAATAATAATAATACAACTCAAATTCATAATAATACTGAAATTGGTAGCATTCGTGAAAATGAACTTATTTGTCGTATATGTATGTTTATATTATATTTTTCTTATATATAAAGTAATATAAGTTTTCTTACATTATAATTATAATATTTTTAATTTTTAGGTTATGCGAAATTTTCAACAAAAAAAACATTAACAGTTCATACAAGGACATTACACACATCTCATAGATTATGTTATCCTTGTCCTTGTTGTTCTAGTACATTTGCAAATACTTGGAGTGTTTATAGACATCTTTTTAAAGGTGAATAAAAATTTTATGATATTTCAATTTATATAATTAATAATAATAATTATGTAAATAATATTTATTAATATAATAATATAATTTTTAATTAATTGATTTTATAAAAAATTTTATAAAAAAGAAAATTTTAATTATATAAAATTACATTAATATAAATTTTGTTAGAATTAAATTCATATTAATCTAATAATATTTTTAATGATTTTTAAATATAAAATACAGTTCATAGAAAATCTAATGAACAAGTACGGAAACTTAGACCACAAATACAAGAGAAAGCATTTATTAAGGATACTACGGCTGCTGAAGATTTACAAAAAGAAGATGCTAGTAAAACTTTAATGAATAATGCAGTAAGAGTAAATGAAACACAGGTATCTTAATTATTATAGTTATAATTTCATTAAAATATTGTTAATTTAAAACATAGTATTTTAATAGGAATGGATAGATCATTTAGAATCTGACACAGAACTACAAAGATGTGGAGGTTGTGGGAAAAGATTTGATAGAAAAGCAGCTTTATCTGCTCATTTGACATATTGTCATAGACGTGTTGCAGCATATGAAAATATAACTAAAATTAAAAAGATAAATAAAGTTCCATCAGATTGTACTTCAAATGAAAATATAATTATTAATTCAGAAACTCAAGAAAATAAAGCAGAAGTTTCTACAATTAATAATACTAATGAAACATCTATTCGTGTGGAAGCAATTGCTAGTTTAAGTAAAGCAGATTGGGATATGTTGGGAAATGAAGAATTAGTTTCGCAAAATAAATCTAACGAAAATGTTCTCACAAATGGCATTCAAAGAAATGTAGAGGACAATCATTCTTCTGCAAGTGATGTTTCTGATCCTTTAGAAATTGTATATACAAATATAAATAAACATGAAATAAAAAAAGGAAGTAAAAAACGAAAGAATAAGGATAGTATAAAGAGAGTGAATAATGCAGCAGGTAAATATATATTTGTAAAATTTGAGATATTATATATAATATAATATAATATCTCTAAATTATTTATATATAATATAATATATTGTATTATATATAAATTCAAGAAAAAATTTATTGTATTATTTTTATTTGTTTTTTTATTTTATTTTTTAAAATATGATATAATATTTTTATTTTTAGAAAATATAAAAGACATATCTGTAGAAGAAAATATGGAGCACAATGTAGAAGAAAAATTAGATCATATATTATCTATGGAGAAAAAAATAACTTCGATAGTAGATTTTCAAAAGCTTCAGTGCCTTCCATGTAAACGAAAATTTCCTTCAGTAAATAATCTAAGAAGACATGCTGCCATTCATATTGGTTGGAATCGCTATCAATGTAAACTTTGTGACTATAAATGTTTTGATAAATGTGATTGCATAGCACATTGCAATAAAATACATAATGCTCAAAATAATCGTGCTCTTATAGAAGAAATGATAATTCAGATTCTAGATGATCAATATACATATGATCAAAATATTACATTAGATGTAACAAATTTAGAAGAAAAAATTGATATTCCAAAAGTTGTAGAAGTTAATATTTGTGTTGAACATGTGGAACCAGAAATTCAAGTTGAAGAAAAAAATATAAATGTAGCAGAAATAGAAATAATTGATAAAAATAATATGGAACCAGAAATTCAAGTGGAAGAGAAAAGTATAAATTTAATAGAAACAGAAGTTGATATTGATAAAAGTTCACTAACTTGTTGTGAAAATATAGAAACTCAAGAAACTTCAAATAACGATATTAAAGGACAAAATACATTAAATCTAGATCCTGATCTTCGAAGAATGGTAATGGAAGTTATTTTTGGATCTTCCGAGATTCATTCTACAAAAGCAGATATAAAAGAAACTATATCTTCAGAAAATTCTAATTCAAAAGCATTGAATACAGAGGATATTGAAGTACAAGGTCAAAGTTCTATAAAGGAAAATGACATTAAATGCATACAAGATTCAAAACCTCAACGCCCAATTCGTAATAAAATAAAACCTTTAAATAAAGATTTTATCTATGACTTAAAAGAAGTCGCATATCGCAAAGATTCTTTAATTATGAAATCTTTTAATAAATCACTTAATAAAAAATCTCCAGTACAAGAAGAAGATAATTTAGAAAAAGATTTAGAACAACCGTCCAAACGTTTTAAATCCATAGAAAATGATGAAATATTAATTCTTTGTGAAAATAATGCTATCGTAGACAGATGTGAGATTAGTCTAGATAGAGATTTAAAAAATAATTTTTCTTTTTCTCAGTGCCACAATTAATTATTAAAAACTTCAAATATATTGAAATTAGCAAAATCTGTATTTAATCGAAAATAATTATTTAATCACAAATCAAATTTTTGGTAAATTTTTAAATTGTTATTCATAAATATATATATGATATATATTTATTTATTAATATTAATAAATTTAAAATATTTAAATTATTTCCAGATTTTCAATTTATGTTACACATTTTTAATAATTCAATTCTTCAATATATTATTTTTTAAATAGATAATTGAAGATATTGAAATTTTTTACATATGTAGATGTATATAAAAACTAATTTACTATGCAATAAAAAAAAAGGAATGTATATATATTAGTAATTCATTCTCAGAATATCTAATAGTTGCTTTATTTAAAAAATATTGTTATGATTTGTAGAGTATAATGATTTTTACAAAGTTACATGTTTTAGATATAAAAAACAATGAAAATAAATAATATTTGAATTAATAAAAAATTATTTATGTTTCTAAGCTTGATTAAATACAAATTTATTACATAAAGTGTATGTACAAATTATTACGTAAAATATTGCAATATTTTTATTTTTAATGTTTAAAAATAATTTAAAATAAATCATTTTTTTATTTTATATTTAAATTAAATAATAATATAAATTAATCTTCATTTTAAATTTGCTCATTTATTGTATTTTAAATTAATGCATATAAAAATGTATTATTTGTTTGAATATGAAATTGAAAAATATTTTAAATAATAATATGTTATAAAAACTAATAATTATTATTTAATAAAAATTAAATATAGATAATATATATATATATATATATATATATAATAAATTTATCAATATTATATATATATATATATATATATATATATAATATTGATAAATTATAAGCACATATATAATATAAATAAACTATAAAAATAAACAGTTAAATTTATAACAAAAAAATATATATTATTTATGTACATGTGTAAACAGAAAATGATTTAAAAATTCTGTTTTTAAAAATGTAATGTATTAATTAATATGTAAGAAAATGGAAAACTTGTTATAATTATAATAAAATATCTACAATACTTTCATTGAATTTTTAATATTTTAATTAATAAAATTTTTTTCATTTATAATATTAAGTAAAAAGATAATATAATAATTAGACAATATATATATTGTATTAAGATATAGATATATGTATTTATATATTTATGTGAAGGCGCGAAAACTTTCAATCATGTGATTTGTCTACATTTGAGATGCTAACTACTGATTAGCCAACGGAGCTCCTATCACAGTAAAGCCGCCATTGGTAGGAGAACTACCGCGACAGGTATCTGTGGTAGATGCGCGGCAAACAGCATAGGGGGACGATGTTTCTTTTCTTACTTATATTTTAAAGAATTTATTAGTACGAATGAAGCCGATAAAATTATTACAATTTGATTCTATTATTCTTATAATGACGATAAATAGTGACGTGGTGTGAAGTGTATTATTCGTATTAAACTAATTCTTGGAATCTTTTACCAAAGAATCTTAGGTGCTGTATCATAAACGTAAGTCATCTGTTCTTTTGCTTGTCTCTTTATCTCTCTATTTTCAGTTAAGAATTATTTTTCATTTTAATATTTATATTAAATGTAAAAATATTGTTTGAATATTGTTTTTGTAAAAACTATTTTAATTTATAAAGAGATATATTATTGTTTTTTTATTTTTGTTTTAAATTTACTTTTTATATGTTTTATTCGTTTTTTCATATACATACGTATGAAGCACATTTGCGTAACATATCAAATTACAAAATATCAAATTGTATTTAAAATAAGTCAATATTTATCATTTGTATTAGAAATATTATGAAATTCTATAAAAAAATCAGGAATTAAAATAACTAATCTTTTTATATATAACTATGTTTAACTCTATGTATAACTATATAAATTAAATGAAAAACAATCTAATGTTATGATAAAAATATGAATATATTGTTTGTAAATATAATCATTATTAATTTTTTTATTATAATATTTATTTACTTATTTAAATAAATTCTTAATTTTTTATTCAGTTATGAATTTATTATTTTTGTCAAATTAAAATTAAATAAAATGATATAATAATTTAATTTTATCTTATGATCAAAATGATTCGAAATCATGAAATTATAAAATTTTTTTAATTATATTAATATATTCAATTCCAACTTATCGTGCATAAATAAAGACTTGACACATATTTAAATTACAATTCAAATCTCAAATATATTTTTATATTGATTTTTATGATTTTTATGATTTTATGATTAGAAATAAAATGAAAATTTGATTCATTAAATTTATAAAATGATTTTATTTAAAAAATATATATTATAGTTTTATTAATATTAGTTTCTCTAAAGAAATAATAAATATTTTCATATTTTTATTATTTTTTTTTTTTCATACTGTTATTATTTTTTATATTAAAATATTTTGTAACATTTTTATTTTTTTTTATTTTATCTTATATATCTCAAATCTTATAATCTTATAATTTTATATTTTATTCTGTATAAAAATTTTAATAAATTCACGAAATAGTATACATTTTTATCAAATGTTCATGTTTGTTTTCTTTTTGCTTTTCATAATAATATATTAAAATCGGAATTAATTTGATAATCGAATTTTATAATTAAAATTGTTTTATATTCGTTTTATAACGAAATGCACACCTTTTCCTTTTTGGAAATTTTTTTCTTTTTTATTTTTCTTTTTTTTTTTCTCTTTCTACTTTTCCTATCTCTAATCTTTGTCTTCTATCTCTATATTTGTGCATATACATATTTTTTTTTTTTGGAAATAAAAGGACATGTTGTAGTATTTTTTTTTATAAGTTTATTATCTTAAGAAAGTATATATTATATGATTTTTTTTATAAATTATCATATTACAATCATTAAAATATTTTGTTTTGTATATTTGATAATTGTTTATTGATAATTTTTAATATATTTTTTAATTTTACAGTTTAGCATTTAAAAAATTATTATTTTGTTTTAATTTATTATTGCTAATTATATTTTAAATTATAATTAAAATGACGGAAACAATTAATTTAGTATAATAATATTTTTTAATTAAAATGAATAAATTTTTTCAATTACAATAAATATTTGTTTATAATAAAAATGATATATTGTTCTTTGATATATTATTAAAATATAAGCATCCTTAATTAATATTTTATTATATCAGAATTAAATCAATAATTTTAGGAAAAAAAAATTTAGATAAAAAAAAATAATGTACATATTATTTGTTATTTATGAAATATTATATTTTATTATTTTATAATGGCATTTAAACAGTATCAGTTCTTGAATATTGAATTACGATTATTTGTTTTCTTTTATTTCCTTTTCTTTTTTTTTTTTTTTTTTTTTTATATAATTGAAAAGAGAATAAATTTTTATGAGTTTAAAATTTTTCGATTAATAAAATGTTACATAACATGAATATATTAATACTTTATATCTCCTCTCTCTTGTCTTGATTACAATAAAAAGTTCTAATATATATATGTAATAAAATCTTTCTTGATGCTAGATAATTTTTAGTCCAATTGATTCAATAATTCAGCAATAATTCCACTAATATTAGATAAAAAAAATTAAGTTTAAATTTACCAATATGGATCATCATATTCTACGACTTGTACTTGTACGGATGATCAACCATTAAAGAAAATTTTATAGAAGATACAAATATGTTTAAGAGTGAAACTCTCGAGAGTATTTTTTGTAAATGGACATTGCATTGAGAGTACTTGTAATCCAACAGTTAAATGATGTTGGACAGTGAAAGTTACTATCGGACAGTCATTCTCAACACACTTGCGAAAAATATTCTTTCAAAAGTTTTACTCTTAAATATATATATATATATATATATATATATATATATATATATATATATATATACACGTATCATAAGTTAAAATTTTCGAAAATTTTTAAAATTTTAAAAGTTTACGCATAGTGAATGTTCAATGTAAATGATAAGGGATGAATAATAAAAAGAAAAATCTACTTTGTGATGAATTGCGTATCCATGACGACACATGGCATGCACTTTATGATGTCAATGCCCTTCTTAAGTTACATGTTCAAATTAATTTGAATAAAATATATCATATATATATATATATATATATATATATATATATATATATAAAGAGTAGTTTTGTTTGATCTTACGAAATGCACAAATAAATCGCATTTAAAGAAATGTCCATAAAATATAACTATATGTATATAGATAACCTCAATGAATTCTTCAAACTGAAATCGTAAATAAGAATAAAATTAAATTAATTAAAAAAATTGCTGTAATTTTTTTAATAAAAAATTTCAAAACTCTCTAATAAAAAAAAATTATCTTAAATCTGTGATATCACAATTCTTATCATAAAGAAACAATGATGGTCGATTTGACCTATTTATTTACTTATGAATTTATTATGAACATTTTTTTTGCAATAAAAAATTTAATTAATAGAAAAATGTTTAATTAATAATAAAATATTATTATAAATAATATTATTAATATAAATAAAATTATACTAAATTCACAAATTATAGATTATAAATTTTTTTTAAATTTCTTAATTTAATCAGATTAATTAGGATAATTAAATGACTTAGAATTTTTAAATTCACTTTGTAAAATTCTATTTATTTTATTATGAAAATTTTTACCAAATTTTTAAAAATAAGAAATTTATACAAAAAAGAAAATATTTTTACTTATTTTATACAATATACAATGTCCATACAATATACACTTTCATTAACTGAACATGACCTGGAATCAATACCGTTAAGTCAACAAAACTTGACGAGTTTCTCTTTTAGAAGTTGCTTAAACTTTAAATAGTAGAAAATAGTAGATTATTCTATCTATGAAAATGTTTTATTTTAAGTTTTCAATCTCATGAGTGTACGATTTTAAAAAATGATATATGATATATCTTACACGGTATATCTTATATTTCCATTTAAAATGATACAAATCCTTAATGATTACTGTGTATAGTATTAAGTAAATAAGTATATATATATTTAGATAATTTTATCTTTTCGTCTTAATAACGTTCATTTATACATTTTAATCTAACATCTAATTATAAGATGTAGATTTAAAGGCATTTAATAAAATTCAAATATTAATAATATAATAAATAAATATATATACATATATATATATATATATATATTATATATATATGAAGATATTTCATGGCTCAGCAAGTAAAAGTTAATTTGTAAAATAATCATTAAAAAAGATTTACTTAAAATCAATCGCTATTCGTTTCAAAAATTGTTGTTAATTTTTTTTTTTTTTTATGTTTCTCGATTCAATAATTTACGTAATTCAAAAATTAAGATTAAGAAACAATGCAATATAATGCCTCAATAAAATTTTATCAATATACTATATCAAATAATTTTTCATTTTTCATTTGAATTTTAGCGTTAAATATGATATGCTAGAATATCTCGAAACAAAAAATTTAAATCATTCGATAATCATTCGATCAATCAATCGATGAGAAATTGTTAATAATAAAAGTTGGTATTACGTTACCAGCTAGAGCACAGTGATAGGAAAGCTAAAGCGGACACTTGCAACGGGACCGCGATGTAACTCGGTCTAATAGCTTCCTGATTATTTCGTGAGCTGCTCAGCTGATTTCCTCTCCCTTTTGCTGCGATAGTTTCGTCCCTCGTTGCGATCGAAACGATGAATTAATATTTCTCACGGTTGATTCGTGATTGTTCAATTATTATTCGTATTATAATTGGAATAATTATAATTACAGCGAATAGAAAAGTGGAGAATACAAAATTTTCGAATAATTTTAAATAATTTCAAAAATCGTAATCCCAGGTAGAAGTTGTAATCTCCTAAAATATTTTGTATTGTAAAGAAACAAATTAATAAATATATTGTTGTACAATTAATATTTGTAATGTACATGAAAGAAAAAGTTAATTATTATCTCGTAGTTTTGACTCGATAACAATAAATTATTCTACAAATTATTATCTTTATATTGATAAAATTTATTTTATTAAAATATAAAATTAAGAATTTTATACAGGAATTAGATTTTTTAATTATTGAATAGATCATATAATACATTATATAATATATAAAATTAATTAAAAGAATATGTAACTTTATTATTTGAATATTAATATTTGTATATATATATATTAAGTAATTATATCTTCTAATGAAAAAGAAAAGTATGAAATGTATAAAATCAAAATTAAAAATAGATTTTAAATCAATCTTATATTTACAATGATACACGTTGTATTTAATACACGTTCTTAAACGTATTCTTGTATATTGCCTATTTCTCACGAAACTCGCACAAAAGAGAGAATTTTACATAATTAATGGTGTTAATGATGGATTATGTTCACGTAATATTCATGTGATGTACCACCTACTTGGATACTCCATGTAGGAGTAAATTCATAGAAAATTATGTCATTATGAGAAAATGACTTGAATCTTTGTTTCTTTTTATATATTCTTTTTTCTTCTTTTTAATATATACATAATTTTTAAAATAACTTGCTAGAATTTTATTTTTTATAAATCACTTATTTATTTCTAGTTATCTCTATATAATTTAACTATCTTATATGATTTTATTTTCATGAGAAAAGAATAAAATTTTAAAAAATATTATAAGCAATGGACTTAAGCATATTTACTATAATTATCTCTTAATAATATAATAAAAAAAATAAGAAATAAATGAAAGGTATTAATATACTCGTATTGCAAATCCAACAAGAATAAAGCAGAAAGTAACGATTAAGGGAAAAGAAAAGCGACCTGTTGACCGGGTATGATCAAGTCTGGTGACCTAATTTTCTACGTGTCATTGTCCTTTGAACGAGAATTTACCTTGCCAATTGCTTGCTTACAAGAAGGTTGCAGTTTGCAACTTGCAAGTTTTTTTTACGCTTATTGCATTTGCAGCTGTATGCAGCAGTGATACTGTACTCAATTCATATTCATTTCATATTTTAATAATATTTCTATACAATTGTACACTATGTATACAATTTATTAATAATTTTTATAATATTTAACATGAAAATAATATATATATTTAATGTCATCATATCTTTTCATGTTATGATGAATAAAGTTAAATAATGATGGAAAATTAAAAATGGATTAAAACAAATATTAGAAAAATGAAATATTTTTATAAATAGATTTTATTTTATTTAACGTTTAAATCTTCCTGCTTCCATTTAACATGGAATATTGTTTCCACTTATTTCTGATTAAATAAGTAAAAGAAATATTTATTCTCCATTTAATTGAAACGCAATAAATGTCGAAAATGACTCAGTGTTTTATTTTTCCATGTTATTCCTTAATCACTGAAAACAAATCTTCAAGATTATAGTCCAACGTTAAAGTTAAGAATTATTTATTCAAATAATATATCTTGTACACGTTTGATTTATATATATATATATATAAGGAAAGTTGCATTTAAAAAGACATTGGATTTATTAAGAATAAATCATTATAATTGCTTCATCGACGAATTTCTCGTGCAAGTGCATTCTCAGCTTGCATATTTGCGTGTATTATGCAACGAGGATACGATACATTTACGGGTACGTTGTTACGTCACCATTGAAAGTTGTCAAACTCGTTGAACCGCTAAAATTAAACGGATTAAATGCCGAACAAATAGCTGTTAATATTACCAGTCGAGCATATAACATTTGGCGGAAAAGAAATTCACATTTTTGATTTTGAAATATCTTGTCACGTAAAGTACTTTTATCAAGTATGGAACGAAATATATGATTTTTAATTAAATTCTCGCAAAACTCGAATCGAAAATTTCATGATATCTCGAAACTCTCGAAATTCTCGAAATTCTCGAAACTAAGAACATTTATTTTACATTTATGTTTCGAATCAAAAAAATGATGAAACTAGAAATTTTTCGAATTTTTCGAAGTTTTCGAGGTTTCAAATTTTGAAATTTCGAGTAAATTTTTAAAACAAATAAAAAATTAATAATAGGTAAATGTTGTAAAAATATATAAAACCCGAGGAATTACTTCAGCAATGAATTTCTTCGATGAACGATCACACAATGTCTTTCATTGTGTCATTGCAAGTTCATATTTTACGTGATACATTTGAAATATAATATAAAAATTATATAGCGGTGATATGAGGACGAATTATGAAATGTTAGCAGAAGAAGAAACCGGATTGTCAATTGTTACATCGAATAAAGACAATCTTCAAGGTCACAAGTCTCAGATGTTCAAGGCCCGTTTCTATTTCTCTAGAAAATAAATACAACTATATATGCGTTAATATTTACGTTCTAACCTTTTTTATCATCAAAATTACCGAATGTTATTCAGAAATATTATGATTTTACATACAATGATATAGCACGAAATGTTATTTCATTTATTTAAAACTAAAAATATATATATATAATTTTATGATATCAATTTGATAATATTTTTAATACATAGGACTAATAATTTTTTTTTAATTTTTTTAGTATGATATTAAAAATCAAACAATATAAGTGTAAATTAACATTCGAATTTATTCAAAATGTTTATAATGTCAATTTATATTATATCATTAAATTAAAATGAATCATTATATATTTATATCATATAATGTCTTTATTTAAGTAATGGATATTAATAATAATAATAATGAATATTATGATATTATAATACGTAAAATTATAAAATACACAAAAATCAAAACTTCTTTGTGCAATACGCATTTTGTTATTAATAATATTACATCACTTGTTTTTGCAATTACATCATATATGTATAAAGACCATTATTTATATAATAGTACGCATCGCATTTGTTTTTCCTACAAGTATTTCTTCCTTCTTGTTCCGTCTGTTACACGTGTCACTTTCATTTCCTCCTCGGGTACTTTTCTCTTTATATTTTTGTAATTTTGCAAAATGATACGTATATATTTTTTCTTTATATTTGTATTTTATTAAGACTTATATTTTATTTACATTATATTGAAATTATTGTATAACTTTTTCTTCTTTACGAGATCCGATATTGAAGTTGACGAACTATCGTTAATAATTGGAAATAATAATAATTATTTTGATTATTAAAATCATTTTATGATTTGTTTTATCATTTTTTGAAATCATATCAAATGATTATATTTATATATAAACGATATTATATCGTCTTGTATATATATTATGATATTAATTTTAATTATTATAATTATATACAAATGTTTTTGTAAAATGCAACCGTCATAATAAAATTAAACGTATTAAAATATCTTTTGATAGATGATATATTCGACTACGAATAGAAGGACATATTCTTAATTAACAAGAATTCGGTTTAATTTGACCAATTTTCGCAGCTCTTTGTTTCCCGCCTACGATGATTTCAACGAGAAATACGTCTTAATTGAGAAACTGGAGCGTTGCATAAAGATGTTCTAAATAATACAAGTTTTTGTTTTCTTTAAAATAGATTATTGAAATTTTAATCAATTCTTTAGACTTAGATTTATATATAATTGAATTCCAGTTTATATAATCCTATCATATTTAATTCTAATAGTTATAATTAATTAAGAATAAAATTATAAAACGATGGATAGTTAAAATAAAATGTAAAAAAAATTTCTTTTAGGAAAATTTATTTTTTCTAAAGTGAGATTTAATTTTTATATATGTATATTTAATCTTATACTAAATTTATCATAAAAGCTCTATAAATTATTACTAAAATAAAATATATTATTAAATTCGTTTATACGGAAGTATTGAACAATATTTACTTTGTTTCAGTTGCAGATATTTCAGTGAACAAGCCAAAATGGGCTGTGCTTCACAGTGTGCCAAGTATTTTCTATGTTTCTTCAATTTCGTTTTCTTCGTAAGTATAAAGAAATATATTAATATACATAAATTAATTTTCATTATTATTAAAGTATAAAATTTCGTAAAATGTTTTTATAATATTTGTTTTAATAATAATTGTTTATTGCATTGAATATTTATTATATTATAATGAGAATATTATATAGATAAAAAATTTGAACATGTTATGATACGCTTTGTATAAGATAATCACTTAATAATATACAATCAATAGAAAATAATTTAATCTTTAACTTTACATTTTTATGTAATAATAAATTTTTAAATTTTTGTAAATAAATAAATTTATTTACATTTAAACTGCTAGTTATTTGTTCATTTATAGATAGCAGGAGGTGCTGCATTAGCAGTTGGAGTTTGGCTCTTCGCCGATAGGAATTCTTTTGCCGATCTCATCGGCAAACTTGATCAATCAGACATTCTGGTAAATTTTAAAAAATTTAAAAATTTTTTAAATTTTAACTTAAAAAGGTAATATTTCTAATTTTACTAATTTTTATATAGAAAAATTTTATTCGATATCACTTTATTAATTAAATTATAAAATTATTCATAAATTATTATATTAAATAATTACAAAAAGAATAAGAAATTATCAATTATAAAAAATATTGTTTAACAAATTCTCTCTTCATTAATATATGAAATATGAAAGTGTTGCCAATTAATTAAATTATATTTTAAGAAGTTTACTTTCTATTCACAAGCTTTTATCGTACGGGTTTTCATTTTCGTATTTATAATTATTATGTATATATATTGTATATATATACATATATTCTCAATGAGAAAATTCATTAATATTTTTATGTATAAAATTAAATAATATATAAAATATTTTGTTTGTTGTATATGTATATGTAATATTATTTTATTTATTTTAAGATTTTAAGATTTTAAATTTTGTATTAAACTTAAATAAATCAGAAATTTTATTAAAATTTTTATAATAAATAAATAATTTGATATTAAAAATAATTATTTGATATTATCAAATAATTAATCATAAATTTATATTAGATTATTCTGTTATAGAATAAAACGGATGCAGATGTCATCAGGATAATATCATATATCTTGATTTTGGCAGGAGCATTGACATTTTTGGTCAGTTTTCTTGGATATTGTGGAGCAATGTTTGAATCTCGGTGTCTTCTTTGTATTGTAAGTTTTTATGGTTTAAAAAATTAAACTTTAATAACACATGATACAATTAAGTCTTTAATTATAGTATGGTGTTCTTATTCTTGTGGTTTTGATCCTGGAATGTATTGTAGTAGGTTTGGCTTTTGGCCTTAAAGGAGATGTGAGTTTTTTTATTGTAATTTAAAGTAACAAAATTTAATATAAAATAAAAATTATATCATTCTTCTTGTGATGATTTTTAGGCAGAACAAAGTACAAGAAATTTTCTCAAATCTACAATCAAATATTATGCCAATAACATTGATAAAACGGAAACAATTACAGTAACATGGGATGGTATAATGACACAGGTTATTAAAAATTTATATCATTCATTAATCAAGAAAATTTAAAGATAAACAAATGCTATAATTCATAAGTATAAATAAATAAATTTTAATAAAACTTACAATTATAAATATTATTAACTTATATATATTATATATTTAAAAAAATATATTTTATATGTTTAGTTACATTGTTGTGGAGTGGAAAATTATTTGGATTTTCGAGAGAACACAAATTGGACATCAGATAAAATTGTACCTGAAGCATGTTGTATGAAAGAGAACACTGTTTTAAAGGATCCATCTTGTCCTATTAGTCCTACTTCTAATAATTCTTATTATAAGGAGGTTAGAAAATATTAAAAAGAGATTGAATTATAATAGAATTATAATTAATTTAATATACAAAAACTATTAAAAATATATAAATATTGTGTAAATATTACAGGGTTGTTATAATGCAATAATGAGGACAATTGAAGAAAATGCAGCTATAGTAATTGGCGTTGCGGCTGGATTAGCATTTGCCGAAATCCTGGTTATTATTTTAGCTCTGCATTTGGCATGCTGTTATTGGCGACCGCAACATGGTAGGCTTGCACTTCTCACTGATGCCTCTTAACTTATAAAAAAATATTTCGTTGGAATATCTAATTACATATAAATTTGTAAGATTACGAGATGATAATTAAAAAATATTATCTTTTTGAATAGATAAGATTTTTAAGAAGTTATAAAAATTTTCTTCAAAAATTAAAATAAAAATATTCTTTTAGCTTGCATCGACGTATCGTCGAAACAGGCTTGGTGAACTAACAACAATGAAAATGTATTTATGTTTTCAACTAAAGATAAAAAAATAGAAGATTAAGCGTTTCATTTTCAGACTGCTTTTGAATTAAAATAAAGCTAATATTTATTTTATTTTAATTATATTTCAATAATATTAAAAATTTTTTCAAATTAAAAAAAATAGAGGATAATTTTTTATATAACTAAAATTATCAGTATTACTATAAATATTGAATAAATTTGAAACAATAAATGTTAAAATAAAAATTCAAATTATTAACATTTGAATATTTGATTAAATGTTATTAAAATTTATAATTAATTGTTTATTTTTAATAATATTTATATATTGGAAATATATTTTTGATTTTCAATTTTGTATATTAATAATATTATTAATTGAGAAAAAATATGTATTCATAAAATAAATTTTATACATTTATATTATAATTTATTAAAATTTTTATATATTTAATATTGTAAAATTATTTTTGCGAATAGTTTATTGTAATTATAATGTAACGAACTAGAGCAGTTCACGCAATCATTTGTCAGTTCATATCGCGCAAAAAACATTTTCGTTTACAGTTTTAACTTCTTGGTGCTGCTGTTGACCTCATACACTAACAGTGAGCTCTTCATATCTTCTTGGCTCCTTTCTTCACAGAAGCGAATCATTGGTTTAAACTTACTTGAAACTAACCCAGGATATATTCATCATTTAACATCTAATTACATTTTATTACTTCATTAAAAAATTTATAACATTGAATATATTAAGTAATTAAATAATAATAATTAAATAATTCTCATATTTCATAGTGATTTAAATTTATGAATTATTCTGATTGGATTAATAGTTAAAGTATAAAATTTTTTCAAAGAAAATGTTCAATAATTATTAATTTAATGAAAAAATTAATCTGTCTTATGAAATATTGTTTAATTTTAAAAACAAACTACAAAGTACAAAACCAAATAAAAAATTTAAGAATAACATTTTATATAAAAAATTACACATGCTTGCGTTGAACTACTTTGTATATATTTAAACTAATTAATACAAAATACTACATTATGTTATTTTATTAAGTTATATTATATATACTATATTATATATACATTAATGTGTATAGTCGACACATAATCTTCCTCTTAAGATAATTAAAATGTATAATACAAATTTGTAATGTTTTATAATGTACATTTTACATTGTTTTATAATGTACAAGAATCGTGATAAAGATTTTGTATTCTTTGTAAACTTGATAATTTTTTTCCTCTAATTATAAAACTCCTTTTAATTATAAAAAAAAATTATAAAATATAAATTATAAAGTAAAAAATATTTTATTAGTGAAAATATTTCATATATCATATTATTAAACAAATAGAGAATAATCAAAAGAGAAATTATCTTACAATTGTTCTTATAAAATTTCATGATGATAATATAGAAATTATATTTATTTTAAAAAATAGATAGATTGATAATTTCTTTCATAAATAAATTCAAAATTTAAAATAATATATTTATCCTACATTAATATATATGTACCATTAGTATTTGAAATCTTAAATAAATGATTTTTTTTATAATTATATAGAATATAAGAATATATATTTCTTTGATATTATTTAAAATAATTTTAAAGTTTTATATCTTTAATAAAATAATTAATAAAGTATTATTTTTAAAAATTTAATAATTTGTGAATATATTGTGAATATTTTTTAAACTTGCACATAAAGAATAATTATTTTAATTTTTACTTTTAAAAATAATAAAATTATAAATGTTTATATTTTAAATACTGTTATAAAAATCACATTGTTATAAAATCAATATAGATTAATAAATTTTGTTTTAATTAAAAATAATTAAAAATAAATATAGTATTCAATAATAAATACATTAATATTTTTAAAAAAAATGAAAAAAGAAATATTATTATTATTAAAAATGTCTAATCATATAGTCACAATATTAAAATTTTTATATTTTTAATAGCACTTGAAATGCTCTTATTATATTATTATTAAAGGAATACTTGCATATACAATATAGTGTATATTTTACTTTATAAAGGATAATGTAAATTTAAATTACATATAAGAATTATATTTATTATATGAATAATTTTAAATTATTATTTTATAATCTATTCGTAAAATTCACTTTATATCTGTACTAGTATCACAGTCACTGTTTTGTAATAAAAAGAATATTTTAGTTGTCATAATTATTTTTTTTACATTTTACTAAATTAAAAGATATGTCAATTGATTGATTGAAAAAAAAACTTAATAATTGAATTCTTTACAGAATACAAAACATTATAAATAAGTAATATTTTCATAGTTTATACTTCAATATCATGAGATTTGTACTATAGATAAAAAATTGAAAATATAATTTCTTTGCAATTGAAATCCTGAGTATAGCAATACATATATATGTAAAAATACAAGATTATTAAAGAATAGATGGAATTTATTGAAAGTAAATATTGCAATAATTTAATAAATTATTTTAAAATGAAATTTGCTCCATCTATCCTTAAGAACTAATCTAAGAATCAATATCTATAATGTATGAATTATGTAAATTCGTATGAACAATATTTTTTGATTATAGTTTCTTTTTACAAATAATATTACAGTATGAGTTTTTAAAAAACAAATTTTCTTGATGAAATAACTCTCCTACAATTCCCCACTATATATTCTTAAAATAGATATTACAATACGTTTCAGTTGATCCAAGTCGACTGATTCGGTAAATTGAGTGGGTTAGGAGAGTAAAGCATGTCCTATTGAGGTGGTCCACCCATTATGCCCATTGGAGGCATACCTTGAATTCCATATGGTGCCTGTGGAGGACCTTGATTTCCAGCCATAGGAGAATGTAATTGCATTGCAGGACTTTGAATCTGTTGTGTTGGTGTTCCACCAGCTGGTGGAACCTGTAAATAGTAATTTTCATTAATATTTCATTGTTTCATACGCAATTAATAATTATTAAAAAAAATTATCATTAGTATCGATTTATTTAGCCAAATAAATATTATGAAACTATCATTCAATGATTTTGAAAATATTAATAAATCTTAATGTTACAATAATATATATTATATGTTTTTATTAATCATTCAAATATTTTATAAATATTTATAAACTAAATGATAATGAAATTTTCCAATTTAATGTATTGCGAATTTCAAAATATAGTATTTACCTGAGACATGACTGGAGGATCTGAAGGAAGAGTCAAATTGGCAAGTAAATCTCTAACTGCAGGAAAGAGAGAACATTCAGACTGATTTGCACCATATTCAGCAAATCTTTTTAATTGTAAGGATGCTGCTGCCATTGCAGAAGCTGGGCTTGGATCTCTTTTTTCTGCTAACTGTGTTAGGTTTGTACTAACATCATAAACTAGGGGTAAAACAAGTGATGGTGTTTCTCCTTGATATGGTAATCCAATTCTTGTTATTTGCAACTATAATAAAAATAAAATAAATAATAAGTTAATATATTTTTAATATAATATAATAAATAATAATAGTATAATAAATTTAAATATATAAATATTTATTTCAAAATAGAATTTTGAAAAATTTTACTATATATACATACAAAAAAAAGAATTTTATTTCTGCAAACTAATATAGCAGCCATGCCAGTAGGTACAATTGGAGTTCCAGAAGGAGGAATTCTTAAACACCATTGTACATTCCATTTAAGTTGTTGTTGTTGTGCTAACCCAGGTACTAATTCTAATTTCATAATTTGTACAAAATCTTTCAACACATTAAATGGAACATTTAACATTCTACCAAAACCAGAAAGTGTGTTTGGTTTATATGGTGGTATTGCTGCTCTTGTATCAAAAAATTTTTCTATGATCTGTGAAAAAAAAGAATTTAATAATTATAAAATTATTAAAAAGAAGAAAACGATATCTTTTAAATTTTAATTATGAAATATTACTTGTAATTCTTCAAGCGTCCATTGATCTTTATGATCTGGAAGAGGTTGTACTTTTATATGAAGAGATTGTAAATGTTGTGGATTTAAGCCAACTCGACATTGTAAACTTTCTACTTTGAAATGTACAACTCCTGGTTCTGTACTATTTACCGCTGTTAACTATAAAATGATTTAAAATATAATTTTTATATTGTATTTCTAAAATAAAATATAACTAAGTAAAAAATAAAATTCGTACACATTCATCAGTTTGTATGAATCGTTGGAATTGTCTGCGCATATAAATGCATCCTAAAAATCTTTCAAGTGGTGAAAGATCAGGCCCAGGAAGTCCAGAAGGGTGTGGAGAAGGACAACAGAGCAATTCTAAAGCTTCGTGAGTTAAAAGTGTAGGTACAGCACCTGCCCAAGAACGTTGTGGAAGTACTCTTGAAATATGAGTCCCTGTTTTATGATCAGAGGCTTGAGGACTATGCAATGCATGTCCCGGACTTTGTGTAGGACGTGCTGGAGATGGTCTAGGCACACTAGGTGATCCTGGCCAATTAGAGGCTGCTGGAGAAGCCATACTTTGTGAAGATGGAAATGGACTTCCATCTATATGTCCTAAATAAATAATTATTATAATAAAAAAATTTCAATGCATTTAATACTTAGCAAAATAATAAAATTTAACGAAAAAAACCTAGAAAAGAAGATAAAGAAATATTGATATTTCTACATTTATTAATATAAATATGTATGTGTATATAGATCAATTACAATTTCGATTAATTATTAATATTTGAATGATATAAAAGAAATTTTTATAAAATTCAAAACTATTATAATTGTAAAACATCTCATATAATAAGAAATAACTTTTTACCAGTTTGCATAAAAGATCCTGCAGGAGAATGTCCCACTTGAACATTACTACATGGTCCTGGTGAAGATGTTGGCATTAATCCAGCTGGACTAGGAACATGCATTGGATTTAAAGGACTGTTAGCAACTAAACCAGAACCTGGTGAAGGATGTGGTAACATATTAGGTGTATTTGGTGGTAATGATGGTGGTGAAGCCAAATTGAAAGAAGTGGCTGGACTACTTCCAAAACTTTGATGTTGATTTGTCTAAAAAAAATTTTAAAAATTCTAAAGAAAATTAAAAAAAAAATTTCGTTTCGAATTTTATATAATTTAATATAAAAACTACCTGTGATATATTAGCAGTATGTGGACTAGCTGGAGTATGAGGATTACTACCAGAAGGTGGAGTCAGAGGTGGATGAAACCTTAATCCATCTCTCTGTTGTGCAGGTGATTGAGGTCCACTTCTATGATGACTTAAAAAACCTACATTTCCACTTCCGCTACCTCCATCGCTATCCATTGTAACAGGAGAAGGAGGATTATCATCCTCTGATTGAGATCTTCTACGAGAAACTGCACTTTCATCCACATATTTAGATAAAAAAGCCTGTACAATTATTAAAAATAAAATTATTAAAAATATCATATTATTATATCATATTCTATATCATTAAAATAAATTAAATTTTTAATACCTTAAGACCTTGTGTAGGAGTAAATTCATCTACAACGTAACTTCTATCAAAACGGCTATAAGCGCCATCCCGTAAGCTCACTAAACCACTTCCTCGTAGACGAAGTTCTAAACAATACATACCCTGATATGCAATTCTGACTAGAGTTACACATTGTGGCATAATAGTGAAAGTTTGTACTGGCACTTGAGGTCTCTATAAAGATATAATAAAACTTATAAATAATAAATATACAAGATTCAATGAATAAAAATGAAATAAAATAAGTTTTAATAAAAATAAGTAATATTAATATCATACCGAATTATAAACACAAAGTTGTGGAATTATAGGCAATTTGCTAATTGATGTAAGAGGTTGAAGTGTTTCATGAAGAATATGTATAAGTTGAGCTAAATTTCTGTGTCTATTTAAATGAGCCTCCAATTGTTCTTTCATAATTGAATGAGCATTAGTAATAGTACTAGTTGGACCTATATGAATAAAATTTATATAAATTAAAAAATTTATATGTTATACATAACTTATATATTATAAATTATAAAAAAATATTATAAAAAAATTATTGATTATAATTTATTTAAGAAATTATGAATATAATATATTAATAAATAAAATAATATGAATAATAAAATGAAATAATAAAATAATAAATTATATAGATTATTAAAATGAACATTTTATATAAGTTAATAAATAATAATAATAATAATAAGTTAAATAATATTTACTTTTTCCAAATATCAATTTAAATGCTTTGTCATTGGTACTCCATTGCACAGTAACAGTAGCTCCACGATTAGGACCATAAGTTAAAACTAACTTACTATAATTATATAATTTTATAGTAACCATATTACGCAGATTATATTTTTCTGTAATATAAAACATCTAAATTAATAATTTTAGTTATATATATAATTTTTAAATCAATATTATTTTTCAACAAATTTTAAATTACCCATTTTAAAATATTCTGCTAAATCATGTACAATAAAATAAAGATGTACAATTTGAGCCCAATCATTAAGTATTGCATCTACTGTACGCGAAATAGTATCTGCTGTTCCCATTTCATATTGGAAATACACTGGTCTTCGCAATCCTAATTAAAGACATTATCTAGATTATTTGAATATTTATTATATAATATTATTTCTTTAAATTATTGAATATTACCTTGTTCTTTTGGATGACTACTAGATAACGGGCTACCATAAAATACAAATTCAGCCATCCATGTTTTAGCCATACCTTTACCTTGAACTCTAATTGAAACACTGAGTAATCTTTTAAGAAGAGCATACCAGGCACAACTAGTATTTATTCCTGCAGAAGGAGCAGGTAATTGAACTAGTTTTAAAACTAATGCAGTAGCATTTGCCTCTACTTGAAGCCCTTGATGAGCTATATCTCTTCTAGTCAATTCTTGTGCTAATGTTACAAAAGGTATCCTTTCATCACAAAGTGCAACCACATGTGCTAACTCAGGAATAAAATATGCAGGTTGCTTAGATCTTCTGTTTTGCAATGTAGCACTGCTATCAGATCTTCCACTAGGTCCTGTACTTCTTCGTTTCAAACTATTTGTTTCAGGAGTTTCTGTGATATATTAAATATAACTTTATTCATTTTTCTACTAAATAAAAATATAGAACATTATTATTCTAAAATTTTATACTGAATTTAAAAACTGACCATTGTCAACACTAGTAAAAGGTCCATGAGTTATGACAAAAGTATCAAATTCAATTAAACTTTGAACTTTTAAATACATTTTTGGAATTTCTGTTTCAATACTATCATCATGGGGATCATCCTCTATAGAACTATGTTTTACTACAGCAAGATAAAATGAACATTCAATTTCACATGGTGAAGTTTCTTTCTCTTTAAATGCCACTATTAAAATAACTGTAGGATGTCGATGAAGTTGGATAAACATTCGATGTCTACTAATTTTTGATATTGGATGATCAGGATGAAGAAGAACTGGTAAACGTTCATGAGAAGTTGCTGGAAGATGTTGTAATGTTTTTTCACATCGTCTTTGTGTTATCCAAAATCTGAAATATCAAATAAAAATAAAACAAAATAAAAAAAATATGAAATAAAGTAAAAATTCAAGAAATATTACCTAAGTTCTGATATTAAAGTCGGAAGGCGAGAATGATCGCCATTTAAAGCAGTAGTTAATTCCGGAATCAACGGAACTTCATATTGAGGTACATGACATTGCAACATTCCAGTATGTGTATCAACAGTAACTAACAAGTGTTCTGCTCTTAAGCAAGGTTGCAAAATTGGAACAGAAAGAATTGCAGGTGAACCGGCTAAAGTACATTCAACATCTTTCAACATCGTTTGCAATTCTTGCTTTAAATCTAATAATCTACTTCTAGTACGTACATATATTGTATGCACTAATAAACATTCCATTGATAATTGATCTGACCTAATTGCTCTGTCTGCTATTTCACTTTCTTTGCTACCTAAAGATGGAATATGTACTATTGCAAGAGGTCTTGCAGGGTCATGTTGGTCCACCTGTACTGTTAATTTATAGCCCAATTCTGATCGAGGATCTTTATTAGTCAATTCTCTCCAATATGAAACTGAAAGACATTTTCCTGGTGTATATTCATCCACATGAATATGATCATCCAATCTATCTCGTATTAACCGTAATGTTTGAGAATAGAGTACTTCTAGTTGTAGTGATTGACAAAAATAATGCAAAATGTGATAAACTTCTGATAATGGATTTGAACTTTCTGCTAATCTCGATTGCACCACCTTGCAATTAAAATTATTTATTTTAATATTAAATAGAAAGAATTAATTATGATAATTTACTAGAAAAAATAATACTTGATGCACATAACGAGTTTGCAATGGATGCACCAAAGCTTTTCCATCTCCTGTTTCTCTATCTGAAACTAAGATTTCCAATTCTAATAATCTCCAAGGTACTGTTGGACCATCTCCCATTACTGTAAGTGATACTGAAAATTCTTGCTCTACAAGAAATGTTACTCTTCCTGCTTCAATTTTTAAATTACGCATTTGTGGAAGCAGATTTCCAGTAACTAATCTATGTTGAATAACTTGATTCAATCTCTGAAGTGTACTTCTTTTTTCTGCTGGTGTAATTGGATCAGGAGGAACAATTCTTTCCTATGAAAATATATATATATACATGTGCATACATAAATTTATATGTAATATAATTTAATATAACTTATATATAAATATTTTACTTTAATTTAAAAAATTATACAAATATATTAATATACTTATACAATTATTGATAAAAAAATTAAAATTATAAATTACTCTTATGCATGCTGGTAAGCGACTATATGTTCCAGTTGTAAGAACTTCCACTGCAGCAGGAATATGAAAATTAGGTAACCTTGCATGTACTAATGTCTCACGGGCCATTCTTGCAAGCATATCAGCTGTATCAACGAAAAGAAGTGATTGCTTGTCTAAGAATGCCATTATATGCTGTTAAAAAAATTTCTTCTTATTTTCTTATTATTAATATATCAATTATATCAAAATATAAATTATTATATATAATTGTATTGAAATATAAAATAAAATTAATATTTATAACATACCGCAGATTTATCAACTTTGGAAGCACTATTAGCCCATTTAACCAATGCTAATAAACGTACATATAATTGTCTAGTTCTAGCTGAAAAATTATAAATTTCTATTTTGCGTTCCATGTCAGTTTTTCGAGGTAATCTGTAAATATATTTTATATGTCATATATATTAATTCTATCTTTCTAATTTTTCTATTTTATAATTTTTGTTTTATATAAAAATATTATTATTATTTAATTAATTTATTTTTTATTTAATCTGTTATTTAAATACATATCTAAATCATTATATTTATATAAAATATAATTTAATATAAAAATATATATAAATTTTCTTACAATTCAGCTAAAACTGTAAGTTCATGATAAGTACGTTGTATAATGAAATCAATAAGCATGCCAAGGGAAATAGAACCACCACGATTTCCTTCTTGTGGAATATTATTAGTTACAGGTGTTTGATGACCCTCTAAAGGCACTGGTGCCATTTTGTTATATTATAATTAACAAATCTAAAATTTAAAAAATAAAAATAATTAAAACATGTATATATATATATATATATATATATATATATATACAAATATTAATTTTGATACTTTTGATAACAAATTAATATTTATATATTATATCATATATAAAATACATACATGTGATAATATATAGTTGTAATATTAATATTTGTCAATTATTTTATATTAATTAACTTCAATATATTATATCAAATTTACAAACTGTTTATTTGAAAAATTGATCACTCATTTTCATAATAAATTTGTAGATAATAAAAATATATCAACAACGAAGAATAAATAATAAAATGAACATATTATCTGCTCTCACTCTACTCTTCCTTTATCGCTTGATCGTACACAGTACATACTACAATGGTAGTGACAAAAGTAGCTTCTTTTAAATATGTCATAAACTTTGTCAATACTAGATAAGACACTTTTAAAATGATTCATTTATGATTTTTCAATTATATTATTTTCATGAATATTATTCAATTATTCATATATTTTAAAGATTTATATTGTATTATCAAAATTAAAATAAAAATATATAAAATTAAAATTATTATTAAATAATTAATTTAATTTTTTCAATTTTATTTCAATTTTGCAGCAATGTCAATTTAATAACAATAAATATTAAATATATTATGATTTCTGTTATTAAATTTAATGTTTTTAAAAAAATAAAAAAATAATTTAAAATTAAAATTGATCATGTTTCAATTTGAATAAAATAAAAATTTAAAATTGTAAGATAATTTAATAAATAATTTAACTAAATATTTAGTTACATATAGTATCTTAATATAATAGTATCTTAAACCTGAAGTTAGTACTAATTTACACGTGGTTACAGTTAATATATATGTGATCATTTTTATTATATATTTCTAATTTAATAAATTTAGTTTTAAAATTTAACGAAATTATTTACAAAATATAAAAAAATAAGTGTCAATAATGGAATTATTAAATGAACCAATTCAACAAAAATCAATGATGTAAGTAAATATAACCTCAACAATTGTAAAATTTATATAGGATAAGTAAATTTGAAATTTTTTTTTTAATATGAAATTTATTATATTTATAAATTTCAAAACAAAATTGAAATAAATTAAAAAAATGTGAATTTGATTTTATTTTTAGATTATGTTGTATTTGTGGCATTAGTATTGAACCTAATCCAGCAAATATGTGCGTGGCATGTTTAAGAACTCAAGTAGATGTTACTGAGAATATTCCAAAGCAAGCAACAATTCATTTTTGCAAAGGTTGTGAAAGGTAATATAATATAATTTATATATAATATTATTTAGTTTTTAATCCTTATACATTAAATATTTAATATATAAATATGTATATTAAATATTTAAATAAATATTGATAAATCAATATATTATTTATTATATATTCAAAATTAATATATACTTTTACATATTTTTTTTGATAAATCTAATTATAATTTATAATTTTGTTGTGATTATTAGCATAATTTATTAATATTAATGAATGTTTATAACATTTGAAAAATATTTAATATACATAATAAATTTGTTACTATAAAATATTATTTATAACAATATATCAAAGGAATTGATTCTTTATTATTTTAAATTATATATTTTAAATTATATAGAAAATAAAAAATATATTATTGTAAAATATATTATAAAATATATATATATAATTTATATTTCTTTTTTTAATTAGAAATAAATATTAAATAGAACTTAAGAAGTTTTTACTTTTTTAGATATTTACAACCACCTGGAGAATGGATTCATGCAGCATTAGAATCTAGAGAATTATTAACATTATGTTTGAAAAAATTAAAAGGTTTAAATCGTGTAAAATTAATTGATGCTGGATTTGTATGGACAGAACCTCATTCTATGAGATTAAAGGTATAATAATTTAATTAATAATCTTTTGTATAATAATTTATTATATAAAATTATATTATTACACTTTACTTTTTTTTATTTTATTTAGGTAAAATTAACAGTACAAGCTGAAGTAATAGGAGGAGCAGTTCTTCAACAAGTATTTATAGTTGAATACACAATAAATCATCAAATGTGTAATGATTGTCATCGAACAGAAGCAAAAGATTATTGGCGTGCTTTGGTAAGATTTTATATTAAATTTCTTTATAATAATGATTTAGAATAAAAATAATTTGTTATATTATAAATATTTATGTTTTATTTTTAATAGGTACAAGTACGGCAGAGAGCAACAAATAAAAAAACATTTTATTATTTAGAGCAACTAATATTAAAATATAAAGCACACGAACAAACTTTGGGTATAAAACCTATTCATGGTAATAAATTTAAATTACTGAAAAACATTAAAATAAAGTATAAAAATCATAATTTTTTATTATAATCATAATATATCATAATATATATATATTAAATAATTTTTATAGAGGGTTTAGATTTTTTTTTTGCAAATGAAGCAACAGCACGTAAAATGGTCGATTTTCTTTCAAGTGTTATACCTTGTCGATATGACCATTCTAAAAAATTAATATCACATGATATTCATAGTAACATTTACAATTATAAATTTACATACAGGTAAAAATAATTATGATTAAATAATTACTAAAAAAAAAATGAATAAAGAATGGATAAAGAAATATTAATTTTATATAATAGGAATATATTAGATAAAATCAACATTTTTATGAAAATAAAGTTTAATAAATATTTAAAATAAATATTTCTTCTTTTTTTAAAATTAATATAATAATAATTTTAAAATTATTCTTTTCATGAATATAAAAATAAAATATAACAATTTCTTTTAATTCATAATTTATCTTACTATTTTTATTTATTATTTTCATATAAATTAATAATTACAATAAATTGAATTTAATATGTATAATTTAATTTTTTGAATAGCGTGGAGATAGTCCCAATATCAAGAGATAGTATAGTATGTCTTCCAAGAAAATTAAGTCATCAACTTGGAGGAATAAATTCAATTTGCTTAGTATATAAGATTACAAATTTCATACATTTAATAGATGTATCATCTGGGCAAAGTAGGTATAATTTCCTAAAATTTGATATTCTTATTCTTATTTAATTTTTAAAAATTTTCAAATTTTTAATTTATGAAATATTATTTATTTATTTAGTTGCAGAATTGAATGCTTCGCTTTATTGGAGACATGCTTTTAACAGTATTTGTGATCCAAAACAATTAATAGAATATACAGTAATGGATATTGAACAAATAAAATTTAAAGATAGAAAATTTTTTCCTGGACAAGGAACTATTTCAGATAAGGTATATATTAAATAATTTAAAGATTGATATATCATGTTATTAAAAAAAAAAATTTATAATATTCTCTTTGAAGCAATTAATTATTTTTTAATTAATTTTTTTATTTTTAGCATGTAATAGCAGATGTATGGTTAGTTAAAAGTTGTGATTTAGGAATAAATGATAATTTAATTCATACACGCACTCATCTTGGTCATGTATTAAAACCTGGCGATACTGCTTTAGGGTAAATTATTATTTTATCAAATAATTGGTATTTTAAAAATTAAAAAATGATTTTTATTTTTAGATATGCTCTTAATGACAGTAATATTAATGATAAAAATTTCGAAATATTAAATAAAGATTTAGTCCCAGATATAATTTTAACAAAGAAGAATTATACAAATGATAGAGCTGCGCGACGCAGAATGAGAAATTGGAAATTGAAACATATGTTATCAGATAAGGACAATATGACTACAGATAATAAGTAAATTAATTTTTTTTCAGTAAATTAATTTTTATTCAAAAATAAAAATTTTTAAATTTAGAAGTATAAATTTTCTTTTTTTTTTTTTTTGTAATTAAATTAAATTATATTTTAAAACTCAAAATTATATTATAATCTATGTTTTAGTGACTATTATGAGTTTCTGGAAGATATTGAAGAAGATCCAGAAATGAGACAAAACATAAATATTTTTAAAGATCGTATGAAGACAATTCCAATAGACACAAATGAGCTATCTGATCCTAGTTATCCACAAATCACTCTTGAAGAAATGCTTGACGATCTCGCTATTAACGATGTTGAAGTACCTTATATTTTGTGATAATAATTTTAATAAAAATACAATATGTAAAATTATATCTATTATTTTTATCTAATATATTTTAATAATAATATTTATAATCAAAATAAAACAAAAATTATATAAAAATTGCATATATATTATTTTACATAATATATTTATGGAATACAATTCATTGTTCAAAAGATATTTCTATTTATATTTTATAGTTATATTTTATTTTTTATTATATTTTTAATTCTTTTTTGTAAAATATTAAAATTAAAAGAAATAATATTATTAATTTAATAATATTTAGTAATTTCTTATTGCTTCTTGAGTGAACTATTCACTCGCTGTTTAATTAAGAATATGAATGTTGAGTATGTTGTTCTAGAGTAATTTTTTAATACAATTTTCATTTTCAAATGGATTTGCATTCAATTATATATATATATACATACATACATACATACATACTTATATTATTAGCTAATGTAATTTAAAAAACAACATAGATATTTTTGCAAAATATTAAATTAATATTATATATATTAATGTATATATACTATATAATAGTATGTAATGGTATATTATTATTTAATGTCAATGAAACATGAAAATAAAGAATTTCTTTAATGATTTAATTAGTGGATTTTTTGTAAGATCACTTTAAATAAATAATAAAGAGATTGATGATCAATATTTCGAGTTTTTACAAACTTTGTTTTATTTAAAAGAATCAAAATAATTAATTAATTTAAATTGAAGGAAAAATTCAACTTATATTGTTTAAAATTGACATTTTGAGAAATTGGATAAAATCAATCAAAGACAGAAGTACAAATATAAATAATTTGAAAAATAATAATAATATAAATAAATTATATTTTTTTTATCGCAATTGGATATCAGTTTTTATCAAAATAAAAATTTTTCAAATATACTTGAGCGATATCAATCGATAAATGATAATAAATTTCAAAATTCAAACAAACATTGCACAATATATCATATACTTTGTCTTTCTTCAATTATGTTACATTTTATTTTACATATTATTTTAAAAAATAATAAATAAATTAAATAAAAATAATATAAATTAAAAAAAAATAATTTAATAAAAATAATATAAATTAAAAAAAAATAATTTAATAAAAAAAAAAAATTAAATAAAAATATATGTATTTAATATTTAATAATAATAATAATAATAATACTTTAAATTTTTTTAATGATAATATTTTAAATTAATTTTTTTATTATTATAAAAAATAATAAAACGAAGTATTTTTCAATCTAATTAAATTAGAAAAAAACACGAAGAATTGAAAATTATGTTATATTTTTTATAAATAAAATTGCATATAATAATAATAATAATAAAATTATATAATAATAATATATATTAATATTATATATAATAATAATAAAATTTTTTAAAATATTTAACGTCAAAATTAGTCTCTAAATTTTAAAACTTTTAATAAGAGAATTTCTGGTTTTCGCGCTTCTTTATACTTTTTTTAAAACATTAGTAAATTTGTGTAAAGTTTATTAATTTATTAATAAATGTCCTACTAAATTTAGACTTACTATTTCTAAACTAAATTCTAATTAAATTTCTATAAATAAATATTTTATTATATTTATATATTTTATTTTTAAATTTCTCTAATTTTTTTAATATTGATAATTCAATTTTTTTTTATTTGTTTTACAATCTTTTAATCTGAAAGAGCTAATGTTTTTCTTATTTTTTCTTATCTAAATTTTAAATTTTTTGAAAATATTTTTTGTTCCAATATAATATTGTTATCTATTTATTATAAAAATTTGCTTTTTTTTTTTTTTTTTAACAAATTTCGTTTTAGCACGCGAAATAATTTCTTTATTTTTGACATATTATAATGTATATATGATATTTTTCTATGGAAATAACAAATTGTTAATATTATCGATATATAGTTGGTAAAAAATTTTTTATCATTAATATTGATATTTTAAAATTAATTAAATGTAAATTTAATTAAGAAATTTAATAAAATAATGATTTTCTTATATTAATTTTTAACTTAATTATATCAATAAATTAATTTCAAACAATCAAAATGTCAATTTTAAAAAATTTTTTATATCAATGTTTGTAAAAAATATAAAATAACACGTAAAAAAACAAAAACCAGAAAAAATTAAAACAAATAATTTTATAAGAAAAAAATATTACAAATTTTTAAAATATGTCAAATTATCAACGCGATTGTATTTAATATACGAAAAAAATGAACAAAATAACTTTTAATCTTTTAATAAAAAATTATATATATGTATAAATAAAAAATAAATTAATTTTATTATATATTATATAATGTTATAAATATTAGTAGTTTTATTAATTTTCAACAATATTGATTTATTCGAAAATATTATTTTAAATGGAAAAAATTATTCTATATTTATAGATTTCTTAATTTTTAAGAATTTAATTTTATAGAATTTCTAGCAATTTGATGATACATAATATATATATATATACATATATATATATTATTTTTTTAAATATATTAAAACTTTAGATGTAATATCTAAAGATTATTTAAATTTTAAATATATTTCTTAATATTGAATGTTTATTTTTAAAATCATGGAATAATCGTCTTAAGAAAATATTGCACCATTTATCAGTAAAAAAATACTTAAACAAGATAAAAAAAAAAGGGAAAACGATTGAAAACATTAAATTAAATGTAGTATTGAATTGAATTGAAGTGGAAAAACAAAATGTTTCAACAATTAATTTTGAGTTTATTAATTTTAATTATTAATAGTTCCGCTTTAAATATAGAAGGTGAAATAAAATAATTAATTTAAATTAAATTATAATTAATAAAAATAAATTTAGAAAAATAAAAGTATTTTCATTTTTTAATAAAAATATGTTGTATATTAATTACGAATAATAATAAAATTAATAATATTTTCTAATTGAATAATATTCTAAACATATATTGTATTTAAATTAATATATAAAAATATTATTTAAAGAATTATATTTAATTCATAAATTTGTAATTTATAAATTTTAATTTTCTTTTGCTTTAGAATTTTTAAGAAAATCTTAAGAAATTATCTTCTTTTGAATTGTTTAATAAAAATAATGTATTATTTAAAATATATTATTCAAAATAATTTTTGAAATAATAAAATTTTTTTTTAATTTTTTTAATAATAAAGTGATAATTAATTTAATAATAAAATAAAAAATTTATTTATTAACAGATGTAGATGTAATTTCATTTTCAAATGAAATTGAATTATGGACAAATTTAAACCATGAAAGAGAATTGTTTAAGAATATGATCAATTTTTTAAAGATTCCCACAGAACTTCAAAACTCTGATTGGAGATCTTTTTCGGCTAATTCAAGTACCAAAATATGTATTATATGTAAAATAATTTTAACAACATTTATAAATTCACGACATAAAGGAATGTCTGAAGAAGATATAAGAAACAATGTAATTAATTTATGTGTACTTTTAAACATCCAAACAGAAAGAGTATGTAAAGGATTCATTGAATCAAACTTGGTAATTAAACTTTATATTTAACTATTTATTTATCAAAATATATTTATCAAAATATTTTAATTTTATTTATAGATTATCAATTTTTTATTTTTGTAGCCTATTATTTTGTATATAATAGATTCCAAACCAAATCTAACAGCTAATACAATTTGTGGTGTTGTTCTGGAATCCAAATCTTGTCCTTTAAATGATTCTAAATTTGACTGGAATATTGATATTAATAACAATTTTAATATAACAATTACTGAAAATGAAACACAAGAACAAATAAAAATTTTACAAATAACGGATCTGCATTATGATCTTCTCTATGAAATAAATGGTAATGCAAATTGTGGAGAACCAGTTTGTTGCCGAAAAAATCAAAATAAAAATATATCTGATATATCTTCATTTGCTGGATTTTGGGGAGATTATCGATCCTGTGATACTCCATGGCATGCAATTATTGATGCTTTACATCACATGAAGGATACACATCAAGTACTGGAATTATAAATAATTTAATAAAAAAAAAATTAATAAAATCCAGGCAATGATTAATTATGCATAAAATTTAAAATTTATTGATTTTTATTTAAAAATTTCATTTTTTTTTATTTTATTTTAGTAATTATTTTTTAATATTAGTAATTTTTTTTTTAATTATTAATATATAGAATATGGTGCTCATAAGTTAGATATAATTAATAAATTACAAATATTACAAAATTTATATCACAATTTAAATGAAATTTATTTTAATTTCTAGGATATAGATTTTATATATTTTACTGGTGATATAATAGATCATGGAGTATGGGAGACTTCAAAGGAAGGAAATATTCAAAGTCTTATAAAAATGTATGATTACATTCATAATCTTTTTAACAATACTATAATATATCCAGTACTTGGAAATCATGAACCACACCCTTTAAATCAGTAAGTTTACTGAAATTTTAATTTTGAAAAATTGATTTTACTATTAGAAGATAAATTTTTTGTAAATTATATATTTGTAATTGAAAAATATCAATATACTTTTTATTTTTGATTTTTGAAAAATCTTTTTGGATATTCTTTTTTAAATATTTGATTTTATATTTTTTAATTTAGTTAATTGAATTGAATCATTTGCATATAAAATTTTTAAATCAATAATTTTTTAAATTAAATATAGATTTGCACCAAAAAATATAACACAAGTCAATTTAACTACAAATTGGCTTTATAAATTAATGGCAGATTTATGGATTGGATATGGTTGGTTACCAGAATCTACGCGTTCCACAATACTTCAAGGAGGATATTATACTGTTATCCCAAAAAAAGGATTTAGAATTATAGCCTTAAATAGTAATGTTTGTTATTCTTACAATTGGTATGTGAAATAAATACGATTTCATAATCATAAAATAATAATATAGTAATAATTGCTATTAATAATTATTATTAAAAATAAATTTTTTAAAAATTAATTATTAATTTCAAAATTTTATTTTATAAGTTATTTTGATTAATTCATTATATATATATATTTTTTAATTATTTGTTTATTTATTTATTCAGGTGGCTTTGGTATAATCCAAAAGATCCTGATAATCAACTGCAATGGCTTCTAAATATTCTTTCTGAAGCAGAAAAGAATAATGAATTTGTACATATTTTATCCCATATACCTTTTAATAGTAATAGTTGTTTTAAGACATGGAAACGAGAATACTTAAGAATAATTGATAGATTCTCTCATTTAATTAAAGCTGAATTTAATGGACATACTCATAAAGATGAAATAGCAATATTCTATAATTCTGATAATAAACCAAAACATATTGGTTGGAATGGTGGTAGCATAACAACTTATTCAAAATTGAATCCGAATTATAAAATATATATAGTGAATTGTAGCAATTATGTAAGTTAATTTTTTATTTGTTTATGATAAATAAAATAATCTAAACTAAATATAATTATGTAAATGATTATAGACTTATCTTAATTTGATGTAAAAATACATTAATTCCTTCTTGCAGGCAGTAATTGATTATCAAAATTGGATGTATGATCTTAGTTTTGCCAATAAAAATATCCATGTTAGACCAATCTGGTATAAATCATATTCCTTTAAAGAAGAATATAACCTTATTGATTTATCTGCCAAATCTTTAAGTGATTGGCTCTCTATAGCAGCAAAAAATGAAACATTATTAAACAAATATTATAGGTATAGTATAATTAAAATAAAATATTAAATATAAAATTATATATATTTTATATAATTTATTTATATTATTGTTACTATAGGAATTTTTACAAGCAAGCAGAACCTTCATTGCAAGAAAATTGTAATTTAAATTGTAAAAAACAATATTTGTGCAATATAATTGTAGGTTCAAAAACTAAATTATGTAATATTTTAATAAATTAATTATTATTATTAATTATATTATTATAAATATAATTTGTATTAAATATTATAAATATGATTGAAATAAAAGATGAAATTTTAATACATAGATTAAATATATTTGTTATGTGAATTATAACTAATTAAAATTTACAAATTCATTCAAAAATATTAATAAATTTCACTTGATAATTTACAAATCTACCCATTTTACCATTGATTTTTGGAAAATTTTTTCAGGTGGAATTTTATCAAATTCATTAATCTAAAAGCAAAATAATCATATTATTATATAATTCACCATAAGAAAATAAAAATATTTTCATTACCTGTTTTCTAACATAAATTAAAAGTTTTTCTAGATGTTCTGGATTGTTACATTCTAAAGAAAAAAATCTTCTCCATAATGCACTAGCTAATACTTTATCATCTGACATAATTCCTTCATCATAACCAATTACAGCAGCATTAAACTGATATGTTAATTCCATTAATTGTTCCTTTTTTACTTTTGGAGCAATTGGCTAATAAAAAAAATAAACACATTTTAAACAATAAATTGATTAGCAAAAATTAAAATTAATAAAATAAAAATAAAATTTAAAATATAAAACTTTTTTTTATATTTATATGAAATAAATATACTTATATATATAAATTGTAATTCAATGATAATAAATAATTTAGATACTTACACCAAGTAGTTCTACTCTTGCAAGAACATCATGCCACATGGCTTCGACAATATTCTTTATAACTACTTTACCTTTTTCTCCTTCAGCCATAAAACGTACCATTAACATCCAAACATGCAATTCTGTGATTAAAAACCAAGAGAAAAATGTATCTGGCATATTAAAACCTAGTAAATAAAAATAATTTAATTATCTAACAATTTATTAAATCTAATTAAATGATGTTAAATTGTATTAATAAAATATTAAAATCAAAAACATACCTTTAAAAAATATTGAATAATTAAGATTTCTAGGAATGTCATCATATATTAAATAACCTAATCCACTTAAATACTAAAAATACAATAAAATATAAATAAATTTATATTAATGTTTAATATATATTTGTTATTTAACATTATTAAATTCATAATATAATTATACTTACATATTTCTGCCTGAAAAGATCAAACCTATGTAATAAATTTTTAAATATTCCACTTGGACTTATTGGTTTAATTAAATTCTTAGATATATTTTTTATATGTACATTCTTATAAAAATGACGAAATTGAGGTTTTATTAAAAAATATATATCGCTATTATTAATAAATTTATATTCTGTTATATATTTTAATGTAGACGACAAAGGTATCTTTTGTCATAAATATTTTAGAGGCCATACATTAGAAAGAAAAATTAATTTAATTAGATATTATAAATAAGAAATCATGATAAGAAAATTTACAATAATTATTACACCATAAATATAAAAATAATATATAATATTATTGTCATAAATAAAAAAAATAAAATCAATAAAAACATCATAATCTTTATATTTTTTTATAATAATCTTTACATTTATAATCTTTATCTTAAGATAAGATTAAAGTTAATAATAATATAAAAATAATTTTTAACTACTAGGTTAATTAAAATCTTTTATTATTTTAATTAAAAATATACCTTTTTAAGAGTTAACATTCTTGTACAATGCATCATTTTGTCATATATATTTTAAATTTTTAACAAGATGTAGAAAACATTTAATTCTTTACTTTTTAAATGAGAAAACAAACTAAAACCCTTGTTCTTTTTTAAATAGCGAAAACATTTCTCTCAATAACCTTAATAAGAAGCGCGGCAAAATTTGAAATTATATTTATAATTACATTTTCTATGATTTTACTAAAAAAAATTCTAATTAATATGTCAAAAAAATATTAAAGTAACCTTTAAAAATGGAGTATATGTATATAAATTATTTAATACAAATAATTTTATAAAATAGTAAAAATTTAAATTTTTTAATATATGTGCTGAAAATTAATATATTTTATTTCAATTTTAAGTCTTAAAAATTATAATTATTATATATTTCTCAATTATATGAATAATATGTAAATAATAAATAATGATTAATTATCACTATATAAAAAGTTCGAAAAAAAATAAACATTTTATTAAAAATAAAATAAATTTTTATAAAATATTTTATACAAAGCATTAATATATTTTGGGATATTTTGGAAAAGTATTCTAAAAGTTAAAATAAATACAAAAATTGATATATAAAAATATTGATTCAGATTTATTTATTAAATGACAAGCAATTTAAATTTCGGTTAAATGAAATAATATATTCTGTTTTTATTTCATCTAAAAACAAACTTAATAAACTTCAACTAATATTTTTATTGTACGAATTTTTATTTTTTTTTTTGGTCTTTAAAATCAATTTTCTAAAAATATCTCACGAATATATTTACTTTTTATATAAGGAACGAAAAAGAGATTGAATCATTTTATAATGATTCTAATAGAAATCGATGTTATACAATTTTTTTTAATATACAATTATATTTATAATATACAATTAATTATACAATTTTTAAATATTCATTCTTATAATATTTATTCTAAATTATATATACTATTGAATATATATTTATTTATTTTGCTTTATTAAGAACAAATATAAACAAAGTGAAAATAGTGAAAAAAATAAGAATAAAATAAAAATTTAAAATAAAATTAGTACCATCTCTAGAGTGCCGCAAATGAAACAAAATAAGAAAAAATAATATAGAACAAATAATAGAAAAAGAGGATAAAAAATAGGATAAAAACTGTCAATGCCATCTCTTTTGTACTTTAAAATTTTGGTTCTCTACTTTATCCTGCGTTTAAAAAAAATGTCTTTCAAAAATAGAGCAATTCTTATTCTATCTCTATTATTTGTTATCTTTGTTCATATTTTGTTTTATCTGCAGCACTCTAAAGATGGCGCTGATTCATAATTTTTATCTCTATCTTTTTTCATTACTTTCTCTCTTTGATTTACTCTAAAATTTATTCGTTTAAAAGACATCAATATGTGATTAACTTTATTGTCTTTTTTGCTTAACCTATTGATTAAAAATCAATATTATACAAAAAAAAACTTAAAAACTTAAGAATTTTGTCAAAATGTATTCAACAAAAACACCCACTTTAAGAATTGATGAAGCTGATCTTAAATGTAAAAATGGTTGTGGATTTTATGGAAATGCCGAATGGGAAGGTTATTGCAGCAAATGTTATAGAGAATATTTACAAAAACAAAGATCACAAACAGAATGTAATATTCACGGACAGGGATATGATTTGTATGTCTATTGATTATAATTTATATTAAATTAGTTACAATTAAAAATTTTTTAAATTTTTAATTCAATGTATTTTAAATGTAAATATAAAATATTTGAAAAAAATGATTTTTCTAAAGAATTATACATTATAATAATAATTTAATATAAATTTAATTTACATTTTAATTTACATTATTCAATTATTTCTCAAAATAAAATAATTATATTTTTTTATGAAAGATCTTTGTACATAAAAGTATTTAAAAATTATATATTTGGATTTTTTTTTACATTTATTCCTTATATTATATATTTTACTATATTATATTTATTTTTAAAAATTAATTATTTAAAAAATTTTTCATATATAATAAAAAATATTTTATTTATATAAAAGGAAAATGATATATTTATAAATTTAAATTTTATATTATTTTGATTAGTAATTAATATTATTATTATTATTAGTGATAAATAATATTATAAATGTTTCAGTGCTTCTTCGAATAAAAATACAATTAGTGCTCATCAAAAATATGAAGAAAAAAAAGTACAAGAAAAAAAGTATAAATTATTAAATATATCTTTTCGTAAACCAGTTACAAAAGGTAGATTTATCTTATAATATTTATTTTTATGTATGATTTTTTTTAATTTATATTAAAAGATATAGTTCAAATTATTATTTATATTTTTCTATAAATATTTACTTCCATACTTTATATTTTTTTATTATTCTAAAAGTTTTGTTTTTTTTTAGTACAGGGATATCAGGAATTACTTTATGAATTAACAAAAGATAATCCTGATCTTGAAAAAGTAAAAACAGATAATCGTGACTTAATAGCTATGATTGCTAAAACACCAGTAGAAAGAGATGTTAAGAAATGTATGCATTCATTTATTATTGAAATACTTCAGAATAAAGATATTAAAAGAATAGAAGAACTTTCAGAGATTACACAAAATTTTTATCAAGTATTTGCTAAACGTTTAGAAAATAGTGTCAAATATGCAGGTATTTTAAAAATAAATTTAAAATAAAATAATTTGAGAATGTATAAATAAAATAATTTAACGAATTTTTTAAATAAATGTAAATAAAACAAATATTTTAAATTTATTATTTCAGATATAACATCAGAAGTCAAAGAAAAATTATTAGATTATGTAGAAAGATATACAATGACTTTACTTTATAGAATTCTTTTTTGTCCACCTTTTACAAATGATGAAGAAAAAGATTTAGCAATACAAAAAAGGTTTATCTTATTTATAGATTAAAGATGAAATTTCAAATTTATATATAAATATAATGTTACAGAATCAGACAATTGAATTGGGTTAGTGGAAAAAATCTGGAATGTCGAATACATGAAACCAGTTCTGAAGTTAGAGAACTTGTTTATACTTCTATAACAGGTTTGTTTTTAAAAAATTCAAAAATTTATAATTTTTTCAATTATATATTATCAAGTTAACAATTATTAATTAATTATAAAAAGACAGTTTAAACTTGTTGTAGATTTATTAAATATGGATTCTGCAAAAGCTCCACAAGAAAAACTTTCTTGTGTTATTTATTGTTGTCGAAATATATTTTTAATGTTACAACAATCTGTTGGTGGACCTGCATCTGCAGATGAATTTCTTCCTGCCTTAATTTTTATTGTTTTAAAAGCTAATCCTGCTCGTCTTAAAAGTAACATCAATTTTATTACTAGATTTTGTAATGCAAGCAGATTGATGACAGGAGAAGGAGGATATTATTTTACAAATTTGGTAATGTTTATTGGAATATTTTATAATTAATATCAAAATAATTAATTAAAACATTATTATTTTATAAAAAAAAATGAAAAAAAAAATTTTTATACAAAATTTAAATTAATTTAAAAAAATAGAATATTTAAAAAAACATAATAAATATTGTAGTGTTGTGCAGTATCTTTTATTGAAAATTTAACAGCTGAATCATTGAATATGGATGAAAAAGATTTTAATGCTTATATGTCTGGAGAACGTGTACCTGCTAATACATGGGAATCTGCTTTAATGATATGTGAAGTATATATTATATCTTCCTTTAATAATCTTGAATGAATAATTCAATATCTTTTGTACAATTTATTTTATTATATATATAGAGTTTGCACTTAATGTGTGAAGATATAACACTCCTTAATGAAATGAAAGCCAAAACTACAGAAATAATGAATGAAACATTAAGTTTAAAAGAAAAAATGTTACAATTTCAAGAAGAAATGAAATCAGAAGTACAAACAGTTTTGGACAGAACTCCTTTATTAATTACACACAGTCAGAGATTGCCTACTAATTTAGATTGCGAAGATATTGAAAGCTATCAATTACCACCTCCAATTATTCCACAAGTAAATAATTTTTTCAAATTGATAAATCCTTTATAAGAACTTACATGTAACAATTAATTGCAGGTTTGTCCTACTACAATTAGTAATTCTACACCATTAAACGATATAAAAACTTCTTTAATGGAAGATTGTATTACACCATCTCCTACTTTTGATTTTCCATCTTTCATTGGTGATGACAGTTTTGATGTAAGCAAAGCAGAAGATGAAACTAGTCTTATAAGTTTGGATACACAAAGTGATTTTGATACACAACAAGAAAAATCTACAAATGATTTATTAGTATCTACCCATTTAAATTTACCATGTTCTACAGAATCGGAACAAGAAGATTATCATGGATTCACAGTTCAAGGTTCAAATATACCTACAATTCCTTGTAGTACTGGAGATTTATCTTTAAATTCTACAGAAATGGATTGTGATAATTATACAAATTATTTTCGTAATGTTTAAAAAATGTAAAGTCACATTTTAGTTAAAAATCCTAAAAAAATACTTAGTTTCTATAAACAAATCATACAATATTATTAAATAAATAAAACATGTTAAAATATATGATAATAAGTTATTGAAATAAATTATTTAAATTATTTTAATTTTTTTAATTTCTTTTAATAAAGCATGAAGTAATTTTAACTTTTATTGAAAGTTTTTATATTATACACATCTATATTTTAATAATTAATTAATAATTAAATATCACAAAAACAAATCAAAATAACAATTTGAAAAATTTATAAATTAATGAATTATAATATTTAATTTTATTGTAATATATATACGATTATTATTTTTAATATTTTATAATATTTTAATTGAGATAATTTAAATTAAAACTAAATTTATGTAATAAATATTTATAAGTCAAGTTTAATATGTGTAACTTTTCCAATATAAGTATAAAGGAAGTAAATGATTCTTTTTCTGTAATCTTGCATCAAAGATATTAAAATCTGCTCTTCTCAATTCATTTAAATATTTTTGAAGACAAATTATTGGTAAAAAAATTAAATGAGCTTCTTTCTCCATTTTACATTTAAGAGAAATTGTCTAAAAAGAATAAAAATTTTTATATTAAAATACACATAAAATAAAAAGATGAAATATTATTTTTCTTATTTTTTCATTTTTTAATTTATTTTTATTATAATTTTATTTTTAATATATACTTACAGCATCTAAATGTAGTTTTCCATAAGAAGCTACATCATATATTACATTTTGAAGATCTTTACTTGATTGACCTTGTAATACAGCTTCTGTAGATACATTATGTTTCATTAATATATCTTGTGGCAACATATTTACTCTTTTACTAGCATTATATGGAATTGATCGAATTAAATTCACAATGCCATGAGCCTTGCCCATATGACTTGCAGCATGATCAGCATCAATATTAGTCACACCATGTGCTTGTAATAAAAGATAATAAATGGAAGAACTACTATATTCTGTATATTTTTCTATTGCACTCATATCATTAAATGAATAATCTTTAAGTTTTTCAAGTCTTATATCAATAAGACGTTTAAAATAATGTTTAGAAAGAGAATATTTCTGTAAAATCTGTAAAAATTTTTCTTAAAATTATCATACTTTTTAATAAAGAATTATAATTAATATTAAAATTTGATAAAATAAAAAAATAAAATCATACTGTATGTAATGCTAACATAACAGGACTTCTTGGAGGATTTCCTTTATATGTATCATTTAATGCATCTATCCAAAATTTTAATCTCATTTCTCCTATTTTATAATCATGTACTTGGTCTTTTATTTGAGCTATTTCAACATTAAATGCACGGATTACAAATGCAGCTGCTTTATTTTTATGTGATAACAATAATGTACATAAATAATTTTCATAATCATGATTTCTGAAAGATATTAAAATATTAAGAAATAAAAATTTATTTTCTTTTATCTATATCTTTTTTAAAAAATTAAAAAAAAAAAAATTATTCTTATTTATAAATCCTTATTTATTAGAAAAAGCCTAAATTTTTTAAATATTCATAAACCATAATTAAATATTTTTTTATTTATTTAATTATTAATTTTTATATATGAAACAATATTAAAAATAATAATATATATATAGAATAACCACACATATACTTGTTATCAATAATTATAAAATACCTAACTAATTCCAAACAATATTCAACTGGCGTTTGTTTTCTAATCACATTTGAATATTTTAAAATTTGTAATGATACATTTTGTTTTAAATAAAAATTTCTATTCATAATTGATATTTGTGTAATAAACATTTTAAATATTAATAAATATATTATGTTAGATAAAATTTAAATAACAATACTTAATATTTAATATATCAAAAATAAATAAATAATTATCAATAATATAATTAAATATATAACATAATAATTATTATAACAGTAGTTATAGAAAGTAAGATTAGTATAGTATATCTTAGAATATACTGTAAATTCTAATTAATATTGTTTGAATTTTATCAAATTATATTAGTATAATTAAAATAAATCATTATATTATATCTATTTATGTATAAATTTTAATAAAATATAATAATTTAAGATAAATGACAAAGCGATTATTGAAAATAAACACATTCGAAAAATTAACCTCTATAAATATCAATAAGTTGTAAATTTATAATAAATAATTAAATTATTAAATTAAAATAATTTTCAATGATTGTATCATTATAAAAAATTTTATAATTTATATTTTTTAAATTATACATCTACTTAGAAGAAATTTAAAAAAATATTATTACTTCTACTTTGTAAATTTTTGTTTATTCTATATAATTTATAATTTTAATAATTTTGTATTTTTAATTTTTATTTAAATAGAAATCTTAAATAGAATTCAATTAAAAAACGAAAACTGATATATAAATATAATATATATATATATATATATATATATATATATATATATATATATACAATTATATGTCTTAATAACTTTTATATGTTTTATATATGATATTAAATATATAATTTAATAAAAAATTAATATTTACATGAATTGAAGTACAATAAAATATATTTTTATATATATTGTATGAAATTATTTCATGTAATTTAATTAAACTTTCATATACATTAATAGATAATTTTTAATTACAATCATTTACAAATCATTATTTAAATTATTCAATAGTTTTTCATTAATAAAGTTTAATTATAAATATCCCATAATGCAATACATCCATCTTTTGCAGCTGTAGCCATTATGCATTTGTTATCATATACTTTTATTCCTTGTATAGAATAATTAATATCTTGTATAGTATCTTTATGTTGATTTAAAACGGCTAGTGGTTTTAAACTTTTCCAAGAAAATAATCTAACTCGACTATCCCATCCACCAACAGCCATAATTTTAGCATCAGGTCTAATTGTTATTATAGAAGTACCAGGATTTGTTATAGTTATTTTATTTTTATTATTTAATACATGATTAACTGATAATGTAAATATCTAAAAATTAAAAATTTATATCATTATATATAAATTCATATCAATTCTAATTTTTGATTAATTCATTTATATTTATTTTTAATTTTTACCTGTAAATTGTCAGAAGGACCAGCAATAACTCCTTTCATTAAAGTAGTATCAAAATCTAAAGCCATTGGACATGTTTCTACAGTTAAAGAACTTAATATTTTATTTTGTCGAACATCCCATAGGATTAATTTGCCTACTTCATAAGCAATTAAAACTAATTTTTCATTTTTCAGTGGTTTAATAGCCATTATTTCTCCTAGATTTTGAAAATTTGAAGTATTTAATTTCAATTCTATATTAAAAGTAATTGAAGATAAAATTCCAACAGTGGATTCTTTAAGTGGTATAAATATTTCATTATCAGAAAGTACTTGAAACCTGTTGTGAACATATAAATTAAATTAATAAAAATCAATAATAAAAATTTTAGTATAATTTATTTTATTTAAGAAATAATTCTACTAAAAAAATTTAGTTAGTTTTTTTACAAAGCTATTAAAAATTTTACATACACATGTATATACATATGTATATATATATATATATATATGTACCTGCAATAATGATAAAAATCTATATTCATTGATTTATGCATAATCCATTGAGCTTCTGTTTTCTTATACATTTTTAATAAACCACATTTATGTTGTACAAATAAATTGTCATTGTTTAAATTTTGTAAATTTAAACAGGAATCCTGGTTTGATGTAATTTGATATAATTCTCTATTTGTCTTTAATATAAAAATATTATATTATAAAATTATTTAAAAATTATATATATGTTATATAATATTATATATATTATATATATTATATATATATATATATATATATATATATATATATATATATATATTACTATTATTATTATTTAAATTATTAATATAATTCAAATTTTTATATATTTTATTTTATTCTATAATATTGATATTTGAAAATTACTTAATAAAAATATGAAGTGTTTTATTTACATTTAAATCCCAAACATGGATATTGCCCTTAGCAGTACCTGCATAAAGATGTTCTATGTTGGAAGTTACTTGAAAAAGAATACAATTTACACAATCCATGTTACGAAAAATATATTTTGGATCCGGAGGAAATATTGCCATTGAAATAAGTTTTGAGTGATTATATTTACTATTATAAAATTTCTAATATAATATAAATTAAGATTTTAATCATAAATTTGTTAGGATGTATTTAAAAATATGCATAGAAATTTATTAATAATTTTTAAATAAGAATATTTTTAAAAAACAAATAATATATACATAAATTTAAGTAATTCTTATATTAAAATAAACTCTTATAAAACTCTTATGAAAACAATGAGATAAAATTTTTTATTTAAATTTTTGACCTTTTGAAATGAAAATTACTATCAGTCTTAATTTTTAATTATATATCACATTAATATTAGGTTATAAAATTAATATATACTTTAAAGAGACAAAATTATATTAGTTATCAAAACAAAACGATTTTTAATTCTGCGTTTCGATACATATTAAGTAACTATAGGTATACACATCTCCATTGTTCAATACTAATATCATATGTTATCCTGTGAAACCATCTTTGAAACCTTGTGTCATATTTTAATTATTTGAATGTTATGCGAAAATATGATAACGATGTTTTACTCTAATTATAATAAAAATATTTGTTATTAAAGAAATGGCATTTATATCTACTGATAAAATACAAGATTTTTATAATATAATAATTACTATATGTAATGTAATAATTCCAGCGACTGTTTTTATACTGATTGCGTTTGTTTCAATTGTATTCGAAAGGTATGTAATTGATATACCTTTATTTTATAGTATATATTTTCAAATTATTGTATTATTATTATATTATTTAATTTTAATAGTATTTTTATTTTCATTTTATTATTTTGTAATTAGGTTATCTTATTATTTTAATATTTTTATTTTTATTATTATGCTCTTTATTAATAAAATAATAAATAATAAAAATAGTTTTTTTATGTAATTAGTAAGTTTTCAAGTAATCAAGTAAGTTTTTGAATTTTTATTAAAATTTATATAGTTATAAGAATAAATTAAAATATTCTAAATTGTATTTTGTATTGAATTTTTGTCACAATCGTTATATTTTATTATATAATTAGTATATATAATTAATAATGTTACATATATTTATACATTAAACATAAAATATTTAATATAAAAAAATCTTAATTTATTTTTTAGATAAAAATAAAAGAATAAATAATTTTGTTATTTATTACAAAATTTCAGCATTATTTGGGTACTTATTATATGTTGTCTCTATATAACAAGTATCTTTTATGGACTTGTTATATTAGAGTATATAGGTGTGGATTTGAATGCATTAAGTGATACTTTTAAGCCAACTTATGAAATTAAAGATCCATGCAGTGTTTGCAGTAATAATAGCTGCAAGAGGCATAAATTGTTACCACATTCAACTAAAGTGAAAATTCCAAAAGATTTTGACCATGCTTTGGAACAAGTAATTATCCTTTACATTATAGATAGTAAATTTTATATCTTAATATAAAATAATATTATATATAATAATAATAATAATAATAATAATAATAATAATAATATTGATTTTAGAAGTCATTTATTTACAAAATATTTTATAATAACTTAAGTTTAATATAGTAATAATAATAATAATAATAATAATACTTTTATTCTATTTGTTTTATTTTTGTAAAAGCTAATTTTAAGAAGAAATAAAAAAATATTTTATTTATTGTAATTAAATGATGAAAAAAATATATATATATTTGTATTTATTTTTAAAATTAGTTCGAATCTAATATAAAAATTAATATATTATTTTCTTTTACAGCTTTTGGAAGATCTGTTACAGAAATATGTTTGCGCATGGTATTCGAATTTTTCAACGAACGAAGCATTCGTACAACAACTTCGTTTGGCAACAGCCACAGCAACGAAAAATATTACAGTCCGATTACTTCGCACAGACGTCCCTAATGTCGTCTTTTATCACTTAATACCCTTAATATTACAACATGCTCAAAATTGGAAAACACTACGCATGAAAATGAAAGATATATCGGACATGTCTTCCTTTGGAAATCAATTAATCGATCACTTCGGTTGTGAAATACATCCAGCCAGTTACTCGCGTAAAGCAGAGTTAAATTATCTCAGAGGAATAGTAACTGCAATTATACCACATCTATTGCCAGCTATTCATGTATCTATTAATAATAAAGTAAGTCTTTATAGAATTCATTGAAAGAATGAAATTTTCAATTATATTTATATTATATGTTTAGTTTTACTATATTATTTATTATAATAAAACTTAATTAATTTTTAAATTTAGTTTCAGAATCAGTAGTTAATTAATTATTAAAACAAGAAAAACATCTTTTTAAATAATTCATTAATTTAGCTTTATAAGGAATTAAAGACTAGTTAAAATGAAATTTGTTATATTACTTGGAGACTTCTCAATTCAATATAGTCATTACAATTAAAAACTATAATTTTTTATTATGTTTTTAGGTTATACTTCGTGAAATTTTAGCTAATTGGATTTTATTACCAGCAATAGATGCTATTGCTGATCCAGATAACATAAATGCATTAATAACTTTAGCTACTCATCATGAAAATTCAATGTATAATCATATGGATACGATTAATGTGCCAATGTTGCAATGCTGGGTGACAATACCATTGATATCTAAAGTTATGCAGAATAATTTGAAACCTTCATTGGATGAAATTTTGAATGATCCTCGATTATTATATATGTTTATGCAACACATTAAAGAAACTGGACCCATGAATCTTTTTCAATTTTGTTTAGATATTGGTAAATATATATAAAATTTTTATGTATTAGTTTATAATAGTAATTTTTTATTAAATTAAATTAAATTTTCTGGAATTATAATTTTGGATTTAAATTAAACATATTTACAACATAAATTTTGAATCAATTTCTAATAAATTTAAAATTGATATTTTTGAATATAGATTAAAATTTAAAAAGTTCTGATATATTTTTTTATTTTCAGATGACCTGAGTAAGCGTATGTTAAATCCAGATATGAGTTTGAATGCAGAAAATAGTTTGTATACAGATATTCAAAATATGTATGCAACATACTTAGATCCTGAAGGTCCAGAATATTTACATTTACCAGAAGATATATCGATAGGGATAAGACAAAGTAAATATTTTTTTAAAATTCCATTGATAATAAGCATTAAAGTTTTTAGAACGTTTTTTTATATTTTTTATTTTTTTTTATAATTTATTACATACTATGTAATTTTTATATTAAAACTTTTTTTTATACAAATAATTTATAAGTTATTTCATATGTTTAATTTATGTAATTTAAATTACATAAATCTCTTTGTGATATTTGAATATACATTAATATATATGAATATAATTGTATTTTATGTCAATATTATTCTTAGTTTTAGAAAAAGGTTCAAAGAAGATTCAGGAAATGAGGACTTCACGACCATTTTATCAAGCACATCAGGAGGCACATGCTTTATTAGAATCTACTTGTTTACCATCTTTCCATCATAGTTATCAAGTAAGTTGTTTTTATTTTATATTTACTTAATATAATTTTAATATAATAATTTATCTTTTAATTATATATATATATATTATTTAATAAATTATATATTAATAATTATATATTAATAATTTTTTAATATAATATAATTATTTTTTTATGTAATATTACAGTTATATGATTTGTTATGTGGACAAGCAATTCCAAGTCGAATAAAACAGATACCATATACAAGGTAATTTTTTTTATATTTTTTTAATTGTTTAATTATATTAGGACAAATAGTTATTAATTATAATAAAATCATAAAATAGTCAAAAACTTAAAATTTTTAATATTTTATAAACTATTTTTTTATAATGAATTATATGACCAAATGAATTACTAGTACTAATTTTTCTAAGAGATACTTTAAAATTTATATAATTTTTATTTAAGTGTTACTAGTGGATCTACAAATATATCTTCAAAGATAGGGAATCATTTTCCAAAGATCGATGGTGTGTTAAGATCGTCTACAATAGATGGAATGCCCTATCAAGATATATATCAAGGTGAAGAAATAGATTATCCTTCTCGTCCTTACAATGAAATCAAGTATTCGGATGATAGTTTTCACAGGGATTTAACAACATGGCGAATTAGTATTCCACATATTGAAACTGGAGATAATCAAACTTTGTATGTGATAGCTGTACATAACATTGCTGAAGGAAAATCTTGGACAGTTTTACGTCGCGATCAAGATTTTTATGTTTTACGAACACGATTAGCTGAGTTTCATGGAGATAAAGAATTGAGTGATTCACCATTACCTTCAAGAAAGAATCCACATTCATCTTGTGCTATTAATAGACAACGCTATGAAGATTTTTTGGAAAAATTATTATCAAAGCCAGTGCTTAGAAGTAGTGAATTATTATATAATTTCTTGACTGTGCCAAATTTAAAACCTTATTTTACAAATTATAGCACACCAGATATTGGCATATTATATCAAAATATGGCATATAAACTACGAAAAGAGAAAGGACAACATTTAGATAAATTTATGTCGGTATTTTTAGCTTCTACTAATATAAAAAATGATTACACAGATATTGGAATTGAACCATCAAGCGATTCAACAATAAATGAAACAGAGAAAAAAGGACATCGTGATTTATTGTTTGGAATATTCGGAAACAATCTTAATTTAGATCTTAATTTTCGGACTTTATCTTCTTCATTGGAACGATCTCATATTAAGAGTGAATCTTTCCGTGTTGTAGATGCTGGTAAGTTTTTTTTTTATTTTTTTTTTTTTAAATTAATGTTTTATACTATTATTATGCTTTTCTTTTATTTAAAATTAAAAAAAAAATTTATTTTTATGTCTGTGAATAAATTCAAAATAATAATTAAAACAATACTCAAAATGAATATAGATACAAATAAAAAATAAATTATTAATAGAATATAATATATAAAAATCAACATATTTTGAAATAATTTTATTTTTCGAAGAATTTATTTTATAAATAATTTCTAATTATAAATATTCAATTATTATTGTTTTAGTGATCAGATTATTGAATGTGCCATCAATAATTTCACGAATTTTCTGGATGTTTATTTCATCATCACAATCAGCAAAGATGGATCCATATGCCAATATTCTACTCTATAATGTGTTAGCAAAACTTTTAAGAAGTGGTCGTGCAGCTACTGTGGTAAAACTTTTACACGCAAAAGTAATGGATGATAAAAATCATACAAAGAATTTATCTTTTCAAATTAATCGTCGAAATTATTATGAAACAGCAAAAAAAGGATTGTATGGTTTGTTACCTTATTGGTTAATGGGATTTTATAAACCATGGATTGAAATAATGGATTTCATTTTGGATTCATTACAAAATGCACCTTTCAATAAACATCTGGCATATGTTTTACTAGATCAGATTTTAATAAATATATTTCCTGAACTTACAGTTTGACTTATATACAAAATAAAATATATATACGTATTCTAGATAGAAAATAAGATTATTCTAGATAGAAAGTAAATTAAAACATTAAATAGTAATATCCATTAACATCCAACTACTATTATGAAAATTAAATAGAAGAATAGAAGAAGTAAAGTAGTAAATTCTTAATTTTTTTTTATAATTATCACACTAAAAATAGAATAATATAAATTAATTAAAAAAAAATTACAAATGAAAAATTTCATTAAAAAAATGTTGGATTTCAATGGATTTAGATCTTTATTATCTCTTGATTGATAATAATTATCATGTTTTAATTAATAATAATTAATAATAATTAATTTGTTAAATATTAAAACGCGTATATACTTTGAAAGAGACAAGAAAAAACAAAAATTTATATCATATTGACTTGAACAAAGTTCAAAATCTCCAAAAATATATCTAATTAGCTTTAAAACATATAAACATTACAAATAGATTTTGTGACTGTGATATATGTCTTTACAATTAAAAATAGTGTACATTAAAATATGTTTGATTATGTTTTTCTTTAAAAAAAATTTTTAAAAATTATATGATGATAAATTAATTAAATAATTTTTTAAATAAATAATTATATTGTAAATATGTGCCATATTTTTAAAATATTTAATGTAGAAATATTTATTTGTAGAAATTTACATAGCATTTAAATATGACTTGAAAAGTATATACTCTTTTCTATATTATTATTATATACAATAGATTTCAATTTTTTTGTCGTTCCTAACGTTTGAAATATCAAGTAGTTTGTTGTTGTCTCCTTTTCTTCTATTAATTCTGTTATAATTCTTCTCTGTTCTTTTATAATTCTAAGGAATTATTTTATAATAAAATTAATACTAAATAGATTAACATTTGAACATAACCACCGATTTGTTTTCGATTGTTTAAAATTTTTAAAATCTAAATTCACAATGAAATTTTATATTTAAATCAATTTTAAGTTTGTTTTTTCATAATAGCAATTTTAATATATTTACAGTGAACAAATAATAATAATAATGTACAGTGAATTTGTGAAAAATGCTTTATAAATTCTTGTATTATTTTAGAAGATACTGTAGAAACTTTATTATGTTTATAATTAATACAAAAAAAAAAATAAAAAAATAAAAATTTAAATTGGGAATTATTTATCCAAAAAATAAAACTCTTATTCATTACAGATAGTATATTTTATCCAGGTTCTACTGGTATTATTACATACAATTTTTTCTATACGTTTTTTTCCAGTTACGTAACGTTTTTGTCACCTTATGTATTCTTTGTTAATATAAAACACGTATATAAACATAGATTGAGTATATTGGTGTTTACAGTAATGTATAGTTAAAAAAAGTCGCACACCATTTTTGTTATTTCAATATACGCTTATGTAAAGACATCATCATTTGAAACGAATGATACAATTTTTTTCTTTTTTTTTTTTCTTTTTTCGATTTACTTTGTGCTCTACTACGTATAAGTATTTTGCAGTGTTTTACAATATTTTTGTATCTAGACATGTGAAAAATTATATATTTCATGGCAATCATATGACAATTGAAAAAGTAAAAAGTTACGATAACCGTTACCTGTGTGTCCTCGAAGAAAGATAATAAAACGATTCAAGAAAATTGTTATACCAAACCTATGAAATATCTATGAAGAAATAGAAAAATTCATAAGTTAAATTCATAGTTAAAAAGAAATAAGAAAATTTTTATCGTTGAAATTTATCTCCATATATAGAATACAATTGTTTAAGTATATTTCCCATGGCGAGAGTAAAATACAAATGTTCTACAACACTACGTAATGTATATTGGCTACACAAAAGGTGCTCGGTAAGGTATGCATTATTATTTATTTTCCGGTAAAAGTATAATAAAATGAACAATCGTAAACTGTAATTAAAAAGTTCGATATTTGTTACACAGTTATTTTTATGAATCATTTTAACAGTCAAAATTTGAACACTTCCGCAGTTAATGCAATAAATATTTCTAGTGTAATTAACGATTATGAATCAGTTAAATGATTTCTTTATGATTTTTTAAAGATTTCGGATTTGATTTTTCAAAAATCTGATGAATCTCGTGAAATTTTTATGTTATTCGATTATATTTGTGTGATGATTAAGAACTTATAAGATCGATGTGAAATCTATTTGTCCGAACGGAAGATCGATGTACACAATTATAGATAAACGAGGGAGCACTTGAATACGCGTAAATACAGAACAGTTTGGACACCGCAGATTCGTCGAGAATATATATAATAATTCTTTCGTTAGAGACCCCAAAAATAATAATCGTTCAATGCAATGTAATCTTAGAATTAATTTGTACTAAAAAATGGATAAATATTCGAAAATTGAAATCTATTGAAATTTAATTCAAAATTCAAAGTTTTTTTTGTATTTACCAATATGAAAAAAATATAATATAATAGGTAATATGAATAATAGATAAAAGATTTGAAATTCAAAATAAATGTGTTGATTTTTGTGATATATCAAGAAAAATTCTTTTCAGTAGTGTATAAATGTAAATGTGTAAATATTTATGTCATTGTTTAATCATTTTTAGAGTTATCTAATATATATTATTTTTGATATCAATTGATGCTTCTTAGATTATAGTTACTAATTTTGGGGCTTCTAGCGAATGAATCATATTGTACAAATGTACATTTCCATTTATCGTGAACCAATGTAAAATTAAAAAATTGGCACACCTTACGGTACATCCTCTTCCATCATATATTATATATATTATGTATATGTATATATGTATATATGAATGTAAATTAATAATCATGTTTATGTGCGTAAGTTTTCTTATTTGGCAAATTTATTTTTTTTTTATTTTCGTGAGAAGTCTATTCAGGGTTATTGCGCAAAATTTGATACATTTTATTTGCTCAGCTGATAATGTCGTTGTTCTATATGTTTTCTTTTTACCGTTATTTTCTCGCCAAATGAATTTATAAAATTTCCATTTCCAACGCGTGGAAAAATTCATTAGTTTCTGTTTCATTTCTATTTTTTTTTTTTTTTTGAAAAAAATTTGTTGAATTAATATCATTGCATTTCTAAGGAAGAAATTTTCGATTTAAAATTTTATTATACAAATATAATCTATGAATAATAATTTTATAATTTAACAGAACATATAACAGAAAATACAAAATAATAAAATAATAATAAATTTTCATCGATGAATATAAATTTTTCATTATGGATAAATTGATAAAAAAATTTAGTTATTAATTAATTAACTGATTAATAAATTATGTTAAGAAAAATTAATCAATAATTGACTAATTTTTATTAATCTCTTAACGCTCATCTTATTTTAAAAATTTACTTTACGTTATGATATATGTGTATGTGTATGTATGTGTGCGCGCGCACGCGTGTATGTACGTGTGTATATATAATTGAAGCTATGATATTTTATATTACAAAATGTACATTATCTTTTAGATAAGAATGTACTTTTTATATACAATGATAATTTCTACAATTTTTATAATAATAAACTGTTATTTGTACTCTTATATACTTTTTAAACGAACAATGATCTTCTAATCTTCTTTCTTGTAATTTCTTCATCTTCTTGATAATTTTATGTTTCATTTTATCATTTCTATTGTTTTTATTATTATTATTTTTTATTATTTTAACCATTATTGTACTATTATGTATAATATTGAGCAAAATTTTATTTATATAAAAAATATCAAATGAAATTTTCTATTCTAACGAATAAATATCCAATCGAATAAGATTTTAGTCAAATATGATTTAATAGATAAACAAGTCGTTTTCGGAACGAAAATTAAAAAAAAATCTGTACATTTTATACGCACACTTTTAAAATTAATAAGCAGAAAAAAAAAAAAAAAAAGAAAAAAAATTGAAAAAAATAAATAAATGAATAAATGAAAAAAAAATTTATGAAATTTGAGCGTTAAAAGATTATAAATTTATTTAATATAATTTAGATAATTTAGATAGTGATAATTATCAAAATGTGTATCAGCGCTATGTCATGGTCATATAATGTACCTTACGCGTATTATAAGAAATAATTATAATTCTTAATATTTGTTCAAGAGAATAATACTTCCACACTTATAGTATATCATCAATACATAATTCTATTTACAGAGAAAAATGTTAAATGTTTCTCATCAGACTTTTTCTTCTTTTTCTTTCTCTACAAGCATCACTTTGCGCAATAATCCCTTCTCTTCACGAATTATGCGTTTGAACCGGCGACGTTTCGCCTTCATTTACATACATGGATTAGGAAAACTTCTCAGCGGTCGCGTCAGCGGAACGTATCGTATGGAAAACGATAGATTTGTACACACATCATGTTATTCACCCCGTTAGTTTATTTTTTTTCTTATGATTTTCTTAATGATTTTTTTTTAAATATCGAACATTGAATAGAAAAAAGCGAACGAGAGTAAAAGCGAAAAGAGTGCGCACGAGACAGAGACAGAGAGAGAGACAGACAGAGACAGAGACAGAGAGCAACAGAGAGACAGAGAGCAAACAGAGAGACAGAGAGCAAACAGAGACAGAGACAGAGAGGCAGAGCAGAGAGAGACAGACAGAACAGAGAGAGAGAGAGAGAGAGAGAGAGAGAGAGAGAGAGAGAGAGAGAGAGAGAGAGAGAGAGAGAGAGAGAGAGAGATGTATGTATGTATGTATGTATGTATGTGCATGTATGCTTTTTGTATACGTATTTACAAATATACACGCTAAGTGTACGAGATAAATAAAATGACACGTTAGATAATGTATAACAGGACGGAACGAAACATAAGGATGATGTTTTTTTTTTACAATTTATAAAGAATGAAAATTGTATCTACTTCAATAGCAATATTTAAGCTATTAAAGTGTGAATTTAGTTAAAAAAATTTTTTATGGTGCCTTAAATCATTTGTAAATTATAATTCTCATTGATTTTATATTTTAATTTAATTTTTTTCAGGAAATAATATTTCTTTCTAATATAATATAAATCATTTTGAACGAAGGAATTTAGAATTAGAATTCTTAATTTATGATATGAATATCCTTTTACACATTCATTTTGAGATACCGATAAATTAATACTTATAATAAAAAATTTAGATTAAGAAGATTATTAGAATTATAATTAAGAAGATTAGAGAAAATAATATTATAAGTGACTGTAATGAAAAATTAAAAAAAATATATTATATTTTATAAATAGTTTAAAATGAAAGATCATAACGCTTTAAAGCACTTGCGACACCTCTAAATTTTTATAGAAGCTATTTTTATCGTACAAAATTTGAAAAGGTTAAACGTAAATCTTTTTCATCGTTGAAAAATAATTTTTTTGTACCACCCTATTATATTGAATATTTATTAACATTCATTGCTCAAGAAAATTTTACGTCGTTCTTCGACATAAAATCTAAAATATCCATGATACGTTCTTTGAACAAACGCGACTGCTGGCAAGTTGACCATGTACTTAATTAATAAATGTGTGCTTTCCATCGTTTCATCGTTTGAATAGTTATACTTATATTTATTTCTGTGATAGGAAATAATTTTCCAATTCAAAAAAATGAAAAAATTTGGATTTTAATATAGATATAAACGGAAGAATCGGCTTTTCTCGAATAGACAATATTATTTTGTTAATTTTTTATAATAAATGAAATGTTACGTTTTTTTTAAATCTTAAAAAAAAATTCAATGATTCAATGATTAGATTAGAAGATTAAAGAATAAAGTAATTAAAATAAATTTAAAATTAGAATTGTAATTTTATTTTAATTTATTTATAACTTTTTATATTAATAATAAAATTAATTTAAATTTTATTAAACTTTATCAAAATATAATTGAATATAAAATGAAATAAAATAAAAAAATAAATTTTTAAAATAATGGATATTTTTAATGGATAAAAGTTTGCTTTTCTATAGTATAGGAAAGGAAGAATAATAGATTTTTAAAATAAATCTTTATACATTGATACATTGGTAAACATCATTTAATAATAAATGTCAAAAAAAATTATTTTAAAAAATTATAATAAAATATTATTTTAAGAAAATATTTTTTTATTATAATTTTGTAAATAAATTAATTATAATATATAGAAATAAATAAATTAAATAAAAAAAATTAAACAAATCTTATCAAATTTGTAAAATAAATATCAATCACGCATTGTATTATTTTTTAGAAAAAAAAACTTCCATTTTAATATTAGCAAAATTAAATTTTCTAGCAAAATTAAATTATTTGTAATTTGAAAAATTAATACAATTTTATCGCTGTGAAATTATTATAATTAAATAATCATTAGCATTGACTAATAAAAAAATGACTATTTCCTAGAATATGATAAAATATAATTAAAATGTAATATAAATAAAATAAATAAATATTAAAAATTTATTATTATTATTAATTAAAAATAACAGTCTTAAGAAGATCACGATTCACAAATTATAGGAATATAGGAAAATAGATTTTTAGGTTGTATATGTATTTTTCAAAAAGTTATTTTTTTCAAATCTGAATTAAAAATTTTTAAATATCAATTAAATATCGATTTGAAATTTTGTATAGGTGATATTAAGTATTTATTTTATAAATCGCTTGAAAAGCCGATTTGTATCATAAATACTTCTAAATAAATTTAATTAAAACCGAATAAAATTGTATATTCTTTGTTATTAAATTTCATTTAGAACGGCACAGTATCAATAATCCTCGGATAAATAATCGTTTATATTAAGATTTCATACAATTCGTTTCATTTTTTCCTATTATTCATAAAATGATACACGAGATATTTATCGATACGTGTATAAATTTTTATCTTTTTCATTAGATGCTTCATAAAGCAATAAAATTATTATAAAATTATAATATAATTTTTTTAAAATATATATATATATATATATATATATATATATATATATGTATATATGATATTCTACATAATAATAATAATAATATTAAAATTTAATTTATAATTATCATCATTATATTCTTCATTTTATATTCACAATGATTCGACATCTCAAATTAAAAGAAATTCATTTATCCGAGAAGTACTGTATACAAATTATATACAAAATTATGTAATGCCACTTTATAGAAAAAAATACATATTAAAAATTCTGTAAAATTTTATACTAAAAAAATGATAGAAAATTCTTAATTTCTTATTTATATATTATATATTTAATAGAAGTATACTTTTGAAAGAACACATTTATTAAGTTACCGCCCTATACTATTGATATCTTAAAGCTTCGTTTGGCACGTGTGATTAGAATGTTATTTTAATACGAAAGTGTTACAACGTTTCTTAATACGAAAGAATCGATGCAGCGCTTTTTTTTTTTTTTTGTTTTATTTTGTTGTCGTTATAGTTGAGTGACACATGTCTCTATGTATATTAGCGCTTGTTTGGTTCTCCATGACTAATTACACTTAAAACACTCATTTACAACTGAACTACTATTTAAAATGTACATCAAGTGCGTCGTGTTCCTCGAATAAAACGCACGAGAAATGCTTGTTTATTTTTCTTAGGATTCGAATAAGATTTCGTTTTTGTGCGGTATAGCTTTGTAGGAGGTTCGCGAAATTTAGTCAGTTTCTTATTAATATTATCTCTTTTTTTTTAATTTGAAAATTTTTGTTAAACGAAAATTTTCATTTTTTTTTCGTTATCTACATTAACAATTCTATACAACTGAAAACATTTTTAACAGTTTTAAAACTTTTAATAAATTTTGGACGACCAATTTGATTTTGATTTATTAATCGAAAATTAATATTTAGAATTATTTGATAAAAATTTGTTTGTTTAATATATTATTGTAAATGTCTCAACGCGATTAAATAGATATTTTTACACTTATGTTGTTTATAGAAACTGATTTCGTTTCACAAACTATAGAAAAAAAACTCGATTCGCGACAAGATGTCGATATCATTTATTTATCGTAACAATCGTCGCTAAAATCGAGTCACAAATTTGGCACTGTCGCGTATGTGCCGATTATTATTTATCCCTCTTTTGTCTTTTTTTTTTGTACGGTTCAGAAATATATTTATAAAGATTATTTTTCATGGCAGTATTCACGTTGCATTGCCTCAAATCTGGAAATCTGAGCTGTTTAATCGCGAACATTTAGTAATCCTTTTCCGATTTCCCACAATCTAAAATAAGAACACGCTTGCCTCTTCGCGTTTCGATATAATAAATGTTTTTAATTTCTTTAATCAATCATTCAACGATGTAATTGAAAATCATACTTTCTGGTTCTCTTAATTTTATAGATATCTAATAAAAATTAAATAGACAAATTTAGATAGGTAAATACTTTCTATATCATCACTCATTTTTTTCTAATTTGGATAAAACATAATTTCAAATTGAAAAACTCGTGAAGTTAATCGTGTTATGATTATAAAATACTGTATACAAAATGTGTCTTATTAAATTTATTAAATGGAATTATATAAACACCCTGTTTTTCCCTAATCTAACATCTATGAAACAAAATTTTTGAGTATAATGTTTTTAGCTGTTTTTCGATTTGTATAAATGTTATATTACAAATCATTTTATCATAATTTTTCGAAAGTTTATTCATCTTAAAAAAGATTCTTACGATATTTTCAAAACTACTATTCTCTTGTTACCCATATCTATAGAAATGAAATGAAAAGATTGAAAAATAATATTAGTGCTCACGTAATAAATTTTTAAATATAATAAAACTGAGAAATATAATTTTGTAATAAAATTATATAGTATTATTATAATTACAACAAATACGTACGTTTGATTTCCAATTAACAAAAGTAAGATATACATAATAATGTTGAGCGAAAGTGACGAAAATGTCACGTGAAATGTAAACATTTATTAGTATAGGTTATATTACAATTGAAAGCAACTCAGTTTCCCTATCATCGGCAAGCACGTTCGGAGGAATGATTAAAAAGGAGAAGAGAGAAAATGATAGAGAAAATAGTACGCCCATAAGCGTGCAGATGTCGCATGCTGGGCGTTTCTACTGATATCATCCTCTGTCAATCGCGGCTCTGTTTCTATTATGCCACTTGCACTTGAGAATCCTTACGTATGTTCGTCGGAATGCCGCATTGCACAAGGCGTAACACATTGGATTCACAGTACTATTGATATAACAAAGATAATAGAAAAAGTCCCAGAGCTCTTGCGGGATGTACCACGAGCAGGCTGTGATGGATTTAATTAGAACGAGAATATTGTACGGTGTCCAGGTGATGATAAATGCCAGCAAGATGGCTGACAAAGTTTTCGCGGCCTTTCGATCGGCCTTTTTTTCCTGCAATTTCTTTTTCTTCTTGTTCGTAGTTTTATTCGCGGCTGGCTTGCTCCCTAATGCTTTCGGAATGTTTTTTGTGTTTAAGGGAATCCTTATGTCCGGCATGTGAGATGGTCTCCTAGTGATCATCGAAGGACTCACTGTTTCGTCGTGATACATTTTTATACTTGGACCTTCCGAATATTTTCCCATACCACTGGTGTCTCTTGTTGGAAGTCGAATTAGAATCGTGTAAACCTAGGTGAAGTATTTTCATATATTAAACAATTATATCATATACAATCTGACACCTGATTCTATGATATTTCTATGGTATAAAAAATTTCAAAATTATATATCGAGGTAATTCAAAAAGATCAAACAAACTTATACTACTCTAATCTATTAAATAACTGGATCGATATATTACTGTATTATATTTGTTATGCCCCGAATAACAAGACTTTGATTCTTTCAGCTAGATATTATTTTTTAATTGTAAAAATTGTTATATAAATTAAATATTTTTATCAAATAAATATTTTTAAGTATTTTTTTTCTAAATAATATGTTCTCTTTGTTTTATATCTTGTGATTTCTTATTCAATTTTATGATAATTATGAAAACTATGAATAATGCAGAAATGTCTCCAATCAGCCAATATATTTGATCTATGCTTTAATTGTGTGAAATATTTTAAATGATTGATTAATTGAGTGACAGTAATGTTAAAGATAAATAAAACAAAAATATGAAAATAAGAATGAATAGAATAAAAATATATAAATAAAATAAAGATTTCTTGCAAAAATTGTTTCTGTAAATTTATATAAATTATATTCATTATACTTTTATCTTTGTTTTACTTTTACCTGTCAAGATATATAGCTTTTTTAGTTATTGTAACATGCAAGAACGTGCAATATATTATTTAGAATATATATATTTATAAGTCCAAACGTACAGAATCGCTAGAGATGCTTTTCGTTGATAGTTCGCCGGCTTTTCCAGATTTTTTATAATCGTGGTTATCAGCGATACTAATGGCTCTCTCAACAGTTAACGTGGTAGGATGAATTCCACTTAAAGAGGCAGATCGAGAGACCGTACCAGTAAGAGGGGTTTCCGCTGACAATGGCGTTATGGCTTCGTCATAACCGTGTGTAGCACGACTGCTCTCAGCTCCCTCGATATCCTCCTCTTCGTCATCGTCTTCGCGACCACTGTGCCACCACGCGATACACCACATCTTTAACCACATCCACGAAAATGGTCTGTGTTTCTGTAAATTTATACAAATTATATTCATTATACTTTTAACAAATATCTTTGTATAAAGTATTAAATAGTTTGAAACATTTACCGTTTTATATTGAGGATAATGTTTTTCTAGATAAGAGACTGCGATATGTGTCGCGTTCACGTCTTCGACTCCTGTGCTCGATTCGCTTCTAGGCCTCCTGCAGTCCTCCATGTCTAACGCTTCATCGCTAATTAATAAGGAAAGAAGTAATTAGATAGATTATCTATCTCTTTTCATTTTTTTGAATTATTATTTCATTATTGAATTATAACTCATTGTATTTGTTGCAGATTAATTAATTGTACATGTGTACAAATATAAATTTTAAAACAAGAATTAAAAAGAAGTAGATATTATTCATTGTTGGATTTCTTCTTTAGATCTAAAAATTTATTTGATTTATGCATTTGAAATAACAAGTAATAATGAATAACTTTAATGCATATTAATATCATAATATGATTCTGATAGCATGAATTGATAAAAACTATTGAAAACTATTTCGTCATCGTATGTCGAGATGTTATTAATTATATAATAGTAAAAAAATTAAGCAACCAACCTGGAATTACTCCTTTTACTGGCATCTTGTTTTCCAGCTTGCAAGTACGGAAGATCTTTTTGCCGCTTCTTGGTTTCCTTCCATATGCGCCAATAAAGAATGATCATCACAGTGACAGGCACATAAAATGCAGCAATTGCGGTACCGAATGTGATGTAATGATTTGTCTCGATGAATTGTATATAACATGCATTGATGGGTACCGTTCGTTGGCCCTCGATGTATGGCCAAGCATAGATCCAAGGTGGCCATAAAAGCAATGAAATTCCCCAGGCGCATGCTGAAACGTATTATTTGTTTATTTCTTCTTTGTTCAATATTCATGCTATTGTTCTAAAGTATTATTTAAATGAGAAGGAATTTTGGTCTATATATATATGTCAGTGGTTTGTCCTTCTTCTTAAAGATTATGAAGTATATCCTGAAAAATTATCGCTAATATTTTTATTTAACAATTTAAAATCTTTTTAAAAAATTTTTTTTATCTTAAAAGATTGGAGCATGCTGATTTAACATGCTTTTCATATCAAGATTAGCATGCTTTTCATAGTATAATATATTAAACAAAATAAAATAACATCAAACTTATTAAAATTGTTAGCTTTTTGTAATTGTAATTTTTGTAAGAATTATTTTCATTTCTTTTATATCATTACCGATGAAAGAAGGAATATTTTAAATATTTTTTCATTAAACTACATACTTTCTTGATTAGTTTCATCAAAATGGACATCCAATATCGGTTTAATACATTCTTTTGTAAGAAGCTTTTCCGTATAAGTATACATTATTGACTAGACAGAAGTAGGTTGATTCCTTTGTTTCTATTGATAGCGTAAAAAAGTTATATAAAAAAGATTTCATTTCTCGATATTATTAATATTGAAAACGGAGAAAAGTGTCTTCGAATAAACTACCACTAATATATAAGTTATAGATAAATTTGAAGAAAGTAACTCTTTTTTCTTTTTCTTATATTATACGTAATTAAATATATTTATTTTTATAAGGATAAAAATATATATTATAGTATATATATTGAAAATATATTATTATAAATATTAATTAAAAGATTTATAAAAACGATCTCGAATTTTGTAGTTTTTTAAACAAAAAATTAATATCGATTCGAGTTTTGAAGAATTTTTTTAATAATCGAGATCTTTGTTAAGAATTCTTACATCAAAGTGATGATAAGTCGATAATCGATCTATAGATCACAAAGAATTCGTTCTTTTACTTTGTTGATCTACAAAATTACCAGTACGTGTTGCCAGTTTTACGATATTTACCATAAAATATTAAAACTTCACAGTTTCTTCTGAAATTTCTATGGATAAGTAACTGTTTTTAGTGTTACCAATAGAACCACTTAATTCAGAGATATAACAGAAAATTAACTTACCGATCATAATGGCGGCCTTGGAAGTAGTTCTCTTGGCTCGATAGGTGAGAGGCCTCGTCACAGAGAAGTATCTATCGAAGCTGATAATAAGAAGATTCAATACTGATGCGTTACTTGCCAAATAATCTAACGCTAACCACGTATCGCAAATATGCGGTCCCAACGGCCAATAACCGAGCACAGTGTATACCGTGAAGAGAGGCATGGAAATTAGACCGATCGCGAAATCAGCAACTGCTAGGCTGAACAAGAAATAATTAGAGATCGTTTGTAACTGTTTGTCGATCTTAAACGAGATCATCACCATTATGTTACCGACAACGGTGGTCAGACTAAGGAAAAGGGCTATGATTACGATTAACACGCGTTCCCATATTCTGTACGAGTGTAATTCTCCGCCGCAATCGAGACCATTGCTCACGTTGTAACTCTCGTTTCCGAAATTGTCCGAAGTCACATTCATGTCTGAAGAGTTCGCTATTGCTGAAAAATATTTTGTGCGTACTTTCTTAATAATAATAAATAAATTAATCTTCTCCTTCTTTCTTTTCTCTTTCTCTTTCTTTTTTACTTATTTACGTACGTGTCTTTTGTCTATTTTGTCTAATCTTAAATACAAATTTGTCTCAATTTTCAGCTTTCGCTCATTTCTATCTCAAATACGTATTATCTCTATTCTCGTACGTTTCAAATTTTTTTTTCTTCGATTTTTAAAATTACTCTTCTCTCTTTCTTCCAAACGTACAACGTTTCGTTTTATTCATAGAAATCGTCTTCTTCTTTTTTTTTTTTTTTTCTTCTTTTCTATTTATTTAAATCCTTTGTTGTCCTACTTAAAACGATTTGTTTTACATATAAAATTTTCTTATTTATCATTTAATTTATTATTTAGAATTCTTTTAAGGTATCCCTTTTTCGCGTTTTTTTAAACCGCCTCTCGGTTTAATCCATCTCTCTATTCAGCTACTCATCTTTTTGCGCTCATCCTTTTAAACGTATTTCACATTTATTTTCGTATAGAAGCAATACTACTTCCATATTTTTTATTTTCTCATTTGTTTTTCTTTATTCACCGCTTTTGAGCTCTTTTTATGTTATTTTTAACAAAAAAAAAATATTTCTCCTTTTTCTATTTTCTTTCTTTTTACTTTCTCTCTCTCTCTCTCTCTCTCCCTCCCTCTCTCCCTCCTCTGTCTTTCTTCCTTCCTCTCTCCCTCCCCACTCTCTCTCTCTCTCTTTCTCTCTCTCTCTCCCCCCTCCCTCTCTCACTCTGTCTTTCCCTCCACCTGTTATCGTTTCTTTTCCGTGTGTATATGGAAATATTTCTCTGCTTGTATACGGTTTACATGTCACGTGTCCGGCCAGAACATTTTTCTACGAAATCCGTTCTCTCTGCAGGTCCTTCCTCGCACTTTTCGCATGCAAGCTAGCGAATGAAACACGCGCGTACACACGCACGTACGCATGTAAAACGACGGTTGAAAAAAACGGCTCCTCTGGACGCTTATTTCCAGTCTTTAAGGAACAGAGGGATGCGTCAACTGCATACCCTTTTCACTGATCTCGTTGATGGCGCGTGGTCTGTAAGTAGAAATTGATGATATCTCACTTTTTTATATAACCTTTTTTTTTTTTTTTTTTTTTCAGAAAGTTGGTGCAAATCTGTGAATATAACAAAACATGTATGTGTGCAGTGGATCGGTAAAAAAAAAAAAAAATATTCAAAGTGAAGTATTGAAATGTTAAACGATATAAAAGATATACTTAAAATCTTGATCTGAAGAATGATCTTGCATGAAAAATAAAAACATATTTTATTTTAGCGTGATTCAAGGTAAATATATTTGTTAAGCAATAAATTTTTAAGTAATTTTTTTTTTCTCTCTTAATTTTTCCTAAAATTGTTGCCTTCCTTCTGTTGCAAGATCCTCAATTATAAGTTATAAGTTATTCAAAATAAATTTTTAAGTTGAAATTATTTATTTATTTACGTTGTTATCCAAGTAGCATTTTTGGATAACGTAAATTAAATTAAGAAATTGATATTCATTACCGGCCATATGATCCATACCAGTATCCAGGCTGCCGTTGCCATCATCGATGCTAATATGCTCTGGGATGATCAAGCAAGCATACTCAAGCACGCCGCAATGTGTAGCCAAACAGAGAGAAATCATTTTGAGTACTTACGATGATTCTGTAAAAATAATCGATTAAGATAAAAATCATAAGAAAGGTAAAATCACCACATCTATCTATATACAATTGAATAATTTATGAGATATATTATAATGATATATAATTGTGCTAATAATTGTTCTACTATCGATGTGCAATTTATAAATCATTTTAAATAAAAATTTGCACAGAAAAGAAATAATATCGATACTGAAAACTATGCTTTAAAAAAATATTTACTTCAAAATAAATCAATTTTTTAATAGATAAATCTTCCTTGATAAACGAACGTCTTCAATCGTTCTCGATTATTGCATCGATATTTAATATCTGAATACTTTTATGAATACAAAGAGACAACGTAGCTCATGCGATGATCTTCAAACGAATCGAAGCGATTGTTTATCCGTTTCCCGGCAATGATAAATTTCCACGATATTCGTACCTGTACAACACAGGTTTATTATTAAGTGGCATGGTTGCACGTCGATAGCTTTGCATTAGTTCTCTCCTTATTCAAGCTATAAATAATTTTCCAATATTGTTTCATCCTCGCACGCGTAAGCGCCCATAAGCCACATTGAGCGATAGTTTTCTCTTCGTACACATTAAAAATATCATCTTGAGGAGGGAGGATCACAGCCTATGGGCTAATGGAAAACTGCTCTATAATAATATCTTTCGTGGCCTCGTTGCAACACACTTTTGCAGTACGAATGAATATTAAAGTGTGACGTTACTGGTCTTGTTATCAGCAATATTAATCACTATTTTTAAACAAAGTATTTGCCAATAAGGACAAGGTTACCTTGGTATAGATCAGAGAGGCGAATCTTAGAAATGGACAGTTGCATTATTTCTCCAATGGATGGGATGGATGAAATTAACGTTCCTTTGACCTTACATTTCGTTGATGAATATCGAAATATATACAGCTAACATTCTTGCATGCCCCATTATGTCTCCAGTGGCGACTCTATGAGATTGGTTGATAATTTGCTTCTCGTGATATCACATGATTTTATTAAAAATTACATTTTTATTTATGTATCTATATATATCTATATCTATATATATATAAATACATATATTATATATATATATATATATTTAATTTCATTGTATTTATTTAACAAAGAAGAGGTTATATTGAAGAGGTTATATTGAAGAGGTTATTGTGGTTATGTCCTGTTTGATTTCTATTTATTCTGTTTGTTGAATTTGTGTTTCAGGCAAAATGATTAGAAATAAGATAAAGAATAATTCAAGAGAAAAAAATCAAAATCATTTAAAAATTATAAACTATTCCATATATAAATAATTGCAAATAAAATTAACAATCCTTCTTAAATTTGTTTGGTGATTATAATAAGTTAGAATTCATATTTATAAAAATATAGCAAGTATGATTAAGTAAGTATTTTACAATATATCTTCTCATATATCTCTAAAATGTTTCTTATGAAATTCACAGTCTAATTTATTACTTTTCATCTCAGTTTAATCTTTTGCATATATTTTTTTTGGAATATATTTTAGAATCTAATGAAACCAATTGAAAGGACAGCAGAAAGTGTCTGTTTTAAGTGTGATTCTAGAAAAAAAGAGCCGATCTTGGTGACGTTTTCCTTGAATACGATTCTACGAACCACTCTTTGGTACGTCTGTTGGCAGTGAGCCGAATGAGACGCGCAACTGTCCCGAACAATTCAACTTCTGATCTTAACTTTGTAGAATTCACTCCATTAAATTGTAAGTCTAAGTAGTTACAAATGCAATTTAAAGAGATAAGCGTTCAACCTGTTACTGTATCTTAGTATTTGGAAATTGGTGTGCAGAAATTTTAATTTGAAATTTTTCCTTTTCCATATCTCTCGTATTTCTCACACATTTTTATCGAAAATATTTTTATCGTAATTAAATTCCATTTAATTCCTCAATGTTATCTTTATCGATACCTTTCAACGTTTCGTTACGTTTTCTTTACAGAAATTTTATTGCTCGGATGTGAAGTAATCGTGGAACGAGCCAAGTCGATCGATCCTTTTTTTGCACTATTTGCTGGAATTTTGTTGGGAAATTGAAACACGTGTTTGTATTTTTCTTTTATTATTTTTTTTAATTTCAAAATTGAATTTAAAAGATACAGATGTTCAAAAAAATATTAATTTCGAAATGACCAATCGTAGGTAAAGTAGATATATGTATATTCTCTGCAACAGTCTAATTTAATTTTTCAAATTGTTTTAATAAAATTTGCTTTTTCACACAATTCCCGCGTAAGCTTATCAGTTCAGTCAGGTAACTATATTAATTTCTTAGGTAGTCTAATTAGCTGTTCAGATAACTTTATTAAGTACTCATACAGCTACCATAAATTTATTAACCATGTACTTTAGATAGAGCTCCCTGTTCCAATAGTTCGATGTATCGGCACGAATACTCATATTGGATTGCACTCATATTCGCAAGATTTTTCTATCATTTTTTAATAATACGTTATACATTGTACGATATTAGAGATCCCGTAAGTAGATAAATGGCAGTTTATCGATAATTCTTTCAATTTTATTTAAATAAAACGCGATTTAACTCAATCATATCGATTCCTATTTTGAATGACAGCTGACTGCGTTACGTTGTTAACGATGTATAATGCCTCGACAAGATTGTCCATTGTTTCTTCGAAACAATGCCGATCGTACAATCTACTGGAAATCCGTCAAAACTTCTGCATTCATGCAATATTACACGAACACGATAATATTTATATTTAAAAGCGCACAAATAACGTTTCACAAAAAAAATAAAGGAAATTCTCGCGCTGAATCTTAACCAATGTCATGGATCTACATTAAAATGTAAAATGAATGCGTTATAATTAAAGTCTTATTGTATACAAGTTCCTAACCTATAAACATAAAGTACGAAGATACGAGAGCGGAGAAGAAAAGGGAGAAAGGAAAGAAGAAAAATTTGTTTTCCGCATCTAAAAAAGGCGAATAATGAAAAATATCTCCAGTATTATCCTACTTACTTTTCGCTGATGCGTGCTCCCCGGTGCTCATTGTTGCTTAACGACAACATGTCACATTTCTCATTACACCGCGGTTAATAAAAGTCCCATCACCAGTCACCGGCATCTTGGCCCTCGTGAACATGATGACGGGCAGAGAATTCTATTTTTCATCGATCGAATCTTGTACGAAGTTGCATTCTTCCTCGAAGGATATCACACGGGATATATCACAGTCGATGGTACATTTCAGCCGGTGTGTTGTGGACCGATTACTGCACATAAAAGAATCACTTGTAAATAAATGGTTAAAACTATGCCGGTGCTATGAAACAGAGATTGCTATTACAACATCACAAGAACATTCAAAGTTACTCAAATTTTGTTTCAATCATGTTTGCATTATCGTCGTGACGAAGAAATGATCCAACCATCTATAACCATCTATAACCAAATGGATAAAACGTGTAAATACATATTTTCTTAATTAATATATAATAAATATTGTTTGGTATCTTAAATTGCCAAACATGATCATTTCCATGCGCAAACAATCTCGTTATATAGTGTTATTATGATAATAATGATTAAGTAGTAACGATCCCTATGTAACATTAGTGAGGTTAACAATCTATTTGCTGATTTGTCGTGGTTATCAGCCTGCGTACAAGTTGCCAACCGTGTATGGCGAAAACTTTGAATTCTAATTAGGACTCACAAGTCCCGGAGTTTCTTGGTACTGTTTCAATAGTAATTGATGTATTACCGAGCCACAAAAGCTACAAAAGGAGATTGGCGAGCCAGTTTGCCAAATTGCAACCGTGTATTCGTTATAACGAATTTCTCTTAATATATATTTGCACATAAGATAAATGATCAAATTGAACAATTTCCATATTTTGTTTTCTTTCGTTATCTCAAATTATATGTTTACATATAACTTTGTATAAAATTCACTATGTTATGTTTAAAAAAAAACAAAATAGAAATGATTTTGAAATTTGTAAAAGAAAAACTTTAAACCAAAAAAGATTATTGACATGTTATTATCATTATTGTCACCGCTCTTTCTATAGAACAATATTTTTGTAAACAACTGTTATTTCATATTTCTAAAAATAACAGAGATATTTATGTGACCCCATTTAATTACTACTTTTCACATACAAGGTATTTATCTCAAACATTGTAATATTTTCGTTATTCTTTTAACATTGTCATTTGATTCATGATGATAAATACCGTGATTCAAGATCTTCTTGCATAAAATCATTTTTCTTCAATTTTTTAAAGCTCAATGATTCTATTATTGTAACAATATTTTTATTATCGTATTATTTTATCAGACAATTAAATAATCATATTTGATGTTATTAAAAATTCAGACATATAATGGTATATTTTTTTTTATATTTTTATTATTTTATTAGAATTTATACGAAAACGAATATTTTATGTCGTCATAAAATATTTTTCATACAATAATTCTTTTTTAGAGCTTTACGTAATTATTTTTTTTTAAAAATTAAAAAATCATTAGATCGATTTCTGCCTAATTCCATTCGAAAATATATCCAGTTAAATTTCAATCTTTGCCGCTCATTACAATTCGAAATTATCCTTTCCAAGTTCTTACATCGGTATAAACTATCGTAAGAAAGAACATCAACCGTTCTGCGAGTGTTCTTTATTCTATGTAATTAAATCGACATTAACATCATTAAACTAGCGCTGGAGGCGTAGTACGTAGTGCGTATAAGAGTACCAATTAAGCACGTACATTTTGACACTTGTTATGAAATGTACGAGCAAAAAACAAGATATTAGTACCAAAAATTAAATACATATCGCTATAGTCGTTTTTTATAATTCGCTCGTAATTCCATGTATCAAGTTAAACATTCACTCGTAATTTATTTTAAAAAAATCCTCTTTCAAGTATATTCTTTATATATTCTTTCCATTTGACGTATTCTTCTATAGATATGATCTATCTTTTTTAACGCTGTCATTATTTTTCTCGAAGTAACTTAACCTAACCTAACTATCTAATCTAAATTAATTGGATTGTAATTTAACTTAAATTTAAATTAAACAGATACTTTTTGATTTTATGATGCATAATTTATTTTATTATTATTATTTATGAGGAGTAACAATAAAATTTGCAAATATATCGTGCTAAAAATATTAAAAAAATACTACAAACTTTATTAGTGAATGCTATTGTGATCATTTTTAAAATAGTTTCATAGAATTTTTTTTATTATTTTTGATGTTATTACTGCTATCAAAATATCTTCTTTTCAATATTTCTTTTATCTTTAAAAACAAGAAAATATTACATATATAGAAAAAGAACTTTTCAACTTTTCATAGTTATTCTATATTAACTAAAAGATAAAAGATATTTTGATGCCATTAATCATCAGTATGAGTAATGAAAGTTGTGACTCCTATTTCTTATAAAAAACAGTTTTCCAAAATTGACATGAAAATAGCATTGATTTATAGATTCGTACTTCGAAAATGATCACAACGATATTCGACAAGAAGATATTAATTTTGACACTAATTCCATTATTTACTTTAAAGAAACACGCAATTTTTCAGATATTTACATACTATAAGAGAAAATTATATTTTCATAGCCGACTTGAAACTGTTCAGAACTCTACACTTTTCTTACTTTTAGTCATAGAACAAGTTAGTAAAGTTTAACCTGCAAAACACTTTGTATAGAGGTATTGGTTAAACAGTTCGGTATAATATGATAATGGAGAGAAAATAGGAAAAGTACTATAAAGATTAACGTAGACAGCATCGAACGTATACAGTAAATACTCTGTGATTCTAGCACATTCTTACTGATCACGTGACAATGAAATGTTAGATATATTTCTATCTCTACGTTTTGAATTATATCGAGGAATAAATGTATCCACTTTTGATGCATAAAAATTTTTATTATACAATACAGTACAATATAACAACAAGGTAATTAAAAATCACTTCGATAAAATGATATAATAAAATAACTGTGAAAATTTCACGATTTGATTGAAACATAAGTATAATTTAAATCTCGATTTTTAGATATTTTCAGATAAGAAATAAATAAAATATTATATTTACAGAGTACTCTTGTAAGAAATATGCTATATATATGTAATATTAAAAAACGTTTGAACATTGGCTATTTCTGTTAAACGATGTTTTACTTGGAAAAGAATGGAAATTGCGTGACGCTCAATTTTTTTAATCGATGAAGCAAAAGATTAATCCTTTCCTAATCCACTCGTATTATACGACTATCGTATGTGTAATACATCGAATTTTATCCATTTGTTTACTGAACATTTTTAAATGACCCATGATTAATATACATGCCTCGTTCAATGTCTATTTAAACAAAAATTAAATAATTATACGATGAAGCTATTTCAATTCGAGGAACACGATTTAATCTTTTAATCTTGATTGGAAATTTTTAAACTTGAATCACAGTTACAATTAATAACCGCATTTTTTTTTCTCGAAGAATTTTACAATGTTTGAAAAAAGCTTGCGAGTATTTCAACGAATATTGAATTAATTAACTGGTACTACAGAAGTGTTGAAGTCTTTTTATTTTGTCTGTTTAGCAGTGAAAAAATATTCGAGGTGAATTAATTATTGCAGAGCAATAGTTAAAATTCGAATGTAATAAAATATTATATTACATGAAGTAACAATTAAACAGATGAGTTATTTTTCTTATTTAATGTGGAAAAATGATAATAGTGGATGGAAAATATAATAATTAAAATGAATAATTAGAAAAATAATATTTGACATATCTGAAAATGTCGTCTTTTCCATTTCGTTGAAGACTAAAAGGACAAATACTAAATCTAGAACTCAGGAAACTTCAAGAAACTCGTAGTTTGAATTACGGATTCTTTAAACACTTGAATAATTCTTTTTTTTTTTTTTTTCTTTTAGATTTCAATTATCAAAGTTTTATGATATCTTAGCTGGGATAATAACGGTCTTCATTACGAATTATTACTTTTAGTTTTATGTTCATTTGTTCTCAATCTTATCATCAATCTTCTCCAGTAAAAAAGAGAATTATATATGGAAAAATCTTTTATAATGGTTTTTATGTAATCATTCTATACATTTTATAATATTTCAGATTTTAATGAAAAAATTTCAACTATATATATATATATATAAAATCATATGAATTTTTTTACAGCCTGATACATAATTGATAAAGATTTTATTTCTTATCTTATCCTATCATTATGAACAATTAATGTATATATTCTGTAATAGTTAAATTATTGTATTTCTCTAAAAATTTGGAAAAATCATAAACCAACAAATGATCATGAAGAGAGATCTAAATATTAATTTTCAATTAACATTTTGTATATACGTTTTTTAAAATTACATTTTGTATCATAAAACCAATAACCACTACATTTTGTATCAATAAACCAAATCTAACACTTTCATATATAGAAATTTATATATAATTATTATATGTAAAAGTATCATAGAATCATGCAAAGTAATTATTTAATTGCACAAAGAGAAAACTGTGTTTAAAAAATATAACAAGATAAAAATTAAGAGTAAGAAAAATAAAAGAAGCAAATTCATAGGAATTTTAGGAATTAAAAATATTAATCTCTTCTAAACGATATTATTATGTTGTTGATATATTTAAAATGCAAGTAAACACAAGGTACATTAATAGTATTTTTTTATTGTATTGATGTATTTTTAGTCAAAAAATTTTCAACTAGTACACGTATAATTCAAGTTTCCTGCAGTTTGCAGTAGTTTGTATTTATGTGAATAATTTTAACATAAATTACTATTCAAAAGTTTGGAATCACATCTGTTATTTATGTTTTATAAAAGAAAACAAAATAATATAGTTTTCTATTTTTGTCTTTGTTAAATTTATTACAGATTTCTTTTACTATATTACTATTCTTTTTTATTTATAAATAAGTGATATCAAACTTTTGACTGTATATATGATGTATTTATATTTATATTTTTTATTAATCAACGATTTTTGATATCTTTGATATTTGTTCAAAATTTATTTGCGAAAAAATATAAATTTATTTAAAAATATTTGGAATAATTAATGTTTAAATAAATATTTGAATAAACAATATTGATTATATAAAATTATATTTAACAATGTGAAGGCGTGTAAAAATATTAATTATAAAAATTTATGTGATTATATGATATATAAATATATGATAAAAATAAAAATAAAGTAAAAAATAAATAGATAATTGGTTTTATTGAAAACAAATTAATTAAGTGACATTAAAAATAATTCTATTTTTATTATAACAATATACACGATTAATAAATATCATTGCATTAAAGTATAAATGTTAAAAAATAAATTAATTACTTGTAAAAATTTATAATTTATATTACGAAAAAAGTAATTACATAAAAGTTTATAAATACACAAGATATTAATTCATAAATATATAAAATATTTTTAATATAAATTAAATTCATAAGTTTGTAATAATTGTATTCGCTGGAAATATTGATGATTATATTCATTAATGAATGTAATAATAAATTTCCATAAATAAAATAAATTTAAAAAACGTGTCGATATATATATAAAAACTTGATTTAAAGCGTACACCTGTGATGGATGGAAGCAATAGATCTAGAAAACAATATAAGAATAATAAAAAAAAAGACAGTAAAAAGGGAATATTAATATGTGCGTTACAAAAAAATCTTTTAATATCTTTAAAAAGAAATAGAAAATAATATGAATAAAGTTTATAATAAAAATGACATGGTAAATACATAAATTGCATATTATTCGATATAGATATATAATATATATATTTTATTTAAAAAAAATTGATACGATACTTGAAAATACACAACTTATAAATATATGTAAAGTTGGATATTAATTGAAGTATATAATAAAATATGTAATAAAAATATGTCAGTTGAATCAACGAATAGATATAATTTATTTATTAATATAAATTTTAAGAAAGTAATATCATTGTAATTGAAAAGTTGAACAAGAAGATAATTTAAGAAAAATATTATGAAATATTATTAAGAATAATACCAATAGAGAGAGTGGCGCCATCAACGATACTAATGGCGATGAAAATATCAACAACAAAAATATTAACCCCTAATGATTACTATGTCAAACTTAATAAAAACAGTAGTGTAGCTAATATTAAAATAAATAAAAAGGCTTAAATATTTTAACCCTACATTTACCATTCAACGAATTACACCATAAACTATATAAATATTAATAACACCATCAAAATATAGTCATTACAACAATTTGTCGAACACTTTTTACCTTCTTTAGCGTGTTCACACATAACAGTTAGCCACTTGGACAAAATTCATTAACTTCTTAATTATAGAATACACCTTTGATTTTGTTCTTTTTTTCTGTTCATCATGTTACGTTTTATTTAATATTTAAAAGTTTTTTATCAATTAATTAACGGAACAAAAAGTATTAAAATGTAGAATAATCACTGGTTTCGATGTTAGAATTTTGATGAAGAACCGTTAGGCGTGGTAAGAAGCCCGATGACACAGGTTGGAAAAAAACATAACTTAATTTGAGTGGCGAAAATAAAAAAGAGGAATTGACGAATTTTTAATTGTATCTTGAAGAGTTAGAACATATCAAAAACAATTTGTTACAAAATGAAATTGAATTTGACAAGAAATAAAAAAAACGGTGAAATATAAAAAAAATTTAATATCTCGATCGATAAAAACTGAACGAATTGTTTATCGACTGAGAACGACTACTTTTTAAGAAAAACATCGCAACGAAAGCTCGAGCAATCGTGCAATATTTATAAAAATCAAAAGAAGGAACAATTATGAATATATTGAGAATTCGTCAATATAGGTTACATCGTGTCAACCAAATGGAAAACACCGAAAAAAAATTTCACTGACACAATAAACTCGAGGGCGAGACCGAAAATTCACAAAACGATTGCGTTTCCTTACGTCGAATTCACACATAATTTAAATCACTGATATCCAGCATCGGTGTAGAAAGGCGGGACGATCTATACGAGAAATCTCGCGTGCATCGATACACAAAACTATATTTCGGACTGATTATCGAGAGCACCAAAGGATCCGATGATATTTAGCAAGTACCACCACCCTTTTTTTTCCACCGATCATCAACGGCACATTCTCTTCGTTATTTTGATTCACTCGAGCCCGAACCTAAACCCGAGGGAGATAGACAACACAACAAGCAGGCACACAGATCAAGAGAGGACAGACCGCGTGTATGTTATATAATGTACCCGCGTACGTGTAGATGCGTGAGAAAGAGTAAGTGAGCGAATAAGTGAGAAAGAGAGAGATAGAGAAAGAGAGCGAGAGAGAGCGCGCAAAAGAGAGAGAGAAAGCCAGAGCAAGAGAGAAAGATAGAGAGTGGGGAGGAAAAAGAGAGAAAGAGACAGAATGAGCAACCAAGTGGGGGTAATGGATAGAGAGAGAGAGAGAGAGAGAGAGAGAGAGAGAGAGAGAATAAGTGAGGCGGAGAGAGAAAGAGAGAGAGAGAACTAGAAAGAGAGAGAGAGAGGAGTAGAGTGAGGGAGAGAGGAGGACGCAAAGACGACGATGATTGCACGAGGGATGCGTCCGCGACGGAAGTACGAGGCACACTAAGGGCGTGGGCAATCGGAGCAAGGTCGGTATGGAGTTCTGAGGGGAGGACCCACATTGATTTTGATTTTCGAAGCGCGCGCATGAGTCTCCGTGTTCAGCTTTGCCCATTCATACGTATGGGACATTGGTCCTTAGTAAGTAGTATTCACTCGATCGTTCCACATTCGACATCTACCTTTTCTTTTCCTTCTTCTTTCCTTTTTACCAACAGATTTTCTTTTGACCGATTAACGAACACATGCTGCGCACTTAATCTCTGTCACGTGAAATCAATTTTTGATTCGTTACGGGCTCAAATCCTAGCTTTGATACATCTGTGAATCTTGTTGAGAAAAATATCGAAAAGATAAAAAGCATAGAATTTAATTTTTGAATTTATTTTTTCAATATATTGAACTCAATCATGAAAAAAAAGTTTTTTTATGAAGGTACATATTTAAAATTATCTATGAAAGATAATTCATAGATTTTTCCGATATAATTTTTATATAAAAGTGTAAAATTATATTTATATGAATATAAAAAATATATAAAACATTTATTTTGAAAACATTAATTATTTATATATTTTGATTTATATTTTGTTTATGTTATTATCATATCATGTATTAAAATTGTGTTAAAAAAGTCATTAAAAAATTTATTTATAATTACTATTTTACTTTTTTCAAATTAGAATATTAATATTTCTTTTTTTTTTCATTCTCAAATAAAATTCTAATTATATTAAATTGAATAATTATAATATTGATAATTATTTTATATAATTCTACTCCTTGTTAATTGACAGAGATTTAACATACTTATATTTAACTTGTTGTTATCTTTAATTATGTCATTAATTTGTCGAAATTTTTGCAAAACAATAGAATACTTTGAAATAGACATTGTACTTCACTACTGAAACCATGAATGGTGATAAGAGGTACGAAAGCGTTATTCACTCGAAGAATACTTATGTATAAGAGATATTACGAAGCACACAAGGAATATCACGAGAACAATTGCAAGAATTACTAAGAATTACTGCGTTGAAACTTTATAAAATAGTAATCAAGAACAGAGGGAATGGATACTTTGAAAAAGATTGTCTGAACTGCGCAGGACAGTTATTACGTGTAAATTAATTATACAAAACGAAACGTGTTTTTTAGTTTCATAGTAGTACTAATAGAATAATACGATTTTTTTTTGATAAATAATAATTTTTAATAAATCACTATTTTTTCGAATTTAATATTTTTGTTTTTAATTTTCAAAAAAGAATTTTTCTTCCATTATTTTTTTTTATATTAAAATATCAATTTTTTTTACATATATCTATCTTTTTTTATTGTTCAAAATATAATTGAATTTTGTATTGATTAATTATTAATTATTTAGTGTTGAAAAAATAGTGTTGAAATTTAATATAATCAAGAATTTGAGAAAGTAATAAAATTTAAAAATTTAATAAATATATTATTTAATATTAAATCTTATATTATTTAAACATTAAATTTTTTAAATTTATATAAACAAATAAAATAAAGATATAGTAATAAAGACATAAAAAAATCATGTGAACACATCATGAAGTCTAAAAAAAATAATATTTATACTCATGCAGTACTTATTTCAACAGGTGATTCGATAATTACAAATCGATATATTATTATTGTACAAATGCATCCCAAATCAGTAATATATGAATATTGGAAACTGAAAGCAGAAAAAAGTGATATAATTTTTTTTAGTTTTTAAAAAAAAATATACAAATGAATCATGGCATACGAATTTTATTATATTTATGATAAAAAATTGCATTATGAATTTAATTGTTCTACACTTTTACCATTCTTTTTACACATTTTTAGCATGCACTGTATAATAAATTCATATAAAAAAATCTTATAAATTTGATTTTCTCTCATTGTTATTTTAATAATTGTCAAAATTCATGTGAATGGAAGGATATTTGATGTATATATTATATACAAAAATTTATTTTGTATTTTTATAATCTTTTATATTATTTTTTTATATTTTATTATAGCAATATAATAAATTCTTTTTGGAAACAGCTATTAAATATGTTTAGAATATATAGCATCAAAAAAATATTTTCACATAATAAATGTAATTAATTTTAATTTAATATTTTTAATTATAAATGTAATTATTTATATATGCAAATATTTAATATAAATATAATATAATATAATATATTTTAATAACTTGTATTTATTAATACGAATGAAATCGTTTAATTTTTATTCTTTGATAAAACTTTTTTTCGTATCACCTTTTTAAATATAATTAACTGTTGTATCATTAGTTATCTACGAATGATAAGATACTTTTGATATAATCGATTAACTTAGTTTCTAAATTTACATGTAAAAATTAGATCAGAAATAAAATTTAAATTATAAACATTAAGAACATAAAGAATATATTTAATAATATATTTAATAATATAATTATATTAATATTTATTTCTATAATATAATTTTTAAATTAATATTCAATATTATTATAATTATAAAATTAATGTTTTATAAAATTATTTTAATAATTATTCTATTTATATAAAATTTCAAAATATAATATAAATATGATCATAAATATAAATATAGATCATGTTACCAGCGAAGATTGAATCAATTATTATATTTTTATTTTCATTACAATGTTACATATATATAAATTAAAAATAAAAATCTAAAAATTGCAAAATTATTGATCATATAAGTTATATCTATTTTTATAACTATTTTTCATATAAACTTATAGTTAAAATATTTTAACATGATTATAAATAATAGTATATATAATATAATATAAATAATAATATAAATAAAAATATATATTAATTATATTTATTATAATGATTTTTTTAAATGCATGAATTAACAATAAAAGTTCAAAAAAATGTTAAATTAACTAATATATTCGTAAAATCACACGGTTTTAAAACAAACCGTAAAAAATATGCAATTTATTTTCAGAATATTTTATAAACATTTAAAAGTTGTATTATAAATGTATTATAAATATTTGAATTATATGAATGTATTATAAATATTTCATTAAAAACTCTTCAAAATATTATAAATTTAAATATATTAGATATTTAAAATTTAAACAACATCTAACAATCTTATTAATAATAATTTTTGAAAAATAATAATAAGAAATATTTATCAGATTGATCTAAATTTTATATGATTCCATTTGGTTACTTTTGTTATTTATTGATAAATTAACAATAAATTTTGTACAAGAATATTTGCATTAACTTTTTTTTCGTTTTTTATTTTTTTTAAATAAAAAAATATTAAAAAATTTTTTTGAATTAATAATATCGATTTCGTAAATATTAATATTTAATATATATCGAAGTTCTTTTATAGAAAATATATATCCTTTGTACACATTTTTTAACAAAATATTAATAGTTTTATTTTTTTTTTTTTTATTACAATAATATAATTAAAGATTAATACTATTTTTCGAACTCAAATTTGTAAATATAGATAAATATAGATAAATAATGTACGAAAAATAAAGATAGGATGAAAATCGTGAAATCAATGCTATAAATAAGACATATGTTAAGAAGAAGAACAATCATAAGAAAATGATAGAGAAAATAAGAATTGATTATCAATATTATTTTTTCAATATTTAAGATATCTCTTTAAAAAATTATTTTTTTAAAATATTCAAAAGATAGCACTAATTGTCAATTTTTATTTTACCTTGTTTATGAAGAGATATCTTACATATTCAAAAAATAACATTAATAAATAAATTAATAAATTGCTATTTTATGTATAAATTTTTGCTTTATATTTAAGATTTTTCTTGATTGACTGCAGATATTATTTATAAGAGTTTATTAGATTATTTATTGAAATTTCATAAGTCAAGTTCAAATTTTAAATATATATATTTTTTAATTTATTTACATCAGTAATAAAAATATTATATAAGTTTATACATTAAATGTTTCATTTAAAAAATATATAGTAATAATATTTTATATATATTTTTATAATTCATAATTTTTTAACAACTTACTTGAAATATATATTATAATCTATGTAACTCTTCTTTTATTTTTTTTAAATACAAAATTAAATACAAAACAACTATTTACAAAATATATATTATAAATTATTAATATGTTATTGTTAATTAATAATATAAGTTGAATCAATTTTTAATTTTTTAGCTTTACTTCCAGTATCTATTATTTTCTTTGTTTTGCTTTTAGAAGGATGAGGAAATTGTTCAATTTTTGAATGTCCTCCCAAACCATTATATACAATATTATTAATTTCTATATTTTCCTAAATCGATAATCTTTATAAGTAAAAAAAAAATATATATATACATACATTGCTAATATATACTATTTTTAAAATTATTATATACATTCTTACATTTTTAGTGTATGTTTCTTGAATTCTTGGTTTTTTTGTAAGAATTGAAGAATTTAATTTTATTGTACTATTTTTCTGAAATGCTGTATGCTGTTTTAAAGTAAATACTCCTCTTGATTTTACTGGAAGATATGGGGAATCTATTTCAATTTTCTAAAAAAAAATTATATATATGAATAATAAAAAAAAACTTAACTGTGTAATATATTACAATAAATTATTTTTACTGTAATAGATTGATTTTTCTCTTTTGAATTTATATCTTCTTCTTTACTTTTTGTCTTATTATTTATATTTTCAATTTTATCTTGTTTAATATCATTGTTTGAATTATTAATTAAAATATCTTCTGTTTTTGAATTAGAGTTTATTGATTTTTTTATTGAAGATATTTCTTCTTCCATTTTTGCAAGCTTATTTTGTAAACAAATTTTTTCAGTTTCACAAACCATTATATCTTCTTCGAGTTTCCTATAAATAATATATAATAATAAATCCAATTCTTCAATGAATTTAATTTTTTAATATTAATAAAATTATATACATTCTCTTGCTATATTCCTGAGATAAGGAATTTCGTTCCATTGAGACTCTAGTAAGTTCTTGTTGTAAACTTCTTAGATTACTTCTTAATTCTCTTCTTTTATTTAAACTAATTGTCATTTGTCTAAATGTAGAATAAGAAAATATTTTTTTAATGTAACAGAGAAAAATATAATAATAAGATATAAAATATGTAAAATATAAATCATATTCAATTACCTTTTCATCACAGATATATATGTAATCAATGTACTAGGATCATTTGTTCTTGATATCATCTCATCTACATCTTCTATTGAAGCTTCAAGTAAGATTTTTATACTTAAACAAAAAATATATTTATTAAATAATATTTAAATAAAATACAATAAAATGCTATAAATTTGCACATACTTTTTATAATTTTCAACATTTTTTTGTAACTGTTCCAATTCTTTTTTTATTTTTTCTATTTCTAAATTTTGTTCTTTAAAATATTTAATTTGTTCTTTCAGAGCATAAATAGTGCTAGTTTTCTCTTTTATTTCTTTCTCTGTTTTTCCTACTTCTTGTTTTAATCCTTTTTTTTGTTTCTCTAATGTTTCAATCTTTTCCATATAATGTTTAATATCTTTCTCTTTTAACATAAGTTGAAAATTTAATTTATCAATTTTGTCTTGTAAAGAATATGTATCTTCACTAATAGCATCACTATTGGCAAAATTAAAATATATTCTATGAATTTTATTGAGTGTAGTCCTTTCTCTACAATGTGGACAAGTTTTGGATCTGCATAAAAAAAAATTAATAAATTTATAATAATTGAATATTTTTTTAGATAGAGAATACCTAATAAATATTATTATTTATAAATAAAAATTTTATTCATTCATGAAAATTTAAATTAAATTTTATTTATTAGATTTTTACCTTTCTAACCATTGAGTTACACAAGCAAAATGAAAAATATGTCCACATGGTGTATAAAAAACATCATCAGAAGGTATTAATAAATCACTACATATTACACAGATAATATTCATTTTATATATAATATTAATATAATTAATACTTAAATGTAAATATTTAGAAATAAACGTATGTACTCTATCTAATTAAAAATTGTCACCAGTTTGGAATGAATATTGTTATGTATCTTAACCAAACTTTGTCATAATGTAATTATCATTTATTAAATTAAATATGTTGACTTAATTTGAAGTAAATTCGATATAAATTTTTTTAACTTTAAATATTAATATATAAAAATTCAAAATTAAACATTTCAAACTAACCGTTATATATAATGCCATCTACATATCGTTCAATTACTTAAAATATTGAAAATGTCTGAAAAATAAATATCACGTGATAGATATTGTAATTTCGGTTATTCACTAGCATAATATTGGTACCAAAATTGAAATTAACTATATCACTATCATTGTATAAAATGACACTAATTTTTATTTTTTACAATTGTTTTTTACAAGCTGTATTTATGAATTTTTATTTTTAATTCTATTGCATTAAACTTTAGTTTTAAAAACTTAAATTGTTGAACTTTTTTAAAATGTTTTTATATATTTTAAGAAATTCGAAATAACGTAGAATCCGAAAATAATAAATTTATACTTTATATTATATTATATTATATTATGTTATATTATATTATATTATATTATAATATATTATATTACATTTATATTTAAATGTAAATAAAAAAATTTTTGGAATTGAGTGTTTCAAAAATTTTCATGCAAAATTAGAAATTTTTAAAAATTTTCGCTAGTTACGTAACACTTATTGGATTTTTATCAAATTTTATTTAAATTTGATGCATGCTAGTGCTTTTATCTTCCAAATATATTGAAAAATTTGACATAATATAATTAAAAAAATTAAATTTTACATATCCAAATTTAAAAATACATGTAAAAAATATAACTATCCAAAAATTTGATTTTTTCAAATTTATTCTTATAATTTTTATTTATGTTTTTACTAACAATAAATAATTTTTAAATAAATTAATATATAAAAGATAGTTTTTTATTTTATATATCAGAAATGTGGATTTAATTATGATTTCCCTAGATTTTGATCACATGTTTGTATTTACATCCGGTGACTTTTTAAACATATATGTTGATGATGTAACATATCATTTTAAAAATCACTAAAATTTTAGTTTTCTAATTTAGAGTTAACTAACTTTTTTATTTCAATAATAATTAACAATTAATTTAAATAAATTTAACATAATTGTTTTAAAATAGATAAACAAAATATAATATTAATAAGTAGGTAAACAAAATATTAAATGCAATTCATTGTTTTTTTCTATAAAAAGTTACAATATTAATTAAATTATTTATTTATTAAAATATATAATATTTTTATAGATAATAGTAAAATAATTTGTGTTTTTAATTAAATAAAAACGTATTCTAAATATTTAGAATTATTATAAATAACTAGAAAACTAGAAAAATATTTTAAATTAAGTTATAATTTTTTGATATTGAAAACGCATCTTTAATATTTTAAATGTTAAAACAATTTGTGTTATAAGTACTTACAACAATAATGTGTAATTTTTAAAACATAACAAAAAAGTTAAGTATAAATATTTCTGTCATGAAAAATCGATATTTTAAAAAATATTTATAAATATAGAAATATATAGAAATATAGAATTTAAAAACTTACATTTTGACTAAAATATTCTATTAATATCGAAATAATTAAAGAATCTGTAAGTGAGAAATGTATCTATTCATTCAAATATTATATTATTAAAATTAAATATATATAATATATTTTTAAATTAATATTCTTTTCTTTATAAAAATTAATTCATTAATAATCATTTAATTTTAAATATTGCGATATTTTATTTATTATTCATTTTATCATATATATATTTCAAAAGGAAAGATTCATTAAAATTTAGTATTATGTTGTGACATTAAATTGTTCAATAAAATCTGTATTTGAATGATGCAAAAACAAATTAGTATTTATAAATATTATAATTAATAATATATATATATATAATTCTTTTTATAATCCTATATGAAATAATATAATCCTATATAAAATGAAATAAGGAATAAAGATTGAAAATAAATTTATTCTTTTTATGATATGAGTAAATAATAATTATTGTAATTTATAATTATTTATATTTTAATTACTTATATTTTTTCAAAGAAAATTTCAATTTTTTTATCAATCAAATTTAATATATTTAATATTTTTTTAATAAGATTTTAATAATGTATTTTATAACATGACATTTATTGATATTTAATTTTATATAATAAACTTGTATCATTTGAGATTGTATCATTTGACTATTACATAATCATTTATTCTTTAGATATTTATTATTCAATATATTTTCAAATTTAGTTTCCTATCTAAAATAATTTTATTATCATACGTTCATGAAATTTCTAGAAAGGTTCTATATCCCCTCCACTATAACTTTGTTTCCTTAGTAATTTCGAGTTTCATGTGGAAGGTTGCGGTTTTCACGTTATTTATTTGTCCAAAAGAATTTTTACATTGAACGGATTCCGCATCTTTAAAAAAAACAGTAATTTTTTTTATAAAACAATGTATTAAGTACTTAAATAAGTTTTAATTGATAATAAAATCGAATTGTATATAAATAGAGAGTGATTGACAAGATTTTCTTCTAGCCGATATAGTTTTCGAAAATTTGGTAAGTGAAATATAACTAAATAATATTATATTTAGACTATATAAAATAATTTGAATTGAAAATGTTTATGGAATAACAATAAATTGTAAGTAAAATTATTTCATACTTTATCTAAACTTATTTTTATTGAAATGAAAATGAACTGTGTTTCCGGTTTCGTTTCTCTTACGTTTAATTATTTTTAATATAATTTATATTATACTATTTTTCTTAACAGTTTCAAAGTGATAAAAAATTAAATGATTTCTTTTCGAAAATTAAAAAAAATTTTGAATTAATTTACTTATTAATATTTAATAGTTTATTCTATTGTATTTTAATCTTATTTATAATATTTCTTAATTTCGTTTATAATTGATATAATGCTTGAATAGAATTAAATTTTTAAAATATTATTAGTATTAGTATTAATTGTAATTTATCAATACAATTTATATTAAAAATATTTTTAAGTTTATTAAAAATAATATATATTTTATATTAAAATATTATTCATAAGTTTTTATTAAAATCTAATTTAATATTATTTTGTTTTTATAAAATTTTGTTATAAAATTTTATTTTTTATATTTTTTCATAAAATTATATTAAAAATATATTTTGTCATATTTACTATTAAATGATTTTTTTTTTATGTTTTAGGAATAACTCAATTTCAAAGAAATGGCTAAATGGGGTGAAGGAGATCCAAGGTGGATCGTTGAAGAACGACCTGATGCTACTAATGTAAATAATTGGCACTGGTATGACAAAATATATTTAATTTTTTATTAAAAGATTATTATATCATTACATATATGATTTATATATATCATACATATATTGAGTTAATTAAATATTGATATTTTATAAATTTATACATATTTATTTTATATATATAAATTTTATATCCAAAGGGAAATTATATTTTTTTATATTGTAAATTTAATAAATTAATTATTTTTGTAGAACATTTTAATTTTTTGAAAATTTTAAAAAATGTTTATATTTTACCTATTAAAATTAATATAATATTTCATATAATAATATTCTTTAAGGACAGAGAAAAATGCTTGTACTTGGTCCCAAGAGAAAATAAAAGAATTATTTACTAATTTAAAGATGGAAGGAGATGAAGGTTTGCATTTTTTCTTTTATATATTATTATATTAAAAATATATAATTAATATTTAATAAAATCATAATATATAATAAAGCAAATCATATTAAATTTATAAAAGTAAAATTGATCTTAAATTTAATATGATTGATCTATTTTAATAATTATTTATAATATATATTTGCATATAATTATAATAAAATTAATTATGATATAAAAAATTATTTATTTATTTACATATTTTTGAAGAAATATATAATTCGTAATATATATAATTTAATTTATCTTTCTGGATGTATTAATTATTTGCATGTTAATTTGTGTTAAAATTAATATGTAATATCAATCTAAAAAAATTGTATTATTTTTAGCTTCCTGTACAGTAACAGAAGTAGAGAAATGTGAAGGTGAGGCAATGGCAAATAACCGGAAAGGTAAATTAATTTTCTTCTATGAATGGAATATTGTTTTGAAATGGAAATCCAATAAAGTATCTGATAAGAAGATTGAGGGTAAAATAAACATTCCAAATCTCTCTGAAGAAAATGAAATTTCTGAAGTAGATGTAAGTATTTTAAGAAACATAGTTATAAAATATAATTATATATAATTTTAGTTTCATAATCATTTAATTCATATATATTAATTCAATATATATTAATTAAAACATAAAATACATATACTTAATTTTTTTAAAGAAAACTTAAATGAATATCAATATATTATTATATTTTTATTTGAAAATTTTCATTAAATATTATTAATAATTATTTATGTTTTTTAAGTTTATATAATTAATTTTTTTAATTATAATTATTTGATTTATAGATTGAAATTACTTTGGAAGATAGTACAGATGAAGGAGAAGCAGTAAAACATTTTCTACATACAAAAGGAAAAGAATTTATTAGAGATAAATTGAAGCAATATATAGTTTCATTAAAAGAAGGTAAATTTATTAATAATAATAATAATTTAATAATTTCATTTTTAAATTCATAATTAATATTAATTTTTTTAAAATTTTTTTTTACAAAATTTAGCATTTTGTAAAAAACAAGTTTATTTTAATTTATACTAATATAATTTTTTTTATAGAATTCACAGTTGGAATGATTTTACCTAAAAAGGATAATGTGAAGGAAAATATTTCAAATATCACTTCTGGATTTAATGCAAAAGTATGTAATTTATATTATACATATAACATATATTAAATTTTATTCAAAGATTTTCCAAATTTTTAAATTTATTGTTTTATTTACATATAATTAATTAATACATAATTAATTATTATAGATGCAAATGAACTCTACTGTAGTTTCATCAAATAATAAAAAAGAATTAGGATGTAAAATTTCAACAACAACAATTAAGCAACAACAGAAGTTTCAATGTAGGGCCGAAGAATTTTATAACGTTTTTACGTCAGTGGAGGTAAGAATATTTCAATTATTAATGATATTTAATGCATTTAAAAATATATAAAGTCGTATTGCGTGTAGAATTTTTATTCATTCAAATTTATTTTATATTTAATGAATTCTTTAAAACACAATATTAATTCATCAAATTATTAAAAATTAATAAATCGAAAATTCTAAAACAAGAAAAAAAATAATTATTTAATTATTATGTTATTCATTGTTCATTATTTTTTTCTTTTAATTTTTTTTTTTCTATGAGAAAGCTATTATTTTTTCTTGTAAATTTCTATATTTTTAAAAAATACATATATGTACTTTTAATTATAATTTTATTTATTTTAATTTTCTATTTATTATAATATTTTTCTTATATATTTCTAATATTTTATTCAATATTGTTACTCTTGTTTTACATTATTTATCTATTTTCTTTTTTGAATTTTTAGCATTTTAAAGATTTTTCTTATTTTTAATTTATAAATACTTTATTATTTATATTTTTTTGCAATTTAGCAATTTATTAAAACAAATATAATATAAAATTAATTTGATAGGAATATGCAGTGCTGAAATAAAGGTTTAATGAATATGAAGAAAATATATTTATATTAATATTTTGCGTTTTCGCATTTCAGTTACTTTATTATGGATTGAATATTAATAATATTAATAAAAATATTTAATAAATATTATCGCGCTTGTAAACATAATTACTAATTATATAATCTATAATAAAGTTTAATAAAACATTTATATATAAAAGTAAAAAATTTTTATTATTATATATTTTATATAAAATAAAAATTTTTGATTATAATTAATAATTGTGAATAATGAAATATAATTTTATGTATTAAAATTTAGTTTAAACTGGAAATAACTATTATATGGTGATTTTGAATTAAATTAAAATAAGGTTATTTTATTTAAACAAAATTAAATTTTTATTAAGTAAATAATACTTTTCATTATTCTCTATCATTTATTTGATTGATCTATAATTCATAGAAACATTGTATGTATACTTCTATCTCACCAGGTGCTGCAAATTTTTACATCTATTACAATGAATAGAAATAAATCACAAAAGATTGTCATCTTTGATAGTTTCAATAAAAATATATACACTTATAACATCTTAATTGGGACACCTTATGTATCATATTTAATTAAATATTTTATCTCTTTTTATATAGGAGAATACTTATTAGTATATAGTTGTTGATACAGTATTTGTTGATAGGATTTATGATTGTTTTATATTTGCTTATTCTGGTATAGGTGGAGTAATGAAATTCTGGACTGCTGAAATGAAGTTTTATTTTATAGGCTGATCTAAAAAATTATTTGTTTCCTGATGAGACAAGACAATTCAGCTATCACTATGAAATTTAGGTACAGAGTGCTAATACTGAAGACAAATTTGTAAAAAGGTTAGTGCACAGAAGGAACGCTTATTTGTTTATCTTTAGCTTGTATTGCTATAATTTATGAGACATAAATTATAAAATATTCAAATATATTTTGAATTTAATGAATGATAAAATTAAGATGATTTAAATAGATAAAATAATTTAAATTCTAAATTGGAATATTAGTAAAAGATGAACTACCAAATAACAAACTTGTCTTTTTTTGGCCATTTTTCTATTAAGATAAAGAAATATTAATAGTAAAATTTAAAAATATAATAAAAAAAATATTCTTTTTATAAATCAATTATATAAGGTGTTCTTTAGAAAATATCATATGTTATATAAAATATTCAATAAATATTCAAATGTTATATAAAATAATGTAATGTAAGATAAACTTTTGAAACTGCATTTAAAGAAAAATTAAATTTTTTTTCTTCCTTCTGAAAATTAAAGCGTTCAAGGAAGCTTTTTATGAAACATTTCTAATTTTAACTTTAAAATATGAAGATATTATCAAATTGAAAGTTCCTTTTGTATAATCAATTTTTTTTAAAGACATTGTTCTATTTAGCCTGTCATTTATTTTTAGATCTAGGATATATACAGGGTGTTCCATATATATATATATACATAAATTTATTTCCCAAACTATTCAAAATTCGAAAAAGTACCCAAAATAGATCTTACATTGTTTCAAAAATAATATTTTGATGTTTCCAAATCTTGTCTGGATGTATGTATATTTGACATTTCAAAATCAAACCACTCTGACTTCATTGATTCATAATATGTTAGTTTTTCAAGGTTACTTGTAATCATTTATTATTTAAAATTTATCTTTGTTTGAATGTCCAGAAACTGTTATTTATTTCTTGTATTAGAAAGGATGATTTTATATTTTAATATTAATACTGATTTATTCCATTTTTAAAATATAATTTTCTCTTGAAAATTATCCTATTAATTTGTTGATAGATATTCCTAATCCAATCCTTTATGTTACAAAAAAAGGTAGATTTTTTTTTTTAGACAAATTTTATCATTTGTAAAATTATTTTCTATAGGAAAAAATTTATAGGTTTTAAATTATGTTGATAACTTCGTTTGGCATATAATAAATCGTTGTAAATGAATTGAAAGAAAGAATTGTGCTAATCATATATGTGAATTTTTAATTTACATAAAAAAATAATTAGATTAAATTATTTATAAATAATAGGTAACTATGACATATAATGGATAGAAACAAAATAATGAAAAAGTATTGTTTTTTGATATAACTAAAATGAAATTCAGTTAATAAACTGCGAATATTTATGCACTTATAAAAAATTTTAGTGCAGAAAAATTTATAAAAATTATACATTCAAATGGTATTGCATCAATATATATGATGCAAAAAAGCATTTCAAAGTATAATAGACATTATAATATACATTATAATATTGATGAGTAAGACAAATCTTTATTTAAACTCCACTTATTTAAATATATTGATAAAAATTTTATTTTGCATAAATATCCACAGTCTACTTATTAATTATATACAATTTAATATATATATTATAAATGATTTTGAATTGAATTTAAAATTTTGAATAATTAAAATTATTTGTTAATATTTTTAATCATATAAAAAAATAATATTATCTAAATATTTAAATTTTATTATATTTAATTATTTAATTTTATCATAGAAATAAAAATGTTTTTTCTGTGATAAAATAATATTTCTATGAGAAATTTCTAATTCCTAAAGTCACCTTATGTTTAAATCTAAATATATGAAAAACTTTATTATTTGTTATTTTTATTTTGTATTATTATTTAAAATAATTAATATTTAATTATTTTATATAAATAAATCATTTAAAAATAATTTATTTTTCAAATAAAATTTTAAAATTTATTTGAAATTGTTTTTGTTTTAAATAAATTTATTTTTTATTATTTGGAGTAATTATTTGTTATTTTCAAAATGCCCAATGTCATTTTGTAGTATCTTTTTTTTAGGTTTTTTTATATTTAGTAATTTTATTTTTTTTTTTTTTATATTTACATGTTAACATAAATGAACATGCTACAAAAAATTTTCAATTATATTTTATTTGAGTATTTAATAAATGTATACAGGTTTTAATGAAATTTGTTAAAATTAGTAATGACAGTATTTATTCTAATATTTTTTTTCAGATGGTTCAAGCATTTACAAAGGGACCGGTCAAACTCGAACCAAAGAAGGCAGGAAAATTTGAATTATTTGGTGGTAATATACATGGTGATTTTGTGGATATAACGCCTAGAAAGATTGTTCAAAGATGGCGTTGCAAACAATGGCCTGATGGACATTTTAGTGATGTGACTATTGATATCTCTGAAAAGAGTGATCATACTGAAGTTAATTTAACACAAGTAGGAGTACCAGTTAGGTAAGATAAAAATGCTTAATATTATTCATTATTTATAAATTTAATTTATATGAAAAATTTAAATTATATATGTTTCAAAAATTTTATAAATTTTGTTTTAAATTAAGTTAAATAGAAAAATTGAAAATATAATTTATTTATTATATTATTGAAATATATTGTGAAAATATTCTATAACATTTTAATTAACAATAATAATTTTTATGTAAAAATTGATTATTTATTCACAGTGAGGAAGAATCTACAAAAGAAAATTGGGAAAGGTATTACTGGGATGCTATAAAACGTACATTTGGATTTGGTTATTTCATGTGATCTATGTATGTTTTAAATTTTGCTTGCTTATTGATAAGTAGAAAAATAATTAAAACATATATTGTCGTAAATCGCCTCGCATACCATTTACGAATTAATCGCATAATCAGCTACGTACAATCTGTCTTTTGTCTCAATGCTAGTTACAAGTTTTTCTTTTCCTATATTTCACATTTAGAACATTGCATCGTATAAGCGGGACATGATTACACGATTGCTTAGATATAAATAAAGTATCACCAACATGACACATCTGTATTAATAGTTGTATATGTGAAATAAATCATGTCAGATACTTAAATATTTGGTTTTTCTTGTTTTTGATGTATATATATATATGAATGCATATTATATTATACATTGTATCTTAATATGAAAATATTCCGTCGCGCTGTTACGTTGTTAATCCTCAAATTTCCCATTTATGCTTGTCATCTATTTTCTCTTTATTACTTTTTATTATTATCTATTCCTATAATCATTTTATAATTTTTGTGTAAAAATTTTTCTGTAAAAAAAACGGCATATATATATATATATATATATATAAAATACGATATACATTATACGAAAATTAATGGTATTAATTCTTAGTGATATTAATGTCAAGTGTTTTTTAAAAATAGTTTAAATTCTCTTCTTCGCAATAAAATAAATTCATATATATATATATATGTATAATATTGATTAAATATAAAAGGAAACACGAAATATTAAAAAATGGAGAAAGTATTTATTTACAATATATATATATATATATATATATATATATATATATAAAACTAAGTACATATATACATATAAAATGATATATACATATGTACATAAATATAATATAATTTATATTAATTATCACTATGCTCACTAGCACTATCATCTCTTTTATCTGATAATCGAATTTCAACCGATTCTTTAGAAACATATTCTCTTTTATACATATTAGAATTAAATAATTGTAACATTTCGTCAGTAATTTCATAATTCATGCAATTTGTATTTTTATTTTCTAAGTCTAATTTAATTCTAGTTAATGCACTAATCATTTCAGGTTTTAATCTGTTTCTATCTTTTGTTTTAATTTCTGCTATGATAGAGAAACATCTTTCCATATCTATATTTGAATGAGGCAATGATAAACATAAATTTGCTACTTTTGCGATATTTTGAAATTTATATATTTTTCCCACTTCATCCCAAAATTCGGATATATTTAATTGTAATAATTTTTCTTTTTCTTCTTGTGAAAAATAGAAAGGTAGCAAATGCCATTCATCTTTTACATCATATGTATTGAATTTAGATTTAAATTTCTCTAATATTAAATTTAATTGATTTTTGTGATTTTTTATATTTAAAGCAATATTTGGATTTAAAAATTCTAAAGAATTTAAAATTTGATCACCAAAAGATATTTTTTTTACAGTATTTTCGAAAGCACATTGGTAAAATTTTTTAATATTTACATAAAATTCTAAGATTTTTTTATTATTATCTTTTGTATTAATATTTTTAGTTTCTTTTAATGTTATTAAAGCTTCCTCGCCAATGATAATTTCTTCTAAAGGACGTATGTTATTTTCATCATAAATATCAATTTCGTGTAAATTTGGGGCTTCCATATAATTAGGTTTAATAAAATGGCCACCTAAACATCTCAAAAATCTAAAACATTCCGGTAACAAACAATGAATGAGGATTTCCGAACTTTGAAAAAGCATATTGAAGTCAGTAATTAAACGTAAAATGTAATTTAAAAATTGTAAATACGCTTTTGTATATGGACACTTAAAATTATGAAATATTTTTTTTGCAATAGCAGATTTTTTTTCAATATTTGCTTCTGCAAATATCGAGAATAATACTGTCCATTGAGTTAATATATTTTTTATACATTCTAACAATGCTAACCATCGGTTTGCAGATGGCTGAATTACTTTTTGTCGTGCAACTTTTATTAAATTTTGAGTACTTTCTAAAATATTCTGTCTTTTTGGATTTTTAGAAAAATATGAATATATTGAATGTACAAATTCTTCAACATATGTCGGTAAACATTCACATGCACGACATGCAATTAAGTGCATAGAATGGCAAATACATGGGAAGACATCAATTTCCTTATCTTTTAATAAGCAAGAAATTAATGAATTATATTTTCCTAACATAATATTTGTATTGTCTATTGGAACAACAACTATATTCTTTAAAGATAGATTATGTTTTTCTAAAGATTGTAGGAAACATTCATATAAATGTTTTGATGTAGTATCTTTGATATAAACTAAATCTAATAAATATGTTTGAATTTTTCCTTCATGTATGTATCTACTTAAAATACATAAATTTTTGGTTTCTGAAATATCTGTGCTTTCATCTATTAAAACTGAAAGTAATTTATTTTGTAATATTTTAGTAGTTTCTGAAATTACAGATTTATTAATTACATTTTTTATTATGGATGAGATTTTAGTTCTTTTAAAGGACACATTTTTTATTATGTTAGAATCAGGTAATGCTGTTTGGATCATTCGAACAATATGATCAAATGAGTTAAAGCTTTTACAATGCTCTACAATATCCAAACAAAATCTCAGTTCTGCTTCCTTTATGTTTTCAGAAATGAAGGTTGATGATTTTTTCACTACACCTTCTTCTTCATTTTTTTTTCCTTTCATGTTTCTTTTATGAAGTAGTGTTCGATTGTGTTTTTGCAGAGTACTTTTCCCAGTTATGAGAGTTTTTTTGCAAACTATACATCTGGCTTTATATGGATCTTCACATTTTTGTAACCATAATGCAAAATCAGGGTCCTGAAGCCAAGCATCACGAAATGTATTCTTTCTAAATTTTTTCCTTGGAGAAGGAGAAATCATGTTGTTATCAATACCTATTTATATAATATTCATTATTAATAAAATTTAATAATATATTTTCAAAAGATTAAAGAAACAAGATACTTTTTTCATAATTTAAGAAATACTTATATACTTTAAAAAAATTTTTTCTTCAATTTAAAGTAATTTGGTATTAAATAAATATCTTACTCGATGTATTTTTTATATCACAGTTTATATTAATTTTACTGGGACCAGGAGTAGCTGTACCATTATTATCAAAGCCTAAAAGATATGAAATATTCATTATTAGTTAATTTCTTATATAACAATGTATTTTAAAAATTTTAAATAAATATTTAAAAAACAAATTAATAAGATATTTATAATAAATAGAAATACTTATATACTTTTTCAAAAAATGATTATTTTTTGAAAATTATATTGACACAAAAATATTAAATATTTATTTTACCTGATTCCTTCTTCATATTAGAATTTTAAATAAAATAAAACAATATAAAATTATAAAAGCTTCACTAAATCTTTAAATTCTACAAAAAGTCTCTAATCTCTACAAATAACGCGAAAGCACGCGAAACCAAAGTTGCCAGTTGCCAAAAAAAAATCTGATTGTAATTGTGTGTCAGCGTTGGTAAGGTTGCCATGAAAAGTCTGATCATTGAAAGAGTGGGAGAAAATAGTAATATAGTAGTGGAACTTAGAAATGGAAGTGGGGAAAATAACGGGTGTTCTATTTGCATCGTTAGAATAAAGTAACCTACTCATTATCAAACAAGTTTCTGAAGAAATACATGATATTACGTTATTCAATATTACGTCACTCGCGTAATATGAATTAATACATTTTATCTTATCTTATATTTGATGTCCTCCTGCAGTTTCTTTTCATGATGTCATGAATCATGATGTCACAAATTTACTACACTATTTTTATTCACAATCATCCAATTTTGTTTTCCTTCGCCATGACGTTACTGTTACAGCCATGTTGCCTTTTAGCAATAGCATTCTGCTAACGCTAATGGTAACGCTATTGGCAATTCAATCGAAACTTTTATTTTAATATCAACAGTTTTATTTTATTTTAATATTTTGTAACATGATAAGAATATTCGAATAAATAAAGATAAAATATTATTATACAAATAGTAATATAACATTTTTTTAAAAAATTATATTTATATTTGTAATTCTTTTAGATAATATATTTTTAAGTCACTTTGATTTTTCTTTTCTTAAAATGTTCTAATATTTATAAGGTTAAATAAAAATAATTTTTCATTTGATGTTGGAAAATAAATAAAAATAAGCACACATATTATGGATTAAAAGTCATTTTATTTAATCACAACTTTTATTTGAACAAGTTTCAAAATTTTAATTAAATAAACTTTTATCTCTAATTCAACATTGCGATTAGAAGTCTTTTCCACTCAGCGTTGCAATCATTCTGGAAAAGAAAGATACTGGTTTTCTCGTTCACGCTTCACGATAAATAAAAAGAAATAAAAGAAATGCAAATTTATTGCAAACGAAATATATGTATATATATATATTATATATTACAATTATATTAAACGAATGTTATTAACATCTATGTTAAAGATGCCCATATCATATTTCTTATAAATAAAATTAATGTAAACATATATTCCTTTCCATAACTTTCTTTAATTCAAAAGCGCGATCAGAAGCCGCTTAAAATCTTCACTGCAGTCACTCTGTAAATGCAAACAGAATGTGGGAAAAATTAAAAGCAATGTTAATAAACGAGTGCAAAATAATAATGTATTTATATACAGATTCAGAATAATAATACATATATGCATGCATATATTATGTAAAAGCTTAATTCTTAATTAGTAAAATTAGTTAGATAGGCATATTTAAATTGTTTTATAAATTAATGAAGTTCAGTGTGATTTTTCTTTTTTTTTTTTAATAAAAAAAGGAACATATTATTCGTTTATTTTCTTTTAATAGGTCTCACAGAGATTAGAGCAGAGTTTATTTCGATGCAAACGAAATAATTTTATAAGCAAACTCATACACGATAAAATAATTAAACAAATCCAACCAAAAAAATTAACTACATAATACCGTGATCCCTGCTAATTATCGATATAATTTAGAATAAATATTCAAGTTAAAACATATATATATATATATATGTATAATAGCTTCGCGGAATGTAATGAAGGAAAATTCCTGGTATTAATATATATGATTTAAAAACAAAAGAAGTTGTTCAATTAAATGTTTTCATCCAAGTAGAGTAAGCAATAGTCTCTTGTAGTCTCCTGAACAGTCATCCTGAAATTTAGGGAAAATTATGGGCAGCCAAGATATAGCGAGCTAGCTTGTTAAAGGTACTTGTGCTTTACAAAAAATTAAGACACGTATGTGCTTATACATTGTGCGTCCTCGCTTTGATTAAACTAAGTTTAAATAGTATAAATGTTTCTGTAAAAAAATCACTGATTTTCACAATGTTATTAACACAATTTTCTTCAATCTACAATCATTGAAAAATTACTTTGAAACAATGAATAACCTTTAAATGATATGTTGAATACACATTTCATTTTTAATTTTTTTTAAAGATAAAAATTACAGAAACATTTTTACTAGTATTTGATATCTTACAATACAAATTATTATCAAAAGTTCAACTCACATCGATGTCACCTGCGAGCGACTGTCCATAGATTTTTTGATAAGCATCTTTAATATCTCCCAAATCTATTTCTGATCGAGCTACAACTATACGTATCAATGTTGAATCATCTGTGCCCAATCCACGCATCGCTTTGTACAATCTTTCCGCGAAATATGCAGTTTTGTCTCGTGCACATTTTACTAAACAAATGGAAAAAGTGTAATTTTTAAATATTTTTCTAGACAATATTTCTAGAGAATATTTGAATTTCCTCTAAAAGACACATCTAAAGAAAAGACGAGATAAAATTAGATTAAAATTAAGATAAAATTAATTGTTTATGTAATCATTTGCAAGTACAAATAAATACAACGAATCAAATGATCAAATGTAATAATCTATCGCATAAAAATCATTGATCTTACCAACTGCAAGATAACCGTCTTCGAGAGATCCTGAAAATTCTCTCTTAATAGCATCTTCTAAACTGTGACCAGCAAGACGCTCATATTCTTCGAAAATTTTTCGTAATTGAGGATAACTTTTTGTGATGAGTATAGCATTAAAAGTACTTTCGTCTGTTCCCCATTGTTCCTCCCCCGCAGCGAGTAATCTTTCAGCATCCTGAATTGCAGCTTCTCCATCAACATCAGGATTCTCATCTCTGTTGGCCTGTACAGAACAATTTAAAAATATCGATTAGATATAGATTTTATTTTCAACAAGAACAACAGTTACAAATAAGAAAAATACAAATTTTTTTCGTTTTTAATATACAATTGAAAAAATAATTCCATTAGACTTTAATAATATATCCATTTGTGTTTATTATTTTATAATTTATTTAATCCATTATTATATATACTATATATTATAATAATATATTATAATAAATAGCTTTCAACAAATAGAAATGTTTAATTCTTATATTATCTCCATCAACATCAGGATTCTCATCTCTGTTGGCCTGTACAGAACAATTTAAAAATAATCGATTAGATATAGATTTTATTTTCAACAAGAACAACACAAATAAGAAAAATACAAATTTTTTTCGTTTTTAATATACAATTGAAGAAATAATTCCATTAGACTTCAATAATATATCCATTTGTATTGTATTACTTTATAATTTATTTAATATATTATTATATATACTATATATTATAATAATATATTATAATAAATAGCTTTCAACAAATAGAAATGTTTAATTCTTATATATTTAATGTGAATATTTTTTTTCAGTTCTCCATCATCTCCAGATTAAATGAAAAATTTCCAAAAGAAAATCCAATATCAATGCGATAAGAAGATGTTTTGTTTATTTTAAACTTGTAAATACTATTATCGAAAATATTATATGAGAGGAAAGGAAGGAGGAGAGGGAGAGAGGGGGGAGAGAGAGAGAGAGAGAGAGCGCATCAAAATATAAAAAAATTTACTTACGCATGAAAGTGAAACTAACAGTCTCTTAAAATGTCCAGAAGTATCGCTCTTCAGATCTTCCTCCAAATCTGTATCGTATACTGCAAGAATATATCATTATAAATTTATATAATTTAATTCAAAAATATAATTGAAAAAAAAATTGAAATCGTTAATTAAAAAAATATACAAGACTTTATATTCATTCGTTTATAAGATATTATAAAGCGAGTATGAATTATATAATAATCAAATCGTATTGAAGTTTGAAACACATTATTTCTTGATTGATATTCTCACATCGTTTAGTAGACGCAGTACTATCCCCACTAATTTATTCGCGGAATTGTTTCACGAGTAAATCATTGACGTTATTCCCAAGATGAATGATATCTCGGTCACACGATGAATCATCGGAGTATAAGAAATATAATTTTCATAATGTTTATTTTATGACTGTGAAATTATTTTAATCAAATTGGAAATGATGCCAATCACGATTTTACTTGAATGAATTTAAATTATTCAAATAAGCGTTCAATTGTAAGAAAAAAGAAATAATATATTGAATTGACAATAATGCGTTTGCAAACGTAAGAATAAAATATAATAATAAATTTTAACAAACTATAATAATTACAAAGATCGTGCAATATCGTATTTATTAAATTAAAATTATCGTTGGACTGAGAAAAAAACTCACGTTCTTTATAGACGGCGGATATGGTTCTTATGCCATAATTGCTAAGAGACGCTAGCACTTCGATAAGAGCACCTTCGTCCGTTCCCATTCCAGAAATCGCTTCGTGAAGTTCTTTAGCGTAGAATTCTGGTAACGGTGTCATCAATGCTAAAATAGCCTTTTCGAAATTACCGCCGAGTTCTGATTTCAATTCGGAAATCAGATCCTTCCCGTACATAGTTTTAAATTTATCGCTTATTTCGAGTCGTTGCACGATACCACGATGGGCAAGGACATCGATTATCGTTTGTTCATCGGTGCCAAAACCTTTCATGGCGGCTCGAAGGAGAGATGCATCTTGTTCTGGGTCAAAAGGATCAGCGGGATAAACCGTTGGTGTACACTGTGAATAAAAATAAAATCGATTGTATTTTGGTTGGTTGGAAGGATAATCTACTCTTTTTAAAAGTTTATAAAAGTTAAATTTAAATTACCTGTACGTGATAATATTGACTGGCCGACATTTCGAATTCGCTAGAATACAAATTCAGATATTAAATCGAAATTAAAATTTATTAATCATTATTTTTATCATTTGATCATGTTTGTATTATATTGTATCATCATCATTTTGTGGTATAAATATTACAATGTTAATACTTTAAAGAAAAAAATAATAACATAAGTTATTTGTATTCATATTAATATAATAATTAAGGTCGATAACGTTAAATTAAAAATTAATTCTTTTCGATTTTTCTATATAAAATTGATGTTTTAAAATGTAAAAAAAAAAATATATCTTTATAATTATTTGTAATCGGAAATACATATTTTTATCATCAAAATTATGAGATGAATGATGATGTCATTCGGTTCGGTATAAATATCTTTGGAATTTCCAATTAATTTTCTTTTAATTACACGCATAAAAAAGAATGTGAAAACACTATTATTTCAAATATCGTATTGATCGGTATCTAGAAATAAGTATTCGGGGTGTGGCTCTTACCTTCTTTTTTAGTGGTTGCAAACTTTATTCGGTTTCTCTATGTAGCAATACCGTTCGGTTGTCGTCACCAACTGAGACAGACTGGTGCTCCGCCGTGGATATTCTCTGAAGGAATGGTGGGAGTAATAAATGGAGAACGTACCTGTTGTAATAAGAAAATAAGATTTAACGATGACTTAATACATAGATAATTTATATAATGATTTTATGTAAGTATTATAAATAAAAAATTATTTGTAGATTTACAAACAACAAAAAATTACACGAAACAAATTTAATGTTAATATTAGTAAATATGTGCACAATTTTATGTCGTTTGGATAACTTGTTCCGTAAATTTATATTATAAAAATAAAAAATGTATATTTATTTTGTTAATATTATCTTTGTTTTTATATATATGTTTTATTTTGTTTTCATATATATGTACTTATAATTTAACAATATTATAAATTTTCAATATCAAATATTAAAATAACAATTTTTCATCTTACTTTATGAAATTGTATAATAGAACTTCTTTTACTACACTAATGTCAATTTTATCATGGCAATTAAATTTAAAGAAACTGTATCTTTATTTTATAAATATTTATTTAATAAATATAAATCTTTTGTTATCACTTGAAATATAAAATATTATTAAAACCTAAATTTGATATCACTACACTGATTTTGAAAATCAAATAAATATAAACATTTTGATGTGATTACATGGACGTACGCCAGGTACACTAAATATACTAAGATTCTAGTTACAATATTTCGGAGGAAGTAGAATAAGAATCTCTTGGTGGGAGATGTAACAAAGATTCGATGACGTATCGCGTAAAGAATGTATAGTGTAACGAAGAAAGATAATTAGAATTAGCTCCCATTCGTTAAAAGATTTTCAAGAAACAAGGCCAAATGATGATATATATATATAGAAAGTTCTTTGAAGAGTGACGAATCGAAGTTCTTATAAGTTATAATTAATAAATAAAGATAAAAATTATAATATAAAATTATATAAGATAAAAATTATAATATAAAATTTTATTGTTTTTTAAATTGTACCTTTCTTTATTTTTAATTCTACGAAATAATAAATTTCTTCTTTCTCGACTATTTCAATAAATGAATATATAAAAAATACTAAATATATTTAGTAAAATAGTATAAAAATACTATATATTTTATATAAAAATAACTTATATTTTTAAATCTAATATTTTCAAACTCAAGAGATTAATTTTTTAATTATTTAATTAATCTGTAATATAAATTTAAACTAATTTAAAACTAGCTTATGAATCATACAAATCATTCATAATTTTCACATGAATCAACATATCTATAAGAAAATGTTAATAAGCGTGTAAATAAAATTTATGACTAATCAATTGTATATCGATTTCGTATATATAATAATATTGTCGAATCGATTAAAATTATTATTAATTATTAATAATAATATTAATAATATAAATTAGAAATCCCTATTTAAATTCTTATATATATTTAAATATATGTTTACTTATGTAATTTATAAAATTGAATATCAATCCGTGTAATTAATCCAATTATATGTAATAATGTAGACAAGAATAATGGAAGAATAATAAAGAAAAAATAAAATTTTGCTATCTTAGAGTGTCAAATTAAACATATAAAGAAAGAATAAAAAATAAAAAAAGGATAAATAGAATAAGAATTCATTACTGACGCCATCTTTTGAATAATAAAAACATTTCTTCAAAAAATTATTTTTCTAAAATGCTTAAGAGATAGCGCTAATTCTCAATTTTTATTCTATTTTATTTTGTTTATGAAGAGATATTTTTAATATTCGAGAGATATCATTAATTCTTATTCTACTTCTATTCTTCTCTTTCGATTTTCTATTCTTTCTTTATTTTCATTTGCGGCATTTTACAGTTAACGTTAATTTCAAATTTTTAGTTTATTTTTATCTTTTTCTTTATTCATTCTTTTTGTCTATTAAGATTTTGTTTTAAAATTTATTCTGTGTTCCATATAGACGTTTATATATGTACAAAATTACGACCTCAATTAGTAATTTAATAAATTTAATTAGGAATTAAAATAAATTTAATTTTATATTTATAATTTATATGGAAATGTAATATTAATCTTGAAGTTTTATCATTATTTATATAAAATATATTTATATTTATATATTTTCAATATCTTATAAAATTGTAAACAAAAATTTTCAAATTTAAAATAAATTTAGAGAAATGAAATTGAATTGATTTGAAAAATAGAATATTCTATATATATATAATAAAATATTATATATTATTATTATATCATTATATTGGCCTATTACAATATATCTATTAATTATATTATTTATATGTTTTATTAATAATATATATAAATAAATAAATATTATTTCAAGTTTATTTATTATTTTTTATTGTTATATTTATGTTAAATATATAATTTATTTTTTATATAAATGTGTAAGTATATTTCATAATAAAATTAAAAATTTTTTTTCAGATAAATTATCTAGTTATTATATACTATATAGATTAATCTACTTGTTATCTATATAATATAACCTATAAAACTTTTGTAACACGTGAATGATCATAAACTAAATGAGTTTATTTGTAATAAATAGGTAAATTAATAAAAATAACAAAATATATTATTAATTTTAAGTATTAAATAATAAAATATAATAAATTAATCAACTACATTATGTTTTAATATATTATTTTTATAATTCTATATAAGTACTTTCTATAAACAAAGTATTTTCATTATCTATATATATGTGATTATTAAATAAATATTATTTTTTAATAGATATGAGGGTGAAAAAAAGGAAACGAAAAATGAACAGAATCAATTAAGTGAATTATTGAAAAGAATAGAAGAACGTAAACAAGAGAGAGCTGCTAAAAATAATAATGAAATAAAAAAGAATAATTCTCAAAATCCACAAGAATTGAATCATAAAAAGAAAAAGAAAAAAACAAAAAATTTTAATGAAGCTTACATAGAAAATATTAAATTGAATGAAAATTCTATAATAAATGATAATGAACAAAAAAGAGAAAATTTAGATCAAGATCATAAAAAAAAGAAAAAAAAGAGAAAAAATATTCATAACGAAGAAAATGATGAGAAAAATGATCAAGATAGTAGTAAAATATCTAATAATTCAATAAATGAAATACAAGAAGAAATATCTGAACAACAAACAAATTTTATAGTTTTGGGTGAAAAAAGTAGACATAAAAATTATGAAGTTAAGAGGATACTACCAGAATGGTTAACTAATCCAAGAATCATATCTGTTGATTTAGATAGTGGTCCAAGTTTAGAAGAATTGCATTCAATTTTAGATCTTAAACTTATTGAAGTTTTGAGGACTAATGGTATTAATAAATTATTTCCAGTTCAAGCTAGTATGATATCTTGGCTATTAAAATGTAATGAAGATAGACAACAAAAATGGTGGTTAAGGGATACATGTGTATCTGCTCCTACAGGCAGTGGTATGAATATATATTATTTATAAATATAATTAAATAATAATATTATAATTTTATTGATTTAAGTTTTAATTAACAAAATTATATATTTAAGGATTTTGATATATTTTTAATTTTTAGGTAAAACTTTGGCATATGTTCTACCAATTATTCAAATATTACAATCTCGATTAGTTCCAAAAGTACGTTGTTTAGTTGTTGTACCAGTTCAAGAATTAGCTACACAAGTTTATAAAGTTTTTGTTACGTATACATCACATACAAATTTAAAAGTTGGTTTGCTTTCTGGTGCATCAATATTTCATGAAGAACAAAAAAATATTCTGAAAGAAAGTATGTTGAAAGTACTCATACATCAAAATCATACTATTTCTATTATTTATAAAATATAGATTAATTATAAAATTTTATAAAATTTTATAAAATTTTTTTTTAATATTTTATAAAATTTTTAATAATTTCTAATTTAGGTGCTAGAGGGGAATATATATCTATTGTAGATATAATAATTGCTACACCTGGACGGTTAATAGATCATATATTAAAAACACCAGGATTTTCTTTGAATGATCTTCAATTTCTTGTTATTGATGAAGCAGATAAAGCTGCAGATTGGTTAGAATATCTTCCTGATCCTCATTATCGAAGACCGCGATTAACACTTCTTAATTTACATTCCTGGTTAGTTTGTGATTATAATTTTTAAAGTAATGTTTATCAAATATATATATATATATATATATATATATATATATATATATTATTTGACATTAAATTAATGATTTTTTTAATTTTTAAATAGCGAAATTCCAGCACAAAAATTATTATTCAGTGCAACATTATCACAAGATCCTGAAAAATTAAATCGCCTTGGACTTTTTCAACCAATATTATTTACATCTGTTTTGACAGATAAAGATGATGATGTAAATTTAGATAAAGAAGTAGGTGATTTCATAGGTCGTTATACAAGTCCTAAAGAATTAAAAGAACAAGCAATAGAATGTGCAACTGAGTATAAACCAGCAGCTTTATATCATATAATAATCAATAATGATATAATACCTAAAACATTAATATTTACAAACTCTGGAAAAACTACTCATAGATTAACAATCCTACTTCAGTCGTTTTTATCTGAAAAAAATATAATAGTTGGAGAACTTTCTGCCCAACTTGTGTCAAAAGAACGGGAAAAAATACTTAATAAATTTATAAATGGAAAGATTCAAATGTATGTTTTATTAACTATTATATTAAAAATTGAATTTTAATATTTTTATAAAATTTTCTTATGTTTTAATTATATTTTTAGACTTATATGTTCAGATGCATTAGCAAGAGGAGTAGATATTCCAGATGTACAATTGGTTGTATCATATGATCTTCCTAAACATATAAATGGTTATATTCATAGAGCAGGAAGAACAGGACGTGCAGGTAAATCTGGTACTGCAATATCTATATTAACATCGAAACAAGTTGGAATATTTAAGCACATGTTGAATAATGCTCATAAAGTTGTACCAAATATTGATAAATTGGATTTAAGTTCTACTATAAATGAAATTGATTATTCAAATCATATTGATAAATTAAAACATGTTCTTGAAATAGAAAAACAAAATAATTTAGAACGTATAAAAACTGTAAAAAGAACTCATTTAATAAATTCAAAATAAAGTATTTATTTTTTATATAATATTAAATATGATTTATATTTGAAAATATTTATTTATAATTGAAAAATAAATAAATCAAGTAATGAATTACTTTAGATAGAAGATAGAAATTTAGGAAAGAAGGTTTAAAATTCATAACTCATAAAATAACATCGATAATAACATTTTATTGTCTGAATTCAATATTATCATACAGTGTACGTTGTACACGATGCTCGTTTTTTATCGCAATTTGTCCTGTTGATTCTCATATCTTTAAATTGTATGTTAATTATTATCTTGTATGTTAATCTTTATTGTTACATTTTGATAAAGGCAAGTTATTTTTATATTTTTAATTTATAAAAGATAAATAATTATTTATTGATTAATGACACAAGTTAGTAGTTATATTACTATTATTGCTGCGTATAATTTCATAATTTCAGACTGTTGATTACATTTTATATACAATAGAAGTTACCCATCTAATAAACTAAAATTATAAAATACACAAAAAGAGAATAAAAGAGAGAGAACAAAGCCTCTTTACAAATTGTATTCAATTATGAATTTAGTAATAATATAGTAAAATTGTAATCTGTTTGTCTTGTATTTATATCTGCCTCCTGTTACATGGGAATAGTCATAGCATACAATAATTATTTTCAATTATATATGTTTATAGATTAAATATAATTTTTACATTTAATTGCATTTTTATAGAATATTTAAAATTATTAAAGCTCATCTTATAATTTTTAATAAAACATATAATTTATATTTAAATATTTATAAAATATTTAATTATTATATTAGTATGTTTTAACAAAATATTAATATGTATAATTGATATAAATTAGAATTAAAATTAAATATTTAAACATAACAGTTTGTCTTTTGTTATGAATTGATACATAATATAAAAATATAAAATATGTATTTATATGAAATAAATATTTATGCTAATTTATTACAGATTTACATGATGAGATTTACAAAATGATTAAGCAATTTTCAGTCAATAATTATAAATAATCATTTTTATCAAAATACATATGAATGAATTTAAAAAAAAAAAGACAAAGATTTTTTGCATACTCAACTTCTTTTTAATTTACAATATTGATTTTGTATCTTTTTAATTTAAAATATTGATATTGATTGATATAATTCATACGAATTTAATTGACCAAAAATGATTAAAAATGATCAAAAACTTAAATTTTAAAAATTAGTTGATTAAATTATTAATTTTATAAAAAAATCAGTGTAATAAAATAAGATCAACCAAATTTTAAAACTTAATTATTAAAGACAATTTTAAATTTTCGTTGTGAGAAATGTAATGAATGAGCATGTCAACTTATTTGTAACATTACAGGGTATTTCTCTTACTATATTATCTAAAGATAATCGGTCGATTTATATATTATATATTATATATTAAATTTTTTTGTTTCACATATATAAATACAACAATTGTCTCGACATTCGTTTCTTGAAGTGTGATCGCCAAATTATATATACCGACACGATATTATTTGATGGCATTCTTTTTGAATGACGTAACGAGAGACTCCTGTATATGTTATGTATAGAATACATATCTAACAAATGACTAAACATTTTTTTTATTTTAATATGTTACATTCTGAGACCATTTAATGATATTTTATATAAAACGAGGTCTCGTTTAGTATTATTATATTATATATTATATTCGTATGCTAATAATTTTTTTTCTAGTTTAAAGTTTCATCAACAATGCCATATTTGTTTCTATTCTTCTTATTTACATGTCATGTTACATATTGTTATATGTGTTTTTATAACTATATATACATACACAAAACATGGTCCTATATGATTTATATATTACCGTGTACATGTATATTATATTTACCGCCAATAAATTCATCATATTTATAGGATAACATTATAATAAAAGGATATTTTATGCATATTTCCTTGCTGTTCATATACATATTTATATAGGAAATATATTAAATAATTTATCTTATCCTTTAAAACCCTCAGAGAAATTAGTTTTTATTTAAATGAGAATAATGAATATTTGATTTACATTATTGATATAAACTATTTGTAAATTATTATTAAATAGATTAAATAAATTATTAAATTTTTTTATTTTGTTGCAATTTATTTTTGAACCTATAAACTATATTATAAATTATATTTATATTAATATCATGTTTTATTAGATTTAAAAAGCAAGTACTTAACAATTAAATAATTATATATTAAATTATGAAAAATTATTATATATATAAAAATTAAAGATTATAATAATATTTATATATGATATTTTTTAAAATATAATATGTTATTATTTATGAATATATATTATGTTCTCAGAAGGTTCTTAAGGTTTAGTTTCATTATATCATATTTATTGTCATGTATTTTATTTCATATATTAGTATTGTAACTTTTTTAACTAAATGATTTTTTTATTGAATGACTAAAATGAATTTATAATTAATTATGTACAACATATAAAAGTTAACTTTAAATATAACAACACTTAACTCTTTCTTATGATTATAATATATTTTAATATCTCATTTTATTTCGTAAAAAGAAAACTGAATATATAAATAATTTTATTTTAAAATTATTTTAAAAATAGGAATAATTATATTATCGAAATAATTATATATATATATATACAAATAATTATAATTATACTATTTAATAATTGCAAACTTAATATATTACAATTTAATATAATAACAAAAAAAATTTTTTTAAATATATTATTAATATTTTGAAATAGATATATCAATTGTAATATTAACTTTAAATCATGTACTTATGAATATGAAATATATATAAAGTGACATATATAGTGATATATATTGTAATCAAAATATAAAAATTTAAAAACATACTGTAATAGATACATTATTATAATTTCAATAGAAAGAGTTATTTGTTTTGCTATTAAGTAAAGAATATTTTGTAAGAAAATACTATATAAAATGTATGGAAGATGCAGATTTGTGATATATATTTTGATCAGAAGAGATATTTTAATACACAATTCAGAATTTATATATTGTACATTATGCAACTAAGTTACAAATCCCTTTATATTAATTTTTATTATATATTTATATGTATATAAGTCATTCAAATAATTTATTATAGTTTATAAAATTACCACATTAAAGTAAGATATTAAATAAACTCAAATATCTCTGATTTTTTGATTAAAAGAAAAAAAAAAAAAAAAGAAAAAATTCAAGATTTTTAATCATTTTATTTTTCTGTTAAAAAATATGTTTTAATAGATTATTAAATATTTTCATATTATAAATTAAACATATTTTTTTTAATGTACAAAAATAATTTTTAATAAATTTGTTTTAAAAATAATTTTATATAGTTTTTTACAAAACTAGTTGCATAGTGCACATTTATAATATTTTTAAAAAATTTAGAAACATTTATTTTAACAATATTACTGATGAAAATATATAAAAAATATTACTGATGAGATCAAATTATATACACAAGTAAAATTTTAATACCAATTCTTTTGACTATTACTGTACAAAATACAGTAATATCTAACTTAATGATTTTTTATTATTATTATTATTATCATTATCATTATCATTATTATTATTTTTCTTATTATTATTATTACTTATTAAGATATATTAAATTTGTATTTGCATTTCAGTAACAATATGTAAAGCACAAGATTTATGTAAATTGAAATGCAGATAAAAGCATAAGAGATGCAAAAGTAATATCAATTAGAGTTTTAATTAAATACATTAAAATGTAAAAATATAAATTGATTGATTTATAATGTCTATCGTTTGAAAATCATTAAAAAAATCATTCTTGCGAATATTAAATTGATTTGATTTTTAATTTTGATTAAAAGTTAGAATTTTTTGTAAATAGAAGATATATATAAAAATTAAAAATTATGATATAATTTTCTAACAACTATTTTTGCATCTCTTTGATTAAACATAAAATTTGAGATATGTACTAGTCGCGTCGCGAAATTATTATAATTTTTTATTTAATAAAATAATCCAAAAATGATAGTATTCTGTATTGTATTTTATCGTAATGAAATTTATACGTTACATAAATCATCATAAATAACTACAATAGACTTTATATGTTTCATGTTTTTATTTAATGAAAATATAAAAATTTATTACGCAGTAAGAATATTTTTAAAAAGTCTTCATATAGAGTCGAGATTTTAATTGCAATTTTTATATTTAGCTCCCATATATGATATGCGGAATAAAATGTATACGTAATAAAGTAAAATAAATAAGTATAAATAAAATATTAATAAGATATAAAGTACAAGTTTATCATATATACGAAATAAAATTATGTATGATCAAAGAGAAGTTGATTTTTCATAAAAAGATAAAAAAAAAAATATATAAAAGACTTAAAGATTTTTTTGAACATAAAAATAATTATATGTTTCTATTTGATTATTTTATATATATTTTAAATGTTTAGAATCCATATCGACAAAATTTGCTTTGATATGAAGACTTTCTTAAATTACAATTTATCTAAAATTTATGTAATGTTTTTCGTCGTAATTGAAATCTAATACTTAGTGTGTCAATTTAAATTCATAGACTATTCATGTAAATATTTACATCGTTAAGAGAAACCTTGTCATGTTGGTCGCGCCGCATCTCATTAAATCTAAATGTATATATAAATATGTATATATATATATATATATTCATCTTTGTTTCGTCAAATGAAGGGAAGACCTATATTTTTTTTTGTCTCCATAAGAATTAAATCTTCATTGACTGTCCTTTCTAAACTTTAATTTTATTGTAAACGTTGGTGACTAATCACTTTTATAAAGCAATTAATTACTATCATTTAATCAATGACTTTTCTTAAACGATCGGGAACATTTTAAAGCTTATAAGTTTAACTTATTGAGATATGTTAAACTTTGCTCTTTCTATTACTATATATTATCGTTCTTAAGATAATGATTTGGCAAAGAAGAATTATTAAGGATTTAATAAAAATAATAAAATTATAATTATAAGAGATTCTCAAATTGTATACACGAATTCTAAATTTGTCCCCAATAATCGCAAATAAATATACATAAATAAATATAAATTATTATAAATCGTTCGTCTTTATCACAGTCGTAAAAACGATACATTTCTTACATTTTAATATAAAAAAAATTCTTCTAGTTATATAGAAATTAATCAAATATAATTATTATTTCCTATCTTATTCCCGAGTCGTTTTAACTCTTTGTCAATATTAATTTCGTTGTTATATTTTTCTCTCTCTCAATAACGTATTTATTTTAAAGTATAAATATCATACTTAAGATTAATAAAAATAGCGTGATCTGTTCCAAACGATGCCTCGAATTGGCAGTGTTAATATTTAACCATGGTGGAGGTAGCGATGGCGATACCAATGGCCTTTCTGTTCTATGGCCTTCTTGAAGCGTACTACCAGCCATAATTTGCGTAGTACCAAGATCTTCATCGTGTCCATGAGAGTCAAAATCTTCGAAACCTCCTATATGCATCCTCCTTCCATTGTTATTACTACTCTTTTTCTTCCCTTTCGATATAAGTTTCTTCCGAGGTTTCAGATCGGTTATTTTTAAGAAAGGGCCAGGAGTTGTTTTCGCAACAAGATGTAATTCTAAATTGAAAGAAGAATTAATCATCCATGTTATACGATAATAATATCTTACACCGAAAAGTTATCGTTAATTATACATTATATTTTGTTTTTTTTTTATAATTAAATTCGTATCATTTGAAATAATTGCAAATCAAATTTTTAAAAACCATTTCATTTATAACTATGCAATATTATATGAACGTAATTCATTTAAACTTATAATTTTATAATGAATAAGCGATCACGAATTTAATGTTATTGGAATATTATCAAATCAAATATTAAATAGGAATGAATATATGGATTGTATTATTGGTAAATAAATGGAAGAAAACGCAATGGAACATCATTGGAATTCTTAAAGCGATGCTTACCTTGCAAACGAACAATCCCATCAGCTTTTCCAAGAGCATTTACAGATGAGCAAACATACTCTCCAAAATCTTTTTTCTCCAAAGAGTTAACTGTAAGGTTCATTTGCCAAGAATACTCGTTCAATGCATATTCCGACATTGTATATTTTTCACTGGGCAGTAGTTTTTCACCTGCGCGAAAATAAGAACATTACAATATTTTTCATAATAATGTCTCTATTGAAAATAGAGTTAAACATATTTCTTCCATTTTTCAATGCGATCTCGTTCATTTTTGCTTGTTCATACTGTTACACACTATACATAATCGATTTTAGACGCTCAATTGGACGAAATAGCAGTATTACTTCGCGTCATGTTCCTTAAGAGTGAGTTTCTGTCTAATGAAATCGGGTTAAAGTTCCCTTTCGGATCAATAGTTAACCCTATAGAATTCGCGAGCTCAATACAAATTCTATTCGGCATTTCGTAACCGCTTTTACCTCTTCTTATTACCAGTGGATCAAAATAGTAAGTGAGCATCGAATGATAATTTAAGCTTACACTCTTATATCATGTATATTTGAGATAAAATTGATTCTTCTTATGATATATATCAATTTACTAATACCTAATTAGTTAACAAATTTAAAACTCAATTAATAAATTTGAACTGTTATGAAATTATAAATAAAAGTTGCAAAGACAATGAACATTTATTTACCTGTATTTTGATGCCAAGTATTCAATGCTTGTGGGGAAGCTTCAACATGGCATTGAAGAACAACATCACTGTTGACTGGAGCTGCTACTAATTGATTTGTTACTTTTATAACAGGTGAAACTGTAATAATAAAAACAGTCCTATATTGTATGATATTATAAAAAGAATAAGATATGTAATACTCGACGACGCCTGATCATAACGTGTCTATACTACTAGTCTGACCACGATACTTCTGTATACTACTTAAGTCTAACTATAACAGACTTATACTACTCTCTAGATTGTACGTCTACTATTTTTCTGATTTATAATGATGATCTATATTATTTGTCTAAATATAATAATGTTGAATGAAATAATTAGAACGATTTTGTAAATTGTTAAAAATTTTGTTTCCCCTTTACTCGTGATTTTCTAATTAAAATTTATACAATAATTCTATGATAAATACGTACAATGAACTTGTACAGAGTAACGTTTGCTGACTGTTGGAGGTACATTGTTGCTAGCTATGCAAAGATACGTGCCCATTTCTTGTCGAAGAACTCCAGTTAATTCTAAAGTTTCACCTTCGTAAGATTTTAACGCTGAAAGATAAAATTAAAATTGTCATTTAAAAATGAAATATATCCATTTATATACGCAAAATAATATGCATCAATATCACGAACTTTTACACTGTTATTTTTTTAATAATTTATATCGTATCTGTTTACTACGATATTATTAAAAATATAACGAATCTGAACATCTTACATTGCTTCTGTCCATCTTCTCGAAGAATGATATTCCGTCCATCTTCTCGTTTCCATGTGACGGTAGGTTCCGGTGAACCGGTTGCAACGCATTTTAACTTTATTTCACCACCTTCGTGAGTTACCATACCTTCGGCAGATTTATCGTCTATTATATCCGGTGGTATCACCACTTCCACGTATCCGTTCTGGAGATAGAATAATTCAAATTTTCAAGTTAAAATTATTACTATTACTATTACAACAAATTTCTCAGCGACGATTCTCGATTATTGCATTTTCATTTTCATTGATTAGTCCACAAATTAGTAGAAATTCTTTAAAAAAAAAAAAGAGAAAAAAGATTAATCAAAAATCTTTTACGAAAAAATCACAACACAAAAATGGCAAATATTGTTTTCAATATCGTCTATCATACGTGTATATAATTTTTTAAAATTTCACTCACCTGACTTCGCATAGGTTCCGTGTTGATTTGGCACATGTAAGCACCGGAATCATTTTTCTGAACATTCGATACGTGCAATTTCCACGTGTTATGTCCATTATGCGTAACCGAGAGTCTTGGATTATGTGCTATTAAATGTGTATGTATTGCCAAAATTGCACGAGAATCTGACTTCATCCAAGCCACCTAAGAAAGACGTATGACAAACTGTGGTAAAAAATTTTTATCGTTTCTTCTTTAATGGACAATAATAATGCGATATATATGACACCGATATCGAAAACACTTTATTAACAAAGCGATCACATTCGATTCTTTTTTGTCCCCCGAAGAAAGCAAGCGCAAAAAAGTACCTTGTACGAATGTAGATTATTCACGACACAAGTGAAGAAGATGTCACGGCCCTGGATCACCGTGTGATTCTCCAAAGGAGCTAAAAATTCTGGCAATGGTTCTGGAGTTATTTGACCTGAAAAAAAATTCATTTAAACTTTTTAACGTAATTACGCCGATAACCTATTCTCGTAATACTTTTACGTTACAATGTACCCGACGAATATTAGTAAAAAAAAAATTGTAATATCGAACAATCGCTTATTTTTACCACAAACTCAGTATAAACTTAGTATAAACTAAAACGCGTAACAACTTCCAAGGTAATACAAAATGCTTGCTCTTCACCGAGGCATTTCGCATTTAGATAAAAATTATCTCTCGTCGATCTTGCGATCTTGAACGCACTTCCTCCATTTTGAACAAAGGAGGGCGCCACAGTGTCTCGCGTAATTACATTCCGTTAAAAGCTTACCGGATAAATCCTTAAAATGCAGTTTCTCGCGATATAGAAAAATAAGTTTACGAGGACAACGGGGAGGGGGGGAGGGAGGGGGAAGGCTCATAGCCGAACATAGGTGTCGCTGGATATATTTATCAGTGTGGTGGTGGTATAAGTAAGTAGCGGTGGTTCGGTGCGGTGAATGGCTTTTTAACCGTTCCTATCAGTCTAAAAAGCCCGAGGTTCTGTTACTTACTGGAAAAGGCTACGTCGCTATTCAGCTCAGAGGCCGCGTGCCCAACTAAATCACGCCGGATTTAAGTGGATTTTACAAACTCCCCCACGTGCGACTACGACGATGTATTGCCCTTGTAGGGTTGTTGCGACGCCATTCTACCGCAACGTGTGGTATATCCTCGTCTAAAAGATTCCCCCCATCCCCCCTCTATTCCCAGTTTTTTTATAAAATTACCTACTTCCATTCCATGATTTTTTTTATATAAATAAAACGACGATGAGGTAGATCGTTTCACTTTATAGTTTAATCCAATGATGATATATCCTTGAGAGGAAAGATTCTTATTTTCAATTAAGTGAATATTTCTTGTTCTTGAAATTTTACCCAAGTTATCTCAGGCAGCAAAAAAAAAACACTTTATCTATTTGATTACATATTTTCTATTTCTAAATTAATTAATACATCTTGAGAGTAATCGTCGGTCTTCAAAATTTATAAATTTCGATATTCTATAATGCTTCGATCATTTAAAAAATTGTACGATAATCTGTATAGAAAAATATGTATAAAATAGAACAAAAGGATGACAACATGCCTCGTCGAGTGCAAGGACATATTTTGTGTGTGTGTGTGTGTGTGTGCGTGCGCGCGCGCGCGCGCGTGTGTGATATATATATATATATAGAGAGAGAGAGAGAGGGAGAGGGAGAGGGAGAGGGAGAGGGAGAGGGAGAGGGAGAGGGAGAGGGAGAGAGAGAGAGAGAGAGAGAGAGAGAGAGAGAGAGAGAGAGAGAGAGAGAGAGAGAGAGAGAGAGAGAGAGAGAGAGAGAGAGAGAGAGAGAGAGAGAGAGAGAGAGAGAGAGAGAGAGAGAGAGAGAGAATAGTAGATTCGAAACGAAAGGATAAAACTCACTCACATAAGCAAAGATGCAGAACTGCGGTGAAGAGGGCTGCAAGTTTCCGTGCTGCCATGAGAATCAATCACTTTTGCGACGACAGTTTGGCACGTTACTCGACGATCTGAAATCAGAAATCAAAAGGATACGCCATTTTTTAAAAATTTTGAATTTAATTGACGTATCGTGCGACGCGTTGGCCGGAGAAAAAAATGTTCGGAAAGTTGCAGCTTCTGAGTGTACAGGCACGATTCCGATATCGAATCTCTTTTAAGGAATAATCGAATAACCAGAGTAATGGATCGTCGACCGATGTTACTTTTGAATGCTCTCGAGGGCTGACCCATTATTCAATGCCAAATCTTAATCAATCTATTGTACCCCTAATTTTCAATGATTAATTCGAATCAGTCCATTATATCATTAATTCATTTTTTTGCGGAAAGGAGATGTTGGAAAGAAGGATCGATGGTCATTTTGACAGTCTTTTTCCTTTTCGTGATTCGAGCCGGAAGAGTAATAAATTTGATCGATTTTTCAGTTCGGTTCCGATTTTGGAAAATGAATTTTTTTTCCCCCATAGATTCGACCAAGTTTTACGACTACGTAAAAGTAATAAAAACTTTTTATTCGAGCCCTTCGACTCATACGATTGAGCTTCAGATCATAAGCTTACGTTCCTCTATCCTCCTTACTTAAAATTGAAAAAAATCGAAGAAAATCAGTTTTCCATCAATTTTCCTATAACTAATTCTATAGCGTGTGCGTTACACCTCGAGATACTCGAAAGCAACGTTGATAACTGCCTGTACGAAACCGGATCGAAATAGTAGTTGGCCGCATAAAAGCGGATAAAAGAAGAAGAAGAAGGAAGAAAGAAAAATCGTAAAGTGGAAATTGAAGGTGGAGAAAGAGAGAGAGAGAGAGAGAGAGAGAGAGAGAGAGAGAGAGAGAGAGAGAGAGAGAGAAAGAGAGCGGAAAGACGCGATTGATTTATGGTAACAAGAGGCCGCGAAGCGTGGTAAGTGGGCTATTTTTCAATGAAGCCAAGGGAGCGAATGAATTCTCTCGGGGAAATGGAATTTTGAGCGGTTCGGCTTCGGTTGAGCTCGCTTCAACGGCGTATCAAAAGCCACGGTTACCCGTCATACGTGCCTCAGTCACCGTTCGGTGATTTCGCGCCTTCTATTTCGATACCCGGCTCGGAGAGGGGAGGGGGGAGAGGAAGGAGACGAAGGATGGTGCGCGCGGTAAGTTATGACTTTCGGCTCCACCGCCATCTATGAATGTATGCATGAGATACCAACTTTACGCTTTATGCATTAAACGCAATGGCGATAAGGAGGCACCGATGCCGCGAGCATGCCGGAGAAAACTGTAATCGTTCCTCCGATCGTGTTAACCGCGCCAAAGATACGTATATATTTTACCGTTTAATCGTTTAAGCTTGATTTATACAATTTATACGCGTTCATCTCGCGTTAAACACGTATATGGAGAATCCGGAAAGTTTAAAGGTTTTGAATATCTCTCGATTTTGAATAAAGGTTAAACGCGAGTTAATCTGCCTCGTTTACGCGACCGAAGAAAACACGAAGATTTCGAATCCGTTTAAAAGAATTTCCTCGAAAATCCTTATCGATAAATCTTAACGAGACGGACTTACATTTTCGTGGACGTTTTCTTCGAGAATAAAAAAGGAATAAACGTGGACGCGAAAGATGCCAAGAAATATGTTTGCGCATAGGAGAATTAAATTTACACGGTCTGTACACGTGTAAGACGATCTATACATTTCTATTAAAATCCTTATTTTTCGTAAGAGGATTGTAAAGACGGAGAACGTTTATATTTCAGTAGTTCACGCGTTTGTTTCATCGCTATTCTCGAAACAGAGTTTCCTTAACCGTTAAACCGTTAAAATTTATACATAGAGAGATAAACGCTCGAGTTTAAACGAAGCTAATCTCGAATAACAATTTCTTTCCCAAGGAACAGTTTTGCGTTCTTTTCCTTTTTTTTTTTTTTCCTTTTTTTAATTATATTCAAAGTTGAACGTAGGAAAGTTGGAGGCGAGCTACGAACATACCGTATCGTAGTTTCTTCTCAGGATTCACAGTGGTGGAAAAGCAAAGTAACAAGATTTCACTGCTACTAACTCAAATTATTACCGGTAATGCCCTCGTTCCAGCTTGACGAACTTCGGGGAGAGTCCTTTTCCGACAGAGCTAACTGAAAAGTTTCCGAGAAAGATTCAAAACCTGTTAAAGAATGCCTGAACAACGTTGCTCGACACTACCCTTACGATGTCACCAACAGAAATGTCGCTCCCGAACGATGACAAGAATTAAGTTTCGTCCTCGTGTTGTGGCACGCGGCTTTACACCACGATGAACAATGACGAGACAAGTTTCTTCGTCTTTCGCATTAAAGCTCGGTATCTACGTCTCGGTATCTACGAAAAATAATTACCATCAATCGGTATTTACAAATTTTTTTATAAATTTGGAGAATATTGCAAACGATCTTTCGTGATTCTCTTTATATAATTTTTTTTATGTATATGTAATCGTTCAATCAATGAATTGTGTGATTTTCTTACTTTTTTAATACAATGTTCTTCGTGAATATTGAAGTTATTCCATGATGACAAAATCGTGTTGATTCCTTAAATTTTTTTTATCTCGTGTAAAAAAGGAATTTGAAAAAAAAAAGATGGAAAAATATTGAAATACACACACATTCTATGCATCGTTTCGTTACAATTTTTGTATTATTCGTATCATATTTCGCAACGTGTTAATTTGGATTTATTGGACATGGCCAAGGATATAATATTTTGGAAAATATTTGTATCTGATGAAATGAAAATGTTTCGACGGAAATACGATGCACGGGATTTTTCTCTATCGGTCTTTTGTCTTCTCTTCTTCCATTTTGTATTTTATGCAGAATATATTTTCTTCTCTCGTCCATCCATCAGCTAATCGCAATGTATGACTGCATTAACACGAGGTGTCACTCTACGCGAAGCACAATTTTTTTTACAATCATGTTAGAAAGTTTCTTTTCGAAAAATTATTATTATTCTCATTTATTTAATTTCTGAAACCGAACCGATAAATATGTATCGTATCGTAATTTGAAGAATAAATTTTTATACTATTTTTCCACTTCATTATCCAGTACACATTAATTTCTTGATTCAAGATAAATAAAGAAACTCGAGTATCAAGTTCATTATTCTTTTTTTTGAAACAAACAAAGAATCTGAATCCAGCGTTTCCTTTCCAGTGCAAGAAATAAAAGAATAAAAACTTCTGCATAATCTAAGTAAAAAATAATCCTTTCGAATTTACACTCGTGTATATAATTTAATATAATTTATTCCATTCGATATATTCACTTATTTAATAACAATCGAAACACTGTTAACAATTGCACCACTCAATATTTAACGTTAAATCCTAATGGTTTAATAATGGTGGCAAACGTCGCTTTTTGGTTTCTCTATTCTCGTTGGTAGAGGTCCGTTCGATCGGGGTCACGTGGTAGACCGTGTTGATAGAGGAAACGCGTTACGGAAGTGCACCGCGAATACAAAAGCGGCACTCTATCGTGTGCCTTTTCGCGCGTCTCGTATCAGTCAGGGAAAGGTATCCTCGAAGAACAAAGAGATGTTTTGCGAGTCAAATACCATCGGTCCCTCCAACATCCCAGGAATTCCTCTAAATGGAGCAAAGAAACATTATACAGTTCTTCCGTTCTTGGAATGCGTCTGCTTTTGGTATCCTCTATCTCCCTTTCTCCCCAACAATTGAAGGTGATCGAACTGCTTTCCAGAACTTTCCAACTTCCGGCAACCTATTTGTTCCGCCATTCCGATTCTCCTCGACGATAAATCGCACACGTAACATTTGTCACGTTTAAATGAATATTTTCGATTAATCGATTAATTTTGCCAATCAATTTATTCTTTTCTTATTCATCAATTATCGTGCTTTCTTTTCTTTGACAAAATATAGAATCTATAAGAATTAATAATTCTTGTAAAATCTGGAATTAAAAATGTAGGAATTGTATTTATGAATTATTAAATATCTCGGAAATAGTATATAGCACGTTCAAAATTTTATTCGACAAAAAAAATGATATGTCCGATTCAATTGGGTGATAAATAGAACAGATGGATATATCTCGTATGAAACATCGTATATAAAAATCGTTCAAAATTTCTGAACGAATAAATACGAATAAAGCTGAATTTTATTTCCGCGTTTCTGGAAAGATGGAGAACATTGGCATAGAATATGGAATAATCTAAAACAAAATGATAAACGCGACAACGAGAAACATTTCTAGGTTTGCGACGAAAAACATTAATCTATTCCTTCTGAAATATTATCAGATCAAGGAAATACGAAGCGTATAGTACGTACGTAGATCCGGTTGCAACTTCATCCCCCTTTTAACTATATCAAAGTTACATAAGCTTGCGTTGTACACGTTAGTGGTATATCGAGAGGGGAAGGGAGTAGAGGGAAACGTGCACGTTCGAATAACCTGTTCTTGTATCGGCTGACTGAATAACTGCGGGCTACCTGTCAGAAACAAGTATCGACGTCGAACGATAGGGACCCGGTAAATGCACCTATGGAGCATAGTTGAGCAAAAGTATTTGTGTTTTTCTTTAGTTCCATAAAATTTATCAAACGACCCGTATTCATCCGACCGTGCTCGATACATTCGCTTATAGACGGATGGAGACGGAACCTATATCCCGCTCGTTCACGGTTCGAAGCATCGGTCCTGTCTCGACTAGTTACCATCTCGTGTACCCGACAGATACTCTACTACACACTTTCCATCGTCTTATTCCAATTATTCGAACATTAATTTTCATTTATCCCAGTCGAGAAACAAACACCGGCGCTTGGAACGTCTCATTGGTTACTCCTCTTTATTTTTCCAGGATTAAAAATAGCGACGAGAGGCGCCATCTCTCGACGAATCCATCGTAACACTTCACGGTTCGCGGTACTCAACTTTTTTTTCTTTACCGATATTACCAATCTTCGAATTTATATATTTCAAGTTTCGCTTCAGATGTAACAATTTGGAAGTGGAAGCGTGATCCATGGAGCGTGTCGGTCGCTCGTAATCCGATATTCCGGTCAGGGATAGATAAGAAAGTTCCTTCTAAAATCGGTAGTGTAATAATTATGCGAGGAATGTCATACCGGCCGTGCCACCCGCATAACAAGTGGCCCTTCCTTCTGCCCGGGAAATCATCCCACACCCGGTAGCTGTAATCTTTTCCTCGAGATGATTCATCGGGTGGAAGGTAGATTCGTTTCCTTCTCTCGTTTTTCCCTTGCCATCCTACTTCGACGCTTCGGGGCCAGACTTGTAAATGGACTTCTGGAAGTAGCAGCCTCTTGCAAACGCCGCGAGACACTGACCCGATTGTGTGCCGTAATGGGATGGCGAACTCGCTGAAATATTTCTTTTAAAGCGATCCGATTTCTTCCCTTTCGGGATATTAAAAGTTAAACAAGATCGAGTTAATTGAGTGAGAAGTTTGAAACACCGTTGACAACGATACTACCGGCTGTGAATAGAAGAGTAGTTTTAGACTTTCTTCAATCTTTTTCCTTCATTTTTCCGAATCGTATTGGCACGTTTCGATGTTTTAAGTTCGATGTAATAATGTGATATTTCATTTTTTTTTTTTTTTCATTTCAATTTATTCGATCACGGTATAAATATAATTTGAAATTTTATGCAAATTATAGTAACACGATACGAAGATTAAAATGTCAAAAGAAATATTTGTCGATATTTAATTTCTAATATTTATTAAGGCTATCGGTTCGATTCGTCAAATCGAAGTTTTTAATTAATATTTTATGCGTGAATAAATAAATTCAACGATTCGAGGATCGATCGATAAATTTGGAATTTGAAGATAAAGAGAAAGATGTTACGATGTTTTCTAAATTTTAATTTTACGCGAAGAATTTTTACATATATCGTAATTAAATCCTATTAGCGTTTAAATATCTGTTTTAATCGTCAATTACGATTATACGTTGATTTAATTAAAATTGGATCATTAATCGATATATTAAATATTACCCGACACTATCGTATATATCGGTCACATTAATATGTAACAAATGAATTAAACAAAAATTAAATTCATTTATTGCAAAATTCATTACACATTTAACTACACATGGAATATATTTTCATTTCATGTGGTTTGCCAATAAGGGAAAACGTTTGTGTTTCACCATAATAAATCGATAAACTTATTATATCGTCATTATTCTTATCACTATTCTGTCATTTCTTGAAACCATTGATGTATAAATAACATTTTGCACGATATATTTAATGCCTTGTGGTACAATGACGAGTCACAATTTTGAACCATAAACAACATATTTTTATTATACTGATCAAACTTAAACAATTTTTTTCAATAAATTTAACCAAGAGACAATAATATTTAAAAAAAAAATAAAAATGATATATTCGCGTATAATTCTTCATTAAAATATCAGACAATAAAACAATTAATAAAACCTTCTATTTTTTATTAAAAAAAAAAAGACGATCTCTGACGTTGAGATAGGAATCGATAGATTCCTTATTAACTCTCTTTATTAAATGTGACAGAACGGCGGGAGCATAAGCCTCGGAAGCTCCGTTTACCGACTACAGCTCACGGTACAGCGAATGTCAGCCGGTGATGGGTGGGCGCGAATTAGCACGATTAAGATGGTATCGCATCCGAGCGGACAGGAGAACGATGCGAAGCCGAAGAGGGAGGTAGGTAGGGTTGTTCAACCTCAAAGTAACTGGCAAGTGGAACGGCTGTGGCGCGGTTCTGTATGGGATATCTATAGAGGAGAGGAGAGGTATCCGGTGGGTCGGTGTTGGCCGGGATTACTGAAATACAGGAACGGTAAGCGAAGCTGGCTCCGGCTTTGGCCACGGCTTCGGCTTCGGCTTCGCCGGTCACCCCTGATGCTGAGTTACGTCCCACTCTATATCCCTACGACCTATTACACACGCAATACGTCCACATAAATATATCTGCCGCAAAATTCACTCGCCACTGGCCAATGCCGAATTCTCCTCCTTTCAAACATTCGTAAACATTCGTTCGATCCTGCGCACTCGCTCGTCAGTTAAGTCGTCTGTCCTTTCTTTCTTAACGATCCGCTTTTTACGCGCTTAACGTGTTTACAACGCGCCGGTGAGGTATAAGGTTTCCAGGAATCTTCTTTCTTTCTCTAAGGCTAATTTAGATATTTCCACTGCTCGCACTCGTCCTAGTTAGATACTTAGGGTTTCGCGCAGTCCAATTTCTTGGTCCCTGTCCAACTCTCTCCCCTCTTTTAATTTAACACGTTCCAGTATCCGTGCGTTTCAAGCGTCAAAGAAGTTTTCGTTGACGTCCATTTTGTGAAACAAATAACTCTCTTCAAGAACGAACACATATCTCTTGCGAACACAAGTCCTCTCCTTAGTTCTCTCGCACAAGTTTTATTTCAAAGAGACTCGATTGCATTAATTTACAACTCGAGTCAGGTCGGGGAATCGTTCGACGAATATTTCGTGCCGCAACAACGTGATCCTGGGATTCAAATGGTGCTGTGCCAGTGCCGTTCAATAGAGGAGAAGTTTCCAAGTGTAACATTGACTTTGTCTTACATTACAATTATCGATCATCCAAAAGTTTCATCCAAAAGCAACTTTGCGTCTTCTATTGATTTTAGAATAATTCTCTAATCTCTTATGGAAGATTATTTTTGTGATATAATAATCGGCGCGTTTATAACTATGTCACTTTTGATATTTGGCGACACGGAATGCGCAATGCTGTTACAGTTATTTGCATTAATTGTCAAAAGACTGTATTGATGGGCCAATTGTTCAATCGGAAAATCAATTAATATGATTGAAGTGACGCGCGAATTAACAAGCACATGATCATAGATCGTGACATTTCGAAACGGACAGATAACGCCAAATACAGGAACGTTCGTATTGTAAATTTTTATAGGAGTGGAAAATTTTGTCCAAAATTTTTATTTTGTATCGGGAGAATGTAAGTGAGGAAGTGTCATCTTTTTGCAATGCTGAATATTTTTCGATAACTTTTTCAAGTATGGAAAAATCATTTTAAAGAAAGACATATATTTGTATGCTCATATAAACACCAGATATAAATGAAACATGTTTATGTATCATTTAAAACGAAAAATCGAATTTTATCATTTTTCATAAAAAAAATATGGATAAAAATTTCAAATATTAAAAAATTAATTAATTTTTGATACTTTATAATGCAATTATTTATATTTGTTACATTTAAAGCTAACAAATATTGTATTGTCTTTTATACAAAATATGAATAGAATGAATAGAAAATTGATTAATTTTTAAATGATATTTTACATTGCAGTTATTGTTCTTATTTATATTTGCTACGTTTAACAATAATATACTTTATTTAGCATCGAGGTAAGATCAAATAATTGTAAAAATTATTTAAAAAATACAACAAAAAAAATATTTTTTTTCCAATTATCGCTTTCTTCCGTGTGCAACGCGGTGCGACACCAATTTTTAATTCTTTTCATTCTCTTTCCTCTTTTCACGGATAATCTCAGAAACACTCGATTTCTTTTTTTTTCCCTTTGCTTTTTCTCTTCATTGAACTTATATTCCACCTCATTCCTTTTTTTCTCTACCTAAAGTCATGCTTGTCTTTAGACATTTCCCGATTTCTTTTCTTCCGCGTATATTCTTTGTTCCGTCCCTTCATTTTTCCACTTGCTTCTCTCCTCCTTTTTTTCTTTTTTTTTTCTCTCTCTCCAACGTCTTACTCTTTGTTCCTACCGTTTTCAGCAATCTTGCGTTTCCATCTATTGTCTCGGAGCGTCATCGCTTCTTCTCCTTGATTTTCCCGCATCGTTCGATAAAACACGTATCTATTTCCATAGTACGTCCCGATATTTCTGTCAATGCTTGTATCCACGACGGATAAGTGCTCTTGCAACCTGTGTTCCGTGAAATGTATCCTAAAACTGGAGAGACGCAATATTTATCAATATCAATTTCTAAAAGATTTTTTTTTTTTTTTAAATCGAATATTTAAATATTACATGAACAATGTGATAAGAATTGATTTGTAAATTTATATTATATAAAAATTAATATACGATTAATTATGCTGTTATAAAATCTAATAAAGAATTAAATGCGATTAAAAAATTTGATAATTAAGAATTTGAAGAATTTATATTTGGAAATATAAATGCACGCTGTGACGAAAGAGAATAAATATACATGTAAAAGTGTTGAAAAGTACCCCTCCTCTTCCTCCCTTCTTTTTTTCCTCTGGAACATTGTTTTATCACGGCTATTTGAAATTGTATAAAATTACGCAGCCTGCGGGCTATTTGTACCGCAGTCTTGCATTGTTTGTGCATAAAATTAGAGCAGACAGTATTTTTTAACGTTAACTGCGATTAAAATTAGTTAAGAAATAGAATTTCGAACGATCTTTCTCTTGATGATATTCTAGTATTTTTTTTCTAAAAAAAAAAGAAAGATAAAGGTATAATCTTATTAAATTAAAAAATTGAAGTTTTTCTATAATATTATTTCGATATTATTAAAAATACTATGCAGATACGTACATGTATAATGGCCACACGTATATACTATTTAACTAGAAATTCTGACTGGGGAGAGTAAGTTCTCTATTGTTATGGTATTGTTATTCCGTTATTCGAGCTAGCACATTTACTATGTACATCATGTCTGAAATTCCAACGAAACACGATGCTCTTCTAGTAGTTTCATCCAAACTTGGATCGATGTTCACGGTCGTGTCGCATATTTGTTTGCAACAACTGGAAGGAAGTTAACGATAAACAGAAATGGTTGAATGCTATGCTCTTTGTCATTATATCGTGCGAATTAAACTAAATAATATCGTTGTTATATAAATTTGAAAAGAAAAGAAGAAAAGAAAACATTCTGTACTTCATTCTTTTAATTGCTTCGATTGTTTGTGCTTGATATTTTAATCGTATTATCGAATCAAGTATCGTAGTAATAAAGTGAAATAATTGTCGATAAAATACACTTTGTTAAAATATACAGTTCTATTCTACACGAAATAATATTAGTTTGTTTCAAAAAGCAATAATTTTGAAAGTTATATATAAAACAATATTATAACATATATAATTCTCTCGTGCATAGTTTCTAGGTTATAACGCGTGTACTAAACACTAACAAGATTCACAGCGAAATAATTATCTGCCAGTATAATTATTCAGAATATCCGCATTATATATAGTTTTTTTTTCACTTTAAATTCTCTAAATTCTTTATCTTCATTCACTTTCCGAAAATAATTACGAAAACCTCTTTTGTATCAACATTTACAATTACGGAAATATTCGAGATGGTTAGAGTCTCACTGCAGAGTATCCTGAACAGCCAGCGCAATCTATCTTTCTTTATGTGACGTTACTGATCTATCAAGTCACTTTATCTCGCGCGTTTATGAACTTTTTTCATTAAATTTTTCTTCGAAAGAGGATTTAAATCAAACTAATATTAACCTAAAATAAAATAACAAATCTCTCTGTATTTTTAATTACAATTAACCAATAATATCTATTATTACAAATCAATGATTTATATTACAACATTTGATTTATTTCGCTACACGAGAATCACAAGATTTAATCTTTTCTCTATTAATCAAATATCCCTTTTAAAACACATTGTTATCATCGCTATAAAAATAATAATAATAGATGAGGAATCGGATTTCGAGCAATACGTGAAAATGACGGATCTTTGATAAATTATGAATTAAAGATCGGAAGGATACTATTGGCCGATTATACGTATAATTGAAAAATTGATTTCGGATATAAATGAACATTAAGCTCAGGAATTTAATACCATTCGATGAAAAAGTAAAAGTTCATACAGATTCTCTCTCTCTCTCTCTCTCTCTCTCTCTCTCTTCGTTTCTCTTTTTCTCTCTTTGTCCCTACTCCCCTCCTTTCCAGATTTATCAGTAGGCAATACCACTTCTCTGTCCAACTGTCGAACGTAAAGCGGATTCTCCCGTTAAGCAGATAGGAATTCAGAGACGATGCGAGCGCGGTAATGCACCTCTCCTCCCCATCATACATCGGTGGCAAACGGGAGAGGAGGTGCGTGAATCGAGAACGAAACTGAATAAAGAAGGAGAAGAGATGGAATAGTCGGATGGAGAACGTCGAAGAAACGAAATAATTTTTGAGGTTAGTCGAATGAACGAATATACGAGAGATCATTCGGTCTTTGTATTTATCGTGAAATAAGAAACGTCGGTAACGAAAGGAATAATAATATTGTGGAAAATTGAATGGGATTATTTTTAATCGATCTTTGTGGTTAAACATGTGCGCGAGAAAAGTTTTTTCCTCTTCTTTCGAAACCGCACCGCTTTGATTCGGAACAATGATTCTCGAGAGAAATTCCCTAGAGGACGTGTCGTACCAACAGCTAATTCCATCGGGAAATTTCTATACCGATATTTATGACCGAACCCATTATTTCGAGATGATTCCACAAAATTGTGTGCGCAAATCAATTGCCGTGTAATTTATGATTTCGAACGGAATTATGGACACATGAATTGTACGTTAGAGAGATATAGGTGTGCAATTATGTGCTCATCGTGCACTGTAATGAGCGGACACGCATCTATCTTTTCGATTAATGTATCATCAACGTTTTAACAAATAATATTAGTACGAGATTGTAATTTAATTTCGCTACCAGGCTTGGGAAGGAATTGCGTGAATTATTAAACGTATGGAAATAAATTAATATAAATTATTAAACATTTTCTATGTGTATTATATTACAAAGATTACTTTATACGATGTACAAGTAAATATCAAATGTTTGTAAATAAACGTTACGCGTTTAATTTAGAAGATTATTTACCATTTTATCGATTCGTTATTAGGATGTTTATGAAATTTAATTCGATGATTTAATTCTTTCGTGTTCTTGACTTTTATCCATATACCATAAAGATGCGTAGATATTATTTCATTAAAGTTTCGCCTCTTGTCTCTTCATGCTTATGCGGTCTCGCAACAAGAATTTTAATTTCTCGTTTATGAAAAACTACGAGACCGTCCGGATTTAAATTCTAAAAAGAAAAACGGAGATTATAATAATTGATTACAATAATATTACCATGATAAGAGATTTTTCGTAATCCGTATTATATAAAAAAAAAAAAATAATAATAATCGCATCGAATTGAAAATATACGGAAGATAAATTCGAAAAAAAATTGGAAAATCGAATCGAATCGAATCAGCGACTTACGGTCCATCCTGGCGGAAATTGAAAAAATATTTACCGGATAATATTTTTACTGAATCTTGCGCCTGTTTCGGATTTCATCTCTAGAAATAAAATATCATATTTACTTCGTCCTGCTGAAATACATTTTTCAATTATAAGAATCAAAACCACGAAAAAAAAAAAAAACGAAAGGCTTATATAATAAAAAGATCTCTTCTTCGAATTTTTGACGAGTCTCAAATATTTGATCGAGAATTATTTACCAAGAGTGTTAATATTCGGGAGAAGGGAATCCTATTCAAACATACTCTTTCAATTGTGTAAAAACGAAAAAATGAGCCGCAATTCGTAATCGTGAAAAATCGCTTGCAATGATAAAAGTCACTCCTCGAATATTTTATCTCAAATATTTGATCGAGAATTATTTATCAGGATCAGTATTAATACCAGAGGAGGGGAGAGGAAAATGAATTTCAAATATTTGATTGGATATTATTTACCTAGGAACGGATAAAAGGATGAGTCTCTGATCTCGCATCATCGTCGTCACAGTCGAAGCGATACACGAAAAGAAAGTTTAAACATCGTTCTCGCTATCCGAACACGCATAATTACCGACAGAGCCTTACCGACCCGTCTTACTCGGCGCGCGAGTCGCCTCTTCTCTTTTAGGTTAGGTTAAAGGAAGAAACGAACGAGGCGAAGGAAAAAACAGAAAGGCATCCACCAAGAAAAGAGCAGGTTATTAAAACGTTTTCAGTCTCTTTCTCTTTCTCTTTCTCTCTTTCTCCCTGTTTCTCTCGTAGGGTAGAGAGAGGCTCGGTTCGTTGAAACAATAGCCATGCTAGCTGCCGATTGTCACCGACTTGGCGAATCTCGTCCCTACCTCGGATCTCGTTCGCTCGAATTCTGAATCACCGCGCTGTCACAGATCCTGAATGGCAGCCCGTAGAGGCGACGACTCGATGCTGCAGGAAGCTCATTAGGCACAGCTCGGGGCATTTTCTGGCCCTTGCCTCCTAGACTTCGTCAATTTTTACCCCCACCTTTCCCGCCTCCGTCTCTCCTCGCCACGCTCCACACAGAATCTGGTCGCGTACATATGTAAGCATCGAATATATATATTATATATTATATGTATATACCAAAGTATCCGGATACACGATATCGTGTATTTCGTGTTCGTCAAATTACGAGAGGATCCGCCATTATTTTATTCCGTGCGATTGTTGGTTACGTAGATACGATACGATGATATAGGTTATGTTCGAACAATATACTTTTTCCTCTATGATCGAATCAGAGTTGAGCATTAACCTGTTGAAAAAGTAACTAGTTAAAAATTTCGAGTAAAATTATTTTAAAAATGCTTGAATAACATTTATTCGTAATTATTATATAGTTGATCCGCTTTTCGTATAATCTCGGTACTACATTTTCGTAATCATTTGCGATTATTATTATTATGTTTTTAAACATAAAAACAATAAATTATCGAAATAACTTATCAAAGTAGCTTTATTCGTGATATTTCGATTATTAAATTCTGTTCTCCGTTGTCTGTGATAATGAAATAATTGAATGTGATAATTTTTTTAATCGTTTCTTTAGAATAGTTCAACTATTTTTTATCGCTTTATAGTTAGAATTCGCGATTAATCTGAATATTTGCGAATTTAGAATCGGGTGAAAAGGTTAGGTTGGACAATAAAGAATTTCATTTTGATTTCTAATTAACCTTATCAAGGATCGCCAAGGAATCGGGAGCTGACACTTTCCTAATTGACTACATAGATAATCATTATTGTCTTGACGAGTTTTCAGAACTTTCGCGGGGAATGAGATCTCGTTTTGACTATGATAGAATGTAATTATCCTTGAAAAGGGATTTCACGATCAGGGATTACGAATTGCGAAGAGACCGAGTGATAGAGGATTAGCCTCATTCCCTGTAATTAATTTTAAGAAATTTTGTTAAGATGAAATTAATAACACCAAAGAAAAAGAAGAAATTTTTAATAGAAAGTTAAGTAACTTACGTGTCGTAAAACATTTTTTCTTTTCTTTTCTTTTAAATTAAGACGAGGTTACATGAACGATTCCTGTAAATTGTTCGTCGACGAGTATCGATATGCAAAAATGTAGATGTATGAAAGTAGAACTGCAGAAAATTAATAAACAAATTTTCTTCATCACATTGCATTATGTTCTTATTTTCCATTTCTAAATTTTTGTTTATCTGCATTGGTTTCACAATAAATAAAATTATCGCTATGATAACATAACCTCAAAATTTCCGCACGAAAACATACACAACATTGACTTTCTTCTACACAACCTTTCCACACTGAATACATAAAGATATCTCGTATTATATTATATTTAAGATGTTGCACAGAATGAAATAAAGTCAAATTTAACCTAACCTAACTAAACTAAACTAAAAAACTTTTCCAGAAACATTTATATTATTGAATTCTCCTTTTTCATATATTGCACTTATTTATTTATAATAAACAATGGAAAATGAACTAATAATTAACGAAAGATTTTCACTTAAAAATTTATAAATTATGATAAATATATCTTTACACGTTAAATTACGAGAAGGAGGAAGAGAAATCGCAGAATGCACGGTTGTTACACAGGTTATGATCGATTCGAATTCTAACTAAACTAAATTAAACTAAAAAACCTTCTATTCCAGAAACATTTATATTATTGAATTCTCCTTTTTCATATATTGTACTTATTTATAATAAATAATGGAAAATGAACTGAAAATTAACGAAAGATTTTCACTTAAAAATTTATAAATTATGATAAATATATCTTTACACGTTAAATTAGGAGAAGGAGGAAGAGAAATCGCAGGATGCACGGTTGTTAACGAAACGAGATTTAGAAAGAGGTTATGATCGATGGAATTCCACGGCACGAAATCACAGTTGCACACTTATTGTCGTGGGAGCACCGGTGAGTCGAAATGCAAATTCGAGACTGGCATCTCAAACGTGGTCATTCGGTCCGCGTGTTGCGAGCTGGAAGTTTGATAAGCGAGACGACGTTGATTGGGGACCAGCTGGAGTCCAAACGACACGTTCCGTATGGATTCTGGAAAGGTCTCCCGGTTATGCGAATGAAATATAACTCGAAATTAGAACGGAGCGCGACAGAACGTTCGAAATCGTCGCACTCTTGTAATAATACGTATAGATCTTGCCTCTGATGCAAACAAACGCGCGATAAATTTGGATCTTGTAAGAGAGAATTCCGCGCTTCTAAATTTATCTACGAATTATTTTTCAAATAAACTTTTTTAATTAATTGAAATTAAAGTGAAGAAATAGGGTCGATGAAAAATTACGTCAATTAACGCATCGATTCATTTTGAAAAAAAATGGAAAACAAATTAAATAAAAATTCAATAAAAATTTTTTTTCGCCAAATTGAAATTAAACCTCGAATTTTCGTCGTCTAATCCTAAATATTAAACGGGAATAATTTTCTTTCATCGAGTTGTAATATGATACGATCCACGATGGAATAACACTCGTGGCTCACTCTTTACTGTACAAAGTTCACTACGCAGTGTATCGCAAAAGGTTGTGCAGTTTGGAAAAATAGGGAGGAAACGATCAGGAATAACGAAGCGTTTCTTAAGATTCGATAAAATGAAGGAGATTTTCGAGGATATAATTTCTTCCATTCAATCGCACCGGAAGCTCGCCTCCTCTTCGAAGGACGATGAATTCTGAAACGAAATGATGAATCGCGCTCGAAAGAGAGACAGAGAGAGAAAGAGAGACGAGGAGGATTCCGACAATAACTGAAAAACGGATGAATAAGAATGCACTCGAGTCGAGTGGCCGACTGGTCGGTGAAGGGGAAAAGAAATCCTGCTAACGAACATCCTGCCATGAAATTCACGATAGTAATTCCTGACTGAGAAGAAGTTCCGTTGCTCCGGAAAACCGGCTTCCAGGATGACGCCGGGCCAACCGTGGATTGGTGGGAAGGGTGGGGAGAGCAGTGAGAGAGCGAGAGGGGAGGAGTGGGGAGAAGAGTGGAGGGGAAACCGCATCTCCTTCGAAACGTCTCCGCCCGATTGCCGCTGGATTTCGTTCCATTTTTAGCCCTGGCTTAACGAAAACTTTGCCCCCCCTCCCTCCTCTCTTTCCTCGCCCACTTTATTACTCAGCCACGGATATAATAATTGGATGAAATTCCTCGTCATAGCTCGTCTTTGCTCACTCGGATTATTGGACTCGTTGGACTTGGGAATGCCGCTCTTTGTCCTACAATTAGAAACGGAGTTATTTCACCCGGGAAGAGGGGAGGGGAGGGGAGAGAGAGAGAGAAAAAAAGACGTAAACGTTCGTTCATCCGATGAATTTAACTTCTCCTTCGAATCTAATATAGGAGTTCGAGAGTTACGTTCCAATTGTTTTTACGTAAGGAATTTTACGTAACACGATTATTCGGACAAATTGTTTTCGATGGAAAGTTGAAAATCGTTTAAAAAAATCAAGTTTGGATTCCAGCCAAGAAAGAAGAAAACTCGAACGGAAGAAGACGAATGAAACTTTACTTAAAATGTTATATTTGTATCTCGGATGAAATCTTGATAATTTTCTTTTTTTTTTTTTTTTTTTAAAGTTTAATTATCCTTGGATGGATATCGGATGGATTGTTTTTCATCGATGAAAGGAAAGCCAAGCTTCATTACCAATTGATGGTAAATGCGTATCTATATATATAGAGGGCCACGGAAGTTGGCTCAAAAGTCTCTGTATCTCGTGGAAAGTTGGGCAGCTAGTTTGAGGAAGTCAATCCACCGTCTAACAAGACCATCAGAAGCATCGAGACGTTTCTCGTACCTTGGCGAAGGGAAGCCCAAGATTAGGGCTTGAGAGATTCGCTCATCCCGCCCGTTGGATCACGGAATCCAACTTTCGTTTCTTTTTCCTATTCTTAACCTCCCCTTTCTTTTTATCCTCTTCCTTCCTTATCTTTATTTATCCATCCGTCTATCTTCATACGCAATCGAGACTTCTTACTCAATTCTCCATTTATCATTCTCGTAGACGATATATATTTATGGAATAGCTTTCGAAAAGCTGGTATACTCTGTTACGCTTCTTTCGAGACGTTTCGTTATAATGATCGGCCGGTATGGAAGATATTTCGTGTATCATACGTGCGCGCAGTTGAAAACACAACGTTTTTACGTTTCGTTTTCGGGTGTATTATATATATTTCCCGGCCGGAGTGTAACGGCATAATCGCACAATTTATCTTGATTTTCGGTATTACTCCAATTCAATTATGGAACATCATCGTAAATAGGTGTGCACCCCGTTTCAGTGTATTCCCCCGTAGTATTCCACGATTAATCAACTTGTTCCAGTGAATGCGGTTACACGTCGGATAACATTCGATCGATTCAAATAATTCCCTTTGAAGTTGTTGACATATGAGTTGATATTCGCCGAGTCAATTATACCGTGGTCGAGTGAATTTAAGTGTTACACGCCCGTTTATACCGATACATTGATTGTCAATAACCGATGTACAACCACTATTATAGCTCGATTGATTTTCACGCTTAATGTTGCTACATCTTTGTTACACATCGATGCAAATGGGACGCGTTTTCCAACATTTTCGTCCAGTTAATATTATACATATATACATATATATATTTTTTTTTTCTTTCGAAAGATTCGAGGGGAATGGAACGCTCCGCGTTATAAATTTTTCACGAGCGATTTTCGCGCGGAAATCGCGTTATCTCGCGTCAATTTTTTCGCGGATAGAAATGAGTCGGTCGAGAATCATCGAGCGCGTCGTAGATAAAGAAACGAAAGGTGGGGAAGAATATACACGTATATATTCCAATTTCACCGTCGCTCGCGCCATCTCGCGTGAACACGTGTCTATACCTTTTTCCCAAGGATTATCCGATACCGAGGAGAATTCTATGTACCAAGGGACACAGAAAGAAAGCCCACGTCTCGCGAACAAATAATAATAAACTGGCGAATAGGCTTCGTTGTAGGATAAGATAGGCTCGAACACATAGGATCGTTGACAATATGTTACTCAGACCATGGTATTCCTTTCCGATTTTTATTTTTCTTGTTTCTTAGTTCCTGGCAAAAATCTTCTCTATTTCTTCTCTCTCTCTCGCTCTCTCTCTCTCTCTCTCTCTCTCTCTCTCTCGTTCACGTTCGGATATTATAACTATGGATGGGATGGGATGGGGTTCGATAGCTCGAAGCTAAAAAATAAATATTAAATGCAATAACAATCGTAGATTTCAGTTGTGAAATGAAATAAAATTTTCAATTTTTTTTTTCTTCCTTTTTTTTTTTTTTTTTTTTTTTTATGTACATACCCAATATATACGTATAAATCTTTTAATTAAACAACGGCATATGAGGAACGTTGTTTGTTTGCGTAAATATTTAAGTTACCTGTATATTGGCAATATAATAGAATACATCTGTGTGTATTTTTTCCCCTGTAAATATTCCATAATGCGGAGAATATTATAACAAAAAATGCATGGGGCGGGGGGGATTAAATGTTTTTCTCTTCTTAAATTTATTCAAGAGAATTAAAATTTCTTGAATCGACCTATGTGAATCTTAATTTTTTTTTTTTTTTTTTTTTCTTAATTTTCCTCACCTCGCGTGTTCAAGCCAAGAGCCGAGTTCAAGAGAGAGAGAGATATCTGAAAAATATGAATGTCGTTAAAAAAAAAAAAAGAAAAGAAGAAAAAGAAGAAAAAAAATTGGAATAATCTTCCTCCAAGAGAGGAAGATACGATTTGAAGAGACGATAAAAAGAGAATGGAACGGTGGAGAGTGAAAATCAAACTTTTCAAATATATACCCGGCCGAACCGAGAAATGTACGTATTTGTAAAACGTACGTATATTATTTGTTGGGCGTTCCGGTTGAATATTTTCCGTTTCTTCCAACATTGACAGAAAGAACGCGCGTACACTCCTTCCGGATCGCTTTATTGGAAATTCTGCTCCTTTGGTCAGCAATATCTGCAATCGTTCCAGAAAATTTATACCGCGCCAACACCGATGTAAACGCGGCCGTGTACACACGTGTATAACACGGGTGTAAATATATAACGGGCGAAGATTCGCGATCCGCATTCAATTGAACGGCCAAATTAAAAGTTTCCCAAGAGAAACTGTGTTTTCGTTTATACGCGCAATTGCCTTTTTTCCATAGAATACGTACTTTAAAGTGTTTCGTGCGAGGCCCCTCCCCACTCCTTGCTCACTCCCCACTCTCTCTCCCCACTCCACTGCCTTCCCCCACTCCGCCTTCCGATGCCGGCGAACGTTTCCCTCTTCCGACGAAAACACCGGTTTCTCCCCCCTCCTCTCTTTTTTTTCGAGTTTAAAACCCATTCCAAGGAACGGCTGAACGATCAAAAGTTTAATTTCTCGTCCAATATCATAGAGGGCTGTTTATTTGGAGAGGCGGGCTACACGTGTGCGCACGTGTACGTATACACGGGGCATATACGCATAAACGTGCCATTCTCATTTAATTCAATGACCAAATTAAAAGTTTTCCTACGAGCAGTGTTCCTCGTTGATGCACGCAATTACCATCTCCATACAATTCTAATTTTAAACTTCTCATCTCGTTCCCTATATGCCTTCCCGTTACAACTTATGCTACATAAGGTCTCGAAAGTTGGCTATTCGACAGCAATGCTATCGAGGCATTAAAAATTCGTTCAACTTCCTGTACGAGAAATACTATTGAGGTTAGGAGATTTCGTTATACGCAGAGACGGACGAGGAGGGATCATTCGTTACAGCATCGATAGCAGAAACTGTTGGGAAGTTGGAATAAGAAATTTTCTTCGTTACGTTTCATTTCATAGGTTAAGGTATAATACGGTGTAGTTTAAGGTATAGTTTGCGGTACAGTTGCTCAAAGGGATCCGTCCCATTGCGCGATGCGTGTCACTGTTCGTACGGATATTTGCATTTCTAGCAAATTTTCTAGCATTTTTTTCGACGGATTTCGATTGTTCGAATATTTGCAGCAATTTCATAATTAAATTATGATTTCAGTTAAGTGAGTATAATCTGTCTTTAAACTTCGAATATCATTTCCATTTATCACTTAACCTATCCTCAACTTAACCTAAACTTAACTTAACCAAAGTTTCTGTACAAAAATATTTATTATATGTATCGTTGAATTCACGTTTTCATATTGAATATATAACACTATTCCATTATAAACGAAACTAAGCTTAACTTAACCTAATCAGTTTCGACAAAAATATTTATATTATTGAATTCCTTTTTTCGAATATCGAATAATACACGAGATACCACGTTACAAAATAAATTTTTATAATATAAATTTTTGTATTGAACATATATCGAATATATAAAGACACTATTACGAGATTTCTCATTCGCACAAAATAAAACGAAATTGAACTTAACCTAATTTCAAAGTTTCGAGAAAAAACATTTGTATCGTTGGATTCGTTTTTTCGTACCGAAAAATACACGAGATATCTCGTTATAAAATGAAACGAAGCTTTTAGAATACAAATTTTTGTGTGTATATATTATTGAATTCTCCTTTTCGTATTGAATATATAAAGACACTATTACAAGATCATTTTGCACGAAACGAAACTAAACTTAACCTAACCTCAAATTTTTAAATTCGACAAAAACATTTATATCATTGGATTCCTTTTTTCGTATCGGATAATACATACCTTTTTAAAATGAAACGAAGCTTTCAGAATATATAAACTTTCGTCGTTTATTTTTAACGCATCGTGATAATAATTACGAAACTATTAAATATTGTATACATCATTTTGCGAAACAGAATATTTTATTTACACAAACGTTATTGATTAAAGTAGCTAACGACGAAACGTATTTATTAATCTTATTTCTTAGCGTTTGACAACAAATTGATATATTAAACGAGGTTAGAACGAAACCTAGCTTTTAACTTTAAAGTTGTAGTTTTACGTATGTCCGCGTTCCATTTACGCCGGATATGTTGGTCCATAGATAACAACTTCCGTGTTTCGCTCGCGCTATTTTATGGAATTTTTTTCGGATAACACTTTAAAAGTGTGAAGAGAAGAAAGAAGACATTTTTTTTTTTTTTTTTTTTTTCTCTCCTTTTTTTTAACAGCTTCCAAGTTATAACGCTCATTTCGTAATTTGAGATATCGCGACAATTCTCGCGAAAATTTATCCTCAAACTGGTGGCCATTTAATATCATTATTTAAAGTGAATATAAGGAGTGATCTTTCTTTAATCATTCAAATTTATTTATTTACAGACCAATAATAATATTTCTTTTTTATCTTTAGCAATATGAATTTTGTATCCATGATTTAAGTTAATATATTTTATTTATATTATTAGTTTTAGAGTTTAAAAGTTTATCCAGTATTATTTGTTGGATGAATTTCTAATTGTAACTATACAATATTCTATACGATTAATTTCAACAATAATTTCATTTGAAATTAATTTATTTTTTCTACTTTTTAGATTAATAATATTAGTTGAAAGATTTTCATTTAGTGAATTTTTTTATTATCAAGATTAAGAAAATTAAATTTGCAATTTGCAAAACAATAATTTCATTTGAAATTAATTTATTTTTTCTACTTTTTAGATTAATAATATTAGTTGAAAGATTTTCATTTAGTGAATTTTTTTATTATCAAGATTAAGAAAATTAAATTTGCAATTTGCAAAACAATAATTTCATTTGAAATTAATTTATTTTTTCTACTTTTTAGATTAATAATATTAGTTGAAAGATTTTCATTTAGTGAATTTTTTTATTATCAAGATTAAGAAAATTAAATTTGCAATTTGCAAAACAATAATTTCATTTGAAATTAATTTATTTTTTCTACTTTTTAGATTAATAATATTAGTTGAAAGATTTTCATTTAATGAATTTTTTTATTATCAAGATTAAGAAAATTAAATTTGCAATTTGCAAAACAATAATTTCATTTGAAATTAATTTATTTTTTCTACTTTTTAGATTAATAATATTAGTTGAAAGATTTTCATTTAGTGAATTTTTTTATTATCAAGATTAAGAAAATTAAATTTGCAATTTGCAAAACAATAATTTCATTTGAAATTAATTTATTTTTTCTACTTTTTAGATTAATAATATTAGTTGAAAGATTTTCATTTAATGAATTTTTTTATTATCAAGATTAAGAAAATTAAATTTGCAATTTGCAAAACAATAATTTCATTTGAAATTAATTTATTTTTTCTACTTTTTAGATTAATATTAGTTGAAAGATTTTCATTTAGTTTCAATTTTTTTATTATCAAGATAAAATTAAATTTGCAATTTTGTTATATCCATTATATTTAATTATATATAAATTATCTAGTAATTTTCTTAATCTTTAATATTTTATTATTTAATTTTCCATATTTTCCATAAATCCCTGAATTTTTTTTTCTCCATCCTCATTCATCATTTCTTGGAAACGCAATAAATTTTAAGATTTATTAACAACTGCTACACATATGTGCACATATGTTAATCTAATAAACAGTCATATTTGATATTGCTGACTAGAGAAATCAAATTTCCGTTATTTCGGTCCGGGATTTCCCTGATCCCATCATTTCACTAGTATTGGATGGAGACTCGCGCTGCAAAGGTACCCAAGCTTTCGCGTGATATACGTTATACTAAACCAAAATGTGTATTGGATTTGAATACGGAAAGGTGAGCTCGGTTATGTATCAATCTTTGCATTTAATTGATCGTATAAATAAATTACACGCGACGATTATTCGAATTATTGCAATATAATTGCAAAAGCAATGTGATTCGATTGATTTTGAGAAACAACGAGTCTCTAGAATTTTTTTCATAATTTTTCATAATTTTCATTAAATATTAAACATGATACATAAATTGTAAAATTCAATTGGCATGTAGAATCAATAATACAATATTTTAAGTGGATATAGAAATTAAATTAAAAATCAATCGAAACGGATTTTCTTATGCAGCTAAAAAATCTTTATATTTATCTTTATTATTTTTATTTAATCTCTATTTTTTATCTCTGAATATTACGTCATGCCTTGTTATTTCAGACACATAAAATCGATATTATAATAATTTGTAACAGTTTTTTCTTCTTTACGTTTGAGAGAATCAAATATACAACATCTCGAATTACATGCGAATCTATTTGAAATTTGATCGATGGATTTCCAAACTCAATATGTTGACAACTACAAGATTAAGCAAGTGATGGTGTAAGTCTGAATGGGGAGATTAAAGTGCAAAGAGAAATGTACAATACATATTAAAATTGGAAGAGACCAAACGCTATAACGTATCGAGATGGTAAAATCGGTCAGTCGTTTAAAATTCACGTTCCAGATCCGAACATGTAAAGCGAGACGTTTTAGAGGGGAACGACAACTTGTTGTTCGAAACTACTCGATTCAAAATTTTTCTTTCAAGAATAATCAATCTTCTTTTAACGCGATACTAGATGCAAAAATTAAAAAAAAATCCATATAATTCCATATAACGTGATTTATCAATTCCTTCATTTTTTTATTTTTATCAATTTCTTTTCTTCTTAAAATTTATCAATTTCTCTTCTTCCTAAAATTTATCAATTTCTCTTCCTGCTAAAATTTATCAATTTCTCCTCCTCCTAAAATTTATCAATTCTTCTTCTTTCTCAAATTTATCAATTTCTCCTCCTCCTAAAATTTATCAATTCTTCTTCTTTCTCAAATTTATCAATTTCTCCTCCTCCTCAAATTTATCAATTTCTCCTCCCCCTCAAATTTATCAATTTCTCCTCCTCCTCAAATTTATCAATTTCTCCTCCTCCTAAAATTTATCAATTCCCCTTCCTCCTCAAATTTATCAATTCCTTCTCTTCCTTATTTTCATCAATTCCTCCTCCTCCTTATTTTTATTAATTCCTCTTCTTTCTCAAATTTATCAATTTCTCCTCCTCCTAAAATTTATCAATTCCCCTTCCTCCTCAAATTTATCAATTCCTTCTCTTCCTTATTTTCATCAATTCCTCCTCCTCCTTATTTTTATTAATTCCTCTTCTTTCTCAAATTTATCAATTTCTCCTTATTTTTATCAATTCTTACTCTCCCTTATTTTTATCAATTATTTTTTCTCAAATTTGATTTCCATTATACTGTATTTGATAATATTCCTGTAATTTCAAATTAATATTAATATTTTATAAGTAGTAATTATAAGTAGAAAAAAGATTGACTGTACAGTTCATTAAATGCAATTTTATTTTACTTCCATTGTATCAAAAATTATTTATTTATACAATTCTTATATCTGTCGTGAGAGGATAAATATAAAAAAAGATTATATAATTAATTCTTCAAAAAATATATTTGTTTTTATCAATTCTTCCATCTTTTTATTTTTGTGAATTCCACTCTTTCCTTATTTTTATCAATTTTTCTTCTTTCTTAAATTTATCAATTCCTTCTTATTAATTTCGTCTCTCCACTTATTTTATCAATTACCATTCTTTTCTCTTATCAATATTTTGTTCTCATTTTCCTCATCATTCTTACTCTTGTTTTTAATTCAAAAGTTTGTGTCATCTTTCGCTTGGAATTCTCGATCCGAACATTCCATCTACTTTCTTGTAACAATAGAAATAAGGATTATTACATATTATATATTTTTATCAATTCCATCTCTTCCTTATTTTCAACAATTCCTCCTCCTCCTTATTTTTATCAATCTTCCTCCCCAGGAATTTATCAATTCCTTCTTCTTAATTCTATCAATTCTTCTATTTTAATCATTTTCATCTCTTCTCTTTATTTTCTCAATTGCTCTTTCTTTCTCTTACTAATATTTTGTTCTCATTTTCCTCATCATTCTTACTCTCGTTTTTTATTCGCAATTTTGAGAAAAAGGGTTATTTATTATATATTATATATTTTTATCAATTTCTTATTTTTACTCTTATCTTTATCAATTCCTTCCCCTTCTTATTTTTATCAATTCCTCCTCCTCTTTATTTTTATCAATTTCTCCTTCTCCTTATTTTTATCAATTCCTCCTTCTTCTTATTTTCATCAATTCCTCCATCTCTTTATTTTTATCAATTTCTCCTCTTCCTTATTTTTATCAATTCCTCTTCCTCCTCAAATTTATCAATTCTTCCATCTCCTTATTTTTATCAATTCCTCCATCTCCTTATTTTTATCAATTCCTCCTCCTCCTTATTTTTATCAATTCCTTCCCCTCCTTATTTTTATCAATTCTTTTTCCTCCTAAAATTTATCAATTCCTTCTTCTTAATTCTATAAATTCTTCTATTTTCTTATTTCAATCATTTTCGTCTCTTCGCTTATCTTATTAATTGCCCTTCTTTTCTCTTATCAATATTTTGTTCTCATTTTCCTCATCCTTCTTGCTCTCGTTTTTAATTCAAAATTTTGGGTCCTCCTTCGCTTGGAATTCTCGATCCGAACATTTCTATCCACTTTTTCGCATCTCCTAACAATGGAAATAAGGATTATTATATATTATATATTTTTATCAATTCTTCCTCCTCCCCAAATTCATCAATTCTTCCTCCTCCTTATATTTATCAATTCCTCTTCCTCCCCTAATTTATCATTTAATTTGCTCCTCCTCCTTATTTTTATCAATTCCTCCTCCTTATTTTCATCAATTCCTCCTCCTCCTCCTTTTTATCAATTCCTCCATCTCTTTATTTTTATCAATTTCTCCTCCTCCTTATATTTATCAATTCCTCCACCTCCTTATTTTTATCAATTCCTCCTCCTCTTTATTTTCATCAATTCCTCCTCCTCCTTATATTTATCAATTCCTCCTCCTCCTTATTTTTATCAATTTCTCCTCCTCCTTATATTTATCAATTCCTCCTCCTCCTTACTTTCATCAATTCCTCCATCTCCTTATTTTCATCAATTCCTCCATCTCCTTATTTTCATCAATTCCTCCTCCTCCTTATTTTTATCAATTTCTCTTCCTCTTTATTTTCATCAATTCCTCCTCCTCCTTATTTTCATCAATTCCTCCTCCTCCTTATTTTTATCAATTCCTCTTCCTCTTTATTTTCATCAATTCCTCCTCCTCCTTATTTTCATCAATTCCTCCTCCTCCTTATTTTTATCAATTCCTCCTCCTCCTTATTTTTATCAATTCCTTCCCCTCCTTATTTTTATCAATTCCTTCCCCTCCTTATTTTTATCAATTCTTTTTCCTCCTAAAATTTATCAATTCCTTCTTCTTAATTCTATAAATTCTTCTATTTTCTTATTTCAATCATTTTCGTCTCTTCGCTTATCTTATTAATTGCCCTTCTTTTCTCTTATCAATATTTTGTTCTCATTTTTCTCATTCTTCTTACTCTCGTTTTTAATTCGAAAATTTGGATCCTCCTTTGCTTGGAATTCTCGATCCGAACGATTCTATCCACTTTTTCGCATCTCCTAACAATGGAAATAAGGATTATTATATATTATATATTTTTATCAATTCTTCCTCCTCCTTATATTTATCAATTCCTCTTCCTCCCCTAATTTATCATTTAATTTGCTTCTCTTGCTTATTTTTATCAATTTTTACTTTTCCTTATTTTTAACAATTCTTTTTCCTCAAATTTGATTTCATTACACTGTATTTGATAATATTCTTGATAATTTCGAATTAATATTATAAGTAGAAAAAAGATTGACCGTAAAATTCATTAAGTGCAATTTTACTTTACGTCTATTCTATCAAAAATTATTTATTTGCACTATTCTCATATCAATCATATAACGATGAATATAGAAAAAAATTGTATAATTAATATTTAAAAAAATATATTTAAGAACGCAACGCCGAACGAAAACGAATCGCGAGTCAGCTAAGAAGGAAAAGATCGGAGGAAGAAGCGAGTTAAAGGTATGCAGATGGAAACTGGAGAATAACCGTGCTCCTACAATAGCCAGCCGCGGAATGACGCGGACAGAGTGTAGCAATTTCGTGCAATACCGCTGGAATACCGGGCGTTTCGGGAATGCGGATCAGCATTTCCCTGGTTGCCTGCCTTGCTTAGCTACACCTCCATCTCCTTTTCCATAGTTTCCCATGTTTCTTGATTCTTCTTTTTCATTCTTTCTCTAGTGGAAATGGTGGAAAAAAAAAAAAAAGAAAAAACGATATAAATGAAAGAAGAAAAATTGATACGCGTCGAAATATATAAAATATACGTGTTACGTAACGAACCTTGTCGATGCGAATGTATATCGTGATGCATTTAAGTATTTGAAGATATGGAACAAGTTAAAAAAAATAAAAAGCAAAGAAATAATGTTTTGTCATCGAAAGTGTCGACATAAAAACAGGTTGGCATCTGGCCTGGTATCTCACTGTTTGGCCTATATTTTTAAGGTTTCACGAACATTCTGCAAGCGTTTACTTTCTTTTTTTTTCTTTATCGTTAAAACGGAAATGTACCGTTTATTTTTCACACGTATAGTTTTTAACGTATGTCGTAATGCGTATACGTAATGCAAAAAAATATTCAAACACAACGAATTCCATTTTCAATAATTCTTTATCGTGATATGTTTTAAGAATATATCGTTTCTATAGCGAAATGTGAAATGAAATAATCTAAAATTAAAACGTTTTATCGTTCAATATAGCACTTTTAAATTTTTTTAAATAAACGATTAAATTTAATATTTTTTAATATATTACACCGATCAAATTTGTTTTACTACTGTCCACATTCGTTTCAAACGCGATGCTCGTTTTATCGTATATACGCGTTTCACGCGCGTTTTACCAGCGCATACATCGAATTATACTTAAAAGCAGAGAGAAAGCTAGGTAGAAATGGTGCGGGCTCGCGCGGGCGAAAATTGATAATTTTCGGGCAATCTTTTCCATAGTATCCGCGAGTTTTGTGATATTTAGACGAGCGAGTAATGGCTATCGATAATAGCCAATGTAAATGGCCGTTGCCATGCGACAAAATTCGTCTATATCAATCCTAATATCATAAATCTGCAATTTACTCATTTACTTATATATGCACGCATATAGAATTATTCGATGTCAAACACACACAATGACCGAAACACATAAACACATAAACACATAAAACACAACCGAATCACTTTTAATTATTTCATTTTGTCGAGGTAAGTACAAAAACAAACGTAACAACGCACAACGTAAAACGGTATAACCTATATATATCGCCTCGATATAGGTTAAGTCGTATTGCGTTTACGAATTTACAATCGAGATCGAGCCGCTATATACGGGATACGGGATACACATAGCGACATAGTCGAGATTCCTGAAGCTTGGTAACATTCATCCAAGTCGAATGGAAACGAAAGAAGACAATCTAGCGGCAGAAACTGATTCCGGCATCTCTTCTGTTCAACTCACGAGAACGAGTGATGCGCGCCATCTTCGAAACGCGATGTAAGGAGGAACGAGGTTTAGGAATCTGTCGATACGATCGATCTTCGATAGTTCTCGAGCGGAAACGATGCCGCCAATCCGAGTGTCGTCAAATGCGCATAACTTCCGATCATCGATTTGCGAGACACGTGTTGGAAAAGTAGCGTACATAGTTACGTATTAACGAAATTAACTAACGGTGTGTGTTCGAATCGTGGAAATTGTACACAAATGGTAATTCGAAAGCGTTTCGATCGACCGCAAGAGTGTAACGACACCGAAAATTCGTGTCTAGCGGGGACAAATAGAAACGAGGTGTATAAGCGAGCGTGAGTACATAGGCAGGTGGCGGCACGCCGAAAATGAGTAAAGGCCAGTTTTCATCGGTCTAAACTAAACGACGCGTCATTAGCCACTGATAAACAACCATCACCATTTACCGCATTTTCATTCAAATTGCACACGACACTCGGTGGTTTTTAGACGGGTCGAGCGCTTTGTGTGAAACGTTTTATAATCGGCATATATATATATCTATCGTTATGTACCTTCGAACGTTTTACGACGATGTTCCAACAATATGGCGCTATTTAACGTAATGTGGTATTATACTTTTGTGAAATAATACGGAACAATGGAATATCTGATCAAGTATATACGTCCAGGTAGTATAGAAATTACAACTGTATCAAATTTTATCGTATTTGCATTTTTATATTTTTATGGAATGTCTCCCGAGAAAATTGAATAACTTTGCGCGTTTGATAAATCATGAATGAAAAAAGTATTCATTATCGTATGTATAAATCATAAAAGTCATATTATATGTATTTGAATCATTTTTTATTCATTAAAAAGCAAAGATTTTATTTGGACGTAAATAAAATAGAATGAGAGTTTATCGTTTTTCATTTTTTTATTATTTTTTTTTTTAATATATTGAAATTTTTTCTCGTCCAAAAAATAAAACGCGAATGCAATTGGCAACGTTCATCGTAACATCGAATAAATTTTCAATTGCAAAGTAATACGTGCAAATAAACTAACAATAAGCTAAATTTACGCAATTGACATCTCATCGCTACGCTGCGTGTATTGTTACCGGCTTAAAGAATGCTACTAATCATCCTCGTATAGCAACGGTCTATATTGACGATTGTTCTACTTTATCCATCAATGATAAATCGTTTCACCCGAATAATTTTGACACTTTTTCAAACTTTTCAACATTCGATTATAATAATTCATTCTATTTTCTCGTGTATAAAACAATGAACCGCAAACAACGAATAATTTAAAAATTTAAACGATTTAAAACGGAAAAAATTTCACGAGACGAAACAAAAATGCTTTCTTATAAAAAGTAGCTTTCCATCAACAAGATTCCCCGTTTTAGAACCACGAGGAAAAAGTTTCCTTCTTTTTCGTAAAGCATCGACTCGATTTTCAAAGAATTTACAGGGCGCGAGGAACTTTTCGTAGATTCGAAATAATTATCGCGTCGCGCCAAGCGCGGCGATTATTCGCCAACTATGCGAATAGAAGGGTCGATCAATGCCTTCCTGCAAGACCATTGTCCGGAGGGATATTCGACGTATATCCCCATCGAGTCCTCGAACGAACGCCTTTAGGCATCCACGATAGTTTTGCAGTTGGACGAACGCCCAAAGCTACGATCAACTTTATATCGTGATATTAAACAACTAACCATTGTGCGCCAATATCTCCCATACTACGCGTTTTAACGAACGATCGATGCACTTACCGGTCGAGCTATTTACGTTTTAATTATTTGCGATGTGGAAGCACTTTCTCCTTACTCGCGCATGCGCGATTATCATCTCGAAGTAAACAGCATTATAAGCATTATACCGTAAGGTGTAATTGTAATTGTTTTGAATTTTTAATTATAATACAATAATACTTTAAATTTATCGATTCTCAATAATTTGGCAACAATGTTTATCGCGAATATTTCGAACGGTTTCCACGGAACAAAATAATACACTTTGTTTCTCGAGATATTTGGTAATCCCAAAGGAATTTCCGTATGAGAAAGACGTGGAGCGCTTTCAGGAATTTTGGGTTGCCTCCCGAAAATCCTTCGGATCCAATGGCTTTCCAGTTGGAATCGAGTTTATAGAGGCGAGTAAAATAATACATTTTACCCAGTCGGTAACGTTTGAATACGATTATAAATATTCGAAATTATCAAATATCTCGTATATATAATCGTTTTGTTCATAAATAATCAATATTCTGCGATGAAAATTTATATTTTTAATACGAGGAAAAATATTTTTTTTAATTTTTTTTTCGATCAACGTTATACATGATTGAAATTGTTTCAGGTTAAGAATAACTAGTAATCGATGATGAAAATTATTTTCGATTTTTTTTTCTTTTTTCATTTTTTTGGTAACCATCATACACATAGCTGGTTGAAATCAGGTTATAACAGTTATCGATGACGAAAATTTTTTTTTTTCGGTTACCATTATACACGCGACGAAAATTGATTTAGGTTAGGAATTTATCGATGGGCCAACAATTTTTTTTCGTCGCTTTTGAGCGTCGCTCGCTTGTCCAGAGATTTTAATAAAGATGGTAAAAAAATTCGTGTTTTCGAAAAGGACGATTTTTTCGAAACGTTTTTATAGGTGTCGCGAAAACAATGGGAACAATAGAGACCACTTTATCCAAATATTCTCTCTCTCTCTTTCTCTCTAAAAAAAAAAAAATTTTTAAAATAATTTTTATTTTTGATCGTGTATTATATAAATCAGAAATAAAGTTTATTTTATTCTTTATCATCAAATATACGTGAAATTTCCTATAATGAAATAATTTTTAATAATGAAATTTGTGAATTCATTAAAATTGTTTATTTAATTAATTATTTATTTAATGAATTACTTAATGAATTATTTTAGATCGATAAAATTAATGCTTGATCTCGTTGGAATTTTTACAATTTTTGTCATTTGTTTATCATTTAACGTATACTTGGAGTGAATTGGAACGAGAATTCGCAACTTGTAAGTTAGTAAATTCGCATATATGTAAACTAGATGAGACATTTCATTACACATACATATTATAAATATTCTGAGTTGTACCGTAGACCACATGCACTCGAAATCAAATGCATGGAATAGAATACGACCTGACCGCAACACGCCACATGGTTTTGTATTCATGCCTCTGGACATTGCATTTTAATCGATTATTTTCACAAATTAACTTGATGCATACCGAAATTACCATCCATATATCACCCTTTTATTTTATCACCCGCCTCTGGGACTTAACGCTCGTTTTAATTTAACGATTAATCTTTGGATATATTCAATATGGAGAAACACAGATCGTAACATCGAATTGAAATTTTTCTTGGAAAATCTTTTGGGAAAGATTTATATTCTGGCCGAGAATTATTAAAAAAAAAAACGTTAGAAATTTTCGATTAATTTTTAAATTAATAAAATAATAGCTCACTTACTTTAGGGATTCGTACATCAAAGAGCTGTTCTTCCACTTCCTGAAATATACGATATACAATATTTTAATAAATTGTGCACAATTGTATGCTCTAAAATAAACGTATTCAAACTTTGTTTATTTCATCGTATCATATATAAAGTTTTAAATAATTTGAACAACGCGAAGAATCGAATGCAGAATATTAAACGTAAGCGAACGAAATATAGCCGCGAAGAGTGGTTGCAAGTCTACAAGAGCAAAATCATTAAAGCATGCTGGCACTATATGCTCGTGCAATCCTCGTACATCAATAAACATATATAAGACGAAACTCGAAAATACGCTTGATAATTAATTCCGACTTCATTCTGGATTCTGTTACGGCGCATCGTTACATGCGATACAAATTTAAAGGTTAATTCTTCGAATAAGACTTGTTAGAAAATTAAAAATCGACGAGAATATGGACACAGTAAATCTTTTTTCGCGAACGATTTTCGAGATACCATTAAAAAAGATCGTTATAAAGCGGTGTATATTTTTTGGAGAAATAAACATTTCTGTCTCTCGCGCAATTCACCTTTAAAACTTAGATTAAACCGTATTAAAATTAAAAAAAGTTTGAACCTCTATAACTCGGAAAATAACGATTTCCCGTGGATAAATGAAAGATCGTTGGAAGCGTGGAATCTTCCTTATTAAAACGCTTTTTGATTTATCCCGATATGATTTCCGGTTCCGAAGATATCGTCGTGTAAAGAAAAGAGTAATTTTTAATCGTCTACTATCTTTGCGCCGTTGACTCGGAACACTTGCTCGCATCTCACCGACTTGTCGCTAGCTTCAGACAAGTGAAACTGGTCAAGGATAAACGCACGTAGTAATTTTTCTCACTCTACTTGAAAGCGTGCGCATTTCTAGGGGAAATTACTAGGCCTATTCATAATCTTAAGCATTACGGATACTTTGAACGTTTATATCTCGACAACGGATCGAGATATCGGGATAAAACAAAAACAGGACTTCAATAGTATGAATTTCGTCTATTTTCCGAGTGAGTTTCAATGATACAATTTTCAATTTCTTTTCACATGGAAAATGTATAATATCGAAACTTTCACTCGAGATCGAACGATTGAAAAAAAATCTATCGTTTTTTTTTTCTTCTTTTTTAATTTTACGCGTGCAAATTTGCCTTTTAAGAATATAAATTTTCATTACAATTATTTAACTCATTATCTGATATATACGATATGAACTTTCTGTTCATTTAACACGAATGGTATTGAATAGGAGTAATCGAACCTCTCATCGGGAGTTATAATTCTAGTTAATCATGTCATGTTGCCTGATCAAATATTGGTCAAATACGGTGGAAATTATTGATTTTGAACTAATATTTCTACGCTACTGTGATCCATTAGGTAATTAATTGTCAAATCAAATAAGTTTATCAGAGCCAATCATTGAAAGTAATAATTAATTTCACGAATTAACGTAAACTCGATCGTTGTGTATAATATTTTTGTAATCAATACAATATTTTCTGTCCTCCTTTACACAATTTATTACACATCTGTTGCAAACAATTTTCGATGCATATTAAAATATTCTAAGAATATTAACGACATATTTTAAAAAAACTTTCGAATAAATAATGGAAAATCGTAAATTAAATTATCTGGAGAAATTTACGAATATTCACTTTCCAGGATATATTATTAATAATTAAAAATAATAAATATCATTTGCAAATTTTATTTTCAATAAAAATTCAATTTTTTCCCCATCGCGACGAATTTATTCAAAACTCGAGAAAAAACGAGAATTCGAGGAAAAAAAAGAAGAAGATTCGAAATAATTTCAGGTGGATGCAGAAATTGTAGCGGGGGGGGTAAGGAAAACGCTATTAGGATATATCGAAATATCGGGCGTCATTAATCTAAATCCAGAAAAATTCTCCACGCCCGGGGATTTTTATGTAACCGGTATCTATGGAGCGGCGCGGGTATTACCAGCGGATTTTGTCAATGGTGCAACCTTCCCCTATAAATCTCTAGGCCATCCACTCGTGCCAGAATGAATCTAGAATATATTCAAACGAAGTTCAGTGGAAGAGAGAGCGTGGGTGGAATACATACGGCGCATGCGCGCACCTCGAACAGTGACCAAGAACATCAAGGATTTTGGGTGGAAATGAATTTAACGAACTCGATGGAAATTAAGTGGCCGGGTAAAAAGATAAACGAGCGGAAACTTTGCGAGGTATTAAACTGGGCTGGCGTGCGTGTAAAACGTTTCACGTGCAATATGTCATAAATGAATATGCATAATGCCAGGAACGAATCCCGAAACTCCCCCTCTTTCCATCGTTCTTTTTCACTCATCGCGTTAAAAACTTGTAGATTTTTACACGACCATCTCCACTTTATTCGAAAATAAATTCTTAACTCTCTTCGCACGGATCTGTCCTTAATTCCCATATCAAGAATGAATATCGAGGAAAAAGAAAAAAAAAAAAAAAGTTTGATCAGAAAATAGAAAGAATCGATTCCTTCTTATTTTTCTCAACGCTATTCTGAATAACAATAATAACGATAATAATAATAATATCAAAGAATAAATAGTTAAATTGAACGGTCTCGTAATAGACGCAACGTTTTAGAAGAACGCCGTGTGTGGAGTTGGTTGCGATAGGACGCATAAGTTACGCTGCGATCCTCGACGCTGTCCCCCCTCCACCGCTACCCATAATTACGCTCTCAACACGGTGACTGGTTCCCCAGCGCTCGAGAGATCGTCGCGCCTATTGCGAGAGCGAAAAGCAAACCACCGCATCACCGCACGATGCTGTCTTATTCGTTATCGAATCCGATCTAAATCTATTTTAGGCGATTGTGAAAAATTATTGGGAATGTTTGTGAATATTTTTTTGTATAAGCGCACTTATTATGGATAATAGGATAATAAGAAACGTTGGATGGGATATTAATTGTACAAGAATGGTTAAATAAAAATAGCGTAGATCGGTGAAGATGGTTGGTGGCACAAGGAACGAATGAAATCCTGAATCCATAATCTGTAACGCGATCCATTGTTTGGTTAAGCTCTTGAAAATTTTCTCCCGTGTATGCATATGCGATAACACGTAACGAATTTGCATGTTTCATCAATGAATCGAATTTTCATACCACTCGATTCGAAGAAGAATCTGCTCGCTCGACGGAACTCTAACGTCTAAGATTTATACGTTTCTTCGAATATTTTTTTTCGTTTATTATTTCGCGATTAAAAAGAACCAAGATTTCCGTGCAAATAGATTAAATAGTGATTCTTGCTCGAAAAAAAAGAAAAAAAAAAGAAATGTAACGATATACGTATGAAAATGGTTTATGAAACTAAGCCGGATTTGCTGCTGTTTGAAATCCTCCAAGGAAAGAGATTAGTCGGCCATCCAAACCATTCAAAACGTTAATGATTCGAAAGAGGAATGGGTAACAGATGCTTTCGAATCGAGAGCCATATTTAAATCAACTCGTGTTTCATCTAACCGTCATAGAAGCTCCGCCCTTTAGGCGAAAATCGAGCTGGAAGATGATCATATTCGACGATCTTTCAGGGGATCGATTCCAGAGAGCGAAAGGTGATCCAATCTTTTTGAAATATCGTATCGAAATAGTATGTGTGAATAGTAACGCTGGAATAATAACGTTCACGTTTTGTTATCCGATTATAGATAAATTTGAGTCGAACTGTACTGTTCATTGGTGGAAAGAAGGAAGGAATCGCGAATCTGATTGGTTAATTTGGAAAGGAACGCCTATTTTCACACGTATTGCTTCTACCATGGTATTTGTCACATATACTAATCCAAAACGACGATCACTATCTAAACGTCCATGCATTAGCGTAGCCATAGAAATTTTAACGTATCGATACGATATAAAAATTTTTTTATTTCTCATAATAATTACGATTTGTAATGATAATTTATAAATATAATTTTGTATTCGAGTAGTTAAGGTAATAATTTTACATATACGAATAAATTAGATACATTATAGATATATTAATATTATATCGAAATAATTAATAGTTTCGAAAATATTTCAATTTCTTCCAAAATCTTAAATGATTATCCTAATATAATAGTGAAAATAAGTGAAAATAATTTTTACGATTTTAAATATTCAAATTATAACGCTTCTACTACTATGTAAAGTATCAGGTTTCAGAATTGTCAACAAAACATCGCGAAGTGGGGATGGGCGGTCCTAGCGAAGTATCTCTGTTGCCCTTGTGCCGTGTCCTGCGAGACTTCTTTCCAGTAGTAAACAGAAGATATCAAATTTAACTTGGGATCTCGAACGAGTTGAAGTTAATCGTAAATTACTATGCATTTTTCCAAATTTAATCTTTACGAATTTAAATTATACAAAAAATAAAAAAAATATTCTATTTTTCTATCGAAAAGAAACGAGTTTTATTGGGGAATAAAAATGATGATATTTCATTAACTTGCCGCGTAAAACAAAGAACGAAGAAACTCTCTTTATAAGAATTTCGCGCATCTTCCACCCAGATGAAAGGAGAATGGGATTCTTGGCGAAAGCGAAGTTCGAGATTGGGAACAGGAGAGTTCGCGGCAACAACAAGTTCAAAGTATAACAACTCGGATCAGATAGATACGGGCTAGTTATATGACATTCGCTCGGAAATAAAGTCAAACGACTGTCAACAGTGTTGCCAAATTATTCAAAACTTTGCTCGTTCATTCGAAGAGAATGATCTAATTAATTCAATAATTACTGTGAAATTTATTTTAAAAAAATTCGAAGGAACTAAATGTCTTAAAAATTGTAAAGAATTTTTATAAATTAAATAAATAAAAATTTTGAATCAATGTTAACGATAAGATTATAATATTGAATGGAAATAATAATGTTTAATAATAATAATGATTAATTTGATTTTGAAATAATTTTAAATTCATTATATATATAATAATAATAAAAGTAAATAAGATTGCATTAATCAAAATGTTCTTAGTAAAATAATAATTGGAAAGAATATAAATAATCAAATTAATAATAAGTAATTAAAATTAATAACAAGGATCAAATATTTCGAGTAAATTTATCACAAAATTTCCTTTTTTCAATTTTTTTCTTAAATTCGATATTAAATCCGTTCGAGAAATAAATCGTAAAATTTAATCCTTAAAAGGGATCGCTTCGATTTAGCGATGAAAAAATATTCTAATTTTTTTAAAACTTCACGTTCTTATATTACGTAATCACGTAATTAACCGCATTCGATAATATTCGTATTTTATACGATAAGAGATAAAAGTGGATAAAGAGAATGAAACGTTTCGCAATGCCTCGTTACATATCGTTACTCGTTCAAAAGCAGTTTCACAGATGGGCACGTCATTACGAAACATTCGGCAACATTGTATTCATAGGTTTCGCTCGCGCGTATCACGCATAGACCGCGAAACGGTGTATCGGTTGCACCCAAGAAATGGACGATATTGCATTCCTTCACAAGGATATTACATTCCTCCCCCTTTCCTTTCTAAATTTCCTGAAAATTTTTCCACCATCAACTTTCCTTGGATCCTATCCAACCAAATAAAACGGATACATCACAAATTACTTATTCGTTTACGGGAATTTCGAAAGAAAATAAGAAATAACAAATTGGACTCTTTCATCGATACCAAGCGCGAATTTACTTTGTCAATCTCGTTCGAAGATTTTCCGCTTCGCGCAAAGCCGTTGCCGCTACTTCGGAAGAGGGGGGGGGGGGAGGAGGTAATGCCGTAGCTTTCCCCAATTGTTATTGCAATCGTCCAAGTTTTCAGAATCGCAATGGCCTTGGCGCAACCTCTTTCGAGACAGCGGCCGCGCTACTTTCTAACCCACTAATGGCACTTTTCGAGAAACTGCGATCAATGGAACTGTTTTCTTCCGAAACTATATTCCTCGCTCAAGGAAATAATTCCCTATAATTCCAATTCCAATCCAGTTACTCTTCCAGTTTTCGAAAGTTTTGGCAAATTTAACGGGATAACTCGTATTCGATTCGATAAAAATCGAGTTGTGTGAAAAAATATGGGGCGAATTTTTTAACGAAAGCACGAAAATCTCTCTCTCTCTCTCTCTCTCGAAGAAACATTCGTTATTCGCAATTTTGAAATGTAAACTATGACAACGAAGTCGAAGAAGGACAAAGGGTAAAGGGTCCAAAATGAAACGAGAAGATATAGCATGGACCATTAATGCCGCTTTTCAGTGGATAGGGTTCTCGTAATGGGGCTTTCGAAAATGCTTTCACGGTAAACCCATGAAACACTGTTTCGCTATTCGTCCATTAAGTTCATCGTATTTGAAGCGCGTGTATATACGCAATATACGTTTTCTTCGCTCGCGACTTTCTCGAAAATTTTCCTCGAAAATTTCCTCGTTCCAGAAAACCATGCCCACCCAATACTCTCTCTCTCTCTCTCTCTCTCTCTCTCTCTCTCTCTCTCTCTCTCTCTCTCTCTCTCTCTCTCTCTCTCTCTCTCTCTCTCTCTCTCTCTCTCTCTCTCTCTCTCTCCTCTCTCTCTCTCTCTCTCTCTCTCTCTCTCTCTCTCTCTCTCTCCCCCCCCCCACACACACACACACACACACACACACCTCATGAACACATGTATATGCATACAGACACACACAGATAAATAGTCCTCGTGAACACACACACACACACACACACACACACACACACACACACACCTCATGAACACATGTATATGCATACAGACACACACAGATAAATAGTCCTCGCGAACACACACACACACACACACACACACACACACACACACACACACACACACACACTTAATTAAAATAATAACGTTTAAAATAATAAATGTGCAGAAAAGAATATATTTAAAACGAAGGAAATGGAAATAAGTTATATTATAGATGTGGATCGTGTCGATGCCTTTGTCCTACTACACCGAGTTCGCTACGTCGTACGACGGTTGAAAAAGGGGGGGAAAGGACACGAATATTCACGCGTAAATATACAAAGACGCGAGTCGTATCTTTACGTAAATATAAACTCGACACTTCTCTAACGCGTGTGGAATATAATACAAAAGTGAGGAATATAAAAATATAGAAATATAAAGAAAATGTATAAATTATATAACGCGAATTTTTTTTCCTTTTTGTGAAAAAATATGGAGAAAACATACGCATGCGCGATACGGATTTCTATAGCGATTAACGGCAAAATACAGTTTAGAACTGGAATCCGATTCCAATATTCCGGATTTGGTCGATTAAATCTCGTTGACGACATGCGTTTGAATTTTCATACGATCCCAAATCGTCATACGAATTAATCGTATTACACGGGTCAATCGCGCGTACCTATTTTCATAGTCACTGAATCAACTGTATCCCCAAACATGCTTGACGTATTGTGACGTATCGTAGACGGACGACGCTTTACGTAGCCGAAAGCGTTGCGACCGAATTAATTGGAACGAATCGATTCCCGCTCGATAATCGATACGAGTCGATAAGGTTGCAAGTACGAGCCGATAATTATTATTAATAATGTCCGAATATCAGACAAGACGCAATTACGTGGATTCAATTTCGTTAATTTCTATAATTTGGATTTCTCAATTACGAAACGTGAGATCGATTAGGTTAACTTTTCAACGTAGATCGAAACATCGAAATATTTCGTTGTCCACACTTTTATCAGAACGTATTGATCATCGATGGGCGTAATGACAGCAAAATTATTTATTTGTAATAATTATTATTCATTACGTCGAGACGTTGGATCAAAATATTCGTTTACGGATCACAGAGTGAAACGATAACAGAGTTATATTTACTCGTAATGCTTATAATTATTACACGGGAATCAACGTAGGCCAAAATATCCTTTTATGAATACGATTGATCATTGATGAGATCGAAACGGCAGTAGAATTATATTTACATGGAATTTATAATTATTATTCATCCGAACGAATAAATCATCGATATATACTTCTCTTATTAAAAAGCAAGAGGAATAGCGATCAAGATTCTCAATAGTTGAATATCTAAATATTTGAGATAAAATTTATTTATTTGTTATATTCGATTTTCGTTGCGAGAAAGAAAATTAAGGGAATTTAGAACGGCGGCAAAAATGTCGGATATCGCATACGCGTAGCTTATCGTTGACAGGTTATATCGGCATCTGGTAGGACACGAAGTACACAACGTGTAGCACACGTGTCGAGGTTATAATATGGAAATTGATAGTCGAGGTGGCGACTATGAGAACCGAATTAACCATAACGTTTGTTTGCCCGTAGAGAAGAAAATCGGTGTCATTTTTTCCCCCCAAGTTTTACAAGAAAGAGGAAAAAAAACTTCAAACTTCAATTTCCCCTCCCCCCTAAGTACCGCGTTACTCGCAAATTTATAATATAATAAATCAATCTGTCTGTTATAAAGTACGAGAAAGTGGTAAATGTCGGTAATAAAATGGCAATTTTCACGAAACGATCCATATTCGGTTGCATTACGTGTAATTAGCCATATCGAGCTTGGATTAAAGCGACGCCTACTATTTTGACAGTTAATTAATTGCGCCTGAGGGGGGAGGGCCTGATACACCATGGATTAATACACCCCGGTTGGTCAGCGAATTTCGTAAAATCTAGTTTTCGTTAATTGAACGCTTCAACACGAATTATAAAACTGCGAGAAAGAAACGTTTTTTTCCCCGACATTGTTTGGATTTAAAATAGATAGACTTTTTCCGGAGGAAAATAATTGATAGAAAAAGGAAAAAAAGGAAGAGAGAGAAAAAAAAAAGAACGGTTAATGCGATTTAAAACGCATAAGAAACGAACTATGGCGCAAACGGAGAGAGAGGCAACAGGAGTAATAGCAGTAGTCCGCATCGGAGATGGCTCGACGGTCCATTAAAGTTGCAGCCTTTTTATATCGAGTCTGACCCCTCTCTGTGGAACGGAGCTTCTCCCTTTTCTCCGCTAACTTTCAAATGGTTCGCGATCGTCGTGTCAAACGGCGGCGAATGGGCGAACGCGGTAGAATAAATGGGGAGTGGGGGAAAGAGAGAAAGAGAGAAAGGAGGAAGGAGGAAAGAAAGAGAACGAGATAGCTACGTGGATGGTGGGAGGGGAGAAACAGCGATACTACCGATGGTAGACGCAGAGGGCAGCATAGTAGGGAAACTAGGAAACTTAAAAAGATGGCAAAGCTATTCCAGTCAAAGGGATCCTCGGCACAAAGACGCAGCTTGTGTTATGCGAACTGCTACTCTAGCGAGCCGAGAAACGCGGTCAGCTAAACGCTCATTTTCAATCGTCCCACGATACTCTATACGCGATCCAACGTACGTACGTATTTCTCGATCTATCTTTCCTACTTATACTTTTGAAACGAATCAACAGGTTTGTTCGTTGCCCGCGCGACTCGAAAAGAAGCAAGTAGCATCGCTCTCTCGAATAATTGGAATTTCAAAGTTTGGTGTTGTGCGAAAATTCGAATATAAAGGGGGAGAATGGACACGACGGTGATAAATTCTTGCGTTGTCGGATAGTGAACTGGCGTGAATGGTTGGTATGGATGACCGAGTGGAAACGAGAGGGATGACGGTGACAAAGGAAAATCAAGTAGTCGGAGAGCCACGAGAGAGAGAGAGAGAGAAAAAGAGGGGATTGGATCGAATTCGAGGGGGCATATTCCAACCATATATATGTGTGTGTGTGTTTATATATATATATATTTTATATGTGCTCGTGGAAGGAAGAGAAGAGAGAGATCGGGGGATAACGGTTGTGCACGCGTGTACACAAGGATGTCGGGGGTTAGTCGAATATATGCATATTCAGGACTTGTTATGTAGGTGGCGGCGATATGGGTACACAGAGTGGAGAGAGAGTGTACTACGTGGTGGACCACGCCGGAGATACTGGGGGATAGTCGGTGACGGACTGCCGGACATCCGACCTGTTACCCCCTCGAGCGTCCACCACCACTACCACCACCGCCATCACCACCACCACCACCACCACTCTCTGTCTCTCTCTCTCTCACTCTTCATCACCGATACCTGATTCCTGCCTCGGTAACCGCTCCAGTTGATCGGTCAATCGAATCGTTGCGATCTATCTGATCGGACGATCCCCGTTATACCCTTCGCTTCGGTTACGTCGATATTTCCATTGCTCGGGATGATACCACGTAATTCAATAATTGACAACTAATAATTAATAATAATAATTTCTTTTATCTTTTGAACAGTTAAGACACTTAATGAAGGATGGGAAAATGGCGGCGATTTCAATGATCATCGTTCTTCGCTTGATCACAAACATTCGGTGATATATCGATTCATTAAAAATAATGAATTAAAATAATGAAAATAATGAATTAAAATAATGAAAATATTCTGTGCGGATACCGATTCGAGGAATTTTTTTTTTTAAATAAAATTCGTGAAAAATCGGAACACTAATGAATTTTCACTCGAGGGGAAGGATTTTTAAAGAAGTTTACAGAATTGCGCGAATAAAAAACAATGAATCTCGAACGTAATATTTTCTCGTTAATTCTTGTTCACCCGCCCGCCTAGGGAAAAAACGAATGAAATACCGTTTTAGCGGTCGAGTAACTTTAACCGAGATAGTTGCCAGTCAATCGAGCCAAGTCCCTTGCCAACTTAATTACCGAACTCCCTATTTTAAAATATGCAGCTAAACGGGTGAAAAAGTTTCAAACGTGAAAACTTCTATTGCTTAATCAAGGCTCGGGGGAGGAAAATAACGTCAGGATTATTGAAATGAAAAATTTTAAGAGAGTCTTTAAAAATTATATACTTTTTTGTATAATTAATTGTGTAAAAATTAAAACGGATATTCTTGTATTGAGAATTCTTGTATTTTATATATTTATTTTTCTTTAAAAAATTATATACTTTTTGTAATTAATTGTGTAAAAATTAAAAGAGATATAAGAATTCTCGTATTTTATATATTTATTTTTCTTTAAAAAATTATATACTTTTTGTAATTAATTGTGTAAAAATTAAAAGAGATATAAGAATTCTCGTATTTTATATATTTATTTTTCTTTAAAAAATTATTTTATATATTTTATATATTATTTTCGTATTTTATATATTTATTTTTCTTTAAAAAATTCTTAAAAAAATTATATACCTTTTCTAATTAATTGTGTAAAAATTATATGAAAATTCTTATATTTTATATATTTATTTTTCTTTAAAAAATTATATACTTTTTGTAATTGTGTAAAAATTAAAAGGTATATGAAATATTCTCGTATTTTATATATTTATTTTTCTTTAAAAAATTATATACTTTTTGTAATTAATTGTGTAAAAATTAAAAGGAATATGAAAATTCTCGTATTTTATATATTTATTTTTCTTTAAAAAATTATACACTTTTTGTAATTAATTGTGTAAAAATTAAAAGGTATATGAGAATTCTCGTATTTTATATATTTATTTTTCTTTAAAAAATTATACACTTTTTTGTAATTAATTGTGTAAAAATTAAAAGAGATATAAGAATTCTCGTATTTTATATATTTATTTTTTATATTTATTTTTATATTTATTTTTATATTTTTTTTTAATCTTTAAAAAATTATATACTTTTTTGTAATTAATTGTGTAAAAATTAAAAGGTATATAAGATATTCTCGTATTTTATATATTTATTTTTCACGCGAGTGAAAATTTAATTCAAAACTTTTTTCGAAACTTAATTCTTTTTAAATTAATTTACACATTTTTTTTTAAAAAAAAGATATTGAATTTATATCGATGATCGGGCAAGAAAGAAGAAAAAGAAAATCGTAACCACTGTCCCAGATTTGAACGTGAAACGTATACTTTGGTGTTCCCATATATCTTCCATGGTAAGCTTGAGGCAATGATCAGGAGCCGAGCTACGTGCTTGACATCTTCAACGCTTTCCCCAAACTCGAAGGATTTCACTTCTGCTCTGAATAAGCTCTGAAACGTTCCCCCACCCCGTTCGCTTGCCTCCTTTTTCTGCTCTCCCCCCCCCCCCTCCACTCCACTCCCCACGCGTGGACTTTATATACTCGAGTTTTGTAAGAGAAAAAACACGCCGCGCGATACGATTAGAAACGGATCTGTGATCGATACGTTCCTATTTTTCTTTTTTTCTATCTCGAAAAAAGAATCGTTAAAAATTCGAATACGAGAGGGGAAAACGAAAATTGAAATTTGATTAAATACGCTTTGTTGTTGCTGGTTTTATTTTCTCCGAAAAAAATATCCCGACCAAAAAAATGTGTCGAGAATACGAATATTTAAAGAGTTATTATTTCTTTGTGTTCAGATATTATTCGAGCTGGATGAAATCCTTTTTTTTCCCCAACAAGTTGTTTATTTCGTTTAATCTTGGAATTTTTCATATTTATTTATTTTTTCATTTATTTGAATCGATTTTGAATCGATATACTCGAATGAACGATAACCGATGAAATTTCCGTGTAAAAGTATTAAAAAAAAAGGGAAGAATTTATCGCGCGCGATAAAATGCGTAATTAAAATACAATAGGAGTACCATCATAGGAAGTTGCTACTACCATTTCATTTTTCGCGAGGCGAAGAAGGATGTGCAAACGGAATGTTGGAAATTCCACTTAAATCGTTTAACCGTTTATTAACTTTCAAAAATATGTATTCGAGTGTATCTATGATAAAATCGTTTTTATCGTTTATCACTTCGTATCTCGATTTCCTTCGAAACGTTGGAGGAATTTGTAGGGGGAACAAAATTGTAAAATATTACCTTTCCTTCCCATCGTTTTGTAAAAATTTCATTCTCTTTTCTATATTTATATTTAATATAATTTCTACATCCTTCTCTAATAATAATGTAATAGAGGTAAAAGGGAAGAAAAAGTGCAAAAACGTTACGAATACGAGTAGCAGCGCAAGTAGAAGCAACAAGTTTGTAAGAAAATCTATTAAACGAAGTGAACATTCGACACAATTTTTCTCGATACAAAGTTGCACTCGAATAAATTTTTTTTTTGTTGAAATTAATCCTGTTATTTCGTTGCTATTTTATATGAGCGAAATATCTCGCAAGAATCTATGTATATATATATATATATATATATATATATATATATATATATATATATATATATAAAAGAAGTTTGTTAGTGAGTTATTAAAAAAAAAAAAAAAAAAAAAAGGAAAGTGTAATTTCGATCGAAATACAATGACTCGATCGATAAAATTAGAAGCACGTGGTCGAATTAAATTTTCTTTCGGTTTTATTCGTTTGTCTTTAACGTTGAAAATTTCATTGGAACAGAGGAAAAATTCATGTAACAAAAGTGCGACAAAAACGCTACACAGATTCCAACATACCTCGTTAAACTTTCAGTAGCGAGTGAACCTGATAACCGGGTGCAGAGATGCCAGGAATTCCATTATAAAAAACGCCTAGGACGTGCACGTTTGAATGTACTTCGATTCACTACGTTTTTCCCCCTATGTTCTCTTCACACGCTCCTTTCAAAGAACATTTTACATATGATTTTCTTTCCAGAAGGAATATATATATCTCCAAACTTATATATATCATATAAGTTTACATAATCGCATTTTAATCGCAAAGATAAACAGCGAGTTTTTAAGAAAGATCGTTTCGACAAAGTTCTCTTTAACCGCATCATCTTTTTTATCGACCGAGACGAATCGAATGTTATACGACTCCTCGGTCGATATTCTTTAATCGCTTTACGAAAACGAGATTGAAGCGTAGAACGAAGAAAAAGGATCCGTAATGAAATTTCAAATTCTAGATACGTTTTGGCGTGTGCAATTGCAACGATGCGAGTATAAAAGCGATTCGCGGCATTAATTTTAACGAAACGCAACGAATCGTACGCGAGGGGCCGAATACCTTCAATCTTGCGAACGATGTTGTACGATTCGATGCTTTATTGGTTAACTTTATTCATTGAAATGTTAGCAGTGGAGCGGAACGCGCTAGCACGGTACAATCAATGCCTCAGTCGTGGTTGCATAGTTTGCGGATCTCAATTTCCGTATCAGTTTAGTTCCCTATTTATACAATACTAGCGTGTAAGCTGTGCGTACGCTTTTAAAACGAAACGTTTCGGCTTTCTATGCGCGTTGCAACAGCCGCGTATTATTCACTGCCGGGAAAAAAAATCTCGCGGAAGGAATGCGGGTCTGATTGGTTAATGTCAGAGATACTGTCTATTTTCACACCTATTTTTGCTTCTAGCATGGTATTTGTCACATATATAGCAATCAGATTGTGACAGAGAGAGGCAATAAACGACGATCACTATCTAAATCTTGATGCATCAGTATAATTATAGAATTTACAATATTCTAATGCATCGATACGATATAAAATTTTTTTTATTTTTCATAATACGTATAAGCTAATTATGATTTATAACGATAGTTTAATTTATATATGTAATTTCATATTAAGATAAGTTGTTAAGATAACAATACGTATAAGATATTAATATTATATTGAAATAATTAATAATATAATAATTTTCGTAAATATTTCAGCTTCCAGTTTTAGACGATTATCCTAATGTAAACTTCAGCTTTTTCGATGTATAGCTCTTCTATACTATGTAATGTGTGGTGTCAAGTTTGTCAACAAAGCGTCTGAAGTGAGAATAGAATACGCTCCTAGCAAAAAACTTCCTTTTGCCCTTGAGCCAGTCCGCGAGACTTTTTTATTGCGGTGAGCACGTTCGTCGACAAAAAATTAGACGGACTTTGCCTCTCTTTCTTTCTTTCTTTCTCCAACGGATATTCGTACAAGCAAACTTACACGAATTTCAATACTTTTATTCGCATATTTTATTCAACTAGAGAAATTCTCTAAAGTCGATATTTGTCCCGAGAAGCAACGAAAGTGTAATTCTTTGCAATAAAGCAACGATTATTATATTTGTTTTGAGATATTGTTAATAATAAGAAAATCGGCATTGTTTGAATTCTAACGCCAAGGTTGAGAATCGATGGAACGAATATAGAACGAATACATCGTTAAATTGTTCGTTTAAAAAAAACGAAACGATGGGCTTTCGTGTTCAATTAACTCTCGGATAACAACATTGCACAAGAATTTTGCACAAGCGAATGCGTTATTCGCAAAATGTAACGAAGCGATTCTAAGTTATTTTGTTATTAAATACATTGAATAGTGAAATTTGTATAAAATATACGAATATCGATACGAAGTGAACGATTCCATTTCAAAATCGATACATATTCATCTTTTTGAAATCGACAAAATTATAAGTATTCGAAATCGCGAAGAATGAGCGGTGAAATATGGATGGAGAGAGAAAAAAAAAAAAAAGAAGGGAAGCGTATTTTCGAGTAATAACGAACAGATAAAATTGAAAGCGTAACGTCGATTTGATATGCGAAACAAATGTGATAACAAACGCGCGCGCCACGGTGTATATAGAAATTCTATAGCAACACGTTCGAGCGTGATGCAACAAAATTGTTTGAAAATTCGATTTTCTATCCGCGTCGAGAGTGCGTAACAATTACAGCCACCACGAAAAAAGTATTCGAGAGTAACTTGAAACGTAACTTTATATAAAGTTATTAATCGATTGTAAACGAAAATAAATTTTTCGATATTTTTCCTTCTGATTTTTTCTTTTTTTTTTTTTTTTTTTTTTGTACAAATTTAATAAAGCTCGATTTATTCTGCCAATATTCCTAACTACGCGTCGTAGTAAATATTTCTTATTTTTAATTTTAACTTTTCTCTTTTAACTTTTGTCACTTTTGTGGAGAACAAAGTGAGAAAAGTTAAAATTAAAAAACACATTTTTTGACTTATGTTTTATCGAGTAATTTAATCCCCCCCCTCCTCCCGTTTTGCACGTATTTTATAACGAAATTATAAACGATTTGAATTTTTTTTCTAAAATAATATAAAATATATATATATTAAAAAATTACCAACTTTCTATATTAGTCGAAATATTCGTAAAATCAATTTTTTGCGAAAGACTCGCTTTAAACGCAAAATGCAACGTAAACATACGCTCTTCAGAATACGTTCGTTTCATTTAATATAGTTTCACTTTGACAGCCATTTGTGCTCTCTCTCTCTCTCTCTCTCTCTGTCGAGCAAGAGATAATTTTCAAGTTGCATTGCCGCCTAAATTGATTTCCTCCCGTCTCGTATATCTTTTATCGAATTAGCGGATCGTGTAAGACGGGAAAGCGGAATTAGGGATGGTTTCTTTACCATGGTTTTAAACGGTATTTCCCAAATTTTCTCTCCCGTCTTTCTTTCGTCCACTTCTATCGATTATAAAAACGACGAATTAACGATAACGATAAATCCCACGATCGGAAGAGTTAAAGGTCGAAGAAATTATAGATCGCGGAATGTGTTTTCCAATATGGTTAATAACATCCTTTCGAACCTCTTTATACAGGGACTAAAACTATCTTTACTTTCAATCAATTTCACGTGTACCCGTAGTAGCCTCGGGGGATGGCTCGTTATTGCAGGTGAGTAAACTTCCATTCCAGGTGTATGAGCTCCTCGGCAAATATCCCCTTTGCACGCAGCCATTCTTCCTCGTTTACATTTATCCCATAGGTAATTTAATATCACTGATCGTTCCACGAAATGAAATCGACGCAAAAGTAACGGAATCGGGATCTCTCTAATTCGAAGATGAAATTTTTTTCCCCATAGGTTTCCAACATTCCATCACCCATCCTAACCTAACCTATCTTAACCTAATCTAACTTAATCGAAAAATCAAAGTTTCTGCGCGAAAACATATGGCGCGTTATTGGATTGACCTTTTCGTCTCTCTCTCTCTCTCTCTCTCTCTCTCTCTCTCTCTCTCTCTCTCTCTCTCTCTCTCTCTCTCTCTGTGTGTGTGTGTGTGTGTGTGTGTGTGTGTGTGTGTGTGTGTGTGTGTGTGTGTGTGTGTGTGTGTGTTCACGAGGACTATTTATCTGTGTGTGTATGTATGCATATATATATATGTGTTCATGAGGTGTGTGTGTGTGTGTGTGTGTGTGTGTGTGTGTGTGTGTGTGTGTGTGTGTGTGTGTGTGTGTGTGTGTGTGTGTGTGTGTGTGTGTGTGTGTTCACGAGGACTATTTATCTGTGTGTGTCTGTATGCATATACATGTGTTCATGAGGTGTGTGTGTGTGTGTGTGTGTTCACGAGGACTATTTATCTGTGTGTGTCTGTATGTATATATATGTATTCATGAGAGAGAGAGTGTGTGTGTGTGTGTGTGTTCACGAGGACTATTTATCTGTATGTGTCTGTATGCATATACATGTGTTCATGAGGTGTGTGTGTGCGTGCGTGCGCGCGCGCGCGCGCTTCATTCGTCTCGTAAAGGGGAGAAAGAAAGAAGGATTATTGGAAAAGGAAAAAAAAAAAAAGGGAGGGAGACGAGAGCGCGAACTCTGTGAAATTTGGCGATCTATGAGCCGCAAAATGAAGTCTTGGGGTTAGGGTGAAGGACGAGATAGATTGAAGAGGCAGAGGCAAATGAGAGCGGGTTGAGGATAAACGGCGGTGAGGAAAGTTTTAAATTGTGCCGGTGAAAGGCGAGCGATTAGTGGATTATAAACATACCGAAAACTTCTGATGGGATTAGCTTAGCTCGGGAAGAGAGGGTCGAAAGAGATTTTGCCTAGCTTTCCCCGTGAAACGTCGGAAAACTACTCGACGCTCTTTTCTTGCCGCGCCTTTTATTTCGTATATATATGCGATGCCGTGCGCGTTCCTTCTTCGAGAAAGAAAGACGAGTTGTCTTGATTCCCTCCTTCGATCGAGGGGAAAGGGAAGGGGAAAACAACGATACGTGGATAAATTTAGACGACGATGCGGAATAACAAGTGCAGATCTCGATGCTGCGCGCTTCGTTTTCCGCGATCCATTACAACGGGACACGTCAGTTGCAATTTGACATCAATATGCGGATGTTTCGCTCGAAAGCGATACGGGCGTATTCTACGCGTATCGAATATCAAATTATCAATGAATTACCGCGTAGATGTACGCGCAATTTAACCAAGATTTAACCTAGAAATTCTATATCTAGCTTCCATTATATCTATTTAAAATCGTAATAAAAATTTTAGTCGCCATGAATCCGATGGTAGATTACAAAAGACTATCCTAAATTTTCAATTTAATTTTTATAAAATAAATTTTCGTACAAACCAGAGAAACGTTCGCTTTAAATTTATTTCCATCGAAAACGAAATACGACTCGCCATTTGAAGAAAATTGAAGGAGAGAAACAGATGCGCGTTTCCCCTCCCTTTCGCCGGCTCGCGTTCTTCTCCCTTTCGCGATACAAAAGTAGTCCTCGAAACGAAATCTATTGTTTCGAGCACGAGGGAGAGTACCACCTACTACACTCCCGTCGCTCGAGCGCCCTTGAACGCTCGACCCGACGATTAAGCCGGCAAGTGTCTTGAAACTGCTCGAACAGGACGCGAATCACGGATCGAGAACACCTCTCGGGGCCATTTTTGTCCCCCGTTTTGTGTATCGAAATAGTCGAACGCTCTCGTTCGATCCCTCGACAGCCGATTTTTACGCTCTCCGCTCGCACTTTGCGTGCCTCTTAGATGGATGGGGGCGACATCTCGCGATAAATATGGATTCGCCTACTGCGCATACGTTTTGCGCATCGGCGAGATCGCACGTGAATACGCATATAATGCGTGCTTTATTTGTATTATATATTTACGTTAAAAATGTTATCTGAAATCGATACCAAGCGTGACGATTAAATTAACGAGTAAGAGAGTAATTGATTATCATTTCCCTCGTAGAAAATGATTAGAAAGATTAATAAAATCGTACGTGAAAATATTTTAGAATACAATTTTTTCCTTCTCTTTTCGTTCTTCTCGATTATACAACTCGCATCGAATCTAGAAAATCCGCCGCTTTAAATATTTGTTCATTCATTTATTCAGAATAATTTAAAAATATTCAAATATTTCAGAATCAATTTCAATTAAACCCTTTACATTTTCTCGAACAATTAAAGAATCTTTTATTAAGGTTAAAAAATTGTTCGTACTCGATAATTGTTAAACGTAGCGACAAATTGGACTCTTCTTAGACCGTTTAATTCGAGAAATTTTTTCCCTTCTCGCCAGTCGAGACGTAATTATAAAGACGCTCGTCTTAATTTTCCATAGAACCATGGGGGGGGGGGGTATATCACGCACCCCAATTAAGTCGAGAACCTTTTTTTTCATACTCACAACCAGCCTATACCCCAAATACCCCAATCGCTTTTCCATCGAGATTAATTTAAAATATTGAACGGGCAATCACGTAATTCTTCATTTTCCTCCAAATTTATCGCGCATCGTGTCGAAAATTTTAAGGATCGACTTGTAAAAAAAGGCACGAGAGCAAAAATTTTTTCAGTAAATTAACTCTACATACATATATATATTTAATTTCATTTTCGACAATCCTAAACGTAAGAATAAAATTTTGGTTATTAAAAGTCGAGACTTAAATTTCCATAATACGACACTCGAGGGCATCGAAGGGCCATCGAGTGCATCAACGAAACGTCCAACATAATTATCCAGGAATCCATCGGTGAACTTGGATTATCCATAGAATCCGGGAGCAACAGTGGCTTGGCATCGAGCCCGCAACGTTTCGCTTCCCGCCTTTTGAATCTTAATAAATTATCCGTCGACTATGGACAGGCGGAGAAGGGCGGAGAAGGGCGCGAGAGGGCTGGCCGAGCGTGCATCTATCGGCATGCTCGTTAATCACCCGATATATATATATTCGTCAGGTTCGTCGCCACCGATAATCGGCCGCGCCACAGACGACCAGGGAATTTGAATTTCGGGACCCGGCATACGGTTCTGCCTCGAATATTATCGGTATATCGATTTCACACGCGCGTAACCTCTCCCCCTCCATTTTCCCCGTTTCGAATGCTTCTTCCGTCAACTCGGTTAGAAAGAAAAAAATATATTTTTCGATTCCCCTTGGCTCGAATATCTATTACGAATACGCGAATATAAGCGATTACTTTTTCGTGCGAATTCGCGAAAGTTATCCCAACGTAACTTGAGTAGATGAAAATAATATTTAAAGTATAGCTGTTTCACGTTATATATATAGCGTGCGGTGTCAGAATCGTCAACAAGCGTTTGAAGTGGGGACAGCGAAGGACACTTCTTGCGCCAATGTCCTGCGAGCAATATTGTTGATTGGTGGAAAGAAGTCTCGCGGAAGAAACGCCGGATCTGGATTGGTTAATTAAAAGGATACGCCTATTTTCACACACATTTTTGTATCTATATGGTATTTATCACATATACACATTCGATCTATATCTTCCATGCGAAAACGTAGAGTCTAGAATATTCTAACCTAGAGATATAATATAAAAATTCTTCCATACGAAGACGTAGAATATTCTAACCTATCGATATAGTATAAAAATTTTTGTATTTCTTATAATATATGTATATTAATTACGATTTCGTATTAAGATAAATGGTGAAGATAATAATTATATATATATACGAATAAATATACTATAAATATATTAATATCAAATCGAAATAATTAATAGTTGAAAATATTTGAGCTTATCCAATTATAATTTTTTTATAACTAATTTATAATGTCAAAGCGTTTAAAGTACATATCGTGGTAAACTTTTCAAAACATTTCCACCTGAAAACTCGTATCGTAACGTTTTGCGCGATAATTTCGGAAAATTATGAAAACCAACCGCCATTGTTCGAGGGAAGAGGAATACGAAGAAAAGAAGAAAAGACGTATTACGTATATATCGAGTATCCTGAAAGCATTTTCAGCCACTAAAAGCATCGGGAAGAAACCGCGTTGTTCCGCCCCCTATGGAAAATATTCCCGTGCGTTTGTAAAGAAATCGATCCGATATCCAAAGTAAGGGAAATTCGATTTATTTTTAAGAAGTAACCCGAAAAAAATATCGAAACGAATTTTCGCGATCTTTTTAATATTTTCGATTGCAGGATCTTACTCGACGACAAAAATTCGAACGAGCGCGAGTTATCGTTTTCTTGTCGAACGCGTGTTTAAACGCGTTAACGTAAACGAAAATATTTGAAATAACCGTGGTGGAATAACAGGTATCCTTGCGTGGATATATCCGAATCCGTGAAACGTTGGTGTGTGGAAAAAGAAGACGAAGAAAAGAGAGGAGAATGTACGTATAAAACGGAGCGTCCTGAAAGCATTTTGCCCGTTAAAAGCATCGAGGAGAAAATTCGTTCCATTTTCTATGGAAAAAGGGGCACGGCGCCGTGAAGCGTGCTCGATCGTATCCATCAGGTATAATCGTTCTCGGAAAAAAAAAAAAAAAAGAAAAGAAGAAAAAAAAAGACGATTAGTACGCGACTTAACTCGATGGAAATTGGAGAAGAAACTGTTTCCCTTTGTTTAACGTATCTGCCTATTAACGCGAATAGATATTGAGCGAAAATGCATGCTCGATCGATATATTCGATCTCTCGTTTATTCACACACCCACTTTCGTGGTGAGAAATATTATTAAGATCGATGAAATCGAAAGAAAACCTATTAACTCCTTTCCCCGATAAAGATAATCTCGTAAAAGTTTCGAGGAAGCTTACGTGTATCATTTAGAAGGGAATAAATCTCTCATACGGGTTTCGAGTAACGTATTCCTTCGACGATCTTTCTCGAAGAATTCGGAAACTTACCGACCGAGGTTAAACTTGTTGTTGTTGAGAAAACTTTGTTACGGGAAAAAAAAAAAAAAAAAAGAAAAAAAAAGTACAGGCTGCTTGGGTTATTGGGATGATTGGGAAACGATCGAGAGAAGAAGGAGAGAGGAGGGAGGAGGAAGTGGTTTTTGCGCGCGGGACAATAAATTTGGCGACGCAGCATTTTGCCCCCGAAAACCTATCGCAATAAATACACGGTACGTCCGGTGCGCGGTTGAGCCGCCGCGTTATATTCTAATGCAGTGCATATGGAACAATTTATAACGCTTCACCCTCCCTCCCCAACCTCTTTTTCTCTCCCTCGTTCTCACATCGTGCCTCGCCAAAGCTTTTCACCACCTATTGTTTCCCTATCGCTTACGAATTATTATTTCGTAATTTCGCCTATTGTTCCGCCTCGAAACCTAACCTAAGATTCTTTCGAAACTAGAATCTTACCTCGATTCATTGTTTGTGAAAAGCGTAGAGGATAAACTGTTGCTTTATCGACCGAGATCAGTCGGTCAAGTGTTAAAAGTAAATATAAATAGTTTCGATAAACGTTTTAATCGTCGTTAATTTTGTTTCTACTTTTCTCCACACATTTTACGCACTCTAGTACTGTTACTTTGTTGGAAAAAAATCTCACGGAAGGAAACACCTATTTTCATACGTATTTTTGTTTCAAATAATTTGTATTTAAGCCTCGATACATTAACGTAGAATCTAAAGAATTCTAACATATCGATATAACATAAAAATTTTTTATTTCTCACAATAAGTGTGGGCTAATCATTATAACGATTTATAACGATAGTTTAATTTAACTTCAAATTCTATCTACTACGTATATAGCGCGGTGCCAGGATTGTCAACAAACCGTCAGAAGTGGGGATAGGTGGGGATAGCGAAGCATTCCTTTTGCCCTTGTGCCGTCCCACGAGACTTCTTTCCAGCGTTGAACGGTGTATACAACGCGATTTTTGCACGATAGCTCGATTCCTCGCGACAAATACGAAAAAAAGATATTAATCCGGTGTTTTTATACGATGATGAATGAAATCACTGTTATCGGTGCCGTGATATTGTTTCTTGACAGGAGTGTGATTGACACGTAGTATGAAACCCGATAACCACCGTAACTCCAACGATAGAGAATAGCGAACATATTGTTCCCAAGCTGTTGCCACAAATCGAACCGTCGTCGTATTGGTAAATCGTACCAAATATTATTAACATATTATACATACCTACGAGTTTCCATTCGAAAATTATATTTCGTTTCTTCCTCGTTTTGCGAAATTTCCAATTCGCTAAAAATTTTCATCATTCGTTTTAAAATTAAAATCCTAATAAATCGTTATCGATTTAAATAATTTCGAAATAACGGCCCAACTTGAATGAATCTTCGAGTTCGATTCATCATGCTCTTTGAATAATCTCGAGGAGTTTCCAGGTTAGCCGAGATTTGATAATCCAAAGATAGTTATCCTCTCTCCTTTGTATATATATATATATATATATATATATATATATATATATATATATATATATATATATACATACGTATAGAATGGTTCTATATTACCTCGATTTTCATCACTATTATTATTATCTGTAATAATTAAGAAAGGACACAGAATTCTGATATTACCAATTTTTTCTACATGCATCGTTTAATACGATAAATAATTTAATAAATAATTATAATTTATAATTATATAATAAATAATAATTTTAATAAATAATTTCATATTCTCTATAAAAAAAAACTTAGTTAAGAATAAAATTTAGATTAGATTAGATTTTATTTTTAATAATCTAACAATAGTTCCCTAACGCTTTCTTCAATTTAAACAAGATATATAGCAGCAATGGCAAACTTCACGAATCACTTGCGCGCCTAGTGTCTTACCACGGAGTCTTATTCTCCTTCGAAACACCGCGACTTGGCTTCTCTAACCTCAGTTTGCATTTTCGTAAAATAATGAATTGGAGGAAAAAGGATAATTTTCTAGATTAAAATAGAAATAAAATATAAATTAAATAGAATTGATCATCTATTCGTTCTCTCAAAGCTCATAAATTATTTTACATTGTCTTACGACAATTGGTAATAGCATCAGTTCACATATTTGTGCAATATTCAAAATCGTTCAGTTTAACAAGAATTATTATTATTATTCGAAAGGAAAATTAATAATCTTTTCATATAGTAAATTTTAGAAATTTCAAAAAAATATCCTAAATTAACGATTTTTGAAAATAAAAGTTCTCGTATCATAATAAAAAATGTATTTCCATTATAATAATCTTCACAAAATTCAACTTCGATATTTAAAATAATAATTTTTTAACGATGATATCTGGCGGACCTATCGTATATTCGCATCGAAATCGATATATTTCTTCGTTTTTATTAAATTGTGCAAAAGTCGACAAGCGAGCGTGTTGCGAAATCGTTATAATCTTCGCGTTGTTATCGAACGTGCATGTACGCGTATTATATATAAATCATCGTTGGATTCGAACGCGAAGAAAAATGCTTGAAACAAGTTTTTTTATAACGCGATATCGACGGTATCGTTGTCCCTCGATCGCATTTATCGAAAGATAAAATCATTTCTTTCTCGATTGTTCCGCGAAAAGAATATTCGATTTTAAAAGCATCCGTAAAAAAGACTTCTTTCCCGCGATCTTACCGACCGTCGGTAAACATTAGCACAAGGCTCGATACACATTTCTTCGATGATTTTTAACGCATCACACGGATTATATCGCACGGAAATTCCAGTTGTCCCGAATTGTCTGGCCGATTTTCAAACACATTTTCCCCTTTTTTCCTTTCTTTCCGCTCCATTAAAGACGATGTAATAGTCGCGCAGCTGTTGTTGCGAATTTTCCGTGCGACGATCATGGTGCGAAAATTCGTTCCACGCGACACGGACCATGGAGAAGCTCCTCCTCCTCTTCCTATCGAAAACCAATTAATTAAATTTCACTCATTCCTCTCTCCCCCTCCCCTCTTTCCGTCCACGCTTACTTCCTTTCGTCTTTGTTTACTCTTCGATTGTATACACTTGGGATGGCGAAGGAAAGAAGAATAGGCGAGGTGCTTTCTATGGAAAGAGAAATTTGAATTTGACAATCTGGAAAATCGTCGCTTCGAATTTAATTTTATTTTAGTTTCATATTCCGCCCGAGATTATTCGGCGATTCGTCCTCGGTTGCAAAGTCCTTGTCGTCCTGGCGAATAGCTCGGTAAAAGTTTCGAATTCTTCTTCCTCGACGTGGGATATTGATTAAAATATTTCGAATACACTCGCAACTTTTTTTTTTTTTTTTATACATTTAATTAAAATGTTTCGTCGAATTTGAGTAAAAAGATGGGAAAAAGGAGAAAATTTCAAAAATTTTAAATCTGAAAATTTAATGAATAAAGTCGTGTCTTTTTTTTTTTTTTTTTTTAACTCGAGCACATCGATCGATAATAATAAGTTTCGCAACGAATCAGTTCTTTGAAAACTTCCCTTTACAGAAATCTACTTAATAAGCTACTTAATACTTAAGAAGTAGTCGAACTTGGATTGTGCTAATTGCTAGTCGCGAATAGCAGCAAGGTTCCCCGACCAATCAAAGTTATTTGTGGGTCGTTAACGTCGAATAAAATCTTCTCCAACTCGCGGAACCTGTATACGATAACCTTAAATGGTTACAACGAAAAAGGGGGAAATAATAACGTGAAAAATTTCATTTCAGAAAATTCAGAAATAAATACGCCGTTGAAGCGTATTAAACGAACGTTTACAAAACGTTTCCCTGCACAGTGTTTCCTCTCGTTCATTCTCGTTCCATTGGTCAAGAACAACGATAAATAACACTATTCACTCCTTGGACCCTTTTACGCGTTCGTTCCTCGAGAATCTTCTGCAAGGCTGGCAACGTTTAAACCGGAAATAATAGGATGGGAGTGGATAGAAAACCGTAAGTAAGTTTCACAGTGCGTGACCGGGTTGTGCTCGCCATTCTGGACGATCCAACGAAGGAATGTACCGGCTGCTATTCTTCCTGTCGTTTATTGAAATGCTCCGCGTGCTCTCACGCCGTATTCTTCCGCCCCACTCCGACGGCCGAGTGACCGAAGGAGTGGGGGAAGGGACGGGACGAGCGAGGTGGGGAGGGGACGATGAAACGAACTGCGAGTCGAGGGAAAGTCGAATGGAATGGAAGAACTGTTGGGAACAGATGTAACGTTTTCACCGATTTCGCGTCGTGTTAAAACGAAAGAAATTGCGGACTAAGAACAAAAATATATCCCTCGTGTATCCTTACTCTTTTCCCTTTCGAATTATTAAAGAAACCACGGCCAATTATATATTATATTTATATTTCTGCTTCGTAACTCAACGTAATCGGACATTGGCTAATTTTTAAAACGCGTCATCGCTCGTTCCGTTCGCCGAACCGAATTCTTTCCACGTTCGCTTCGAATAAATTTCTATCCAACTAATTCGTTTATCTTCTAAATTATACTTTTTCAAATTAATTTTCAAATTCCGATTTTTATAATTCCTTTAACAACCGTTTAAGATCGGTTTCGAGTCGAAAAATTTATTTTAAGAGATTTTTCGAATTTCACCCTTTCGCGCAGAGAGGGAATAGGAAGTATCGGTCGGCGAGCTTCGAAATTCGTTTCAATATGTACAATTTGTCGCCGGATATATACGCTATTGTACCGTACGAAGATCGATTTTGTTCTTATTCCACGATTCTATTCCGTTATACGGAATTGCTGAACTTTACATTTACCTTCGATTTTATTCCGTTCGATTTTCCCCAGATTCCCGTGCAACCTGCGATAAGAATACAAAACTCAAAACGAGAAAATACGCGGTGGTATGTATCTCTGATAACTTTCGAAAAGATCGAATCAATTGCTTCTTTTTGCTCTTGGAATTAACGATTAGCATTGAAAAATTAAAAGTGAAATTGAAAGGAAGAAAAAAAAATTTCTTGTTAAAATTAATAACACGTAGTTATACTTGAAAAAAATAATAAATCGTTTCGATAAGAAATTCTTTTATTCTTGAAAGAAAATTTCTCTTCGAAAAATAATTTTTTCGATCGCTTGATTTGAAAATTGAATTGCAGATAAAAATCGGTGTAAATAGATTTTCAAAATTATATTCAAATTTTTGAATTTAATTAATTTTTGAATTAGAAAATATAAAATATGAAAATAAAAATTCTTCGAAAATCATTCGCGTTTACATGAGCACGAAATATAAAATATCGTAAAAACATCGAGAAACAGATTCGTAAAATGTAAAATAAAATGTTTCGGTATTATAAATAAATTTTGATAATTTTACGTAAAAATTGTTTAAAACGTAACATTGCGAATTTATACACGTTGATTGAAACAAATAGTGTGTTAATCCTGTTTTTTTCTTTTTTTTTTTTTTTCGAAAAATAAAATATCGTTTAAATGCAACGTTCGATATTCCAAATGGTAATATCAAATTATCGAAACAATACGAAAAATTATACAAAACGTTGAATTATATGATACGTCAAATTATTTTAGTTGCAATTTCTACGATAAAAAAATGAATTGAAAATATTTTCAAAGGGAAATTCAATTTTCATCGCGCGTGAAAAAAAATTAATTTTCTAATCGATGACACGATGGAGAATTTCTGTCGACGTTGATCAGATTTAACGTCCCGAAACGTGAATCTTCTTCGACGAAGAAACAATACAAAATGAGGTTATCTCGTTAATTACTGGACTACATTATTAGATCAATGTCAGGATAATGTTTCGAGCATCTGCCTTAGTTACGAAAATCGGACTACTCTTATTTAATCAACAATTCCATCAATCTAAATATCAAGGAGCTGATATTGAATTTCCAACTAAACGCGGTGAACATTTTCGCGGCGAGATAAAATTTTTCTCTCTCCATCGAATTTAAAAAAAAAAATCTTATTACTACTAATGAATTTATAAGAGTTAGATTTTTGTTAAAAGTTGACGATATAATTCTATGAAAAAAATTTCGACTTGACAAAAATCGATAAAAAAAAATTTTATTTTTCGTTACCTTTACGGTTGTTTCATGAAAAGAAGAACGAATACGCATTCAACAGTTTTTATTCGTCCTTTCGATCCATATTATAAATCAAATTGAAGTAAATATTCCAATATAGGATTTTCTGCCACTGGTATTTTCCATCTTTTATTTTATATTCAACAATAAACCGTTATAATTTGCGTATAATAATATCGTATTAATCTAACCTAACCTAACTAATCTAACTAACTTGTACGCTGTGATCAATCGACAACGATTATCACGTATGGAAAAAATAAATGAAAAATGATGAATAGAAAAAAAAAAAAGAAAAAAGAACGTACTTTCTCTTACTTCGTTTTCTTTTCGATGCAAAGTTTCCAACTTGCGAATAGAATCACGAATGAATGAAAACGCAAAACTATCGAACGGAAAAGAAAAATCGATTTAATCGCGAAAAGAAAAGCAAAGAGGAATTAAGAAGAATGGACGAAACGGTCATTTTCACTGTTCAATGGTACACAGCCAGACTTGTCCACGAGAACACAATTTTAAAAGTGAATTGGAAGCGAGCGAACGAACGAACGAACGAGTTACGACACGGCGCAGCGACGGCATAGAGATGGAAGCGGTTCACACAGGGCGGCCAACAAAAAAAGCACGCGTGACATCTGCCGTCCACCGAGGCGAAGCTTTTTTGTAATAAAGCGACGAAATCCCAGAAAAACCGTCATCGCGGATTAAACGGGCGCCGATATTAAAGCGCAATCTGAAATTCGACGGCGGCGCTGGGCAGAGATGGTGCTCTCTCTCTCCCCACCCACGCGCAGAGAAAGAGGGAAAAGGAAAAAAAGGGTGCACAACGAGTGCATCGGCGCATCAGCTATTATTTGCGCGGCAAATGGCCGTTTAATGGGTCTCGTTGCGTATACATGGAAACGAACGTCTGCCAATCGCGGTGTCGCATAATTGTTTTTGCAAAGCGCACACTTGAATGCCAACATATGATACAAAATAATTGGCCGACCGAGTATCGAGCGTAAATAGCTCGAATAATCGAGATAACGGTTGGCCAACCGTTCGCCATCAATTACGCGTTTAAATGGAATTGTCTCATTCGTCGAACCTTTCGGCCCTGCCTCCATCTTGCAAGGCGACTCGCCTAACCTAAAAATTCCAATTTTAACGCATAGCGTGAAATATTCGCGGAACAATTTTTTTTTTTTTTTTTTTTCTGAAAAATGAAAAATCTCTGAAAAGATTCGAGAGATGAACATTTCGTATAATTAAAATTTCGCTTTATTTGCACCATTAGAGAAAATTAGATTTTGAAAAGCCAGAAAAGAAATTGAAACTTTATGCTATTTCGTGATTCATAATGACAAATAGGTAAGTATATTTGAAAATTTTTTTTTTCTTTTCTTCAATTGATATTTCCATATTTATTTTCCTCTTTATACGCGATATCAAAGATGATATTGAAACGGAAACGGAAATTTTTTTTTTTTTTTTTTTTTTAGAATAGTTTATCATTGAAAGTGAACGTTTAAAGTGGATCAACGTTAAAATTCGATTTATCGAAGATTTTATTGCTTATCGTATCCTTTTATCAAATTAAATATCGCATTTAATTTAGAGAGGTATTAAAAACTCGATTTTCATCGTGAAAACTAGATTTTTCATTGTTAAGTGAAATTTTACATCGGATCAGAAGCATAAATTTTTGCTGGTATAGCGGCAATGGTTTTATTTTATTTTTCTTTTTTTTCCAAGTTTCAGTAGTTTTTTTTTTCTACTGCAAGACTTTTAACCTTTTTCGCTATATTTCAATGCATTTCACGTCAGCGGAAAATACTACGAGTAAAAATTTCTCCGGTAATCGTAGATTTTGGTTAAACGTTCAGAATTCCTTCTTTTCAATTCAATTCTGCTATATTTTTATTAAGAAAACTCCACTCTTGTTCGTTGTTATATATATATTATTTTTAATTTTTAAATCATTTTAAATTTTGCAAGAATAATAATATTCATAACCTCTATTTTCATATAATTTTTGTCTCTAATATTAAGTCGTTCCATATAGTATACGTTCTCTATATAATATACACGCACACAGACACGTTCTGGTTGCACACATATTCCGATTGCAACTATATGAGTAATCTGTAATCTTCAGAGTGACATCATAGGTCGATATTGCTCTTGCGTCGATATTATTGGTCGATATATCACTCATCGCTGCGACGCGATTGGCAGCACTGCCTTCGAGATAACTAACCAAAGAATCATCCGATGGTAGTATTTTTTCCTTTTCTTCGTCGAAAATGAAGAAACGAAACAATTTATTCGCAACTGGTTATTTGTCAATAATTTATTAATTATTACTACGCACAAATGGTTTTTTTTTAATTTAGAAAAGAAAATTAGAAAAGGTGTCTTGTAATTGATTAGACGAAAATTTTCGATAACGTCGAAGAATAGATTTGATTGGATAACGCTTAAAATCGTATATAATGAGCGCAGACGTTTTTATGCAGCTGTAATAATATATTGTAATAATACATGATATGTAAATTATATGCGACGTGCAATATTTATTCGTTGAAATATATGACGGCTGGACGAAAAGGAATCGAGAGAGTAAAAAGAATTTTACTTAAAATTTATGATTGATATCACTCATTTTCATTGTGCTCGAAGAATAGTTACAAAAAAAAAAAAAAAATAATATATGCAAAGAACACGTATTATGCAAAATTAATGTAGAATGTATAAAAATATAATTTTCTATTTCTCTAACGATCACGTTTCCTTTTTTTTTTTTTTCAAATATGCATTTGCATAAACGTGAAAAAGGAGAAATATGTTTATTGATGAAATTTCTCGATAACAAAATTCACGATAATGTAACGATTGCAAAAAATTATCTTAGTTTAACGTCACGCGTGAACTCGTTTTAAATTCGGTCGGCACAATAATGTCGTAAAATTATATCCCACGCGAAACGTTAAAGTGACAAGCGTTACGGTAGGTGGAATAAAATAGCGACGTAATATCACGTGACAAAGAAGAGTCGAGCTCGAGTCTAAAATGGAGTAAGGCGCACCAGACATTGTATCACGCGATTATCAACAGGTACCTTACGTTTAAGCATTCATTGGCAATCATCCAGCGGTGGTCTCCAAAAGGAGTGCCTCTTCCTCTCGTCTCTTTCATAACCCCTTTTCTACTCTCACCCGAGGACGGGATATTCTTTCTCCAAAAATAGCGATGAATTCGAACAAAAACAATAAACCGTCTCCGATTTAATCCTTCCTTTTCCATAAATATTTATAATATAATTAATTTAAGATAGAAATTAAATCAAAAAGGTAAAAGTTTTTCGCTTTTTCATTTCAAGAAAATCATTTTTGCAAAATGATTGGAATTTACGAGTTCTTTTTCTCTCGGACACTTTTCTTTTCATATCAACACGAAACAAACTCTTCCGCAACGCGCGTCTGACTAAATGAAAACGCGCGCTTCGACCGATCTTTATGCTATTAGACACGTGCACCGTTTCCATGGCAACAATCAAACGGTCCGTCACGTGACTCTCCGCGGTTGAAATTAAGACTTTCTTCTTCATCGAAAACACGAGTCTTCGACTCATGTTAAAAGATCGTGTCGAATGCGAAGTTAAAAAAATTTTCATTTCGATTTTAACGCCGTATTAATAAAAGTGTGAAATACAGCGCGCAAAACGTTTTACATTAATACGTAGAAAAATAGGTGGGATTGGTTTGAAAGTTTGATCGAAATAAATTTCAACTCGTATATTCAAGATTAAATCGGATCCCTGGCTAAGAGAAAAATCCATATCCCACCTATTACGTCATCCCCCCCTTTCTACCGATTGGAAAACTTCTAATTAATAGATAGGCGTTTCGGCCTTGGCTAATTTTTATTTCTCGCTCGATGAACGGGCAATATTCGAAAAAAATGCGTATCGATAAAATGAAATAAAAAAATATATATATATTTGCGCGTGAATTTTCAATACGCGAAAAAAATATATAATAAAAATTTTACGCACGACTCCGTATATATAAAAATACGTAACCACGCGATCATTTTACAATTTCCATCGAATAAATATTTTATATCGAGTATATCTAAAAAAAAAAAAAAAAAAAAAAAAAAAACGTCATCATTTTTTCGTACAATGCAAATTTCGTGCGCGGTGTAAATTTTTTTCGAAAAAGAAAAAAAAAACTTTCCATTCGTAATTTCAATAATAATAAATATAATAATTAAATATAATTTCAATAATAATATAATAATAATAATTTAATTTAAATAATAATAATAAATATAATAATAATAATAATAATAAAAATAATAATTAATATAATAATAAAATATAATAATATAATAATTAATATAATAATAAAATATAATAATATAATAATTAATATAATAATAAAATATAATAATATAATAATTAATATAATAATAAAATATAATAATATAATAATTAATATAATAATAAAAATAAATACGAGAATTATCGATTCGAGGAAAAAATTATTTCTCAATCGGACGATAATAATTTTTTAACGTGGCCGGTAAAAATTTTCTAAGCGAATCGAAGTGAAACAATATCGGTGTACAGGGATCGGTGTAAAGGCTTTTTCGTGTTGATATTTTAGCGGTAAAATGCGATGTGGGGACTAAAGGGATTCCACTTGTCGATTACTCGACCAAAGCCCACTTGACCTCGCAAACATGTTAGGCTTATGCTAGCCAAGTTTCATGTTGCATAGGTTACGCTCCACGCTTTCTCCATTTACCGTGCACCGGGCAAAATTCATCCTCCAATACTCTTAGCGATATTCCATTAAATTATAGTTGACGAAAGAAAGGAAGGAAAAAGAAAAAAAAATAATATCGTGGCTCAATATCTTTTATTTTCCATCGTAGATCATATAAATAATCGAATTAACGTATGTACAGATATATGTAAAAAAAGAAAAGAAAAAATAGTCGGCGCGAAGAATAATATTACGTCGTAAAGAGGAGAGAATAATGAAAAAAGGAAGAGCGAATGGTAAGTTTGTTATTACCAGAGAGATTTGCTCTCCGGCAAATCAGAGGTAAAATGAGAGAAGTTTGAAAACGAGAGAAAAAAACGCTGGTTCGTCACGCGCAGAAAGAAGCTATATTTTTTTTTTTTTTTTTTGTTCCCCAGGAACGCAAAATTAATGTTTGGAAAGTTTAATCAAACCACGACTGCCATCTCGCGACGAAGATCTTACAATTATGTTCCTCGAAATCGAAAATCGTACGATTTTTTGAATGATAATTATTTTTGTTGCTAATATTAAAATTTAAAACGAGAGAAAAAAACGCTTATTCGTATAGTCACAGAAAGAAGCTATATTTTTTTTTTGTTCCCCAGGAACGCAAATTATGTACAATTTTTATATTACAATTATGTTCTTCGAGATCGAATAGGTTCGAAAATCGTACGATTCTTCGAATAATTATTTTCTTGCTAATATTAAAATTTAAAACGAGAAAAAAAAACGCAGAGAAAGAAGCTATATTTTTTTTTTTGTTCCTCACGAACGCAAAATTAATGTTTGGAAAGTTTAATCAAACCACGACTGCCATCTTGCGACGAAAATCTTACAATTATATTCCTCGAGATCGAAAATCGTACGATTCTTATACGATTCTTTGAATAATTATTTTTCTTGCTAATATTAAAATTTCGTTCGTATAGTCACGCGTAGAAAGAAGCTATATTTTTTTTTTTTTTTGTTCCTCACGAACGCAAAATTAATGTTTGGAAAGTTTAATCAGACCACGACTACCATCTCGCGACGAAGATCTTAGAATTATGTCGAGATCGAATGGATTCGAAAATCGTACGATTCTTTGAATAATAATTATTTTTCTTGCTGATATTAAAATTTAAAACGAAAGAAAAAAACGCAGAGAAAGAAGCTATATTTTTTTTTTTTGTTCCCCAGGAACGCAAAATTAATGTTTGGAAAGTTTAATCAAACCACGACTGCCATCTCGCGACGAAGATCTTACAATTATATTCCTCGAGATCGAATGGATTCGAAAATCGTACGATTCTTTGAATAATTATTTTTCTTGCCGATATTAAAATTTAAAACGAGAGAAGAAAACGCTTATTCGTACAGTCACGCACAGAAAGAAGCTATATTTTTTTTTTGTTCCCCAGGAACGCAAATTATGTACAATTTTTATATTACAATTATGTTCTTCGAGATCGAATAGGTTCGAAAATCGTACGATTCTTCGAATAATTATTTTCTTGCTAATATTAAAATTTAAAACGAGAAAAAAAAACGCAGAGAAAGAAGCTATATTTTTTTTTTGTTCCTCACGAACGCAAAATTAATGTTTGGAAAGTTTAATCAAACCACGACTGCCATCTTGCGACGAAAATCTTACAATTATATTCCTCGAGATCGAAAATCGTACGATTCTTATACGATTCTTTGAATAATTATTTTTCTTGCTAATATTAAAATTTCGTTCGTATAGTCACGCGTAGAAAGAAGCTATATTTTTTTTTTTTTTGTTCCTCACGAACGCAAAATTAATGTTTGGAAAGTTTAATCAGACCACGACTACCATCTCGCGACGAAGATCTTAGAATTATGTCGAGATCGAATGGATTCGAAAATCGTACGATTCTTTGAATAATAATTATTTTTCTTGCTGATATTAAAATTTAAAACGAAAGAAAAAAACGCAGAGAAAGAAGCTATATTTTTTTTTTTGTTCCTCACGAACGCAAAATTAATGTTTGGAAAGTTTAATCAAACCACGACTGCCATCTCGCGACGAAGATTTTAGAATCATGTCGAGATCGAATGGATTCGAAAATCGTACGAATAATTATTTTTCTTGCGAATATTAAAATTTACGGATTAACCAATTTATAAAAATTATCGTATGGAGAATTGAAAAGAAGTGGATGGAAAAATGAGATGGTTTCGAAATGATTCACGCGAATATATATCCTGTGTGTCGGCATGCCACTTAAATCGTAAGCACCGTGGATATTCCCATTTCTAACGGAAATGTTTCTTCTTTAGCGATATAAGAGGATCAAGACCAGTATTCTTTGCTCGAGTATTGTATATTCTTCTTAACGCACTGCGAATCGAGAGCTCGATTCAATTGTAAATTCCCTTTCTTCGCTTTACGTACCACAGATGTTTCGAGCCTCGAATAGTTATTCAAATAATTGCCATTTCCCGCTTGTGTTAAACGTTCCTCCTTCCTTTTTCTATTTCGGCGATATATAAATTTTCAGATTCAAATAATATATAACATTCGAAGTAAGACCGCCTTCTAAAATTCCATTCCCTTCTCGATAATTGAATTATCGTTTAATAACGAATGTAAATAATACGATAGGTAAGCAGAGATTCGAATTGGAGAACGAAAGCGTTTCCTGAAAATGTGTGTAACAGCGTAGAAACGGTTTGAAATCCGAACTAATTGGGTCCGCAGTCCAGTTCTAAATGAACATTTTTCCGATTAAACGCTTTTTACAAAGGTAGTTTGAGAATCGTTGAGAACGGAAGGATCCGTCGGTAATTCGTATGTACTTTGAGCGATAAAAGAACATTCTTCGATTCGGAATTAACTTTCGAAAGGATCATTACGACGTGGATACATCTTATTTAGATTCCCCCACGCGTTTCTCGCCACTTTAATTTTATTTCGATTAACTTTTCCTTTTTTTTTTTTTCTAGAATTTATCTTTATTTGATAATAGCAAGGAGAGAGAGAGAGAGAGAGAGAGAGAGAGAGAGAGAGAGAGAGAGAGAGAGAGAGAGAGAGAGAGAGAGAGAGAGAGAGAGAGAGAGAGCATGAATATCACGCGGCATCACTTTCGCGGCCAGCGTTCTCGAAAGCGAAAAGTTTTTCCATCGTTTGGCGAAAATTGCGTCAGGATGGTTAATGGTCGTGACGATGGACGATGGAGCCCATCAGCAAATCTCCGCAAGAATGCATCTACGGTCTGGAGGATAAAATGGAAAAATAGCTCGGCCCGACGAGTGTCACCGACGAAACGTTGATATCTCTGCTCCTGTGCTAACATATTTCCTTCTTTCCCGTGAAATTGATCGTTATTTCGAAACGATAGCCTCTAACTTTCCATTCCATCCCCGTATTTCTTCTTTACTTCGTTTCATCCCAGGTTGAGAAGCACTGCGGCGAACGAAGGATCGGGCGAAGGAACAACGGTTTGTTTTTGTTATTTGCTCGAACGATATTTAACCTTATACGCGTCGTGGACGTGCATAACTTGGCGCTGCGACACGGGTGGCGTGGCGAGCGACGTTACATCAAGGTCGCTTTTGGAACGCTCGTGCGAGGAATTGCCGGATAGAACGAAAATGCGGTGCATTAATTCGAGCCACGGACCCGAGTGCGCGGAGAAAGGCAAATGAAACGTCCCTCGGAAAAATGCACGCTCCGATGAATCTTGAGATAAGCGGGATAAGAGAAATAATTAAGGATATTATGTCGTCCGCCCGGCATTTCGTCCTCGATGAAAGCAACTGCTAAATGCCGTTCGAGGCAACCGTATTTTCGCCGAAATATCGCGAACGATTCGCTTTCCTTGTTCGTACAAATGGATTAAAATTTATGGGATAAAAATTTCGCTTCGCAGAATCGGCGTGGAAAAAATACACGACGAGTCAAAATAAATAAATAAACGAACCGAATCGAACCGAAGGTGGAATCGATGCAAGGAGAGAGAGTGAAATTTTTCCATCGAATTTCGTAAAAGAAATGAACGCGTGCAAAGAAGAAAAGAGAATCGGTCGATAAAGAAGAAAAGAGAAAAAATTGAAAGGAAGGAAACGCTATATGTCTTAAGGAAAATGAACTTATTAACGTTTCTTTTTCTCCTTTCCTTAGATACAATCGAGGATATGGATTAGATTAAAAGAAATAGTTGGATTTCGCGAGGAATATAAAGAACGGTATATAAGGGGCCGAGGAAATTGAAATCTTATTGTCCCTGCCTCCCACCACGGACAGATTAGAACTGACAACCGATCCACCTATTTTCGTTTCTATCTTTTCTATCTTCGTTGAAACGGTTAATCGGAAAAATCTTTTCAATTTCTTCGCGAAATTACACGAACGCGACAGCGATAGCTCTCTAATTGCAACGGATTCCACTCGAGTCCAACATTTCTCTTTTAATTATAACGCGAGTTCCATTCCTTGTATCACAATTATTATACGAGAAAGGGATTCAAAACTATCGGGAGATAAGACGGAAATTTTAAGAAAGACGATTCTAAATAAATAAATTAAGCGAAGAAAAAAAGGTTGGCACGAGATACGGTAGGAAATTAATCGAATCGAGTGGCATAAAACGTAAAAGCAACGAGGATCATCAACAGGTTCTACGAGTGAGCCGGAAGTCATTGGCAGTTCTCCAAAGAAGAGTCGACGAAGAGGGACGGCGGTTGGCGTCCACAGGTGCTCGGAACGAGCATAGCGGCTACGTCGAATGAATTGGCAAAGGGCGCCCACGAACAAAAGAACTCTATGCTATTCGTGCGTACGAGCTTCACCTTTGCAGTTACTCTTTTAAAGCAATTTCTCCTTATTCTTCTCATTCTCGTTATTTCCATCACTCTCGACAACGAGTCGGTCAACAAGAATATCAAAACTCGTAATATCGAATATCAATTATTTTCCGCATACATTTCGATTATGATGTTACAATGCGCGAGAATAAACGAAATGACAAATTATTTACATAGAGATAAATGATATACGAAACGGATTAAAATTTAAATTAACGGATCTTAATTCTCGGTATTAATTATTTGATATCACTCTCTTAATCGTTCAACGTTTGATCTCTTTGATTCATTTGGAACAAACGGGACGAATCGATCCAACGATCTTCACTGAAGTCAAAGAATCCATGTTTACAAGAACCGTTGGACGTTAATTACGCGTGGTATAATGGTATAATTTTGGAACGTTTCACCACTTGAAATGATTCGTTCGTTGTAATCGTTTTATCGAACAATTCACAGTATCACCGCCGTTGTCACTGCTTGATTTACCTTGTGTCGTATTTTCGTTGTCGCGTAATGAACAATAACACTTAACGAGCGGCGTGGTTAAAAAAAAAAAAAAATGAAACGATTCTACGTATCGAATGTATAAAACGGTATCTCGAAAACTATCGACGATCCACGAGAAACACACAGCGCGGAAAAAAATTTCGTCTCAACTGACGTGCACTTGCCAATATTTACGTTGCGTCGCATTCGTCGAATTCTCGCCGCACATGGAAGGAGAGAAGCAAGAAAAGTGGAAACACGTTTCATACGGAAGGGCAAGGGCAACGATCGAAGCGACGTTTGTTCACTTACCCGATTGAAAAGTTGATCCGACGATACGTGGATGGAACGATCGGATGGGACGAGGTTGCGTACGAGAAGCGGTGAAAACAGCAGCGGCGTGCGAGGAAATCCTTGGCAGTAGGCTTAAAAGCATAGCACTGTCGCGGCCCGTTTTCGTAAGAGGCAAGGGGGCTGCAGATCGGCACGCGCGCGGTTTCACTCGTGGGGGTGTCGCGGTGCGACTGTAGCACAATCGCTACCCTCTCACGCTCTCACGGTCTCCATCCCTCCGCTCTTTCTCTGCCCTTCCACCTCTCTTTTTCTCTCTCTCTCTCTCTCTCTCCTTCTCCTTCTTCTCCTCTTCGTTTGTTCTCCGTTCGATCTATCTTCCTTCTTGTCTGATTCGCTCTCTCTCTCTCTCTCTCTCTGTTTCTGTCTCGAGCCGTCCACGGTGTATCCCCCCACCACCGAAAATACCAACCCACTCCTGCACCGCTAATATGCGCGCGTGTGTGCGTGCGTGTGTGTATAGCCTTTTCGAAAAGCCCCACTCACACGACTCTTACGCGATAGCCGTAGAGGTGGCTGGTTGACGGGATGGCTGGCTGGCTGGCTGGCTGGCTGACTGACTGACTCGCTGACTCGCTTCGTTCGGTCCCTACGCTTTCGAAAGCCGCGCAGGATCCTCTAATCGGCCCGCGCACGCCTTCGCGCTACCAAATTCTATGCGCATCACGCTCTCTCCTCCTCCTCCTCTTCCTGCTCCTCCTCCTCCTCCTACTCCTACTCCTACTCCTCACAGGCACCTGTTTCCTCCGTGAGCTGGATTTACGTCTACCACCGATATATACCACGTTGTATACTACTCCTCTTTCGCTTTATTTCCAAACAATCGTCCTCCGATGAATTTCGATCCGTGTTATTTACTCGCAAATTGTAGCGTTCTAGCGTTTGTTTCATTGTGTCGCGTGTGTGGAAATTATATCGAAGAAATATATATTCACCGCGTGTATCGGCATACGTATTTAACGTTTTCTTTACGACGGATTTTTAACGCTCAATCTTCGTGAAGATAAAATATATATTTGCTCTGTATTGTACACTTGGCATTAATATTTATTTAAACGTAATACATGTATTTATTAAAAAGTATGTACGGATACGAATATAATCATAAGTATAAATATATGGAAGAATATATGTACTACGTTTGGTGTGGAGAATAAAGAAAAATAGGACGACGAGTGGAAACTGGCTGCTTTCTATTCTATAAATTCGTATATTTCTCACTTCACTTGCTATGGGAGAGCGAGACGTTTAAATCCTATACATTTTTCATACGCGTATATGGGAAGATATAGAAAAATCTAGGATATAAATAAATGCGAGAAAAAAAAAATTGGAATAATACACTTCTGTATTTTACTCCCGCTATTTCCAGAATTGTAATTACCCGTATGAAACAGTTTATTAACTATTTATATATGAATATCCGCGTATTTAAATATACATTCGCTCGATCGATTTAGAAATACGACAGATCTTTTTTTTTTTTTTTTTATCGATCGATTCCGTTGAAAACAAGCTGCTTAATATCGTAAACTACAAATTTGATCCGGTAAAACGTATCGGCCTTTTGTGTTGTATATAGCGTTCAACTAGTTGAACCGTGAAATGCCGTGTCACGTTGTAATTACTTTTCCATTATTGTGATTTTACCGTAAAGTCAAACGCTACTACTACGATGTCCTCTTTTTTTATTTTCCACGTTTCTTTTTTCCGTATAATACGTTCGTTCTATTTTATATACACATTTAGACGTACGTTTTATAAAATACAAATGTGCGTATTTTTTTTTTCGAAGAAAATTTCGCGAGAAATTATCTTCCATTGAAAAAAAAAAAAACTTTACGATTTAAGAAATTTCCTTTTCTCGATCATTCTCGATATTTATCGAATTCGAAGTTCAATTTTTTATAACTCGATATAATAAATACTATATCTACACACGTTTATTTTTGTTCTCGATTAGAATCGGAACAACGTTGTTCAAACGTTGTTAACAATTTTCAAAAAAAGTGAAATAAACATCGATCGATTCGAAAAGCAAAAATTGGAGGAAATAAAATTCATCGGTGTACGGGCGATTCGAAGGTGTGACGTTTAAAATCAAAAAGCGTTCGCCCCTTTGAACAAGCTGTGCAGGGAGGGAACGTATTCGTAACGTCGTGAAAATGAAAAACGTATCGAGATAAAAATATTAAAGCGACGGTTTATTTGTTATATACGCGTAAAGAGGATGGAAAATAATACGTTAAGGCGATTATCGCGGTATCGAGTTCTGTTAAACGAGTTACTTTTCAGATTAATTAAACGTTAATTTCGATTCAAGTTTAAAGGACGAGATAAATATACAACGGATATATCTCCGATACCGACGAATACGGCTGTTCTAAAAAAAAAAAAAAAAAAAAAAATTAATATTCCCCGTAAACGTTTGTTTCGTCCATTTCGTATTTCGCGAATGTTTTCGATAGACATTTATAATTTTCGTGGATTTTTTTTCCAGACCATATTTTTTTTCTACATTGTATCTTTCCATAGGTTTTTTTTTTTTTATCAATATTTGGAATCTGCAGAGACTTCTCGCGTAGATTTTTCACAGACAATGTCCAATTTTTTTTTTCCGCGAATATTCTCCATTTATGTAGGAAAATAGCGTAGAACGTCGATCATCTAAATTTCGGTTATTCGAACGACCGATTATTCGAAAAATATTCGTTTATCCGAACGCCAATTAATTCGGACGTTTTATTATGTTTGTGCTAAGTTATTTCCGTCGACGGGATTGGCTACGAGGACATCGATCCTTTTTTGCTCGATCCCAGCGATAAGTTTTCGCCACGTGTATACGTTTCTTTTCCCTCCTATAATACGCCGGACGGAAGAAAAAACTTCTTCTCTTCCACGAATTAACGATAAACAACGGTACGTTGTTTCCTAACCTGTTTACTTAGGTAGAAAGGTTTATCGCGCTCCAAGGACGCTCCGTCCTAATATTTTCAAATATTTACAGCCGAAAAACGACAGCCTTTCCTTTCCTTTTCTCTATCTCGTTCCGCGAATGCAATTTTGCTTATTGAATCCTTAAAAAGAATATAGAAGTTGTCTCGTTCAATTGCGAAAGAAGCGTATTAATTCGAATTCGTATGCAAAGAATCAAAGTTTCTCGACGATTCAAAATTGTTGACGTTTCAGATCGATTAATTTAACGACGTTTCTTAATCGATTCCTCTTTCGAATATTTTCCTGTTAGATTTTTCTCGAAAAATAAATCGAAAAGTGAAGACAAAAATCTTTAGAAAAGTCTAGAAAAAGATTCTAAAATTACATTGATATTTCGATCGACTGTGAATCGTTTGATTTGCGATTTTTAATCTTATTAGAAGAATTAATTTTTTTTTTTTAATTATATTCTCATAAAGTATAAGCAAGGGAAAAATAATTAAACCAGTTCCTTGCATCTCAATGACTTAAAAAAAGAAAAACGAAGGAAATTAGTTTGCAAAGCTTGCCGAGCGTTGGGTTTGAGTCGAGTTAAATATCATCTAGTAATATTTCCATCTAGTAATATTCTAATATTTCCTTTTACGTTACGAGATTCGTACGTTGCGAGACGAATCGGATACCGATGATCAATCCTCGTCTATCGAAACAATTAATTATCAACTCGAATAAAATTATCGACTCGATTTTTTTTTTTTTTTAAAATTCCTCGATAACCACAACTATAAATAACCGCGTTGAAATAATTGAAATTTCGATAACAACGAAATAAATTCTTCTCCCCGTGAATTTTTGTCCCCGTTTATATAATCGGCTTATAGCCATTGCTCACTTTCTTCATCGAAGGAATTTAAAAATCTTTTGTTTTGGCAGGTTTCTACCGCGAAAAGTAAGAAGGATTAAATGTGACACTCCCCCTTTCTCTCTCTCTCGCTCGCTCGCTCGCTCGCTCGGTCTCTGTTTCCCCCACTCCCTTGCCTCCGTCGCTCGCTCGCTCGATCTCGCTCGATCTCGCTCCCTCCTTCATCGTTGGCGTTTCCCTCTTTGCGATGTCACTTCAACATTCTTTTTCAAGGGCCGCTGGCTCGATATTAGGAAATACCTTCTGCCAATTCCCCGTTACATAAGGTGAGCGTGTTCCTATAAAAACCATAGGGTTTACCGGCTACACTCTTCTTCGGAATTGGTTTTAGATTAAGAATTTTTATAAGAGGGGCAGGTAAGAGGGTCGAAGGAGGAGCGGACGATGGTATTCCAAGCTCTTCGATTTATTCGCTCGCGCGTATTATCCCACGATTGAGGATAATATTTCGAACTTTCGTATTTATATCGTATTATAAAATTTGTACAATTATATATATATATATATATGTATATATATATATGTATATGTATATATATATATATATGTGTATGTATAATTTAATTAAATATTATACATATATATATATATGTATATATATGTATATGTATATATATATATATATCGTATTTATATCGTATTATTATATAAAATTTGTACAATTATATATATGTATAATATTTAATTAAATTATACATACACATATATATATATATATATATATATATATATATGTATAATCTATACGTGAAATTATATATATATATATATATATATATGTATGTATAATCTATGCGTGAAAATTGTTAAAAGGTGAAGAGGTGATCCTTCAAAATGCGAGCATGTACTACGAAAATAAATGCGCGTGTATAATTTATATTTCGAATATACCTGGTTGAGCGCGGCTTGTCCCGCGTATTTTTTAATAATAAAATTTTAACCCGTTAAACCGTTCGATACATGAGTGAAATATTATTATTTACATTTTTTAAGCTCACTCGATACATATTAAATTTTAATACCGCTTTTACAAAAAACGAAAAAAAAAATTCCACGCGTTTGATTTATCGACGAGTCGAAAAATGGATCGAGTCGAAAAAAATTTTCCCCGAAAACGAATTTCTATTATATTCACACCCGCAGCGGTGAAATTATCGATATAAATAATAATCGGTTGGTACAACGATCTCCGCGACATCGACTTGGTTAATGGTCGAACGATGTTACTTTTATCGATCGATCACCTCGAAAAACGAATAGGTTCGAAAAATAATCCGATCGATCTTTGCGGCCAAGATGCGAAAAAATCGTGAAAAAGAAAAAAAATATATATATATATATTTTTTTTTATATATAATATAACGAATATAAATAATAAATATATATATAAATAACAAATAGGTTGGAAAAATAATCCGATCGATCTTTCCGACCAAGATGCGAAAAAATCGTGAAAAAGAAAAAAAAATATATATATATATATATTTTTTATATATAATATAACGAATATAAATAATAAATATATATGTAAATAACGAATAGGTTCGAAAAATAATCCGATCGATCTTTGCGGCCAAGATGCGAAAAAATCGTGAAAAAGAAAAAAAAAATATATATATATATTTAATATAAATATATATAAAAAATATATATAAAAAAAATATATATATATTTAATATAAATATATATAAAAAATATATATAAAAATATATATATATATATATATATATATGGGCGTATGAAAAACGCGACGCATCCAAATTGGAAGGATACGATATAAGGAAGCGGTGGAGGGAAGGTTAGGAACGGGTACGTAGTTCCGCGTATGAAATAAAGGATGGCCGTAGCCGGCCTGGGGCAAGCTACCGGCCGTCTATCGGCCGGCAATATCGGCGAGAATTGAAATAGTCGTGATATTTCTTTGAAGAGGCGAGAACGAAACAGCCTCGTGACCGGAGCGCCACTCCGGCGGAATAAGAAAATAATAAAAAGCGAGAAATAGATTTTTGCGGGATAGGGAGGGGGAAGGGAAAAATGGAAGCGTTAGCCCGGCCGTCCTTTACAATCAGATTTCTTAGCGGGCCGCTCCATCAGCGGTGCCCGATACTCGGACTCTTTTGTCGGTATCGGGCCGACCCACGCTATTGGCCGACAATCACCCGAGGGGTGGGGGAGGGGGAAGGAGAAAGAAACAAAGGGAACGATTCCATTCCCAAGCCAACAAAGACATTAGATCCCAGCCGAGCTATTATTTTTTCCAAAATAACGTGGCCCGCCAATCATTTTTAAAATCCCTCTTTCGATCTTCCTTCTCCATTTCCTTCTTCTCGAGATAACGGATTTCGATTCCGCGATAGTGATACAGTTTTCCAGCATGGAATATTATTACGCGGATTTTCGATCACGATTCTTGTAACGTTTTACTTTTACTTACCTCGTCTTTCATTCTACAATCATCGTAATTTTAATTTACCTAACCTATAACTATAATCAATTTCGTCGAATACGATTCTCGTATGAGAGTATCGTTTACTTATTCGATATTATCAATTCGATATAATATATTGAATAACATCAATATAACTTTTGTCACGTGTTAATCGTTATTCAGATTATTAACCTAATCTAATCGATTTCATTCAATGGAATTCTTATTCGACATTATCGAATCACAATACGTATTGTATATTAATTAATATTTAGGTTGTTGTCTAATCTAATCTAACCTGATCTAATCGTAAGCGATTTTGAGGACAGTAGTAATACATTTTTAATTTGAAATATTATTACGCGGATTTTCGATCACGATTCTTATAACTTTTACTTTTATTTACCTCGTCTTTCACTTCACAATCATCGTAATTTTAATTTACCTAACCTATAACTATAATCAATTTCGAATACGATTCTCGTATGAAAGTATCGTTTACTTACGCGATATTATCGATTCGATATAATATATCGAATAACATCGATATAACTTTTGTCACCTAATCTAATCGATTTCATTCAATGCGATTCTTATCCGACATTATCGAATCACAATATACATATTGTATATTAATTAATATTTAGGTTGTTGTCTAATCTAATCTAACCTGATCTAATCGTAAGCGATTTTGAGGATAGTAGTAATACATTTTTAATTTGAAATATTATTACGCGGACTTTCGATTAAGATTCTCGCACGAAAATATATGGTTTACTTACCTCGCGTTATCGAATCATCGTAATTTTATATCGATCGATATTAATTAACTTAACCTAACTACAAACGATTTTTTGTCAAATACGATTCTCGTACGAGAATATCGCTTACTTTATCGAATCACGATATTTTATTTTTAATTAATAATCCACGTTTATCATTTCAACATAACCTTAAATTGTTCACAAAGAAAAATATTCGTTAAATACACATTACACAGTTACGTCCACGTTCCCTGTTACACCATCTCTATTCTACCGCGCGAAACAAATATACAAAAAGTATATATCCGGAGTATAGGTTCCGCGACTATTTTTCAGTTGGTAAAACGTGCGAACAAGTATCCTTTTGCGCGACAAGTTGATGCTATGTTGCCAAAGCGCAACGAGACTTAGCGAACTGACACAGTTGCGAAGAGACATCAATATTCGACAAGTTTAATACCACTGTCGGAACATTGTCTGACCCCCCGAGGGTATCCTGCGGTCTAACGTACCAACTCCTCCCACGGATTTCCAACTTTTGTTTCGAGAATGACGAGCGTACGTTAAAGCCAACGTGTCATCTACACCACGATTAGCGCGATTCCGCGTTACGAACGAGAAATGGAATATTTTTCAAACGTACAACTCGACGTATTCCTTATTTTCCCCCTCCCGAAACGACGAGTTTAAATTTAAGATCCAGAAAATTACGAGAGCATACTTTTGAGTAAAATTGTCTTGATAATTAAACGAGATGATAAAATTGATTCATTGGGGAAGATTAAATTTCTGCAAGTAGCAAGTTTTTTAAGAAATCTTTGGACGAGGATGCATCGGGTGCGGAAATAGAAATAGAAGGTGGACGAGATAAATAAAAGAGGTATAAGAATGGAATCGATAGGTGTTTATCGGAATCGTGACGTGAGGCCAGGCCAGGATCCAGAGAAGCAGGATGCGCGTGTGCATCTGCATTGACTTGTTTACGCTACGCTGAACGAGTATGCGACCGAGTGTGTAGAACTGTATCGGGGAAAAGAACTGCAAAGAAACTACTGAAAAGGAACGTATCGAGGAAGAAACGATGGCCCTATGCGCGCCTTTCTATCCTTCCACGATATTCACGTGTTATTTCGAAAACACAAAATTCTCTCGATCTGCCATCTCTCTCTCTTTCCTTTCATAAGATTGATATTCGAATAATTGGATAATAATAAAGAGGATAAGATTTGTCGAATTATTCAGAACCAAGTTTACATTCGGTTTTAACGGAGAAAAATAATCGTAGCGGCCATTTTTTTCAAGATGGTATTATGTTCGTAATTAATGGTAGATAATATGAACGTGTTTGCTCGCATCACGAGCATAATTTATGCTAATAATGCCCAATGGAATAAAAAAATATTTTTCTTAAAAAAATAAACGCGCAAGGATTTTATTCAAGAAGCAGCTTCCTCTTTTTTCCCTGTTTTCGTACATAAGTTCTATTCATTGCTCGAAAGAAGTCTCGCGGAAGAAATGCGGATCTGATTGGTTAATGTGGAACCGTCTATTTTCACATGTATTTTTGTTCGTGATATTTGTCACATATACTAATTCGATTCGACAAAGAGAAACAATAAAACAATCTGTATTTAAACATCGATGCATTAACACAGTCATAAAATTCAGAATATTCGAGATAAGTGGTTAAGTAAAATAATAATTGTATGAATAAGACATATTATAGATGTATTAATATTTTATCGAAATAATTAATAGTTTCGAAAATATTTCAACTTCCAATTTACGAAAATAATTTTAAATATTCAAATTATAGCTGTTCCACTATAAGCGTAGCGTCATGAAGTCAGGATTGTCAACAAAGCGTTCGAAGTGGGGATAGGCGGGCCAAGCGAAGGACCCCTCTTGCCCCTGTACCATCCCGCGAGATTTCTTTTAAGCAGTGAACAGTAGTCACTTACATGGAACGGTGGCTTGAACGCGGTAGTTTGCTCGCGAAAGTTTGGTCGGAAGGATAAGTTTGAAATCGAAAAGATAGATGAGGGAAAAGTAAATTAGTTGATAAATAAGGAGCAAGTAGATTTGGTGGAAGGAACTAGTGGAATAAGTGGTTACAATGAACAACGAAATAATGCAAAGAACGCTTCGTTTCAAAAGCAATTACGTTTCGTAAACAAGGAAGGGACGTTGAAACTTATTTAGATTCTATAAGCTTCTGTGTTGTAAAAGAATAAAGACAACGAATATGTGTGTGCACGTATAATATAAAGAATCTTACTCTTAATCTCTTGTATTAAAGAAGAGATCGAATTGTCTTTCAACGAAGAGAATAATACGAAAATAATTTCTCAAGAGTAATTTATTCCTATAGTGTAGAGAAAAGAAAACGATTGAAATTCTTGATCTGTATCTTTTCAAAAAAAGAAAGAGGGAAAGGGAAAAGAAAAAATTGTTATTTCGGATGAAACGAAATGGAAGAATAATGGAAAAACGAGAGGAAAAGGCGCGAAATGGTGGTTGTTCCGCGACGAAATGAAGAATACAGAAATTTCCCTGGAGGTGTCGTGGAACCAGGAATTCGGAAAATGGCGGCTAGGACTGTTTCGTGGATCGATCGGCCGCGTTTCACCGAATGGACAGAAATTGCAAATAAAACGAGACAGCGTTGAACGAGCCGCGAGTAACGGCATTTTGGCAAGCTGCGGGACACGATACTCTCTCTCTCCCTCTCTCCTTCTCTCTCTCTCTTTCTCTCTTCAAGACCAAAGGAAGTTTCGATTGATTTCCACTGACTCGCGAATCCACTCTCGGGAATCGAACTATCCAACTTTTCCCAGGAATGAATTTTCTCCATCTTCCCTGCGAAACAAATTTTCGAAAACCGAGTCCGCCAAATTATACCGGCGAGCTTCGTTTTCCATTCTCGTTCCCGTTTCTTCCATTTTCTTAAGCAACAGTGTCGCGCTTTTATTTTAAAAATTCTCATATTTTTCTCACTTTTAAGAAAAAAGATACTCGATAAGGATCGATAAACTTATAAAATATAAATTTCTAAATCAGGTGTAGAAAATTGTATCGTTTCGAATGGATAGAGTAGTTATTACATCTTTTTATTTTCTTCCAAAGGGAAAATGTTTCTAAAGTAAACAGCTTCTCGCCCCGGTTGGAAAGTTATTCTCGAGCGAGAGAGAGAGAGAGAGAAAACTATTACCGAGCTATGCTAATCAATGCGAAATTTATTCACATTGGGGAGAGAAGGAACTACGAAACTGGGATCGCGCGCGCAAGGATACAAACACGCTTTGAAACTTTCCAGAAACATCCAGAAAAAGAGTGTGGCGGATGGCGAAGAGTTTTACGATCTTGCGATGAACGAGAGAGATACAAAATTGAAGAAGAAAAAGATAACGACAAGAAATATATCTGAAATAAATAATTAAAAGATGCTTCGATCCCGAAATGCGAAAGTTAAGGATTGGAAAGGAAAAGGATAGAGATCTTCGTGCCACGTGATATCCAGCTACTGTTTGTAGTCCCACCACTATCAAAGGGACGAAACGTAGAGGTTGTGGATAATGTTTGCGCAAACAGCTGCGAGCTAACAGCTTATATTGCTCTACGTGTGTCTCCCTCTCTTTCTCTCTCTGTTTTTCCGTCTCTTTCTTCGTCTCTTCTTTCCTCTATTCGTTGTTTCGCTCGCTACGATCTTGTTTCCTTTTTTCTCCTTCGCACCTTACTTCGTTTGACTCTGTTTTTTTCAAAGCTTCTTTTGCTTTCTTTCCTTCTCGCTTCTGTGTTCTCGATCGGATATCTTTTCGTCTTTATCGCGACGGAATGACCGAACTCTCTTTCCAAACGTTACACGGATATATATATATATATATACATATATGTGTGTATATACATATATACATATATCTATATATACGCATGTGCGAGTGACCAGAATGGTTCTAGGTACGATTAAGCCGACCAGAAAATTACTGGACCGGGTTAAAACCTTGGTTCGTGCGCCAATCTATATACGTATACACGTGTGTCGTTTTTGTAACGAACCGTCCCATTTAGGGGTGAAATTGTCGAGCCATTTTTTTTTCCTTTTTTATTTTTTTTTTTTTTTTTTGAGTCACCGTTCCATCTATACAAAATTTGTTTTTGTTACGCTTTTGTAATACAGCTATATGGTATTGAAAAAAAAAAAAAAAGATTTTTAGAAAAACACATCGTTAACGATCTTGTCTTCTGATAAACAACGAAGGGATATCGTAAGAATATTCATCTTCTTTTACAAAGCGACACTCAAACGCGAGAAAGTATATCGATCTTTTTAAGAGAAGATTAAATCGGAAATATGCAAATATCGATTCGATGAATCAAACTAAATTTAATGTACGAACGAATACGATCATTCGTCAGGTGAATATCAATTAATGTATTGGATAACCGTGATAAAATGTTTATCCGCGAAACGGATAAATTTTATAAAGTAAATAATGGGGATGTGTACGTGTCGCCGTGTATCGGGTGTTAATAATTACAGGCTTCCGCGAATAAAATTTAATTTCGTTAAGTACGAGGATATGCGCACGTCAATCTTTAAGAATAGCTATATTTTTATCCTTTATTCAAGATTAATCACCTATTCGTGCTAATAACAGATTTGAATCGTGGAAATATAAAAATACCAAGAGTGGATATTAAGGAAGATGTTGATCGAACGTGCATGGTGGGAGGAGAATGGGTGCACGAGGAGAGGGGAGGGGAGGGGAGGTTGAATCGCAGCGGCGGTGGAAACAAGAAAATTCCCCAGTATGCTTGTTGTCATAAATGTAAGCAGAATGCGGGAGCCTGTTACACGCGGATGGAAATTAAGATTATTGCCTAGAATATTTGCCCGCAATTGTTTCTTGAAAATAATTCGACGGAAATCTTAATTAACCATTCTCCCTTGATACCTCGAGAAAATAAGTAATCACGCGCCTCGAATAGGTGTAGATAAGCTTGAAAGTGCAAATTGTCAAAAAAAAAAAATATTAATCTATCAAAAATTAACTTGACAATTTTACGTGATTTTACGAGTTAAATCGGTTGCCAGACAATCTTTTGTCTCAATTTCGTCGTTATTATTAATTTCGAGAATAATAAGTGAGAAGCGACGTGAGAGGCAGGAATTAAGAGAGAGGGGAATTATTTCGACGTTGGTTACCGACGGAGAAAGGTGAGAAGACGGCGGGAGGCAGGATACGGCACGTGTTGGACGAATTAGATCGGACCGAGATTGAATTACCTGCTCGTGTTTGCCCGCCATTGTGTGTTCTATGCCTATAACCAATATGCCGGCATTGAACTTTCAATTAGTGTCACTTAACTGTGCAAACACAGCCGCTCCTGTTCCGGCGAGTCGTGTCGCCGAACGTTTTCTTTTCTCGCGTTACATCGCCTCTCTCTCTCTCTCTCTCGTTCACCGTGTTTAGTTTTCGTTATCGAACGGTCAAACAACTCGTTGAAACGGGAAACTGTGCCGTTCCCCCTTCCGCGAGTACGGAACCACCTGTCTTCCTTCCATTTCCTCGTCAAAAATTCTTCGCATCGTATACACAGAGTGTTTGTTAGAAATGTTGGACATCCTTGGAGGATGGATTCTCTTAGCAGACGATAAAAAAAATTCACGTATGTCAGGTAAGGATTGAGTAACGAATTGTAAATTTATTTCAAGTTGTATTATATTATATTCGCCGCCGTGAGACGGCGAAAGAGCCGGGTACGCGTGGCAGTGTCGTATTATAATGTCGCGGAGCCCCTCGAAGTAAATGTGAAAGTAAATGTACAAAAAATGATATTTTTTTATATATGATTAATTATTTCAAATTAATTATTTTAATAAGGTAGTATACAATGTATTTTATTTATTTAGCAAATATTTGGAATTACGATGAATATTTCGTTTAAAATCATAAATGAATCATTGTATTTGTATTTTTATATTTTATACATTGTAATTTACTTCGTATATGTTCATTTTCATTTTTGAAAGTAATTGCTTTTCCCGCGTGATGTGATGAGGCTAAAATATTCAGTGAACGTCTCCTAACTATTCGATGAATATTATTTTCGTAACTAAAAAAGATCGAGTCGCTTGATAAAAAAAGAAAAGTGAATATATGAACATGAAATATATCGCGAAAGAACACGTTGAAAATAAGGTTTATAGATTGTAAGAAATAATCCTTGAAATATTAGCTATATATCTCGACCAATGTTTATTTTTAATCTTTTTAATAGACGAATATAAACTCAAATCTTTGCGAACACCTCGCGTAGCTTCAAGTATTTATCAATATGGACAGGATTAACTCAAACAAGTGGCTATCTTTCAATATTGGCTTCGATTCACGGACTAAGAAGTTCGACGATCGAAAGGATTGGCGTGCTCGTCTCGTAAGTATAGTGTCGATAAAGTAGATCCCGATGGTTTATATAAGAATTTAACTACAACGGTACATAGGAATTCGACGATCTTCTTACGATATAATCGCCTTTTCGTTCTCTTTCTCGATTCTCCAACTCCGCGTATTAAAATGTATGCGAATTCGCGCGAAACTATTCGAGCAAACCTCTAATTAAAGATTTCTCAGCCTTTGAGCAATATATAAATTCCAAGTTATTCGCGAATTGCTATTAGAAATCGCTTGGCGGAAAATCGGCGGTACGTGCCAGTGACCCAAATACCATTATACATACCAGCATCGTCGACAGAATGATTTAAGATTTTACGCTTACCTTGGCTCCTTCGAAAAATCGATATCCCTCTCCCCGTGAACTCTCGTTCGTGAAATAATTACTTTTATTTTTCAACGCGTCTTCTCGGCGAACGAAACTTTACGAAACAAATATTCTCTTACCAAGAACGTTTAGATAGATTCCTTTTTTCGAATGAATCGGATCTGAGCGCGAGACGATTCGATCGATAACAAAAAAATGCAGAGTTCTACCGCGCTCGGTATATATATATCGCTTCTTAAAAAGGGAAAAAAAAAAAAAAAAAAAATGGAACAAAGAATTTCAGATTGTGTAATTAGACGATAATAATAACGAATCTCGGTGGGATCGAATCATAGGAGGTTAAAAGTTATCGCGGGTGGATATTAAAATATAAATTATTTAATCGTTTAGCGTGGGTCAATGGTTGTAGTTTTATTGACATAACGAAGTATCAGATTTTAATGAGGGGCGAGCCCCGACTCTTCCGACTTGCCGAACATTTAACTTGCGCAACAATTTCTGGAAATTTTAACTATCGGAAAAACAGTGAAACTTTGTCGCGCTCCTCTTCCCCTTCCCTGCCTTCGCTAATAAAAACTAAACTTTACGCTTAGAATTTGCACCGCGTTAACCGAACGTTTGTTCTCGAGTTCTTGTAAAAGTTTTATGTCCCTTCCGATAGTTAGAGTCCGTCTATTTACCTTCCCTATAGTTTCCATCGATCCAAATTTACTGTTGCAGAAATATTTGTTTATATATCTCGATAAATAAAAATCATTGCGAACAAACAACTTATTCGGCAAAATTTCTCTTAAACTTTTTTCTATTATTATCAATCGCCGACTTCTTAATTAAGCTTAAGCAAAAGATAATATTATCGTTTAAGAGAAAATTATCGTTTTTAAAAAGAGGTTAATCGACACTTATAATTAATTATATTATATTTTTGATACGCTTCAATCTCTAAATTTTTCTTTAATGTCGCAAGTCGTGTGATTGAATCTCAATTGAATTAGGAAAGAATTTTTTGAAAGCACGAATCTTAAAATAGAATCTAATTAACTTATGTGATAGCCGAATACGATAATATTTTGTAATTACGTATCGTACTTTGACACGATCACTTATTGTGAGAGATCTCAATTGTATTAAATATTCGTAAAAAAAATATATCGCAGTCATAAACACCAGCTTCTACATATATATATAAAGGAATCTTTCGTTAAAACCATCTATTTCCACTTCAGATGCTTTCTTGATAATCCTGATATATGGAAGAGTTATAATTTGAATGTAAAAATTATTTTCATTCGTGAAGTTAGGTTAGGTACGTATATTTATCATCTTAAGTACTTATCTTAATACGAAGTCACATTCATAAATAAAATTATCGTTACAAATTGTAATTATTCCAAGCATATTAATAAAAAAATTAAAAAATTGTTATGCTACATCGATACGTTAAAATTCTCTGGATTCTATGCCTACGTTAATGCATTGGATACATTTAGACACGGATCATCATTCGGATCAGTATGTGTGACAAATACCACGGTAGAAACAAAAATACGTGTGAAAGTAGGCGTATCCTTCCAAATTAACCAATCCAGTCCCCGCGTTTCTTTCACGTGACTTCTTTCCGCCAATGAACATGCATTCGACAATCCACCATCCACCACCACGCAATATTAGTACTTCGTTTCTCATCTTCTTTCCTTTTTTATTTATCTTTAAGAAACCGTTACTTCAAACTCGGTTATTGTTGCAAACATACGGTTATTCGATCGAAATATCGATGCTTTCTCCCTTCGAAATTAAAACGTTAGAAAGAAAATTCGAATATTCTTTGGATGAAGCATCGTTGTAATTCTCGTAATAAATTCTTGCATCGTGGCGTTACAAGGCGAAAATCTTGCCGTTGACCGTAGCGCGGAAGTCGTGCATCAACGCAATGAATTTAACGCGTATCACGTGTCGAGCCATTCTGGAAGCCAAATTCGATTGTTCACCGATGAGCCAACAGTGATATAGTGCTGAGCAGTGGCAGTGGCGAACAAGATCCGAGTTTCGTTGAATTCTCTCGATAAGTTTAACCGTTCTCGAAACAAAGCTAGACGTTTTAATTAACGAGTAGTAGCAACCTTTATCGAAGTATATCGCCTTAACATCGCTTCTTTAATTTTGATAGCGCTTCATTTCTTATGGAAGAATTTCAATTTGAAAATGCTTGTAAGCGATGTATATTTGATTTCTTCGATTAATTCGATTAATTTGGCGATCGAATTGAAGAATTTTCGAAAAATAAAAAAAGATTGGGACCTCGAGAAAGAAAGAAAGAAAGAAAGAAAGTTTCTCAAAGTTAATTAGGGCCAGCCAATATCCTAAAACAAGAAGAAACTAAAACACGGGTAGGTTAATTACAATCTTACACAGGAATAGCGAAACTAGAATTAAGGGGCTAATAAACTTACAAAGCTCAATTAAGGGTGGAAGCGGAAAGTTAAAGTAGCCCAAACGTTATGAAACTGATTCATTAAGTCGCCAACGAATGGGGAAACGTTTTAATCTAATATCTTTGATAAGTTCAAAATATTACTGCGTTTATTGCATTTGACTTTTTCAAAAAAAAAAAAAAATAAATAAAACGAAAGGAAACGATGTTAAATACCTTGCGAGATGAAACGGTTTGTAAAAAAATTGTGCAAATTGTGTCAAACGTTCGCACGCTTTGATGATAAATTAAAAAATAAACGAAGATAATAATTTTAAAATCGTAAAATCATTTTTCAATCTGGAAATTGACGATTTTTTTTTTTTTTCGAAATTATTCGATATTCCATATCTCATCGATAGATGGATAAAATATTAATTCCGAGCGGATTAATAATTCTATTAAGGAGTTTGGACGCTATCAAGGTGGCATAACCTCTTAAGCTAGCGCGAGACCTAGTTACAAAGTGATAATAATTCACATAATCCATAATAACGATCCGCCAACTATATAAAGGACAAACGATTGAGGTTATTATATTTTATATATATATATATACATATATAAAATAGGCGGTTGGAGGCGAGTATAAAATTAGGCGGGAATTCGGGAAGATTGTAACGATAACGCCGTAATATAAGGAGGATAATGTACCTTAACGATCGGCCAGTGATTAACCGCATATACGCCTGGCCGATAATCTCTGCCTCGGTTCACCCCGGCCCATATGCGTACAACCGTCAAGATCCACCGTCAGAAGTGCCAACCGCAGTGCTCCCTGTCGCCTTGGTAATTAGTGGAATAGCATTCGAGTGCAAGTTACGACTCGTGGAGGGTGTTGTGGACTAGCCGTGCGCACGGACTAATCGATATCCGATCACTCGACCGATACGTCAAGTACATCCCACGCGCTCTCTTCTCCCATCCGACCAGCTGTCCACCACCACTTCCATTCCCACTTTTTCGTCACTTTTCTCTTCCTTCTTCGAACACGCGGAGAAGTAAGGAAATTCGAAGGAATTTCGAGGAATTGAACGGAATTGAATGAGAATTTTACAATATCGTATCATTGTTTGTTATAATATTCGTTGTTTTAAACTTGAATTTTTTGATTCGAGTGCGCGTACATCTTTACATCTCATCGCTTTTCTTTTTCTTTTTCGTATAATTGATATTTCGTATAGAAAATGGTTAAATTTGGATACAAATATAATTTTAATCGTAATATTATTATTTGGAAAGGGAGACGAAAGGGAACAGTTGAAATTCGAAACGATTACGCGAAGTTATAATATTTCAATTTATCGGTCGATAATACTGCCTCGATCGGTATATTTTTCCATACGCGCATATAGATAAGAAAAAGAAAGCGCAACAACGTTGTCGAGGTTGGCGAGAGAGGAGAAGAACCAATAATTAAGTTTACCATTAATCGTGGAGGGTCAGCTGGGCTCACACGAGAGCCGCAGCCACGTCCATCTCGACGAGGTGTTCGGTTCCGGCTCTCCAGAGACTGAAATCGAGGCCTATGGCCCGATTCTCCGATCCTCTACACTGCTAATTGCTTCACGCGGATTAATTGCTAGGATCTTATAAGCGGTAGTCGATTGCGGTAGTCGCGCGCATGCGCCATTCGCTTCGAATTCGTTTATCGTGCGAAATATTGATGGCTAATAAATAAATTTTGGAAAAAGTAATTCCCTTTAAGTTCTCGTTCAATTTCTCTCGGACGGAAGAAAACGTTCAGGATTTTGATCGAAAAGTTGAAAATTAAATATTCGAGAAAATTCGCGGTGTGTTAAAGGCGTTGTGTAAATTGGATCTATCAGCGCATTTGGATGGTGCTATATCACGGTAGAAGTAGCGGGCAGAGAGAAGGAGCACCACCATCTTTCAACGTCACTACACGGCCTACTATACCCTCTCTCTCGCCCTTCCCTTCCCTTCCCTTCAATCTGGCTTTAACTAGAATCGGTTCGCGAAACAACGTGCTCGAGATTGCAACAGGGATAACCCGATCCTTACTCCCCCCTCCTCCCCCGATATCGTTCCCCGAGATGACCAATACATAGTTTTTATGATTCTCTCCAGTCGATCGGTTATTTCCGATTGATTAGACGCAGCTTGTTTCGATGTGATTAATTGCCCCTCTCTCCCAACCGCGGAAAGATTAATCTGGAGTGCGTTGATGTGGCTCATAAAGCCAACGAAATTTCGAAACCGAACGTATTATTATTTTCCAAATCGATTCGAATTCGAAAATTTTACTCGGAAAATGAAAATTGATTATTCGTTTTACGAGCTTTGAATCGCATTTATTAACATTTAAAGAGGGAAAGTTGCGCGCTCGGATGGTAAGAAGATTATCGAATTGCACCGTTTCGATATTCGACATTCGTCAATCGTCTTTCCTTCTTGTTCTCGAGCTCTTTTCCAAAGGATGGTTATTCGAGACGCGGATGTTTCGTTCCTTTCCAACTTTCGATCGAAAAAGTTGTCGAAAGTTGTTAGTTCGACTTTTACGACTCGTTCGCAAGAATACACGTATCCAACGAGTAAGGAAGGGAGGGAAATTGTGAAATTAATTACGATTCCTTATTAGAACGTATACGTATAAACGACTCGGCCGAAATTACCCTCTAATTAGAAATTTACCAGTTTACGATATTCGGTGAAATTTGTAACCCGATTGTCATTGATATAGTTGTGTCCCATTGTTCGTAGTCGGTACACCGTGTAGAGTCTGCTCAAGGAGCTCGGTATACCATTCATCACAGGCAACATAGTAGCGAAACTGTGATCCCGACGTGGTGGTCGTCGTGGTATCGTAACCGAATCTACTTGGTCCACAAAGAGCGAAATCGAAATTGTGCGTGAGTAGGAGAGGGAGAGAGAAGCACGAGGACGAGGTAAATAAAATAACAAGAAAGCCAAAATTCGAAGCGATCACGAGAAAATAAATAAAATAGAGGAAAAGAAATAAAGATATCGAAAAATAACTCTGAAATAGAACTCGAAAAAAAAAACAAAGCATTAACAAAAGAAGTGAATAAAATAACAAAGATAAAAGATAGAAAATAAAATTTTAACATTAGTCAAGGGAATAAGCGGTCGCGAGAAAAGCATCGACGAAATACATGAAACGGAGAAAAAGGAATAAACAAAGCATAAAGGAGCGACGTCGAAAAATAACGATTCGAAGCCAACTCTGTAAGCGAGAAAGAATAAATAAAACAGAAAAAAAACAAACAAAGAGAGAGACAACGAATGGCAAAAAATGATGCTTCAAGGTGACTCTGTAACCGATCGCGAGAAAGAATAAACGCGAGCGAGCGAGAGCGAAAGCGAGAGCAAGAGAGAGTGAGTGAGCGAGCGAGCGAATGAGCGAGAAAGAGAGAGCGAGAGCAAGAACAAGAACGAATGAGCGAGCGAACGAGAGAGAGAGTGAGTGAGCGAGCGAGCGAGTGAGAGAGAGGGCGAAAGCGAGAGCGAGTGAGAGAGAGGGCGAAAGCGAGAGCGAGTGAGAGAGAGGGCGAAAGCGAGAACGAATGAGCGAGCGAGCGAGAGAGAGAGTGAGTGAGCGAGCGAGCGAGTGAGAGAGAGGGCGAAAGCGAGAGCGAGAGCAAGTGATCAAGCGAGCGAGAGCAAGAGAGAGAAAGAGAGAGAGTGAACGAGTGAGCGAGCGAGCGAGAGAGAGAGTCGAAAATGACGATTGGGAAGGAAGATAACGAAAAAGAGGGGATTCGAAGAGAATGGTCGGTGGGCCGGTAAGTCGTGCTCTTCGGACAGCTAATCCTACATTGGCAAGACAATTAACTTTGGAAGGAAGAATAGAGATCTCTCTCTCTCTCTCTCTTTCTCTCTCGTGGAGAGGGATAATATCGCGAGACATTGGTCCGCGCAAAGGGTTGCTCAGCCAGCGGCTGTTTCCACCCTACGAGAATCGCAATATCCTTCTATCCGCTTCAGAAATATCCGGATGGTGATAGTCGAGGCCTCGAAGATACGATCAAACTTCTCTCACCGGCGAATTTGCGTATTTCGCTTATTCGTACCTCCCCCGTTTAATTCTCCGTGTAGAGGCAGTAAACCGATCCCCCCCTCTCCTTTCCATCTTCCTATCCGCGTTCTCCTTTGTATCCCCACCGTTTTCTTCATCTCTCCGCCGCTTACTTTCTTCCCATCTCGCCTCGCTCCGAATCTCGACTTAGTTATCTGTAACTAAGCTAATCTCGACCAAGAAGTCGGACTATCCCGCAGCCTGGGCTACTTAAACACGAGTCCGACCGATCCGCCAAAGCCTCCAAACCTCTTCTAATCCACTCCTTCGAGCTTATATATACATATATATATATATACACACACTCGAATCCTTAGCTCGATTCCCTTCTGGATATAGCTTCCATCTCGGTTCGTTGGAGTGGAGATCAACGAAAGCAATGTCCGGATAACTCGTATCAGTTAGTGCAAGAGCATTTTTTAGTTTTTGTTTTTCTATTTATCCACCGATAATTCGAGCGATCGAGCTATATAAAGAAATAAAGATCCTTCTAAAATCGCTCAAATGTAGAATCGAGATTCGAGAGTAGAAGTTTGGCAAAAATATCTACGAATATATATATATATAATAAAAATAAATAAATATATATAATATAATATATATATATATATAAAATATAATATAATATAATATATATATATATATATAATATAATATAATATAATATAATATAATATAATATAATATAATATATATATATAATAATATATATATATATATCTCTTGGAAGATGTCCAAATTTGTGATTCGTGAATGAATGCAAAGTCAGAGGACGAATGCGTTATTCGAGGATAAATCGAAGAAAGCGTGATAGACGACGAGAGAGAGAGAGAGAGAGAGAGAGAGAGAGAGAGAGAGAGAGAGAGAAGAGACAAGAGCGGATCGTCGGGAATTGAAAGAACTTGTTTGGCGATACGGATCGCTGCTACCTTGCGAAATAGAATCTCCGTGAAATCGTAGATTCTCTCGCATGCGAATCTTACCGTTTCTCACCGATTTCTGGAAAAAGAGTCGCCAATTTTACACGTAGAATGCTCGATTTTGTCGCTATGAAACGTTCAAAGTTTCAACGTATCGATTGTTTACTTCTAGATCTAGAAAAAAATTTTTCTTCTTTACATTATATTTAAATTTTTTTCTTTCCCTCCAAATACCGGGCGAATAATGATTAAATCGATACTTGAATTCGTACATGCTTATCTAATAACCGCATTAACGTTCTATATTCCAGTTGTACCGGATGTTACGCGTTTTGGTAATGTTAGCTGCAGATGGAACGCGGCTATTTAAGAGATACGGGCGGATCGATCGATCAAAACGGATCATCGTTTCGATTAAATCACGCGTGGATGCATATCCATGTTAAATTTCAAAAATGTTCGAAAATGTAAAAATTCCGTCGATTAAATATATATGAAAAAAAAAAAAAAAAACGATAATTAACGTATAAAATACATAGAGATACGTTAAGAGAATTAGATGGACGTTATTTTTTATAAATCGAATCGACGTGACTCTCATTAGAGAGAGAACTGGAATATGCGTTATTATGGTTACGTATCAATAATGTATTACGTAATCTAACAATATCGTTACGCTGTTACGTTAATATGCAGCTTATGGTATCGAGCGTATTTCAATTAGGGATTATCTAAACTGCGCCCCGTTCGAATAAGCCGTATCGTTACCTTGAAACGAATAGAAAGGAAAGAAGATGCGAAGAAAAAGGATGGAATCTTTTTGACCGACCGAACAGTTTCCGTATTCTTAAACCACTCGTGTACACAATCACTTTCGAAAACGTGTCTAATCACTCCGAGAATCGTGTCTAATAGAAATAGAGTGAATTCACATCATCGTGTAATTTCTTTCAAAATATATACACACGTGTATCCATATAACCTTAAAATTATCTACGTTGAGCAACAAGTTGATTCATATCGTGCAATTTCTTTCAAAATATATACGTACGTGTATCCACATAACCTTAAAATTATCTACGTTGAGTGGCAACTCGATTCAAAAGATACAGTGATAGTTTTCTTTATTTTGAAAAATATAATTCCATTGGTGTTCACAATTACTCTCGAAAGGATTCGAGAATCACGGAAATTCGTATTATTGTGCAATTTCTTTCAAAGTAAGTACACACGCATATTCATTTAACCTTAAAATTACTCGCAGATCGAGCAGCGACTCGATCCAAGAGATATAGCTATAGTTTTCTTTACTTTGAAAAATATAACTCGAAATCAAAAAGGAATTAAATAGGAGAAAAGATGCAGCGCGCGTGGCTTATCCATAACGAGTCGGAATTGATGCGATCGAGCGGTGCGCGTGATCGTCGCGAGTGGTTGGAATCTCTTTGGCAAATACATTTTCGCGATGCATTTGGCGGAGGGATCGCGTTCTAGCGAATGCATCGATTTTGCACGCGACGTCCTCCATCCACCCTTTTCTCGTCGAAGAAAAGTCATTACACTCGATTCCAGCCGGATTACGGGGAGGAATCTCTTTCGAATATGACGACTATCTCGAGATGCGGACACTCATCGCGACCCAATTACTTTTTCACCGGCTATCCGATCATTTTGTAATGCTATGCATGCCTAGGGAATTTTAGTTGTTGGGAACAATGGCACTAAACGCGAGCCGCTGCTCGCACTTTCGTGCATTACGCCGAGCGACACGAGGCCAACAAGTTGTGTGCGCGAATTTAATTCGGTTGAAGGGGATCGATCAACTTATGAACGAACGTTGAAAATTAAATTGCAAATATCTAGTGTGGAGTAAAGTGAAATCGGATTCATCTTTTAAAAGAACGAATAATTTGTAATAGAATAATCATTCGAAACGAGATTATTTATTTTGAGATAAAAATTTTAAATAATACGAGTAATATCGTTTCTCGTAATAAGAGATTTTATGTACGATCGAAAGGAAATATCGCGTGAAGAAGTGGTTATATTTAGTAGAGAAAACAGTTTCACTTTCGAACTCGTTACTGCCCGAGTAATCGGGGAATTTGAATAAAAACGGGCGAATAAATTGTTTCGTGTATTTCGTCTTGGTAATTGGTGAAATATTTCATTGACATACGGTGTATCGCATCGTAAATCGAATTACAATTTGTACGAAGGCAAAACCGCAAAAGTGGTAAACCGCTGACCGCAAGTATCATAAACTACGATATATTACGTAACTTCAAACAATATAAGTACGGTATGCAGTTCGTTAAGTAATCCTTGTTATTAATTTAGAAAGTCAACCGCGCGAAGTTGAAATTAAACACGGTCGTGCCGAGTAATACACGGTTTGGATGAAGTCTAATTGAATTAGCAGTTACAACCAATTACTGGGTATTTCGTGTTTCATTTTGGTTCATCTATATATATATATATATATGTAAGAGTGACGAGTGTAATATGTTTATATCGTATACGTATCGTTATATCCAGCGTGCCATCTAATTTCGATGACCGAAATTGCGAGAACGATTCTCCAGAAATTTGATATTTTTATCGAGCGGAAATTCCGTTAAATAACCAAGAATCCGGCGTGGCTTAGACTCGATCAAGATCAACCGCGGTATGAACTTGCATTTCTAACCACCAACCTCTTCGTTTCGTACTTAAACAAACTGAGAAACCGTTGGAAGATAATCTAAAGCTGGGATGGTTCCCAACCTATACTTATACTTCGCGTCGGACTCGACTCGAAGATTCCAGTGCTGATTATTATTCCGTGACGAAAAAATCGCGAAATGAATTTGACTATTTAAAAATATCCGTAGAATAAATTATCGATTTTTTCCACTAAATATATTTCGAGGTTAAGAAAGTCGAATTCAACTATTTTTAACCTTTCTTCTTTCTTTCGTACGTAAACAAACCAAAAATCTTGTAAGATAATCTAGAACAATGGTTCTTACCTGCCGTATATATTCTATTTTTCGAAAAACGATGGAAAATATCGTTCCTTAAATACATTTCGAGGTTAGTTAGGCCGAATTTAAACAATCGTCTCGTTTCGTTTCACATTTAAACAAACTTGGAAAGATAATCCGAAACAATGGTTCTCAATATATTCCAATTTTCGAGAATATAAATCGTGGCGATGGAAAGTATCGTTTCTCTCTTCGCTTAAATATATTTTGACAGCGGCCGAATTTATGGTGACGCTGCGATCGAGGTTGAAAGACAAAGGGCTGTATCGGTAAGTGGGTGACCGACTAATCCGACGGTGAGGCCAGCTGCGCCAAATTGGCAGTGAGCGGTGGGGGAAGAGGCGGGCGGAGGGGGACAGGAGAATAGAGGTAGTGTGTTTAAAATTCGAAGCGAGTTAATTTGATTATCGCCATAACGGAGCTTTACCGGGCCGAGGAATAATCCGGCTGTATAACGACATCGGCTTAGCTATTGCCGACGCGTTTCCATTGTACGACTGTACAACCTTCTGGAAGACTGGAGAAGGGGTTAAGAGCGAAGTTGGAAGGGTATATAAGGGTCTCTATACCGATTGGCCCCCAGCTGGGGTAGCAGTAAACATTCTCTCGCCTTTCCCCCTTTTCTCTCCTCCTTTCTTCCTTCCTTCCTTCCTTCCTTCCTTCCTTCCTTCCTTCCTTCCTTCCTTCCTTACCTACCTACCTAGCTCTCTCCTTCTCTCGCGCTCGACTCCACCTCCTAACTTCTCTGTCTCTCTCTCTCTCTCTTTTACGAACTTAAGCCCGATTTAATGGGGTGGAAACGCGCGGCTCGATCAAGTTGTATTCAATTATCCCTCCTTTCCCGTCCCCGCTGTTAACCCCGGCCATCTACAGAGTGTCTTGCAAGAAAGTTTTTTCTTTCTTTTTTTTTTTTTCTTTCCTCATTTTCCTTCTCGCTTTCTTCCACGCATTGCTGCTGCTGGATCCCCTGGTTCGGACAACTGGCAACGATGTATCATTGTATGTTCGATTAGCTCAAGGTCGATCCGTGCAGTTAATCGAAAAATCCACTTCCACCGATTTTTCCTTCTCCTCGCTTATCTTTGTCTTTATTTATATATATTATTTATATGTCTTCTTATTTTTCGATCTTTGTATATCTTCGTTTGTAAATGAATACGAGATTTTTGATAAATTATCCTGTCCAATTTGTTATTATTTTATTCATCTTCTCGCGGATTAATAATGAAATGATAAAATCCATTGGTGGGTAATTCTTATGTAATTATATATCCACGTGGGTTGGAAATTGGAATTGTAGGAGGAGCGCGTTATCGACGGAATCATATTGCCTAAATGAATCGTGAATATATCGAGCCGCATATGTTCAACTTGTGCCATCAGATATATATATATATATATATATATATATATACGAATTCCGGTAAAAATAGCCGATGCGAGGGAAAATGGTGATCGGTCTTTTCAGTTAATAGAGTGGTAAATCTGCTTCCTCCCTTCTCGTAATCGAGTGCGAGATAAAGTTTAGAAATGGAGATTATTAAATTATTCATTCTCCTTCGCCGAACTTATTATTAACATCAATTTTTCATCGTATTTTTAATTTTATTTGTATTTTCGGAAGATGAAAATAATTTAAAATTAATAAATAATGTAATATGTAAATTGATACTTGAACACGAATACGTGTAAATTTGGATATACTGTTAAGAAACGAGATAAGAATCGATAAAGTTCGGAAGAAGGAAGGCTGCTTTGTGATCGCGGGTTTAGAAACTCGGCATAACCGAGGAGTTTAACCGCTTCCCCTTCTTCGCCATCATTCTGCCCAATTATTCGCAGCCGAAGGGAAACGCGTACGATCTCCAACTCTCCGTTCAAACACACCCACCTCCCCCTTCAGATCTCCGCCAGCCTTCTATGGGTACGCGCGATTCTCTCTTCCCCCCCACCTCCGCCTCTGTGTGCAGAAAGGCGCGCCCTGTGTGTAGGTTGGCGAAGCCATAGAGCACAGCTCTGCGCCAACTGCGCCAAACTTCGAATTAGCACCGACGACCAACTTCAAGATTTACAGTACAACTGCGACCCCCCACTCCCAGCCGAAAGAATCGCCTCTCTCCGTTCGGATAATATACGTATACGCGTGTATACACATCACGAGCGTTCCAACTACGCATACTTTTCGCGCACCAATCGAAAGTTTAACGCCACTTTCACGTTTATCCGTTCGAGAAAGGGAATAGGTTAGGAATTACGCTTAATTTTCATGTATACAAAAAGTTCGAGTGAATCTAAATTTTACATTCAATACAAGTATCGTTCTTTCCTCTGTTAAGGAACTGTTTTCAATAATAAAAACGAAAAACTCGAAACATCGATAACATTTTATCTTACTGCTTTAAAAAAGTGTCGTAAATAACGGTAGTGTGATGTCTTAATATTATCTAGTATTATCTTTGAAGAGACGAATTGAGTAAATAAAAGTTCGGAGTGAGTTTCGAGAGTGCCGGATCAAATTTGATAGCTGATTAATCGTTCAATAGACAGTATCTCTTCTTGTTGCGGTTAAATTGTCGGACAAATCACTTGAGAATTGATATTCTAACGTGTTCGAATCTCTTTATCGTTTTATCTTCACTTTCGATGCTTCTTTTCGGCCTTCTTTTGTCACGAGTGAGTAATGAGTTGATGATATTTTGATCGGAGTTTAAGGTGAAAACGCTGGACGCGAGAAACGAGATATTTAAGCATCGCAGTGGGGTTGAAGCAATATGTTATCCCTAGATTTAGAAGAGGAGCTTCTTCCGTTACATGCCCCATAGATGTTAACGAACCCGTTGTAATAACAGTTACTCGTAAAATGGTGACGTAGTTTAAGATGAAACTAGCGGTGGTACAGGTTGGGGGAGGAAGGGGGGAGGGGAGTTGGTTTCTCGACGAAGATTTGTTCGAACGACGCGATGCAACCGCGCTTCGGAGAGACAGCGAAATGTAATTTATCCGGTTTTACTATCGCAACGCGATGTGTTTCCATAATGAATTAAATAATCCTACCTCCGGTCCGTTTAGTTATTGAAATGCGATTAAATCGATCGAATAATTAAAACACGGTTAACCGTTTAATCACCGGTATAATACGAATTAATTTGTTAATTATCACGAGCAAGTTGGTTTAAAGAAGAAGAAGAAGAAGAAAAATATGTAATATCTTGAATCAATTTAATTATTTTAATAAATATAATTATCTTATTTTTTTCGATCTCTTTGACCTTTGCTAAATGAAATTTATGATATAGCATATCTTTTATTAACCAATGCGATAACCAATGTGAAAATCACATTAAAATAATCTTATATAAGGTTTCACATGAAGATAACATTATTTACTTATTATATTGAATAATAATGACTGTGCGCATATGCATATTTGCATACTCATTAATAAAATTTGCATAAAAAATTAAAAAAACAGATATTTTTTTATATCTCAGTACATAGATATTGCATTATAAATAAAAAAACGAAAAAAGAAACTGATTATATTATAATATATTAGAAAAAATTCTAATTTTATGCGATAATCTTTTCTTTTTTTTTTTCCAAAGTGATTGCAAAAATCATAGTTTTTGAAAAATTACTCGACTTTGATCTTTCGTTATTTAATAACAAATTACCAGTCGCGAAATATTTCCGATTTTTAAGGTTAAGGTTAAAGGATCTATTCGATTCGTATTAGATATACAAAGAACGATAATCGTAAGATAAGCAATAGGAAGCTGGTTAAATAGACTGGAAGCGGAACAGAGTCGAGGCCAAAAACTTTGCAGCTTTGAGGTTATCGGTAGCCCTGATCTCTCGCAAATTAATTTTAATGCTGCGAATCGAATACAAAGATATTCTCCGCGTATAGCAAATTCGATCGAAACAAACTTTGAACGTTAACCGAACATTTTCCAAAAAAAAAAAAAAATCTCGAAATACAAAAATAAAACGTAACACTATATATATATATATATATACATATAAATTTTGATTAAATGCTTGAAAAAATCGATACAAAGGAATGCAACGAGCCCCGTACGATCGGTTTTCGATACGTATCGATCGATATTCCAGGAGGAGCGAAGCAAAGGTTTATCTTCGTGCGATAAATTAGAAATACCTTTGCTTGGTATCTCGTTTGACGGACGTGTAGTGGATCGCCTATTAAAAAAAAAGAAAGAAAGAAAGAAAGAAAGGAAAAGAAAAAGGAAAAGTGACGGGGATCCTTGGAAGCAAGACCGCGGGGAAGGAGGGGGGGTTGCTGCGCCGTTGCCGTCGTCACGTTGAGCGCCTCGAACGTTTTCAAACGTTCGTCGTCGTCGTCGCTGTCGTCGCTGTCGGGAAGGTAAGCTCGACCGGAACTGGGAATGCGCGATCTTGCTGCACACCCGGACCGGTGTGCAACTACCTCGTGCCAAGAGTATTTGAAATACTCCGCGGTCCAGGATGAAGTATGCCATGGTATCAGAGGTTTGCGGGTTGTAACAAAGCGGGCCCTCCGGGCACCGAATGTACATACAGCCCTGGCATTTACCGCCAAACGACGACGACGACAGCCAGAATGCTGCAGGACTCCTGAAAACTTCCTCATAAATGGCTATTTGCGTTCGAGGAATTGGGACACGTTGGTATACCAACGTGAAATTTTATTTCTACCTACATGTCGCTTCTTAATACGCGCTTATTTGCGCCGCAGTGGGAGGGGCGGAGAGTGAGAGAGAGAGAGAGAGATAGCGGTGGAAGAGAAGGAGGAGGAGGAAGAAGAGAAGGAGAAGGAGGAAGAGGAAGAAGAGAAGGATAAAGAAAAGTTTTGCTCGCTAGTTTGTTATTATATACGCGTGAAAATATATCGGTGTAACTGGTGTTCTTTCGAAAAAGAGAAATATACGTTTGATATTTTGATCTCGATTCGAAGATTAAATAAAATTTCTTTAAAATCGTCTGCAATTTATATATAAGTAAGTATATTATAAATAAAAGTGAATTGAGAATTAACGGGGAATTTGCAAGTTAAATAAAAATATATAAAGTTTTAAATTTAACGGAAAAAGTGTATGCGTGTTCTTTTCGTTACTTCGAAGTCGTTAATATTCGTGACCTTGTAATTATATATTTTGTAACTAATTTATTGTTACATGCAAATAGTTTTAAATTTTACATTTTATCGTAAAAATTTCATGTCTAATATTTAGATTTGCAAATAAAAAGGAAAAAAAAATTATTTTTATCTATTTTCGATATATCGTACGAATTATATTTCAAAGTATTGCTTATTCAGTTCTTTTAGTACATTCGGAGGGAGAGGATCGAAACGCTCTCAGCTTCTTTGAATTCGTTCTTGAATTTGTACCGAATTTACAAAAATATTTACAAAAAAGGAAATCGAAGAAATTTGAACGTGCCAAATTGTGGAAAATTTATAATAATCGATCGCATAACAGCTGGTATGTACGTTAATTATTATTACGTTAATTATTATACTCGTAAAGCAAATTCGTATTTATCGTCAGCTATAATTACGAAATCGAATGTGTTTTGATAAAAGTAATTTTAAGTTTTACAAAAAAAACTTATATATAATATTTCTATTAATATTTAACGCGTTAAGTGTGTGTCTTTTGAATACTTTAATATTTTTTTTTTTTATGAATTTAAGATACTGAGCGAAGATTTACGACTATAAATAAGTATATTTATGTGCTTTACGTTCAGCATCATTATTTTCAAAATTTCAAAATTTCTTCAATATTTCCCATTGTACTTGTATTTATCTTCTAATCACATTTGTTTCTATCCGTATTCGATAAATATACGAGAATAGTTATTATATAATTTTTTTTTTTAATGAAAATTAAACGCTTGTTATTGTCGTGATATTAATTATAAACAAATGTATTTTTCTTCACGTTCAGCATCATTATCTTGTTTCAAAATTTCAAAATTTCTTCAATATTTACTATATACTTTGATATTTATCTTCTAATCGTATTTGTTTCTATCCGTAACGTATTCGATAAATATACGAAATATACGTTTTTTTCTGTTCGATGTAAACAAGCATAGTCATTATATAATTTTTTTTTTAATAAAAATTAAAAGCTCGTTATTAATATTAATTGAAAATTGTAAATAATGTGTATAAATGATAAGAAAAAATGAATAAGAATAATAGGGTAATTAGTTTTATCGAAGTATTCGAGGTTTAACATTCCTCGTTGTTAATAGTGTTGGAAGAAGAATCTTTCATGCGGAAGAATTTCAGTTTGAGAATTCTCGATTTTAGAAAATAGTTGCAAGTAAGAACTGTACGATATGTTTAATTTAATTTTTCTTTTCGATTAATTCGAAAAGTTTCGCGAAGAATTTTCGGAAGATAAAGTAGCGACCTCGGTCGAGAAAAAAAGAAAGAAAAAAAGAAAAAGTTTTTCAAATTAAAGTTTTTGATTGTCGTGATATTGACTTTTTAAGTAATAGTGCGTATTCTTACGAAAAAATGAATAAGAATCGAAAATAATATGTTGTTATCCATCGTTGGTAATACGACAAGATCTCGGTTAAAATCCAAAGTTTACATTCGTTTACATACAATATGCAATATCACGTTGTAGATTACACGATGTTTAATTGAAATCGAAAAATCTACGACAAAGTACGATTATTTTTAAAAGAGGATCGATTCCAACGATTGAAACAAGTTTTACATATTTTCTTTATTTACAATCGGAACTATCGAAGCTATCGAAGCTATCGCAGATTTCGACAGAAACAAATCGTCGATCGTTTTAAACTCACTTTAAAATTATCGTCAAACTTACGAGAAAAATATTGTTTTTATTAATTTATCTATAATAAAAATAGCACGAGAAATATCAAAAGCATGATATTGCGTGCAACTTTTTAATGCCCTTTATCGAAATATGGTAGATCGTGAAATTGCGCAAAGAAAGAGATAAAATTCTCTCCTCACGTAACAGAGAATGTAAAAGTTCCGTGGAATATCGTGGCAATTATTGTAAAAGGGATTATCACGTTGTTGTGTCACGGTAATAATTAATGTATATTAATTAATTTTCAAATGTATAAAAAATAATTGTTTCAATGTAATAATGCATAACAACTATACATTAAAATTTTTAAATCCTCTTTTTAAACATTTATTTAAATTAAACGAAATACGTGTGTACAGATAGAGAACTAATCGATAATTTCGATCGATATTTCAATAATTGAAAAAATATTCTATAAATTTTTTAAAAAGTCTTTAACGTCACGAAATATCTATTTTAATTTAAATCGTTTTATAAATTATCGATATTTTTTTTTTTTTTGTAAATTAAACTTAAAATTAAGTAATTTTATTTTATTAGAAATTCACACGATGTAATGAACAAGTATGAAAAGTAGAAACTTTCTATTTTTTTTTTATTGCCATATTCGATTCGCAAAATTATATTAAAATAAATGTTCATGGTCGCCCATGATGTATACAGGCAACGATCGAACGCCATCTAGTGAGAATTCCTTCTATCTAATCTGGCCATGCTGACATTTACGAATCAATTTTAACCTATCTTACGTCGTAAATAACATGCGTTTCTATCGTTGTTTATTTATTATAATTTACAATTTAACGCTTCCTTTTTATTATTTCAAAACGTCCTAATAGCCAGATCCTTCGTTCCAGAGCTTCTTTCTTCAGAATACGCGACACGAAAAGAGAGAGAGAGAGAGAGAAAGAGAGCAAGCGAAGAAAAGACGAAAGTAGTAGAAAAATCTAGTAGCGTTATTTATCGTTCGGGTATGGGGCGATGAATGTCGTTTAAAATTTCGATATAAATTAATCGAAGAGGGTAAAGGGTGGCGGGGCGTAATGGGTTGGAAAATGAAGTTCTTGTAGCCCGGAGAATCTCGCCCTCCTCCTCTTCCTCCATTTTCCCTCTTCTTCCGCTTTTACACCGTCCTTAGCCGCTTCCGCTTGTGCGGCAAAGCACAACCTTCCCTTCTTACCCCCACCCGCCGTCTACCATTCCACTCGTCGACGCGTTCTTTCCTCGTTCCTCCCACCACCGACTCCCACCACCTCCGCTCCGCCACTCCGCTTCGCTATTATCTTAAGTAAACAGGCTACCTGCGCGCTCGGCAATTCCAGATAAAGTCACATGTTATCAAAATCCCGACGCTGCGTTTCCAACCCTCCTCCCCACCCAGACACCTCGTCTCGTTAATTCCGTTAAGTCGCGGCCTTACGTTAATACGAGAGCGGAAGATGGAACAATCGGGGCCGATTGCTCCTCCACGCGTCTCAATGTCGCCACTGATTTTTCATCCTCCTCCTCCTCCCCCATCTCGAGGAGAAATCTGATGGTTCCGCGCCGAGGAGGAAAATATTAATAGTCGAAGTAGTACGAATAATAATAAATGTTACTTTAATAATTTAATCGTTCGGAATATAATAATAATCGGAAATAATTTTGCGATGCACCAAATGGATTGAAATTATACGAGAAACGGATCGATTGATAGGTGGATAAATTTTGTTCAAGTATTTCGATAGATAATTTATTTATCACTTTATTAGAAATTTTTAAATAGTTATTTTTTTCAACGTATTAATGTTTAAATTCTTTTTCTTCTCACTCTTTTTATTTTCCACGATTCGAAAATTCGAAATATTCGAGATTGTTAATTTGACGAGTGGAGAACGAATCAAATACGAGATACGAATCATAATTTCCCCCTCTCGAAAATTCTCGGTATTTGATCGTACGGAGGAATGTAAAGGAAGGGCTTAATGTTCAAAATGGTGGCGCGTGCGAGTGGGTCTGTACGAATTTTAGATTGGATGGTTCACGCGTGTATTCGACACCGTTCGTAAATATTTTTTTCGAGACGAAAGTTTGCCGTATATTCCCCTTTGATCGAAGTGAAAAATACAAGCGCAGTGGGCTAAGCAGTCGATTAAAAGCGATTTAGATAAAGAAGGGAAGAAAGCTTTTTCGAACCGGATCTTTTCCAACCTTTAAACCCGCCCCGAAACGTGTTGTAAAAGCTCTTTGTCGCGTAAATGAATGCGCGCCGCGGCCTGGCTGAGATTTTTAAAACCTAGGATCGAATAGAAGTCTCGAGGTGAATTTTTTAAAAGTGAAATTCAATTTTTTCTCCCCCTCCACCGCTGTAATGTACGCGTGTAAAATATTTCTTTGTGCCCGCATCTCCACGCACCGAGAGTCGGAGAGGTTAATGTTATTTGAACCGAGCCTTTTACTCGCGTACCAAATTATACCACGGAGAAGAGACGAAATATATATTCATACATTTCGCATATTCCATTTTACACTCGCTGTGAATCTCGTCGAAAAAATAATAAAAGGAAAGAAAAAAGAAACAAGCGTAATAAACGAACTCTGCTCGATCGATACATTTTTTTCAGATGGTAACACGATCTTCACCGCGTCTCGATACGCGACTTGTCTAAATTTTAAACACGGTTAGATATTTCTTTCTTAACAACAATTTTCTTTCTTGAATTTTTCTTTTTGTTTGAAAAGATCGTATAAATTACTTTAAAAATGTATTTCACTTTATTTTCATTCTCCTGCTTGAAAAAGGAAAAAAAGAAATCAAATATCCAAATAAATCTATCGACAAATTCGAAAAGCTAATGAATATATCCGGAGAAATCAGATTCGAGACTTACATTTAATCGAGAATTAAATAGCACGGAAAGTCGGTCGAATCGTAAACTCTTTTAAATGATGGCGGTTAGCTCGGCTCGGTCCGATAAGTATTCTCGGGGTGTCTAGGCACGCCGCATGAAACCAAGAATCGTAGGTATGCGTCCCAGTATGGTCGCTACAATCAGAGTGGCACGCGCTCTCATACCCATCTTCCCCCTCCACCCGATCCAACTAACCTCGCCGACTCCTAGTCACCCCAGTTTCCCACCTCTCTCTCTCCCTCACTTCGATACTCGAGACGTCGTGAGACGTCATTCGACGAATGCTTTCCGTCCTTCGATTGTCCGATTGAATGCGAAGAATTGGACGAAAAGTGAAATCGATCGATTCCCAGATTTTGTTTTCATTTCATTCGTGCATTTTTGGATAAAAGTTAAAATTACGAAGAAGATTGTAGGAGATTGTAAAATATTCGAACGTATAACCTCTCTTAAGAATTAATTCGAAACGTGTCCTTTTATGTAGAGTTAGGTTATGTTATAGGTTATGTTATCGAATCGGATAATAAGAAGTTTTCGTGAACAATTTACACGGTGATATGGGTACGAACGTTGGATGGAACCGCGATATTTCCCATACAGATCTTCAATCCAATTTCACATCTACGTCGACTGAGCCTGAACAGCGATTTCTCGGCATTCCGACTTCCAAGAACGGATTCCTACTTCGCGTTTCACCATTTTACCATCCTCGAATATTTGAAGGATTTCCAATGGGATTTCTCGAGAGAGAGAGAGAGAGAGAGAGAGAGAGAGAGAGAGAGAGAGAGAGAGAGAGAGAGAGAGAGAGAGAGAGAGAGAGAGAGAGAGAGAGAGAAATGCGAGGGACAATATGTCGTGTATAGGGAGCAAAAAAAAAAAAAAATATTAACGCGTTTAACAAGCGTGAAATAACGCGTTTATAATTAAAAAAAAAAAATAAAAGAATAAAAAAGGAAAGAAATTAATTCGATTCGATCATCGTCCTCTCCGCACATTTCCACCCCCCCTCTCTCTTTCTCCCTGTCATGCAGTCGAATGTTTGCGATCAAAAAAGATTATTATTGATAGCGGAGAGAATTGGTTCTCCGGTTTGTGTCAAAATAAAATCGTATCGTTTCATTTCTACTATGTGCAAACAAAAATATTTTTCCGTCTTCCGCTCTTCTGCTCCCTGCAGGCCAGCGAACAGTCGATACCGAAGGAAAACAATTTGTCAATGAGACGTTTCCGTCCTGATATCGAGCCTTTCCTCCGATTTACCCGATTTTTCATCCGTCCCACGATAATTTAATATTATAAGCATCCGTATTTTTATTCTTCTTGATTAAAAGAAAAAAAAAAAAAAGAAAAGAGTAATTTTCGAAACGAAGAAAAATTTCTTTTCTTTTTTTAATCTATTCGCGATAATTGATTCGTCGATCTGCTCGATATAAATATTTCTTTTCATCAGAGTGAAAGATAAATTACGCGTAAAATCGTGCAACGAATCGTGCAAAGATTAAAAGTTACAAGTACAAGTGTTCTTATAATGGTGAAATTAAATGGACGAATCGAAGAGGATCGGAATCTTATTGAATCTTATCGGAGGACGAGGAACGAATTACGTTTAACAGGTGAAACTATCGAGATCCCGCCTCGAACGATCTATTTCAGCGAATGCCATCCCTCGAATTCAAAATCCACGTATCTTCCTACGGTTGAATACACATTGGGTCCTATCGCACGATCAGTCGTGGAAGTTCAAGCTAATACCACCACTGAACCAATCAACCGTCCTCCTAAAGTTCTCTGTCTTCGCCAATGAAAACGATCGTGGTAATCTTTCGGATCGATAATCGAACTTGTACGAAAGTGATAGATGTATTACGAAAGTCTTTCTCTCTTTCGATCGAACCTGAAAAAAAAAATCACCGTTTAATATTCGAGGGATAAATTCGAACGAATTTAAAAATAATTTTCATAAGTCGAACAATATTACAAATTGTAAATTGTAAATTCGTATATTATTCGTGTATTATATCAGAAGGGAGTATAAGAATTCCAGAAATGTAATTACGAAAATTCTAATCTCTCGACTGGTATACGCGACATGTAAGTGTAAAATCTAAAAGAGTTTTTCAGATTATTAAAAAAATAAAATGGTAACTTATTTATAATCGAAGAATGATTCAATGAACTCCAATTTGAAGGAAAAGATTCTCTCTTTCAAATCTGATAGAAAATTTGTCCTTAAAGAGAACAAAAAAATCTTCTTTTTTCAAACTGTATCAATGTCCATCTACCGTTTAAGTTTCCATCGAAATTTAAATAACAAATCTCTAGAAATCTCGAGGAAAGTTTCCAATTTTTCCACCGTTTTGATTCAAATCAGTTTCCATAATGTTAAGCCCAACGATGGATGGGTTTGTGGTCTGGTCGACAGGCAGACAGGGCTCTTGGAAATTTGTCTTTAAACACTTGGAAAGTTGGAAGGTTCTCTAATTTATAGATATAATTTATAGATCGGCAATATGTCATTATAAGGTCATTGTCCAAAGGTCGTGGGTCCTGATATGATTATCCTCGGTGATTCAGGGGCCTAACCCATCATTCACCGATGGTCATTTCCTCTCCAGAACACACAGCACTCGGGAGAGAGCGTTGGAGAGAAGTGATTCAAGGTTGATTATCTCTCAAGGGGTGACTCCATTCCCTCAGGCCCTGTTCTTGATCTTTTGCAGGTTTGAAGAGTGGAAGAGGAAGACCCAAGCGAACACATAAGTAACGCAGTTGAAAATAGTCTCATAGAAATATCTGAAAACATTTAGATTAGAACAAATATTTTATATAGTTAAAATAATTGGAATCTAGTCGCTAGTAATACTTCACATTTATAAACTTATAAACTTATTTCTGCGGATTTCGTTCTTCAATTCTGCTTTATTTCTTCAATTTGGAGGGATTCTTCATGCTAGTATTAGAAAAATCTTGATCAGCATTCCACGTGCAAAATCAGCCAAAAGAAGACAAGATCAATTATGGAGACACTAATACTTTAGATAAAATTGCTCCTTCTTTCTCTAAAAAAAAAAGAAAAGCAATTTTTTTTTCAAACCAATTTATATTTATCACATATTACTCCAGAAAGTAAGAAATTGATTAATCTTCAGGATAAATTTTATTGTTGCAGATATAATCTGAAACAAAAATGAATATAAAAGATAATATACTTTATAGCGAGCCAATGTCAAAAGTTCCAAATATTTCTCTAGGACAATATTTGTTCGACAATCTGCATAATAATCCCAATGATATTGTACAAGTAAGTTCTTTCAAGATAACAGGTTGAATCATTACATCAAAGGACAAGTAATACATTATGGAAATATATATATATATATATATATATTAGAAAATGTATTTGACTTACGTAATATTTAAATCTTGATTTTAGATAGATATTGAGACTGATAAACATTTAACGCGCAAAGAACTTCTCGACAAAAGCATAAGATTAAGCATTGCTTTGCGAAATTATGGAATTGACATGAAAGACAGAGTTTCTCTTACAAGTGAAAATCATCCAAATTACATGATAGCGATGTGTGGCACGTTTTTCAACGGAATTACGTTTGCACCTTTAAATCCAGCATACACTGAAAGTAAAACGATTGTTTTAATTCGATAATTTTCCAATCATTCTGTTTGGATTGAATGTATTTCAAATGTTAACGCTTCGCAGACAAAAGTTACGATCAATCAAATCAGGTTTTAATTTGTACAACATTTCAGTAATACAATTTGAAGCGATACATATTTTTATCCATTATTTTAAAAATATTTTTATCTTGAATTTATAACCTGAATTGAAAGTTAGAGTCGAGAGGACATTCGTTTGCAAAGAGTTAATAATTAGACTGCGGATGTTTGTGCATTCATTAAATACAAATTTGAACGTAGAAAAAATCTATGAAGAATATAATAAACTCTCCATTTCTTTAATCTCGTTCACAAAAATTGTATTTTGCACAAAAGCATCCACAATCCATTAATATATCTAATTATATAGATAAAAAAAATAAGTTTAAATAATTTTCGAAATTACGCTTTGTAAAATGATGGAAAATATTCGAGTTTAACGTAGGAAAATTTTCAACGTAGGAGAATTCGGCCACATGTTGGAAATTTATCAGCCACGAGTGATATTCGTATCTCGACGCACCGAAAAGCTTTTGGTAAAAGTCGCGTCTACTTTAAGCTGGGATATAAAATTAATAGAATTGGACGACGAAGCTCTCGATGGAAATGTGGTAACGTTGAACGTGTTTTTGGAAAAATATGGAAATATCGTGGACCCACGTACGTTCACACCGGTACAAGTGGGCGACAACGACAAGAGAATGGCAGTCATCCTTTGTTCCAGCGGCACAACGGGTTTTCCAAAAGGAGTGATGCTCTCTCATCGAAATTTACTAACCTTCATTCAGAGTATAAGGTAAATTGCATTGCTCTCGCCACGTTTTCAATATCCCCTGAAAAATATTACAATACGTGTATAACTATACATCATACGTATTTTATTCCTTTTATTTTATTCGCAAAAGTAAAAATAAATATACTTCTCTTGTTTTATACTTCCAAATCCACCAACGATTATTATAACTTATTCGTTTTTTCTCATTAAAGCAAGCCGAATTTCTTGAACATTCAACAAGGAGATCGAATGATAATTTTCTTGCCACTGTTTCACGGCTACGCTTTCGGGATGATGTGCAACTGTATATGCTCCAATTCGATCATATGTTTAATGCGAAATTACAATACGGACACTTTACTGAGCTCCATTGGAAAGTACAAGATCACGCATTTACCACTCGTCCCACCTATCCTGGTAGCTGTCCTGAAACATCCAATGTTGCCAAATTACGACTTCGGCAGCGTGAAAGAAATATTATGCGGCGCGTTGCCGCTTCCGCTCGACGTAAGTTTCTTCCATTTTAAATATCTCGATATATCTCGAATATGAAATCGATCTTGGAATCGGATCGAACGACTTTTCTCGAAATTGAATCGACGCTCATTTTCAGATTGCGAACGAACTGAAACGGCGCACGAAAGTGAAAAACATACGAAACGGTTACGGAATGACGGAATTGTCGATGGTGTCGAATTTGAGCGAGAGATCGTGCAAAGACGCCTCGATCGGCCCCCCGTTGCCAGGTTTCAAGTGCAAGGTGGTGAGCATGGAAACGGGGAAGACGGTTGGCGCGGGGAAAGTGGGGGAAATTTGCTTCGCCGGTGATCAGGTAATGTTGGGATACTACAAGAATCCGAAAAGCACCGCGGAAACGATCGACGAGCAGAATTGGCTTCACACGGGCGATCTCGGATATTTCACCGAGGAAGGAGGATTGTACATCACGGGGCGAATAAAGGAAATCATCAGGTACAAAGGTTTCCAAGTGGCGCCAAGCGAGATCGAGGCATTGTTGCTAACGCATTCAAGTGTCAAGGACGTGGCTGTGTTGGGTAAACCCGACGAGGTGTGCGGAGAGTTGCCGATGGCCGTGGTGGTGAGGCAACCAGGCAGCAACGTGACGGCCGAAGAAATTGTGGATTTCGTGAAAAGTGAGTCTTGCGTCCGTGTGTTTGAATGGTTCAAGCAAAGTGTGAAATGCGCTATTAACGACAATTTTGCTTTTAGAAAATTTATCGCCGCAGAAGTGGCTGAGAGGCGGCGTTAAATTCGTCGAAACTTTACCCAAGACTCCATCCGGCAAAGTACTACGGAAGCAATTGCTTAATATCGTGTTATCCAAATTGTAAACGAATTACATATTCTGTACGCATAATCGCATCGAATAAAATCTATACTCCCTTCTCCTAATAGAATTGTCGAGAAAGAATTTTGTGCGCATATTGGTGCGCAGTTACCAACTGTTGGTAATGGATAAGCGAAGCATTCGTTCGAATAAAATAGCGAAAGAATTCGTATAATAATCGATTCAAATGAGAAACTTTCGATTCTCTTCTCCTCTTTGCACGACAAAATCTTGAAATTTTGCCCTCTGTGGGCAAAGGAAAGAGATTAGGGTGTAAAAAGAAGAAAGGATATATGGTCGATAAGTAGACCGATAATTGGCCGTTCTTTTTAGCGGAATAGTCAGAACGATCGCGTTATCTTCGTTAACGAGAAAGTGCGATAGGAATTTCTAGCAGTTTTACTGGATCAACGGAATTAGCGGTATCCGGTATTGGAAAAATTTAAATTTCACACCACCTACGCGAGACTGCTACACGACTATGCGGTGTATCGTCTACACAGTGTGTCCCATAAGTCTTCGCTTATCGACTAAAGACGAATATTGAAATTTCCAAACATCATCCGTTAAAAAAAATTATCACAATTATCCTTCCGTAACGAGCCGGGCAAAATTTCTAAACACGAATAACACGAAAGGCGAAACCGTCCCTGTGAAACAAAAACGTGAAATTAATTTCGTTGCAGGAATCATGGGAATATAAGTAAATCTGATTGGATTTAAAGCGGTTCAGCAACTTGCCTGACAATCGAATCCAATGTCAGCCGATTCGCAATACACCTTGTAGGTGAAACAAGTTTACTGCTGGATATATAACGTAACCTGATGTACGTGTGGTGTGTACGTCTATGGCTGGCGTTCCTGTTAATTTCATTGTGACGATCACCCTGACAAATCTAATTGACGTGCATCAATTATTTGCCGGACGAAGGCCGCTTAACTCCCTTTCCACTTGCCAGCCAGCATGGTTTCCGGATAATTTCATTTTTCACGGCACTTTCTACCGATAGAATTTTATCTCCGTGCCGTTATGTCGGAACAGCCTTTCTAATTCCCAAGCGATGATCCATGTGGGGCTGTAAATAGAAAATACTCCTGTTAAATGAATTTTATTATCAGTTGTGAAAAATGTAGGAATTTTTTTTTCTTCTCGATGGAAAATAATTTGTTAGTTCGCTCGAATTTCGAACTTGGAGGAAATTTTTTAGCCAAATACATAGTTGGATGAATTTATTATGCGATAAACATCTTTAATGTAAAGTTTCGTGACAGAATTAAGAAAATATTGACAAACTTTCCACCATCTTCTCTCCGCTAACTCTTCTTTAGTTAGATTAAAAAGTAATTAATGAAATATTAGATTTAATATACGATCAAAAAACCGTGATAAAAGTTCTCACACTCTGAAACGTTTTCTTTTTTTTTTTTCGTCTAGAGATCCAACATACCGCCGCCATTGTTAAAGAAGTTTCTGGAAAAAAGCGAATAAAAACAGATAAAAAAAATTCGAATAAGGTACGCGTGTAAATCTTTCGAATTGAATTTTCGATTCCTGAAATTTGCCAAATTTAATAAATTGTACTATTGGATGCATGAAAGGCCCCCTGGTGACAATCGTCAGTTTCCATATCTTTAAGTAGAATAAGAAAAGAACTCGTTGGCGCGCAAAGCACGTTTATAACCTCGTCAATTTTGACGATACAACAATGAAATTTAGCATTTATTAAAAAAACGTAAAATCTAATTAGAAGAAGTTTACTAAAAAAAAAGTAAATGTCTTCTTGGATCAAACGGATATATTCAAAGAAGCAAAGTGAAAAATTAAATATCTATATCGTTTCATTATCGTACTTTATGATCGTCTTATTGTAAAAAAGAGAAATTGAATCAGAAATATGAATCATGTGCGATATATGTGTCTACCATCCATCGATTCACGGAAGAAAGGTTGGAACTTATCGCCCGCGGGTGATCTCGCTGCATTGTAAAAAAGAACAAAGCAACGTCTGATTAAAGTTCTCATAGAATATTCGGATATTCTTGATCAAGGTTCGATTAAACGTGAAATTGTTGTTTATTCAAAATACTTACGTATAATTAGAATCTATCTCGTTCAAAATTCTATTCACGATTCGAAACTTCTCACTCGATACGAGATTCTAACCTATTTTTAGCACACTTGATTCTGTCTGTAGATAACAAATCTATTCTTCTCTTCTTTTTTCTCATTATAAAGATATTATAAAGATTTATTTTATTTTAATCAAAGTAATGACTTATCGTCTATCAATTTCGATCGTATCTCTTTGTTTATTCGCTATTTCTTTTCTATTTTATCTAGACCGAAGTATAGTAGAAACAACGTGTCTCCACCGCCACGAAGTAAGCGCGATCATTTCAAATTTATCGACCGCTTCATTGGTCAAGAAGAAAATGTACAATGAGTATAATTGGTTGAAGTTTGGTATATAGGGAATAGGTAATCGAAAGGTGGAAAGATCGATTGGTCGGTAGGTGAGATGGCGTTGCGATAGAAGTGGAAGAGCAGAAAACGGGCAGATGCGATGCAGTTGGCCGCAATGGCGATATAGAATGGTGAGGCAGCGGCATAACGCGCATAATAACGCGCGCTCGAGGCCTTCGTAAAATGAGATACGACGGTAGGCAACGAAGCGTAGGAAGGAGGCAGCAGGGAATCGGGAGAAAGAGAGACAGACAGGAACGGATAGAGGGCGGGGAGGGTGCCTATCACTCGGAGAGATCCAATACAATGCGAACTATTGTACCCACGTTCGCCATCCACTCCAATTCCTAGGCTGGAGATATGCAGCTAGCTCGATCCTGCACTTGCCGCGCGCCCTCTCTACATGTGTTGGAACGTTACACACATACCCGGCCCTCTCTAAGTCTGTGTCGCCACTTCCGTAAGGATACGAACGAGTTCAATATGGAACGAATGAACAGATTACATTGACATTGTACCTCTGGCAAATGACGTGTTTCGTTCAAATTCAAGTTCTTCCATTCTTCACCAGAAATTGTTCGTTTCAAAAAATCTAGGTACGAAAAAACTTTTCTTCCAAACTTTTTTATTTATTTTATCGTAGATATCGAAACTTTCGCATTCCAAAAGTGATTTTCCTTCGCAAATATTGGAAATGCATCGAGACCACCATTTTACTCGAACTGTAATTTTCACTCTCGAACGATTTTCGAGAATTTTATCGTAGGGATCGAACGAATCGAGGGATTCGATTTATGATGATCGAATTATGCGACGGGAAGCTAGAAAGAGAAATAGATGACGCGAGGCAAAGCATAACCATTGGCGAGAGAGAATCGGAGAGAAAAGGATGGATAGAGAAACAAGGTAGGAAGGGAGCAGGCGTTTACGTGCGCCAGACATCCGATGATGCATAGTTGCTGTTGACATGCTGGAACGTCAGGCTCACATGACCTCTCGAGCACACCCATTATCCGCAAAGCGACCCCCAATTTGGGACAATAACCGCTTCGTAGAGTCGTGTAATAATTATTGGCCGGTTTTCAGCCTCACCCTTCTATCCCCTTCAGTTATCATCGCCAGTGTTTCGTCGCGTTCAACGTCGCGAATATTCGTTCGAAAGAATACTTCTCGATACTTCGTTGCGTTCATCCGCTGCGAATCATAGCGCTGCGTGGACATTTCCTATCCTCTCGAATAATCTGCTTTTTTGTGATATCCGTTTTTGAATAAATTTAACGACGAAGGATTAAGATTTGTATAAAAAGCTATTCGTTTTTAAATATGGATAAAAGATGGATTCGGACAATGGAACGGAAGAAAAAAAGATCAATTACGCGGAGATTACGAAAGATTTTTTTTTTTTATTTTAAACTTATAATTAATCTTGCATGTGAAACGTGAACGTGAAAGCCATCCCTTTTGATCAAACGAGATCATTATTCGGAAATGTTTCGTTATTAGTCACCTATGTATAGAAACGATTTAAAGCAAACAATATCATTATCCGGCTGTTGACCGGATACTGCAACAGACATTTTTATTCTTTCAAAATATATTCTTCACAATTTGATAAACAAATGCACGTGCTCGATGTTTTCAAGAACAAATCTATTAATATTATCGAAAATCACGAAGCGAGGGAATGAAATGGAAACGTCTTTATTTGTTAAAAATAAAATTATTTAATTAAATTCGAAATTCGTACGATTTAATTGAAAAGATAACGCAGATTAGAGACAAAAGATAACGAGAACAATTAACAATAAAACACGTAGCTTGTGTAACCCGGTGAAATATAATGTGCATAAACTGTCTGAAAATTACGCGAAACAACAGGCTGACAGGTAACACGAACGGTGAAGTAGCAGTATTGTCCCCATTTATTCGAAATTTATTAAACGATGATGCATCGTTTAATAAGCGGCATACAACACAAAGCTACATTATTATTATTATCACTTTAACTGTTCCTTTTAACGATATTATTTTTTTTTTTTTTTAACTTTCTTTCAATCCGAATCAAATTCAAATCTATCCTAAAGTATCTTACCAAATACTTTTGCTTTATTACAGAGTGAATTGAGACAAGAACATCGAGAAGTAAAGAATCGAACGAACTTAACCTCACTTTCGCAAGATAAATCCACGGTATGCGCAACTCTCAATACTTACTGAATAAAAAATACTTTTGCTTTATTACAGATTGAATTGAGAATTGGAACGAGAACATTGAGAAATAATGAATCGAACGAACCTTAACCTCTCTTTCGCAACGTAAATCCACGGTGTGCGCAACCATGGAATCGAGCTAACCTTAAAATTATATAGCGCAAAGACACGGGTCACAATACGATTCCGTTCAACGATAATACGATCGAATCGATAATCGAAGGAAACGAATTAACATCAATTAGAAGGGAACTTTACAAGTTTAACCGAATCGATAGGAGCCACTCCTTGAGCTGAAGCACATCATTCTATGGCGAACGTACGAATCGCGCGATACGACCGTTTTCCAATCGGTAAGCTCATTCATTGACGGTCTAATTAAACCTGTTCCCCGATCCACCGAAATTCTCTGCATTCCAGGTGTAATCGGTTTAATCATTTACGCGGCGCTGTACTACACTCTACTTAATTCTATGCGAGTCCTTGAAGTCCGGCCGTGGCACGGCCCCTAATTCAACGTATAAATCTCTCTCACCTGTTATTTATTATTATCATGAATATGCATTTCTTTCACCGCTTGCTAATGGATGCGGGGCCCACGGCGTGTTGGAAGTGTTGCGCGCAACAGCGTGCAGTTAAACGGATTTGATTAATCGAGAAACTTGATCGAGAATCTCTCTCTCTCTCTCTCTCTCTCTCTCTCTCTCTCTCTCTCTCTCTCTCGCCGATTCATTATATTTTCTTTTCATATTAACTATTTATGTCGTAGGATGCAAAAAATTGTTTCGTCAAACTGTTTGAAACGGAGGAATACACACTTTCAATACAATGGAAATCAGGAATAAGAGGATAAGAAGATATTTCCTGAGATATTGATAAATAAAATTATGGATATTTGAGGACGGTTGTTCAAGCGTTGGAGAGACATCTATCATTTCACGATCCATTAAAAATTTAACGCGAGAAAAGGTGGCTTGATTTTTAATAAAAATCCGTGAAAATGCCATCGATCTTTCGTGGATTACAGAGATACACGTGAGAAGGGAAATTACATAATATCTTTTAAACTTTTGCACCGACGCTTGATCAATTATCAAACGGATTTTACGAATAAAAATGGATGGACAATAATTAATTGAATAGAACAGGATATTTATATTGTTAATATTATTCCAATTACACGGAATTCCGTGTACACTCGAGGAAATTCAAACAAGAGATATAGATAGAGATATAGCATTGCACTTGAGAATTGAATCGTTGACAAATAAGTTTTCGTAGATTCTGTTTGAAAGAGATAACCCGTATCAATTGATATAGCAATATCAACTTCACGATTGGCATGAATTAGATTACGTTCTGTTTCTGTTGGTTTACATTCTGTTTTATCGGTACAGTTCGCACAGTTTGTACAGTGTCGTTGGTGTTGTTATTATGGGTAATCTTTCGACTCGCTTTACGAATTTTTTCTCGACCAATCATATCCTCGACGAGGAGACGATCGCCACTTACGTGGAGTTAACGTATTTGAACAAGAATGAAGTACGTCGGTAAGTATTTATTTATTTATTTATTTATTTACCTCGTTGTCGTGTATACACCTCGAGAAGATTTTTAAATTTTTAAAAGGAAAATTGTGATGATGATCTTTTTCATTGTTCCATCATGATTTCTCAGCGTGATCAATCTGCTCGACAATGTGAATCCTGGAAAACTTCGTCAGAATCCCCATCATCGGTTCACCATCGAGGAGATAGAGACAATATTGCCCCAACTTCGAGTAAGTTGAATCTTAATTCGACATATTTTTATAAATACATTTTTTCATTGGTTCGTATATTTCTAATGTAATGTAATATAATAATGTAATTCTAATATTGTTAATGTAGAATGGAAAATCTAACACGTCAATCATTGATGGCGATTATTTGTAAACATTATTTCTTTAATCTTTAGATATTTTTGATAAGGTATCAAAGCGTATAAATCATCAAAGAGGATTTCTTATTAATAAGAAAAATAAAGGAAAAAAAACGGTAGAATTCGTAATCTTCGTTTCATCGAATAATTATTTATCGTATCGTTCGAATACGTTTCCAGTGCAGTCCATTTCGTGATTCCATATATCGAGTATTCTCTTCGAAGAAAGATGGACGATTGAGCTTGGAAGACGTTCTGGATTTGTGCTCGGCCTTCTCCGAATATTGCCCCGACAACGTTCGCGCCACTTGGGCGTTTTACGTGTTTGGTAAGGTTATTTTATTATTTTCGTTTCATTTTTCTTTTTTTTCTCGACGAATTAATCGAAGAAGTTGAAAGATCAATGCAAAAATAAAAACCGAGTAACATTTGTTCGAAAGTGGATTTATCAATTTCGTTGTGAATAATTTTTTTCTTTTTTCTATTTACTAGCGGAATTATATCCTCCAGTTGCGCGAGACATCTCGTGTCCGCGTTTCGAAGGAACAATAAACGCGGGATCACGTGACTAATTTTTACGATACGAGAAATTCGAACGAATAATACGAAATAATTCCACGTTTCTTAAATTTTCGTCCATCCGATTCGAAAGATACGATAAAACGTTCAATTTATTTATCACAATCCGTGATAAAAATTTCTCTCTATTCTTCGTTTCCGTGTTATAATTTCATATATAAAAATATTAGTGGTAATATCGTTGAATGAAAAAAGATTACACGAACGAAATTATAGAAATAATTCGACGAGCCGTTTTTTAATCAACGGGCGAACCGTTTAAACCGTTTGAGAGAATCTCTTATCGATTTAAGTTTAATTTCACGAATATATGCGAATATACGTCGCACGAATGATCGTGAAAGCGGAGAAACAATAGGAAGGGAAGGAGAGGAGAGTGAGGGGTGGTTACACGCGCGGCAGAGAAAGAAGCATAGTATTCGACCCAGAGCTAGAAAAAAAAAATGGAAAAAGCATTGAAGAAATTGATCCTTTTTGCGCAATATGGATGACACGTAATGTAATTGTAATAATAAGATAATGAAATGAATATTCTGGTGTTAAAACTATCGTATCGTCACCTGAAAAATATACTCTCACCTTCGATCAGAAGAGAAATAAAGAGATTATCCCATTTCTGTCCGATTCTAATTCATTCTTACTCTATTCGCACTCGTGGAACAAACTCGGTCGGTTTTCGATCAAAAGATTCGAGGTTATGATGACACGCATGATACATGGTGGATAACCCCTGCATCGACATTGTTAACAATCTTCATCATTTTCCAGATTTGAACGGCGACGGTGAAATCTCATCGAACGATTTAATCGAAACTGTGCAGAGGCTGATGTGGCCCCACCAGAACGAGTGCATCGATACGGCCGAGGCGGAACACGTCGCGCGAATAGTAAGTTTTCATACCGCGTGATGTAAATCTCGATAACTCGTTAACTGTGTGTACATAACCGCGTGAGATAAACGTGTGTGTGTGTGTGTGTGTGTGTGTAATACAGGAAATGTTTCTGATCATGAAACGATTAAGCCAACGATAACGGTATCGTTGTACGCATGTACGTACGTGTCGTTTGGTGATGGATACTACTCCCTTTACTCTCCACCTATCGAAATCTTGATACTGCGTTTGTTACACCATAGACAACAATGTGTAACAAGTTGTAACGTGTGTACGTTGCGAATTTTACAACGGTAAGGTAGACATCTACTCGAACGAGATAAGATAAACAAAATTTTCAAGAATTTTTTCAACATCGTGCGATATCGAAGCGAATCTTTAAACATTTCATCGTTGTTTTCGCAGACGGACAATTTTGGACGATCGTTCACGAGGATAGATGCAATTAATTATAAGCGAGGATTCCAGAAGGACTCGTTAGTTATATTACGGCTTTCTCTCTCTCTCTCTCTCTCTCTCTCTCTCTCTCTCTCTCTCTCTCTCTCTCTCTCTCTCTCTCTCTCTCTCTCTCTCTCTCTCTCTCTCTGTTCTCGAATATTTCGTCGAATAAATCGTTTTAAATCTTTTATCGCTTTGAGGAGAGTTTAATATTCGGGAGAAGTTTCCTTGCCCCGTTGATGTTTCAAGACCATCAACCGACGCTTTTAAGACTTTCATAATTTTCGAAATACTCCGGATCATAGGATACTCGTCAAATACTTAAAAGAGCGTTCAATTCCATTTGAAGTTTACATAAGGAACATTAAGAAGAGAGGTCGTTTCTCTAGAATTTCATTAGTGTAATAGTACAGTGATATTAAAACGTAATATTTTAGAACTACCGTTCTACCGAATACCGGATGCATCTCGATTTGCGAAATCAATTTTTATCAATATTTTTACATACCGCATTTCTCCCGCAAATACAAATCGTGAAATATTAATACGATTATCGACAGTTTATAATATTTGCATAATTTACAGGTTCAATTTTACGATCTTGCTTTTAAAATAAGCTTCGGGTATCCCTTAAAAATACCACAGGCCTCTATTAATCTGTCAGATTGATAAAGATTGATTTTAAACGTACGTGGCGTTGATTGAGAGGAAATCCACTAAATCGCTTCCTTTTTTTTTTTTTTTCATTTTTTATTTATTTATTATTATTTTTTTTTTTTCTATCAAAATTTATCAACACGCAATTTCGCCGAACCGAAAATGAGAAAATTCTACGAAAGTATTAATTTTCAGTTCGAAGTGATCGATGGATTCCATTATGTCCGTGTATAAACGAAGAGTGGGGGGGAGAGAGGGGGGAAGGAGAAAAAAAAATTATTATTAATTTTCACGCAAATAAATTGTATTAAATTCTAAATTCATCGATAATTCTATCCGAAATGGAATTGTAAATGTGCGATCTGTAATGTAATGTAACTCGTGAAATGATTCAAATCATTGATCGATAAGCGATCCCTTGTATACCGCCACGGGAATTATTATAAATAATTCTAAACGAATTTCTAAAACTCGTTATCATCGTTTTCGCTTACAGCAATTGTAATTTTACGCGATACTGCGAAAGTCAAACAGCGTGGAATCAAGTAATTTGGAAAATCAAATAACTCTGCACCATAGTGATCGATCCATAGTTTGTGGGAATATTAATGTTTTAATAGAAACGCATGTGTATATTTGCTTCGAAATGTGGATCAATTATCGATAAACATTGGACAACATTGCTTAATAAACAATAAATTTTCCAATTCCCTTTTAGTCTCTGCGCGTATGGACTTAACCTCAAACTCGTCGATACCACCACGTGTAAATAAAATCGTTTAAAACAGAAGAAAATTCGCGAAGAAAAAGGATGGATAAAAGAATAATATTCACGTTCGTTCACGTTTAAGAAAAGATCGTATCGAGTGATGTGAACGACAACATGGAATTTCTGAAAATTATATTTATAACCTAAAGTTATATTTTCGGATCGTGACTCGATGAATTATATATCGTTGGAATTTCGATAGAGCCGATTGATGCATATGAAATTTCATCCAACAACGCTGCGCTGAACATTAAAGAAGCTAATTAAATCTGGTAACTGAATATTCAAATTTTCTGTGAATACGTAATACTTGAAAACATATCATTGAACAAAAGTTTGAATATAAAAAAAAAAATCAAGACGTGCGAAAAATATATATATATAATCAAATTCTCTCTACGAATTTTATAACGCGTATTAAATATTTTTAATTTATTTCTTTTTATCTTTTTTATCGATACACGTGTATATATATTAAAATTTTTTTTTTTTTTTTTTTTAGATACTTCAAGAGATGGTGTTCAATCGACAGGGAAGCATTTCCTGCGAAGAATTTATACGTTTCTCCTCGAGAATTTCAGAATTCTGGTCATCGTTTCGCTTTAAAATTTAATTACGCTTACATCACGGTAATTTATTTCTGTAATTTCGATATTCGTATCAAAGCAAACGAATAACTTTATACCTGGAATTTCGTACGCGTCCGTATCACGTATTACATAATTAACTAACAATTATGTAACAGTTTCAAAAAGGTATTGTCGCGAATTAATTCCATTCGAATCGGGATTATCGTTCATTTTTGACACAAGGATGGATCTACCCACCGATGCGAATTTTTCGAGAAAGTTATTTACCAAAAAACATTTTACACTTTATACCTTTTTGCCCTATTGGCAATCGTCCACATCCAGGGCGTGAAAACACCCTTTCGAATTTGAGAACGAAAAAATATTTTTCTTTAATATCTCGTCAACAATTCGATCTATGAAAATTATATATATTTTTCAATGATAAATATAATTGCGTACATTTGTGAAACGTTGTAACAAGTTTTTCTATTATAATTTTCCTTTCATTGTATTTATCTTAAATTAACGATAAAATAAATATGTATACGATTAAATGACTACGATTAATAGTGAGATAGATAAAAAGAAAGATTAATAAATTTGTTGCTCGTATATTCAAAGAATACATATATTTATATAAACGAAACAATATGTGTCAAATTTTTATAACATATGTACATTTTTACATTATTCAATACACACGTAACTTGATTTACACAATATCGGTAGAGTAAATACGCTCACCGTTTATAAGCGATGCAACCTTTTTTACCATATATGCCGGTAAGAGACAAATCTGGAATGTACGGCGTTTGTTTCCTTCTTTCGTACGTAATGGGTAAAACTGTTGGAATTTTGTATTCGATGTAATTCATTGGATATTTAAAGATGTACGATAACGTCATTCCTGGTGCACATTGATACTCGTATTCGTCGGGGGTAAAGAACACCAAAGGATGGAAAGTACCGGTACGGTCCTTGTACGTGCTACGTTGAAGTTGCACTATCTGTGAAAAGATACGATACTTTTTTAATTTCTGGAGAATTAAGAAGTTTTCTTAAAAAAAAAAAGGGAAAAAGTGAAAATAAACGTGATATAAATTTAAATGCAATTTCGAGTTTTAACGATTCGACGGTTAATCTAATTTAACCTAACCTAAACGATATAACCTTAACGATGATAAATTGAAATTAGAATCGAGATTGTGGTTCGTTGAATGGCAAAAGAAGAAAATTGGTAAGTTTAAATAAGATTTGAGGAAGAAGATGTGAAGATAGAGCGGAGAGAAAGTGTATATATCGGAAGAGCTGAGATAAAACAGAATCCTTTTGCATACGCGCCAACTATTTGGTAGAAGCAGCCGGCACATGTGTATTTCCAAGACTAGGAAAAATCTTTGAAGATAGAGAGGAGAAATTCAGGGAGAAAAGAGAGGAGAGTGGAAATAGAGAAAGGTGGATAAAGAAAGTTTGAGGAAAGATATACGATATAGATTTTTTCCAGGAATAACTCGTCTTTCTTCAAGCGTGTAACGCAGTTGCTGAAACGACGCTTATTTTCTTCAAAATTATCGCCAGCTGGATCGATAACACGCAAGTTGGAAAAATATCGAACAACTCGATGAACATTTTAAAGAAACGTGATATCTTAAACGTAAAAGCTTTTTCTTTTTTTTTTTTTTTTTTTCATAATTATCGTTCAATAATAAAAGAAAAAATCAAAAACAACATTATGGAAAAGATCTGTATATAGTAAAAATTGAAAATCTCGTACGAATCGAAACATACACGTACGTAAAAGCATTGCACAAAATTCCATGTGTCGAATGCAATAAATTCAATACCTACATTATGTTATATATCACGTGTCAACGAGTCAAATAAACTTTCATACCCGATAGACTCGTATTGAATAACGATTGGCGAACAGAACAGTCCGTGGCACAGACCGATCGTTTCGTTCGATTAAACGTACATTTGAAATGATTTTCGGAACGGACGATTTAATTAATTCGAATATTAATTCGTAATTTCAAGGGAAAAAACTAATCAATCGCAAAATTATTATACGTTTAAAACGTAAACGAATTATACATAATCTATTTACTTTGAACAAATCATCAATTTCCTTCATGCGCTTTTGATCGATCGTCGAGATGTCATTCATCTGCACCATTAAATTACGATTAATGTTACGACGCATCGTGTCCGCGACGACTTCAGGTCTTGGACTGTATGGAGTTTTCTGCATTCCCCATTCGTACGATGGCATCTACGAGCGATAGGAGAATAATAAATATTCATAGTGCAAATTTATATTCGTAGTGCAAATTTTTACTAATCAAAAAAAAATTACGAATATCTGTTTCGTTTATCAAATTCATTGATATATTCTTAGATACAATTGTTAATATTTAATTAATTTAATTTTATTCTGTTTTTTTCAAATCTGTTTGAAAATATTCATATCTTTCCATGAGATACGAGAGTGAGCGAAAAAGAAATTTTAAAAAACTCACTGTTAAATATTTTTATTTACGTTTACATGTATCGAAGTTCTATCGTGCGACAGAAAAATATATAGATATGACAAAGCAAAGAATCATTTATAAAATTCGTGCAACAATTGAAAATTAAATTTTTTTTCTCTCACGAATTATCGATTAGATAGAAATATTGTTATTAAATATTGTAATATTATTCTCTCTCTCGAGAAGAAGAAGAAGAAAACTTACCGACAATTTTGATAACGTTTCGTTTCTATAATTTTGAAAGTAACCTATCTTTCCACCCTCGAATAAAGAGACACCCAACTTGGTCGGTGGATAAGCGCCCATAAAAGGTGGCATTAACGAAGGTGGATAATAGGTGGCCTGTGTTTCCGTTATTGTTTTGCTAGTTGCCATCGTAGATTTTTTTTTGAATAATAAATTTACCGACCGAAGAAAAATAAATGTATCTTTTATACTTTACATTTTTCACATATTTTCGAATAGGTTAATGAACGTGTTAAATTTTTCGTCGAACGAATGAATAAAAATTTTCACTTTTTTTTCCCTCTCTCCCCCCCCTCTCCATATATTCGAGCGATAGTAGCGAAATATATATCGAATAAAAATGAAAACTACATACAACAAATGCGATAGCGATATTGCATCATTTGATGCGTATATTTCAAATTATTCGAGGAAATTTTAATTTCTCGAAAAATCAATTTTTCGAAAAACATTAAAATATAAAAACTTTCGTTATTTCTTTTGAATTTTCACGATCTGTTATGCTTATTCGATATTGACCAAATTAAACGAATAAGAGTGAGAGAAAGAACACGGTTAAGTTTTTACGTAACATTTAATGGATGGATCAAGAAGATTTATAAAAATGACTCTAATTTCTTATCTTCTTTAATATTTTCGAGTTTAATTTTGCAATCTTAAATTGAGATTTTCTTTGGTTTATTAAATAACATTTTATCTTTATTGGCAAATCTTCTATCTCGTATAATTCGAAGCTCGTAATGCAACTATGTTACGATGTAAGAAATTGTCGAAACTTTAATCTTTTTGTAAATATCGAGCAATTAATTAGAAAGAATAAATTTCGTAAATTTCGTAACATTTTGTAAAATCGTAACAGTTTTATAAGAGAAAGAAAACTATAAAAATATGCATAGTTTCAATCGTTAAAAAATTTATTCAAATTTGCTAAGAAATACATTTTTTTTATTTTTAATCATGGAGAAATATTTTTGATCCACTTGTCATGTTATATAAAGAAATTTTCGATCATATTATTTTATCGATCCGAAAACGTTTCATCTTTTTTCTTCAAAATAAATACATCGATTCACATATCGTTGTGCACACTCGAACGATTAAATTGTCCAATTAAAAATAATAAATAAAACAGAGAATTTTTTCTCGAATCAATCAAAAGTTGTTTCGACTTGATCGATATTGTGAAAGTAAGAGCGACTTTTATTGATCGACTCGGAAGGTAAGTCAAGTTTGTTGACAACACTGGCCAACGATGAAGAAAATATTGAGAAATGTTTCGCAATATATTCGTTCAATTCTGTTCGATATAATTGATATTATGATAGATTTTGTACATGAATGGAATTGCATAATCGGTGTCATGCAACAAATAAATGATAAATGACATTGATGGGAAAAACATATCGAGTAGCACAAAACACATGATGTATTATCATATGATGCAATAATTCGAACGATTTAAATTTTACACAAATATTACGATTTCAAAACAATTACACGGCAAGAAGATGAAAATCATTCTATTCGTGAACGAATATCGGATTAAAAGCACGCATATGCATGTACAGAAAAGTAATTGTAGAACTGTAAAAAAGTAATTGTAGCCAATCAAATATCGCGATTCTTCAACGAAAACTCTTCTCGAAAATGATTGGACGAAAACTTTAAGACGTGGAAAAACAGATCTCATCAAGGTTAGGTAAAGAGAAAGAAAAATATTTGCTTTAGAAAATCTACTATTATCTAATATCTTTAAGAATTATTGAATTGGAATACTTTCGCATTTATCTTTTGATTTTCGCATTTTCTAAACGTATAACTAATTAATTAAAAATAAATATTTATCTTGATGACTTATCTTTGATTTTTTAAACGCTCGAGTATGCTCGATTTCTTAATACCAATTTAAACCATATCTCAAGAATGGATTCATCTCAAGAAAAATTCGATTGAAAATTCATCTTGTTTAAAGAGGATAAATAAAATACAAATAAGATTAATAAAAAAAAAAATTGTTACTTTAATTGCTTCGTCGTTTTTCCAATATCGAAATATTGCACTCATGATAAACTTCTTGAATATAATATCAGGAATAGTTCCAGCAAAATGTACAAATACCATCTGATATTGTAAATACCATACTTGAGACGATAATGATTTAATATTATCGACTAATAATTGATTTTTATGAGATTTTTTTCTTTTTTTTTTTTATTATGTAATAAAAATAAGAATTCAAGAAAAAATCAAAGAATCGATATATCGCAAACAGAGAAAAAGAAAGTGTGATAGAACTCTATTATATTTATCAAAAAAATGAAAAATGCGTACATTAAATGCGCATGTTATATAGATAATAATTAATAGTTACTACTATTACTAGATTATAAAATCATTTTTTTTATTATATCATTCGTTTAATTTATCGAATCTTTAAATGAATTATTAAAAATATATATCGAGATATGGAAACATTTTAATCTTGATATTTATATATATATATATATACATATATATATGTGTTGATACTAATTTATCTTCGTCCGATTTATCTTCCCCTCTTCCTTTCGCTTATTCGAATTATTATCTTTAAATTATTATCAGTGAATTATATATATCATTGCATTCGTGAAAATAAATAGTGCTTCTCTTTCAGGTGAGAAGTAACTATTATGCTTTTTAAAAAAAAAAAAAAATAACATAACCAAGATTTGTTTCTATTAATTTTATTAAATTTTTAATTTAAAAGTTACTATTTTAAAAATTTTAATATTAAAGATGGCTGATAAAGAAAGATATTTGCAAATAATTTTACTTTTAAATCTATTGTTGCAATTTTGTTCCTCGACAAATAACAATAAATACACATTGGAATCTGTGCACATTGTAAGTATATTTGTGTATATCATTTTGTATATCATTTCACAAAATAGTTAAATTAGTGCATCTAGTTTTGATTGAACAATTTTTAGAAATTTATTAAATAAAATCGATTATAATGTATTAAAATATATCTTAACGTTATTAGAAATTGTTTTTTAAAATATAAGTGATATTTTTATTTTTTATATTCGAATGTTTTTTGTAAAAGAAATCGATTGTTTAAAATGTTTCTCGCAAAATTATTTTATATTTTTGATAACGAATCTATTCTATCTATCGCGTTCATGTCCTATCTTGTATACTCGATCGGTAAAAATATTAAAGTATTAAAGAAGTTTTTACTTTCACAATGATAAATCTTCATATTTCATCGCATTCCTAAATAATCATAACTTATCATCGTAATGAGTGATCCATGAATGATTTTATTATTGTTAGACAATTTATTTATTTTTTTTTTTTCGTAAAAATACAAGTTGATAGAAAAAATTATCAATGATAATGATAATAATAATTCTATTTTTGATATTATCAATTAATCAATGCGAAACAAATCGATTTCAATATTTTATCGAACGGAGAACAACAAATGATTATCGGAATATTACTTTAATTATCGTTGATAAACGTGTGAAAAACGATGAAAAATAGTCTTTCTTGAAAAATAGTCTTTGGATGCACTTGATATTTTCCACTTATTAACATTCCACGTTTCGATGATCCTTCCTGAAAATTTTCAGATATTTAGACACGGTGATCGAACGCCAAGCAAATTAGAAATATATCCTACAGCACCTTATAATCCTATTTACGAGTCACTTGGTTATGGCCAATTAACCGATGTAAGTATACTTTAAACACTTTTAATTCTTCGTCAAATCGATGAAAAATTTTACATTCAATTGATAAATTTTCATTATTAAACATTTACTTTTTTATCTTTTTGCTATTTCCTATTTAGAAAGGGAAAATAAGAGAGTTCCAGCTTGGTGCGTTGTTGAGAACAAAGTATAGTAAATTTTTAGGTGGTCACCATACGTATGGCAGCGTGTATGCCTATAGTTCGGATGTAGATCGAACAAAAATGTCGTTGCAACTAGTTCTGGCCGGTATATATCCACCTACGATTGACGAGGAAGGAAGTATCCGTTTGTCACCGATACCAGCTTATTATGTGCCAAATATCGTGGACAGTTTATTGTTTCCATCGTTATGTCCGAAGTAAGTATAAATCGCAATGATACTCGATAAAAAGATTATATTCACAAATTCCATTCAATTCCTCCATTGGCTTTGGCCCATTTTTTAATCATTTGATTTCTGAAAAGATAAAGATCGATTTTAAAATTAGATTTATTTATAAGGAATGTAAAAATAATTAAATGATAAATATTGCGTATATATTTTCTGTTATCTTGCGATGCATGGAAAAAAAATTTATTACTAATTGAATACAATATCTATCGCGATATTCTTTTCTTTTTTTTTTTTTTTTTTACAAAAAAAGAAAAAATATAACGATGATAAGATAAACTTTTTTTTTTCCACTATGATAAATTTTCTTTTTTTTATGGATAAAAATGTTTCTTATAGGTACCAAAAAGAATATTTCAAAGTATCCAATTTGCCTTTAATTCGTAAAGAAATATTGAAAAACAAAGATCTTTTAAATTATCTTGAAGAGTACACTGGTTTAAATATGACGACTAATCCACTTCTCCAAATATATAAATTACACCATTTTTTGATGTCACAGGTATGAAATTTTTTATTTACAAAGAAAGGAAAGACCACTTTCGATTTTAATCTTGTTTAATAACGTAATAATACATAAATTTGAACGATAAAAAAAAATTAATTAATTAATAAAAAAATATGTGAAAATATTTTATTTTTATCATTTTATATTTTTTATAATTACAATAACGATTAACGATAATTTTTAAATATTATAACGACGATTATATTTGCAGATAAGTATGAATATCGCCCTTCCGGAATGGGCAACCGAAAACGTTCGACATAGGATAGAAAAACTCGTGGCATTAGAATATAATATTTTATCTTTTAACACGTTAATGAAACGATTGAATGGAGGTTTTATTATAAAAGAATTCATAAAAAATCTAAATAAATCAAATAATACAAGCAATCCCAAGATTTATGTATACAGTGGACATGAATTAAACATTGCAGCTTTTGCCAAAGCACACGATTTGATCGAACCAAAACTGCCTGCCTTTGGATCTGCAATTATAGTCGAAAAATTGCGAAATCATTGTGGTGAAGTTTATATTCAAGTAAGTATATTTAATAAGTTGTACATATAATGTATTGTATATATAATGAAATATTTTAAATTCTATTTATATTAATTATAACATAAAAACAATACGCAAATATAAAATTTATTGTCTTTTTTTTCTTTTTGTATATATTGAATATATATGATAATGTTAAATTATTAAATTTATCCCACAGATGCATCTATGGACTGGAGTTACGGAACAATTAATCACTTATAAAATTCCCAAATGTGAAAAAATATGTCCTTATAATAAATACTTAAAGCTTATCGAACATGTTATTCCTTGCGATGAAGAAATAAATTGTTTATGGAATAATATATCGATGAATACTTTACAAGCATATTACCATGGTGATAAAACAATATCTATATACAATATTCTGTCATAACCTCACACTAATCGCGATGATACATCTGCAAGGAATATGAAACTCGAGTTTCGTCTCATTTTTGTTAATAGAAAAACCTTTTTTTTACAATAAATGGAAAAGGCCAAATATTCGAAAAAATTTATAGTGTGATTTCATTCGCTTCCTTGATACCTAGAATGATTTCTCTTTAGGGATCATTTATAAGCATATATCCACAAAAAGTAGTTAAGTATATAGTGAATAAATATTATATACATATAAAATAAAAATATAAATTTTGAAATTTGTTCTATTATAAGGACCAATCGTATTCGTATATGTATAAATGTATGTATATATATAAATATAAAATATAAATTATATAAATAGCATATTTATTACAATTCAATAATGAAATAATATTATATAGTAAAAAAAAACATATTAACAAAGATAAAATGCAAGTACTATAAAATTTCAACGATTTAAGATTTTAAAAATTTTTAAATTAATCAAAGATGATAAAATTAATCAAATATAGAAGCCGTCTTTTGAGCGCGTAAATTTTGCAAAGAAAAAATAGAAAAATAGAAAAAAGATTAAATAATGGGAAAAAGATAGAAATAATATAAAAAACATAAAAAAGAATAAAAATAGTAGATAGATGACAGAAATAGGATAAGAATTAAAACCATCAACGCTATCTCTTGAGTCCGAAGGACACTTTTTCAAGTGATAAAGTAGAATAAGAATTGGGAATTAGCGGCATCTCTTGAGTATTTTTAAAAAAGTTTTTCAACAAATGTCTTTAATATTCGAGAGATAACATTAGCGGTCAAGTTCTTATTTTATCTTTATTTTTTTTTCTTCTATTTTCTGTTTTTTTTTATATATATTTAATTTGCAGCATCCTGAAGATGGCACTGATTTCAGTATTTTTATCCTATCTTTATTTTCCTTTTATTATTTGCTCTTTTTATCTATTTTTTCTTTGCAAAATTTTGATGCATGACATGTGAAATATTGCATGTCACTTTCATTATTTCTCTTTTAAAAAATAATACATCTTAATCTTAATCTATCGTAAAAAATATAGATATTACATTCTCAATTTTACATTTTCTAAAAGAATATATCTCGGAAAACAATATTTTAATATATGATCCGAATATTTCACCACAACGAAAACAATGAAATTTAAATTTAAATAAATAAAAACTGCTAATTAAACGAAAAAAATAAAAATTTCAAAATATTCGATCAAAAAATGACACTATTGAAAATTTGTCGAATCTATCACATTATTTGTAATGTTTAAAAACATATGTTTAATAATCAAAATATTAACTATTATTAAGTATAAAATAATATATTTGTTATATTATATAGTTTTAATGAAAAATTATAAAAAAATATAAATTCACAAATTATTTTTATATATATATTTTTTATATTTATATATTTATTTATATATTTTGCATTTGCAAAATATATTCAATCTATAATACTATGTATATTTCATTCTATTTTGTCATTTAATTCTTTAATTTATAATTATTTCATATATAAATAATTTTTAAATATTTGAAAAGTCACATAAAAGTCAAATATTATTTTGAAAGAATAGAAATACAAAAATTTAATTTTAAAAATGTAACTTTATTTTTAAAAATTAATCTATAATAAAGTCAATTTTCATTACAAGATTAATTTATGAATTAACATTGCATTTTCAGGTAGACAATGATTTTAAAATTATAAATAAAAATTTAATGAAAAATAAATTAGTAAATATGCATAATATATGCATAATATTTTCTATTATTTTTAAAATTTTTTCTAAATATTTTATTAAATATTTTATTAAAATATTTTATTAAAATAATTAAATATTTTATTTAAATAATTAAAATAAAATTTTAATTACTTTTATTTAATAATATTTTTTAATTAGAAAAATATATGATAATAAAACTACCTCTTGCCTGTTTTATAATATAAGATATAGATATAGATAAAATGTATATAAAATATTTGTTATTTATAATTTTACATTGAAATTTAGTTTCAATCATTGTTACTTTACAATTTTATTTTGAATCAAATTTGTAACATGAAAATGATATTAAAATGAATAAGGATAATATCTCATGGAACAAAAAAAATACATTGTATGTTCAATAACTAAATAAATTAAATAAATTTATATACATAAATTATATTATATAAATTTGTTTAATCTGTCTATCTTTTATATCTTGTGATATAAATAATTTAAAAATAAAACTATAGAAAAATACAAATACTTAAAATTTGATTCGAGACATGAAATAAAAATTAGTATATTAATTTACTAATTTAGTAAATTAAAACTTTTTTTTTTAATATTCATATAAAATTCTTTCTCATGATAACTTGAAATTACTGTTCTAAAATCTTGTCATTGAGAAAATCAATATTGTTATTCAGTTCATCTAGTTTTTTAACATATATATAAATGTTTTATTTTTTATACGTTACTTCTATCTTTTAGATTTTTAATATTATTCTTATCATCCATCAAATGAATTAAAATATGAAATGGTTTGTATGCATTAATAGGATTTTTAAATCTTTTTCTCTCATTTCAGGAAAATCAAATCAATAGATGAAATTTTTAAATCTTTCTCTATCATTTTAGGAAAATCAAGAGCTTTAGTTATGTAAAAGAGATACATTAAAAAATATTCATTTATAAATTATAAACATTTACATACAAAATTTTCTTTTAACTCTAATATGATTTCCATAGCTACTTTTATAATATCGAATATATTTAAAATATTATTAATTCTATGTTTTATATTGATAATGTTTTGACAATAACAGAGATTTCATTTTTTATAAAATATTAGGGGAAAAATCTCTGAATCAAGAATGAAATAGTAAAATATTATTTTGGAATGAGTTTATGACTTATTATAAAAGTTTGTTAGATAGTTATAGCTCACATTTTAAATCGAATAATGATATATGCTATTCAAATCATTATGATTTATAAAAAATAACGCTAGCTTATGTAAAATTTTTGAAAATTTCGCATGAAAATTATCATACGGTGATTTTCCTTTAATATATTCAATTAATATTCTTTTTCATATTATTTCTTTTATTTTGATTTTTGGTGGATGTCATCATTCAAAAAATTTATAAATATATGTGACAATGATCATCAAAATATTAAACATCATATCCAATTTTATGAATTCATCTATTTAAGATATCTTTTTTTAGCATCTTATATCTTTCTAAAAATTTATTTAAATTTATATATTTATCTATAAATTACAATTACATATAAATTCATATAATTTTCATGCTTTTTGCATATTTGCAAATTCAAAATATTATTTTTCCAATCAGTTTATCATTTTTCTCATGTTATGTATTTTAATAGAATTTTATTCAATTATATGCAGTAATATTCATTACTATTTTATATTCATATTATATATTATTCATTATTATTCATAAATAACATTATAAATAAATCATCATCTTCATATATTCAAAAATACAAAATATACTATGAAAATGAATTGTATATATTTCAATACCTAATTTTATTATTATATTTATATTAACAACTAATAAATATAATATAATTAAAATTTAGGATCTAGTTTTTTAATAACATGTATAATTTTTTTAATAGCCAATTTTAATTCATCATCTCCAACTTCAAAGGAAAGTACAAACCTTATGAGTGATTCGTTCATTACCATACATTTCACGACAACATCTTTGTCATTATTATCATCATTATCAAATTCTTGCAAACAGTTAGAGAATTTTTTTGCATGAACAATATTAGAATCAACTTCCATGAAAACCATATTTGTTTGTACAGTAGTTAAATCAACTAAAAATACTGATGATTGTATATTATGTATTGCAGATGCAAGAGTGAAAGCTCTTTTATGATCATTGGCTAAATTTGGAATGTGTTCAAGAGCTACAAGTCCAGCTGCAGCAAGAATACCAACTTGTCTCATACCACCACCAAGCACTTTTCTTATTCTTCTTGCATTTTCAATAAATTTTTTAGTTCCACAAAGAAGGGAACCTACAGGAGCACCTAAATTGAAATATTTTTTCTTTTTTGATTCTATAAATTTATTTCAAATAAAAATACTTTATAAATATTATTTATTATGATATATTATGATAATAAATATGATATATATGATATATAATGATATATGATATATATAATGATATATATATGATATAATGATATATAATAATATGATATATATGATAATTTTTAAAAAATAAAAAGATATTTACAAAATATATAAAAAGAAATTAACTATTTTAAAAGACATAATAAAAATTGTAAGAAATAAATACCTAAACCTTTACTGAGACAGAAAGTTACAGAATCAAAACCTGAAACAATATCCTTTGCAGCTATCTTTGATGCTATACTTGCATTCCATAATCTAGCTCCATCCATATGCAATTTCAAATTATGTTTTTTACAAAATAATACTAATTCATTTATCCAATTTTGTGGAACAATTTTTCCATTAAGTGTATTCTCTACAAGTACTAGTTTTGAAATAGGCTCATGATCTCTATTTCTCCGAAGTTTAAGTTCCAGTTCTTGAAGATCAAAAGTACCATTATTATTATTCTTTAATGTCCTAAGATTTACTCCTGCAATTTGAGCACTACCAGCCTGTTCATATAATAAACAATGAGCAAGATCACCACAATATGCCTCACTTCCACGAACATCACAATGGACCATTACTAAAATTTCAAAAAATATTTTTTTAAATAATTTAGAAATAAAATAATTACATAAGAACTTAATTGAAGTTTAATTAGAATATCAATTAATTAAACGGTATTAAAAACTTTGTTTGTACAAAATTTTATTTTAATGTATAAAATTAAAAAAAATAATATTTATATTACAATAGAAATTTTTATATTTTGTTTGTTTTTTCTTTTATTTTCTTTTTAATTTCAATTTGTTATATTTTGTATTATTTTTTTTTTCTTTTATTTTTATTATTCTAGTTATTGTATTTTTTCTTATGAAGTTAGTTATTTTTATTATAATATATTCATAATATGTAAATAATACAATACATTTAATTTTTATGAATTTTAATCTATTGAAATTTAATAATTTAAAGTAAAGAATTATTCATGAAAATTAATAAAACTGCTCATAAGTATATTTTAAGATAAGCATTATATGCGATAAATATTAATTAACATTAAGTATTACAAAAACTTATTATATACATATACAGAATTTATTATACTTACTTGAAATTAAATTTCCCATAGTTCCAGAACATACAAATATTGCATCTTCCATTCCAATCATTTTGGCAGCTTTTTCTTGCAATACTAAAAACAAATAATTTCTTTACAAAATATTTTTAATATTATTTTAATAATATGTATATATTATTTTTATACATTTTAAAAAATAAATAATATTATTTAATATCTTTATTTTTATATTAATTTTATCATTTTTATATTATCAATATAAATATTATGTAATATATATAACAAACATATATATGCAATAAAAAATCATATGTTACATTTAAACATAATATTTTAAAATAATATTTTCATACCTTTAACTGTTGGATCTTCATTAAAAACATCGTCTCCAACTTCGGCTCTAAATATTGCTTCTCTCATTTTTTTGGTTGGTTTTGTGAAAGTGTCACTTCGAAAATCGATGACCGTTACCTATAAAGATTATGTATTACATTTTAATACTGAAGATAAAAAAATGAAAAAATTGTATTTAGTTATTTTTACCTTTTCTGGATCGTAGATAGTATTCGTAGAATTTGGTTCACAATACATATTTGGATTTATAAAATTGTATTTTTTATATATACTTTTTAAATATTTAATATTTTAAATATATTTTTTATATATATTTAATATAAATAATAAATATTATATGTAATTAATAATTTTATAGATTAAAAATTTTTGAACTAATTTTTAAACTGCAAATATAAATGTGAAAGGAAATTAAATTTAATAGAAACTATATAACGAATAAATACTAATATAACGAAAAAATTAATATTAAAATTTATTAGTATTATAATTTTTTATACGATAATGTATATTTTAGATTAATAGATATTATAATGATAAAGGTTACGTACACTTTAATTAAAGACATAATTTTATTACACATAAATCGTCCATCATTACCTTCGTCAATTAGATAAAAAATTTAACGATACATAAGTCTATAAGAACGATAACGTAACATAATTATACCATAAATTATACATTTTAAAGATTATAACTATAAATATTTTTTTAATATAGGATTAAAAAAATTAAGAAATAATGAATTACCAAAATATTATAAAATTATATTAAATTTATTTATATCAAAAAAAATTAACGTTAATAAACATATCATTTAATTATTTATCATTATTAATTAATTTATATATATATAAATAAGAACTTATATATATTATTTAAAATATCATAAAAATATTAATTTATTGTTTTTAAGAAATTTTTATTTTTTAAAAAGTCTAATATTATATATATTATATATTTTAAAAAACATTTAAATTCTACGTAAGATAATTAAATTATTGGAAAAATTTTTATTAAAATATTTCACATAGACGTAAAAATCAGAAAATATACTTAAATTTTAAAAAATAAGAACTTTAGGTATAATTACATTTTACAAACTATATATTTAATGAATTAATTAAACAGTGAATTAAATACACAAATACATAATAAATCATATATTCAGAGAGCAATAATTAATATATTATAAATATATTAAAATAATTAAATGCTTCATTATTATTTTAATTTATTTAAAATAATGCATTTTTTATTATTATAAAAAATTACTTACATTACATAAAAACGATACGATAATCTGTTTACGATTGTGAATTTAATATTTTTATATTGTAAATTTAATATAAAGAAAAATAATTCAATTACAAATATAAATTAAAATTATTTTAAAATATAATAAAAATAAAGAAATATATATTTACATATACAAATAATTGATGCAATAAAATTTATTCGTTAAATTATATTTATATAATATAAATTTTATCACGATTTTATATTTTTTATATATTCCAAGTTAAAAATTATACTATTATAAGTTGTCGGTTAGAAATTGTCAAGTATATATTTAAAATTAGAACATAGAATATAATACAGTATAGATATCACATGTATAGTCTAAAAGAAATATTTCTTTTCGTGATATACAAAACATTTTTGATTGGTTATCCAGTTAATATATTTATCTCGTAACCAATCAAATTTCTATTGAGATGCGTCATGTAGCGACATGAGCGCTACTATGCAGCATACTTTTAAAATACAACCCCACCATCATTGTCAGCATAAGGAGGAAGGAAGATGGCCGCGAAGAGCGAGAAAGAAAACAATCTCGGAGAGCGTTAAAAGTGGTAGAAGAACACGGTACCTCGAAGGAGAACGAAGTACGAATCGTCGAAAACTCTCCAGCCTCAGATTACCTTAACCACCACGAGACAATAGACACTCGAAAACGACACGAAAACGAGTGTTGAATAGTTACATGTGCGTCCTTGTTACGAAGAGGTCAGTCTGTCGAGGATCGTCCTTGGAATCGCTCGTCCCTGAAGCCGGCTCAAGGAGCTAGTGATCTCAAAAACAAAAATGGCGGACGTTGACTCGAGGGTGGATCATTCGGATCCCGAATTGCGATTCCTTTCAGTTGACAGGAATAATTTTAATGATCCTGCAACTCAAGCCGAATGGACACAGAAAAAATTAGTTTGGGTACCTCACGAAACTCAGGGTTTCGTTGCAGCCGGGATAAAGGGTGAACGGGGTGATGAAGTCGAAGTGGAGATTGCCGAAACTGGAAAACGGGTCCTTGTCGCAAAAGATGATATTCAGAAAATGAATCCACCAAAATTTGATAAAGTTGAAGATATGGCTGAATTAACGTGTTTAAATGAAGCTTCTGTACTGCATAACCTCAAAGACAGATACTACTCCGGCCTCATTTACGTGAGTTTGACAGATTTTATCATTTTCCGTTACTAACACTGTCAAAAGAAAACTAAAGATATTGTTTTAAAAAAAATTTGAATTTTTTTCTAAAACAAGAGAGAAATAGAATAAATGATTCGAAAAAATAAGATTGAATATCTTTATTAGTTTTTTTTTTTTAATACAAAAGAAATTAAGATCAATTGCAATAAAATTAATAATAAAATTATTTACAAAATTCATTTTTTGCTATTAAGTCTTAATATAATATTATACAATACAAAATATAATATTTATTGGGAATATTCAAATTGTTTTTATAAATGCATCTAATAAAATTTTATTCTTTGCATTGTTATTTAATCTTTATTTATTTTTTTTTTGTACAATAATAGTTTTAAAAAAAGAATTATTATAATTTTTAATATTTTTAATATTTCTTTAATAATATTAAAAAATATATAATAATAAAATATATTAGTCATATAGTATTTATTACAAATTAAATGTTGCAAATTTTTTTACTCTTATATTTTATTTTTTTTTAATATTTTTTTTTTTTAAATATCTTATCAACCAGATTAGTAATGATAATTATTATATATATATTCTATAAATAATTGATATCAAGATAAAATTATTATTAATTTATATATACTGATAGAAAGAATATCGATAAAGAGATGAAAAAATATTTATCAGAAAATGTAATATGAAAAGGAAAATTATATACATTGTAGTACCTCATATAGATAAATGTTCAATGATTATTTACATGATATGATGATAATTCATTTGATACATTATATTACTTATAAATAATGTATTGAATTATTCTAGTAATTCTATAAAATGTATTTATTAGAAAATGAAATTTATTTCGATATAAGTTATAAAATATTATTGAATGATATTTGAAATGATTAAATGTTCATCAAATTATTTTAATATTATTTCTTTTTATTAAATTTTTTTTTTTTTATTATTTAAAATATTTTTTTTTTCATGATATATTTTAATATTTAATATTTAATTATTATAAGTAATAATTTGTGAATATTTATAAAACACAAATTAATTACAAATCAAATTTTTAATTTTTATATTGCTTTTGATTTTTTTTTTTTTTTTTTTATATATTAGAAGTCAAACGTTTAAAGTAAATTAAACATACTTGTAAACAGGATACTAACCTATCCCAATGTTCTCAGTGAATTTGATTATCTCACAGTGTTGTGATCGAGCTTTTTCTCGTACGTTTCTAATTAAAATTATCTATTTTTGTGATTTCTCTCGTTGGAAGCGCTGCGTGTACTTATCTCTCAAACTTCGTGATGGGTAACAATAATAAACAAAATATTATCTCATTTTAAAATAATATATATATATTTGTATTAAAATTGTTATTTAACAAATAATTAAAAAAAATACATAATATATATATATATAGGTTATTATAAAAATTAATTATATATATATATACATATATCGATAATTAATTTAATCGAAAAGATTTAAATATCTTTTTTTTTTATTCGTAAATAATTAATAAATTGAAATATTTTCGGTTGTGATAAATGATTGCGTAACTTACTTTTCAAGTGAATGAACTTTATTGAAAAATACTCGAAAGAAAAAAAAAGAAGCGTGATTAAATTTTTTTATAGAAGTAAATAAAAATATAAAAAAAAAGGTAAATACGAAATAATTTATTGAAAAATTAATTTAATTTGAAATATATTTAATAAAATATTATTATTTCGTAATAAAATTTATGCTTTAAATTATATATGTTGTATGTATAAATTTGAAGAGTAATTTTTTGTTTTGTATACTAAATTTCTATATATACGATTGTTGTTCATTGAACCACTATGAAGGAATAATATTCCAATGACAACATTCTACTTGTCAGAGTATCAAGTTATTAATATATACATAGAAGGAAAGATAATTCCATATACAGGGTGTCACCTAAGATTGGGATCCATATTGTCCAAATGAATGGAAAATGTAATTTTTACAGAAAAATTAAATATTTTCAAGAAGAATATTTACGTTATTAATTTTGTTTTTTCTATTCTATTGATTTAGAATTATATACAACAACTTAATTGCACAATATATTATATTTTTATAATATATGTATTAATATATTGTTAAATTTTTTCTTTTTCTTTTTTAGAAAAATTACTTTATGAAATGAATGACTTAAAATTATTATGATCATACATCAAATGGACAAATTTAATTCATAAGCTTGGAAATATAGTTTTCTGAAAAAGGAAAAATATGAATATAAACGAACATGTCATTTAAAATAAATACAACTCCAAATACAACATTCAAATAAAAATAAAAATTTAATTATACTAAATTTACCAATTTATGTTTCTCATGAAATTATTTAATTTTTGTCTAAAACATTTTTCCGTATAATGAACTGTTTGAATAATATCTCAGATTCCAATCTTAGGTGATTCACCTCGTATGTTTTATGTTTCCTTCGCTTTTGTATTATTGTAAACACGAGCAAAAAAAATAAATAGCAAAATAAGATAAATAATAATAAATGGAAACATAGAGTTGAAACATTCAAGAAGAAACTTCAATGTTAATAGATGGTTCAATCGTGGTTCACTGTTATCAGGGACTGATAACAGCCATACCTTATTTCCACGTAGCATTGACTCACCGTGGCTTTTAGCATTCTCCGAAGGTTATATTTCAATTCAAAAATTTTTTACCGTGTAATCAAGAATTAACCAAGATACGTGAAATTAATATTTGAAAAATTTTAATTGTTAATATTATCTTTTGATTATCAGATACAGATATTTTTACCTTATTAAAATGCAATGTTAATTATTATTATTATTTTTTTTTATTCATATATCGCGCAATTAGGATAAAGAAAAGAATCGATAGTCTTCGTAATTATCGATTTGATAATTGAATTTTAAAAACTAACCTCTTTCATGATATAAATGAATTCTATTTCCTATCTAAAAAAAAAAAAAAAAACTATCAAAAGTTAGACATTTTTTATTTGAATACTTTCTTTGTTGGTAAATAGTCTAACCGAAAGCGTATCTGAAGATCATGCAGAGTTTTATCGATCGATATTAATTAAAAGAACTGCGGTTTTTATTGGGCCTTACGATATAGAAATATCTGCTTACGTATGGCAGGCATTCTAGGACACGAGGGAATGACGTCATGCATGTACCTCGTACGTGCTGATTTTTCTTCTTTCAATCCGCGGTATATATCACATTCCGAACGACGTTCCAAAAATCATCCGAATCTTCAAACGCATAGTCGATCGTAATCGTAATCGAGTATTAAAACGAACAATTTTATTCCTCGTGCGAATATTAATAAAATCAATATCGACTTTATCATAAAAAAAAAAAACCGAAGAGAATCGGTTATTTCTTTTTCTAAATAATTTTCGTTAAATTGAAAACTGTCCCGAAGGCGCACGCGTTCACAAATATTTCTCTCGCGCCTCTCTGTGTGCTTTACAATTTGTATATTAAATTTTAACATTGCTTCGTTAACTTGTCATCTCCACAACGAGAATTATAAAATGAATTATGTCAGTGAAAAATGATTATCAGAGGATCGAGCGAAAAACATCGGTGTTTTTCTTCTCTCCGTCGAATTTAGAGGAGAAGAGAAAAGAGAAAGAGAACGATCAGGGAGGAGTCCTTATAAGGACGAGTGTCCTTAACCTGCTTCCTCGCGGTACCGTAAACGTACCGATGTAATATACCGGTGACGAGAGTCGAAGAGGAAAAGAGAAAGAGGCAAGTTTCGTTAAAGATTTCGTGCCTTTTATAGTCAAGACGCAGTTTCGGTCTTCTTAGGAAAGAAACCGAACTCTGATGAAACCGCACAGATTCCGGGATAAATCGAACATGTCGCTTCATCATATGTCCTTGTCTTTCTCTCTTCTTTCCCCCTCCTTCTTTCATCCCCACTCCTCCTTACTTCTCTTTCCCTCTCTGTGAGTAGTTTTCTTTCATTTCCCTCCTCTCTTTTACTTTCTTCTCTGCGCAATTATGAGCCAGAGAGTCTCTCGAAAAAAAATAATGCTTCGCGTCTATTTAATTTGGAATGTATTGAAACATCTTTTCTTAACCTTATTTATTTTAAATTTCTACAGCATTACGAAATTATTATAAAATGTAATAAATATTTTTATTTTTTTTTCAGAATATATTTCGTGTATATATATATATAAAATATTGTGTCATGATGCATTTTAAAACCCGTGATAAATTGTGAAGGAAAACAGCGCATTTAATATGCTTCAATTACTAAAGATTTCTGCATCAAGTTATTTTAATAATCAATAACTCAATTATTATTAATTATATGGAAAAAAAGAAATACATAGAATTATCGTAAACTTTTCTATCATTTTCAGGATAAATAAGATTCAAAATAATTTTTTTTTCGACGATTGCAAATATTAATGATAATAATAAAAATAAAGGAAATTAAGGTAACGTAGTGGCGCTAGCAGCCATTAATTATGCTGCATTGGTAGATAGGAGACCAGCGTTTTATTTTTTCAACGAATTAACGTTGAAAGTGACATTACCTTTTCCCTGCGTCACCGAGTCAAGAAAGAGATGCAATTTTCCTTTAGAGGGAGTTAAAGTCAGTGGTTGTTAGTGAGCTATAACCAAGAATGTTAGGCAGGTCGACGACACGACACTCTCGGAGACCGGTTTTGGAGACCTTCGAGGAGAGAGTTCTGTTTAAAAAAAAAGGAAAAAAAAAAAAAAAAAAAAGGAAAAAAAGAGAACAAAATAACCGTGGATCTTTACTTTGCATTGAGAGATTTTGTTCAATTACGTTTATCCGTGTTGGGAGAAAAAAAAAATGGCGAGACAATAAATGATTTTTCTTTCAATTGAACTTATCGTTAATAATATGTATAAATTATTATATTTTTAAATTATGAGATTGTTGGAAAATAATGGATTCTTTGTCTCAAAAAAATATTTTGAAATAATAATAATAATATAATATCTTCTTATTTTAAAAATATATTTTAAAATTAAATTTAATTTCTTAAAAATATTACATATATATTGTAAATTACATAATTTTGGATTCATACGACCGGATGCATAACAATAAGATAGTTTGTATCGATTATTAGGTCACCATTTCATTATTTCAACGAATGTACCGCAAATCCATCGCCATCCTCTTATCAATTGTTCTGAAACAGAGCAAAGTTATTTAACCTCTTATCGAACCGACTACCGGTACAATTATTATCGTTGAAATGAATTGTTGTTATATTTTAATATATAATGTTTCTCTATCTCTTCACTTTATATATACATATACATATATCATAACCTTTTATTTTATATTATTATAGTAAAAATAATACAAAGGATCAATCGAAGGAAGAAAAAAAATTTGGTGGAAATTTAAAATTTCAAGAGGAGGCAACGAAAAATGTTCTCGATCGTTTCCTATTTGACATTTTTTCGTGGTTACACACACACACCAGTGTATGAACTCGTGTAAAGTGTAAACCGATCCCGCTTGCTCATCTTTCCCGAATGGTGACGCATACCTCAGGCTTTCCGTTCGAGTCGTTAAATTATTCATTAAAATGAAAAAGAAAGCTATTGCCAAAAGTTCCATCCTGCTCTACCGATAATTTTATCGATTTTCGATTATCATTATTATTCGAGCCACGTGTTTCGTCACATCTGTCCTTCTAAAAATTCTATAAAACGTAATTTTCGAATCAAAAATTAAAAAAAAAAAAAAAACAAAGCGATCTTCTTTGTTGTTGTTGTTCATGTTTATCCGCATAGTGTATAGTCGTTTATCAATTTATATAGGGTTATTGATGATTAAAGTGCGTAGCAAATTGCTTCGAGTATATATTGCTACGCAACTTCTATATAACTGCCTCGCACGTGAATTATTTATGCGTCGTAAGTTAACGTTTAAGAGGGGAGAAGGGAAAAAAAATCTTATATATCTGGTATTTTTATCAAAATTAGACTCGATAATAATAATAATATCGTTCGGTTAATTTAAACTCTTTTTTGTATTTTTAATTATTACGTTAAATTGTTATTGATCGTAATTACGTTTTTTTCAATGCAATTATCGATACCATTACTTAAAATCTAAATTAATTTTCTTGACATATATTGTTCAATAATTGATAATCAAATAACCAAATAAATTTTAACGCGATCATGGTTGTTTTTTTATACGTTATTTTATTTTATTTTATTTATGTTTCGTCGATATTTCTCGATTTTTATTTTGTTTATCTCAACGTTATTCTTTTAATATACATTAAACAAGCAAGTCAAAAGTCGATAGGAGCTCTGACTGCTTTCCATATCAGTAACGGTTGTACATTGTCCTCTAAAAAGCATGAGAGAAATTCTTGTGCGGAGGAGAATGTTGTCACGAATGTTGAGCGACATAAAAGAAAAATACTTTATTTATACCTCCTTTTATATTTTGAAACCTCGGAAAAATAAAAGTATTAGAAACGTTCAAGGAAAAAAGATATTATTTTAATTTTATATTGATATTCTTTTTTTTTTTTTTTCTTTTTTTTTTTCGGCGATAATTTACATATGGATATGTTGTTAACCTTGAACTCGTTATGTGAAAAATGCAAGAGACATATTTTACTTGGTTGGGATTATGGACGCACGTATGGTATGAGTCAGAAATATATATATATATATTTTTTTTAGGAAATTTATTTAACAAATATTACGTTTATAAGATGGAAATTGGACTATGAAACAGAAACTGAACTACACGAATATAATATTGATAATGAAAAACGTTTTATTAATATATATATCTATACGTGTCATATTTGAGGTTATGTTTCACACTATTATTGAATAAACATTATCTTCGTCTCTCATTATTTTATTTATGAAAGAATTTGTTTAATTTATTTAATTTATCAAAACGCGTTTACATGGATAACTTTTAGATTCAAAAATATCATTTTTTCCATGGCGAGATATTCGAGGGGGAAAAAAATCAGCGTAATGGAGAAAATTTTTCTTCTATTATTCGCTCGGCCATTCACATCGGTTCGTTGGTATGATTGCAGACATACTCAGGACTATTCTGCGTGGTGGTAAATCCATACAAGAGGCTGCCAATTTACACGGAAAAGATAATGGAGAGGTATAAGGGTATTAAGAGACACGAAGTTCCACCCCATGTTTTTGCCATTACGGACACCGCATACCGTTCTATGCTTCAAGGTAATTAGTCTTTCTATTTGTCGTTCGACTAATTTCTTGAGTCATTAAGGGTTATCAAGATATTTAAGTGTTGATATATCGTCTTTGGTCAATTTTTCTGAATTTTACGTTATTTTATAATCTTCTCTGAATCTTTTTTTTTTTTTTTTGATTTATTCAAATTTCAATCTAATCGGTAAAAGTAGTGGGTATGCTTTTCAAAATATAGCTATCGGTCAAACGTGTATTGTATTTCTTTGTTTACATACAGATCGTGAGGACCAGTCAATTTTATGCACCGGTGAATCCGGCGCTGGTAAAACAGAAAACACGAAGAAAGTAATTCAATACTTGGCATATGTTGCTGCCTCGAAACCGAAATCGAATGCGGTAAGTTAATTAACTAAATATTTATATGTTTTAGACAGGATTCGATGCAATAAGGATCATAGAATTTATAAACATTTAAGATGTAAAAAAATAAAAAAAAAAACAATACTATTTTATTTCATTATCTCTGTATAGAATTTTATAGAAATTTAAGTAGAATAGAATTTATATTAGAATAGATTATTGTTAATAATATATATTATTTTTTCTTCTTTGCACTGATTTATTACAATTATTTTAATATATTTTAATATACATATGATAGATTTTTATAATATTATTTTTTCTTCTTTGCACTGATTTATTATTCTTATTGTAATTATTTTAACATATTCGGATACATATGATAGATTTTTATAATTATAATTTTTGTTATTGAGTATTGAGAAAGAATTATGGAAGTATATATATTGCAGATATTCTCTATATTCTCTTAATTTAGATATTTTTAATAAAAATATAGAATTTATTTCATATTACATGAACTATTCATTTTAAAATGATTAAATATATATAAGATGTAAAATTATATTTAATTTCTTTCTATTGATGATTTTTTTTTCTATATTAAATATTTTATACAAATAATAATCTTGTATTTTCTTAATTTAAATATTGTGTTATAGCACAGTATATAGTCAATGGAGTAAAATTTGATGCATTCATTAAAAAGTAATTGAGTAATCATATCTTCCAATATTCTTCGAAAGAATTCAAATTAAAAAAAAATCGTTTCGTTTTAATTACTAATTAAGAGTATTGTAAATTTAATTTTCAGTGCATGAAAATTTCTGTACATAATCTTTCTTTTCTCTTTCCGATGCATGATGCTTCGTAAATTTCATACGAGTGTAAACGAAAATATAAGTAAAAAAAAAAAAAAAAAAAAAGAATAAAATTACATAATACAGATAAAAAATTGAGAAATTTTTACCGAATCAATTAAATGTTAAAAGCAACTGAAACAAAAATTACATCAATTAATATATCATACATCTTTTTTTTAAAATAAATTTTTTCAAATTTATTTTTTAATAATTATAATAAATTTTTTAATTTCAAAATAACCAACACAATTATAATAATAGTTTGAGAAATGCAAAGTACATATTTACATTGTAAGATAACAAAGGACGGAAATTCAGCCTCAGTTTCCGCGGTTAGATAAAAAAATTTGAGCACGAATAAGATAAATTATAATACATTTCTTAAAATATATCAAAAAAAAAAAAAAAAAAAAAAAACGCCGTTGTATGACATTCAAGAGATACTTCATAATAAAGCGCCTTATTTAAATTTAAAAAAATTTATTTTTGTTAAAAGATCGATTAATTATAATTGTGAAAGATAAGAAAAATATTTGATATTTTATTATTAATTACTGAATGATGAAGAAAAAAAAAGAAGAAAAAAAGAAATAAAACGATATATTAAATCGAACGGTATAAGTAAACGCGTACGTTACACATCGATTGTGTAAGAATTACGTGAATCGATTTACGAAGTCGATCATCGAATACTGGACGACTGTTCTCCGCGATCGCGATAGATAATGATAGGCCATCGTAGATCACTGGCTCTCGAAGGATCTTTCCTTTTTCAGTGAAACGATCCACTTATCGGCCTAACTCGGCTTTGACTCATTCTCGTCGGACTATTCTGAGTCACCGTATGCTTCGAAACTTGTGTTCTTATATAGGAAAAAAATTACCCGTCGTTCCCTTTTCGTGTGTTTCATAATTCGATATTAACACAATCGCGTGAATTGTATAAATTGCAAAATCATCGAGAAGAGAGATTTTACGATCCGTCATGTGCCTGAAATTATTTAATATAAATAATTTTTAAAATAATAATAATTGATTTTTATATATACATATATATATACAATTTAAATATCGATATTATCATCGATCGATAAATAAAAGGTATCGAATAATTAATTAATAAATAAAAATAGAATTATTTTTTTTCTTTTTTTTTGCATAACGAATAGATATCTTATTTATTCGGATTTTTATCGATTCACACCGAGACATAAACATTCTGTGATGGATATTCGGTTGATGTTTCAGTTGTTTGAATTTGTCAAAACTTCGAATGAAAATTAAGAAACTCGTGAACTCTAAGGCTCGTGAATTTAATTTTATAAAATTCTTTCATTCCCGGTGCTGACTTTCGGCGGCCACAACATACCTAGACACCAAGTCCGGCATTAATCATAGTAAGTCAACAACAAAATGATCAACATTCCGCTCACGCGATACATATGCGCTATCTGCCTTCTTTATGTCTCTTACGTTTTCTTTTCATTTATTTTTATTTATTTATTTTTTTTTTTTTTTGGCTTTTTGTTTCATGTCATATTTTTTTTCAAGCTTTGATTTACTAACTATATATTTTGTATTCCAAGATTTTAGAGGTTTTTTTTTTTATCTCGATAACTTTGTTAACTTCTTATAATATAAATATAAATGCACGTTAAAAATATATTAATTCGTTTGATGGATATTTTTAGTAATTAATTTTTTTTTTTTTTTTTTTTTTTTTTTTTAATGATTTTAAGTCGATCGTTCATTTTTAACTTTTCTTGTTTTAACGAGAAATTAATCTAGCTTTATTACTTCCCTTCCCGTCCTCTTCTTCACCCTCTCCTTCCCTTTTCCTCTTTTATTTTGCGTACTAATAAAATGGAATTAATCGAATATCATTGGTTTGAATATGTTTTTAACTAATAATAATAACTTTAATCGATTGAAGAGGAGAACAAATTCTAACATATTTTTCTTTATTTTTTTTTTTTTTTTTTTTTTTTTTTTTTTTAACGCTGCTCGCTGGATTTAGGGTTCCGGAAATATTTCGGATAAATTTGCGGTAATTAACGTGAGAGTCAACTAATTAAATTATTTATTAATATATTCTCTGTCGTGTGTGTTTAAATGTGTATGTGTGAATGTTTTATATATACATATATATATATATGCTTCTTACTTATTTATTTTACTTTGTGCTTAATCGCATAAAATTTTAAGTAGAATAATTATTAAAATTATTCTGGATATTAAAATTTCAATTAGAATAATTTTCTTTTTCTTTTCTTTGTGATAATATATTTTATAAATCTGGAAATTTATTTATGACTAATTTATTTTCATTTTAAGGATAATTTTTTTAAATTTGAAGATTAGAAGAATTTAAGATAGAAAGTATATATAATATAATGGATAGTATTCTTTGGAATTAACATTGAGCTTATAAATTGCTTATTTTTGCGTTAATTATTTAATATAACAATTTCTTTTTTGTCTTGATTGAAATTAAAAGAAATTGTTAACAAGTTAATATCAATTATGAACAATATCAGAATCGTTTTCTGAAAACAATTATTTTACAGTGTAATTCATATTAAATTTTATGTATATTGTTGCTTATTTTTTATTCATCGCAGCTTTATTTTATTTTTGCATGTATGTTGTAAACTTTTTTTTTTAATTACATGTCAATTAAAAATTTGGAAATAATATTTATTATCTGTGCAGTAAATTTATGAATGTATATCATTTAATAACTTTTCAATATTCATATTGTAAAATTATATGAAAAAATATATTTTTATTTTTATAAATATCAATTAATAATAATTTTACAAATGTGACATATTTATTATTACAATTAATTCATTTTTTTGAAATATATTTTTATTTATAAAAAAAATGATTATATTTCATGTGAAACAAATAAAAGTTTATTTTATTTTAATTAATATAATTAATTTTTATGGTGATAGGGTGAATTGGAACAACAACTTTTACAAGCAAATCCGATTTTAGAAGCTTTTGGGAACGCAAAAACAGTGAAAAATGACAATTCATCCCGATTTGTAAGTTTTACAAAATTTATTCTTTTTAAACATTATATTATTTTCTTCAAAGATTCAATCAAGTTATTTTAAAATTTTTTCATAATTTTCTTTAAATTCTTCGAGATATTTAAACAATGCAAAAAAATTGTGTTTTTATATTATAAAAAATTCTTTAAAAATAAGTAATTATAATTTTAATGATAATCGAATAATTATTTGTAACAGGGTAAATTTATACGAATAAACTTCGATGCTTCCGGTTACATTGCTGGTGCAAACATAGAAACGTATCTTCTGGAAAAGTCAAGAGCAATTCGACAAGCAAAGGATGAAAGAACTTTCCATATATTTTATCAACTTCTAGCTGGTGCCTCACCTGAACAAAAGAGTAAGTTGGTTCTTTTATTTCAATATGTTGGTAAGCGTGCGTGAATATTTGAATAAACTTTGAATAAACTTGTTTCGAACAATTTTGAAGATAAATTCTGATAAACATTTTGAAATTATATCGGTTCAATAAAAATATAAGACTCGTTTCAACAAAATCATTAATACATATGTATTATCAGTTCATCAGTTGCGTTACATAAATGTTCTCTACGCGCTTAGACCAAGCCCAGATGGGACTGTTTATTACTATACGAAGTGAATCGATATTCCCGCTTCGAAACACTGAACGTTTCCGCCCATTATGCGTTGTATTTGTTAGGGATATTTTATTTTGATCCGTATTCGAATTACTATTCTTAAATGATTTAAACGATTTAAAGCCTATTCTTTCAGGATACGAACTACTTAAAACAACCTTCTTCATAGATGACTCAGCTGTACTACCTGACTTGAAATTCAATTATTAAATGCGGAATGTGTGACCTATCATTTTTAAACATTGTTTAATAAGAATAAATCATTGTTAATTATTTAATTCGCAAAATTTTTAATATTTATATAATCAAAATAATTTTTAATATAAATAATTATAATAATTTAATTACATACCATCGAACAAATTCCTTTTAATATTTGTTTTTATGCTTAAAGAAAGAAGAGATCAAAATGAAAAAAAATATTTCTCAAAAATGTTTTATATTTCATTATTATATTAAATTAATTATAAATAATAATAATTTTTTTTATATCTTAAAATTATTTTTTTAATTTCTTTGAAAAAAAGAAAATAATATAAAATAATATTTATGAAATTTTTCAGAGGAGTTTATCTTGGAAGATCCAAAACACTACCCATTCTTGTCCAATGGCGCATTGCCAGTTCCAGGAGTAGACGATTCAGCTGAATTCTTCTCAACTGTAAAATCTATGCATATCATGGGCATGACAAATGAAGACTTTTCTTCAATTTTTCGTATTGTATCCGCGGTGATGCTTTTCGGTTCCATGCAATTCCGTCAAGAAAGAAACTCGGACCAAGCTACGTTACCGGATAATACTGTTGCTCAAAAAATTTCTCATTTGTTAGGTTTGAGCGTGACGGAAATGACGAAAGCATTCTTAAAACCGAGAATCAAAGTCGGTAGAGATTTTGTAACAAAAGCACAAACAAAAGAGCAAGTTGAATTTGCAGTAGAGGCAATTTCGAAAGCTTGCTATGAAAGAATGTTCAGATGGCTTGTGAACAGGATCAATAGATCGTTGGATCGAACGAAAAGACAAGGAGCAAGTTTTATCGGTATCTTAGATATGGCCGGTTTTGAAATATTTGAATTAAACAGTTTTGAACAATTGTGTATTAATTATACGAATGAAAAATTACAACAATTATTCAATCATACCATGTTCATTTTGGAACAAGAAGAATATCAAAGAGAAGGAATCGAGTGGAAGTTCATTGATTTTGGATTAGATTTGCAACCAACTATCGACTTGATTGATAAACCAATGGGTATGTTTAAAAATTTATATTTAATAAATTTAAACTTTTTTTTATTAATATAATATTTTTGTTCATTTCACAATAAATTCAATTATTAAATAAGAAAATTTTATTTTACAATAGGTATTATGGCATTGTTGGATGAAGAATGTTGGTTTCCCAAAGCAACAGATAAAACGTTTGTTGAAAAATTAGTAGGTGCTCATAGTGTGCATCCAAAATTTATGAAAACAGATTTCAGAGGTGTTGCAGATTTTGCTATTATACATTATGCTGGAAAGGTTGATTATTCAGCAGCTAAATGGTTAATGAAGAATATGGATCCTTTGAATGAAAATGTTGTTAGCTTACTACAAAATTCACAAGATCCGTTCGTTTGTCATATTTGGAAAGATGCGGAAATTGTCGGAATGGCTCAACAAGCATTGACAGATACACAATTTGGTGCAAGAACAAGAAAAGGCATGTTTAGAACAGTTTCTCAATTATATAAAGAACAATTGGCAAAATTAATGATTACTCTAAGAAATACTAATCCCAATTTTGTGAGATGTATTATACCCAATCATGAAAAAAAAGCTGGAAAGATTGATGCACCATTGGTATTAGATCAACTGAGATGTAATGGAGTTTTAGAAGGAATTCGAATTTGTCGACAAGGATTTCCAAATAGAATACCGTTTCAAGAATTCAGGCAAAGATATGAACTTTTAACACCGAATGCAATTCCTAAAGGGTTTATGGATGGAAAAAAAGCTTGCGAGAAGATGGTAAGAAAATATAATCTTATTTACATATTAAAATTCGATGTTAAAAAATGATCATTCTCTTAATAATATAATATTGATTATATTGAAATATTTGAAATTTATATTTCAATCAATTATATATAATTTTAAATGTAATTTATATACTATTTAATTGTTTTTATTGTATAAAATATATATTTAAAAATTTTATAAAATTTTTATTTCAGATTCAAGCTCTTGAACTTGACCCTAATCTTTACCGCGTTGGTCAATCAAAAATTTTCTTTCGTGCTGGAGTTTTGGCTCATCTTGAAGAAGAACGTGATTATAAAATTACTGATATAATTGTCAATTTTCAAGCATTCTGTCGTGGTTTCCTTGCTCGTAGAAATTATCAGAAACGTTTACAACAGTTAAATGCTATTAGAATTATTCAGAGAAATTGTGCTGCTTATTTAAAACTTAGAAATTGGCAATGGTGGCGTTTATATACTAAAGTAAAACCACTTTTGGAGGTAACAAAACAAGAAGAAAAATTAACTCAAAAAGAAGATGAATTAAAACAAGTACGAGATAAATTAGAATTACAATTACATTCTGCACAAGAATATGAACGGAAATATCAACAAGCTATGGAAGAAAAAACTATGTTAGCAGAACAATTACAGGCTGAAGTTGAATTATGTGCAGAAGCAGAGGAAATGCGAGCAAGATTAGCAGCCAGAAAACAAGAACTGGAAGAAATTCTTCATGATTTAGAAACAAGAATTGAAGAAGAAGAAGAAAGAAGTGCTGGTTTGGCTCAAGAAAAAAAGAAGTTACAATTAAATATAAGTGATCTTGAAGAGCAATTGGAAGAAGAAGAAGCTGCTAGACAAAAATTACAGCTAGAAAAAGTACAATGTGATGCAAAAATTAAGAAACTTGAAGAAGATCTTGCACTTTCTGATGATACAAATCAAAAATTATTAAAAGAGAAAAAAATTCTTGAAGAAAGGGCAAATGATTTATCTCAGACACTTGCTGAAGAAGAAGAAAAAGCAAAACATTTATCAAAATTAAAAGCAAAACATGAAGCAACAATTGCAGATCTTGAAGAAAGGTTGTTGAAAGATCATCAACAAAGACAGGAAGTGGATAGATCAAAGAGAAAAATAGAAACTGAGGTATCAGATTTGAAAGAACAACTTGCAGAAAGGAAGACACAGGTATAATTTTTATAAATTATTTTTTTTTTTTTTCAAAAGAAAATTATTTATTTTTATTTTTGGAAATAAAATTATATAAAAAAAATTTTTAATTAATTTAATATGAAGTAACAAATATATTTTCATACAATTTCTAATATGAACAATAAGAACGATAATAATAATAATAATTTTATTTTAATATTAATGAATTTTTTATAGGTAGAAGAATTTCAATTGCAACTTGGCAAACGTGAAGAAGAATTAAATCAAATAATGGCAAAAATGGATGAAGAAGGTGCAGCTAAAGCTCAAGCGCAAAAGGCTCTTCGTGAATTAGAGTCTCAATTAGCTGAACTTCAAGAAGATTTAGAAGCTGAGAAAATTGCTAGAGGAAAAGCTGAAAAATTAAAACGAGATTTAAATGAGGAATTAGAAGCATTGAAAAATGAATTATTAGATTCTTTAGATACAACTGCTGCGCAACAAGAATTAAGAAGCAAACGGGAACAAGAATTAGCAACATTAAAAAAGAATTTAGAAGAAGAAACATCGATACACGAAGCAACGTTAGCAGATATGCGTCATAAACATACACAAGAATTAACTGCTTTAAATGAACAAATGGATGCATTGAAAAAAACTAAAACTGTTTTAGAAAAAGCAAAAGCAACATTAGAGGCAGAGAATGCTGATTTAGCTACAGAACTTAGATCTGTTAGTGCTAGCAGACAAGAATCAGATAGAAGAAGAAAGCAAGCAGAACAACAACTTGCTGAAATAAATGCAAAACTTGCAGAAGTGGAAAGAAATAGACAAGAATTGGTAGAAAGAGTAACAAAATTACAACAAGAATCTGAAAGTATTATGCAACAATTGGAAGCAGCAGAATTAAAAGCTTCTGCAGCTTTAAAAGCTTCAGCAACTTGTGAATCTCAGTTTACTGAACTTCAGCAACAACTTGAGGAGGAAACTAGACAAAAATTAGCTTTAAGTTCAAAACTGAGAGCATTAGAAAGTGAAAAGGAAAGTTTACATGATCAATTAGAAGAAGAAGAAGAAGCAAAGAGAGCTTTAGATAAACAGGTATAATTTATTGTTAATTTTTTTAAAAATGAGACATTAAGTAATTTTCATTTTCATCTTATTTTATAATATATATTTGTAATTATTACATATATATATAAATGTATATATAATTTGTTATTAATATCTAATTATTTTTAATAAAATTATTTAAAGATTCTGTTTATTTATAATAGGTTCTGGGCTTAAATGTTCAGCTGGCTGAAGCAAAGAAAAGAGCTGAAGAGGAAGCTGAAGCCGCTGCAGCATTAGAAGAAGCAAGAAAAAGATGTATGAAAGATATTGAAGCACTTCAAAGACAAGTTGAAGAATTGCAAGCTGCTAATGATAAATTAGATAAATCAAAAAAGAAGATTCAAGCAGAAGTAGAAGATAGTATTATTGAACTTGAAGCGCAAAGAGCAAAGGTGCTGGAATTGGAAAAAAAGCAAAAGAATTTTGACAAGGTAATTATAAATATAATCTTGATCATTTATTGAAATTAATAAATTATAACTTTATATAATAATTCTTAATTTTATAAATTTCAATTGAGCTTGGTTTTGACCAAATGTTTATAAAAATAAATAAATTTATATTAGTATTTTATTTTATTAATAAAGATAATTATTTATTCATTTTAATAAAATAATTATCATTATTTCTTGTTTTTATTTGAAATTAATTTGAAATTAATAGAATTATTACTTCTTTTTAATTATTAACAATAGTTTGAGGATTTTTCTGTGAGTTTTTCATATAATTATCATTATAATTAATGATTAATAATATTTAATGTAGATAATTTGATATTTAATAACATATAAAAGTTATATACATTGAATCATTTGATTTATATAATATCTTATGGAATTATTTATACACAAATTTTTAGTTATATATGTATATTATTTAAAAATTGCATTTATATTAGCTGTATTGATTATGTATTAATATGTATTATGTATTAATAATATGTAATAATATATAATTTTAAATTATCATTTTTATAAAAAAGATAAATTTATTAAAATATATTATACAATTATAAGTATAATTTTTATTAAAAATGAGTTATGGTCCATAAGATGTTAATGTAATTTCATTTATAATATTCATTTTAACAAAAATTTTATCAATTTATAAAGTAATGATAAAATTAGCATAATTAATTTTAAAATTTTCCTTTCTCTTATTATTATTATTATTTTAAGGTGCTGGCCGAAGAAAAAGCCGTCTCCGAACAATATGCTGAGCAACGTGATGCTGCCGAACGTGAGGCTCGAGAAAAAGAAACTCGTGTCTTATCTTTAACTCGTGAACTTGACGAAATGAATGAAAAAGTTGAAGAACTTGAACGAATTCGTCGTGGTTTACAATCAGAACTTGATGAACTTGTAAATAATCAAGGAACAGCAGATAAAAATGTACATGAATTAGAAAAAGCAAAACGAGCTCTTGAATCCCAATTAGCGGAACAACGTTCTCAAGTAGAAGAATTAGAAGATGAATTACAGTTTACAGAAGATGCAAAATTGCGTCTAGAAGTAAATATGCAAGCTTTAAGAGCTCAATTCGAACGAGATTTACAAGCTAAAGAAGAACAGGCTGAAGAGAAACGAAGAGGATTAGTAAAGCAATTACGTGATCTTGAAGCAGAATTAGAGGATGAAAGAAAACAAAAAGCTGCTGCTATCGCACAACGTAAAAAGATGGAAGCAGATTATAAAGATATTGAACAACAATTGGAAATGCACAATAAAGTGAAAGAAGATGCATTGAAACAATTAAAGAAACTTCAAGCCCAAATAAAGGATTGTACTAGAGAAACCGAAGAAGCTAGAGCTGCTAGAGATGAACTGGCAGCAAGTGCTAAAGAAACTGAGAAAAAAGTAAAGAGCTTAGAAGCAGATTTGATGCAATTAACTGAAGATTTTGCTAGCAGTGAACGAGCTAGAAGAGCTGCTGAAAACGAAAGAGATGAATTACAAGAGGAACTCAATAATAATGCTAACAAGGGAACATTGATGTTAGATGAAAAACGCAGATTGGAAGCTAGAATAGCAACATTGGAAGAAGAATTGGAAGAAGAGCAATCAAATGCTGAATTACTAATGGATAGAGCTAGAAAAGCTCAAATAACTATTGAGCAACTAACAAATGATTTAACAACTGAAAGATCAACTACACAAAAATTGGAATCGCACAAATTGTTATTAGAAAGACAAAACAAGGAATTGAAAGCGAAACTTACAGAATTGGAAACTGCTCAAAGAGCAAAAACCAAAGCAACCATTCAACAATTGGAATCAAAGATTAACAATCTTGATGAGCAATTAGAAACTGAAGCAAAAGAAAGATTTGCACAACAAAAGATTAATAGAAAATTGGAAAAGAAATTGAAAGAATTGAGTTTACAGTTAGAAGACGAAAGAAGAAATTCAGATCAATATAAAGAACAAGCAGAAAAAGTAAATGCTAGAATGAAAGCTTTAAAAAGACAGCTTGACGAAGCTGAAGAAGAAATTAGCAGGCATAAGGCAATGAAAAGGAAAGCGCAAAGAGAAATGGATGATATGCTTGAATCTCAAGAAGAATTAACCAGAGAAGTTGCAAATCTTAAAAATAAATTAAGGTAATAATAATTTTTATTTATATTATACATTTATATTATTTTAAAAAAATCTTTATTTCATTCAATTTTTTTAGGTATTTATTTATTTTTTTTATTTCATTCTTTTTATACTTTGAATAGTAAACTGTTTTCTTTTTTTAATTTAAATAAATATAAATAAACATATAATAATTATAAAGGATTACTCAATATTGAAATAAAAAAATACATTTTATATAATTTATTTATTATAAAAAAAGTTTAAATTTAATAAAAAATTTGAATTGTTTATCTTTAGCTTACATTATTGAAAATTAGTTTGAAAATAAAAAATTACTATACATATTAAAATATTCAGGCGTCGAGGGAAAAAGAATAGTTCATACCCCACGTGAAAAAAGCGGAAATTCTTCAAGTCTCAAGCATTCCTCGAGTCTTGGTTAGTTTATAAATTAAATTATTTTTAATAATTTGAATTATATCATTTATAACTTACAATTAGATGTACATGCAATGTACAAAATATTCTATTATATTTTTATATATTTGCAATTATTTTCTTTTTTTTTGTTCTTAAATTAAAAATTAATTATTTTTCTTTATTTTATATATATATATATTTTTTTTTTATATTCATCTTCATATATTTGTTTGAACATTTTTAAGTGTAATAGATTATTATTATTCTTTTATATTTTATTTATATTTTAATTATAGATATATAATTTATTCAGTGACTGGGGAAAAATATAAAAAAACAAACATTTGTAGATAGAAAACAACATTTAATTTTAAAAGTTTTGATATAATAATATTATTTTATTTATTTATTATATTTTTGAAATTTTTCATCAGATTTCTTAAGTAACAGAATATGTAATTAAAAATTATTTAAAATATTTTTATAGACGAGGTGGACCTCCAATAAGCCTTAGTTCGACGCGTCTGAAACGCGGTTCCGTTCAAACCGGTGGATCCGGCGATGATTCAACGACTCAGGACGAAAGCATCGATGGTGAGGAAACTGTCAACTGAACAAGAAAACACAGCACTTATTGAATCCTCACAACACAGGAAATCCATAAACCCAGGTCCAAGAAGTGTGTACAAGATACGCTTCGACCAAAATTGAGTTCGAATCGGAGAACTCGTTTCTATGAGTTCAGAAGTCGATTCCAATGCACCCAACGATGCCATTAGATGAGGACGGCGGCTTTCTTCTGTACATATAAAAACCCGACAGGGCCGTACCAAGTAGTATTTTATTTCCGTTTTTTCGGAAATCTACAAAAAATGACGAATTTTCTTTGGATAGCTTGAAACAAATAATCCTCTTATATTTTTTACAAAGAGCTTATTAAGATCTTTTATTATTAATAAGCAAAAAGAAGGTTGTACAAGTAAATTTGTATCAAATTTTTTTAAGTTCAGCGTCCAAGATATACGCTTATAAAATATGTAAGTTAATACGCGTTAACAATGCTTGAATGCCATACTCTGTACACGCTTTATATTAGACATTCTTTCAATTACTTTATTGTTTTAATATTTTTGTCATTTTTTGTGGAAAACGCTACCATTTCGTCGGGTAAGATTGAAACTAGAAATATATTATTGGGGCTGCATAATCGATAATGAATTAACATCGCATTTAGGCAGCATTAATATCTATTATAATTATATTATAGTTATATTATTATTATTAATTATTATTAATTAATATTATTGATGCAGTTTTTATTTTTATCGCGAAAAATATCGTAATATATGTTATTTGTAATTATTTTTTAATAATCGAGTCAATGATGGATAATTTTGGTATCGTTCCGAACAGTATAAGAGTATAGAATTTTCGAAAGGCTAAAACTATTTTTGTTGATCAAAATGTTTAAAAAAATTATTTTTTAAAAATATATTAATTAACATAAAATTAATTGAATATAAAATAAATTTAAAACTTCTGAGAAAATCGATATTACTTTTCAAAGAAGTTTATGAAAATGTCAAAGTGAATCGAAACGATTGAATAAATGTTTAAGAAAAAACTTGTCCTTATATCAAATTGAAAAAAAAAAATATTATTTTTAAAAAAAAAGTTTTATTTATGTTTTGTTCAAATTTCTTAGCAATTACTTTTTTTCTGATTTTTTTTTTTTTAATAATCATTGTATAGGCAATTTCTTTGTTTTCAACCAAATAACCTCATCTGTCGGAACGAACCAGAAATCAATGATTGAAATTTATCAATTGGGTACTTAGGGCCGATCGTAGATCAAGAACTTTTTCGTTTCGTACTATTCCATTTTAAGTGCATCGAAAAATCTATGAATATTTCAAATCATTCTTTTATAATAGGCATGAATATATATAAAATACAGTAAAAATAATTTTTTAAAATCTGTATGCATGTTAATATTTTTCTAATTTTTCAAAGAACTACTTTAATTCCATTTATATTTTTAAATAGAAAAACTTTTCTAGCACATTTTTCGATGCATATGAAATTGAATTTTCGAAAATCATATAATGAAATTAAAAAAGAGAAATAGAAAAAGCAGCAATGTTTTTTATATGTGCATTTTTTATAACATATGCATTTCTTATGCATTAGAAAAAAATTTTTATTAACGAAACCTCTTTTTGCACGATTTAAGCAAAAAAAGTGAAATTAATAATATAAAAATGAAAAATTTGTATAAAAAAAATTATTTTTCTTAAATGAAATACAAAAAATCATTATTCATTAATATTTGCAATTAAATCAAAACGTATAGAATAAGTAATGTGCTTCTGCTTGTTTCTTCGAGATGTCAATCATTTTTTGATTAAATAAATGTTTTTAAAAATATAATTATTTGAAACAAAAAACAAAAGGAGGTTAATAACAATCGTATATATTATGCATTTGTATATACATAGAAAATAATTTTTTTGTTATACAATCCAAATCGAGTGATAACACTATATGTCGGTATATATATAATTTGGCAATCACTCGTTATTAAATAAGAGAAAAATATTCAAATAGTTATATACTTATAAATATGAAATAAAAACAGAATTATGGACGATACTAATTTTGGATTGTATGGAAAAAGAATTACTGTGTAATATACATATATAGAGTATTATAAAGTATGAGGCATTTAGTAAACAAATTTATATCAAAAATAATTTTTTTAATTATTCTACATAATCTATTTTTTTTTCTATAAATTTATTTAATTCTTTAATCATATTCAAAAACTGAGTGTATGCGTCAAGAATTTATATAAATATAAATTTTTTTATATCAAAGTACTTAATATAATGCATACTGCCAATTTTCATATTAAAAAAAAAACTAGATAATTTTATAATAATGAACATTTAGAAATATAAATTACTTTTAATATAAAAATATTGTTTTCTAGATGCAACATACTTTATTATACATTCTATATACTTATAAGGATTATTCTATTTTTTGATATGGCAAAGTGATTGTATCTGGACGAAACCGGCCTGTTTTTTACATTAACAGCTTTCTAGTGATTTTTTAAGCGGGCTTTCAAATTCACAATTGAACTGCCATCTCATACTATCGTGGATCATTTTCTCCACGTAAAAGTTATAATAAATTTGAAGACCTTTTGAATAAATTTAATAAACTTTATATATATATTTTCGACGGATTTACTTAATGACAAATAAATTATAATTTCATACGTAAAAAGGATTTATGTAATGAATTATGTTTATCGAATAGAAAATATAAACGTCGACGAAGCATTAGTAAAGTAAAACTTATTTTACATGAAAATACATATATATGTATTTTTTTTAAAAAAATACATATAAATGTACCCGTTTTGGGTTTAAAAATATAGATGAAAGCATTGAACCCGAGGATTATTTATGAAGTATATAAAATTTAAATCCGAAACGCTAAAAAGTCGACAACCATTTCCTCAAATGTATTTCTTTTCGATGGAAATTTGGATGATTGTAAAAAATATATTTTAATTGTGCAAAATTATTATTCGCATGATAATAATTATTTTTATCATAAATAATAAATAATGTAAAAAAATTCAAACTATATAATTCTATTGAAATAATATAATATACTCATAATAAACATTTTTAAGTTTTTTTATTTTTAATATTTAAGATGAAAAGTTTTCATACTTCACTCACATTCAATACTTTCTTATTATATAAAAGATTAAGCAATATGTTTAAAATTTTGAATTTAAATATTTTAAAAAATGATTACATTATTTTTATTTTAAACAATATTAAATTATTAAAACAATATTTTTTTTAATTTATTTATAATAAAGTATCTAAAATGATACAAATTTATAAAAATTCAAAATTTAATAACATATTTTTTATAAACCATCCAAAATTTCTCTGAAGGAAAGACAAGCCTAGATCATCTAATGTAATTTGTGAATCGCTGTGAATTTATGTAAATAAGCGCAGAAAATAATTTTCAACATGGTGCGTTTTATTTAAGCAATTAATACTAATAAAATTAATAACTTCGAAATTATAAGTATCATCACTGTTCAATACTATAAATTCCAATGGAATTGGAACAGATAAGTATAGAAAATTAAGTAAAAAAAATAAAAAAAAAAAGGAAAGCGTTAAGTGCGTAGGATTTGACCAGCAAAATAATAAACCTTTTTGATACATTTTATATAGATATAAATCAAATATTAATACTTAAATATGTTAAAACAAAAGCATAATAAATGCTGAAAATTAAGATTAATGGATAAATTGTTGTGGTTAATAATTTTCAATTAGTTATTTTATTAATTTTAATATTTTTTAATAGCCTTTTAATATTAGTGTAATATTAATTAATATATTATAATTTAAAACATTCACTACTTAGTAAAGTATTTGTTATTTTTATTTAAAATATTTTTTTAAAATAACAAATATATAAGGAAAATTAAAGAAAATTTCATTATCTTTTATAAATAATAACTTTTATTTTTTAAAGTACTTATGCAATTTTAAAAATTCATCATAATAGTTAACTTTAATTTTTTGTGCAATAAAAAAAAATTGCAGAAATTGATACATTCATTATATAAAATTAACAATATGATAAAATATTTGTTTTATTTTAACATAATTTTATCAAACTTTTAACATGATTGTAAAATGAAAAAAATGTTTAAATTTCATATTTAGATATAAATATTTTATAACATATTAAGATATTAACAAAAATTAATATTTCTCTTTAAATATTTTAAAATATTTGTACTGTACAGATAAAATAAGAAATGATTTATGATGCTTAATGATTTTATATTATTATTTAATATACTAATTGATATTTAAATTTATATAAAATTTTTGAAAACATTTTGAATTATATATTTTAATTTAATATTTTTAAATTTACCTTTCATCTATTGCAAATATAAAAAATTAAAAACAGGATATTATTTATAAATCTTTTTTATAAAAATTATAAAAAAAATGTTTTTTATTTTTTTATAATTATTTTAATTTAAAAAAAGATATATACAAGACTTAATCATATATTATTTTTAATATAATAAAAAATTATCTTAAAGTTAAACAATTTTTATATTGTCATAAGTTAAATTAATTTTAAAAATAAAGATTAAGAGATATCACTAGTTAGTTAATGATATCAATATTTTTTTTTAATATTTAAGATGAATCTTCCTCTATTTCTTTTAGTTGTTGTACCAATCTTGGAGTTGCTAAATCTAAAGGTGTTTTCTTTTGTTTATTCTTCAATGTTGTACTAGCACCATTCTGTACTAATAATTTTGCTTCATCAACACGATTTTCTTCACATGCCAAATGTAATGCACTATTTCCATCAGCATCTTTGCTATCTAAAAATAATTTTAAAATGTTTTCTAATCAAAATATTAAATTTTGTAATTAATTTTATAATTTTGTAATTATATAATTTGTTTTTATTCTGAATTTAAAAAAAATAATTTATTTAAAAGTAAAATATGTAGATTTAAAAAATATTTAATATTTACATAAATATTTAATTTTTAAAAATTATTAGCAAAAATAAAATTTAATAAAATAACTACCAATGTCTAAATTTCGTCCATATTCTATGAGAAGTTTTACAATAGCAATGTTGCCTTTGGATGCAGCTCTATGTAATGGTGTAGCTCCACGATTATCAGTAATATTAACATTGGCATCTTTTTCTAGTAATGCAGCACAAATAGATTTCCAATTTTTTGATGCTGCATATTGCAATGCTGAATGACCTTCTTGTGTTTTGGCATTAACATATGCACCTTCAATTAATAAAGTATTAACAACTTTTTCGCGACCAGCTGATGCTGCCAAAATTAATGGTGTCATATCTGTCTAAAAACAACAAAATTTAAATATTTAATTAATTTAATTACATAAAAATGAATGTGAAATATTTTTTAAAATTTATATATTTACATTTTGTTTAATTTATAAATTTTAAAATTTATGTAGAAATTATAAAAATAACAAATAATTTTTATATTAATTTATAATAACTTATTATATAAATAATATATATATTATATATATATTAATAATACTGAATAGAATTGAATATAATCAAAAATGGAAGACAATTCTGAAAATTAATATTTACAGAATTATGTGATAAATTATATATTAATAGATTATATTTACATCATCAGTAGGATCTACTGGTACATCAAGAGATAATAAATATCTCACTAAATCATCATGTCCTCCTAATGCTGCCCAATGTATTAACATTCGACCATTCTAAAAAAATAAATTTCATTAATAACATAACCTTAAAAAAATATTTCATATAAAATATTACTTACATTATCCTTAGCTATTTTTAACTTTTCGTTTTCATTTAATAAATTCTTGACATCTGTAGTTTTACCACGATAAGCCATGTCATAAATTGATTGTTCAGACATTTTTTATATTTTATATTCAATTAGTTTTGTATATAGCAATACAATATTTATGTTTGAAGTAAGTATCACATCGAAAGTCAATTTATAATTTAAATCGAAAGAAAAATATGATAAAAAATATGCATAACTTATTCAAAATATAAGTTTTTTTTTGTTATTAATATATTTATTAAAATAATGCGAAAAAAATATTATTTCTATATATCTAAAATTATATATACATTTTTAAAATTTATATATATATATATTTGTTTTTAATATTATGATTTTTTATTTGTAACGCATTGATTTGTAACGTAAAAATATATATTTCATTTTTAAAAATATAGAGAGTATTGACAAATTATAAATAATAATATATAAATATCATATATAACAAATGTTTAAAGATTATATTGTTAATTATATTGTTAAAAAATTAAAATTATTATATATTTATAATTTTTTATTTAAAATCAAATATTTTTAATACTATTTTAAAGAAATCATTTTCATGTATCATGAATTGATCAAAATATCGTCGCTTTAAAACGAACCATAAAAAGTAAACAAAAATTGAAGATTTTCATGTGATTTATATAAAAATTTGCAATAGAATATTTTGTGTGTTATTCAAAGTATTTTGTTTATTTTATAATATGGCAAAACATCATCCAGATTTAATTTTCTGTAGAAAACAACCGGGAGTTGGTAAGATTTACATTTATATTAGGTTAGATTATAATTTTTAATTTTAGGTTATAGTTATGTGATATTAATCAATTTATTAATAATTATATAAATAATAAGTTTTTTTTTATGATTTTTTATAAATTTTGCATGTAGATAAAAAATATTATTAAACTCATTTATCTGAAACTGCAAATATAACAAAATTTTTGAAGATCCACTTGTTAAATTTAAGTTTAATAATATTTCTATTAACATTAAATATTTTTTTTTTTATTTTGCATAGTTAAAGAGTTATAGTGAAGAATATATACCACGAAAATCTACTACAAAGAGGATATGAAGAAAATTTACCAGCTGCAAATTCATATTTTCACTGATCTTCTCAAGTATTTGTAATTATATTATTATATAAAAATATGTTTCGTTTGTAGACAGAAAGAGAGAGAGAGAGAGAGAGAGAGAGAGAGAGAGAGAGAGAGAGAGAGAGAGAGAGAGCAATTCTATAAATATTTAATAAAAGAATTTTTGAAATAAGAAACGTATCCTTTTGATATCTTTTAACACCTCCTAGAAGTTTCCTTTACTATAATTATACTTATTATTATTCTTTACTATAACTCTAACTATGGAAAAAGTTCCAAATAAATATTATTAAATTTAATAATTCAAATAATAAAAATAGTATATTGTTTTGATTAATATAAAAAATTAAGAAGAAATATTATAAGTTAGGCAGTATTTTTCTTTTTTAAAAATTTTTCATATTCTAAATAATTAATCTCTGTAAACTATTTAATTAAAAATAATAAAATATTCTATATTTTATTTTTATAAAAAAGAGATTAGAGATTAAAATTAAAAAAACTTTTTGATGTTTCTAAAGTTTATTTTATTTTTTTATTGAATTTTATATTATATTTTATGTTGCATCATTAAATAATGATAAATAAAAAATAAATTTTTGATATTACATTTATAAGGAAATGTATAATATAATTGATAATAAAATTGACTTTTTATTTTTAGCAATAGGAAGATTATGTGAAAAATGTGATGGTAAATGTGTAATTTGTGATTCCTATGTAAGACCATGTACTCTGGTTAGAATTTGTGATGAATGCAATTATGGATCTTATCAAGGCCGATGTGTTATTTGTGGTGGACCTGGTGTTTCTGATGCTTATTATTGCAAAGAATGCACAATTCAAGAAAAAGATGTAACATAATTTGTATTACTAATTATATTATTACTAATTATAACAATTTATAAAAAGAATGTTTTTTTCTTTAATTTTTATTATATCAAATTGTTAATTTTTTATGCATATTAATAATAAACGTAAATAATAATAATAAATATAATAAAAATTCACTAAATTTGATTTCTTATAGAGAGATGGCTGTCCAAAAATTGTAAATCTCGGAAGTTCAAAGACTGATCTATTTTATGAGAGGAAAAAGTATGGATTCAAGAGAAGATAAAGATGATTGATGAAAATTTCTAATCTGTACAAAATATTTCTTATGGTTCAAATAAATAATTTTCTTGTAATTATGATCATTTTTTTATTAATATTTAAAAAAAATATTTTCACATTTATAATTATACAATTTTTTCGATACAAAATACAAATATAAATTATTATTGTAAGAAAAATTAAAATGAATGGAATAAAAAATACCAATTGTGCAGATATATGTTTCTTTTTTGAAATAAATAAAATTATATAAATTTTAAAATATTTAATTTTTTTTTAATTGAATGTTTATTTCATAGTTTAATAAATACAACTAAACTTGTAATAAAATTGCCACACCTCCAAGAATCCATTTACTGGCCTTCTCTTTAGTTCTTAAATTAAACGTCCACACATAAGTTGGACCTCGTGATCGTGTTTTATATACGGGACACTCATACATATTTTTTAAATCTTGTTTGTCTTGTGTAATAGCTCTAATATACACTATTGGTAATAATGGAAATAATTCTTTAAATCGAGAATCCATAATACATCCTGCTTGCATATCCCATCGTGCACCTTCCATATATAATCCATTTATATATGCACCTTCTCTTGGTGCTGATCTAAAAAATTATAACAGAAATTATATTATTGTTTATTTTAAATAATATTTATAGAAAATATATTAGAATTTTATTAATAATAAAAAATTAAGATTGATTTAAAGAATTATTTACAATATTCTTATTTGGACAAATCTAATACAAATACATATATATATGTTGAAAAAATTTTTAATAATTAATACGATAAATGTTATTTAAATATTATTAATTATTGATAAATAAATAATAATATAATTACGTAATTTCCTCTTTAGTTTTTCTCAATACTTCACAATATAAACACATTTTATCTAATGGCCATTCATTTTTACGTGCAGTTTGTTGCATAATTGCAGTAAGAAATGATTGAGGATTAAAAAAACCTCCTAGCCATATTGATGATGGTAACTGAAAATATGTATATATTTAATAAATAATATATTAATATCCCATATAATATCAATCTTATAAATTTAAATGATTCATAATAGTGGACTATTATTACATATAATAGAAAATTTTACATTAAAATCGGCAGTCCAATTAGATAATTCACTTATTCGATTCAACATATCTGCAAACCAACTATTTAATCCTAATTCTGAAGGATAAGCTCTTTTTTCCCAAGATGGAGGAACAGCATCCATAACTATATAATTTTGTAAAATTTCCATTTCAGGATTGATTGTTAATTCTCCCTTTTAATAAAACATTATTATATTTCAATTTTATAATATAATCTTTATAATGATAAATTTGTTATTACCCTCAAACCTAAATCTAACTCGTGCAGAGATCTTTTAAGTTCGTCACATAATACATTCATTCGTTCGCATTCTTGTAAAGCAACAGTAACAAACGGTGTGCGATCTTCCACCTAAAATACATAAAAAAAAATTTCATTAAAAATGACAATTATTTATTTAATTATTCTTAATTATTCTTATAATATAATATAGTATAAAATTTCACTTAAGTAAAAATAATGATACCTTGCCGTAAAGTTCTAGCATATTAAATTCTTCTGGTAGTTTATCTAATAAATCTTCTATAAGTATTTTCATTTTTTCTTCTCTTGAAATTTCTCCAACTGCTGTATCACTGACGGTTCTCGTTAACATACCCAATAATGTTTTAAATAAATTTTCCGCAGTTGATGTTAAAAATCCTAATAAAAATATTATATATATATGTAATGAAAAAATGATTAAAAAAATCAATATTAAATATATAAAAAATATAACAAGATTTTATTTACTTTCATACTCATAAACGTAGCAAAGAAACTTAATTTAAATAAAATTATTTAAATTATTTTTATTGATCCTTATCATTTATTTTTTAATTCAATAAAATATCACATATATTTACCAATTTCCGCATTAGGATGAAGTCCATAAAGAATAGGACTCTCAGATGGTAGAAAATTATATACATATTCATGATATCCATGATAATCAAGATTTGGTGGTACTAAAAAATCTGGTGCGAGATATAATTCACCTATAAAAAGAGAAGAAAATATATATTTGACTTAATAATTAATTAATTATTAATAAATTAATTTAAAATATTTCAAAACAAAATTAATAAAAAAATATGAACAAAGAAACATTATTTTTAAATATTATTGACAGAATTTAAATTTATAAATTGTAAATAAAATTAAAAATAAAATTTTATAAAATTTTATTAAATTAGATTAAATTGATTATAAAAATATAATTCTTCTTTTATATAATTATACTTATACTTTAATTACCTTCAATTAATTCTGGTTTTAGATATTCTATTAAATATGTTTTACATAGTCTTCTATCCCAATCATCTGTTATATGGCCGCCATACATTATTTCTCCAAATAAATAACGAAGATCTTCCCAAGGTACTTTAATACTATTTTCCAAATAATTAAATAGAACGGATACGCTAATCGTTAAATCCCCAAAGTTGAATGGATAAGACTGAATCAAAATAAAATAATTATTTAAAATAATTTATTATTTTATATATTTATATCTATAATTATATATTTTTTCTTATTTAAAAAATATATAATTATATTAAAAATATATTTTTAATAAAATATATTTGATGATAAATCATTTAGAACATAATTTATTAAAAGACAAATATTAAAAAATGTAATTTATAAATTTCAAATATCATAGAATTATTATTTAACAAATCTTTGATCTTTATAATTGATTGAGTAAATTAATAAAGTTATTTACTCTGTTCCATCCTTGTGCTCCAAATTTTCTACGTTCTGCAAGTACAGCATGATAATAACAAAGTGCAAATAATATAGCTTTGAATTCAGTTTCTTTGCTACAAGACTCCAGAGTTTCCTGAGTGAAATTATCCAACGCTTTGTGAATATTCGCTTGAATTCCTGATGGTGGTTCATTCGTAATTTTTATGGCCGATTCCAATATACCCTATTTTTATTATAAAATTTACATTTCACAAGTAATACATTTTAAGTAAAACTAAAATTGCATTTTTCAATTGAAATAATAATACATACTTGAGGTATTATTGATTCGTGAGGATCTGCACTTGGTTCCGCGCTGATAAACAATCGATAATCATCATGGGGACTCTCTGCACATTGTTCCATTTTCTTTTCCAGATTAGGTAACCATTTCTTCACAAGATGGATATTCTGTAAAATTACCCAATGACCTTCGTGAGCCGATAATTCTAATGCTTCTTCAGCTACGGGTTCTTGACCTTGACCCAGTGATACATTATGGAAATTTCTACCTCCGAAAGTGAAACCTAATTGTATTCCCAAATTTTCTACGTCCTGAATTTTTATTGTTTTCATTATTATACAATACTGATAAATATGGTTATATGTATATAGAATGAATATTTTACTTTTAAAGGATCAACACCAGGAGAGAGAATGAAAAATACAGGCGTGATAGGACTCGTTTCTTCAAAGGATTTATGAAAAGGAGGAGATCTGGATTCAACAAATTTTGAACCAAGTTTTTCTTCCACGAAACATCTAAATAAATTCAATGAGATAATGAAACAAGGATAAATTAAAAGAAAAAGAAGATGTCAAACAAAAAATATTACAAAAGAAACGTACCTAATCGCATAAGTCATACGATCTAATCTAAGACACCTCATAATACATAATCTTTGAAGAGCAGTCTTATTTTTCCAATCTTGTGGAAAACTTTCTCGTTCCGGTGTTTCCGATTCTACAAATTTTTTCCATCTTTTCGCAGCACCCTCTATATCTTTTTCTAAGTTTTGAAAATCTTCCATTTGACTCAAATATTTGATTCCACCCCAGCCAACATCTGTTAAAAAATCTACAGGGCTGACTAAATCGACCATATGTGGAAATTTTAATAGAAAATCAAGTTCCGATTGTGTTATTTCTTTTGCTTCCATAAAAATCTATAAATAGAAACATTTTGAAATGCTTACAATAAAATTGCATTTAATAATAATTATCATTAAAAAAAAAAATTAATTTTATATCTTTTCACAAGATTTTTACAAAGATAGAATCGATAATCGATCATTGAAAAGTACCTGAATAGTCATTTGAGTGAGGAAAGTCAATTTATCAGCTTCAAATAAACCTCTACTCGTGTAAGTGAAAACTAGAAAAGTAATACTATCCATTAAAAGATCCACGCGTTTAGTTATTTCTTCCGAAGCTTCTGCGAATTTAATAGCATTTAGGAAGACAACGCTGAAAGCTTTCAAAGAAAACTGATAGAGCATATTTATTTTGTACAAATCGTTTAAAACGAAATATAAAAGACTGGCTCTGGCCGCGACGATACGATAAATTTCTCGAGCTTCGTCTATCTTTACCGAGGTTATTTTAGCTTCTGCTACTTTTATTTCTATCTCTGCTGCAGTTTTCTTCGTGGTTTCAAGATTGATTACCAGATCGACATCGCTCAAAATATCTGGTCCCGCAGCTGACAATCTTAAAAAAAATATATATATCTTGAAATATATATAATTTCATATAAATATATTTTTAAAATTTTGTATCATTTTACAATTGAAAGAGATAGAAGGAACAGATATCAGTAATATGAATAGAATTTTACCAAAAAACATTTATTCTTATTTTTATTAAGAAAATATTATATATTAATCATACCTGTGCAATAGATCGTCTTCCAATGCTTTCAAGGTAATTTTAAAGGTATTTTGTTGAGTAGTTAATTCAGCTTTTTTCGCTTCTAAATCAGGTCTTTCGGCTTTCACAACATCTCCTAGAAGTTGTTCTTCCAACCCATCTTTCGTTACAGTAAAATTGATAAGAGTGGTCTGTGCTTGTATTTCAGGTTTATAATGAGGATTAGCTAACTTTGTTTGTATAATTAGCCGGAAGTGAGGATCATAATCTACTTCCTTATCCCAAATTTTTATCGCCCTTTAAAATAAAAGTTTCAAAAATATTTGTTATAAATACAGATAATAAAATAATAAATGAATAAATATTTTTTATTTACATTAGCATATAGCAAACTAAATTTTAATAAGTAAATTATAATATATATATAATAATAATATATAAAATTTAATATATTATATAAAATTTATAATATATAAAATTTTTAATATATTAAATATATATATATAAATTTTAATAAGTAATTTTTTTAAGAATTAATAATAAGTTAAAATTAAAATTTATCATAATATTTTTCAATGCAAGTTATTTACAATATTAATGATAATAATAGTAATAATAAATACATACTTTCCTTTCTTTATTAGATCTCTTTTAATAACTGGATCTAAAACAGGATCGATAGATTCCATTATATTTTCAACTAAAACAATTCCACCACTCGCGATAGAAATTTCAATCAAATGCAAATAATTTGGTTGAGTAAGTCTGAGCACTTGTAAATCTTCGCCATATCGATTCTTTATCCATTTAAGTCCTTGCAGTTGTGGATCTATCATTAATGGCCATCTCGCTGAATTCATTAAAATCGTTGCATTTTCGGAAGACATTCTATCGGATGGTAGTCCTTAACAAATACCTCATTGTTAATTATATATATATATATATTGATAAATGATCGATAGCTTTTTAAATTTAAAATTTAATCTGAAATTACGTTTATTAATATATATGAAAAAGTATAAAAAAATATATTCACCTTCGTTATTCCATTGTGCAATTTGTGCATCATCGGTCAATAAAGCTAGGATATCTAAATCGGTAGTTCTTGGTATTTTCACTTGCATCTTTTCCAAGAACGGCAACCAATGATCGAACATTAAATCGTGTCTATATTTCCGAGTAAAACATCCCATGTATGATAAAAATGCAGTTACAAGAAGAACATCGCCTGGCACCATTACGAATGAATTCGTCAACCTAAAATAATTTAAAAATTGTGCTTTTCATCGTGTTTATAATTACACTTATTAAAAGTATATTTGTATAAACATATTTTGAATATTTGCTATATAAAAACTAACATTTCTACTTCTTCGGTCCATCGAATTTTCTCGGATGCTAAACCATTTACCAATCTATTAGCAAGATCGATCGTTAAAGCAGTGGCATCAGCTTCATCCTGACATTTTTGTTTTTCAGCTAAAGCTGCATTCATTCTTTCTCCTAGAATGTCGAGCACTTTTTGTAACTCCTATAATAACAGTTATTTTTTTACAGTACCTGATGAAATCATTTATGATAATATAGGAGGAATAAAATGAACAAAAATTTATTACCGCTAATCGTGCCCTCAAGGCATTCAAATGATCCATAGCAGCTTTTAGCTCGGCATTAGCTTGTGCAAGCGCAGCTCTTAATGGTTTTACAGTTTCATTAATATAATGGAAAACCATTATATTCCTTACCCAGCTGCAAAGACCTGCAGCTGCTAGCGATTTCGTAACGATAATCTCGGGGTCAAAATCTAAAAATACCATATGATTATTATTATTATTTTTATATATTTCTTTTATATATTTCTATATTTATATCCCAAACATAGGTGGAAACATTTGTTAAGTGAAAATTATTTCTTGAAATAATTTCAAGCAATATTTTCTTTTGCAAAAAATTTTGCCAACCCATGTTTTCTCATATTTTTAGGATTATCCTATACATTATATAAAACCTTTATGATTGATATAAGGTTGGATAGCTTTCACCACTTCAGGATGGATATTTTCTTTGTCGTAATTACGAAGTTGCGAGAGAAACGTGTCGATGTGACCCATCATCGCTTTACACGCTTTCCAACTTCTATCTTTCGGTATTACACCCCTTGGAGAGAATAATACTAGAACGGCTTGTACTACCATCGCTACTTGTTCCGGTGGCGTTACAAAAGCTTTCAATTCCGTTAAATTACCCTGAAATGTTCAATTTTTATATATATATATATATTTTTAAATATTGTAAATATTTATATGAGTTTGATTTAATAATTACAAATTTATTTCTTTTTTACTTTATTTAAGGTATCCAGAGCAGCTTCAGCTTGCCGTACTGCAGGTTCTGCTTTCGCTAAATCTTCATCGCATCGTCTCTGTTTTTCAGCTACCGTTTCTTTTATTTCCGCTACCTTTGCCTCTTCCTCCGACACTACCGACAAAAAATCATTTTTTAGAAATATTTTGTCGATACAAGTAACAAATCAGATAAATCTTTCTGAATTTAAATTATTACGATTCAAGAAATAAAGTTTTACCAATCGCTTTTTCCGCTTCCGCTTTAGTATTCTCTAATCGAACTTCGGTAAGAATTCTGTCTGCAATTTCATTCTTTTTTTTCAATTCGATTTCTTGAGCTGCTAGGACAACTCTTAGTTCGCTTACCTATCAATTAATATAGTTATATTAATTTAAATTAAATTCACTTGCAATATACAATGCAATTATATAAATTCTTATTGACAATTATTTAATATTAATAATGGAATCATTACTTGGCCAGCACAAGATTCTAATTTATCCAATCCATTCTTTAATCTCTCGATCATGGATTTTACATCATAAGTTCTCTCCACGAGTAGCTTCGAATATAAAGAAATTTGCTCCAAAAATGTTTTTGGAGTGGTATAGTTGTATCTTCTCTCATTTTGTAAATAAAGCAAAGAAACATCGTCAACGCTGGTATGCACGTATGACATGAATAATGAAGCCGATGGCTTATATTCATTTGGTAAATCTTCCAGTTCCTGCAAAAATAGAAGAAATCATATATTAATACAGTTTAATCGAATGTGCGTGTTAATAATTCGAAATTTGTTCGATAATAATAAAAACGAGATCTAATGAGATTACAATATCGAATATTAATTAAGGAAGTGGAATTAATTTATTAATTCATTAAACTTATAAGGATCGTGTATTTTTTGATTAATCAAGCATGACTAATAAAATGAGTTTGCAAAAACTTGTTAAATTTATAATTTTGTGCTCAAGTAGCATGAAAAAGAGAAAGTGATATATATTTTATACGCGTGTATATAATATAAATTTGTAATTTTGCACTTATTTGAAAAAAAGAAAGTGATATTTATGTTTTACATTTATTTTATATTGTACGTATATGTGAATAGTATTTAATGTAAATATTGAATGCTAAAAATATAAAAAATGAAACGATATTATAATTTTAAAAGAGAAACAATAAAAATATATTCAATTCATTCCTAAATAATCTTATAATAAACAAATAATCTAATAAACAATCTTCGTCTGTGTTTATGTATTAAAAACAATTAGTAAGAATTAATTGCTAACGCCATCTTTCTCGAATACTACAAACATTTCTTTGAAGAGAGGATAATTAGAATAGAATAAAAATTGAGAGTTAACGCCATCTCTTGAAGATTTTTAGAAAGATAATTCGTTGAAAAAATATTTTTGATACTTGAAAGATGACATCAACGATCAATTCTTATTCTATTTCTATTCTTTTCCTACGATTTTTTGTCCTTTCTTTTTGCGTTAAATTTGCGATATTCTAAAGATGCTGTTGATATTTTGGTTTTCAATATTTTTATTTTCTATCTCTATCTTTTTTCAATTATTCGCTTTTCTTGTCTATATTTACTCTACAAAATTTATGCGTTCATTAAACGATTCCGATATCGAATTAATTTTATTATCTTTTAAAATAAAGACAAAAAAATATACATAAAATATATTATATATAAAAATAATTTCGTTTACACGTATAAATTTACATTCATTAATGATTAATAATAATAACTAAATTTTTCTAAATTATTCAAGTTTCTTTTTGATAATATCCACATCTAAAATTAGATATATTTAGATATATCTAAAATTTTAGAAGTATCATTATTCAATAATTCAAATAATTTTATACTATTAGAAGTATATAATTAAAATTTAATTCGTATCGATATTTATTCGATTAAATATATATCAATATAAAGTTTGTTTAAGCAAAGATGTGTTCAAATCATCTTACCGCCAAAAATCTGGTAGAAACAGATTTCAAAGCATCTTCCGGCCAACCTTCAAACCAATTAATCGAAGTATTATTCACGATTGCTGGAAACTGTCTAGCTCTGTTTCGAAGAGTTGCTCCAACGGGAGAGAAACAAAGAACACATTTTAATTTATATCGAACTCTATTGATGAAAAACTTCCAACAATTTTCTTTTGTATCCACCAAACCGCTTTGTTTTACCTATGATATAATAAATCATCGACATGGCATGCTACAAAAATAAATTGTATAAAAATCAAGTAAAATAAATTTAATTTCCAAAAATATTTTTGTCGCGATATTTAAGTAAAAATGTATATTAAACGAATATAAATATTATGTATTATAAGCATACCTATAAAGATTGAAGTAAATATAAAATTATTAAAACTCTGTTTATTATATAAAAATATATACCTCATTTCGAACTGCATTCACAATATTATCTACTTCATCATCCGCAAATAATTCCGAAATTTCACCAAAAGCAAGCATATCATTTATGAGAACTAAAAATTTTTCATCGGCAACGTGAGAATCGGTCATTAAGAAAGTAATCCCAATCGATTTCAATCCAGATTTTAGATATAAACTGGATAAATCTGTTCTTAAGTCCGCCATTGAATAACCTGTTTTTAATTGTATCTGAAAAACCTAAAAAGCAAAGAATAAATTATTTTAATTTAAAAATTGAATCATAATTAATATTATAATTTTATTCGTAAATTTACAAAATATAAAATCAATCAACTGTTTATTTTTATAAATAATGTAGAGAACTTTTTCAAATATCTTAGTAATTAAAGGTTATTAAATTAAATTAGTTGATATATTTTTAATATTCACATCATAGTATAATAATTTTCATAGTAATTGAACAAATGAAAAATGATAAAATCGTACACGATGAGATTTGAAATAAATATTTTTTTCAAACATACTTCTAAACCCGCGATGAAAGACGCAAGGCTAGAAAGAGATTGTTTTCCGCTTCCCCCAACTCCTACGAGCAATGCGTTTCCTCTTGGTGCTTCCAGAATACGATTTATTTGACAGACTTGGTACATGGCATCGTCAAATAAAACTAAATTCATCGCGGCTACCTATTCCAAGACGAATATTAATGAACATTATTCGATTAGAAAATTAATTTATAATCTTTCTTCATAATTTTTTATTATTATATTATTTTAAATATTACCAATTCATTGTAATTAACCAAAGCTTCATCCAATAACTTCGTCAATTGCGACCAATCTTTTATTGGCATATATTTTGGTTCACCGATCCCTTCGGCAAAATGGCAAAAAATTATTGGTGGGGCAAATATAAAATTCTCATCTAGTTCCTGCGATGCATGCAACAAAATGAATTTTTTTGATTTTTTTTTTTTTCTTTTACGTATAACATATATTATATTTAATAACTATTATATTATATTTAAATAATCGTAATAACACTTACAGCAATATTTTTACGAAGCGAGTCTCTTAGCAATTGTTGAAATACTTTTTTATCCTCGGCACTGATCAATTTATCAGAATATACTCTTGTAGCTTCGTGAACGTACAATCTGATTAAATGATTTATCGTTGGAACAGTGTCGCCGGTTGCAAAAAGTAGACCCTAGAATTAAATTGATGTTATCACGAGGCTATTTTCTTCGAATAGATTAATAATTATTCTAGAGAAATAAATCTTACTTGAAAAATATTTGAGATATCACGTAAATTGAATAGATAATGAAATTTAACCGCTGTTGGTAAAAATATCGATGAAATTCTATTGTGACAAAACAGTGCTGCGTGCAATAATGAATCGGCAATTTTTAGCAAAGCTACGTTAAATTTATTATAAGGATTCATTAGATGTTGCTCTAACATTTGACTATAGATCATTAGTAAATTTTCTTCGGTTGGGAAACTGTGTATGCAAAATTTTTACAGTATGGTATATTTATATTGTTCTAAATATTGAAGATACTGAATATCCATTAATTTTAACTTACCTAACGGCGAAAACGGCAAAATGCCTTTGCAAACGAGGATTAATCGTAAAACTACCGGCAGTAGGATTCATACATGATACGTATTGCGTATTTTGAATTTCCTTTAACGTTAATTTCGTTCTATCGTACCTATTAACAAGTTATTATATTTCACATCGATCAAGCAAATAGCATATAGAACTGTGCCAAATACTTAAATACTTCCAAAAATGTACCAGTGATTATAATCGATATGTTGTCTGATGAGTGTATGAGGTTGGACGGTTCCATAAGTATCGATTGCGGGCATGTTCATGTCATCGATGAAATAGATCAATTTTTTCATACCAGGTGGCCCAAAATTTCTACCGGTCTTTTTCTCCAAGTGCTTTTCCATTATTCTTTGCAGCATTTCTTGAACGTGCAATCGAATAAAAATTTAGAAAAATTCTTCTATTAAAATTAAAATGAAATAATAATCTTTTGTAAATATTTATTACCAGATGTGGTATAATAATTAAGGGGCACGTTAGCAATATTATAAGTATCAGGAAGAGCTGCGAGTTTTTCAGCCATGATCACGCTCTTTCCTGATCCAGCTGCACCTATCAACATCACTGGCACACGTTCTTGTACAAAAACATCCAAGAAAAAGAATAAACGTGCAGTTTCAGCGGTTGAGACTAAAGTATTCTATAACAGTAAAATAAAATTAAAATATTGAATGAAAAATTCTTAAAAAATAATAATACATTATGCATCTACATACTATCAAGTATCAAAAACAAAATTTTCATTTTAATTAGCTTTCATATATTAAAAAAAAAAAAAAAGAAAAAAATGGAAACGAACTTGTAACGGTATCTCAGTATCCAACTCAAAAGGTTTCACTTTCTCGGTCCAAGGAATCAATTTCTTCGTTTCGTTTTCGATGAAATAATTGAATACATTTCCACCAGTGGGAAATTTGACGGTTTTAAATTCATTTTGCCACCATTTATTAAACTCGTTTCGCCAATCGATCAATTGATCTTGAAAAGTGGCCGATCCAAATGCCCAAATGCATGCAAAAACAAAGTACAATTCATACCTGTTTAAGGAGAAAAAAAATTAGAGAGATTTAAGTTTAAATGATTCAGATCACTTTCATTTATACCATTCCTTCGGAGATTCCGGTGTTACGTTCTCTTTAACTAGAAAGTAATCCAATAAATTGCAAAGCATCTCGACGTGACAGATTTCTGGTAACGGCGTAATTTTTTTAAATCTAAATTTCGTTACTTCTACCAGGGTCGGCACGTATTTGTCGAATAAAATGGTTAAGTTCGCTCTCTCTGCTGGATCTCTCGTTTCTATCCAACTAATCGCAAATCTGTATAATAATAAATTATTACAAATATTTCAAAATTACATCTCATTTCGAAATTGTAATTTTCAATCGATGAAGAGAGAAAATAAGTATAATAAGTAAACTTACGGATACCAGCCAATATCTTGAGGATTTATGTAAAGAATTCCAGCTCTGGAAACGGTAGCTGGTGTTGCAGTTCTACGAACATGATATTAAACATTGAATCAAAGAAAGAAAAAGAAAAGAAAGAAAATAGGAAGCTACTATTTAAAAAGAACTATTACCTAAGATTGGAAATCTCAAATAGAAGTCTCATGGACGGGTTTAAAGCGATTCTTTCATTGCTAGCCAAAGTCAACACTTTGTTGTCATCCATTACAGTGTTCAACGACTCGATCCACATTGGATCTATATCACCGTCAAAAATAATCCATTTAGGATCGGGTCCTACCATATTTGCCTGATCTCTCATTAACACGGAGAACAATCTGGTGAAATTGATCAATTAATTCATTGTTTCTCGCATAAAGGAGATAGAAGTACCAACCCATCTCTCCATTCTCGCGTCGCTGGATTGATCACACCAAAAAGTTCGTCGTTCGTAACAGCTTTTGGATTCAAATCGTTGTAATAGGGTTTTAATTGATTATTAAAATACGTTCGATTAAGCGTTCTCCAAACCTCGGTCTTCCCAGTTCCGGCAAATCCAACGATGAAAACTGAGTGACGAACATGAAGCAATTCTTCTAACTGGACAACCTGTTTTGTTTAATATTGCTTTTAATAAAATTTTTCGAGATAGAATTAAAAAAAATGTTTTACGTCAATGTATTCCATCTGTTGCTTTATACTCTTACCTTTAATATAAAACCATCCTCTGGTTGCAATTTAAGATCCAAGATAGACTGTCGAACCGTCAACTCGAAATCGAGATCTCTTTTTCGCGGTACATCCAAAGCAGGAAACAGGTCTCCTAAACAATCGATATTTTTATAAAATAGATATAAAAAAGTGAAAAGAAAAAAAAACTATTATTAAATTACATGAAAATACGATATCGAGATATAAAAGAAAATTAACCGATAAGACCCATGAACACGGGCACATCATCCGTCACAATTTTCGGAATGTTGAAATCTCTAAGGGCTCTCATTAACACTTGATCCTCGGCTCTATCGGGATCGCCTCTCTTCAATTTACCAGCAACTACTAAAACCGATTTAATCGCTCGTAGACCCCAATCGTAGTGATCTTGTTTCGATAAAAGTTCCCGGCAAAGCTGATACAACGTAATAAACTTCCTTGCCAATAATCTAGCTTCTTGAAAACCTTCTGCTACCAGCATTATTTCGCAAATTAAGTCAAAATCTGGAACTACCATGGCGCAAGGCCTTTGTAAAATGAATAAATGATGATAATTTTCTGACGAGATAAAATTATTATCTTTATCACCCATGCCATATCTCTTTTGTTTTTGAAAATATTAAAAAATGTTTTCGAATAAAAATTATGAAAGATTTAAAAAGCGAGATATTTCGAGTGATGAGGAGATTATAATTAGAAATGTTTAAATTATTTCATCATACCTGAATAAAGTTTTCAAATTTTCCGGCAATTCCGTCCTTCCAGCATAGCCAGGATTCATGGTAATGAACATTCCAACGGTGGGGACGATATTAAGAATCTCACCAAAGAATAGGAATGTCGGTTTACGATGTTTCACCCCGTCTAAAACCGATTTCACTTGCACGGCAACTACCGATAATACTTCTACCGAAATACGATTGAATTCATCGAAACAACCCCACGCTCCTACTTGCGCGAGGCCTTTATAAATATTTCCACAGGACTGTAAGAAAAGAAGCAACACGTGTTACCATATATTTAAAACAAATTTCCATAATATTCGACTCTTCTCGTTTGTTCATTGGTGGAAAGAAGTCTCGCGGAAGGAATGCGAGTCTGATTGGTTAATTTGAAAGTAAACGTCTACTTTCACATACATTTTTGTTTTTACTATGTATTTGTCACTTATATTAATTCAAAACGACGATCTGTATTTAAATCTCGATACATTAATATAGAATCGTAATTAATATCAAAATAATTAATAATTTCGAAAATATTTCAATACTATACTCTTTTATTATTATATAATGTGTCAAGATTGTCAAAGTATTTGAAGTGGGGATAGGTGATCCTAGAGAAAGATTTTTCTTGTCTCTATGCCGTCCTGCGAAACTTCTTTTTAAGTGAATAATACATTACCTTGTAATCCATTTGCTCGGAACAATTAAACACGTAGACCATTTGACCCAAAGCTCTTCCCAAATCTTTCGTGGTTTCCGTTTTCCCGGTTCCAGCCGGGCCAGCTGGTGCTCCACCCATTATGAGATGCAAGGATTGCGTTAAAGTGATGTAACATCTGTCTGTCAACGGTGTTATCACCAATCGTGGAACATTGCCCAAATATTCGTAATCGTATTTGAACGAAGCATCGCAAATATCGGCAAAACAATCGCCAACTTTGTCGTCCCATCTGAAAGTTGAAATTTGAGGTTAAAGTTTGACAAATAAGGACAAGTGAATTGAAATTTTACACCTGTGTCTTAGCTGGGATTGCCACTGGAAACTGGAAGAGCTTTCTGCCTTCATCGTGATCATTTTCCCCACGACATCTCTCGCGTGTACGTCAATCGTGCAAATCGTCATAATCTTTCTTCGATCGCTTTCGATCAAATCCCCGCAAAGTATCGTTATCAATGCGTTCAATTGATTAATCTGTTTTCTCTGATAATCTTTGAACGCGTTTTCGAAACCTTCTTCCAATCTCGCGAAAGCCATATTAACCTCCGTCGTCCACCAAATTTGACTACCGCATAATGCGGGTTGCGCTTGATGATCGAAAATCCATTGCTCTCGTGGTTTCTCGTCGTAAGTGAACACCGCCTGAGATATATGAAACCTCACGGATCTTTTCATCGCATCTGTCACATTGTTCAACCAAATCTCCACCTTAAGTAAACGTGTCGATGATTCCACTTTGATGGTTTTTCAAAATAATGAGATCATTTTGATCTTTCTTACCTCTCGCGAGTGTCTATATTTACTTAAAAAAGAAAGTGGATAGAAAAGAAATGAAATACCTTTCCACTGCAATCGCAATTCCCATAAATGGCCATGTGTTCACCATCTTTGGCGATCATGACTATCGCTTGTTTCGTTGGTTTATCGTGTTCCATTTTCCACATTAATCTTGCAATAGAATCGTACAGTTTTGACAAATGTCTGCAGACTAATTCAGGTATGTTTCCTTAGGAAAATAATAATTTATCATATAATTTCGATATTCTCGTTTCATTAAAATTTAATAATTACTTTAAATAAGTGAATTTAATGACATATTGATTATTCGTGGGAAAAAATTTTGAACGAAGAGTGTGAAAACAAGTAAAAAAGTGATGGATAATTAAGGTTATCTAACCATTGCTTAAAATATCGAGTAGATCTGCCGAGGAAATGAAATAAAATCTTGGATAAATTAATCTTTTTGTTTCCAAATAATCTGCTAAAGCTTTTTCACAAAGATTTAATTGATATTCTAAATCCTCCAATTTTTCAAAAAGTTTCGGTCGACTCGTTGCTTTTATGATATTTAAATTGCTTATCATTTCCTTCAGTAATTCCTTAAAAAATAATTATTTAAATGATAAATGAATTTTTTCAAAAAAAATTTATTTCTTTTAACATCGGGAGAAAAAGTGGGGGAAAAAAACATCAATAAAAACAATCGATTGCTCATTTAAAAATAGATTACTTATTTAAAATTACTTTAAATTCTTTGTCAATTTTTTCGAATCGTTTCGATTCTTCCGGAAGTTGGCTTCTAATATCTTCAGAACCGATGAAGATACTCTCAAGATGTACCCATGCCCGTTGAACTTCGAACCATGCATTGATCACCGCATCTGCGGTGCTTAATTTTTTTTGCCAATCGAGAATTTCCTCCAGGAAATATCCAACGAATTTGGAGCCTAACATATTTTGTAGTTGCACCTGTTGTAAAAATATAAAAATTAAAATTAAAGATAGAATAAAATTGTGTAAGTTGATCGTTTTATTTCTTACTTTATTCATTTAACAAAAGAGAATCATAAAAGATTACCTGATTCTCTTCAAGAATTTCGATAGTTTGCTCGTCGATTTTAAGAATGTATAATTTCGTACGGTCGTGCAGCTCTTTGTCAAATTCGAGAATGCTCCATGTATCGTGCAATTCTTTCAACACTTTTTCCATCGCCATTTCCTTCACCGATTTAGCCACGATATTTTTAACTTCTTCTTCGTATTTGTGCAATTGCAATTTTAATAAATCTTCCAACGTGGTAGTGTCGGTCATTATAAATACCACCTATCAACATATAACGATAAACATGTTCATTTTTATCATTTAATTATCTCAGTAGTAACTCAATTCTTCTCGTTTGTTAATAATCATATTAAGTTTTTAGTTTGTTCTTTGTTTCAGTATCAGAACAATTGCACGGTTTTCACGAGTGTTGTAACTTAACCTAATTAAAGCCAAGGTTTTAAAGGTTAGTTGACCCAAGACCTAGTTCACATTGAATATAGATTTAAAAATAAGTTTATTTCGTATGTTAACTTTAATAACAAATAAGCTTTTCCACGATGCCGTGTTAATTACCTTCGTTTCAGCCATTAATTCTCTCCAGTGTCTATCTCTAATCGCTGGATTCTGCAATTCTGAGACCGCTCTCAACGATGCCATCATATTTCGCACTTCTGCTTCTATGTTGTTATACAATTCCCAAGGACGAACATCTTTGTCCAATTCTGTCAAGAGAAACGAATATTTGGAAAATTTTTCATGCAGTGCATACAAATTTTTTTATTTTATATTTACAAATAGAAAAGTCAATTGATCATTTTAAGGTTAGACACAATGAAATGTTGAATTTCTATCTCGCAAGAGCTATATTATTATTATTATTAAAAAAAAATATATATGTACACTAGAAATAATTGGAAAAATTATAAACTTGATGAATTTTTATTGGAAGAGGAAGAGAGAAAAAAACTTTTCCTCACGTCTTAATTCTCTAAGGATTTTTTTACATTCTTGATCCATCCATTCTATATCCAATTTTTTCCACATGGTTTTCTTCCATTCGTTTAGAGACGTCTCGATCACGTTCACATAATCCCAAACCATTTTCAAAAGTTGCATCTCTTTTTGTATCTGTTTCGTTACTTTAAATTCAGGCATTTCTTGCTCAAAAATTGCAATCTGGCCGTGTAACTCTGCCTCCTCAGACAGGAATTTCAAAATTTGTTCGCGTGATTCGTTTAACTTCTCGTAGGGATTTTTGCACACTGGACTATAAATATACGTATAACAATCAGCCAACTTAAACGAGAGATCATAAGATATTTGAAAATATATTGAAAAATAACATATAAATGTTATAGAGATATTTATCTATAAATTTTTTTAATAAATCTTATAAAATAAATAAAGCATATATAAAGTGCAAATTAAAGAAAAATTTTCAAGCGAAAAATTATCCCTATTGTTTTTTTACTTGAAAATATCTTCTTTATGGAATTCTTCCAGGAAATGTTGCTGCTTGAAATCATAATAACTGATTCTCTTCTTCAAAAGTTCGATCTGTCGAGTCATCAATGGTTGTACCACATGTTTCACTTGGGCGGCTACTTTTTTCAATGTTTCCCAACTGACGGGTAACTCTGTGAGCCAATTGAAAATTTTATCCTCTATAATCACATTATAACTTTGCAAAAGTTCTATAGTTTTCTGAAAAATTAAAATTATTAATTAATTAATTTATCAGTCGAGGGAAAAACGCATTTGTATTTTTACCACTCATTATTTCTGTATACCTTAATAGGATCGAACATATCTTCGATCTCATACTGGCGATCTCTCACTTCTTTTAGATAATATATGGTTTCCAGAAGCGCATCGTAATCGTCTTCCTGAATAGGACGTGAGAAATTTTCCATTGCCGCTTTCAAAAATTTCGCTAATTCCTCCAATCTAATTCGAAAAAAAATCAAAATTTAAACGATTCGAATTCAACATTTTGCAAGAAGAAAAATGATAAAAGAAAAAAAAAATATTTTTATAAATTGAACGATCTTTAACTTTGTTTATTTTAAATATTTGTTAATAAATTACGACGATTATATAAAATTAAACATTTATAATAAATTATTCCAAGTTCAAAAAAAAAAACAAAAAAAATGTTCAGCGATTAGATTATTTTCTTCTTACATTGTAAATTTATTAAGAAAATAAAATGAAATGAAATAGGAAAACGAACGAGTATAAAATTCTAATGTATCAAATCAATGTCTTATTTCCTTGATAGATAAATGATCGAATTCTCTTGAATTGTTTATATTGCTTGCGAAATAAGTACTTTGATAGTTTCCCGGAATAATGATTCCGAGCCAAATACACAGTTACGCAAATATACAGAGAATTAGTGCCAACATCGACCGTCCCGATTATGGTTTCAGAGAAATCGGCTCTATTTGCGGTTAGAGGTTAACATGTGATCCGCATTCATAGAACTCCCTTTTATAGATTACGTGAACAGTATTATGTCTTGAAAAGAAATCATTCGAGTTAACTGGAAACTTATTTAAAAAAAAATAGTTTCAATCTCATAATTTATACATGAAAATTATTTCTTTAAAATTATTCTATTCGTAACATTTTAACGAGAGAAATTTAATCGAGATTCCATTTTATTATTGTATTTTTGATATTTCTGTGGTGTAAGAATAATAATACGACGAAAATTTATTAAATTGAATCCATCAAAGACTATCTTTAATCTTGTAGATTGAATAAAATTAATATTTAGAAAATTTTATCACAAGTGATCGTTACTTAACCTTGAAATATTCGCACTAATGTTACGTTATGCAATGTTATCGTCGATTTCCCAATGAATGGTAAACTTAAATTCAAGCGAGGTAACTTGGATTTCTTATTTTTGACACATCTAGAATATTAAATGCATGAAGATCCTTGGTGACCTCGTTTGAATCTTTTTATATAGGACGTAAAGATATAAAATGAAAAGAGAAAAATGGAATTACTGAGTGGTAATACGCTTGACCAGATAATCCTTGAGCACGTTGGACCACTTGCAAATGATATTTAAAAGAGATTGTTTGAAAGGCTTTATGTCGAGTCTCAACCATTGACAAAGGATCTCCTCATTTTGCATTTTATCACACTCGTTGTACAAATCTATGAAATAATCGATTTCCCGTTTGAAGTCTTTCAAATCAGGTTTCTTCTCCTTCAAATTTTCTGGAAGATATTCCGGATGTTGTTCGATCATCTCCCTTTGGTCGGGGTTCACGTATTGAGCGAATTTCAAAAAGTAAGACAAATATTCTTGCTTATCGTCTGTCCACAACCAGGAATAGTGTTCGTACGTCTGTGAAATGAATAATTTCAATCAATAAGTTTCCATATTATTTCTCTTATCACTCGATTGAAAATAGCTGGTTGATAAATTGAAATCTTAAATTTGAAATAATCATAATCGTTACCAGAGCATGCTTTTTTACTTCTGTCAAGGCTAGTTTAACTCGATTACAAGTTTCTTCTAGCATAAATACGATACCTTTTTCTTCGGCAACGTCCACCTTCGAGAATGAAGAAGATTAAAATTTATTTATATGAAAGAAATAAATGGTTCGTTACAATTTTTCAATTATAACCAAATATACCGCGTAATTCTCTTGCTTCTCGCGCAATTCGGGATCGACACGTGGTATAAGGATACCCATTTTCATCATGTCAAGTAAAAGTGATTCGAAAAAAATGTAGAAACCTTCCGGATCGTCTAATTCCACCGATGGTCGGAAAGTGATATTAGGATTCTTTCGTAAAAGATTAAAAACAAATGTTTTGTTTAAATGATACAAAATTAAAATATATATATACATGTGTATATACACATGTATGAAAATTAATAAAAAATTTCTCGATTATCAATTTTTTATTTCGACAAATTTCCAAAACAAATTTTTTTACATTCTCAAAGGTATTCACCTCTAAACACATTTGGATTTCGAATGAAGGATATATATCGCCTTCAGGATCAGTTTCATCAAGAATGTAACAAATACTGCGAAAAACGTAATAAATTGGTTTTTTAATTTTTATAGAATACTGCATAGAAGAGATGTAATGCCGGTAAAAAATCGATAAATTATTAATTATTAATAACCTAGTGGAGACAGCTTGAATAAGACCTTTGGATATTAAATTGTCAACATAAGATAGATAAGGTTGCCATTTTTCACGTCTCATTGCCAACGTTTCCTCATCAACCTCCTCTTCTTCTTCCACTTGCTCTTCCTCTGCTTCTATTAATATCTCTTCAGGTATTTCCTCTTCCGGCCTATAAGAAAGAATTGATATAAATTTCTCTCAGTTTAAATTAATGATTAACTGAATATATAAAAGTATATGATGATTATTCATTTCATCTTCTATGGAAAATATACAATAAAAAAAAATTTATCTTACTTTGGAGGCTCAAGTTCTATAGCTTCTTCAGGTATTGCTTTCTCTAATTCTGTTTCCTCTTTCTCTTGTACAGCTAGATAATTGAATAAATCATTAATTAGAATAAATTAGAACGTTTATCAAACCTTAAGTAATTATAATAGAAATTATATAATGGCTCAATTACTCTCTAATAATTCCAAGTCTTCTCTATCATAGAATTGCTCTGGAAGCAAGTCGAAAAATAATTTATAATTCTCTTTCAATATTTGCTCCAATTGTTCGGCCATTGATTCGATTTCCGCAAATCTTTCCGCGAATTTATCATCTTTATCAATTAGAGACAATAAATTTTCATCCCTGGCATCTTTACGATAAATAACAGGTATCATCGCCCAGCCGTACATGTTATTCATAATATTTTTTAAATTATTTTGGGCACGGAACACTCTGCTGTGTAATTTCCAAATAATTTTTAACAAATTATCGATGTATTCCATAACTCCTAAATAATAATTTGTATATTATATTGTTGTAAATATTTTAACCATGATTTAAATTATACCTTCCGAATTCCAATTATATTTCTCTTGGCCATCATCAATTATATTATCAACGTTCATAACTTCGTCTTTTACCAATTGAAATTCTATCGGAATGCTTTCAGTTCGTATTCTATTATACCTGAAATAAACATGTTATTATGTATCATATAATAATGGAATTATTTTTTAAAGTTTCTTATACAAATAAAAAAATTTTATCTAAAATAATATTATTAGATTGATATTCAAGTAAAGATATAGATACAGAATATTTAATAAATGTATCATATAATAATGAAATTGTTTTTTAAAGTTTCTTATACAAATAAAAAAATTTTGTCTAAAATAATACTACTAGATTGATATTCAAGTAAAGATATAGATACAGAATATTTAATAAATAAATAAATATATATATATGTATATATGTAGCTTTGCTTTTGCAAAATATGAATATTTTTGAAACATTTTGCTTGCGTGAAATAAAAAGCGAATCGATGTATCGATGGAAAACATTCAAAACAATGACTCAATAAAGATAAACATGCCAAACACGTATATCAAATTGGCGCTTCATCGGTAGACTACTCATTATTGTAGCTGAGACTTACATTTTAAGTAGGAAAGATAATCTTAGGTAGATAACAAAATAGTATAGCCGAGTATAATATTAGCTGACAATTCATCTAATAAAGAGATAGTTTTGTAATCTTTAAATCATCACAATGATCTTTTTCATTTTGCTATTATTATAATTAATTTTATAAAATTATTTAATTCAAATATATATTTCTTATAGATCTGTTTATTTTATGTTTGGAAAAAATTTTTAAAATTAATTGAAATAATTAGAAATTATTAAAATTATAGATTATTCATTACAATTAAAACTTTCAATAACAGATATATAATTTTAAATTAATTCATTTTGCTACTATTATTTTATAAACATTTAATTCAAATATATATCTCTTATAGATAATAATATTGAAATAATCAGAAATCATTAAGATTATAGATTATTCAATACTCTTTCATTTAGTAATAATTCTTTTATAATTCTTTAATGTTATAAATATTCATTGCAATTAAAACTTTCAATAACAGATATACAATTTTAAATTAATTCATTAGAAAACAAATTTGAAATTAAATAAAGAAAGCGCAAAAAATTACATACCAATTTATTATTAAATTCAACTTGTAAGTACTATCGAAAAAGAATTGTGATCTGTCATAAAATTGTATGGCATCTTCAGGAATATCAGGTTTCTTTATAATTGTCATATAACGTATTTCCCTCAAAGTAGTTTTCAATTCATGGGCAAAATTTGATTGTAATAATCTATCGTCTCCAACTTTTAAAAGGGTTTTCAACAAATGCGTTTCCCAAATTTCTGGTAATCGTTCTTGCCAAGCGGTGAATATTTCTCTTTCCTTCTCATCGATGATATTCTTGAAAAGAGAAAGATATTATCAAAATACTTAATCTTTTATTTAACGAAATTATAAAGCAATAAGATAAAATTATTTGAAATTTACAAATAATACGGTTTCGAATTTTTCAATTATATCAAAAATATATCACTGTTAAATTGTATTAAAAATTAACCGATTTTTTATTTCACAGGTATTACCATTAATTCCTCGTATTTACTTCTAAGTTCGCTCTCCATTTTCTCGGTAATCAAAGGATGATCGATAAATTTGCAACAATCAACTGGATAACGAGTTCTGTGACGAAGTTTCACTAATAAACACAAAGATGCAACTACCGGAGGCAAATGTATATTTATTCCAGTTTGCCTCTTTTCATCAGGGAACGTGAAATTTTGGTCGAATAAAATCTGTAATACAATTACTATTAGTTATTATTCTTATTAATTATTACAAGTTAAAATTAACTCATAGATATAATGATATAATGACGTAATTCAATCTTACTTTTATTTTGTCAAAATGTGAATTCATTCTGACAATAATTGTTTCATAATTGTGCCATAGTTGGGCCATTATTAAAGGTCTATTGGCAATTGTACCCATTATCCATATAAATTTGTAATACGCCTCCAAATTGTGACATTCGGCAAACGCCTGATCGAAAATGCTCGCCAATTTTCGATCATATTGCTCTATCTTTCGTTCCAATAATTATTTTCATTAATTAAAATTAATAAACAAATTAAAAAAATTGAAAGAATGGTATGCATTCGAAGCGAATACATTGTTAAATAGATAAAAATGTTTATACAGCTACACATTGAAAATTTTTACTTCTTCTTACTTCTTCTTTTTTCTTTCATTGTTTTTCTGAATGAAATTATTCAATCCTTAAACAGAAAGGATAACTTACTTCTTTGAAAAATTTCTGCAAATCTTGAGAAAATTCTTCTTCCTCAGGCGTTAAAACCTCATAAGGCAATTCTGCAAAATGTTGATACAACTTGAGAAATTCTTCATAAATGTTTTCAACCATAGTAAGCAAGGATTTTCCTTTCAAACCAGCAATTTCTATCCTCTCTAGTTTCAAATAATCTTGCACTGTGTCAAATAATGACTGCAATAAAAAATTATAGTAACTTTATATATATTTGAAAAATTATTATCTATATAAAATTTCTTACATATACAAAATAATCTATAATTCATATTAGAAATAAAAATTGAAAATCAATCAAGATTGATATTAAGACTTAAATAAAACAAATTATAATCTATAATAAAATTATTGCCTGTGACATGGTGAAAGAATAATAATTATAATTAATAAACCTCGATTTCTTTAAGTCTTTTCTCAAACATGTGAATTCTTTCGAGGACCAATTTCTCGTGAAAATTCCAAGGTACAGTCTCCGACGATCTGAAATACATGTCTATCCGTTCTTTATACGATCGAAATAGTTCTTGATAACTAGTAAGATATGGTAATACTTCAGCAATCTTTACTTTATTATCATCAATATCTCCTTCGAATAAAGTTGATGGATTTATATATTTTATTGCCTATAAAGATCAGTAAATATCAATTTTCAATTTAATGCAATGATAAGATATTACAACACTATATTTATATTTATATTACACGAGTTAAATGTACCTGAGAAATGATCAAATTTGAAATTTCTCGTAACAGAGCAATAATTCTTTCGAGAGTGTAGAATCTCGAATTAGCCCACATTAAGCAAACGCAGTGCAGCAATATTTTTATTTTTGGCAATATTTCTTTAAATTCAAGCGTTTCGATTTCTTGGAAATAAGTCTCTAGAGGCTTTAAATAAAGATTGATGTCCCTAGTTTCTAATAATGCTAAAAAAAAAAAAAAAAGAAAAAGTCGAGTAAAACTTTTCTTTCACTGAATGCAAATTATAATTTTTCGCTTACCAGCAGTGACGTTGTTTACCAAATTTTTGAAATATTGCGAGTAAGGACTTTGCGTTTTCTCTAAAACTAAATCTATCTCCTTCACCTTTGGATCTTTCAGTTGAAAATAGATGGATTCCATGTTCTTTAACCTCATGCTCCAATAATCCAGTTCTAAACGAAGAGGGATAGAAGAATAATTGTTATTAAAAAATAACGTTACCATTTGAAAAAAAAAAATGATGAAATGATTACCGGATACAAGAAATTTTCCATTTTTCGAGAATTTAAATTCTTCGTTGAGAATCTCATTAATCTGAGTCGCCCATTTTACCACAATTTCTTCTATATTACTCTTTACCTTAAGTTGTTTAGATATGTCTACATCGGTATAAAATTTTGGATCTAGAATTTCCTCGATATCCATCGGCATAGGTAATAGAGTTTTTCCCGTTATTTTTCCTCTTACCTAAAAGTTTCATTAATCTCGTTTGAATTTGCTCGAGGTATTAAATTAATCCTTATATTCATTATTACCTGCCATATTAAAGTTCGAAGATTGTATACTTGCTTCTTGACATCTTTACGAACAACCTCCGGCCAGCCAACGTGATTTTTCGGATTAGATAATATAGGTACGTATGCCTGGAATTGGAGGAAAATGAAATAGAAATTTTCGAAATGGAAAATGTGAGAAAAATTATTTGAGAACCTGTTCGACGAGCACGGCTAATTCCTCGATCGGATTCGGTGCCATGTCACCCGGTATCAACATTTGCTTGTAATTATCCTCCGTGATCACTTGGGGTTTCCTCTTCAAGAAGTACGACTGCTTTCTCTTTGCTTGCGTTATTTCGAGTAGAGGTATCAACACATTGGCGGGTGTTAATTGCAACACTAGCACCATCTCTGACGGGGTGGTTAAGAACTTTATAATTAAATCCTGAAAGTTGAATAATCCAATCATTATTGAAGAAAAGAAATTCATTTTTTAAAATCTCTTTCTTTCAACGATTATCTCTGTAGAAATCGTTGGATAAGTGACATAATAGTCACGTTATTTTTCAACGTTCTTCGCGCTCGATGTATTTCGAAAAAATAATGGGCAAATTTTAAAAGAACGAAATGACAATTCTCACGCGAGAATGATCGACGAAGTTGCGAATAAAAATTTTCTATTTAATTAACTTTGTTACATCCTTTGATAAATCGATCTTACTTATATAACGTGTAAAATGTTTTTAAGAAAATATATACAGTATTTTTTAACAAGTATTATTTCTCGCCGATGATTATAAATTATAACGAAATCAAAAATTTATTAACGATTGGACAACGAAGAATTCAATGTTTACTAGTACGATCGCGTAATTGAAGTCAAACTGACATTTCCTTTACGAGGTTATTTATATAGTACTATAATAGTACTAGATTTATTATCTATGACCTTTTAGATATCTAATAAAAATTTCAGAGATGAAAATCGAAATGAAAAGTTTGAACGAAAGAATCTTAGGTCTCTTATATAATAGACACGTGACCAAAGAAATTGATAGTATATGTAATGTAAACTATTTGATTAATGTAAAATTTTTCCAGTTAAAACATGTAAAAATATGGAAGAAATTACCTTGTATTCTGCATGTGCCAACATTTTCGTCCATCTCTCTATTTTTAATTTCCTCGAATGCGTAAGATAATTAAACATATATTCCAACCGTGGATCTTCATCCTTTTTCTCGTCATCCTTTTTCTCCATGTTTTATTTACCACTTTATTCACTACCTTAAATCTAGCATTTCTTGTTACTATAAGTCGATATAGGAATACGTATTTTATCGTATGTTTGCACAAAAAAAAAATGACGATTCATGTAACGGAAAAATAGATATCTTCAGAGATTTCTTCCGTGATATAATCTCGAATAAATTCATACTATTTTTAAATTCAAATGTAGACGATTTTCAAATCATTCTTTTGTTCTTTCAAAGTATTGAATTTTACAGATTTTTGTCTAATTAACGGCTAATATCTGCTAAGATTATATAAATATATCGAAACATGAAGTTAAACAATAGTGCGTTAAATAATAATCGAAATATGAAGTAATCGATTAGTGTCGAGTGGTGTGCTTGACATGCTTGACATAATCAATGCATTAACGCTCTTCTCTGCAACTAGTAAATCTTCTTCGATCTTTCTATTTAACTTGTGTTTGCATCGATATGTTAATCTATTTTCACTTCTTTGCAAATAATACACAGTACTTATTTCGTAATTTCCTGTTTTCGTAAGTATATTTCAATATTTTTTATTTGTAAAATTTTACGATAGTGAAATTCACGATTAATATTAATTCTTACGTCATAAGTAACCGTCGATATGCAAAACAGAATATAAATATTTAAATCAACATGTACATACATTCTTGAAGATCAATTACGACCTAATGATATTTACATCATTGGTTGAAAAGTTGATATCATGATGAAACGTAAGATCTGTAACCACTGTAGATACATATATAGAACGTTTACGAAAGGTTGACAAAAACACGACATCTATTCGGAACTGGATTGAACTAATTTAGTTCCATTAACCTTAACCATGAAAACTTAAAAAGATGCATATAAAAAAAAAAGATTAAATATTTTTTAATATGTATTCTCTGTTAAAAGATACAAATTAGTTTTAATATTTCTTTTAGGGGGGAAAAAAAATGAAAGATTATTGGATATTTTGGATTTCGACGAGAGGGTCAAGGCGAAAGAGCAAAAGAATCTCGGACCAATATTGAATGTTCCTGGAGAGTGAGGAAGGGAGCTCGATTCGGGAGTGGAAAGCGGCAGGTGTTCCGGGTTAATATTCGTAGCGAAGAGGATTGTTTTGCAACGTCCGCTCTCCGGCCAGCTTACGTGCGCCCGTGCCTGTCTCGTAATTAGTTTGACTTTCACCGTGAGGGCCACCATACCCGGCACCACACACTTTCGCTCGTCTTCTCCTCTTTTGCCTCTGGAATTACGTTACGGAGAAAATGCTTGAATGCGCCCACAGGAATTTAGGCCGATATCAAGGACGTTCTTGCGACGTAACCTAGCCAGATTCGAATCGTCGCCCGATCCACTCATCCGACTCGCCAAATATCATACAAATCTTTTTACGATCGGCGACGTACGAGCCGCTGCGCATCCGTACTCGTTTGCTCAATACGCTTTCGTGTAATCAGGCTTTGATTTCTCGTAATCTCTTGCAACGATCTATACACACGTTTCCATCGGTACGATGATCTTTCGATCTGTAGATCGTCATCCTTTACAAAGTTGCAAACTGGATCTTAATGAGATGATTGATCGTAAAAACAAAATTCGAAACAGTTTGATTTGTAACCTGTCAAAAATGCATTGAAAATATAATTATGATATAGGAAGGAAGATCAGAATAGATTTTATATATATATATATATATATATATATATATATATATATATGGTTAGGAAATACTGATCTGTAATATACATTTCGTTGCCATTTAAACTTTCCTTTAAATGTTCGGTTCTATATATAAATACATTTGCCAATTTTACACATCGACTTTTCTTACTTTCATTCGAATGAAATTTTATCCGTTTTCGAATTCAAAGGTTTACGTCTTGAAACTAAATTGTTTCGCATATCTGAATTTCAATTGGCGTGCGACAGACTTACCTTACCTCGATTAATTTAACAAAAATGAACGAAGAAACGAAAGTAATAAATTACATCGTCAACTACAACTTGATACAATTCGATAATGATCTAAGCGAAACGCGAAAGCGTTTATATTTTAAATTAATTAAACTAAAATAGACGAATGAATGAAACGGATCCTTTGTTTACGCTTTCGATCGCGTCGCTTGAATAGCACCAATTCCCGCTGTAAATTTCGCTTCCATTCTAGACGAAAAATCTAGGGATGCCGTTAATAAGATCAGGGTTACGTAGCCCCCTGAACGAAGATCGTCCGATCGATGATCGAATAAGCGAAGAAAGAGGATCGAGGATGTTCCTTTTCCCCTCTTCGGGCTCGTATAAAAGTCCGAATGTGTCGATCCAGCCGACACAACAGTGAAAGATCGTCGGTGAAAGACGTTCTCCTTTGCGACATCTATCTCTCGGTCGCCGCGAAATTCAACCATGTTGCTCCACCTGGTGAGTTGTTCCTTCTCCTCGTGTTTCTCCTAACTTCTCGTTATTATCGTTAATTGGCATCGATTGGTCGAAGACCTAATATGGAGTTCAATTAGGAGTAAGATTTTTCCTCTAGGATTAACCGTGTCTTTTCTATTGCTTCGCTTTAGTGATTACATCAAAATAACAAATGATTATCGAATTTTTTATTATATTCTATGAAAATTGTGTAATATATTAATTATTATCAAGCTTTTAATTCGCATGCTTCCGAATATAATTTAAACATTCATTCATTTCGTAATAGGATAATTTATTGGATGAATTTTCAGTGGATACAGTGAAAGATTTAATTTCTATTCTTCGAACAAATTTGTTTCATAACTTATGCTGAGACAAAAGACAATAGGTATATCTTTTAATCGTTACTTGTAATTCATTCTTTCGGAATCAGTGATTCATTCTTGTTGAACTATTCGGATGATTCGATCTCTTCCGGAATTTGTTCACTATCGTATTTGAACTTTACTTTCCAATCATTGTACGTAGATATGATTTATTCGAAATTTAAATATAATTGATATCTTTATTTTAATATACATTCGTTAAATTTAAAATTGAATCTTTTTTTTATTGAAAAATTGCGTTTATTTAAGAAACTTTTTTTATTTTTAAAGTAATGAAATTAAGTAAAACATATAAATACTTTTATATGTTTATTGTATATTGTATGGCTTAAAGATGAGTCTGTTTATTATTGCGTTTGTAGACTCAAAGGAAATCGAGCAAAAAAATATCCTATTTAACTCAACACCCAACTTCATTTTCCGCTCTAAATATACCAACATGAGAATTTATTCGAAAACGCTGAAAGAAATTTATTATTTCGAGGTAACGATTTCTTCATTCAACTTTTCTTTGATTAAAAACTTTGATTAAATTTTTTAACACATTTCTAACGAGAAAAATAAATGAAAATAATTTCATTTCACTTTTTATGAATACAATAAATTAGATACTCATCAAAAATCAAAAATAATAATATTTTTATTAAATCATTAATTTTTAAAGCTTCTTTCGTTACATACAGATTCTTATCTCGTATATAAATAGATCAAGGAATAAAGATTACAATTGTTTTAAAATATTATCGTAAATATTTACGAGAAGAATAAAAAAAAAATTAATAGATCAATTAAAAAAAAAAACAATAAAATTGAAAAATCTAGAGATTATTTCGACGAATACTATAAAAAAAAAAAAAAAAGAATCGAACGAACTCTTAAATTATCTCTATAAAAAAAACATTATAGAGCTCATTAAGGTAAGATACCTAATTTTACGGTTACATTATAAATTATGTGCATCATTATAAACGACTATACTTTTCTCATTTATTTCGATCAGTGAAATTTAAACGGAAGAAAAAATTCATCAACGTCGAAACATACGTATCCACATGTATCTTGAAGAACAAATAAGGAGAGGAAATTAACGACGATGGTCCACTGTTCAATTCGAAAGTAACCGAATTGTTTTCACGAAGAAAGTCGATCGTGTATTCCGTGTGCATCTGACTCAAGTACAACCCAATCCGTATATACACGTACTTACACGTGCTAAAAACGCAGGGAACGTTGCTTTCGCAACCAATTTTCTAGCGTGTTAAATTGTAACGCTTACGTAATCCTAACCTCACCATCCTGTGGATGCAACGAGGAAACTAAATTTCGTGGAAACTACGTCAACGGAGTATCTACGCGTGATTTTAATTTTAACTTCATTCCATTCGGAATCAATTTTCCTTTAAATAGTGGCAAAATGATAGAAAAAGAATCGATATAAGGATAGTGAATAGGCGTGGAAATTAAATTCCATTATATAGAATATACGTATTTAATAAATGTATTACTTTCAGAATTATTTCTTTGTCGATCAATGTGATATGAATGAAGATCAACTTTGTTTTTTCTTTAAATAGTATCTTTCGATGAAAACGAAATAATATAGAGAGTAATTAAAATTAAAGAATATAATTATAAATTTAGAAAGCATGTTTACATTCATTTTTATTCATTTATATCAATATCGCGTAAAAAAAATGTAAAATTAATTAGAAGATCCAAGTGAAATATCATTTGTATGATAATTAATTAATTGTTTGAAAAAAGCACATCGTAATTTATAATTTAGCAGTTAGTTGTTTTAATTATAAAAACTATGTATAAAATTCGTTGTTGCCATCGAATAAATTATTCAATCAGTTTCGTAATCGAGCCAATAATAGACAAATAATAGACAAATACACTTTCTTTGAAGAAACAATACTATAAATTCTCCCTTGGAGGAGAGGAAAAAACAGAGCAAGGAAACTGGGGAAAAGGGAAAGCTAAGAGAGTAAAAGTAAAAGGTGCTACTTATTTTTTCATATCTATTCACTGGAAATAATTAGATAGTAATATCTTAATTACATCGTCTCTTTGCTCTCTCTCTCTCTCTCTCTCTCTCTCTCTCTCTCTCTCTCTCTCTCTCTCTCTCTCTCTCTCTCTCTTTCTCTCCATCCCTTCAAGAGTTTGACATCGGTATTTAAAAAGAGAAAATTATTTGTTATCAATTTATAAAAATAAAATTAAAGCATTTACATTACTTCGTTGTTATCTGATCAAATATATTAGTTGATATATTAAATATTTCGTATTTTGAATTTATTTTCATCAGAGTGTAAATTTTTAATTCGAACGGTGAGAAAAAATTAATTTGAAACGTCGATTTAATTCTTCTTCTTCTCGAATTAATTAAGGAAATTTATTAATATATTCCGAAATCACACACATGTATACATATAAATCAAATGAAAGGATGCGACGTTAATTTACAATTTGACACGCTTGTTGGAATATATTTTTATTTCTTTCATCACATTCTTGATAAATATAGACGTTACGTTTACGCTTCTGTATCAGATTTTAACGCATCCTGTGCTTAATTGAATCATGCAAGATCTCTTAATTTGAATAATTAATTAATAATAACACGTAAGAGAAGGAAAAGTGATAATCAGTGTCAACGCTGTTGCGTACGAAATCGAAAGCGAGTACAATGTCTATTTAAAACAGGTTTGAAACAATGTTAATGTCTTTCCTGTGTTCTCCTCAAAATGTAAATGTTGAAAATTATCTAATGTATATCTAATGTAACAGTGAAACGTACATACATTGTAAAAAAAAACAAGGAAAGAGAATCGTTTCGATACTTGACGTTTCCATGCTACTAAATTTTTTTTTCAACAATCCGTAAATCGATCAAAATTATTTAAAATGTTTCCAGACCACGCTACTATTGGTAGCTTGTACAACGAGGGTATATTCGAAACCAGCACCGGAACCACCCAGCTCTTACTTCCCCCCATCGAATGGCGGCAGTTTGTCATCCGGTAATTATGGTCCCCCGTCGCTTCCAGATCGGTATGGGCCGCCCCAGCAACAACCGATCGTCCACAAACACGTTTACGTCCACGTGCCACCTCCAGAGGCTCCGGAATACAAACCGCCGAAATACATACCACCCGCGGCACCACCGCAGAAACATTACAAGATAGTGTTTATAAAGGCGCCAACGCCACCTACGCCAACAGCACCAGCTCTACCACCATTACCGCCTCAAGACGAAGAAAAAACTTTGATCTACGTTCTGGTGAAAAAACCGGAGGAAGCGCCAGAAGTGGTTCTTCCCACTCAAGCACCAACGCAACCTAGCAAACCGGAAGTTTATTTCATTCGATACAAGACACAGGTAAATTGTGCTATTACTCGTAGAGTGAACGTGACTTTAACTATTTTTATTCATTTTATATGTAATAAAATTGTTTTATTCTTTTTTTTTCTTTCTCTCTTTTCAAGTACACGTTTTCGAATTCATCTCTATAATTTCATAATTTGTTTTGATACTCGTTTACTTGACGAGATAACCTCGATTGTTACATTGCAGAAAGAATCTCAAAATGTGGAATATGGACCTCCAGCACAACCTCCTTCGGATAACTATGGAGCTCCACCATCAAGTCCTGGCGGACCTTATTAAATAATTTTATTACAAATGATCTATAAATCTCCTATGAAACAAATACTCGAAACACGCGAATTTAGAGAAATACAATATTTCGATAAAAATATTTCTCATCTATGAAATTTTCAGTAATTTAATCATCAAACTGAAAAGAATACAATTAATAATATTTTTGTAGAGTTTTTCAATTCAATCAAAATTTAAATGCATTTATTTATCTTTGCAAATATTCGAGATGCATATTAAATAGATTTTTCGATACCAATATCATTAAATGCATGAAATTTATGTACACTTTTTTCCATACCGTTATTGTTTTTCTTATATTAGCTATTTGAATTATTAATCGATTAAAAGTGTCTTTCATGCAAATATCAATATTGCTTAAGAGATATGTTCATAAAGGATTATCAGGTGTAGAAAGAGTTTGGGAATTTCTAATTAATGCAAGTGAGGATGTTCATAACAAATGTATGTATATTTTAATAAAACTATTTGTACTTTTGTAGAAATTTTTATTTTATTATTTTTATATATATTCCCCGTAAAAATTACAATGAAAAACTTCAATACATATACGCGCATTAGATTATAATTACATCATTTCTTATAAAACTAAATAACAAAAAAATTCGGCAACATATGAAAATTTAATTCAATTTAAACGTGAAAAAACTTGAAATATAATATGTTTATATAATTCTGGATATACAAATATATCAAAAAGTTATTTTATTATTATATAAGTACATTTATAAATTACGTAAATAGGTTGACTGTTTTCAAAACTAATGATTTACATATATAATTATAGAAAAATTTTAAGTCTACTTTGATATTAAAAATTTTTTATAAAAATTATCATTCGACTCGAATAACCTATAAAAATATTTTACGCATTTACAGAGATTTTTTTTGAACAATTAAACTTTAAACAAAATTCATTTAAATATTTTATGTTACATTTTTCTCTGAATATAAATACATATTTACTTAAGTATATTATTTTGATACATTAAATTGAGTAGTAAGTCCATTCCTAAATTGTTTAACATTTACAATAATTGAATATTTTTATTTTTATAAAAAATCGTATCTAATTATATAATATATATATATATACTTTTGATTTCATTATATTTTACGATTTATACATTTATTTATTTTATAACCATAAAACTTTTTTTTCCATTATCAAATAATTTTAGATATGTATCTTCATATCTTTTTTTTTTTTTTCAAATAATTTCATATTAATAAATTGTCGTAGAATTTTAAATAAATATTCAAAAAAAGGACAACTTTTGACTAAATGCTAACATCATTTTAATAAAGAATAATTTATTTTTTATAATACTTGTTTTTTATTATTGTCTTTTGGCAATTTAATTACAACTAATATTCATTGATAATAACTATTTGATTGTCTGATAAAAATAAAAAATAAAAAAATATATAAAAATTTAATATAAAATATAAAATAAAAAATATAAAGTAATAAATTTTTCAATCCTATAAAAAATATTTTTTTAAATTAATAAATTAACAATTTTTCTTTAAATGATTTTTTTAATGTTAAAGATAATTTTTTGTTTTTATAATTAATCATTTCAACTATAGATCATTTTTTCCCTATTTTAACAAAATTCTTATCTAATGTATAATCATTTTATTTCAGTACCATTTTTTAATCATTATAAGTATTACGTCATTTTTATTTATTTTTCATTTTATTTCTCATCATTAATTATTAATAAATAATATCATTTTGTAAATAATATATAATTATAGAATAATTTATTCGGAAATATCTTATTTTTATTAATTGAGATATAGATATAGATATAGATTTATTAGTGAGATAATAGAGATTCTATTATATCTATATCTAATTTAAAGCTCTATTAACAATCATTTGAATTAATTAAATTTAAATACATATATTATTGAAAGATGAATAAACTTTTGGAAAAAATATCTCGAAATAACGTATTCCTCAGAATATCCTTCATAAATGAAAGAACTTATTACTCAATCTAATATTTATCTTTTTCTCAAATATATTTATAATTAAACTTATTTTTATGCGATTCAGTATTATGCAAAAAAAAAAAAAAAATTTTAAAATACTACTATCTTCAAATAAATAAATAATTTAACTTTAAATATATCATATTTTATATAATTTAATATTTTTTAATCGACTGAAATTTTCTGTTATATTATCCTAATTTTAAGTTCGCAATTTTAATCATGAATATATCACTATAACGTACATCTGATTCATTACTTGTTTTACAATAACAATAACATGAAAATTGTTATATGTGCAATGCATTTTTCGATTTCTCGAATAGTATTTGAATGATACGTCAACGATTATAAATCAATTATTTCGAGCATAATAATATATATCAATATTATTCGTATATTTTTTAAGTTATTTTGGCACTATAAACTTATAAATATATAAATATATATATTTAATAAGAATAGAAAGATATGTACAGTGATATATAATGGCACATATCAAATTAAATGTAATTTCGATTATAATTTAATCAAAACAAACTTATAAATTTCAATAATTTGTTTAAATTATTAAAAGCGTTTCGTTTGTCTAATTTTTATAATGATGATATAATATTTTTCATTCCTATTTTATTCCTAAAATTCTTCACATATTATTAAATAAAATGTTATAAAAATAGTCTTTATCGCTTAAGTAATATTTAAAAAAATGAGCATCTTTTTAATCAAAAATAATTATTTTTTACGTATATTTTACTATGTAATATCAAAATTAAATTTAAGTTATATCAATTATGCATTAAATAATAAGCATTAAAAATTTTTTGTTGACTAATATTAATTAAGTATAAATCACAAATATTTTTTTTAGTATAATTTTTTAAAATACTTAAAAATATATATTTAAATTCAATTTCTTTTTATCATAAAATTGTTTGCTTTGGATTAATAAAACTTATTAAACTTTTATTTAATAAATTTTTGTCATTTAAATTTAAATTATTTGGTATTCTTAAAAAAAAATTTAAAAATCAGTCAATAAAAATCATTTTCTTCTTTTAAAATAATTAAACATAATAAATTTTTTCTTATTTGTACGTATAACTTTCTATCATTTGTAAAAAATCTATTGTATATTTTATTACTCTAATTATCTTTTCAAAAATATATAAATAGTTCTGGCATATTTTAACAATATGAAATTCCAATATATGAAATCGAATTATTTTTCACTATTTTTTTATCTTTTTTTTTATCATATATTTACTTGTTTTTAATATCATTAAAAAAGATATATTTATTCAGAATTACTACTCAAGTTGTTTTATGTGTTTCTTAAAAAAAAAAAATTTAACCGTTACAGATATAAGAGAATAAATTAGATATACTAGAAGACCATAGTGATATAAGGAAGAATAAACTTGATGATAAACAGAATATGATAAAAATGTAAAGCAAACAAGACAATAACCCATTAAAGCAAGCGTGTGTAGACGCAAGAAAATCCATACGAGAATTCTAAGTTCAAGACGATTTTCTAACAATTTCTGTAATTTTTCTTGCTTCTTCAATACTTTGGTTAACTACAAAAATTAATATAGATAATATAAGAATAAATACTAGAATATGAAATTATTAACTAATCAATTAAATAATGATTCATTGCTTATCGTTTAAATAAATAATTGATTAATTTATCAATATGTAAAAAAATTGTCATACTTACATCTCTTTCAGCATACATGATGATAAATTCGAGGAAAAAGCAAAAATAATATCCTGAATGGACTCCATGCCATACCGCAAGAAAAAGTAATGTCAAAATTTGACTACAGGTTACTGATCCGAAAACTTTCACTCGTTTGTAAATATATTCCGCACACCAATTATTAGTACTTATATTAAATGATAGAATATAATGCTTAAATTTAGTTGCTGTTTCAAATTTTAACACATTAATATTTGTACAACCATTCCATAGAGGACGACCTTTTTCATCTCTTCCATTATAAGATAAACCACATATTGTACAAACCTGAAATAAAAAATATTTTTTATTTATTAGATATATTTTATTTTTAAAACGAAATAAATAACGAAATAAATAAGTATTTCATTAATAAATTCTAATCTATTAATTAACAAAATAACGTGAATTCAAAAAAAATATATGTAATTTATATTCATATTTATTATAATCATAACATATTTGAATAAAAAAACAAATAATATGCATTTATGTATATGATTATATATAAATAATAATATATTTTTATATATTTGTATTCTTACCCCTTCAGCCAATAACCAGCAACAAACATATTTGTACAGATTGACGTGACCCCACAAAGCAATAATAAAAATACGTTTCAAAAAGGGTTGCTGTCGAAACTCCATACTTAAAATATATTCATGAGGTAAGTACCAAGTTCCTAATTGATGAAGTATCACATATACGATTCCAAGAAACAATTGAAAAATACCAGGAATGATAGAATCATGAATTTCAATTTCTTGTACTATAAAATTCTAGGATAAAAAAATTAAACTTACTTTTTTTTTTAATTTATATTTTATTATAGAGAAATGTATTTTTTTCGATTTTTTTCTAATCTTTTCCAATATTTAATTAATATTTTAATATGACTTACACCATCCGGACTAATCGATGTAAATCGTCCTTGTACAAAATCTAAATATCTTTTCATGCTAAATTGTGGCCCAACGATAAATGATGCTGGAAAATATGAAAATCCTGCAATCTCCAAAAACGTTGGATGATCTTTTAAGGCTACTTGTTTTTGTTGCAGAGATAATGTTTCCTGAAATAATAATTTCATTATTGAAAGTTGTTTTTTATAAAACAATTCTTTTGTTTTTTATTTTTCATAATTATATTTTTTAACATTAATCTTTAATCTTAATCTAACTAGCTTTTCGTTAATTAGCTTATTTATATATTATATCGCATTATATTATTTATTTACGTACTTCGGATTTTTGGCCATCTAACATATCGAATGCGATACTAATTAATCGCAAAGTTAATACACATTGTGGCATTGTCCATTTTATATCGTAACCACCTGTACTTGTTACATAATATCCTATTAACAATAAAAACAATTATTATTTTCTAATATAATAACACATTTATTATTATATTTATTATGAGCAAAATTTCATGTGAAACAGAAATATATTATATGAAATTATAATATATTGATTATCTATATATGTAAATAAATGTGATATAACTATTCAATTATTTTATTCTAAAACTATATTAATATATCTTTAATAATAATCTTAATTTTAATTTAAAATTTAATTTAAAATTTAAAATTTAAAATTTTTTAAAATTATACGAATTATTATATTATATATCATAATTATATTATAGATATATATAGATATATTATTTCTTCATACCACAAAAAAGATAAACTATGTTGAAGACAAAAATAATAAAAACTGCCAAAGAAGAACCACCAAGATATTTTAAAATGCCATAAGTGAGATACACTGCTAGTCCTGAATGAAATAGATTAAATCCTGTAATAATAATATACTTATAACCAGTTTATTCCTTAAGTAATTATTTAAAAATATATTTTTCGCGATTGAAAATTATATTTAATATATATTATAATTAATTAAATAATTAATTCATATATTTCTTTCAGGAAATGAATAAAAAATTATTTAAACATGTCAAGAAAAAAAAAAATTAAAGAATTTGCAAGAAAATTTGAATTTGAAATTTACGCGCTCAATTTATTTTCTTAAAGAAGTAAATATTCCAATTACAACACAATAAAAAAATAAAACAAGACAAAAAAATTTATTTATAAAATTAAAATAAAAAATATTTTTCTTATTTAATTTATTAGATTATTTTTCTATACAGTAAAAATTAAGTTCAATTTTGTTAAAAAAAAAAATGTATACTTTTAATGAAAATCTAAAACTTATATCATTTTGATACATTTGGTAATTTTAGTATTTAATACTATTTGTTAAAGATAAATAGTTACCAAAATTCCACAAGCAAATCGAAACACCACAGGTTATAAAAAATATATGTTGATAAATTGGGTATTTTCCATATAAAGTATATCTATGAATGAAGGCGATTGGAAATCCTGAAATTTTAATCATAATTATATCATAATTAAACAAATATATTAAACTTTATCGAAATATTTTTAAATGTTTCATTTCATGCAAATTTATTTATAAATATTAATATTTGAAGAAATTTGAAATCACTAACATTTTTTTAATAATTTTAAAATTCACTAAAATTCATTAAAATTCACATGTTAAAATATGGAATATATATTAAAATATAAATAATATTAAAATAAAAGTAAGAAACTTGATCAAGAAAACAGCGAAAATATATTATATTAACATATTAAATATGTAGAAATATAGAAAATATATAGAAAAATTGTATTAATTAAATAAAAATATTTTTTTAATAATGCAAAAATTAAGGATACAAATATATTTGAAAATAAAACTTTTGAGAATTGCTCTTGAAATTTTTTTGTAAGTATTTTACAACCATATTTTTTGAAACTAACCAAGAATAACTTTTATTCGAAACACATGTACATTTGCAAAAATTAACTCTCAAAAGCAATTCTTAAGAATTTTATTCTCGAATATATTAACATGCGTAAAAGATATTAATAGATAGAATTAGCATAATAAAAGAAGAGAAAAAAAATATTATCTAAAAAATAGAATAAACGAAATTTTTTTGTTTACGCGGGAACTAAAATCTTATACACGCATGTGCAATAATAGAATATATATATATGTATATATCATCCAAAAATTTGAAAAATATAAAGAATTTGAAAATATCAAAAATCATATATTAAAATCATTATAGATAAAACTTGATGAATAATAAAAAAAAGATATTAACATAAAAACATAATTAAATCTTAAATAATTAAGTCAAAATCAAATTTTTGTTCGAAATAACTATTTTTATTATTGATTATTTTTGAATAAATTTTTACTATTTTATCTATAAATTTTCCTTCAACTAATATAAATAATTATATTTATAAAAGATTTCTTACTACATATAAAAATATAATTGCTTGCAAATTTTTGAATGATGGATAATATATTCTCAAATCATTCTAAAAATATGAAAACAACTAACTTAAAAATTGAAATAAATTAAGTATAATAATTAAATAATAATACGTAGCGAATTGGAAACTAATTATAATTAATTAATTATGCAAATGTAAGATTAAAGACTAAAGTATTTTACATAATGTTTAATTATGTAAGTATATATAATCAAAAAAAATAAAAATGAGAAAAATAATAGAAGATTCGTAAGAAAGAAAAAGAACAAAATATATTTGAAAATATTAGCATCTATTTACCAACTAAAATGGACAAAAAAAGACGACTTGCAGCCTCAGGTACATTTAAATGTTCAGACAAGAATGATACAATACTAAACATTGTTAATATTTTTGAAATTATGCTTCAACTTCTTTACATCAGTTTTATAATATTATAAAAATTTTTGTATAAAGAATAAGTAGATAAAAATTTATTAATTATGCGATAATATAACTTGTAAGTTTTAAGGTTAGAGATCGATGTTAAATCACAATGACACGGAGAATTTTGTTGTGTGTTCTAAAAATCATTAAATTAAGATGATAAAAAATTTTTATAATTTTTTAAAATTTATAAAAACGGAAATTATATTAAAACAAATATTACTATTTTAAAGATCTCTTTTTTAAAAGATAATTTAATTTATTATAAAATAAATAAGAAACTTTAAAGCGAAATTTTTATAAATTTAAGAACACCTGAAAATGAAATGTAAGTAAATATTTATTTGCTATTATTAGTAAGTAAATATTTATTTATTTATTTTATTATTATTTATTAATTTATTGCTCTTTTACTATTAATTTATTAGATAAATTTTATTAATTTTATTTTTTTATTTTTTATATAATTAACTATAATTTATTTAAAAAATTATATATAATATAAAACATCATCTTTTTATTTTGCTTTTCTTTTTATTATAATTATTTCATTTTTAACAATATTTTAAACAATTATATTAAAATATTTTTTAAAATATTCTTAATCTGTGTAAAGTTTAATAAATAAATTTTAAAAAAGAGATATATTAATTACAATTAAAATTAAATATAAATTTTATATATTTAATTCTGTATAAATAATTAAATTTATAATAAAATAATTATAAATCAACAAAAATAAATTTTAAAATATGTATTTATGTCAATTATATTATATTATATTATATTATATTATATTATATTATATTATATTATATTATATTATATTCTTAATAAAAAAGTTTTAAAGGGGAGATAGAAATAAAATTTTCTTGATATTTGTTGATAATAAATAATTCTTTAATAATTTAATTCATGTCACACTATACATTGTTATAATCGCAATATAAAACATTGTAGGATTCGCTGAGTGGCAGTTTCCAACAACAAACATACTCCGTCGAATCGACTTTTAAAATCAGAAAAATCGAAATTAACTAACCTTCGTAAATCTTCGTAATCTTGTTAATGTAATAACACAAACTTCATGTTATTACTCAATCGTTAATAAGAATTAAACATTCTACGATATAAAGATATTTTTTTATATATATAAAAAAAATTGTAAATTAATTTTAAATTATAATTGAAATTTCATTGAAATATTAAAATAATCATAATTGAAAATTAATAATGAAAAATATTTTTTTATTTTAATTTTTTTTTTTTCTTTTCAGAAATAATTTACGAAGGATAGATATTATCGACAGTTTAAAATGATATCTCTAATATAGAGACAATGAACAAAAACTCATATTAATTTATACTGGGCATCCCATCAAAAAGTCATACAGCCGAATGCAGCGTTATGATTGTAGAAAAAGTTTCAAATAACGCAATTTCTTCAACTAGATTTGTTTGAAGAGGCATAGTTTTGGGAACAACCCCGTATAATATTTTCTATTAGAAAAATTGTATTAACTTTGAAAAGATCGTCGATTCTTGCTTAGAAAAATATATCAATTACGGTTTTGCATAACAATCGACATTTAAATCGTATTCTCTATTATTCGTATATGTATAAAGATTCGTTAGACGCGCATGTACGCGTACGTATTAAATTACATTTAAAGAAACTGACTAATAAACAAAAATTAAATCAATTTAGCGTTTGATTTTTCTATAAAGTTTAACTCTTCGTTTTAAATATTATTATTTTACAAATCAATATTTACGTACGTTAATATGTATTGATTAAAATTTATATTACTTTTATTTTTAATTACAAATTTCTTTGAAATTTTAAAAATATCAGAATTTAATTTATTTGATATTGATAAAGAAATTTTAAATGATTCAAATATATTAAATAATTTAATAAGATAATTACTTTGCAAATCAGTTATACATAATTTAAAGACTGATTTACAATTTTATTATCTTTATTTTTAAAAAACGAAGAGTTAAATTAATGTTTAAAAATCTAATACTGCCTTACAATTTCTTCATTGAAACCGATTTAATATCATTTTTAAATTTGAAGCAATGATTCCTAGCTTTTCAAATTTAAATAATTTGTCAGTGTTGCAGGAGGCTGTCATTGTTCAACATATATCAAAATCGACCGAGTTCTTAAAATAAAATTTAAATACAATTTCTAATTAATTCATCATGTATGAAAAATTTCTTCATACTATATAATATATGATATATATGTATGAATATATATCATGTATATATATCATATTATATACATAAAATTTATAAACTATAATTTTCATATTACGTTAAAATAATTAATCCAATTTAATTTTGTTTAGTAGTGTCTTTCTCAATGCTAAAAAAATTACTTATCAAAACTTATAATCAAATGGAATTTCAAATCCAACAAAATCTTACAAACAAATTAATTTTATTAATTATGTATGAAGAAAAAAATCGAAGATTTTGATTGGTCCGAGCAGGATATGTAAATGGTACCCTGTCTTCCGAAAAAATTTTAAATGAAAACTCGGTCGAATAATCAATCTTACAATATTATGCTTTACTGACTACGAACAAAATTATAAAATTTTGCTTATTAACTTCCATTATTTTAACATTATTTTAACAATTTCACGTATTATTTTAATATCGTAAGCTACTTTTAATTTTTTAATTTTAATTCACGAAAGTGTAAGTTTTAGTATCTCACTAGTTTTTATATAATTTTAATTTTTTATATATCATCTTTACTACAAATTCTGATTCACATTGTTTTAAAATGTATAAAAATAATTATATTTTCGAGTTTTTTCTGATATCTAGAATTAATTGAACAAAACATTTAATAATTTATATTTATATAAAATTATATAAGTAATATTTAAATTAAACTATTTTGTTAAATATTTTGTTAAATATTTTTATTTATTGTTAATAAATAAAATAGAAATTTTATTGGAATATATTCAAATTCATAAATTGATGAATATTATTTTAAATTAATTTATTATTTATTATGTAAAAATTTTTAAATTTTATAAATTATTAATCCAGAAATCAGAAAAATCTCATGCATTATTTTTCAAAGACTATATGGATATTCTGCTAAATAATTTCTAATTAACGGTGGCAAATGTTTTGTAGGTAATTTATTCCTATTAACAACTAACCTGGCCAAATGACTAAGAGACCTTACTTCTTTAACTAAAGGCTTTGTCAAATAAATTTCACTATAAAGTTGTCCACTATAATCTACCCAAACTTCTTTTCTTTGTTCATCAACACTTTTTGAATATTCCACATAATATTCTAGCATTTTAATTGGACAATCGAAAAGAGGAATTGCAAAAGCAAGTCTAGGTTCAGCATCTAATCGAAACTGTCCCACAAAATAATGAACTCTAACAGAGGTAGGTCCTCTAGCAGTTTGCACAGACACAGCAAACATATATCTACTATCTGAACTATCTCTCATCAGCCATCTGCCAATCATAGCATTTTTTAATAAATTTTCACTCTGCTGCCAACTAAGACCTTCATGGTACCAACCACAAGTTTGTAAGAGTCTTTTAACTTCACTTAATCTAGCTGCATCCCTATCCATCATATAGTTGTCAAAACTCCAAGGACATGGCATTAACCAAGAAACTGGTGTGGTTGGAGTTCTATCTCTTCTATCATCAAAATTTTCTTCATTATTTTGAGTTTCATTTTTCTGTACTAAACCTCCACCATTAAAATTGTTTCTAGTTCTTGAAGTTATACCTGATAAAGAATCAGGAGAATTCGTAGTAGTTGCAGTTATATTTACTGTACATTGTCCTAAATTTGCTGGAAGTTGCACAGTAGCATTTACTTGAATCTGTACTCCTGGATTAGAATCTAAAACCATAGAATTACGATTTTCCGAAACTTGAAGATTATTCGATTTAACATGATAAAGCTTTTGAACGTTGTTACAACAACAGTTAAAATTTCGGCTCTGTTCTAATTCATGTTCATTTGTTTTAGAATTTTTAGCTTGAAATTGCATTACTGGCACATTCATTTGAAAATCTGAGAAAATTGGTTTTTCCTCATAATTTTCTAGTGAAGTTGCTTCTTCTATTTTTTGTGATAATATATTTCTTCGAGTCCCTGGTAATTCTTGACAGCCACTTGGAGGTATTAAAAACATCCTTTTATCATGACTCATACTTTCTTGTTGAATTTTTTTTTCATGAGATATAACAGAAACTTCTTGATTTTCAGTTGATAATGTCTTTTGCACAAAACATCCTCCACCGGATAATTTTGGACGGATTTCCATATGTGGTGTATGCATAAGAGTTTCAGAATCCATACTTTGAATTAAACAGCCTCCAGATTGTATACTTGGTGTTGTTATTGTTACACTTCCTCCAGTTAAGTCACAGTTTGTAGTAATTTGACACCCAGAACTTTGATTCTTTTGTAATTCTTCATTGATTAATGGAAATCCAAGAACTTGTGTATTTTTTTCATATCTTTGAAGGAAATCTTCCCTTTGCCTATCGGTTCTTGGTTTTTCCAAATCAAGTGTCATTGATGGATAATTGAAGGAATTGATAACAGGTTGCGTATGAATTATAGTTGGTGCATTTATAAAACAGCCACCACCACTAGTATAGCCCTTAGGAACTAGCAGACCACCATAATAACAAGTTGTTGGATGAATCAGAGTGTTATCTTCATTCATATTTTTAGGTTCACAACAACCTGGAGCTGGAAATCGGTGACGACAGCTCGGACACATCACTGTCAACATTTTTTGAAGATAAATCTTACTTTCAGCATAACACAGTCTTGTATCTGTAAAAAAAAAAACAATTTCTTTTTATAATAAAAATATTATAAAAATAATAACAAATATAATTTATAATTCAATATATATATATTATTGTATAATATTTTTTTAAATTTATGATATATAATTGTATTACAATTTTTAATTTTTATTTTTTATTTTTAAATCGGAATATTTACGAAAAATTTATTTCCTATAATAAAAAGTTAAACAAATAAAAAAAAATTAAAATAATCATTTAAATTAAATTCATAAAAATTTTAACATAAATATGAAATATAAATAAAAAATATTAAAAAAAGAAAAAAAATAAAAATAAATTTAAGATATGAAAATATAAATTTTTACGATACTATACAATAATATTTTGTACTTTAATCATTCACTATACATGATTATTTATAAGTGACTAGTATAATTTACGTAATTGACCGCATTGCGTAAGTTATTTTCCATGAAAATCTGTTCCAACTAAAAATACTGACATGCCTCTGTAATTTCGTTTTTCTCGTCATTTCAACGCAATAAATCTTGATTATATTAAATTTATATATAATATTATATCTATCCATACATATAATATTTTAAAGTTTGATCTTTAATTTTTTAAAATCATTTTATTTTTATTTTAATTAAATTTTAAATTTTTTCAATTCTTATTTCCAAAGTCATAATTTTATTACTATAATTAAATAAAGTTGAATTTATTTTCAAAAAAGTCTAATTGTTAATTTAAAGAGATTATTTTTATTTTCAATTATACAATTACAATAAAATTCAAATTTTCCCATTAAAAAAGAAAGATTAATAACGTAACGATTAAATAATTTTTTTTTTCAATTTTATTGTTTATTTTAATAGTATATTTTAATCAAATTATAAAATAATTATATGCTAAGGCAACTGCTACTTGTTCTAAGAATAAAATGTTTTGCGTTCAACCCGTGTTCTTACAAGGTTGATCAACAGACGTAAAAAAAACAGTGAATAATTGTCCAATGCGTAGTAAATAAAGGAATTCCAATTAAATCAAAAATTATTTCCTTTTCGCTAATTATATTAATCAATAATATTTTAAATATTAATAGATGAAAATTATTTTGAAATTTTCATTTAAATTAAATTATTAAAAAAATCAAAAGTATTGATAAATTTGATTATTAATTTAGATCATATTTGATCATGAAATGAAGAAGAAAAATTAAGCAATCCACTTATTTAATAATCGTTCGTTTCTCGAAAATATTTTTATCATTTAATACGCGAAATATCAATAACAAATATTTATACAATCATTCCTATTTAACTACGGTTATCTCGTTTTCTATTATCATTGAAACAATATACACGAACGTAATACCAATAAAAAAATCAAACAAAACAAAGAGAATATAATGAAATATGAAACAAGAAAACACAAAGAATTTGTCTAATGAATATAAATCGATTTCTCATGCATATCCCCCTACCAACTAATCGAGCGAGTCACTCGTTGACATAAGAGTCCGTTAACCTTGTCAGTGTCTCACTGGGGTTATTTAAATAATCGACCAAACGTTAAGCGCAACTTCCACTTACGACTTTACGATTCATAGTTTAAGACCAGGTGTCGCATTCTCTCGTGATCCCGACAGGAATAGAGACGCATCTTTCGACATCGTTCGCGCGCACCACAGCTGCCTTCTTTTCCCATTGTGTTTTAATGGGCCACGTGGCAGAGAGATGTCCGAGTGTTAGTAAAGCGGCACGGAGCCGCTTTTCCACGAACGTGTCGCAACGCTAGAAGGCCAAGCCCCCATTTAGAAGTTGTTCTTGGCCTCTCCAACTCCCCACCACCTCACTCCCCCCACTACTGGCGCGCGGACCAACCGACGATGCCTCCTACTCTTCCACTCCAAATCAACACAACCGATTTCTCTATGTCCAAATCGTATTACGAAGAATTTTTCCAAATATTTGTTCCTCGTTTCGCGCGGGATTAATCTCGCGTGTGTTTGCGATTTAAAAATAAATCTCGAATACTCGAATAATAAAAATACAACACGATATAAATTTTACGATATTTATTCAAATTTGAGCAAACGTTTAAATCATTTTATTGGAACGTGACTAATATCACGTTCTAGTGACCTAGTAACATTTATTTTTCTCCGGTAATTTTGAAACGTTCGGCGAAATTTTTAAAAGTATCGCTAGGAAAAAAAAGAAAAAAAGAAAGAAAAAAAAGAAAATCAATGCTTTTCTTGCGACGCAATATTCTAGAGAACGGAACACTTTCGCCAGAATTGTCGTGTCACGATTAACAAACTTGCAGTTACAATAAATATTCATCGTTCCGAATAAAAGGCACGAGTGCCGAAGCCGATTTCGAGAAACGATTTCACATCACGTCATCGACGTGAATTGATATTATCCGGAACCCCATAATCGGTTTCTACCAGAAACTTCTTCACGTGTTTACAACCCCTTAATTCACGTTATCGATAAGCAAAATTACGATGTAAATGTATTATCGGAATCAACGATAATTACCAAGATAACATTTTCCAGGAACGCATAACTCCACGATTCAATCAAATTATATCGAAACACAAAATGTATTTCGAAAAGTAAACGTATATCTCTTTTAATAAATAGAATTTGATCTTTCGATACGAAATTTTTTTTTTTTTTTATTTATTCAAAATACCTGCGAAATAATATCGATAATATTATTACGAAAATTTTATTTTTTCGAAAATTTTTTTTTAAGGATTAAGAGACTCGTTTTGTAAATTATGGAGAAAAATTATGTTTTATGTTAAAATTAAATATCAAAATGTTCGTGTTAAGTGGAATTAATGAAAAAAAAAAAATCCAATTTAATCTAACAGATCGAACACAACAATAAACAAAAGCGTGAAACACAATAAAATATTGTTTCATTTCGTGACGCAAGTTAACTTTATCACGTCTTCCTTGAAATAATAATCGTCAATTGATGACACGTTTACACACGATATCGAAATTATGCTCTATTTAAATACTCACACTTGTACGCCCAAATGCTGACATTTCTTCGATCTATTTTCGAATTCTATATTTTAACATTATCTTTTCTCTCGAATTTTTAAAAATTACTATTATTTACTATTATCATTTCTTTTTATTTTTAACTTTTCAAAATATTCCTCTTATCTAAACGATCTCTCAAATATAATTAAATATAATTTAATTTAAATATATATATTTTTTTTTAGAGAGAAAAATTTTACATTTTCAAATATTTCTTTCAAATTAATAATAAAAATAATCACACACGTATTCCTTAAAATATTCTTCTGATCTTTCAAACAATAATTAAATAATTTAATTTAAATAAAAATTTATAAATATATATTTTTTTTAGGGAGAAAAATTTTACATTTTCAAATATTTCTTTCAAATTAATAATAAAAATAATTACACAAATATTCCTTAAAATATTCCTTTTATCTCCTCTTAAACAATAATTAAATAATTTAATTTAAATAAAAATTTAAAAATAATATATTTTTTTTTTTAGAGAGAAAAATTTTACATTTTCAAATAATAAAAATAATAAAAATAATCACACACGTATTCCTTGAATTACAAAAAAATAACACTTTTGTAAAATGAAGATGCAAAAGAAAAAAAAGTACGTTATTCGTTAATTTTGATTTTCTTTTTTTCTTTCTTTCTTTTTTTTTTTTTCACCACTCAAAGTGAACCTGATCTTTATTCTTCCTCGACCATCTGTTCTCTCCTGTCGTTGGAATGCCAAGGGGAGTGGAAACGGTGGAGAGAGAGAGAGAGAGAGAGAGAGAGAGAGAGAGAGAGAGAGAGAGAGAGAGAGAGAAGGAGAGAGAGAAAAATCTTTCTTCGAGCAAGGAGGACTTCGCAGAATTGGACGTTGTAGTTTTATTTGAGGAAACAGAACGAGACTCTGATGGAGGGCCACAAAATTAGAAGAAATTTAAGAGAATGCTTTTTTTTTTTTTTTTTGCGCTATCGCAGGAATCCAAGATTTACGGATGCGTCAAACGATATTACGAAAAAGGATCTCTTTTTTTCTCTTTTTCTCGAGAAACTGTTTACTTCTATTTTTTATTATAATTTTATTAAAAATTAAAATTCCATATAAATTCTCTTTGATTATTAAACAATTATTATATATTTATTAAACATTACTATAATTTATTATTATACATTTTACTATTTTTTACTTTATAAAATACTATAAAAATTAAAATTCCATATAAATTCTCTACTATCTTCATTACTATAATTTATTATTATACATTTTACTATTTTTTACTTTATAAAATACTATAAAAATTAAAATTCCATATAAATTCTCTACTATCTTTGATTATTATATATATATTATTAAACAATTATTATATATTTATTATTAAACATTATTGTAATTTATTACTATAATTTTATTAAAAATTAAAATTCCATATATACTCAACTATCTTTTTATTATTAAACAATTATTATATATTTATTATTAATTTTTTATATTTTATGCATATAATATATTATTATTTTATATATATTTATTATTAAACATTACTATAATTTATTACTATAATTTTATTAAAAATTAAAATTCCATATATCCACTCCACTATCTTTGATTATATATCATTAAACAATTATTATTATTATACAATAATTTATTATTATACATTTTACTATTTTTTACTATAATTTTATTAAAAATTAAAATTCCATATATCTTCCACTATCTTTGATTATTAAACAATTATTATATATTTATTATTAATTTTATATATTTTATACATATAATATATTATTTTATATACATTTATTATTAAACATTACTATAATTTATTACTATAATTTTATTAAAAATTAAAATTCCATATATCCTCCACTATCTTTGATTATATATCATTAAACAATTATTATATATTTATTATTAAACAAAATTTTTATTACTTCTCAATAAAACGAAATAGAAAGATCGAGTGAAACAATTTGATAAACAATTTAATTTAATTTCCTTGAAAAAAAAAGAGCTAGCTCGAAAAAAGAGTGGAGGAAGAGGGTAAAATAAACGATTATTAACGGAGGAGGGATGAAAAAGTGGGTAAATTTGGAGAAAGGGAGGGAACGAGTTTTACGAGCCGGAGTCGAGTAAGGTGGTTCGAGAGCAAATCGTAAATCGAGAGAGAGAGAAGGGTTTTCGGGAGATCCACCCTGTTCGAAGGGGCCCGGCTAGAAATTCGTCTTCTTGGAAAAGTGGCGAACTGGGCTGATGACCCGGCGAAATACAGTTCGTCGTAGCGAATGCTAATTTTACCGGTCAACTTCATCGATGCCTCCTCTCCACGCTCTCCTTCTTCGCCTCTACCCTCCACCTCGTTTCACCAGCGATTTATCGATTTATATTATTATTATTATTATTATTACATCTGAATCTAAGAAATTTTTAATCTTCGATAAGATTTTTATCTTATCGAACAAATATTTTATCGAAATATCCCATATCCAAATTAAAATAAATTGTTATTAAACTTCAACAAATGGAAAGAAAAAAATTCTACATTTTAAAACGTATTTTTTTAATTAATATTTGTAATTAATTTTTGTAATTAATTTTTAATTAATATTTGTAATTATTTTGAGAATGTTCGAGAGATGTGAATAAACAATTACGAATGAAAAAGATTTTTATCTTATCGAACAAATATTTTATCGTTGAAATCGAAATATCCGATATCCAAATTAAAATAAATTGTTATCAAACTTCAAGAAATGGAAAGAAAAAAATTCTACATTTTAAAACGTATTTTTTTTTAATTAATATTTGTAATTAATATTTTGAGAACGTTCGAGAGATGTGAATAAACAATTACGAATGAAAAAGATTTTTATCTTATCGAACAAATATTTTATCGTTATGAAATCGAAATATCCGATATCCAAATTAAAATAAATTGTTATTAAACTTCAACAAATGGAAAGAAAAAAAAATTCTACATTTTAAAATTTTTTTTAATTAATATTTGTAATTGATATTTTGAGAACGTTCGAGAGATGTGAATAAACAATTACGAATGAAAAAGATTTTTATCTTATCGAACAAATATTTTATCGTTGAAATCGAAATATCCGATATCCAAATTAAAATAAATTGTTATTAAACTTCAAGAAATGGAAAGAAAAAAAAATTCTACATTTTAAAATTTTTTTTAATTAATATTTGTAATTAATATTTTGAGAACGTTCGAGAGATGTGAATAAACAATTACGAATGGAAAAGATTTTTATCTTATCGAACAAATATTTTATCGTTGAAATCGAAATATCCAAATTAAAATAAATTGTTATTAAACTTCAACAAATGGAAAGAAAAAAAAATTCTACATTTTAAAATTTTTTTTAATTAATATTTTGAGAACGTTCGAGAGATGTGAATAAACAATTACGAATGAAAAAGAATTAAAAGCGTGGAACGAGACTGGAAGGGAGAATAATAGAGAAGAGCGTATATAGGACGATGAAAAATTTTGAGTTAATTGAACAGTCACCACTTATGGATGATACTGTAGTTGGCCTCATTATCGACAAGATTTCCAGCAAGTATAAATGAGAAGAGGTTCCTCGAATGAGTGGTAACACGGATTTTATCACTTACAGATAAGCATGAATTTTATTTTACAAGCCTTCGGAGAAATAAACCTGCTTCCGTGAACGGAATTACTTTTGTTATTATAAGTATTAGAGCTTTAACCTCAACCTATTAATTAAACGATTTCTTTCCATCAACTTGATCCCCGGAATTAATTCAAGAAACGATATTTAACGGATTAGGAATAATAAATAATGGAATAAATAAATTGGAGAATTGTTTGTTAAAAGAATAAAATTAATTCGAGATACCAGTTCAAAATGACAATTTTAACATTTTAACAAATAAATTATAATCTCAAAATATTGCATTTGATTAATTTTTCTTGCGATAAAAAAATTTTCTTTTTTATCTTAAATTGTTAGAAAATCTCGGAATATACTGTATTTGAGACATTAAAACGTGAATACCTCCATTTCCGCCACTGCAGTTTATGTATTTCTTTTACCTATTTGTTACAGTCTTTCTGCGAAAAGAGGTCAGAAAGAGAAAGAGAGAGAGAGAGAGAAAGAGATAGGGAGGGAGGGAGAGAGAGAATAAAAAGAAATTAAATATATGTAACACGAAATAACCAATTTCTTATTGTCAAAAGAATATCAAATATTCTCGAAATTGATCAATTTGCCGTATAATAAAACAAACTTTGACATAGGAAATTTATATTTCGCGAATAATCATATCCTTGAAATGTAAAACAAAGATAATCTAAGCATTAAAATTCATAAGCATAAGTTAAATATTGAAAATAATGTAAATGTATCTGGAACAATGTCGTTCTTCAAGATTGCGAAAAATTGGAATGCAATATCGATGAATTTTTCGAAAAAATGAGAAATTTAAAAATATCTCTTACTTTGTTATTTCTGTAGTTTGGTGACAACTTCAGAGGAAATCCCGTACGAAACTTTCTCTGAAAAAGCACTTCCACTTTCACCTCACGTCTTTCGAAAATAACTCGAAGCACTTCTAAAAATAATTCTCGTTCAAAGTATATATAAATATATATATATAAATATATATATATAGTTATATATCGATAGAAACTATCGAATTGTTCGATGTTCAAAAATTGGAAGGAAAAATATTCCGGAAAATAAATAGGAGAATTTTTTTTCTACGAATGCACAGCGTCAAGAATTGTCAATGCTAAAAAAGACACAAGATCAATCCCTTCGACGCGAGAGTCGGGATAGCACTGGCGCTGCTACCACTGAATGAATCTATAATTGCTATGTGGAGAAACGCGGTGGGGGCAAACACGTGATCCAGCAGCGAGTGGTGGGGAAATCGTGGAATACTCGCTCAACATTAAGAATTCTATTTTAGCGATGGCTACAATACGGAAACGAATCAAGGTGTCGCTAATTTTTGTTAACAATTGTTAACAAAACTTAAGCAATTAACGATATTGAATTTTATTTAATTTATCGTATCATATTTTTACACCTTAACTTTAAATTATTGCTTGCAAGTAATTTAATATTATTATCGATCGAAGAATCCGAAAGAACGTTTAATATTTCGAAAATGAAAAATGTAATTATTATTAATCACAAATGTGATTTTTTTAACGTTAGATCTGTTATTTTAATCATTTTGATTGCGCAAACCGAAAAGAAGATTCAATAGAAGGTATGCTTACATCAGATAAATATTGTGTAACGCGAAAAAAGAAAATTGAACACTTCTTTCTCGGAAATGTATTTCTTCGTATAAATTTTTTTTTTTTTAACTCGCAGACAAAACACGAACGATGACGAAAGACGAAATGAATTATCGAAAAAAAAAATTTTCACAAAGATTCCTACATTGTACACATTGTAATAAAAAAAATAAAAAAAATAAAAGTGTAATAAATTGTAAAATTTGTTTCATTATATAACGATATACACAGAAGTAATTTCTTTTAATAAAATATATCGTTGTATCAATCGTATCATATATGCAAATCATTTTAAATTAGATGCGCAATTATTGTACAAAGAGGAAATATCGTATCGTAACGGTGGGACCCGTTAAAGCTATCGCTATCGCATGCGCGGCAGAGCACATGGCTCGCGGAAAAATGGATTCCTTTTAACTGGTTTACGTGCGATCTCGTCTGCGCTATCGCGTCATCGTTCTCGACGCTTACGAGTTCGTATTTCCGTGGGCTTCTCGACGAAACGTCACGAATTCCGACGATTTGACGCCGTACGATCTTGGCTGCCGATCGATCGCCGCCGCTGCCAGACTAACTACCTACTCCCTCCCCCCTCCCCACTCCCCGCCCCTCCCCTCGCCCATCCCCTCCACGCCGCACGCACTCGACATTGGCAAACATTTCACGAACTGTTATACGGTCACAAGTTTCTTTTCGAATAACCAAATCGGTCTCGCGCGAAAATTTTTCCATAATCGCAAAATATGGAAATATAAATATGTCATCTACGTCACGTATACGTAACGCATTATCGTTGGAATCGTTTCTTTCAAATTTAATAAAACATATATATATATTTATTTTATCGAAAAATTCTTTCTCTAGATAACGAATCGAACTTTTAATAAACAACACGTGTCGATGATATTCGACGATTAATTCAAGCGTATTTTATGCATGCAACGATGTCGAGGATAATTTTAATCGACTTCCGAGGAAAGCGGTCTGTTGCGCGCATTTTCGGTTTGATCACATTTTTATCCTCGTACTATCAAAACAAAATATATGTATAAAAATAGATTCGCTAGACACGAGAAATACATCGAATATTTTTTGCGAGTTATAAATAACACGTTATATTCGGTACAGTTTAATTTGATCCTCGCGTACGAATTTTATTTATTCTCTTTTCTTCTTTTTCTTGCGTTAGATCTACACGAGTATCTAGAAAAGATAAAAAAAGAAAAATAATAAAGATAATAATTGTATCTGACGATTAATGTAGAATTCTGGTAAGGGAATGGTCGAGAACGAGGAAAAAAAGAAAACGGACGGAGAGAGAGAGAGAGAGATGGAGAAAGAGAAGGAGAAAAGTAGAGAAAGAAAGCGAGCGAGCGAGCGAGCGAGCGAGAGAGAGAGAGAGAGAGAGGGAGCGAGCGAAAGAGAAGAGAGAAAGAGAAAGAGCCACGCGTACCTAAGACACGTTATTCTTGTTCAATTCCAAGAATAAATCCGTAAGAATCCAGCTGGTCGTACAATACGAGTTTCTCTTAACAAAATACGCTACACTCCCTTCGTCCCTCCTCCCTTTCAAACATTTTGCAAAACTTTCCGATTCACTCTAGATTCCAATACTTGGCTCCGAGGCCATTTATTTTTTAGACATTTTCATCGGAAACGGTAAAATCTTATCTTGTATACTTAATCTTCTTTTCGAGAATTCTGCTTCTATTTATCTTTAAGAAGATTTTTTTTTTTTAATTCTTCTTGTCAATACAGATTTCTAAAAATAAACTTTAACAAGAATGTTTTTTCAAATCTTTAATAAAAATTTAATTACCAAACTTTTTTTTCCCCCTTTTTACACATAATTTTTACGATAAAACGAGTTTTAAACGAGTTTTTTAAACGATAAAACGATTGTTGTTATGCATACTTGTGTGTATCTCAACATATAAGTATCAGCTGGATTAAAAATTAACACAACGTTCGTGTTATGTAAATAATAAGCGATAATAAAGCGATTTTAAAAAGCGAAACGTTAGAATTATTTTTAAATGTATATATTTATACGAAAAATGATTAATTGCCGTTTCCAATCTCGATAAGGAATTTTTTTTTCCAATTTTTCGTTGCTTTTATTTCTAACGATTACGAAAGCGATTATGAAAAGCGATGTAAAAAGATATACGTATTACACCGTGCATTTTATTAGAATTCCAACCAGTCGAAAAAAATTATTGCCTATCGATGATGCACGTAGTCGAAAAGAGTAACACCTGGCCGTGAGTCATAAGTTTGAAACCTATATCCCAGTAGATCATGTGACGTTTCTTTCACGCGACCGTACATTCGTATCCGCTGTTCAATTTCTTCCCTAGTTTTTTATTCGTTTATCGATCGTCCGCTCGAGCGCCATCTCCAACCGAGTTTGGTAACTTTTTATTTATAAATACGCGTTTCTCTTTCCCCTAAATTTCCCCTAAATAGAAAAAAAAAATTTTTATATATATATAGTTTAATATTCGTCCAATAGTTGTCGAAGAAAAGGATTAAAAATCGGTTTTAATTGGATTTTCGTGTTGAAATTTATTTCGATAATAAAAGATGCGACTGTAACGGCCGACAGAGAAACGTGTGTTCGTAGATCGCACATTTCCAGAAACCTTTTATGTTTCCTGAACAATGGGTGGAGGCCGATTCCGTTATTAGGAATACAATGCGTCCCATTGTGCATTTATGGGGACCTAGTGGGGGAGATTTCGTGGTAAATTGACGGGTTTTATAGAAATCGTACTTTTTTTTTTTTTTCCCTTTTTTCTTTTTTAGGTTGAACTGTTCCATCGTATTCTTCGAGCTTTGATACGCTTAAAAAAGTTTTCGTGTACCGAAAGTTTAAAAAATAAATAAAAAAGGGGAAAAAAAAAAAAGGACCGAGAAAAATCTTCGCGAAATATTTCTCACGTAGTTAAAAAAGTAAGAGGAATTCGAATGTGTGCACAGTTTCGTGAAATGGATAATAACGGCAATTCGTTTGTTCAAGTTAAAAAAAACGTATTTACATTTGTCAACCGAGTACGTCGAAATGAATCTGAAATAAATTAGTAATTTAGTAACTGTCATCGGTGATGACACCAGTCGTTTCCACGTATACATTAAAGTTAACGCGTGCAATTTTTGCAATGATTTATCATTGGTAATACGCATAATGTTATGCAATCAAATTTTGCTTATAAAGCTTGGTGAAAAATTATTAAAATGTGTAATCGTGTATAGAATAATTAAAAATAATATTCTAACAGGCAGACATCTGTTTGTAGAATATCGTGTTTTATTAAAAAACGCGGAATTTTAAATAGCACGAGACACGTATAAAAATTGCAACACGCGAAAAAATAAGTAAGTAATTTGAATGCGTGAAAAATTTATACCGAATCTCGGTCGATAAAGTCACTTTTGTTCCTTTCCCTTTTTTTTTAAATTAAAATTTATTTCGAGGAAACGCCGAGCTACGACGAAAAATAATTGATCGAAGCCTTCAATTTCATCATAAAATCATAATCGATGAATTTTTTTTTTTATTATATTTTTACTCGCTTACGCAAGTTAAATAGGACTATATATATAACTGGGCTGTTTGGTTTCAATCCGTAACAGTATTATGGAGTACCAATTATCGCTAAATAAGCTAGTGTAACAATGCAGTGGCAATAATTGAAGCAGCGATAGATGCATTGGAACGATTTCCTTGAAACGATATACGCTCAATGCGAGCGCAATTTTAATTCAAACGTTAAATTGCGAAAGAGGCGCAACTGTCGAATCTCTCTCTCTCTCTCTCTCTCTCTCTCTCTCCCTCTCTCGCTCGCTCGCTCGCTCGCTCGCTCCGTCTCACTCCGTTGAAAATAATATTTTCCGCGTATCCTACGAGAATCTATCCAAGTATAATTTGTAACGATTAAGCGCACTTTGGCAAGAATGCGCAAATGATTTTATAATGTAACGCTTTCCGCCGCCGCGAAGAGGTAAATTAGAAAGCTTAAACTCACGTATACGAGATCCAGAGACTAGAGGATGATAAATGTTATATACTAGAAACGTGCGGACCATTCATCGGTGGTTCTATTTCAGAGAGGATTCCAGGAACGTTCGGAACGGAGAAATCGAGAGACACGCTACGCTCCCATTTCAACTGGTCGCTTATATAGGGCCTCTCTCACAGCGTGCTATATATATATATATATATATATTATACGCGTCTGTTACCTTGTGGTAGAGGCAGCAATCTTATCGCAAACAAACAAACTTCTTTACGACGATTACACTCGATTCTCTCGAATCGACCTTTCCCCGAACACAGCGCGTCCAAGGGCGCGCCTTCCGATTAAGGTCGAGACAGTTGTCCGAAACACTTCACGCGTATAGTTAGTTTACACACTAATGTATCCTCTTTCTTATCGATTCTACATATGTATATGCATCCATATACCCGTGCCGCTCTCGATTTGTTAGTAAAACAGTTTCCTCCTCGACATATGTAACGTACTTGTACGACCTTCGAAATTAACGCCGCCCCCTCCCCCTCCCTTCTCTCCCCTCCCTCTCCCCCCTCCACCGAATGAAAAATGATCCGTAACAGTAGATCCAAACTTATCTAATTTTCGTTATTTAATTGCCGCTACAGCTGACCTTTCGCGAGTTGAACCGCGTCAAAAATAATGATCCGGTTATCGAACCGCCTAAGGTCAATGATAAACGTGATTCGTGAAAAAAAAATGTTTTGATAATTTTATATCGATATCGCGTATCGATTTAATTTAAATAAAAAAATAAAACTTCACGAATCTATAATTAGGTTTCGTTGGTAAAAATAAATATTTCGATATTTCGGATCGAGGAAAATAAATCGTAAAGAATCGTGAAGATGATTATAGATGAATGAAAAATTATTTATCGTGTCTAACGTTTAATTTTTAAATTATAAATTATAAATTATAAAATATAAATAATTTTTAAATTATAAATAAATAAAATTTTTAATTATAAAAGTTATGCAATATTTTTTTTCGTATAAAGAATATAATTTTCTATGATCAATATTTTTTATTTTTTTTTTTTTTTTATAAATAATTTTCGTTAAAAAAAATCGAACAAATAAACTCTTCTGTAAAAATAATTTAACATTTTGTGCACGCACGTAACACATTTCTACACTTTTTCTCAAGAAAGTAGTTTCGAGTTTATAAATTTTAATGTTGCAAACTCATAAAAAAAAAAAAAAAAAACGTCAAGGGACATACGATATTACTGAGCTCACATTTAATGAAATAAAAACATGCGAAATTAGGTACGAAGAAATTTTAATGTAAAAATAAAGATATTTTTCCAGGAAAATGTTATTATTTCGTAAATATTTGCCATCGAATGCAAAATACATTAGTAATAATAGAATGCTTATTCGATGTATGATGAAAGCTTACAAGAATAATATATTTATTAATATTTCTCTCGAATGATTTCCCGTGCACAAGATATGAAACGTATTTTACGGGAAATTTTTATATACATTAAAATATATTTACAGACATATATATATATTATCTTAATTTAAAAATAATATATAACAAATAAAAACACATTTCCATATAAATTTTATCGAATACTTAATTATAAATAAGCTTTAAAAAAAATTATAAATTTTATGACGCGAATATTCTTATTTTACGTAAAAATATCATCTTTTTTTATTAATAAATAATAAAAAAAATAATAATGTTATTATATAATATTGATAGATATTACAGAATATTTTAGAAAAAAAATATATAAGTTATAAAAGTTTCATATAATTAATATACAATTGCAAACAATGCGAGAAGCACAATGACAACACTGATAAAATTCAAATTATAAAATCAAATATTGATAACTTTAAAAAGAATAAAAAATAATTATTTTCTAAAAAACAATAATCCAAATAATTTTATGTACTTATTTCTAACATTTATAATGTGAAACAAACAATATATCAAAAAAAGAATATAAAAGAGTTTATATGATTTAGATCGTATAAGATCTAACTAAGCAACGAGCATATTTTAATAATCATAACGTGATATATAAAACATAAAAATAAAATTATCTCAAATTTTATACTTCAGTTTTATATACGTATCAATGAAAAAAATTAATGAAGAAATATAACGGCATTTTTTCTTTTATGTTATAGATCATAAAATATAAATAAATCAATATTGTTTCAACGAAATTACTTGCAAAAGATATAATAACGCGTTAAGAAATAGAAAATTTATACAAAAATAAAGATTTAAAAGGATAAAGGTGAACGTACCTTTTACACTCGTTCTCGAAGCGTCTCCTGTGTGTATATACAGTTACAGATACTGCACAATATAGATTTAAATTTTAAGGAATCTCCGAAACTTTCATTGATAAAACTATAAATTTGAAAGGCTATCACTGCTTGATTTCACTTATTTTACATTTGTTACAAAATTTATGCTATGATTTCCATTCGGCGAATATACTTTAGCGTCTCAAACGAAGCTAGTTCCGCCATTGGCATTGTTAGTTCTTAGAATCGACAACAGGGGGTGCTCGAAATACATGGGTACAATTATCTCCAATATTTAAATTCCATCCATTGACTATACGAAAAATGTTAATAAATGAAAGTTCGTTTCGAAAGATAATATTATAACGAAATGAGTATGATATAACGTAATATATAATATATTTTGTACAATTTATATTTTATACTGTATATATTCATATTGCTATTATATTCGTTGCTACAAGTTACAGGTGTTTGTTAATACTTACATATATTTAAAAAAATGAATATTTACAATTTATACAATTTGTAAAGATTAAGGAACATTATTGACATAATCAATATCACGATATATCATTACTGTTATATTTTTAACAGCAGTAACAAACACTTGAATTACATTTCGCAATTAAGATAACTTAACTTTAACAAACAAAAATTTATTCAACGTTAAATATATATTTAAATACCTTTCTAGATTTTTAGAGATGAAAGTATAAATTCTTCGTTATAAATCAGTTTTTGATGTTCTCAAAGGAATTAAACAAATACGCAAGTAAATTTTGATGAATTTAGGAATACTGGATATGTACTTATATTTTTCTATAGTAAAACATCACTGCATATTATATAATAACAATATTATTCATCAGCTCCATTTTGGCAGTGGTATTTTCGTTCAAATACTCCTAAATTCAAAAAAATTTTAATCATAATCAAATTATTTGAAGAAAATTATCTTTGGCGCCATCTGTTGGCATGATATATAAGTATTTTATAAAAACTTACTTCTTATAAGATAAAGAAAATAAAATTTGAAATACTTACATTCTTTTCGTAAGAAATGTCGATAATAAATGTTATCAATGTTATCAAATTATATTATTAATGTACATGAATATAAAATATTATATTTTATTAGTATTTATTTATAAGTTTATGTCGATCAAAGACAAAAAAAAAAAAGAAATAAATACTAATTTCATTATTAAATTATTTTACTTATTCAAAAATCACAATCAGTTTATTTATTCGATAAACAAAAATCACGGGGAAAAAAATTTTATTATTTTCTTCTTAACTATACTTGTGTTACTTGTGTATGATTTGTACCTGTATTTCCATTATTTTGTATACAAATTTGTTTTCCACTATTCTTGGAAATATTCCAATGTTTGCAGAATAGTTCGTTAAACGTTTTCCTGAATTGTCTACTCATTGTACAATATAGAATGAAGTTTATGGCTGAATTTACAAGTGTTAGCATATCAATAACATCACCTGAAAATTAATAAATATTTGTTATACACGAAGAACGAACATGTTTTTATTTTATTATACAAAAACATTTTCTATCGAACATTATATTATTAATGTATCATGTATCAAACGTTTTAATAAATATTTTGATCAACAAGAATTTAATAATTAATACAGGTCAGAAAATTTTTAATTTTACATTTTTTTTTTTCAAGCATATCAAACTTTTACAAATTTACCACGATTTTAAAATTTTTTTCACTGCATTGTTTGTTGGTTGTACTGAATGCTTTATACTATACCATTTTTACATATGATGATAATTTCGTCATTCTTCACAGGAAAAAATTCTTTTTCTCTTCGACGATATATTTTACCTTTTATAATTTAAAAAAAAAATATTCAAAAATAAAAAACAATTATTACACATATATTATATAATTATCTCGTTAAATCATATTTTAGTCTTTTCTATCAAAAGATTAAAATCTTTATATTATACTTATGCAAAAATATATGGAATATTTAAAATAAATTATTCCTTATTGAGATACTTCAGACAATTACTATTTTATTCTTTAATTAATATTTGATAAATAATTTTTCATACACCAACCTAACATCAAATAACAAGCCTTGAAAAACCTTGGGCCAAGGAGCACGCTAAAAAGGCCCAGAATTCCCTGTGGTAGTTCGGTCAATAGAAAAAGTAGTAAAACTGCGAGCAACATCATAGTAGTTCTATCAGTCTGTCGTTCCTTGTCCGCTCTCCGACAACTCTTTTTTTTCTCGAAATTTTGTTCTTGAATGTTAGTCAATTTCCGTCTTCTTCGTTTTGCCTCCAACAGAACTTGCAAAAGTTTTAAGCTCACGATCGTGAGCACGAGGCAAGGAAAAAGTTTTATCACAACGCTGTAGATCCAGAAATTTAGTTCCTTTAAAATATCATGATTTTCTGCTGTTTCGGTTAATCGGACGAAATAAAGCGTCGTATTCGTTGTGTTCTCTACTGAAACATCGAAAAAGAATTGTTAACATTGTTATAAAATAAACGTAAAAAATTACGATGCTCTTTGTGTAATAATGTTTAATGCACTTAAAAGGAGGAGTAATATTCTCCATTCTCTGTCCATTTTTTTTTTTTTACGTAACATCGTTTTAAGTAGCTTTTTCTTCTTCGTACGTAACCTAACCTCTACTTAAAACACGATATACACTTATTATATGTCAACATCACTAGTCAAGAATTTTAATTTTATTAATTATGAAAACGTGAAAAATGTTTCGTGTATGTTTATCATGTTATTATCATATTATACGATATTCTCATATCAAAGTACATCTATACAGCTTAATTTTACTTAGTTAATTGATTACTAAGGTATTAAAAAATTATTTATGTCACAGTTTCTGTGATACTCAAATTTGAAGGAAATTGTATTAGCTAACTCAATATTGAGATCATTTTCCATGGAAATGGTATTATGATCTTGCCGGCAGAGGATGGAATTATTCCATTGAAATATGAAGTTCAATTCATTAATGCACGCGCTGCGTACTTCCAACTTTGCACTGATATTAAATCAAGATTACAAGTGCTATCAATTTATCCGTAAATATGTTCAATATCAACCTCTTCCTAATAATTAGTACGTATTCATTTTAATCATAATTGTTTATGCTCATTCTATATTTTTATTCTTATTCCTTTCCATAAAGGATAACAATGTATTAATATTATAATTTCTAAAATACAAATACATATCACAACCAATTATTTTTATTTAGAATTTCAAACTTGTATATTCCACTCTATAATATTAATTCTTTTTCTTTTAAATTATTTAAATTGTTGTTAACATTGAAAATTATATAATATATCAAATATATGTTTTAGAATCAGAACCTAACCTAAAATTAAGTTAAGTTTTAGAATCGAATCTTGGAATTTTAAGAATTGAATTGAACGAGAGAATATTGTCGAACGACAATAATTAAGTAATAACAATAATTATAGATAAATTATAGAGAAATAAGGTCAGGTTACTTACCAATTAAACTCTTATTTCGATTATGTACGGTCATTCCATTCGAGTCGAGGAGTTCGACTTGTTTTCTTACTTCTGTTGTAATATACAGTGGTATACAAAGTATTGGGCAGAAAATGTAGGCGATTAGAATAGCAAAAATAGTTCTTCTGTAACTACACCATTCCCTGTTTTGTTGTGGTCTTGCCACAGCCACGTACCTCCACACGGCCAGTATCAAAGTTAAACAGATCGAAATCGTGTGACAAACCTGTGAATTTTATTCCGCGAATTTTATCTTCATTTTTCCTTCTTCCTTCGCAACGTGATTTTCAATGATAAATTTTACATATTCGTTTCAGTTAATTGTTTTTCGAATTATCATCTAATCTAATCCGATAAAGAGAGAAAAATAATTTTTACAATCGTAATGAAATTCTGCTTTTTCTTCTTTCGTTTAAATATCACAAAGTTTTGCCAAGTTCGATTATTTCATTATTATTAATTTTTCTAAGAGATATAAAATTAAATTAGAAAAAAAAATGAAACTAAATTCATTTCTTATTAGATTGCAATTGGATTTTTAATTACAGGCGAAAATAGAGGAAGTATAGAGCGATTGATTTCCAAACATGTAGGTCGAACCTCGTCAAACAAAAGCGAGGGAACGACGATCCAGAAAGAATGCACTAATCATAAATACCAAACGATTTTATAGGTCAGTAGTGCGATAACATTTGTTATCATTTTTCATTAGGAAAATTACGCAGTCACCTTTCTTTTAATCAAATCTAGTCAAGATAAATACTTGATAAATTTTTCTCCATCGCAAAACCGTAGAAAGTAATTAAAAATTCGTAGTAATAAAATTTCAGAGTAAGTATAATTTAATTAATCGAATTTTCTTAATCTCTATAATTTTATAATGAAATGAATATTTCTTTCGATTCTTTTCAATTTCAACAACTAATATAAAATATATTTTTCTTATCATTAAACTGCGGATATTTATAAAACTATATTTTATAAGTATACTTAATTAATATAACGGTTTTTTTAATTAATTGAAATTGTTTGCTCGAAAAAATTAATTTATAACCTAAAAATCCGAATCTCCCGATCTCAATATAATCAGAATTTTTACTACGTTGATAAAAAATATATTATATAAAATGGACATTTGCATAAATATTCGCAGTTGAAAATAATCGAGATCGATCGATGGTAATTTACCTGAGAAAAGTTCGAGTGGAACAGTACGAAGATCGTCCATCCGTAAGTGAACGTGTCCCTTCTTGATCGACGATACAGATAAAAGTGAAACGCATAGGGTATGTAATCGATCATTACGAGCAGATCTGCTACGGCCAATCCCATTAGAATTATATTGGTCGGTGATCGCATTTCACGTCGGGTAAGAACGAGAATGTTCAAAACGTTGGCGATCGAACCGAAAATACAGACGAAAAGGGAGATCCATCCATGCAAATGCGAATAATACGAGTAAAAGGATGATAAATCGCAAACGTAGTAGCTCGACGACGTGTTAAAATCCGTCATGATTATTTTAAATCCGCTTCCTCCTTCTTTGTGTGCTTCACGCTTAACGGTTTTTCTTCGACCGTTGAAACTCTAGCGGATAATTTCCAACGCGTATTAATTTCGATCAAGCGTATTATTCGGTAATCTTCGAATAATAGTAAAAGAGTTTGATCCTTCGTAGAGGCATAGAAATTTTTTCTTCGAGCAAAAATTTGTTAAATATATCCACCTTCGATTTTTATCATTGACGATCGAGAAATAAACGGGGAAAAAAAAAAGAAAATAAAATAAAATAAAATAAAAATTTTTTTTATCAATTTTTTTGTCTCTTAAAATAATTTTAGTTTACGATATTTTAATTTCTACTATTGTTATTATTAATTTTTGATTCTTAAAAAGATACGGTGAAATTATTATATTTAAAAATACGTTTTACTCTCATGTTTATACTTCAAAGAGAAGTCCGAAGGACTTCCTTTTCGAGTCTTTCAAAAGTATTTCAATTTTATTTCCTCTATCTTTTACTCTTTGAAAGGGGTTTCTTTATCCTTAACGATGCACTACTGAATCAGTGTAAAAAGTTGAGAATCTATAGAATCCGTTGAATACGTTGATTATTACAGTGACCACATCTTCCTTCTTCAATTTTTCTTATTGAAATTAAACAAAACTATTTCTCCATGTATCCGTAATAATTAAAAAAAATTCAACAATTTCATTTACATTGTTACTCGATAGTTTTAATTATAATTTTAGAAAGAAATTCTTCTTTTCATTCATATAATATGTTCTTATACAAAAGTTTTATGAATTTTAATCTTACTTTTCAATATCGAATGTAACAAAGGAAAGTTAAAAAGTAAAGGATTAAAACACTATTCTCGATGAAACTCGATTTAACCGATTATTTATATATATTTATCGAAAGCGTCTAAACTCGAACATTGTCGAAGTTGTTTGTACCACACCACGAGTTGTAACGAGCAAAGTATCGAAGAGGTAAACAACGAGTAAGAAGCAACGAATAAGAAGCTCGAAGCGACGCGACGTCGGCAAAGCTAGTGTCGCCGCGACGCTAACCGTGCTCCAGCCGCCCCCAAATTTTAACGCAGACGCAGATCGCTCTTCTCTATTCTTCCCTCTCTTCTTCCCTTTAACCCTATCGGTCTCTCACTCTCATTTATCACTCGATTCAACCGCTTACCTCCGTCTCCTTACCTTACTTACCCTTTATATACCGGCGTGTAAATGAATTTTCGCTTCCTATTTTTTTCCCTTTATCTTTCTTTTTTTTTTTTTTTTCATTTTTTCATAGATCATCGATCATTCTCTTCTATCCAGGAGGGAGGGAGATATCTTCTCAAAGCAACAGTTTCTCTGTGAAACTGAATATAACAATCGGTATGACGATGGTAACGTAAATTTTTTTTTTATTGGATTTCGTTGAAATTCCAACGGAGTTTACGCTCGTGCAGTTTACGTCTGGTGTACGATCCGATTGTCGATATCTTCAATTTTTTTTCTCGGCTTGGAACAATCGCAAAAAAATTTCAATCACAAATTGTGGACGTTTAATATAGTTCTTTAACGGACGATGATCATTTTCACGTAGAAAGCCAATTATTAGGTCTATTAATCGAGAATAATCTTTTTTCTTTTTATCTTTGTTGAAACGGTACATTCGGTTCGATCAAAAATAATTTTACGAGCAATTTTCGAGATGAAATTCAACGAAACGTTAAAACTAGAGAATATCGATTCTTCTCAATCGAAATATGACTAATAAATATATTTATTGTATTATATAACGTTCTTTCTTTGTGAGAAAATTTTTTTCTCTATTAAAATAAAATATGCCTTTCCTCGCAATTATTTTCTTCAATTTAAATAACGAATAAGCAATACTTGTTCTAAAATCTTCATCGTGAAGATTTTATTCGATATGTGCATATTTATTTATCGCAATTTGATTAATAATCGTATAAAATAAAATTTAAATAGGAAACGATAAATGGTTAAAAAATAGGACACGCTTCTCCCTCTTTTAGTAGATTCGTAAACGATTGGGTTGATGGTGATTTATTACATTATTATGCGCAGTGGAGGTGGCAACAATTTTTCTAGATACTGCATCGATTACATTTAAATCATATCACGTTTTAATCCGTTTATGCTATTTATCTTCGTTGATAAAATAATACTTTGCATATTAACGTTATTACAATCATTATGACTCTTATTTAATTATGAATTATATAGATATAAATTCTTCATAATAATTATCACTCATAATTATAGTTTCTTTCACAAGTTTGGACGGAATTTTTTTCTTTACTTAATTGAGAATATCATCCACGTTGTTCTCTGAAAAAAAAAAAAAGAAAGAAAGAAATAAAATCTCAACATGTACAAACAGTGCAAACATAATAGTCCACGTAGCATGATTTATACTTTGTTTTGTAATATACGTACATTTTTTTTTTGCCCTTTTGTTACCCAAATAGGTAATAAATGAGTGTTTGCTTTAGGATGTTTTTAAAATTGTGAAAAGTATTATTATTATACTCAACAAGATTATCAATTGAAACAATTATATTCATGATTTTATCATTGCTATTGTAATGTAAAAAGAGGAAAATGTAAAGAGGAAATTCAATTGTACAAATTCTCTTCTTATAGATAAATATCGCGATATTTTTTTAAGATTTTATTGAAAATTTAATAACTTTATATTGCTTATATATGTATATATACATATATGATAAATCAAATAAAAAAAATTAAAAATTAATCTTTATCTATAAAATATTGTACAATTGAAAATATTCTTGCAATTCCAGAGATTTAGTTAATTTGAAGAATAAGATAAAAAAGAGTTAAACAGAAATAAATTATACAAATATGAATTATTTGTTTAAATTATTTATACTTAAAATCATGATGAAATATATTAAGATAATCATTGTTGAATATAAAATAAACTCGTTTGACATTAATGTACTTTTCCTTGAAACACCATTTGTCATAATATTTTATATCAGTGTTTAAATTAATCAGTGAAAATTGTTGATTGATTTCTTCAAATTTGTTCAAAATTTTATCCATATTTTCGGCCATATATAAAAACTTCATGTGTTCCCACATATTTATTTTATTTCTGAAAAATAATTAAATTTAAATTACAATTGAAAATATCTTACTTATCCAATCGAAAGAATTTTTAAACTTACGTGTTGCATCATTTGAATTAAAAAAAATGTTCATCGAGTCGAGTCGACTTTTTATTCCAATTTAATTTTTACTTCTCAACTTGAAAATAAAGTTAGAAATTAAGTAGGATGGATTATTCGACACTTTTTTTTTTTGTTTTGTTTTTAAAAATAATTTAATGAAAAAGGAAGCAAGTTTCCTCGAAGCTTGAGAAACTTTTTCTTTTCAGTTTCAAACATGTAAAAGCAATTTCAAAGAAAATCGATGTTTATCAAAGTTTCACGAGCGATTGCTAGCAAGAGGGCATAAAAAAGTATCAATATTTGTGCATCTAAAGATATATATATATATATATACATCATAAATATTGTTAAATTTAAAAATTTCTTTAAAGCTTCTTCAACTTCCCTTTATGTAAGAATGACCATAAAAAACTTTCCTGTCCAGATTCGAATAAAATTGTGAAAAATAATGATAAAAGAGAAAAAAATATATACCTCAAATTTTTGTCGTGTCGCGTCATTATTTCCTCGAACAGAATATAATATTCTTCGCAGCAAAAATCTTCGAGCCTTCTCCGCTTTTCAAATTTCGTTGCTTTCGTTGAAAAAAAAAAATAATAATAATTACGTAGATATTTATTCGAAGAAATAAAAATATTATAAATAAAGAAAAATTAAAAAATGGAAATATGCGATAAAATTTCATATCGTTGAAATTTTTTGCTATTCCATTTCCAACGCGGTAGTTTGGAAAAGAATTGGTTTCCATTCGTTCATCAACGCGAGTTATTCTTTTATCGATGTTAAATGCGATTCGCTTACTTTTTTAAAAATTATTTATTCGTTACACCTTTTTAAAAATATATATTCGCGAGCAATTATACGAGAGAATATTACGCATAAATTTTTGAGGTTATATTTTATAGACAAAATTTACATACACATATATAATGGCGTCCGATTATTATTCGAATAGAAAATACACGTGACGTGAGGAAAATATATCTATATTTATAAATATACAAATAGGAATATAAAAGTATTAAATTTCTTTCTTTTGATTTCCCTCTCTTTAAATACGTAATTTTCATGAAATTATAAACATTCCTTTATTCGCGAAATGTCCTATTCAATTTTATTTCTTTTACTTTTCACGGTTATTCAAGTCAATGCCAGTTCTATATAAAAATTATTTTTTCCTCGTTGCGTTTGTCACGTTTGTGATTATTTTATAATATTCCCTCTATCGTCGATTACATCAGATTCTTTTCTCAACGTTTTTCTTTAACGAAGCTTTCTGTTCACAATTTTATGGCACATCGAATTTCGCGACATAGAAAAATCCTTTTCGTACATACCTTCTTCTCTTCGTATCTCTACCAATTTATTTTTCTTCTTTTTTATTCCATTCGCGTTATTTCATCAACGTTGCATTCTGTGTAACCAGTATCAAAAATTGTTCGAGCTCGTGTTAAATCCAGTTCAAGATTTACTGCTTTCAAATAAAAATGTGTTGTTTGTTAATTAGAAAAGAAAAAAAGAAGAAAAAAGAAAGAAAGAAGTTCCTTTCAATTATTATTATTATTACTTAATGTTACGAAAAATGGATTGAATCGAATAATTGAAATCTCAACTAAATAAAAGTTTAATAATTAAAATAATATAAAATCCATTATACTTAAGTTTACTTTTATTAAACTATTTATATATTTTATTATTAATAGTAGATTAATTTAAAATTTATTATTTATTTAATACAATATAAAAAAAATACATACCTTTCTCTTTTATTATCGAATTGATATTTTCTTTTAATAAACAATTTCATAATTTTTCAATGCTCGATATTGGAATCAACTCTCTGATTTAATCCATAGTCAAGATAAAAAATAAAAGTAATAAAATAAGAGAAAAAAGGATATTAGAATATAGGTTATGAAACGATTCGATTCGAAAGGAAGAATATATTAGATCGTACCACAAGAATTGCCCTTTTCGTTGAAAAGAAAACAATATATTTTCGAAATTATAATTTTTATTCGATCAAAATACAACCCATTTGCTTTAATAATCTTTTTCCAACGAGATTCCAACTGACGTATTCCATTTTTATAAAATTTCATGGTTTAGTGAAGAAATACTTACAGGTTCTCAACAAACAAGTAACAATTAGTTGGTGAAATATTTGGTGGGTATAATGAATTCAAAAATGAACTACTATTTCGAGTTTTATGTGATAAATATACTTTCAAACGCTGCAATTCTTGATCCTCTGTAGCATTCACGTTTCCAATTTTTTCACTACGCAAATATTTGAAAAACTATCATTCGAGATACGTCTAAATTTGCGGATATTGTGGATTAGCTTCCAAGTTCAGTTTATCTTTGTTCAATATAGATTTCGGTCTATTTTCTCAAAATATAATTAACAAAAAAAACACACACACACACACTTATTATACAAAAAAAAATATAAGAGGACGTCAAAATATGCTAAGCAAAATATAGGTTAAGTAGGTTAAAGTAGAGTTTACAAATCGCGGTTGATTGTCATTTATTCTAAAATTGGCAATTTCATGTAGCACAATCTAATATTTAATAAAGGAAATAAGAACAAGTTATGTTTATATAAATATACCTTTGTTTCTACTACACTGAGCTCAACTTCATGTCGCGTCGTACGATGTTTCAAAAAGATGGAAAAGACAAAAGACAGAATCGAGCGATTACGCTCAGTGACACTCAATTCACGCATAAATATACGTACAGCATCTTTATATATATAAACTCGACGAGTAAAATAACGAATAGCGAAAGTGAACGAAAAAATAAAGAATATCCGTGAGTGGTGAGGGGAAAAAAAACAAATTTCAATACCCTTTTTTAATTTATTATCTTGGAAGAATAGTTCGTAGTCGAAGGAAAGGATCCCTCGTATCCCTAGCGCGAATTAAAATGACAATATAGCGTTCGATTTATTTGACGTAGGCGGATGGAGAATCGATGAAACAGAATATATCGAATTTGCAAAATTACTTCCATATATTTTTCTTCAACCTTTTCAATTTTAATTTCTCTTCTCTAAACCATGGACAAACAAATTTTATACGATTATTTACGTTTCAAAATGAGATGAGATTTTCACTTGTCTTTATTTTTCTCTCTCTTCTTTCTTATCTTTTAAATTGTTTCCTTGTGTGCTAATATTCTTTCATTTTATTTCATCGGAAACACTTCTCGATTCACACGAATTGCAATAACTGGTGAAATTCGTCGTGTTCGCGAATACCGTGTCACGCACAGGAGTTGTTTCTAATTTTCCGCGTGCGAAATTACAATCGTGCTTATTTTCATGAATCGAATTGAAAATTAATCGGGAAGATAATCGCGTGGCCAAGTTAAAATGGAATCCTCCAATGAGTTTCTCGAACATCTTTCGAATAAATTGCGATATTAACAATGCAAAGAGTAATTTAAAATTTATTCGAGGGATCTACCGTGAAAATATTGACCAACCCGTTTTACTTGTTAAATTTTACAACAATTTTTTTTGTTTTCAAAATTATCTACATTAATCGGAAAAATTGAAAGCACATAGTCTATAATAAATGTGCAAACACTTCGATAAAAAAATATCCTCTTTTTCTCTTCGCTGAAAGTATCGCATGGATGCACAAGTTTCGTCCATTTTTTTTTTTTTTTTTTTTTTTTGCATTATTTACGCCACTTCCTCTCTTCCGCCTCTTTTTTTTTCGAATATAAATAAATTAAATAGTGCTTCTCTAGATCTCGGTGAGATTCCATTTTTGCTCGTTAAAAACGAAAAGATAAAAAAATAAATAGCACCCGAATGATGATGACTAGTAATAAAATACATGATGCAGCTTTCGATCGTAATGATCGAAATAAACGGAAGGAATTGCGAGTGAAAAATAAAACAACGGAGAAGAATATAATCCGTTATGGTGTAAACAACGTATATGTATTTTATTTCAACATTGAACATTCACTAATGTGTATACAATATAATATATTTGTATGTATAATATATATATATAATAATAATTGTAATAATAATATTGTATTGGTATTTTATGTATACAAGTACATCATTTTTACTGCTGCTGTTAAATGTATACACGTGTATGCATTCAATTAATTAATCGGTATAATAATTAATTCTAATGCTTTTCATCGATTAATCGTACTGTATATATCTCTGTCTATCCTTTTCTAATTTACGTGTAGATTAATACAGCCCTTCAAATCAATTATATATATATATATATATATGTATGTATATATTTATATATATATATATCGATCACTTGTCTGCTTCGTGGATAAAATCTCGTCTTGTTTTATATTTACTTTACACATGCACGCGTGCAACTATTATATATATATATAGATATATGTATATATATTTTGCTTTGTACGCACGCGTATGTATAAATATTCCCTGTAATTTATTTTCTCTAAAAAATTATCTACTTCTATGTGTTCAATTATTAACTAACTAACTATTGGTATATCGTCGCTTGTGTTACGCCTTTCTCTCTCTCTCTCTCTCGCTCGCTCACTCGCTCATTCGCTCACTCACTCACTCACTCTCGCTTAAATTTTTATCACAATTATCTGGTATTATCGCGTTGAACGATTATATAATCGAGCTTTGCGGATTACGCTTCTTTCTTTCCTTTAATCTACTAGTCTCTTTCAGTTTTTAGGAAATAAATAAAAAAAAAAAAAATATATAAGAAAATGGGGAAGAGTGGGGAAAAGTTTATTCGCCATCTTTTTATCCCTATAAATTTCGTTATTTTAAAATTAATTGCGATTGTAAATAGGATGGAAATTTCCAAAATAAATAATTTTCGAAAAAGAAATGAAAAGAAACGTAATTCGTTTTTCGAACACGAACAAGAAGAAATTTACAAAAAACTTTGGATCTTCCCCCTCCTCTCCCTTATTAAACGATAAAAATATAATTCTGAATCACGCAAGAGACCTCGAATCAACATAACAATCTTCTTCGTTAAATTTCTATTCTTCTTTCTCGTGTTCGCAGCTCGATCGACTATTATATATATATATATGTATATATATATATATATATATAAAACTATTGTTAACAATATCGAATAGTGACCGCTTAAAAATCATTTTTTTTTATTGCTGTTGTTTCGTGCATTGACTCGGGATATATATCGTGAGAAATGGCGCTGAGTAACGAGTAAATTATAGGTTAAGTTAAATCTTCGTCTTAAATCCACATACCTCTGAATTAATATTTCTCTAAATTTAAACGATCCACGTTTAAATAATTAATATTATATTTCGAAAAGCGTATCTAACTTTTGAAACAAAAGATATTACAATTATTATTGACAGTAATATATATCGGTTGATGCAAACATTTCCAATGTTAATTGTAATATTAATTGCATATACAATATATATAATTAATGAGAATTCATCGATCGAATCGTTTACTTTAGATACCAATTGTTTAAAATGAAAATTATCCATAGTCGAAATACATACCAGAAAATGTGTCTTGAACGTAAAAGAAAAAAAAATACGTTTAACCTTTTTAATCGTCAAGATTTCACCATGTTCCATATCCTTTTTTCGCTGCGAAATCATGCGTACATCCTTGAGAAATAAAATCACACTGAAAGTTTAACTTTCAATCGAAAGTTCGTTTAAATCCAATCCGTTTCTGTCAAACTTTTTTAATCAAGGTATGTATGTATATATATATATTTTTTTGTATAAAGATGTTGAAAGAAAAAAAAGAAAAAAAGGAGATGTATATATAAACGGGGATGAATAAATAAACAAACCACAGGCACATTTAAACAAAATAATCCGTGAATTTATTAAAAATAACACAGGAAAGAATAAAAGAAATGACAAACAACAAATCAGGACAATGAAGCCGCACTAACCGGTTAGGACGATTCGTCTAATTTACCAATTAGTAAATCAACTAATTTTTAACTTAACTAATAGCTTATCACAACCGTGGCCACTCTCTCTTTCTCTCTGCCTCTACATATATATATATATATAGTATATATAGTATAGTATATATATTATTTCCTCGCTCGCTTATTGGTTAACTTTGGAGAGAAGACCGACGGTATCGCCATCACTTTCAAGTTTTATTCTACACGTTCTCTCGCGTGGAACGATTCCTCGTTCTATCTATTTACGATCAACGCTTGAACAAAAAAACACTTTGTTTCGATAGAGAAATAAGAAAGAGAACGTGCAATTACGTTATTTCATCATACAATGATCTCGATCTACCGCAGTTACTTGCAAAATATTCTCTGCGCATGCGCGTGTGTGTGTGTTGTGTGTGTTTACGTGTACAAGTTTCTCGTTTCGTTGTAACAGATTATCGTTATTATTATAATTATTATTATAATTATTATATTATTATAATTAGTTATTATAACTATTATTATTATTATTATTATTATTGTGAAAATGATACGTGCCAAAAAATATTTTGCAATACTGACGGTTGATTTTATTCACCCATTCCTCGCACAATTCCTCGATAATTACTCGTTTATTATTCGATGATAACAATCTGTTTTTCAAATCCAATCAAAATCGAGAAAGAGAATTGGACGAACCGGTGACTAATAATCTTTCTCGATTGATTAAAATCTTTTTTCCATTATAATGAAACTTCTTGTACTTCTTTCTACGAGGAATTCTTTTTAATTTCAAAATTATAAGCTCGATTCGTCCAATTTCTTCAGATTTTGGAAAGAAAACAATAATATCGAGGAGTCGATTCACCGTTTCTCAACCAACGATTTAAATGAAAAGAGAGAAAAATTTAACGCATATAAAATAAAAAAAAAAAATTTAATCTTCCCTACTGAAGGTTGAGAAACGCTGACAAACATGGATGCGTTATACACATACGCCGCGAGTGAACAACAACCATTTCCAGAATGTCTACGTATTCTTCGCTTAATTAATATTATTCTTATCGATAGAAACGAACAATAGTATTATCCTAATAAATTTATCTCTTCGATAATAATAATAATAAATCATTGCATTCTTGTTAAGAAAGAAACTTGTTAAAAGACAAAAAAAATTGAATAATTGGATAATTTTCACTTGCTCGTTACTATTATCAGATATATAATAGACGATAAAAACGTGTTTGTTCATAATTAAAATTATTTTATTATTCTATATTTATCTTGGAATAAATAAAAAAAAAAAAAAACAAAAAAACATTCGTTTCTTTCAACCGTTATCCCCCATACTAGTGACTTGTCTCTGAATCACAATCGCATATTTGCATATATATATATATAATTACGCGATTAAGTTGTTATCGGATGACTAATAAATTTAATTATATAATAAAGAAATAAATTAAAACGAATAAAGAATAGGATTTTTTTTTAATAATATTTCCTTTGTATAAATAAACAATGTTACGATTAATAAATATTTGTTATTCTTCTATTCTGCTTTATCACACGGTAACTATGTATGAAATAAATCTTTCTTTGGGGAAATAAATCATCGTTTAAGGAATATACATATATTTATCAACATATCACTTGAATTTCGCAATTCGTTATTAATTTACAGTTTCGGTAAATTATTCAATTTATCTTTTTTTTTTTTTTCTTTTTCTTTTTTTAATCACATAACCGTTCGACAAATTTATTAAATTTTTATTGCCAACTATATTTATATCTTTCTCCTCTTTTCCGTTCTAACTCTCCTCGATTCGAAAATTGAAGATAATTTCTACTTAATCAGCGCCATTTTCCACTCTAATTAGGGATTGTAAATCGATTAAGAAAAAAGCTTGGTCAACAACGAACCTAGCGGCGGCTACTTTAACTAATTCACTTCGTTTATCGAAATTTCTCATCGATGACATTCAGTAAGTAACAATTGAAATCTACAGGTATACATATATATATGTATACATATATACATATATATATATATATATACACAAATATTCGTAACTATCGTGCACTTTGTTTACGGTTATATAATCGTCGATGAAAATATCTCTCCAAACGATCAAACAAGTTATCACAACCACTTTCCACTTCCAATTTCTTCTATGTATTTATATTTTAAATATGCTAAATAAATGTTTCTTTTTTTTTTTTTCCTTTTTTTTTTTTTTTTTTTTTTTTTTTTTCCCTTTGAAATAAAAACACATACACGTAACTAAATCGATAATATCAACGTTTCTTTTCTTTACAAATATAATCACAGAATTCTTCTTTCTTATATATTCATTTTCGTAGATTCTAGAAGAGAAAAAGAAAGAAACAAAAAGGAAATATATGTACAACGTTGTATGCGTTGCGACGTTGAATAGATATAATAATCGAATCAAATCATTTCAAAGTTCTACTCGCAAAACCCGATTTGTGCATACATGTTCGATTTCTCGATTCTTTGTTGACCACCACGTAATTTTGTAATTTATTTTCTCAATTAATACGGCTAATTAGATACATCTACTTAGGCTTATTAGATAATTCTATGTAAGGCATGGAGTATGTTATCTCGTTATCTGGTATCTAGATTATTCGTATATCTTTATAAATTTTTTTTTTTTCTTTTCATACTATTTCTCTCTCAACCAGACGCTCGGCGGCACGCACACACCTTCTCTTTCCCCGTTTTCGCCCTCATACGCGATCGCACGTTTTCTTTTATCTTATCTTTCTCAACATTCTCTCTCTCTCTCTCTCTCTCTCTCTCTCTCTCTCTCGCTCGCTCTCTTCTCGCGGGTCATTTAAAATTCGTTTAATCAATTTCTAAACTATTCGAACTTTTTCCTTTTTTTTTTTTCTTTTTTCTTTTTTTCTTCACTTTTACTTTCAATTATAATCATTCGATCGATTTTCTCATACGAATTTCATTCGATCGTTTCGGTGGTCTCGACGCAGAATGATCGATCGATTAAAATTTACTATTCCCCCCTCGCGTGATTTCAGCCTGATAGAATCGCGTTTTCCAATCGAAATCTATTTTTTTTTTTTTATTTGTTTATTCATTTATTCTTATTCGTCGACTAATTGGTTGGTGTGGCACGTCTGTTACGCGTATATTTAACGTGTATAATCGCACAAAAGAACAGAGAAGAGATATTTTATTTGGAAACTATAAACCATACCGATCACTTTAATACGACTCCCCCTCCTCTTCAAAATTACGGGGAGGGGGATAAAAAAAAAATGGTAAAACAGCGCTAACGTTTTCTTCTCGAATCATTGCCACTTCTCTCTATTTATATCTATAAGAGTAAAAGTTCCATGAATCCGGCCTAAGTTAATTAACTCGTTGATCAATGACTAATTTTTAGGTTAACCTAACGGATAATTAATTCGATAATTCGATCTTACCGTACGACGGTAACTCGATCGATTACTTAATTATCCTTTATTACCATCCATCACAAAAAAAGTTTTCCACCTTTTCGATTTCTTTTCTTTTCTTTTCTTTTCTTTTCTTTTTTACTTCTAATTATTACTCTCTTGTTATTCCTCCTCGAATCTTACGAATTATCGTTATTATTAATGTTGTTATTATTATTATTACTATTATTATTATTATTTTATTTACAAATTATTTCGCCTTATAAAAAATAACTAATCAAGAAGTACAACAATTAGAACTCTAACAATACAAAAAAGTAACTGTTAGTTCTTTTCTTCTTTTTCTTTTTCCTTTTTTTTTTCCTCGCGAACGTTGCTTCCGAAAAAAAAAAAAAAAAAAAAGACACACATCGAAATCGATCGAGTCGATAATTATCCGAAAAAAAAAAACTGAAAAATAAATTTTTACGACAACGATTCGTTGAAAAGAAATGACATTCGTATTAATTCGAAATCGAACCAATATACGCTATATATATGTATATATGATCATCGGGGATTAAAAAAACGATGGATGGAAATGGTTACGATATTTCAATTTAATTCACACGTTTAATTGAAATTGCATAAGTAAATTATATTCGGCGAATAATTTAAGAACATTTTTCTTTCTTTTTTTTTTTTTTTTTTTTTTAAATATTCGGCTAAAAGCTTTTAAAGGAATATGAATAATGAATAAATTTGATCGAGAATATATTCGAATATTAAATTCAGATTCGGATCAAATTTTCGGATTTTCAATCTCCCTCAAAAATTTAGGGAAATAATTAATTCGAAATAAAAGACAGCTAAATCTTTTTTAATTTTAACGATACTTGTCAAACTCGTTGGAAAATTTAATTCGAACGTAAATAAAAATATAATTAATTCGCCATAGCATGGACTTCAACCACTTTTTCACCGCGACATTATCAATTAACCATCTCCATCTTCGTTCCATCGAATTCTCATCCTTTATCTTTTAGATAACGAGACGAGTAATTTTTTTTTTTATCAATCAAATTTAAGCAAATTTACGTAACTCGAAATTCTGTAAATTGTAAATCGTGTACGAAAATGGTTATTGCTCGAAAATGGTTCCGATCTGGATACACTCGATCCGATTCTCGTATCCGATTTCCTCGACGGATACACGATTTGTCGCTTCGATAAAAAGAAAATTATTTCCCTCGATAATAATTTTTTTTTTCTTCTTCTTCTTCTTCTTCCTCAGTCGTATAATTAATACGTAAAAAGATCCGAAAACGATCGAAAAATCGTCAACCTTTCACGGTAATCTTAATCACTATCCACTAATTTAGAAAATTTATTGCTAGGTTCTTTTTTTTTTCTTTCTTTTTTTTCTTTTTTTTTCTTTTTACGTGTAAAATTTCTATCCAAATTTTTTTTTCTTTTATCATCGATATCTCTCTCTCTCTCTCTCTTTTTCAACACGTTCGATCGATCGATCGATAATCGATTAATCGATTATTTCTTTCAATTTCATAAGAAAGATCGAAATTATTCGAATAATTTAAAAAAAGCAACACATTTAACTCGCAACGATTTAAATTTCTTTTTTATCTACTGATGGTAATCGAGGTAAATTATTTAAAAATTTCAAGCGTTATACATATTAATGGCAATAATAACGAATCGTTGACAAAAGAGCCCTGTACACTTTCAAGTTATCGCTTATCGTTCACATGATGACAACAAAAAATTAATAAATATGTAAAACAGTAGATAGATGCAGTAGATATGAACTGCATGTTGCTACATATATATATATATATATATATATATGTGTATCTTTCTCTCTCTCTAAAAGAATTTGCTAAATATAAACCGAAATTAACGTAAATATACATATACATATATATATATATATATATATATATATATATATATATATATTTCAAATAAAACATCTAAGAAATACTTTTCTCTTTTTTTAGAAAAAAAAAAAAAAATTAATTCATCGAGATCGATTCATTTTTCCATTTGATTCTTCGCTTCGTTTTCAAAATCAAAAAATTTAAATTTCACGAGGAAATATCTTAAAAAAAAAAAAAAAAGAGATGTACACGTTAGGCCAAGCAACAAGTCCAATCCATAGGCGTATCTTCTTAATGACAACGGTTGATCGAATAATAATAATAATAATAATTAATTGCACTTATTCGCATCGCGCTATTAATCTCGAACTACGAGATTGTGGTAAAATTCATATAAAATATTATTACGATAAAAATTCCTGCTTCCCCGTTTCTTTCTTTTTTTCCTTTTTTTTTTTTTTTTTTAATAAATTTAACATCTCTATCCTAAAATCTAACGTTATTACAACGAAATGAGAAAAAGAAAAAAAAATGAATCGATCGCGACAAGAAGAAACAAGAATAAGACATGACGCGCGAACTCTTCTTAGATTCAAATGTTATTTCGTCCATTCGTGAATTCCTGTCGCGTTCCGCGACGAGGCGAAGCGAAGGAAAAAAAAAAATAAAAATAATGGATTAAAACCGTGAATGTGATCAATCGATTTTTTTCCCCCTTGAAATACCATGTTTCGTTTGTTTTTCTTCATAGGCCTTGTAAAAATTATTTAACTATTTTATGTATATATATATATATTTTTTTTTTTTTAATCTATGCTTTATATATATATATATATATTTTTTTTTTTTATATCACCAAATCAACAAATAAATATCCTAAATATATTAAATATCGTATAATATATGTTCTCCCAACAAATAATATATAAGTTCTCATCTATTTTCTTCGTTAATAATAATAATTCAATATAATTATATAAATGCGTATGAATCTGGATATACATTGTTTGTATATACATGTACATACGCAAATATGAATTTATTTATTTATTTATTTATTTTTTTTTTATTTATATTTATATATATATATATTTTTCATTTCTTTAACTTTTTTTTTTTCCCCGTTCATTTTATCTATTTTTACTCGTTTAAACATTAGGCGCTTTCCTCTATGTACGAAAAATTACTACCCTTATATCCCGGGTAGTTCTTTCTTTCTTTCTTTCTTTCTTTCTTTCTCTCTCTCTCTCTCACTCTCCCTCTCATTCCTTATCTTATCTTTTTTTTTACTATTCAATTACACAGTTGGAAAATTGTAATAAAATCTGAACGAAAAAAGTATTCTTCTCTTCGTTATCCTTGGTACGTTTATCCATAACGTACGGAAGAAGGAAAAGATTACAATTTGCTAAAACGTTGTAACTTTTTTTTTTTTTCAAATTTGAGGAGAGAAAACGAAAGCGATATAAAAAGAAAAAGAGTTGGTTGAAGTGAAAGTAAAAATGTTGGTCGGATAAAAAAACGGTCGGTAATTAAGTTTCCCGCTGTGTTTACGTCGGTAAAAATGTAAAGCGATAAAACGTAATGAAAATATAGATATATTTGTATCGTGCGAAACGACGACGACGACGAATCGTACGTTTCTCTCGATCTCTCATCGAGATACGCGTTTAGCAATTAATTTTTCCTCTTCCTGTTACGTTTAATATCTAATTAGAAAGAAAAATATAAATTTTTCATTCGTTCTAGAAAGAAAGTTAACTAAGAATTTATACAGGCATCGATTCGAATCGTACCTTCATCCGTTCTATAATCGATTTAATGCCTTCCTAAGGGGATTTTTTGCAAGCATTGTAATAAATCGCTTGCAAAAAATTTATAAACAAAACTATCTTTCGTTAATAACAAACGGTGTACGGTTTTTTTTCTTTTTTTTTTTTTCTTTTCTTTTTTTTCTTTTTTTACCAACGAAATCTTCCTTCTTCTTCTCCCTTCTAATTATTTTTCCTATGCAAGTCGCGTACTTGATTACGATTCTTTCCATTCGTTTAGATTGACATATTTCTTTCATTTACGTATATATATATATATTAAATATATATATATATTTTTTTCCTTTTTTGCTTAATTCTTATCTCGAAGATGATTTTTTTCTAACCAAATAGGCCGCGTCCATTCCTCCTTTCGAAAATTATTATTTGTGTTATTTAATTATTTACATTTTACATCCGTGTTATTCGACGACTCGTCGTTTCTTAATACGCGCGCACGTGGAAAAAATGGAAATCGTTTTAATCGATAAATGTAAGGCTCGGTTATTTTATAACGAGGATAGCTGGACACTTTTAATTTTTCCGTCTCTTTTTTTCGTTTCGAATTTAGAAAAATTTTCGATTCTTTCCTCTTTCCTTTCCTTCTCCTTTCTTTTTCAATCGATTCTTACGGATAACGATCGATTAATCTTAACACGATTCGAATGTCTGGAAAATGACGGGAATTTCAAAAATCACGTTGCTAGAAAAAATAACGTGTATAAGAGACGTTCTTTCTCAATTCCTCGAAGATATCTAAAATTTTTCCCCTAAATTACTCGACTATACTCGTTTGAAATTTTTTTTTTCCAAGTATCGTATAACCGAATTCATCTTATATAAACTGTTTCAACAACCTCGAAAGTAATTCCGGCCCTGGGCCAGAATTCATCTCTCGGAAGTAATTTTTATCCATTGATCCCTTGAAATTTCTTGGTTTTTTTTTTCTCTCTCTCTCTCTCTTTTTTTTTAACTTTTTTTTAAGCTTCTATACGGATATACAGAACGGAGAATAAATAACGTTCTGATCCGACTGAACGGAGGAGTTGCGTTGTTGCCGCGTCAAACGATCGAATTAAAGATTAAATTGAGGGAGGGGAGAGGGGAGAGGGGAGGGGTAATTGAGCCAATCGAATGGGAATAATGATTCGACGAAGGTTCGACGAAGCCGAGAGAGGACGAAGCAAGAAGATTAGCAGTGGCAAATCGCAAAAAAGAGCTCGAAGTTGGATCGAACGGTTGAGAAGTTGTCGGATATGGCCGCTCGTTCAACGCGCCCCTATCACCTCTCACTTATCCTCGGGATTCGCTCTTGGTGATCTTTCCGTTTCCTGTCTCTCACTGCGAACAGAGTATTATCAACCCTTCCAGACTTCTTTTCCTTTCCTTTCCTTTCTTCTTTATCCCCTTATTTATATATCTATATATCCATATACGAATGTATCTGATAAAAATTTTATATTTCACGCGAATACGTGTTGTTTTGTACGTTACGAATATGTCGTTAGATCCATGTGTTCACTGGTGGAAAGAAGTCTCGCGGAACGAATGCATTGCTCTGGATTGGTTAACTTGGAAGGGAACGCCCACTTTCACAACGCCCTTCTCTCTCTACCATGATTCGTTACACGTGTTGTTACATATACTAATCCAAATCGATGATCTGTATTTAAACTCTCGATGTAGAAGTCATAGAATTTAAAATATTTTAAATTCGTATCGGTATAAAATATAAATTTTTTTATTCCTCATAATATTATTACGATTTGTAATGATTGGTTAATTTATCAATGTAATTTCGTATTCGAATAGTTTCGAAAATATTTCAATCTCCAGTGTTAGATTATTCTAACGTAATTTCATATATAAAAATAATTTTTACGATTTTGAATATTTAGATTATAATTTATCTATTGCTATGTAGCGCGTGGTATCATGTTTGTCAACAAAGCGCCCGAAGTGGGGATAGGCAACATAGCGAAGGACTTTTCTTTACCCAGTCCTGCGAGACTTCTTTTCAGCCGTGAACAAAAATATTATTCACTGCTGGAAAAAAGTCTCGCGGAAAAAATACAGGATCTGATTTCTTTCTACCATGATATTTGTTACATATACTAATCCAAATCAATGATCTGTATTTAAATCTCGATGTAGAAATCATAGAATTTAGAATATTTTAACGTATTGATATAATATAAAAAATTTTATTTCTCTATAATATGTATAGACTTATTACAATTTGTAATAATAACTTAATTTATAAATGTAATTTCGTATTCGAATAGTTTCGAAAATATTTCAGTTTCCAGTCTTAAATTATTCTAACGTAATGAAAATAATTTTTAAGATTTTGAATATTTAGATTATAATTTCTCTATTGCTATGTAGCGTGTGGTATCATATTTGTCAACAAAGCGCCTGAAGTGGGGATAGGCAATATATAAGGACTTCTCTTTGCCCAGTACCAAGGCCTGCGAGGCTTTTTTTCAACGATGAATAAAAATATTGTTCATCGTTGGAAAAAAGTCTTGGAGAAAAAATATAGAATCTGATTGGTTAATTTGGAAGAAAATGCCTATTTTCACACGCATTTTTCTTTCTACCATGATATTTGTTACATATACTAATCCAAATCAGTGATCCGTAAATTTAAATCTCGATGTAGAAATCATAGAATTTAGAATATTTTAACGTATCGATATAATGTATAAATTTTTTTATTCTTCGTAATATGTATAGACTTATTATGATTTGTAACGACAGTTTAATTTATAAATTTCGTATTCGAATAGTTAAGATAATAATTGTATATATACGAATAAAGCTAGATATATTATAAATATATTAATAATATATCGAAATAATTAATAATTTCGAAAATATTTCAGTTTTAGATTATTCTAACGTAATTTCATAAATGAAAATAATTTTTACAATTTTGAATATTTATATTATAATTTATCTATTGCTATATAGCGTGTGGTTTCATATTTGTCAATAAAGCGCCTGAAGTGGGGATAGGCAATATATAAGGACTTCTCTTTGCCCAGTACCAAGGCCTGCGAGGCTTTTTTTCAGCGATGAATAAAAATATTGTTCATCGTTGGAAAAAAGTCTTGGAGAAAAAATATAGAATCTGATTGGTTAATTTGGAAGAAAATGCCTATTTTCACACGCATTTTTCTTTCTAGCATGATATTTGTTACATATACTAACCCAAATCAATGATCTGTATTTAAATCTCGATGTAGAAATCATAGAATTTAGAATATTTTAACGTATCGATGTAATATATAAATTTGTTTATTTCTCGTAATACGTATAGGCTTATTACGATTTGTAATGACAGTTTAATTTTATAGATGTAATTTCGTATTCGAATAGTTAAGATAATAATTGTATATATACGAATAAAGCTACATATATTGTAAATATATTAATAATATATCGAAATTATATCGAATTAGTAGTTTCGAAAATATTTCAATTCCAATCTTAGACGATTATTCTAACTTTTTATTATTTTATTTCATAAATGAAAATAATTTTTATAATTTTGAATATTCAGATTATAATTTATCTATTATTGCTATGTTGCGCGTGGTATCGTATTTGTCAACAAAGCGCCTGAAGTGGGGATAGGCGATATAAGCGAGGACTTCTCTTTACCCAGTGCCAGTTCTGCGAGATTTCTTTTCAGTCGTGAATAAAAATATTATTCACTGCTGGAAAAAAATCTCGCGGAAAAAATACACGATCTGATTGGTTAATTTAGAAGAAAATGCCTATTTTCACACGCATTTTTCTTTCTATCATATTTGTCATATGTATCAATTCAAATCGACGATCTGTGTCTTATCTGTATCTGTAACTTTGATGCATTAACATAGCCATAGAATTCAGAGTATTCTAACGTCGATATAATGTAAAAATTTTTTTATTCTTCATATGTAAACTATAGTTTGTAAAAATAGTTTAATTTATAAATGTTATTTTTTATTCGAGTATTTTATAGTTAAGATAATAATTCTACAATTATAGCTTTTTTGTTATGTACTTTATATATATTGTTCCATTATGTAGCGTGTGGTGTCAAGTTTCACAACAAAGCGTCTAAAGTGGGGATAGGCAGTCCAAGGATCTCTCTTGCTTCAGTGCCGTCCTACGAGACTTCAGTTAGCAGTGAACAGAAATACTTAGGTGTACGCGAAAAATTATTTCTTCGAAATATTTATTTCCATTTTTACATATAAAATTTTTATCCAATATACATACACGTATATTTATATATATATTTCCATAATATAATTAAATTGACTCCTTTCAAAAATTTATATTTTTTGTCGCGGTTAAAATTGTTGGGTCTTGGATTTTTATTAAATTAATTTTTGAAATTTCTTAACACAAAATTTCGTCGAATTCGACTGCAACTTTTTTCCAAAAAAAATCACCAAGCGTAGTTATTGAAATGATAGATTAATTTAAAACAAATGCGCGACGAATAAGAAATGTTTACACGCAATAACGAATAAGGAATAAAGAAAACATTTCGTTTTCCGTTGCAATTGAATCGACGCGTATTTAACAATTTTTCAATCGATGACATCGCTCGAAATTATACTTGCCTTTTTTTTTTTTTTAAAAATCATCAGACCGCAATTGTGTATTCTGTTCGATGAATATTACTCGAAAATTAAAAAAAAAAAAAATATATATACATATGGAAATTTGTTTGACTTGAATTAATAATTGACGGAGGGTGTGCATTTTAATAATAGAAAGAATTTCTTTAATTTAGAATTTTAAATAGATCAAACGCGGCTAAAAAGAATGCAATTTCATGCAAATATGCAAGAAGATTGACCACCTAGAAAAAGAGCGGCCGATTTACATTTTCATTTATCGGGACGTCAAACATCGTAAATAATTTAGATACCACTTTTAAATGCAAACGCGCCATTTTCCCTGTCGCAGTTTTTCACCGCGAAATGGTTATTACAGCCATTCAATCGATATGCCGATTAATGAACAAAAATAACTGAAAATCAAATATTTCTTTCGTCAACGTACGCGCGTACGTTAGTAAAAATAATAAGTAAAAAAAAAAAAAAAAAAACGTATTCCTCAAAATGGAAAGGAAAAGAAAACCATGATATTTTAATCACATTATTCGAACGCGATAAAAATAAGTCTTTTACGAGAACAAAGAGATAAAGAAAATGTATATCTTTTCATTTTTATTGCTGTAATTTAAATCGATTCGATGGATTAAATGGAAAGAAATCGAACGAGTTCTCGTAAATTTGATGAAAGTCTCATCTTCCTCAGTTTGAGGAAAAATATAAAATAAGAAAAGAATATAAATGAGCAATCGAATTAAACTTACCAAATGTATCTAATAGATTTCATCTTGAGCGCTGTCGAGTTCTCCTTGCATTTGTAAGCCAACACTTGCTTCACACTGCTCACATCGACTGTAGGAAATCTCGATGTCACGTAAGCTTTAAAATTTCAATAAAAAAAAAAAAATATACTTTCACCAGATGTGCTAAATTAAATATCACTTTTAGCGCTTTCAATCGCTAGTATTACTCTATCCACTTTTTACATTCGTTTTACACTCTTTATTGCATCGAATTATACGTATTAATACTTATATAACGCTTAATAATTTCTTTGAACTCTACGTTTCTTTTCACATTACGTTACTTAAATCTTTTTCTCATCTTTCATATTTTGAAATATATATTGAAAAAAAAAAAAAAAAGAAATAAAAAAAAGGATAGGAAAATTTTAAAAGATGAAAAATTAAAGAGAACCAATTCAATATCAAATTTTATCGTTATTTTATCTGTTTGAAAAATAAAATAGAAAAATAAACAGGAACGTTTAAGCAGTGATATTTACAAACGAACAGATTTAATATCTTTTTTTTTTGTTCGTATATTTCGATATTTCTCGCAAGAAAAATAGAACGAGGAACTAGATTTTGCTAAGAGGCGAGATTTTATAAAGTGAAATTCCAATTCTCGAACGACCTATTTTCAATTCGAGTAAATGTTTAGACATCGTCGAAGAGTAGTCACCGCTCTATTCTCGGATATCCTGCGTTTACCACGTTTCTTCATACGTATTCTGCGTTCCTTTCCCATGCATCGTTTCGTATTCGATTGTTCCGTAAAATTTTTCCAAAATCGGTATATTTTTACCAAAGGCATTTTTCTTTTTCTTTTTTTCAAACAATTTTCATTTAAAATTTATTACGAAAATTTATTACGGATTAATTATTACGAAGGAATCAAGAAAGAATATAATATAACATTTCCTTGATAAATTTTCAAAGCTAGATTCTCTTACAAGTGCTGACATCTACATGACATCATAACAAAACATTTATTTCTCTCTATTTAAACACGCGCGAATACATCACGATACATCGATAAAGAAACGCGTTAATTTCGTCAACTATTCACAAAGATCTCGTAAGACTGCTACATGTTTAATTAGTTTTATTTGAAAAGGAAAAAAAAAATAAAACTCGATTTGAATCTCGTAACTTCGTGTCTTTGCATAACAAAGCAACTCGAGCGTGACTCGAAGAAAAATTCTTAACCTATTCATCGTTAGTCACGTTCCATCAATGTCGATTCATTATTTTGTGAGACAAAATACCGATTCGAAAAAAAATAAAACCTGTTATTTTTTTTTTATTTCTGTTTTCTCTCTCAGAAACTTTATTCCTTCCTTCCTTCCTTCCTTTATCGTTATACGCACGAGTATTCGTGTTCAAAAATAGAGGTATAAATAAACTCATGCAATTTCATATCTTTAAACGTATTTTTTCGTAAAAAAGTTCGCAAATTTTTTATCCCAATATTTGATCTACTAAATAACGCGGCTTAGAATTCTTAAATATTAAGAATTACTTACATATGATAGCCTGGACTTTGGCCTTATCCAAGGCAGGTTTCACCGGTCTCTCAGTGGCAGTCCCAGCTCGACTCCATCGTTGCCCCGTTACCGAGCAAGTGGCCAACTCGGTAGGGCTAAACAAAATTGCAGCCAGGCCACGTGTCAATTTCCTGTAATCGCTCCATTTCACAGCCCTTAGTTGTTCCTCGCAAATTGCTATTCCCTCCCCTAGATGCACCTATCGATAAATAATACACGATACGTTTTATCACGAATTGTTTCGATTTTTTAAAAATCGAAATATTTATCGTACAACGTGTTGACTGTAAAAACTAAAGCAATTATGAAATCAATATCGAGGGAAGGGGAAGGGAAGAGAGGGAATAAGAGAATAAGATTCAAATTAGTCCATTTAAGGTTATAAAGGTTAGAAAGCGGATATATAGAAGGAAAATGCGGTGAGATGTATATACAAATTTGGAAATTTACCACGCCATCGGAGGAGGATTCCTCGAAACCACGGAAAGCAGGCATCGCAGCAGGAGGAGTAGTTCTCATGTCCAAGGGTAACCATTCGCTCCTCGATGGCGAATTACCTTGCACGGACGGGGATCCATGCTTTCCACCTCTCGTTCCGAGCCGCGGCCTGCCGCGGCGTACCCTTCGACCTGAATAAGCATTTTTCGCACATGTAGCACTCGCTCCGCCTCTCTACTTTACCAACATGTTTCTATCGTTTTCATATTTCATCGTTCAAATATTTTTTGAACGGAAAGAAAAAAAAACTTTGCACCAAGTATTTTCGTAACGCTCGAGGAACGTGATATCAATTTTTCAATTTTTATGTTGCTCGTAAAAACAAATACACGAGACGTGTATCTGGTTTCGCAAGTGCGAAAAGTTTGAGAACTAATTTAAGCACATTACACGTGTATATAAACTTTAAATATCGAAATCACGTTTATACCAAGTGGAAACGGAAAACAATACTTCGTTAGATTGGTAAGTTTCAATCTCGAAATGCAAATCCAATTAAAGCTTGGACCAAAAGTTTCGAGATAAATGAATTATTGGAGGAAACAGTTAGAAACGAAGATATGTAAAAGTAACTGGAAAAATGTTTATTTTATAATGATAAAGTCAAAAAAAAAAAAAAAAAAAAAAAATTGAGAGATATATTTGTATAAAGAGATATCATTGGTGAAATGCTACCTTCGAATACGTTTAAACAAACATAAAGAGAATAATTTTTTTTAATTGCAAAAAGGAGGCAAATTCCAATCAGAAAGTGATTCTTTCTTAATTAAAGAGCAAAAAGACAGAGAGAAAGAGAAATGAAGAGGGGAGAAAAAAATATTCCTTTGTAATTATCGTTTGAAAATACGCCCTTCTAATACCTAGCTTCCGATATCCTTCGCGTTCAATCGACTAATCGATCGTTGATAAATTACAGATTTCTCGGCAAAGACGTATATCTACGTTTTCGGTAACGCCATCTTCCTTTTTTCTCCTTCATCAACCCAAGTTGAAACGTGTATTCATTACGCTACACAATTCGTCATTGTCAAACGTTATTTGCTTCTTGAAAGGCAAACATTTTTGTAAAAATGTAATTTATATAAACTGATTTATTTATAAGAAATACTTGTCGTGATGTTATAAATTATTTTCACACAATGAGATCGTTCCTTCTTACATTTCATCCTTCCAAACTTAAAATTAATAATTGAATTCGAAACTTGGTTATTTTTGTTTCGTAAAAAGTATTTAATTGGAAGTGAGCAAGTAAGTTAAACTATATGCCGTAACTGTTATTGTAACTTGTAGCAAATATTAAAAATCGTATAATTATTACGTCGTTCGAAACGAAATTGCTCGATTGCACACACACCCACACACACATACACGCCCGCGCGCGCGCGCGCTTAAAGGCGTGTTTTCACCTTAAGAGAAGTTTCGTTTAAAGAAACTTAAAACGATCTTATCACTTACGTACGTATATTTTATATATATGTACAATTATTCGAAAGGATGAAATAAAATTGATAAAATATATATTTATATCGATCTTGTTTATCCTTGTTTTAAAAAAAAAATTTCGACTCATCGTTGTCGAAATTAAAAATCATTTTCACAAAATGATAATGAAAAACGAGTTTAAATTCGAAAAATGTGAAACGTAAATAACTCTGTGACTTTTTTTTTTTTTTTTTTAGGCGAAAATATAATTCAATCATCGAAATTGAAATTAAAGCGTACGTAATTTGTATTTACGATTTGTAATACGATTTCTCGTTAGATTTAAATTTTTTTAATCGAAGCTTTTCTTTGGCAGATAAAAAACAAGATTGAAAAGAACAAAAAAAAGCATGGAATAATTAATAACATAAGATGTCGTATAAATTTGAATATCCTTTATTCACCGATATCTCCGCGCTGATCAGATCGATCGATCAAATAAAACGATTTTCCAAACCATGAGAAAATTGTACGGCGATATCCGTATCGATATTTTCAATCTCAATGATTGCCTGTATTAAATATTCTTTGAAAAAAAAAAAAAAAAAATTCTTTATTTTGCCGAGAAAAGTGTTTTTTCTTTTTTTTTACGAGTCTTGTTTGTCTTTTTTTTTTTTAAATTCGAAACAAAATTCAAGAATATATAATATTGCGAATAATAGAACGATAAATTTGTCAATTAATTATTGGATGATGCTTTATGCGCAATTGTTTGTAATTTGAAGAGAGAAAGAGAAAGAGAAAGAAAGGGAAAGAAAGAGAGAGAAAATATCGAGAAAAATATAAATCCTCGAAGAAACACGGCGTTCTTTTTTTTTTCTTTTTTTTTTTTTCTATATAATCTTCACGATAATCATTCACACTCAACCGATAAGAGGTTAGGCGGTAAAAGAAAATGGCGGTATATCGGTAATAACGTTTACGAGCGTGTAAAAATGTAATTATTTCTAGAATTCAATTCCTCCATAATATAATAGTTTGATATAATATATTTTGATGATCAAATATATAATTTTTAAATATTACTCTTTTTACATTTAATTATCGTAAAAAATGTATCGCATAATGTATATCATGTTATAATATAAGGTCGAATTAAAGATACTAAAGAGATTGGGGGAGAGGGTGGGGGGAGGGAGGGGCGATATAATAAAAAAGTGTAGTTCAAGGAACATGTTGTATCATCGTGAACAGCATCCGAATCCAAAGATACGAGAAAAATGTCTTTCAAAAAGTCTTCTGTCGAACAAAAACTTGTTCTTTCCTTGATCCTTCCTCCTCCAATTTGAAAAACATTTTTCTAATATCTTGATTACATATACGTTAATACGTTAATATCGTAATAACATAACCTAACCTTAAATCGAAACGTCGATAAATTAGGAAAACGTTACTCGCGAAAACGAATCGTTCAACAAATATTCACACACATATACACACACATATATATATACATACATATACATGTACATATATATATATATATATATATGTTATTAAAAATAAAAAGAAAATAATAATAATAATAATAATTACCGATAGATCATTAATAATCAGTCGTAAAATTAAAAAAAAAAAAAAAGAAAAGGGGAGGGGGGAAAGGAATTTCCTTAAATATTTACACTCATTCTTTTTTTTTTTTACACGAGTTGGATTAAAAAAAAAAAAAATGCGAAACAATTAATAAAATAAAATAGGAACATAAAAGTAACGCGAGACATTTGAACAATTTACAATTATTATAACCACGCGTTCAACAAAAATTTACAAAAAAAAAAAAAATACGTTGATAAACGTTTATAAAATTCCTTTCGAATATCATTTATCATCGGAGATATATATATATATATATTTCATTTAAGTATCGCGATAATTCTTTTGCTCGATCGATAAACAAACTTGAAGAGACAATCAATCAATTAATTAATCGATTAATTAATTAATCAGTTATAAATCGCACGGGCAATCATATAATTGTTTGGGAAAGGAACTTTATCGATCAACTTTTTAAAACTATTTTAGCGATTAAAATCGTTTCCACGTCTATGCATCTCCTCTCCACAATAAATAATTAATCATGCGGACGAATGAAATCGACGTCCGGAACGTATTTCTCTTTTTTTCTTTTTCTTCTTCTTCTTCTTCTTCTTCTAAAAGTTTCGATTGGATCAGTTTTCGATTAATTATTTATCGTTCACAATTCACTCATGTAAAATATAAAATGTTTTACACTTTTTTTTTTTCCTTTTTCTTTTTTTCCTTTTTTTCTTTCTTTTTTTTCTTCGCTTAAACGTTAAAAAAAAAAAAAAACCTTTAAAACTTAAATTACATTTAAGTTGTTGTCGAGAAATAACAATTAGAAAAATACGATTATATACGCATAGGATATTTTATTGCGATAATATAATAGAAACGAGACGCGTTCGCAATTACATTTCAACCGCGAGAGATTCACACGATTGTTGCGCTCTCTTATCGCGCGGTTATTAATCCGTGCAGATAATCGTTCGAGCCTTTCTAAATTACTTAAAAAAAGAACAGAAAAATATCAAACAATAAACATTCTTGCTGGAAAAATAAATTCAAAACGATATTAAAAAAAAAAAAATAATCAATCCGTATCTCACGGAAAATTATTAATGTCGATAACGTCGATGCGATATTAAATACAATTTATTTGCAAGTATCACTTTTCAAGTAATAAAAAAAAAAGAAAAAATAATTTAGAAACAACAAAAAGGAGAACAATTATCTGTCCAGATAAATTTCTAAGTACAAAAATTTTAATTTTTTTTTTTCCTTTATCTCTCGTTCGCATTTAGCGTATTTCCTTTCCTTCTCTTTCATCGGCGAAGAAAGAAAAGGAATCGTCGATAATTCAGTCGTTTCGCGTGAACAGTTACGAAATCGTTCTTCTTACTTCACTCGTTATACCTACGCTATCTACGTCACTCGGGACAGTTTTTTTCTTTACGTAATAATGACAATAATAATAATAATAATAATAATGGATTCTAATAAATAAAATTTACTCAAGTTAAAGCGCGCGTGAAAAATTTCTACACGAGAAGCGAGATAAGATTCGAAGAAAAGATCGTCTCCTTTTTAGGTTATGTACACGTATACGCGAAAAGTATTGTTTCGGTTTTCGAGAACGAGAAGACACATAAAAAAAATTTCAACGTTCCAATTCCTTACTTTTCCCTCCCGTTACATCGTTCACCACCCCTTGTAGAAATTTTAGAAATAATTACGATTTTACGAGTAATTCTTTTTTCTTCATTTTTAATCCATTAATAAATCGAAAATTTATTTAATCGTTCGAAACGAGCCGCCGACTCGATTTAGATTTTTTGCAAACCCCTGATTTAATGAAATCTCGAAAAAATATCTTGAATTTCACCGTGCTTTTTTTCTTTTTTCTTTTAAATATCTTTTTTCCTACCTAAAGTCTCTCCTCGCTTTTTCATTATGTGATTATTATTATTTTTTTTTTCTTCTTCTTCTTTCCTCCTTTTTTCCGTAAAAATTCCACCTAATCTCGCTTTTTTTTTTTTTTTTTTTTTTTACTTCTATTTTGCAAAAAATCTATAATAAATCTAAATCTAGTTAGTCGAGTTTCTTTCTCTCTTTTTTTTTTTCTCGTAAAAATTCTACAATCTAATTTCTCTTATGAGTTTTCGGTAAAAATTTTTGAATCTAACATTTGTAATTTTTTTTTTTTGCAAAAATCTGGGATTACAATATTTGCAATAATTCCTCCGCAAAACTTTTCTTCTTCTTCTTTAAAAGGCTTATTTAAGATACAAGATCGTTATTATTATTCCTCCCGTCTGAATACACAGCAGTTGCAAAAACAAATCTCGTTGAAATTCTTCTTTTTCTTTCTCTTTTTTGCAACCTTCTAAAATCTATTTATTTATTTATTTATTTCTTTTCTTCTTCTCTTCTTTCTGCAAAATACTTTCGCCCTAATAAAAGTAGTATCATCGAAGCAGAAAATTTCGAAAAATTCCTTCTTCCATCTCTTTACATCCACGATAAGAATAAAGAATATTGTTAATTTTTTTCTCTTCTTCTTCTTTTTTCACTCTCCAGAGAAACGTGTCCATCCTCTTTAATCAACTTTCCAAATCCAACTAAGAAAATTAAAATCTTTCATCGCTTTTTTTTAATCTTTTTTCGAGGGGCGAGGGACGCTTTTATAAAGAATTTGCTCTTCTCCTCTTCTTAAATTCTTTTTTTTTTTTTTTTTTTGCAAGAAGTAAAGTAGTCCATATTTATTTCGCAGAAACTTTCAACTTTCATAATCCTATTTTATTAAGAAAAAAATTTGCAATCATCATCATCATCATCATCATCATCATCATCATCATCATCATTAAATATCATGGTTAAAGTACAACACGACGTGCCTTATCATTAACCCACTCGCTGTGTATTGTTTCAACGCAACAAGGATAAAAATTTTAAATCACGTTGCCGAAGAAATTGGAAATTTTTAAATTCAATGATTCATTATTTCTCTAAAATATCTTCGTTCATTCACGGAACGTTTCTCGTGAGCGAAGAATTTGATTGAAATTTTTTCTCGTAGGAAAAAAAGATGGATGGATAGATAGAGATAGATAGATAGATAGATAGAGAGATTTTGTAGATTTGCAAAAAATGTTGCGCTACGTCACTTTGGATTCTCGTTCGGTGACTTATCGTATTTTACGTTCACTGAAATTCGCAACCTGAATTCTTATTAAAAAACGCAGAAAGCAACGATATGTACAGCTCTGACACTATTACTTGGCATAATAATAATGGTTTAATAACGTTACGTTTTTTTTTAAGAGATAAATATCGATGAATATTTTAAGATAGATATTTTATTCGGTAGTGGTTCAAGCAAAAAAAAAAAAAAAAAAAAAATCGTAAATGCCTCAACGTTTCAAAGAAAGGGGAAAAAAACTAGATTAATTTCTCTTTACCGAAGATCGATAAAATCGTGACCGAGCAGTTTTTAATTTAAGAATTAAATTTGTAATTAATTTTTTTCGAATCGGAAAATTATAATCTATCATCGATATTCTTTGATCGATGGGTTAAAAATATCGGTGACACGATTGGCCTTTTTTTTTTTTTTTTTTTTTTTTTTTTTTTTTTTTTTTTTTTTATAACCAAACAGGTTTTACGTCGATAAGATAGAATGCACGATTTCGTCAATTTAAATTAATACATAAATTATACATCTTGTAATATAATATAAATATATTAAACCGAGCGAAATTATTTTCAATCACATTTCCATTCGCTTCTTATTAAATATTATCATATCACGAAAATTAAAATATAAAAATTTGTTATCGAAAAAAAGTATTACATTTAAAGTAAGAATACTTTTTTTTTTCTTTTTTTCTTTTTTTTTTCCCCACAGAAAGTATGCAATATTCGGGTAATAATTTATAATTCGCAATACTTTGTAACACATTTCTTTCTTCTATCCGATGCGATAATTCTACGCTGATGCAATAATTAGACCGATGTATATATTTTAATTCGTTTCCAGATATAAGAGGCAATTAAATGAAACGAGTTTTTTAATTAAAAACTTGGCGAGTGAAAAGGAGATAAAAACTTGAAATTAGATCTAATTTAAAATCTAAAAGTTCCAAGAAAAAAAAAAAAATATCAGATTAACAGCAGATTATTAGCGTTTCTATATATATATATATATATAAAGAGACTCGCCTTATCGGAAATTATTTAGATAAATGCGATTGATAATGGAAAAAATTGCGTTATTAATAATAATAATAATAATAATAATTTACACAAGAAAAATTTACACGATTATCGAGAGAATTGCACAAAAGTCTCGCATATATTCCTAGTTGCGTTCCCTTTTTTTTTTCTTTTTAATACTGATGCACTAACTACATACATATCTACGCTCGAAAAATTGCACTATCGACTACATCATCACCTTTACAATTATAAAAATCACTATTAAAAAATATATAGTGAAATACTGATCGTTCGAATACGAGCTATCGAGTAATAAAAAATATCTTACATTAGATACGAGGAATGGTGGATGGACATTTTAAAGAGGGAGGGGAGTGAGAAGGGGAAGGAGAAGAACAAGAGAATGAAGGAGAAGACGATAATGACCGGGCAGGCGGTTGGAAGGAAGGAAGGAAGAAAGGAGACAGACAGACAGAGAGAGAAAGAGAGAAAGAACTAAGAAATATGAGATTAATTTGTAGTAATATCTGTAACTAGCAAGTTTTACGGTCGCAATTTCAGTGAACTATTTCTCTTCTTATCTCGCATCGTCGATTTCTATTCTCGAAAATGTCTCTTCGCGTCGCTTAGAAGAACGAAATTTTTCTCCATTCGACTCGATTACGATCCGTTGTCAAAAAAAAAAAAAAAAAAAAAAAAAAAAAAAAAATACATTTCTTAAATTTAATTTTTTTTTTACTTTCGTTCTTCCAACCAATTCACTTTCTCGTACTTTTTGTTCAACGAAGAAAGAAAAAGTGACGATTTTTTCGCCAAAAAAAAAAAAAAATAAAAACTCTATTTCTTTCACAATTCCTCGCGAAATTTCAATTTGACTAGATTTCTTTCCATTCTTACGAACGAATTATTAAAAAAAACGCTAACTACGATTTTTTTTCTTTTTTTTCCTCTCTTTTTCCTTCTTCTCATTCGAACAAACAAAGGAAAGCTGTATCGATAAAAACCGAACGAGAAACCATTTTATAATTATAATACCCCCCCTTTTTAATTAACCCTAAGACTAATTTTACGATTAATCGCTAGCTCTCGAGTATACGAATCACTTGTAATTTACAATATGTACAACAATTAAGCAAATGCACTTTCCTCGAAAAGAAAAAGGAAATTCGGATGAGCGTCGGAAAGTAAAGAAGTAAAAGTTTTTTTTTTTTTTTTCCGAGTCGAAAAATTCGTTTCAACAAACTTATCTCGAGACGAGACAATTATTACGTTTCCGAATAAATAATAATAATAATACAAGTAATGGTAATAATAATAATAATAATAATAATAGTAAAAAAAAAATGTACAAATAAATCGATTAACGAATTAAAAAAACGGGAATGTTAATGAATATCCGTAGCTACTCGTCGAATCTTTGCTTTATACGTTTTTTTTTCTTTTTCTTTTTTTTTCTTTTCTCCTTCTCCTTCTTATTCTTCTTCTTCTTTTTTCTCTTCTTCTCTTTTCGTTTCGTTTCGTTTCGTTTCGTTTCGTTTCTTCGACTTGACTTGGAAAAGAAATATATATTTACCGTTCGAATCGAAAATCAGAAAGTTCGCACAGCTTTCGAATTCGAAAATTGTACAAAATTATCACAATTTTTTAAGAATTTTTCTGGAATTATCCGGATAATTACCTCCCCCCTCCCCCCTTCTTCTTTAAACTCCTTCGTTAACGCGAATAAAAAAATTTCGTTGGAATTTCTCAAAAAATTTCCCGAAAAAATTTCCACTTTTCCAAATTTGAAAAAATAATCTTCTTTTAATTCGCGCGTCTCTTCTTCATCTTCTTCATCTTCGTTTTATCATCTCAGTTATATTCATATTCACTCCTTAAACTCGAACAAGCGTTTCAACTTTCCAATTTTCAAATCGCCCACCGATTAAATATGTGTTTGTGTGTGTGTATACATATATATGTGTGTATATATATATATATATATATACACATATATACATATACGCATGAAAAGAAAGGAAAAAAAAAAAAAAATTCAGTCAGGGAATGAATCGTTTGCGAAAAGGTGCTTTGTCCAGACTTTTTCTTCCGAGATAATTGAATTTTTCTGAATTTTGTCACTTTTCTTGTTATTAATTATATATCGGTTATTATTATATTGATTATTCGGCGGTTTGGGTTTGGAAAAATGGAAAAACTGTATCATCTGTTGGAATGTTTGAATCAATCATTCAATCAATCAATTAATCAATTAATCAATCAACTAATAGGCTGATCATATCATATCACTTTTAATGCCCAGCGAATTAGATTGCGAGTTAGAAAGAAAGAAAGAAAGAAAAAAAAAAAAAAAAAGACGTGAATTCCCTGTAATTGTCTGTATCGTATTGTTTCCAATCATTATCGATTATCTGTTGAGCTTCTTTAACTTCTTTCTAATGTAATCTCTAACTTTATGGCTCGCTGTTTGATTCTGGCTATGTGCTTTGCGTGTGTGTACGTGTGTACGATATATGTATATGAACATGATACTCGGTCTAGGGATCCGTTATCGATCCGTTACTTTTACAATAAAACGTAAGTAATTATCTATCCATCTACGGTGCGTGTGTGTGTATATAATTTTTTTTTTCAATAATTAATTCGAAACAAACTTTTCCATCTAATCTATCACGTATCGTCGAAAAATTTAAACGAAATAACTCGTTCTAGAGATAGAATTTTAAGCCTTGAAAAATATCGATCGATCCACGGTTGATAACGCAGGAAGCGTATATACCAACAGGAATCGACGGAACGCAAGTAAAAATTTCATTATACCGAAGAAATTCGATATCTTCGAAAAGGAAGATTCGAAAAGAGAAATTAGGAAAATTTCGTCGATCGAGTAATTATAAAAAAAAAATTTAATCAATGCACGAGAATTAGAAGAATAAAAGAAAGAAATAGAATATTAAGAGAAGGAACCATAGACCGAGGTTTGCAACAGGCTGTCTGTACAACAATCTTAATAACATGATATGCAACATTTATATTCTAATCTTAGAGTCAGTTATAAACTATGCGCTGGGCACGAAGCTCTCTATTCCACGCGTTAAAAAACGAATAGAAAAACCTTCGGAAAAAGTGCGTAACAATAAGAAAAAGAAAAACCCCGTCCACATACGAGATGAAAAAAAAATCTGAATCAATTGTTTGTTTCTTTGTTTCTTTCTTTTCTTTTCTTTTCTTTTCTTTTTTTTTTTCCATCTCTTTAATTGTGGTTAATGAGTCTGGTTTTTTTTTTTTTTTTTTTTCAAAAATTTGATTCGTCGCAGTCGTTGCGATCCGGCACTATTGTAAAACGGTATGTAAATATACTTATTATAATAATATATAGCTGCATCTGTGATTTGATTGTAAATCGTGAGGTAAGGAGCCTGTGTGAATGGCGCGATCAACTCGAGAAATATTTCGACTTTCTTTCAACTCGGAGTCTAACATGTTAAATTTCCAATAATTTCATAATTATTCTTCAAATTATTGAAATTGAAATCGAAAGGAAAATACGAGTAATGGAAGATGAGGTGAAATTTTTTTCAATTTCGTTGAAGAGAAAGGAGGAGGGGAGGGGGAATGAAAAGAAGAAAAATGAACGAATCGAAGGATAGAAGAGAAAGAGGATCGAACGTAATATTAAAATTAATTCAAAAATTTCTATCGAAACGAAAATATTAAATTATCAAATTATTGAAAATTTTAGACTCTGGCGTAAAATACGTAGCGAAAAATTTGTCGAGGACATCGCGGTCACGGAACTATTGTCATCTGTAAAATATAATATAAAAGATCCTGAGTTGTACTGTGTGGTACTATGGCTATGGAGTTCGGCGGTGTCCGAGATGGTTCTTAGTCTTTTCTCTTTTCTCTTTGAAAAAGATTCAACTACAAAATTTAAGTTTTGAAGAGAGAGAAAAAAAAAAAAAAAGAAAAATTAATATCGATAAGATATAAAATATTTTGTATATATTATCATGGACTATATATATTGTTTCGAGATACTGACAAAATTAAATTATATAGGTGCAGCTATATATATTATATATAGCTTTTATTCATATAATAATGTTCGTATTTTAAAAAGTTATATTTATAAAAGAAAAATTAACTAAAAGGGATAAAAAATAAAATATAAATTTATTAAAAATATACCTTAAAAATTGTTGCAATTATAAAACATCGTTATATATACTGGAAACGTTGATAAAAGAAGGAAAAATTAATTTACTTTTTTTTTTAAAAATTTTCAAAAGAAAGAAAAATTATAATCATATTTATAAGATAATAAATTATTAATAATAATTTTAAGAGAATTATAATATTTTAAAATTTCGTTCGAACATATATTCGTTAAAATAAAATTAAGAAAAAAAATAGAATAATAATACTATCATTTAATAAATTATCATAATTTAATACGAAATCAAGTATTTCTCGATTAGAAAAAAATTACGTAAAAATTACGTAAGAAAAAAAATTATTGAAAGATTAATTAATATAATTTTTAATAAAAAAATATAGAGAAAAGTGATAAATTTAGCTCTATAATATCACGTTAGAGCGTTATTATGTATTAAAAGAATTTGCAAGAAAAAGCCATCTCGGACACAGGCCTCTTATAATATATTAAATTCAATCTGCTGCATCACGGTGGTTTCCCATCGATAACTGTCAATAATAAATCCTCTGTAAATCTGCTTGAGCTGTAAAATCGGTTGGCTGTCTATTGCACCGTTAAACTGCTACGCGGTGAAAAATATATTATAATATGTTCGTACGTCATCCTGGGAGTTTCTGTGCGTGTCACCCAGTCGTGTGACGCAATCAATAAAGTAAATATAATCCTCTGTAAGAATATAATATCGTTGTAAATATCTGTAGTCTGTATAACACTGTATAGCATCAAATAAAACAACAAGTTATCCTGGCTCGCGGAATAATCAGTACGAGGTGGGATGGCTGTTCCACTTGCGGCGATTATTTGTAATTTCTCTCTTGTTTCTTCTTTTGTTTAAGGAATATTCTTCTCGCTTTACCTTACGACGAATAGGCACGGCACCTTTTGCGAGTTACGTCCTTTAAGGACTATTGTTTCATTATTTTTAGTTATTTTAAGTCACTGTGAAAAGATTATTTTATCAGAGTAAAAATGTGCTATGAGGACACGAGCACAAAAATAATCTTAGCATCATAGCTTCATAGTTAAAAGTCTTTAGAGTAAAATTTACATATTTCCCTTATAAATTTTAATTTTTTAATTACTAAATATTAACGTTAATATTCATTTATTATTAATAATATCATTAATATAATGATATTATTAATATTGATTACATCTATTGTTATTCTTAACCAAAAAAAGAAGTCTTGTGTTTCGTTTTTATAACAAAAATCGAAATGTAAAATATTATAAAAAGATATTAGGAACTACTACTGAACAAACTAGGAATGCAGCTTTTGTATCGTAGAATATCAATTCAATACGAAATAAAATTTTACTTGTCGATTCGAATTACATTGTAACAAAATTTTTGTGCATTTAAACCATAAAAATACTATATAAATATATTATAACGTATATTTTAAATGCATATACTCTTTAACAGATAAAAATAATATTTATATTTTTATAAATATAAATATTATTCAAAACATAAAAATTTTATATATCTTTTAATACTGTCGTAATTATTTTATATGTAATATAAATATTACATATTAATTTATTAATATACTATTTAAAAAAATACTCATTGCACATTATCATTATGCACAAAATAATAGCTGCACTTTCTAATCTATTATCTCTAATATATCTAAGTACAACTATAAATAATAAGAAATATAACATGATGTTATAAACGTAATAATACAATAATACAAATAATAAGAACAGCACAAATTTAAAAAAAACTTTATCATCTTTCAATAATAAATTTCATTCTACCTATTAAAATTGCTTAAATTATATGCTTTTACATTCTACTCTAAAGACTTGATCTATTATTGTACTATACTCTACATTGAGTAAACATAATATTTACAATTATTTTGAATTAAATTTTTATGCGAAATAAATTAAAGCAAAAATATGCTTTTAATTAAAAAAATAGAAATAAACAATTTCTAAATTTGAAAAAACTCTTAAAAAATAGTTAGTATTATGAAAAATTTTCAATGTGAAAAATTCTATAAAATTCTCGATTATTATAAATTGCTCTTCGCATCACAGCACAAACTCTTAATCTTTTCACTGCACCTTGGTCTTCTTTCGAAAGACTATATTAAACTCCATTTGGAGATTATCGTTGCCAGGAAATACTGGCTTTAAGCCTACTCAACCAAAAAACTATCACAAATGGGCCGAAGAAACTAAGGCGCATTAGTGGTATGCAGTATCAAATTGCATGATACTGCTCTGAAAGTGCTTTGATTCGGCATTGGTCTGATTGACCTCATAAGCACCATCTTGGAATACTCTTGACTTATTTTCCAGAGTTACTGTAGCTGTACCCTCTTCCATAGAAACTCTAGGCACGGGAAAAGGTTTAACATCTGTTTGTTGTGCCTGGATTTGTAGATGAGTTTGCGCTCCAGCTTGTTGTTGCGCTTTAGGTTGTTGTTGTTGGTAGATTTCTTCCTGGCGATGCCTGTCTGCCACGCTGAGCTCGTGGAAACTGACCAGGTGGCGCTTCAGGTAGAGCTTGGTCTTGAATGGCTTGTTACAGAGGGGGCATGTGACACTCTGAGGGTTGTGGATCAGGCGCATGTGCTGACGCAGGTTCGACAAGTTACTGTACATGCGGTTGCAGACAGGACAGGGGCGTGGGTCCAGCGAGTGCAGTTTGCGTAGGTCAGCTGCAACACACACACAACTTGCTCTAACCCGGTAGAGGCAGCACGGAGAAGGGAGTTAATTCTCTTGTTTTGTTTTATTGAATGGATTTATGGGTGGGGTCTCCGATTTGCCAGCCACCACCGGACAGCAACAACCAGCTAAGAAACCCTAGCCGCACGACTATTATATGCTCTACCGAATTTAGCAATGGGATTATTTTTAAAATTTCAAATAAACTATCATTATATATAATCTTTTGTATAATATAATTTGAAACCATCTTTTCCTTTATTATTCCTTATATTTTGATTAGATAAATATTTATAAAAATGTCTCTAGAAAGACAAAAATATTTTATCGAATCTAATGTAGCATCTTGATATTTACATATTTATATCGTTCTCTATTTCGGATTTTAATTTTACCACATATAAACTTTTAAATAAATAAATATAATTTGATATCTTAATAATTTTCGTTAAATTTTAGTTAAATTTTAAATTTTGATAAATAATATAGTTCAAAATTTGTTATAACTTTAACCTTAAAATAACCTTAAAATAATACTTTATAAAATATTTTACAAAAACAAATCTTTCTCAATTCATAATTATCTTCTAATATAATATAATATATCAATTTAATAAAATTTGTTTATTTTATAAAAAAAGAACAAATAAAATGTGATCCCATTACTATTGTCGTGCATACAACGATATCGCGCGTTTATTAGCGCGCACACATCGGAGACAAATGGTAAGCGTGTGTTATTGGAACATGAGGCGTGAGAGCTCGCGCTGCATCCTCCGAGATTATTATACAATTCGTTTCTTGACAATAACACCCTTTTACGTTTAAAAATATTCACTTAAAACATATAAGTTTCATTAATTTAAAATCTTATATTATATTTGTCACTATTACTTTGAAAGTATAAAAATAAATAAACACAAATAACTTTTACGATTATATAATATATAAAACTTTTTCAATCTTGTTTATACTGTATTAATCCATATTACAAGCAATTTTTTATTAAAATTTGTAATAATAAAAATAATATTTAATTATTTAAATTCGAATAATTTAATTAAATTAATTATAATTAAAAAATTATAATTAAAATAAAAAATAATAAAAATTATTATAATCATATATATTAAGAATTGATATTAAAATTTCAAAATTAACTAACTTTTGTTAATCAATTATTATATATATATGTATATATATGTATATTATTATAAACCACGAATTTTACCACATAATATGATTAGTGAAGCCAAAGATATTAATTTTTTTTAATTACAACACCGTAATTAAATACTGACCTTAACCAAAAAGCTTATAACAAAATTTAATATTAGCCATCGGTTTGCTATATGTTTCAAGTTAGGGTGTTCTGCCATGGGACATAAATGAATACACAGAAAAACGACACCAATTAGATGAAATGTAAAATATTATAAAAAGTAACATAAATATAATAAAAAAAAAATTGATCACAAATTAATATACTCAATGAAAATTATTGATATTTTAATATTAACATTTTATAAAAAAATGAATAATTTTTAAAATTGAATGAATATAATTTAAAATTAAATTATAATTTTTAAATTAAACTGATATACTATAAAATAAAATTATTCAGTATTTATTTCCAATTGGCGTAGCTTCTAAAGGACAATAACGGAAAACATAGAAGCAACGGACAGGCAACTTTACCAGACGGAGGGATTTATTTTTCTAAATCTAACTATTTTCAAGTTATTTTTTTTTCTCTTATTTTCTTTAATTTTTATTATCTAAGTTTAAAAGTTTAAGTTATCTTTAATTAATTTTAGAGAAACTTTTAACTTAAAAAATAAGAAAAAAATAAATATAATTATAAAATAAAAAAATATATAATTTATATATATATAATAATATTATATATTATATTATTATGTATATATATTTATGTAATATATAATATAATATAATATATACATATATATATATAATATAATATATAAAAACAAAAAATAACGCAAATTGTATCAAATTTTTTTTTTTGTAAAAATTAATTTATACAAAATTTGTTATAATATTTTTAATATCACCTCCAACTCTGGCAAATAATATAAACAGGTAGAGAGCCCGAATATGTACACGCAGCTGACTTTCTCACACAACAGCCGCAAACTGCACTCCCCTGGATAAAATCAGAAAATCGCCTCCGAGTGTCAAATGTCTCTTCTTCTCCTTTCTCTCTCCCTCTGCCTCACTCATCTACACATTCTTCACTCTATCTTTTTCACACTCTATCATACATACATTATTTTTTTCTTTCTTTCCCTTTCTCTCCTACCGCCTAGCAAGAGCTACCGAGCTACACGAGCTTACCATTTCAAACCGAGGCTCTCCTTCTCCTTCCTCTTTATATTCGCATCCAAAAAATTCTGTCCGACATGATCGGCTAGGTTGTTGCTGTTTGTAATGGTGCTCGCACTACTAAAAAATTAGGGTTGGGACGGGCAGTCACTTACCTTGCTGTTCTTGATTTAACTCCGTGTTTCCAGCATGAGATGGTCCTGGCATCCCACCTTCTAATGATCCACCACCCCCTCCTCCACCTCCTCCTCCTCCTCCTCCTGCTCCTCCACCTGGAAAAATATAAATGTTTAAAATTTATTTTGTACGTACTAAAATTATCTTAAATAAAATAAAAATAAAATTAATTTTATTTTTAAATAAATTTGCAAGTAAATTTAATATAAATTGATTGAAATTGAATTAAAATATTATTTAAAATTACCTTGATAAGAAGGTGGATAAGATGGCAAAACTTCCATGCCACCATCAAGGCTAAGAAAGCCACTTGGCAGTGTGTTGACTTCCTGCTTTGGAGAACAATCATCATCGCTTCCATATTCTGGTAATTCTATTTTTGGCTAAAATACAAAAAGTTCTGTAATTATTTTTCTCAAGAAATAATTATTTATGTTATAATTTTGAATTATTATTAATTATGATTATTCTGTAATGATCGTTAATAACATACATTATTTATTTATTTTAGTAAAAATATAAAATTATAAAAATAAATTCATATTTTTTATTCTATATATTTTCATAAATCAAAATTTGTATTTTTTTTTTTAATTAAATGTTTAAATGTATTTTCTTTTTATTTGATAATATTTTGTTTTATGTTAGATTATCAATAAAATTTATGTATAATCATAATAAATTAAATATAAATAGAAATACAGTAAGATCCAATATCTTTTAAAAAAGTTAAAATTTTGTTTGTAATGAATTTATAATATATGAAGTTATTAGATATTGCATTTTATTTCTTTATTATAAGTATCATATGTATATATATATATATATATATATATATATATTAATAGATATATATTAATAGACCGATAGATATAAAATTATAAAAAAAATCAAACCAACCTCAACAATATCGAGATCTTTATAACAGTCAAGTTGAACCTGTGGCTCAATTAATGGCCGTGTGCGTGGTGTTCCAGATGCACAGGCCGCCGCAGCTGGTACTGGACTAGATATTTGAGGCGAATCACTTCGTTTGCACAGCCTTTTTAGTGGTGGAGGACTTGAGGTTGGTGGAGTTTTACTACGCTCCTCCTCTAAATTTGGTGAGATCAACCCACGACCATTTGATGCATGTATATTGTTTGTCTTCAAATGCTAAAAATAAGCAATTGAAATTATACCATCATATTTTTAAAAGATTTTTAAAAAATTCTTTTCTTAAAATAACTAACATAAGATTCTATTAATTAATTATTATTACTAATTTAAATTACATTATTACAATTTAAATTACAGGAAACAAAATATATATTTTAATATAAATTTAAATTAAATATTGAAATTAAATGAAAATTAATTATTATTTATAATATATTTTAAAACAAACCTTTTCGTTGTTGTGCTGATTATTTTGAGAGTCAGTGAGGCCACGGATTTGCAAAGACTCAGCAGTTCTTAAAAATGTAGGTAATTCTGCTTGAGATATGTTAACCTCTCCAGCATACATGAATTCCAAAAGTGACTGTAGATGTTCAAATTCCACATCACGCATAAATATTATCGGATGCTTGCATGGATTTGTCTACAAATATATAATTAATATAAAAAAATTTGTTTAACAAACAAACATAAAATATTTTTCATGTAATTTATATTATATTTATAACAAATTTTAATATTAAAATTATAACTTTAATTTATATTTTAATTATATTTGTTTCTTAAATTTTAATTTTTGAAACTATCATAGCTGAGTTCATTATATAAATAAATTGTATATGTTTATTCTCAATTAGTTTTATTAAAACATAGTGTTCATATTAATTTACTATTTAGATTATAGTATAAAATAAAAAAATTTTAACTAATATGATCTTATTAATATATGTATATATTTTTTAAATACTATAATAGCATGCTATTATTTTTCCTATTTTACTTAATATTAAAATTAAAAAAAATTAATAACATAATTTTTTTAAGAAACTTTAAAGTTATATTAATATTAAATTTTAATAGTTTATTCATTTTGACTTATTTCTCATTAAAATTCTCGCTAAATTATATCATTTTGTTTTCAATATGTTAAGATATTATACAAATATAAAAAAGTGAATTATGTATTTAAATATTTTACATAAATATAAAACAAAGTTATATATTTGAAAGCAAAAACAATATACAATTAATGTCTAAAAGAATGAAAACTAAAAAATTTATTGTATACAAAATTATGTAACTAAATTAAATTACTAATGAATTATGAAGGAAAATATAAATTATGAAATAAAATATAACTTTTTTCTTTTAAATTAATGTAAAATTATAATTTTAAAACTGTAAGTAAATAATATATTTATGATTTTTTAATGGTTGTTAATAATAATAAATCTTTTTAATAAATATCATAAATGCATTATTATAATATGAAAAGTATTAAAATCAAAGTTATGTACTATTGCCAATAAAGTGGATTTGTAATTACTTTTTATTTTAATTGTTAATAATATATGCATAAATATATATTAGATGTGGATAATATACTTGAAATTTATCTATCTATATTTATATAGAATCCTATAAAATAAATTATGATTGATTACTTAAAAATAAATAACATCCAACAAAAAGTAATATCCCATGCAAACTATATATGAATATATATAGATACATTACGACATACTAGTAGGTACAGGAGATGAATGCATGGGAATTATGAATAAGAATTTTTATTTCGACCATGTCCAAAGTAAAGCATGAGTCTCAAAGAAGGTAAGAATGATCGGCTGAGGGGAAGGGAGGGGGGAACATCGAACAACTAGCACCGAGAGAAGCAAGGCGGGGAAGGTTTTCTAACCTTGAACAACTCCTTGAAGTAAGGGCTGCACGCGGAGAGGACAACCTTGTGCGCCTGGAGACGCCTACCATCGCAGGCTAAGGTGACATCAACGAAGTCCTCGTCATCCCTGAGGGCCTCGAATTGGCTGGTGATATTAGCTTGAAAGTTGTTCCAACGCAAGCAAAACTGCTGCTGGCTATCCGTCATTCTCCTCGCTCGACTCCCTTCGACCTCCTCTCTCTCCCTCTCTCTTAAACCGAGAGCCCCCCACCACCCACCCTCTGTCCGTCTCTCTCTTACTTTCACCTTCTTCTACTTCTATCTTTTTTCCTCTTTTTCTTTCTTACTGATGGCTGCGTTGTTCTTTCTTCGTTGCACACTTTGACTTCTCAAGTGTATCTTTCTTTGTCTTTTTTTCTTGCAGGAGACACTTTAGAAATTTTCGAAAGATATAGAATATAAAAGATTCATTGAGACGAAGAGGGTGAGGGTGGTTTCGCAGGTCAGGCCTGTTTTACTGCACCCTCGTGCTACTGATTTGAGATGAGGCTCTCATTACTCTGGAAAAAAATGGCAGGTGCAAAAAGTGCAATCGATGACTGAAGAGGAGGTGTGTACGTGGGGAGAATCGATAGACGGCTTACCAACATTAAGAGATAAATGAAGTATATATTTGATGTATAGTAATTTTTATATATATATATACATATATATATGTATATATATGTGTGTGTGTGTGTGTATGTGTGTACATATATATATAATATTTTTACATTATATTTATTTTAATTTTCTTAAACATATAAAAATTATTATTATTTCCAATTATATTTTAATTAATATATTAATCTACGTTTTTCTTTAAAAAAAATTTAATCCTATCAAGTTACTAGAAATATACCTAGATATTTCTATAATCTTTTTATTTTTTCCTTTTTTTTTATTAAAATAATATTATATATTTTTAAAACATAAAATTAAAGAATATATGATTGAAAAAAATCTATGTTTAATACTAATAAAAATATAATTAGTATTAATTATTATTAAATATTAAAAAGTTAAGAAAATATATAAAATATTTCATAAAAATTTCAATTAAAAATGCAAAATATTAAATTGATATCTAGTAATTTTTATTAAATTTAAATCATTTTTTAAAATAATCGATATTTTTACTAATTTATCATGTAAATCATAATACTATACAAATATATATGCATGTATATGCATATTCAATTAACTGACAATTATAAAACACATTAAAAAAATTACAAAAATTACAAAAAGATTGATAAATTAAATCTTTTATTTTTTTATTTTATTTTATTATCTTTTCAGTATGTCATTTTTAATTCTTTTAACATTTAACTATTAAAATTTACAAGAAAGAAATTAAAATATTTAAAAATAAAATTTTACATACATATATTCTTTTATATATATATATATATATGTATATGAAGTTTTCATTAAATTTTAAATTTGTAAAATATAATATTTTTAATGCTTATATGATTAAAGCACAGGAAAAAAATTGTTAATATTGAATAAATATTATAAATCAATAATATTTCATTTCATCATTCTTTTAATATATTATTTTTAATTATATATTGTTAATAAAATATTTTAATTATAATAAAATGTTTTCGTTTTAAGATTAAATAAATAAATATATAATATATTTTATATATTATTATAATTATATATATATATAAAATATGAATATTTATTATATTTAAAATTAAATTGTAATAAATAATTATTAAATTAATAAATAAATATATTCCTAAACTTGTAATCATGTAATAATATTCTAATATTAATCCCTTATAATGTAAAATATATTATTATTATCTTATATCTTTAAAATTTATACATATTGCGAAGAGCGGAAATTTTAAATTTCTAATTATAATAAAAAAAGAAAAAGAAAAAATATTTCCGTGATTACAGAAAGTTTCTCCAACTCCCGTCGTATTTCAGATTATACTAAATTTTACCACCCGTTATATGATCGTCTTCGTAGCTTCGAACTGTTTCGGGCCGTCATGGACGCCCGAATTTTATTCGTAAAATAATTTTTTTTTAAATTTTTTTCTCATTTTATTGAGATAAATGTAATAGATTTTACAAAAATATGATAATTCCAAAAAATTGACAGCTATGTGACACAAGTAAAAACATGTCAGTAAGACAGGTAAGTCAAACTTTTCCATTTTTTTAAATTATAATTTCTTGTTCTTTTAATATATCATTCTCAGTTTTTAATATTTTATCATTAAAATTTAACAGAAGAATAAATTAATACATTTAAAAATAAAATTCAATGCAAAAATTGTGATCATTGTTTTTAACCTCGTTTTGAAAGGTTACTGCGGACGACTCAATCGATACATTGTCCTCGAATTTCGTTTTTCTGACTAACAACAAGTATAACAAATTACTTGTCAATGATTTGGAAATTTTATTATGATTGTGAGTGTTTTTTATAATAGTGAAATTTTCTTTTGTTTTAATATATATACACACACATATATATATATAATGATCGAGAGATGATTGTAACCTTCTTTGGGTTAACCTTTCAAATGAGTTTCTTTTATATTTTGTTTGATGCAAGTGAAATTTCATTTATATTTTTTGTTCACATATCTTTTAGATTTTAATTTTATAGAATGAGATAAATGAAATTATTTTAGAATGTTCGTGTATATCTTTGAATGTGAAATAATTGCATCCTATTTAAACCTTATTTATTAGAAGTTTCAATGTAATTAAAATATAAAAGTTAAAAGAATTGTTTTACTTTTTTTTATTATATATAAGATATGAAATATTTTAAAAATAACATATAAAAAAACTTGTCTTAAAAATATATTTAAAATACGTAAATTATATTATATTAATTATGTTATGTTAATTTTATTTATTAACTATATAATAAATTTATATTAAATATTAACACAGTTATATATTATATAATACAAATATAATTTTTTATAATAAAAAATTGGGCAAAATCAAAGTATATTTATAAAATTTTGTATTAATTTTATTTAATTTTAATTTTTCTTTTTAAATTCAAAAATATTTTTATTGATTTTTTTATCAAAAAAAAAAGATAAATATTTATGATTTATTAATTATTAATATCAATTGAAGTTATTTAGATTTTTTGTTATATATTAGTTAAAGTTACAATATTGAAATATATTTATATTTCAATTAATGTTTTATTATGTTTAAGTAAATTTAATTTCATATAAATTTAAATGATAATTTTATTATAATTATATTATAAGATATTAACTTTATGAATATATTTTATATTTAGTATAATATATTTTTTTTAAATATTTCTTTTTGTTCTGTCATTTTAAAATATTATAAATCTGATAATAAATGAATAAAAAAAATTAATTTATATTTTCTTCTATTATGTTCTAATAAAAAAACATTAAAAAGAATTTACTTGTTAAAATATATCATAATTGTATTTTTTTTTATGTTTTCAGAATTTATTCAGTGTGTTCTTTTGGTGATCATTTGTGGTTTCCTTATTGGAAACCAAAAATTTTATACTACGTCACGGTGAGTTTCTAAATAACTTATAAATTGATTATGTAACTGTCAATCATTAAAGTAACTATTTAACTAATTGGTTATTTTTAAATAATTTGTTTTCTTAAAATTTAATTTTATGCAACGCATAATATTTTAATAAAATATGTTATATTTCATTAATATAATTTTCTTTTTAATTATCATTATAAAAATATTTAATGATTACATCATTACAACATTTTTATATGTTATAATTCTTTATCAAAAATTTCAGTATTTATGTAATGCGCTTTATAATTATTAACCAAAATAATATATTACAATATACAAAATTATAATTATTTAATATATTTTTATATAAAAAATGTTTTTTATACATATAATTAAAGATATTTCAGAAGCATATCTTACCTTTTAATGAATTAAAATATTGTAATTCTTTATGAATATAATACACAGATTGTATTATTCTTAAGTGGTTCAGTGTAATATTGGTTACTAATATTGGTTACTACTAGATTAACCTAACTGTTACACCATATCAGACAACAGTTATTTTAATCTGGATAGACATAATTATCTTAGAATTAGAATTGTACAGCCTTTGAAAAAAAAAGCAGAACATTAAAAACAATTTTTTTATGTATATTTTCTTGTACAATGAACTATGTTAATTTTTAAAACTCATTTATAATATTCTAAATATTTTTTCATTCCTTATTTATTAAATAATATTAATGATACATCTAATTCATTCTTTGAATTTTGTATCGGCGGTTTCTTTTTCTTTTTTTTCTTCTTTATTTTTTTTTTTTTTTTTACATAATTTTAATTATTATTTTTTTGAAATATTTTTGTTATATTTTTATCTTTCATAATTTATGTAATAAAGAATATAAATATATATATATATATATGTATGGTTTCACGAAAAAGTGTTAAAAAAATCAATTTGTTTTTGAATATGATTGTACATACAGTTTTATCAACTTATGTCAAGTGATAACGAGAACGGAAAAAGACAGTTTAATGTGTAAGGATCGAGGTGTTCAGAAGTTATTTAAAAGTTGACAAGTTTCGCAATATCTGAAGAATCGTGATATTTAATTATTTATATAATTTTTAATTTATAATAAAGAAATAAATATTCAATTTTTTTTTAAAGTGAGATCTGAAGTGATATCTGAAGTTGAGTACTTTTTGAAAATTATTATTTTTATCCAATTTTTTATACGAATACCATATTAATTTTTTTATAAACATATAATTTTATTGTAATTACGGAAAGATAAAATATCGATCTAATAAATCTCTGTTATCAATTTATATTCCGAATAATTCGAAATAAAAAAAAAAACAAATATATTTGAATCAGAGTTTAATAATAATAAATGATTAAAATAATAATAATAATAATTAATTGAAATAATATAAAATATACAAAAAAGTTTCTTAATCGCTTTTTTAATTTTTCATTACTTTTGTTGAATAATTCAAAAAAATTGATTTTTTTTTTTTTATATATATATATATAAAAAGAAAGATAATCTTATCTGAAAAATAACAACGAATAGTAGCTTTTATGTCGAAAATCGGACAAACGTGTCGTGAAAAATATTCTTGGAGGTGAATATAATAGAATTTTAAAAAAAAAATAAAATAAAATTTATATTATAAAATGTTGCTTAGAGGGATTGCATTTGCGGAAGCAAGACGAAATTCCGCTAAACGTATTTTAAAACCTCAAAATTCAATTTGTGAAAAGGATAACGCTGAATTAACTTACGATGGAGTCTTTCAATATAATTTTGGATCAATGGCAAATTCGTATTCTCAATCAGTCGGTGGATATAGTCCGCCTTCTCTTTCTCTCGTAAGTTTTTTTTCTTTTTTTATAGCTAAAAGTATCTAAAAACAGTAAAGAGAAACAAATTTTGTAGAGAATCAATGTGAGACCAAACATATTAATTAAATGTTTTGTTATTCTTATATATGAATAAAATTCTACAACATTGAACATTGAATAATGATATTAAAATTTTTTAAAACAATTTTTTAAAACAAAATAAAATTGGCAAAGAATTTTAAACATAGGTTTATTTGATTAAATTGTTCAATAATTCATGGAAAAAGATCAGAGTTGATATTTATTTGAATATATATGTGTGTGTGCATGCAATATTATTATATTATATATTTATATTCCTGTAATAATATAAAGTTAGTGGCAAAAGGTTCTGCTTCATTTTCATCAAAAAGTTTATTTTTATTCAAATAAAGTATTATTAAATTTTTCCAAAAAGTTATGGTATTCTTTTTTGTCAAAAGAAAAGCTATTTTAATATTTTACATTATTTTACACAGGTGTTTGCATAATTTATTTCAATAGAATTAGTTTATCCAATTTATTATAATATAATTTCATTTTATACTCTGAAATCATTTCTTTTAAATTAGATATTTTAACTTTAATATAATTATTTAAATTTATTTTAAAATAATTATTTAAAATAAATTACAACAGAATATATATATGTTGCATATATAAAATAATGTATACGTGACATTTGCAATGTACACCAAAAAAAAGTTCACATTTATTACCTTTGGTCTTATCAGAGCGTTGATAACGATTTTATCGTTGATAAAATCAATCGGAAAATTTTTTGTATTTTACATATATAATTACGAATTAATAACAATCAATGGGATGTCTTCGATATTTTTATTAAAAAATTAATATTATATAAAAAGAAGGAAAAAAAATTAAAAAAAAGAATACATTTAATTATTATACATAATTAATGAATCAGTGATGGTAAGATATGGAAATATAATATAAAATGTATTGAAATCAATATAATTCAATTGGAAAAATAATTGCAATTCAATAATAATGCTATGAACGTAATGAAATATCTTATGTATTTTATGTGAATGTTTTGCTTAAGTTAGTCTTTAATGGAAACATAAGGCACATGTGTAACGTGAACTTGATAACTGAATACAATACACTGGATGCAGCACATATGCACTTTTCGGTATTAATAGTTTAAATTCGTTCTTTTATTCCAACAATGCTTCATCCTTGCTTAAATTCAATTTGCAGTCATTAGTATCATTAGAATAAAATAGAATTTTAAAAACTTGCAAATATTTAATTTTTTTTTCTTTTTTAATTTTAATTTACACATTCTTTAGAATTGGAACTATGAAAATTTTCTTAATTTTCAATATCATTTCTTTTATTTCAAAGATAACAATTGAAAAAAATATATAACATTATTTTGTACAAAAGTAAGAAAAAAAGAGAAAGAATCTTTTATTAAATTTTATTAAATTGGTAAACTTTTTCTTCATTTTTATGAAAATTAAAAAATAAAAAGTAATCAATCAATTAAATTAATTCGAAACATTATTTTCTGAAATTAATTTTAACGATTAATATTGCAACTTAACCTTACTTATTATTATCATCGTTAATTATCGTTGGTAAATTAAAATTAAAACTAGCTGTATGGAACGAGAGGTTATGTTAACTTTTCATACGAGACATGATACGAAAAGATACAGAATACAAACATAAACGTTTGAATCGAATCGCGAAATTTCATACATATACATTAATTGGACGATAGCTGATAGATTCGATAGAATCGTTTTGCTGTATTGGATACATACATCTGTCAGTCCGTACAGTGCACGATTGGTCAGCGAATGTATCGGCTATTTCCGTTTAAGGAAACGAAGAAAGTGGATTAAGAATGAAAATAACGTAACGTGGTCTTTTTTTCTTTTTTTTTTCTTTCTGCTTTGTTTACTCGCATGTTTCGTCGACCATGAAGGAAGGTGAGGCGATATCTTTCGTCGCCACAGCGTCCAAGCTGGCCGCCGTGGAGGATGCCGCTTCGAAGGGGCCCGAGGCTTCGATTCGTTCGAAAGTCTCGCCCAAGGCAAGGGCCGCCTTGCAGGCCCTTCGGTCGCCGAGAAACAGAATATCAACACCTCTTACCCCTCCTCCAACGACAACCAAAGACGTCGAGACCATTACAGGTTAGTTTTCTTTGATCCGATCGTTGTACACATTGTATTTATATCATCCCATAATGATCGTTTTAAAAGACCAATTTTAATTTATTATAAATTTATTATAAATTTATGATTTTTTTTTTTAACTCATAGGCTCAAGACAGAAGTATTTTCCCCATCGAGTCAAGAACATGCATACAGTTTAAGAAAATATGCAATTACATTTACCTACATGAAAATATATAAAAAATATAAAAGTATATTCAATATATTGATTTATATATTATTTATTTAACTTCGTCCTGTAGTATTTTTTTTTTTTTTCTATGTCTAATCATTTTGAAGATAGAGTTTGTATCATTGTCAATTGAAACATCCTGATAACTTTGATAAACAAATGATTGACAAGCAAGTAATTGTAAAAAGAAATTATTTGATATTTGATTATATATAATAAAATATAATGAAATATAGTAAAAATATAGTAGATAGAAGCAAACTATATAAATGTGACATTAATGTTAATGATTTTTCTTATTAAAACTGGACTCTTGAAACGAGATATATTTATGGGATGATTTGTCATGATATATGTCATCTGTACTTTTCTTTTTCTCACATTTATCAAAAATCTTATCATTTAAAATCCGATTTTCTTTATTTATTTTACTGTTATCTTTATTTACTTTATCTAATATCGCACGCTTTAACCACAGTTAATTTTTGTTTAAAGAATATTTTCCATTATTTATTCTACGATTATTATTAATTTGGAAATATCAAGAAATCGTGCCACTATCTTTTTATTATTAATCCCGGATGTATTTAAAAATAAATTATTCTCAAGTCTAAGATCTTTCTGCTAAATATACATTGCAATTACATAATTTATTTTAAATTCGCACGGAAGAAATGTTTTTTTTTTTTTAGAAAAATTATTAAAAAATAGTTTTCAACGACTTACCTGCTCTTTTGTAGATATTATAAAAAAAGGATCACGGTATAAATAAGCACAGAATATGCACTTTTAACGTTTAATTTAATTTTTTAATTTAAAACCACCGAATTCGTTTAAATAAAAGTTCTCGAATAATAAAGTTTATTCCCGCGAAGGAAGTGCTCTAATCTTTGCGAACTCGAAGAAGAAACTATCCTCTCCGTTCTCGTGAACGAGTATTTTATGGTGTGGTCTGTGCACCTCCATGGTAAACGACATTCTCCGCTGGCAAATGATGATTACTTTTCTCGGTCATTATCATCATCATTATCGTTAAGATCATCATCATCATCATCATCATTATCATCATCATCATCATCATCATCATCATCATCATCATTATCATCACCATCATTGTCTTTGTCATCGTTATCTATTTTTTCATTATAATCATTCCATATAATATTTCTTATCATTTATATATATATAAAATAAATCTCTGTGCTATTTAAAAAAAAAATTGAAACGATATTACATTTTTTATACGTGAAGAAACGATTTGTGATAAAGACGATGATGGAAAAATTTTTTTTTATATATCGATTTTATATTTTTTTACGAACAATTTTTCGTGGATTTTAACGTAGATCTGAAAAAATTTAAATTCGATATTATATATTAATTCGGTGAGGTGAGGTTAGGTAAGAACGTTCGTTAAGCAATGTTTTGAATATGTGAAACGGATACGGTGTTTTGAATCAGCTGATGAGATAATTTTACAATTCTGACGGTGATGCCGAAATAACCAACGTTACTTTGTTACGTGGCATCAAAAATAACCGACCTATAAAGGGTCGATCACTTAACGAATCTCCTAATATACTTAAAATCTATTTATTTTATTAAAATAATTAGAATTAATCAATTAATTAATTTATCGTTGAATCGAAAGATAAAAATCTCTTCTCATCTGTAATTTCGTTTAAAAGAGGTCAAGGAGGAGAGAGAGAGATATTTTTAATTTCACTGGTTAAATCGATATATAAAAATAAAAATTTTGATCTTCCTGTACGAAGTTCAACCTTTCGTAAATTATTGCAATAAGATGGTTGAAAAATAATTTGAACTCGAAACTTTTTGAATTTTCAATTATTCTATTTATATTGATAATAATAAAAAAAGAATTATAATTTTATAAATAAAATTTCTGAAAATTATATTTAAAATATGTAAACAACATCATTTCAGATGTTTAATAAAAATTTTGATTTTTAAATTTTAGATTTAACACGTTTGATTATTATTTGAATAGAATTATGATTGAAATGAAAAAAAAAAAAAATAAGAGTGAAACTGTCGAGAGTAAAAACTTATGGAAATCGATCTTTTTTTCAATCGATCTATTTGGGGTTCGTAAAGAAACGAGATTGGCTGCAAGCCAATAGATTTGTGCTATTTTGTTCCGTCTGTCTAAAGCGCTAAGATCTAACCCGAGTCGCGAATCCGCGCGATCGTTTCCTCGACTCTCCAGAATTCTGATTTCACTAATTTTCTTTTTTTTTTTTTTTTTTTTTTTTTTTTTTTATTATGTAAAGTAAACTATCGGTTGTGATACGAAATTTTGATAATTTTATTTCCTTCTGAAAATGTTAAAAGTGTTTTGTGGAATTATAAATAATATTTATAATCCATCGATTATGAAATTATAATTACGATTATGTGCGCGTGTTCCATCTTATTGGTGTTAATACATTCGTGTTCATAACATTATACGTGTTTCTTTGTCACTTTTCTGTTTTTTTTTTTTTTTTTTTTTTTATGGTGAAAAAATAAAGTTTTGTATTTTTTTTTTAATACATTCGTGTTATGAAAGTTCTTATTTAATGTTTATACAGTTATGTCATTCGTTATTTATATAGTTATGTCATTCCTAGTAATACATTTATAGTACATTCGTTCGCAGAATAACATTTGTAACAGATTAAACTTTTAGACGAATGTAAAAATGATATAAATATGTTAATAATTTATATGTGTGAATAAATAAATAATAATAGGATAATATACGTGATAAAAAAATTTTAAATACAAAATATTAAATATTCGAATGATTGTGTTGAAGAAAATACAAAAAAGTACAAAAATGAAATTGAAATTAATTGATTGGAATTAAAGATTATGTACCTAGGTAGCAGTGAAAATCGGCCCAATGGCCCTGCAAAGCTTAAAAAAATTCTCGAAAAAAAGGAAGGCATTCTTAACAAATGGAGAAATGGTACGAAATTTTGTAAAGCATTCATTTTCCCTTTCAAAATAATGTTATATTGGTCAATCTTAAATTGCATTTGTTTATTTCGTTTTATAAAAAAATTTCGAAAAGTGTTCTCGTTATATTTTATGACGATATAAATGTTAGCTTTGTTATCGAATGAGATTGAATATATATTTTATTTCACAACGGCGCCACTAGATGGCAGCACCGGGAACATTACATAAACTTACAAGTATTTTCAAAAGAATATAGTGATAAATGTCACTTTATCTTTTCTTTCTTATAAAATGAAAAATACTTTTCTGATATTCAAAATTAATATATATTTTTTTATATTTTATATAATTGAAGAAAACATATTTAAAATATATTTAAAAAGTGATGGTAATTAATAAATCATATATTCAATTATTTACATTAATTAATATTTTATATACAATACATATTTAAATATCTTAAATATTATCAAAATGGAATTATTAAAAATAAATATTTCCAATTGAAATAATTATAAATTTATAATTAGTATATAATTTTATATTAAACTTTATTATAATAACTTATTACATAAAAAATAATCAAAGATTCGTTTATATATAATTGTAATATATATATTCGTTTATAAGTCACAAAAAATTACAAACTTTTGTAACAATATATATAAACTATACCTATTCATCATGTCATTAATTTGAATCCATTGTTTAATTCATTTTCAGATTACATATAAGGATTGCATATATTTGGAGATTATTTTTTTCAATTTTTACATTTACCTGCATTGATACCATTGGAAACGGAATTTGAAAGTTTCTTCCTATTTCGAATCACATTGAATCGTATTAAAAAAAGATGCATTGATTATTATATCAATATATAAAAAAATAAACGAAAAAATCATTCACTCTATTAATTACGCACATTATTGCCAGCAGGCATAGTTGTCTATCAGATTGAGCATTGGTATAAGTGGCTTTGTATTTCTAGTTAATTTAGCTTGACAATATGCAGTAGAATCGATTACGCCAGTGTTTCTCAAATTACAGTTCTCGTTGACAATGAAAATTCTTTTGTTACTTCGCAATTTCATTTCTTTCAATATTTTCGCTTCGAATGGATTAATAAATACAATAAATACAATAATATTTATGTTAAATTTCTTTTTCTTTTTCTTTTTCTTCTTTTCAAAATTTTCCAATCGAATAATTTAAAAAAAAAAATTAATGCTCTTTAACGAAAGTTAAAAATAAAATTCATAAACATATTGTAAAATTTATTAAAGCAAATATTATAAATGTATTTTGTGAAATAAAATGGAAGAATTTTTAATAAACGGTAAAATTAAAATAAACATTTCACTGATAAATAAATACTACTATAATAATTTTTAAATAATTAAAAATTTGCATGTGATAATCCTTGATGAAATGAAAATTTAATATTAAGAATAAAGTATCATTGATATTTATATAACAAAGTATAGAAAAACAAAATTTTAAGAGAATTTTTTATGAAAAATAGAATTATTGAATTTAGTAAAATAAATTAATACCAATAATATAAATATGAAATCATATTTTTTGTAGAGGTCTGCAGTGGAGGTGAATTACCAGAAGTTGAGATCATCAGTTTGCTAGAAGAACAAATACCTAGGTACCGTTTGCGAGCTGACACTCTTACTCAATTCCAAGGTAAATATAAATAATAAATAAATAAATAAGTAAATAGGACGTAAGACATGTATTCATCATTCATCATTTGTATCAAATATATTAATTCAAATGATATTTAAATTTATATTTTCACGAATATATTTATATGAAAAAAAAAAAAAAATCTTTATTATAGATAAAGTTGTAAAACAAAAGTATTTAAATTATTTAATATAATTTATGCAATATGTAATATTTGTGTGCAATAATGTATTGTAAAAGAAATACAATATAAAAAGATCAATTTACATTTCATTACATTAAACTACATTAAATGTATGTAAAAAGATTAATTACATTAAATGTAATTTAAAAGTTATTGCTAAGAAATGCATAAAATAAATATACATATTGCACACAAAGTTTTGATAGAAATTTTTTTAGTTCCTTTTTCATGAATTGTTTTTTAAACTCTTTACACACATATTTAATAAATGAACATAAATATTTTGAAACAACAGTGTTGATTCTTTCAATTATATATGCTATGTAAATTAGAAGTAAAGATTCAATAATTGTGTTCAAAAGAGTGGTGAAAATTATATTATTGGTTAGTAAGAAAAATGTTTTTTACAATTTTTGTTTCTAAATTGGTAGTTGTTTTTTTATTATATTATTTTATTCAATAACATCACATCAATACAATTTTAAATTTAATTATAATTTTTCATCATATGATATTATTTATTATTTATTATTTATAGGATACGAAAACGCTGATTGGTTCATTCCATCACCGGCCCTAAAATCTGTCGACACTGATTTGAAATTATCGCCGGATCAAATCCGGGAGACTCTTAATTACTTTAGTAAGTAATTATTTATATCATCTTTTATTATTTCTCTCTCTGTCTCTCTTTCTATATATATTAGACAAGTTTCACTTTATATTGGTAAGTATATATAATGTATTATTATTATTTTATATAAAAATAATATCATATTCATATATTTGGTATATGATGATATAATAAATAATATAATATATTCATAATTCATTTTTTATGAATCTAATGTAACGTTAAAAAGAATTTGTAATCAGAAAATGAACGCGTTTTAACTCTTAATTTTCAAATATTTCATCTCAGAATTTCTCATAGAAAATTGTAGTTATTTATTGTCATTATAAATCATGCCTTAGTCATTTTATTTTTTTTTATTGATAAGCTAACAATTTAAACGATAAATTTTTACCTTTATCGTTCATTTGTTATCGTTAAATTGCGATAATATTCTTGAATGTTTTATTGCTTGAATACTTTATTTTCTGTTCTGTTTTCCAAGTTTTTGCTTATAATCAAATTGTTTAAAGAATTGTCCTCCCTCCATTATTTATCGATTCTTTATATCATAATATTAATTTTTAGTAAATAAATTTTACTAAATTTTCTTTATTAAAATATATATATATATATATTTTTTTCTAAAGTCAATAATCTAATATTTCATATATAAACGTATCTTTTTTTATCTTCTAAATCATGTATTGTTAGAAAATTATATGATTATAATAGTGTGTTTTATAACTCGTATTAATAACTCGTAAAATTTTAAATATTTTTCCATTTCTTTATCTAGATTTTAAATAATAAAAAAATAATATTTACATATCTTAAAATACTTTTTTCTTATATAAAATATTATTTTATATTTTTGTGATAACGAGTCGTGTAATTAGGCGCTCTTTTCTCGAATATCCAATCATAACAATTTTCCGGAAGAGTCCTCAACCAATCAGAGCGCTTGACCCAGCAGTGCTGCTGGAACTTCCATAGTCCATAGTGTATTTTAGTCGCCGCTCGTCCTCCACGTTGGAAGGACGTTCTGCGTCTCCATTGTTATATTGTGTATATATTAAAAAAAAAAAAAAAAAAAAAAAAGAAAAAATAAAAAAAGAATTCGTCTAATCTTTTATTAATCAAAATAACATATTATCTTCACGTTATATTTATCAAAGAGTCTAACAGTGATATAAATCTTGTAAAGTGACAATTATAAGTGAAGTGTTAATACATTTTCTTTTTTTCCTTTTACAAATTTTTATTCATGATGTATAATTCAAAATCTATCGCGTAGGTTTTTTTTTTATTTATTACAACAGATAATATTTTTATATAATTTTATACATAAATTATACATAAATTTGTTTCATAAATATTTTTCGTGAAATAATGCTACAGTGAAAATTCAAGATATTTTGTTTATTATTAATTTTCGTAATAAAATTAAAGATTAAAATTGGAAATTTGTTACAAAATATAATATTAACGTGTTATTGTTACAAGAATTGATAATATTAAATATGTGAATAGAATATTTCGTTAATTTTGTATTTTTACGTTAAAAATATTCGTTATCAAATTTTTATTTATCTTTTGTAATAAAATATCTTGTATTTATGAACGGGAATATAAATAATTTTCCGATTTAATTTAGAGAATTTTTGAAAGATTAAAATATTAAAAGATACGTGAAGCTATTACACGATTAGGTTAGGTTAACACGATATAAAAGTAACATTTTTATTTAATTGATGAGATAAATTAATATATGCTTTTTTAACAATGATTTATTAAAATTTTAAAGAATATATTTTAAAAAAATGTCTTTCGTGAAATTTAATTATGTAATGAAAAATGTTTTAGAAATGTGGATTCTAAAACACATTTGGATTGAATTAGGTTAGGTTCGTAAAATAACATATTTTATTTAAATTTTACAATAAAAATGAACATACGTTTATAAAAAAATTATATTAATTTTCGTCAATATCTATAATAGAATTGCGAGTTAAATCAAGTTCAAATTTATTATTATTCATTATTATGATATAAATAATATTTTTTTTATACATCGATTTCATAATAATACATCTTACTTTTAAAACATATTTTATTTGAAATATTTATGCCTTACAGTTTTAAATATTTAAATTTTAACTTTAATTTCACTTTGCAGCAAATTCAATATCTATAGCGATATTATCAATATTATATAAGATTGAGACATTTTTATCTCCGTAAACAAATCATTGTTAACACAACATTTCAAAGATATTTTCCTATTTAATTTTGATTAAGAATTGATTAAAAATTATTTGCTTTATAAAATTTAATCAAATTACACAATTACAAATTCATCTTGGGTAATTTTTATGCACATACATATATTTAATTATTATTCACATAAAAGTTTAAACGAAAAATAATGATAAGTGATATTAAAAAAGTTAAAATTATATTATGATCTAAAGTGGAATCAATTTTAATTTTTTATTTTTTGAGGAAAAAAAAAGAAGAAGAGAAAAATCATTGGATAAATATTATAGATGATAAAATAATTTTTTTAACAAGATTAATAATTGTGCAATTTATTAAAATGCTTCACGAATATGGAGGTCATTTTCGTGATTTGAGTGCTTAAGTGGAAATATAACGTATTGTTAGTTGCATTAATCAACGTATTCTTTCGCTCCGATTATTTTTATGTATTTAAACGTTTTTATAAAGAAAAACTTTAATATACAATTACGATGCGAATCGTTACGTTCTATCATGAAAATAACATTCTTACTTTCACGTCAATTATATTTGATGAACACATGTTCAATATAACTAAAATAACAATAAGCTTGTTTTTATTATATACATTTTGAATATATAAAATATTGAAACACGTAGAGTTATTTGACATTCGTTTAAATATTTTTTTACAGCAATTAAAAATTGAAAAATACAACAGAGAAAATGATTTAATCGATAATTCGATTCATTGTTAAATGAATAATATGAATTTTTCAAATTTTATATTCAGTTTTCCCACGGAATTATGCAATAATAATGAAACAATCAATTAAGAAAAGCTATATAATTCTTCAGGTATTTCTTCTCTTATAAGTTCAACGCTTTCTCATAGAAATAATCTGCAAATTAAGTACTACCCAGAAAAAGTACGATAATGGTTTATTGTTTTCGAAACTCTTTGGCAGAATTTTTTCACATCAATTCATTGCTTTTATTTTAATCGATGGATCGTAATTAATCAACATGCATAAAAATTTTGCGTTATATTTTTTTTTTTTTTTTTTTTTAGAATTGCAAAAATATATAAAATTTATGTTATAAAATCCGTCCCAATATTATATTCTTTAATCAATTTAATTCATTAGTAATTTTTAATAGGATAATTATCATCGATAAAAATCATGATTTTGTCTCTCAAACTTCAATCTCTTGTCCCTCGCATTATACGAGAAATTTATTTCCATTCCAAAAAAATTTTTTAATTTTTTAATTTTATTACAATATGCGTATAAAATTCTCTTACTTTATTATTAATCTCGTATTATAACCTCGTATCGCGTCGGAATTAATTTTATCCGATCATAAAAATTATACATTGTTTGATTCGCAATAAGTTAATGTTTTTATTAATGACTTATATAAATGTTATCAATTAATCGAGTTGATACATTGGAACTTCCAATCGATTGTTTTCTTATCGATCTAAATTTTTAAAATAATCCTTCGATCTATTTTCAGTGTCTCGATGTTTTTCTCAAAACACGGGAATTTTATTTGTTTTGATAAAGTGGTAAAAAATAAATAATTTTCACTGTAGAAAATAATTTCAATTTGTAATAATTATATATATATATATACACATTACTTATAGAAATTAACATTATTTCACGAAAATTCATTATTATATAATCTTGATTATTTGATAGTATATCGTTCCTAACCTATCCAGATATATTTATCGCGATCGAAAGCGAGTGAGAAGAGAAATTCAGAAAAATTAAGTTAATCGAAAAGGTGAACAAAACGAAGGACAAAGTATAGTGCTATGTGTACAGTGTTTTTATAAACAGAAGTGTGCGAGCCTCGATCGTTTAGAGATCGAGCATCTGATTATGGGGACATGAGTAACGAGCACGGGCGGGAAGAATATTGGAAGAAATTCAGCGATAAGTTTGAAGGATTTTCGTGCGCGGGAACAAGAAGGTATCGAGAGGAGAGAGAAGAAACGAGGGAGGATGATGATTCTTCGAGAAGAACGATTAAGAGAAATGTGGCGATCAACAAAGAATCGTTAAAAAATTTGTCGAGGTGTCGCGCGCAAGAGGTAACGATTGTCGAGCAGCCTGGAAAGCAGCGATATCCCGAGAGAACGAGCGGCGGAGGCCCGTCATTGCGAACGGTCGAAATTTCTCACGATAATTTTCTTTCGAGAAGCGGCGAAAGTTCTTCGGAATGTATCAATGTTGAGGGAAGTTGTTCGTGGGAAAGTGAGGATAACGTGGATGGATATCCCAATTTGCAGGCTATATGGAATCTGAAGGATTCCTCTTTGGAGATTGAAAACTGTCCCGGGGAGGACGGACGCTCGTCGAAGGGAATTGGCGCGGCGGAGGGGGGGGATTGGAAGGCAAGCAGCGACGAGGATCCGTCGGATGTTTTGAACGAATATTCCATCGGTGGAAATAACAGCGAGACGAGTGGCTCCGCGGTGGACGTATCGCAAACTTGTTTCGAAAAGTTAGAGAAACACGGGAATCATTCTCCTTGGAGATTGGAAATAAGCTCCCCGCGAACACCAACATTCGCGAATTTGGCCTTGAGCGTGTCGTACGCCGGCTTGGACACTTCCGGTTTCTTCGATGCTCGATCATCCTCGAGCAAATTCGAGGATGATTCATCGGAATTGTGGGAGGATTTCAGCGTGGTCGAGTGTCTGGAAAGCAAATCGTCTTGCGACGAGAGCACGCCGGAAGAGCGGGTGGAGGCGTTGAAGGAAATTTTGGCGGAGAGTGATATCCACGAGGGGAACGGGGTCGTTTCGGATTTCTTGTTTCACGTTGCCAGAACAAAGTATGGAAAGATTTATATCAGGGTTATTAGAACGATGCTTCTTAATCGAGGTAGGATATCGATAATTTTTTTTTTTTTCTACATCGATTTCTTTCATCCTAACTGTGTTGTGAGAAAAAAACTTCGGCTAAAGAGATATTAAATGGAAAATACGACCGGCGTAAATCAGTCAGATGTTTAAATGATGTCCGGTTTCGGAAAATAAATGACTAGGAACAATAAGGATAATTTTTAACGTCGCGGAAATCTTTTCTCGATTAGCGTGGCGGGGAATCAATTACGGGAAGAAAAGAAACGCGATTTCGATTTTTTTTTTATTTTTAAATCGATGATCTAATTTTCCTTTATCTATCTTCGTTTAATTTTTTCGTTTGGAATTCGTTGATCGAGTATCTTTGTAATTTTTTTTTTTTTTAATCAAAATTATATTTAAAAAATAATAATTTGGATTTTAAATATCAACTAATATATAATATTAAAAATTAATTTTAATAATTAATTAATATAATAAATATTATAGCACTATCTGTATTAGTATGAAATTTTGGAATATATATATACATACATATATATACATATATTTGATTATAAAAATATTGAAAAAAGAAATTGCAAAAGAAGTAAGCGAAAATATAGTAATTTTAATTCCAAGGTAACGTGCCACAGAATTTTGGTAGATTACTATTAATAGTACGTCCGGACTAAGCTAAAGCTTATGTTAAAATTTTTAAACGATTCAAAAGAGAAAAAAAATCGTAATAATTAAATTATATACAATTATTTGTTAAATCCAATATCGGATATTATTATCGTTGTCGTGTATTAATATATTTGATGGACTTAAAAATTATCAAATTTTTTGTCAATTAGTTTAATAAGTTCCAAAAATAGTATCGATAATTTGAGTAAATTGATTCAATATTGCAATAGATATTGTCAATAGTCTGGGATTTGTAATTAATATATGTATAAAATATCGTAAATAATGCATATATTTAATACTATATATACGTATGATTGTATTACTTGGATATTCTTTTACATTTTATAATATAATACTCTCACAATTTAATAATTTATATTTAAATGCATTTCTGTTCCAGTTAAATTATTATCATTATATATATTTATATATATTTGTTTACAGTCTTTAAATCTGACTCGTTGGCTACATTACATACAAGTCTTATATAATATAACTTCTAAATAGTTTCTTAAACTTCTGCAACTGATATTTTAGATTTTACTTTTCTAAATAAAATTAAAAGTTATGGAAATGTTATACAAAATTTTTATTGCTTTGAAACAAAATTTAACTACTACTTCATATATAAATGAAATTTATTTGACATTCATCAGATAGAAAAACTTTTATCGCTATAAATTTTCCACAATTTAAATTTCCCTCTCGTTGCATTGTACGCATCTATGCCCGCGCAGCTTGTTCTGACAGTTATGCGACATGGCGCCGGAGTGATTTTGTCGTGCGTTTCGTTTCATAGTTTCTTCACATTTTTTAATAATTAGAAGTAATACCTTCTTAATCTTACTCGTATAAACTATTGATCAGTGTTTTAACTAGTGACTACGAGAACAATTGATCGTTAAACTTAAAGAATTTCAAGAAAATTAGTGAAATGTACCCGGTAGAACCTCTGACGTCAGAGGCAAAAAATTAATGTGCTGAATGGTAAGTATTTATTTTAAAATTAAAATAATTACTTCAAATAATACGTATAAAGCACAATCAAATTTTAAGCCCGTTTGCTAGTTATAGTTATTAATTTTTACAATTTTATTTTATCGTAAAATATACTTGGACGACGATTCCTAAATTTTATGGTTCATTTACACAACAAGTGGAATATTAACAAATTAGGAAATTACAAATATAAATAAATATAAATGTGTAGAATGTTTTGATTAGGTTGTTTTTTTATAAAATATGATGGTAAATTTTTTATTATTATTTCTATCTTTTTTTAAAGTAACGTTGCTACGTAACCCTCGCAACGTGACGCCATTTTTAAAAGCTTCAAACTTTAACCCCTGATGTTTACTTACATTTTTCTTTACTAACATATAATTAATTAGAAATAGATACTCTCTATTATGATTATATAAGATAACAATAAACATTTTTTTAATTAGTTTTAATCAACTTATTTTCATATCATAATGGTTAATTTAGTGTATACACATAATTGTACATAAAATATTTCTAAGATACAAGATACTATATTCAAATTATTTACATTTTTTTTTATTTATATTTGTAATAATTATTTTTACAATATTCGTTACTATTTTCGTTTTATCACAATAAATTAGTAATAAATATATCTAGAAAAGAATCTAAACATTTTATTAGTTCTTGTTATTATTAGAAATTCATGAATAATTTAATGTAATATTTTTAGAATTAAAAATATTTACATAATTTGTAGATTTTTCATCGTAATAGTATGATTAGATTAATGAATCGTAACAATTGTTAAAATATTATTTGAAATTCAAATGTCTTCGAAACATTATACAAATTTTTAAATTGGTGCATGTTATGCATTGTGCGGTGATTACTTAAAAATAATTTCGTATCATTATTTACAGAAAGATTATTTTATTGTTTCTGTATAAGAAATAAATTCTCCAATTCCTATATTGTATAATATTTAACGATTTAAATTTTTCTTCGAATGAATTTTTTTTTTTTTTTTACATTAAATTATGCGAATAACACCGATTCATTAAAATAAAATACGTAAAAAGATATCTTGGATTTCAAGATTCGCATTGGTGGAATATTATCGATAAAATGTAAAATTAGTCGCATATGTAAATGCTGTGTCGCGTAGTTGAATCTTTGTTCCTATAAATAAAAGATGAGAGAGTAACATAGTCTCGGTTTATCACTTCAATGCTCTACTCTTATGCAAGCTTGAGCTCGTGGAAAAATCAATAATCACCTGCGACGTCTCTGTCTAAGATGTTACGTCAGAATTTTTTGTGGTTTTGATTTTGATTCTTCGAGATCAACGAGAATTGTTTTTGTTGCTAAATATATCTCTTTTTTAACTTTCACTTTCGAATAATAAATTTTGTTTCTTCGCTCGCCGCGATTCCTTTTGAGAGTCGTTTCGTCCAAGTATATTTTATAATTCCAGGGCCTTCGTAAACGATAAAATTACGTCAAAATTATAACAGCGAAATTTTCGAATTTTTGAAATTAACAATTGTACGATAGTTGTAGTAAAAATTCAATAGTTCGACGAAATAAACGAGCTTTAAAATTTATTAGAATTAAAAGAATTGTTAATTTTACAAACGATAAAACATATTTCACTATTCGATCCTTTATTAAACGAGTACGTTATAAAACATTCTTGCTGCAATAGATATTCTCTTTGTATAATGATGCTTCGAAAAATGTTCATTTATCGTTAGAAAACATGTACAGCGTCGTCCTCCATCGGGTTGAGGAACTTTTGTCCAATTTTCAAAACACGAGTCGCATTGCGGTGACCGAGTCGAAAAAACGATCCGTACCAGGCCTTATCTAATCTCCGTCATCTCTCTAACCGACTATGGCCAAAATATGAGCCAACCGTCGAATTATGAAGGTTCTATATATTCTATATATATTCTATATATCTATATATTCTAAATCTAATATATCGTACCAATTTTAACTTCAGAGTGCGATAAATTTATTTTATAATAAATGTTAAAAATTCACGAGTTAAAATTATAAATTTCAACATCTTTTCTTGCATTGTTAAGTAAAAATATTTACACTCTGTATCTATATATGAACAAGAATTTTTTCATAGGAAACAAGTGTCATTCGTGTTTCGTTGATTTTCAATTAAGGTTACACAACTACTGTGTATTTATGATGAACAAAGAATAATATCTGTTGTATATACGCACATGTCACGTACGTGATATTCTCATTATTATTAATTCTTATCTTTGCGAACTACGTATATACTTCGTCGAGCCTTATGAAGAAAGATCACACGATTTCAATACTTTTGAATGAAACTAGAGATCGATGAATAACTAATATAAAAAAAAAAAAAAAAAAAAAAAAATTGAAGAACATATTTCGAAACACCATTGTAGAAATATAAATGATACGAAATCGAAGATTCTTAGAACGAAGATAGATGCAAAATAGAAAAATCTGCACGTGTACCTATAGTTTCGAGAGAAAGAGAAACAAAATTGTAACGAATCGAGATCGGAAGCAAAAGCGGAACGAGAGAAAAAAAAAGAGAGAGAGAAAGAGAAAGAGAAGGTCCTGGAGAATGTGTGCCCATTAATCAATAAATACAGCTAACAAATCAGCCATTGCTCCCGATCCTCCCTGGGTTCGTGGCCGATCCTGGCGGAGGAAGAAAGAACCGTTTCGAACGATACGCTCCTGGAACCGGAAGAATCTTCCGACCAGGAGCAACAAGATCTCCAAGAGGATGATCCTTACGAGTACGACGAAGACATCAGACCCGCGAACGACGAGGATTTGCCGGGAAACGAAAGTTTTCTGGATGGGAATTGTCCCACCTCCTCCAGGATACCTGCACGCTGCTGGGGATGTACCGATTGCACCGGATTACACACGCCGATATTCCTGTTGGCTTCCTCTCCAACAGAGCCGTCTTGCACCTGCGTTTCCTGTCAGTAATTCTCCCGTGTCAGGGGCCAATATTCAAATGGCTTGAGCTTCTTTCTTCTTTTTCTTTTTTTTTTTTCATTCATCTTTTTCAAAATCGTTTTTTTTTTCTTTTCAATTAGAGCAATCTATCATTTATCCAACAACGCTACTGAAAATAAGTTAGTTCTTTGATCATTGGATTGTTACATTTAGTTATAACGTTTTGTACACTTGATTATTACACACTACAAGCGATGGGCAAAATTTGATAGTTGAAATTACGAGTAAAGTTATTTTTTGTAAAATTATTTCGATAATTTATCGTTTAAAATATAATAATAATTGTAATGTCAACGAAAATAATCGTTGAATAAGTGTTATTTAAGTATTTTAATAAATAATTTGTTAAAATAACTTTATTCGAAATTTTTAACTAGTTACTTTTTTCAACAGGTTAATGCCCCAACTCTGCACATTACGATGTATATAATATTCGCTTTCCTTTTCTATAAGTTGGTACACGTATGCACATATACTTTGTTTCGAGATTTTTCAATATCGAAATAATAATTCTGAAAAAGGAAAATATTGTGCATATATATATATATATATATATATATATATATATATATTTGAATAAATTAAAATCATACGTAATTATTTAAAATTAGAGATACGAACTCGATATTTTATTTAAATTTCTAATAATAAAATTGTCATTAAATATACATATGGTATGTAATAATGCATAATAACGTTTTTAATCGATCTTGATTGAAATTTATTTTCGTATTTTCCTACATCTAGTGTATCGATAAACGGTATTATTTATTTGCAGTGTATTAAAAATTGTATGACAAAGGATTTAGTAATCTTTTATTATCTTATCTTTGCTACGATATAAACATGTTGTGCGATGAAATTGGTTGCATTGTTTTTAAAGACTATATAATATCTGAGAAAAATTGTTCGAGAAACTAACGGTGAGGGCAGCATCGTGAAATGGCGAAAATACGCGTCGCTTAGATCGCTTTTCACGGGAACGATCGTGACTCACTTGCGTGCTGTGCCCACATTTCACATTTTCTATTTGTTTCTTTACCGTTTGATCTTGACCTTGTGTGCTTATATCCTACGATGAAAGGGTGAAAGAGCAATGTCATTTCACCAGAGTTCACGCCCAACTTCTTTCAACCTTCTAATTTTAAACTCCATTCATAACCTTTTTTTCTTTAAGGTTATAAAGGTTTTCTTTTTAAGAACTTCTTGTGCTATTACCAATTTTATGTCTTTTTTCCCCATATATATGTGTATATGTGCAGAATATATTAAGTCATAAAATTCTCGCGTGAAGGATAAAAAAAAAAAATTTCATATAAATTTATTTCACTAATAAAGAGATTTCAATTTGAAATTTACATTTTAAACAATTATTAAGAAAATTGATGAGCAAAATTGTTTTACATTGTTTGAATTTTTCTTCAAATTAAATATTACGGAACAATAATTTTATTCCTCGTATTCATTTGGTATGCATTATGAATCTTCGTCTCTTCTGTAATACAAATTACCGATAAGTAATGTGAGGGGGGAAAAAAGTGGAAAGAATAAGGATATTTCTTATTTTTATTTTTTAATCGTTACGTCAAAATCGTTTAACCTTCTGGATCTGGATATTTTGTAACACTTTGCGTTACACATTGCAAAAATGAATTCTTAGTACATATCTTTACATCAAGTTTCCTTTTCAAGAAAAACAACTTGGAAATTCAATCCGTTAAATGGCTTTTACTTCCATTCGATTTATCCAACTGTGTACAAATAGAATTCTCATGTTGCTCGTGTTTACAAAATATGTTTACATTTCACTCATCTTATCCTCGGTGCAAATATTAGAATATTAGATTCATCTTGTAAATTTTACTGCATTTATGAGAAAGTATATAAAATCTTTGCTCGTCATATCGTAATTAATACAAAGATATTGCGTTATTTGGATAAAAATGTTTGTTTCTCTCTCACAATTTTATTTTTATTTTCGATCACCTTGGTATAAGTACAAAGCACCGTATCATAAACATATTTCACTTTATTATCAAAAACATCCAATCGCATGCGAGCAATCGATGAATGGACGAACGAATAAATGTGCGATATTTGTAAGATATGTGTACGATATGGATTTTTTGCATTCGTAATTGCTTGCAATCGTCGAGTCGTTAACTATACAAATACTGTAATACTAGTCGAATCGAGATACAGTACGGTGTATATACTAGATGAAATTTCAAACTTATTTTTCTTGGAAACGAAATCTTATTCGAAAAATATTTAACGTTCTATTTAAAACATTGGATTATTCTTCTCCTAACTAATTCACAAATTATTTTATTCTTATTTACAATCGCGAATTCTGCACATACACATACTATAGAGTTTTTAATGATACAACTGAATTATCTACAGTCGATTATTACGATATTAACTCTTTGCTTTAGAAAATTATTTTAAAATTTTTAAACGGAATTAGATATATTTTTTATATATGGCATTATGGATAACATTGATTCAATCAAATGTAAATATAAATAAATTTAATAATAATAATATCATCTAATTGTAATTATTATATGATATAATTATATCTTAATTTGTGTAATAATGAATTTTGATTTTTATTACTTCTTTGTCTTGCAAATTCTCAAGTCACAAGTTACGCTGATTATTACGGATGTAAAATGCACGCTTTTCAATGGAAGCACTGTAATCAGGGATTAATTTCTTTTCTTTATAATTCGAAAAGTCGTTAAAATAAAATTGAATGCGTTTGCTTGTTTCATTGTGTTGTTAAAGATATTAAGCGTTTTTTTTTTTTTTTATTTCTTAAGAAATGATCAGAGTAGATAATAAAATCAATAATAAAAAAAAATCTACTAAACCAATTTATCATATATTTGTTATCATATATTTTTCTTCTGTTTCCATTTGTTCAAATAGACATAACGACATAAGAATATACAGAAAAGTTTTAATTTTTAACTGGAATTCGGTATTTCGAAATTGTTTACAATATTATTAATTTTAGAGAAATTATAAATTTATAAATAATTGTTTAAATGTAATAAACAACTTTTTGATTTTTATATATCGATATATAAAAAAAAAAATTCTACGTTAAAATTGTAAATGGTATTTTCAATGTCAATAAATGTAAGGAACATGTAACAATTACATACAATAATAAATAACCGTTGTGTAATATTTATTTGCACCTTCCCTAAAGATTCAAGTTTAATTTCCATATAAAATTTTAGCAAATTTTTCATTGATTCATGTACAGGGAGAACTTTGTGTTACGTACAAAATTCGTTATTATTATATCGACAAATACATAATAATTTTTTTGTAGATATTTTATTATTATTATTATTATTATTGTTGTCGTTGTCCTTTGCATCGCTTATACAATTATTTCGTTTATTGCTTCTTTATTTTAGAATGCTGACATTACATGCATATTGTTTCATATTCTTCTATTCTTAAATATTCCTTCTATATAATTAATTATCGCACGAACAATTACTTCTCGTTTCAGTTTTATGTAGCAACCGCGTGAGCCAAATGACCAAGACCTATAATGACATAGAAGCAGTCACAAGGCTTCTAGAAGAGGTAAATATGATCATATGATATAATGTAACATACGTGCATGCATTATGCGAATGCATGGAATGGTACAGAATTGTTATTATATGGAGAATTAAGATGTGTTGGAGAGTGGAGATAGGTTAACTCTTGTCTCTCTTGTTAATTTGCAGAAAGAAAAGGACTTGGAATTGACCGCGCGCATCGGTAAAGAACTTTTGTCGCACAATCAAAAACTTGAAACAACTGTCACGAGTTTGGAGACCGATTTGAAAGAAGCTAATGAAAAAATTACGCAACTTACGCACGAACTCGCGAAGAAGACAGAATTGATTCAAATATTGACAAATGATGCCGAAGAATCGAGTTCCGAGGCCGGTACGCCCACCGGATTTCGTGGGATTAATCTTGACATGATGCAGAAAAAGATCAGTTCTCTCGAGGATGAGAATAAACAGTTAAGAACAGAGTTTGCGAAATTAATGCACGATGCTGATAATTCGGAAGAGCAGGAAGCAAAACTTGTCAAGGATATTGCCGCCCAACTAGGTTAGTTTGATGAATCATAGCAATTGTCTTCTCTTATTTTTCTTTCGCATGTATACGTAACCCGTAGAAATTTTTTAATGTCGATTAGATCTTGAAAATATAATGTATAATTGATAAATAAATAAATAAATAATTTGTATTACGTATATAGCTAGTGCAAACATGGAGATGGATGGAATTACGGATGAACTTGATAGACAAAAAGAGGAAAATCGATTACAACACGAACAAATCGTCAGTTTAACAGCAAAATTAGCTGAAACGGAATTGAGATTGGCACAATTGATGGCCGAACATGACGAGGTGGGAGCTACTTTGCTCATCACCAAAGATAATCAGAATAATCTTGCAAACGAGTTGGCTGAATTCAAAGATCGATACGCTGAAGTATGTACATTTATTGCTGTTCATTAATTCTTTTTATAAAATGATATTAACGTTAAAAGTAATTTTAAATCAAATAAATCTGATGTAACATTAGCGATGATAAATGAATAATTTTTTATTTCTATTATAAGGTAGTGAATTTATTGGCGGAAACGCAAGATCAATTGCGAAAACAAAGAAAAAGAGGAATGCCAACTGTTAGAGGAGGATCTTTGTTCCCTTCAATGGGTGCTGTTCCACAACCTGATTCCATTGCTTCTGAATTGGAATCATCTCTTTATTCTGAACTCAGTTTAGATTCTGGTATCAGCGCTGACAGGATGTATGTTTTTTTTTCATTTTTTTTACTATCCAATATTAATAGAAACGAAATTTTAATTCATGTTTTTAATTTTAAATACAGACCAACTTATAAGAAAGTATTTGAAACAGTGAGAAGCGCGTCAAGAAGTACATCTTATCCAGTTGATGCAAATCAATTCCCACGAATAGGTTCAATGACAGTATCAACTTTATCCAGCGGTTCTGCTGGACCACGAATGAGTTGTGGACAGATTAGACCCATGGCATCAACATTTCCTAGCTTAGATTCCACTGGACATAGTGATTCAGAAGGTTCGCTTCTTACGGACTCTGAAGATTATCCGTGAGTTTATTAATATTTATTATTAATTTATCAATGTTTATTAATATTTTTTTAACACAACATTATTAAATAAAAATAAATTATGCTATATATATTTTATTAATAATCATATTATTTATAATAATATTTTAATATTAATTTATAAAATATATAAGTTGATAAATATTTTTATACATTTTTAGAGGACCTCAGCAAACAGGAGTACCAGGTGCTCCTGGTGCAGCAGATTTGGAGGCAGCACTTCGTAGATTAACACCTGCAGAAGTTCTTACGAGGCGCGCTTGTCTTAGCACTGGTACAGGATATACTTATGATTATGATGCAGGAGCTCATTCACCTTCCACCTTCGTACCTCTTGGTTGTAGAACTCCAGATAGTATTATGTCTACGGGAAGTAGCGGAAATATAAGTGGTTATGGTGGAAATGCTTGGAGAATACCTGAAAAATTACAAATAGTGAAACCTATTGAAGGTTCACAAACTTTACATCATTGGACTCAGTTAGCCACACCTACGTTAGGTAATAATCTTTTATTTTTTAATTCAATTTCCAATTATATATCAATTTAGTTTGTAGCTTTATATATATATATATGTAAATTACATTTTCTCAAATACAACTTTTTAAACGTAAAAAAAATCAAATTATAATTTTATTTTAAGGTGGTCTTTTAGAAGAACGACCAGGAGTAAAAACACGAGGAGGTCGTGGCCTGGAAGATTTAGGCCTAGTTACTTTTACTTTAAGCGACCTCGAAGAAGATGAAGAATACACTAATCCTGGAAAACTCTTTCAAGATACAGGTTCCGTTTATACATTCACCAATAGTACAGTTCTCCACCCTGATGATCATACAAGTGTCACTCCAAGTATTGTGGGTAGTAGAGTTGCAACTGCACCTAGTAGTGCTTTAAATTCTGGTATGAGCACTCCAAGAACGTTAAGTAGAAGGAATTCGACTTCAACATTTTCAACAACTCTTGGACTTGCAAAGATGTTAAATGAAAGAGGTATTTATTGTTTAAAATTGAAAATTTTTCCTTCATTTAATTTATAAAAATACTATATTTTTTGTCATAATCAAATTAATAATAAAAATAAATTAATGTATTAAAATAGGTATAAAAGCTGTTACACCTTCTTCTGCAACTCCAAGTGGAGAAAGGAATTTTACACCTACTGCAACGCCTTGTAATAGTCCTGATGCTAGTCCTCCAGAAAGTCGATCTGATTCACCAACTCCAGAAAGTGGACTTTCCTTAGGATTATTATCTAGTGGAGCTGAATTATTGAAGAGAACATTTGGTGGCGAGACTGAGGTATATTAAAATATTTATAAATAAAAAAATTTTATACTTTATTTTATTTTGATTATACTTTAATTTGATTATAGTTATATATAAAATAATGAAATAATTACTTGCTTTATAATGAATCTTTTTTTAAAATATTATTATTTTATTGGGAATATTTTTCATATGTTCATTCTTTTAAAATTTCTAATCTTATTCCTAAAAAATTATTGTTTAAAAGTATTATATAAAGTAATATACAAATAATATTAATTTATAATTTATTTTAATATCGTTTATATTTTGTTAACAGACAAAGAGGAAACGAACCATATTGTCTAGATCAGACAAAAAGGCTCTTACTAGTATTCGTTTAGTTGAAAAACTTGAAAGAATAGGCATTGACACCATAATGTCATCTACAACGATTGGCTCTTCTATTTCTCCATTAGTATTACAAGGTTCTTTATATACCAGACGTACTACTGAAAGTCCTATGGCTCAATTAACTTTCTTAAAAAGCTCCATGTCTTCAAGTGGAAGTCAAGAAAAACTTTCTCCTTCTTCCACGGCTAGTAATTCCTTGTCAACAAAACGAAAAATAATTGACAAGAAACAAGATGAATCTACGTCAAGCAGGGAATCAAATAGACAAAGAAGAACTGGTGCTAGAGCTATGAGACCTGATCTTGGACAGGTTACACCTGCGATTCCTGTTACGGTTACAAAAGAATCTCCTGCGCAATCCGCTTTGGGAACTATTAGCGCAATTCTTTTTGGACGAAAGGGTGGTTTACTTTGAAATTATTGTTTGTTGTGCATTAAGTAAATAACGTTAAGAAAAATCAGATGAATTCTTAACAGAACATAAAAAAATTGTCGGAGCGGTGATAAAATGGACAATTTACTTCGTTTCATCTGGATTAAATTTATTTTATAAAAAAAAAATTGATAAAAATTATAAATGAAATTTATATAAATTTTTCTATTTACATAACTATTTTCGGATACAATTAAGATAAATAGAAAATTTTAATTTTAATTTAAAAAAAAAAAAAGAAACGAAATAAAATACGGTATATATTTATCGTAATGTTAATCATACGTAAAACTGTAAATAAATCGAATATGCTTTTATTTTATAGTAGTATTTTACAAAAAAGAAAATATATACGTTTGTATTATAGAGATACAATATTTTGTATCAAATTTAAAAGTCTGATTATGATCGATTAATTTTTTATTCTTTTTTAAAAATTATAATTATAAATATAAATTATAATATGAAAATATTAATTAAAAATATTTACTTATTTACAGTTTTGTAAAATATAAATATGCGAATGGCGCATATATTTTAAAATGTTAATTTAACATTCCTATAATAGCTAATATCTTTTCTTTATGCCTTTTTTTTTTCTTCTTTTTTTAAGTTTTATTTTTAATACTAGATTTCTGCATGAATGCAGAAAAATATTTAAAATATTATATTGTTTAAAATATAAATCTATAATTTAAAACTTCTTAAATCTTCAAGTAAAAATATAAAACTAGTTTATCTTCTAAAATTCCAGTATTATAAAGTATCCAATTCTATAAATATGTTATTAAATGTACATTTATGTACATATTATGTTTTTAAATGTACATTTTCTCAACGCTCCGACGTCTAAAAATTGAAAAAGAAATTTACAACTTATGTATTTTATTTTTATGAAATAATCGTTTCACGTTGATTGGATTATTTTCTAAATAATTTTATATAGTAATTCCTATGCAAAAAAATATTGTATAGCGTTATATAGTCGGAAAACAAAAAAATCTTATAAATAATTATTTTGAATATTTATTGGTGAAGATCAATTTATAGGCTTGTGCGCGCGCGCGCGGAAAGTTAATTTAAAATCATTAATTTATACATAACATAGAAAAACCAAATGTGAATTATAGAAAGATCTATTATGTGAATTAATTTTTATTGTATAGAAAATATATGGTGTAGTAATTAATATTTAAAAATGACTTAGAATTTGCAATCATGTGATATGAAATGATACATCATTTAATATGATTTTTATCAGTAATTTTATCATTTTGTCTATGCCTCAAGTAACAAAGGAAATTTTATACGTAAAATTACTCTTTTTTTTTTTATTTATTTATTTATTTTTTTTTTTGAATTTAATTTCGTATTAATTAAAATATTTGAAAAAAAATCATTATTTTGATGCTTAATATTTAAAACTTGAAAAAAAATTGATCAAATTTATGTCTTTACTTTACTAATATATATTCATTCATATTTTATGCTAAAATGTCCAAAAAGTGAGAAAGTTAACAAAAAAAAAAGCAACATCAATAATGCACGTAAAAGCATATAAATGACTTCACATATAGAAAATCATGATAAAAATAAATTAATTTCTTTATTGATATTCTAATGATATAGGTTGCGATGAGAAAATATGATTATTCTAAATATTAAAAACAAAGAAAATCGCAGCGAATTTTATAAGTCGGAGCACAATTTTTAAAATTAGAATTTTTAGGGTGCTTTAAGTTGTATTAATTTCTTTTAATTATAGAAATTTATTATATTTTAGATTAATTAATTAATTGTGTTACTATTGTTCGTCTTTTATAAAAGACTTAACATTTAGTATCAATAATTAAATAATTAGTCATTCCGTAATTGTCGATTAATTATTGATCAAAATGAAATATTCTATTTCTTTATCGATTATTTATATAATAATAATAACTTGTAAATAATTAATAATGAATCGACGATTAATGACTGATTTATGCTTTTCATCTGTATTGATTGAAGGCGATAAAAAAAAGTAATTTACTACTTTAAAATTGAATTTGACTAATTATTTATACTTATATAATTGAGCATTTTGTTTGTTAAAGATAAATTGACCAATAATTAATCGATCAATTATTTTTGTAAATAGTAATCTGGATTTTCCTTTTGTTTCGTCTCTTTTTTTTAATCTGTTGCGGTTAAAAAAAATTGATTGCAATGTATCGAGTGAGTTTGATGGTGAGATTCAATTTTATTAGTAAATGGACCTTTATCTTGTATCATAGAAAGGAATATTTAGCAAATGCAGTCTTGTACATAGAGAAATACTGATTAATAAATTAAATTGAAAAAAAAATCAAGATGTTTTGCAGTTTCTTTAAATTTTTTTATGTCAATATTATTGTTAAAAAATCATTTTTACCATGAATTTCTTAAATACATTATTATTATTAAATTTTTATGATTTTTAAATCGTGTGTTTTTATCTATTATTGATATAACTTTTTTATTTATCATTTTATCATTATCTATTTGATATTTTTATTTTTCATTTTCATATATACTAAAAGATACAGGTTAATATAGTATATGTATGTATTTATATACTTATAAAGAAAAATAAAGAGGAAAGAATAAAGATAAGATAAAAATTAGAGAATAAGCGCCATCTTTAGAATGCAAATGAAACACAAATATAAACAAAGGAGGCAAATAATAAAACAAAGAAGAGGGAAGGATAAAAATAAAATAAAAATATTGAAAATATTTCTCTATCTTTAAAATACTATAAATTGAACAAAAAAAAGGATAGAAAATAATAGAAAAAGAATAGAAATAGAATAAAAGTTGATCATCAATATCATTTTGAGTAATATTAAAAAAATGATTTTTTGAAGAAATTGTCTGAGAGATAATCTTTGATTGTTCAAAAGATGGTGATGATAATCAATTGCCTTATCTCTATTCTTTTTTTTTACTATCTTCTGTTTTCTCCTTTCTTTTTGTGTTTAATTTACGGCATGATCTGAAGATGGCATTAATTTCAATATTTTTACTCTATCTCTATCCTCCTTTTATTATTTGCTCTTCTTGTCTATATTTGTGTTTCACTTGAAACATTTAAGAGATGGCGCTGATTTCCCAATTTTTATTTTATCTTTATCTTTTTTTCATTATTGTCTCTGTTTATACTTTTGGCTTATGATTAGAGACAACATATCGAATATCAATTGATTTTCATTGAATTTTTCATCATTTCTCTATCAAAGCTATAATGTATATCTTTAATATCATTAATATAAATTTATTAAAATAAAAAATGGAAACAATACGACCCTGTGGTTGTAAAGGAATAAGATCTTGTCTTTTATGTGAAACGGAATATAAGATTGTAAAACCCAATCTAAAGGCTTGTTTTGAGGTTAGATTATCTAAATATAGAGTAAATTTTAATATTTTAGTTCTTTGTTTAATGCAAATTTTATGTTTCTTTAGATGTAATATATAATAAATATATAGAGATGTAATAAATTTTATTTAAACAAATAATATATGTTTTATTACTATTTAGTAGTACATTGTAATATTTTAAATTTTTTTTTTATAATATTGATATATTATTATAAATCATAATATTTCAGAAATGTTCTAGTTATGTATATTGTCCATATTGTGAAAAAGCATGGCCTGGTTGGAATTTTGATCTTTATAAAAGTCATCCAAATCACCAAGGAACTGCTATAGAATTTCCTGGTGTTTATATAAAGGTATTTATTATACCTTTTTTAATTATTTAATTTTTTACTTAAATTATTATATAAATAATTTTGCTTTTCAAGTTAATTGAAAATATTTATCAGTGTATCAAGTTATAAAATAAAAATGATTATTAGAGAAAAGAAAAAAAATCTTGTTACAAAGAAAATTTAATAAAAAGTATTTTTTCTTTACAAATAGCATTAATAATAATTTCAATTTATTATAGAATAAGTTTTTTATTATTATCTATTTTAAATATATATAATGCTTAAGAAGTAATTTTAATAATCATTTTTTTATATTTATTTTTTTATGAAGCTAGACTTTTTAACTTCTTGGGAAATTAATTCATTGATCAATATACTTGAAAAAATACCTTGGGAAGCTTCTCAAAGTGGAAGAAGGAAACAGGTATTATATAAAAATAATTTAGAAATAGAAAGAATATTTATTGTTACAAAAATTATTATACTCATATTTTGAAGCATAAATAAAATTTTAATAAAAGAATTAAAGATAATTAATTCTAAAAATATTTTAAAACATTTAGAATTTTGGTCCAAAATGCAATTTCAAAAAGAAAAAACTTCAATTGGGTTCCTTCAATGGTTTTCCAAAATCTACTCAATTTGTGCAACAAAAATTTTCTGAAATTCCTATACTTAATAATTTTCAAACGGTAGAACAATGTACTTTAGAATATGATCCGATACGAGGAGCTTCAATAGATCCACATATTGATGATTGCTGGATTTGGGGTGAAAGAATAGTTACTGTTAATGTCATAGGTGATTCAGTTTTAACAATGAGTTCTTATCATGGTCCCGATACAAAGTACAATTTAAAAAGTATTATAGAATATTCCTCAACAATTGAAGGCTTTGATGTAAAAAATAAAAATGAAAATGAAGATATCATTGTAAGACTCCCAATGCCAGAAGGATCTCTTATGGTTCTTTATGGTATTGCAAGGTAAATAAATTTTACATCTTTTTAAAATTATATTCAAATATATGTATTTACATTGTAATTATTTGGAATATATCATTATATGAAATAATTATTTTAATTATAAATATATTTCGATTAATAATTTATTTTATTTTATTAAATATTTATATAAAAATTTAGTTATGTTTAATTAAAATGTTAATAACATATTTAGTTAAACATTATATAAACATTTAAAAAATATTCTAAATATAAAATGAATAAAATAGAATGTAATAATTATGAATTTTATTGTATTATTTATACAAATACTAAAGTTTCTTTTATTTTGTAGGTACAAATGGGAACATTGTGTTTTAAGAGAAGATATAAACTCTAGGCGAATTTGTTTAGCTTATCGCGAATTAACCCCTCCATATTTATGTAACTCAACAAATAATGAAGTTGTTAAAGAACTCTTAAAAAGAGCTTCAGTTTTTTGATAAAATGTAATTAAATCTAAAAAAAATTTATTCCAATAAAATATATATTTAATTTGTACAAAATATTTAAATACACATTATATGTTACGTATTATAGAAATATATTAATTTTATATATACATATGATAATATATATTACTATATCTACAATTATATTTTTATATAAACAATAGAAATTTCTATAATATTTAAGGAAATATTGAATTTGAAATAACATATAGAAATTAATTTTAATTAAAAAAAAAAAAAAAAAGGATAGAAAAACAATTTTTATACAAAATAAAAATATTTTTAAAGTTTTAAGAAATTGAAAAGTATTATTTTAAATAAAATTATTTCATTAAGAATTAATAAAAAATCCTAAAAATTCTTCAAAGAATCAGAAGACATATAAACAACAGGAAAAGTAGTAAAAGGATCTGATTTTCCTAATGGTTGGTAACCATTGACTAAACTTTCCCTTAATTCCCATTTACGTCTCTCCCTTTCTGTTTTTTGTCTTCTTATTGCTTTGCCTAACATACAGGCAAACATTATTCCCGTTAACTGAAAATAAATAATTAAATTTACTTAAATATATATTAATGTATTTTTCTTTTAAAAATAATATTGAATTTTAAATAATATTTTTTTCCTTTATCAAATATTAATTATCAATATTTTTATAATTATAAAAAAAATAATAAAAAAAATACGATAAATACGAACCTGAATAAGAGCAATAGCTATAGCTCCAGTACCGATATAAAGTGCACTCCTATGAATAATGATTGAAAGATTTTTTATACATCCAGTCGTATAAAATTCAGAACATAGAATTTCTTTATCGCCGTAAATGCATGTATTATTTTCTGATGGAATATCTGATTGACAAGATGAAGGAAATTTTTGTTCTTTCATAATTTCTTCCCAATCTTTATATCCATTGTAACCGCAACAATAAAGCTATTAAATAATATATTTTATGAGATAGCATATTAATAAGTGTTATATATAGTATATATTTAAACATATCATTTAAAAATATTAAGTAATTCTACTAAATGTTAAAATGGTTAAAAAAATCTTTTCTAAAAATGTTTTTTTAAAAATTCGTAGTTTAACATTGTATCAAAACGTAAAACAATAAATTTACTTTCTGTTTAAATAAAATGCAAATAATATTTGTTTAATATATATGTAAATGTAAATTTATGTGTACGTAAATGTATATGTATTATAATCCATAAAATTTAATAAAATTTATTACTTTCGATTGTAGAAAATCAATAGCTTCCGTAGCTTCTACATTCTTCCCATATTGATGCATAGTAATGTTAATTTTCTCGGCAAGAAGATCCTTTATTCCATCTTGAAGAACATAAGCTGCAATTGCAGCTGCTAATTCTAACACGAGAACTACTGAAAGGGATACTGCAAACTAGAAATATAATAAATTTTGATTATTTGCCAAACTACATATATATATATATATATATATATATATATATATATATATATATAAGTGACATTAAAATTAACGATTTATGTAAAGAAGAAATATATTATATAGTATTAATTTATTTAATACTAATCTATGTATATGTACATAAATATAAAAAAGATAATTAAATATATTTACCACAAGAACCATGCAAGTACTTTCTCTAAGAGCGCCACAACATCCTAGAAAAGCTATTATAAAAACTAATATTCCAACAACAATTAAGAGAGTTGCTGGAGAAAAATAGCTGGGATCCAGAAAATGAGAGAAATCTTCATAAACAGCATAAATTGTTGTTCCAACAGATATTATCATTACTCCCGTTAACTGTAAATAAATAATAAATTATAGATAATAATTTTATGAGAAAATTTAGAAATCATATATAAAAAATTTTAATTATTTTTCTTTTTAAATATTCATCTTAAAAAAATGTTTATAGATAAAGAATTTGTATTTGCAAACTGTATAAGTAAAATAAATTATATATAATAAATTATACAATATTAATAAATTATACATAAATTTATGAATGTATTAATATTAATATTCTATATATATGTATATAATTGAATTTATATTTTTCAGAAATAAATTTTTTTATTTTTTTAATTAATAAAAAAATTAATATAGTAATTTATATTTATTGATATTATTATAATGTTTTTAACAATAATATTATTTTTTATGCTTAAACTTTTGAATTTTGAATATCATTTAAACGAATATATCCAATCAAACGATAGAGAAGACTCTTATCAAGAGAATGAGCGTTTGAAGATATGATGTAACTTATTCAGTGTACATTTATATTTGCATCAATTACAGTTTATTATAGTCAGATTTGTATTTTAAGTAATATACATATTTTTTTTATTAATGTAAAATTAAAATAAATAATTTTTTAATATTTAAAGAAATCGTATATGAAAATTTACATATAATGAAACATATAAAAATAAAATATTGAAATTATTATTTTTAAGAATTTGAAAAAAAAGTTTAAAGAAATTACATGAAAAGTATTTTTCTTCTACTTTTCTATACTCTTGATGGTATAGAAATTTTATAAATTCTTTTTTTTTCAATGATGTTCGATTTTGTAATTAATCATAAAATAAAGGCTACATGAAATAACGAAGAATTATAGAAAAATTAATATGTTAAAAAAATATTAGAATAAATAAATATTAGTTTATTTTATTTTAATAATTTGTATAATAGAATTTATAAAAAGCAAATTTTTATTTTGTTCACTTAAATTCAACATCAATTTTATTATTTTGAAAATAGGCGGGAAATTTTAAGAGGTACCAAAAAATAGAGTTAATATGTTGGATTTTATAAAATTTTATAGAATAAAAAGGTTTAAACTATTATATCAATTTATGATTGATATTATTTTAAATTGAATCGAATTTAAGTTTAACTTTTTATATATAAGCTTTTTAAAATTATAAGATTAAAATTTTTACTCCATAGAAGTTATATTTAAAGAATAATTCATTTCCTCAACGTAATCGATTTTTCAATTTCTCTTGAATAGGGTTATCGAACTTATATCACTTAAAAAAGTATTTCTTTTTCCTGAATATAAAAATCTATTTTAGATAATAATAAAACATAGGAAGTCTCTTATCATTATCAACGAGATTGTCTATCTGAAATGATAAGACAATCTACTCACGTTCGCAAAATAAATGTTTTCAATTTTAATATCGATTGCAAAACAAAAAAAAAAAATAAGAATTTTTATTTTTACTTTTCAAGAATTAAATGTTCCAATTCCTTGTAAATCAATTTTCATATACTTTACGCGACAAAAATTTAATTTCGATTCTCGTATATTGTTTCAACTTTTTTCTCGGTCGATAAAAAAGAAGTAAAAATAACTCTAATTCGAATTACGTTTATATACTAGCTACGTGTAACATTTTAAGATTTTAATTTTTTTCCAACTTATTGATCGACTGGAATGTAATGATGAAAATGGGGAGGAAAAAGAAAGAAGGGGGATGACATGGATAGTTCGCGACGTTGTAAAACTTGTGCATTAGAGTAATAATTCATCGGGGTCAACTTCGCTCAGTCGATATCGATCCCTTTCGTTCGAACGATAGGGTAGAACTTTGATCCACGCTCGTAGGGTTGACCTAACTTGTTGAATCTCAGGGCCGAGTTATACGGTTATTCTTGTTTTCCTTTTCTACTTGGACACCACACGTTGTTACAATCCTAGCCAACCTCGACACCATTTACCATCGTCCTCGTTTTTCCCTCGCGATTCGATTAATATTCGCCTACTTATTAATTCCTCTGTTTAATTTCTTATTACTCGCATTATTATTATTCATAATACAATTTTTTAAATTCTCGACGATATTGTTCTCTCAATTTACTTTTATATAAATATCACTTATCTATAACTAACTAATTTGTTTACTAATCGATTATTCGTAAATATTTTGGTTTACTTTGACGTTTCATATATATTTCAATAAATTCGATCAATTGTACAACGTTTAAAACTGTCTCATAGATACAGATCCGTTAAAGTCTGCCGTACTTTGAAATCTCTATTGTATTATGCATGTATCGTATTACATACACACACACACATATACACACATGTATATATATCTATCTCTCTCGATAGAAAAGTTGACATGAAATAATTAATATTTCAATATTGATCAAATCATAAATTATTGATATTACATATACGTTCAATAGAAAATTTGAAGTTATAACGCGAATGAAATTAATTACCGTTAATACGAGAAAATATTTAAAACACAAAAGGTGAACGATCGAGTTTCGTTTATTGAATAAACGAGATAAATATTAAACACGATACACGCATAATTCGCATAATTGGGCGAATACGTATTTGTTTAATAGTAAATAATGGAAAAATCAGCCTCGTATGTATAAAACGCGACATAAATGATCTTCGAAGGACAGATGAAAAGTAGATGAAAGAATGTGGTTACAGACCACAAAGAGGGAGTTAACCGCGCAAAGCAGGTACTTGATGCAACGTAGGCCGACGTCGAGGTGTGTGGCAGCCATTTTGATGTTTGAGAATCCTCTTTCACGCAGGTGCACTACGGAACTGAACGTGGAAACATCTAAACTCGATTCGATGTATCGTATTATCTACTGATAAAGCGGTATACGTACCAACGACACACGTAGCGCTGTTTGCTTACGTGTTTTTACAAGCATCTTTGTTTTTTTCTTTTTTTTTCCTTCTCTCTTTCTTCTACTTCTCTTCTACTCAAATATTTTTCTCCGTTCCTGTCTCTTCTTTTGTATGCAAAAAAACTCCTATTGTAATAGCTATACAACGATCGAGAAAAATTATTATTAAATTGTTCGAATTGAGGATTAATTCTAATACGATTTCAAATATGTCATGATATGATACAATTACAAATGATAATGAGTAATCGCTATTTTCACTTATTAAATAGAATTTTTAATATTTTTCAAATAATAATATCATGTTTGTAAAATCGTTTGTATAAAAATTTGGTAATATAAATATAATAATATATATAATATATATTGATTATATTGATAACTGTTATATTCAGATACAGATTAGATTATCAGAAACTTAATTGTATTTTATCGTATTTAAAGAAAAAATAAATATAAGTAAGTAAAAGTTGAATGAAGTTGCATTGCTTGTTTATATAAAAAAAACTTTTTAAAGAATGTTAAAATATTTTTTTATATCTTAAAAAATGATATTTTAAAATAAAATGTATTTTCTCAAAGATAAAAGAAAAAAAAATATAGACATTTTATGAATAAATACATTACATAAATCTATCTCATATTTAAGAATATAAATCTCTCTTCTTCGTAAATTTTACGAACTTTTAAGGAGGGAAGAAAAAAAGTTTTTCGTATATACATATAAATACGTATGAATTTAATGATGAGAAATAAGAAGGGATTAATCCATTTAGAACGAAAATTTATTTAATTTAAAAATAAATAATACAGATATCGATCGCATACAATGATCTACATCATATGATATTTAGCGTAAAAAGATTGTGAAATGGTCGACACTGGCACATCGACCGGTCACTACGCCCATGCGTGAAAACACAGAATATGACTCATGCGTACTATGTATCGTGTGGGTAATTCAGCACATGTTCATTATTCATACGCTGAAAACTATTACGACCTGTGGCAGATTCTATTTCAAATCGAGGAAAGAATTTTTTTTTCCTTGCTTAAAAATAGACCCATTTAATTCCAGTTTTCTTTTAATCAAAATTATAAACGAATTTATGGTAAGATGGTAATGTAATATAGTATTAATTAAAGTGATAATTATTTCGTTCATACAATGAGAAAAATTAAATGGATAAATGGATAATAATGAATTGGAAATTATTTCCAATTTATTAAAAGGAAAATGAGAGGTACATGTAATAATAAAAATAACCGAAATAATTGATTTGATTGTTTATTCTTGTACCATGTTACATAAATATAATATTTTAATTTTATTTGACTTATATACTTTAAAAATGAATAGATATCATTCACGAGAAATAAGATTAAAATGGAAAAATATATTAATCACTGACTTTAATTCAAAACTGATTACTAAGTAACTTTCAGGCAATTATTTTTCCGCGCTGTAATCGTGCAATCGGGATTTCCTTAACAAAACGATGTTTATAATAGCGATTTATAAAATTGTTAATTTATGAAATCGTGAAATGAAAAGTCATATTAAGAATACGATTATTGTTCGATAAAATACGATAAAAATCACTAGTATAAAACTATTTTAATAATTTTAAAGCGCATAATCCAATTACATTTTATATCTCATGCAATATAATTTTAAGATAAAACAAAAGATATAATTAAATTGTTACTAAAATATACTTTATATATTATTATTATTATATCATTTTTTTTTCATTAAATATATCATTCAACTTCTAAACGTATAAATAAATATTGTTATATATGAAAGAAAAAAGAAAGAGAATAATAATAATAATAATAATAATATAAAAAAATTTGGTTTTTTAATAAACATGAAAAATTGTCTTATATTTCTTTATTTCATTTAAATTTTATTGAATACATAATATTTTTCTTTTTTATTCAAATATAAATTATTTTATTTTATTGGAAGTATTATATATATATATAGAGAGAGTATATATATAATTGAAAGATATTTTAAAATCTGGATATTTTTTTTATTTTTAATAATATTGGAAAATATTTAAGATATAATTTAAATAATTCCAAAATAAGAATATAATCTAAACAAAATTCAATTAATATTTTTTCATATTCATTCTATTTATAAAAAAACATCTTTTTTCCATTGTACAATAAATAATGATTTATTATTTCATAAGAGCTTAAATATTTATAATCAAAAACTATTATTATTAAAAAAAAAATAATCATGATAACAATATAATATCACTATGAACATTTATTATTATAAACAATAAATGTTTAGCCTGAATGAAAACCAAAATGTAAATTACTATTCTATGAATGTTCTATGAATTTTTCAGAACAAGATCAATTTTACAATAAGATCAAAAAAGGAAAGTACGTACCGTTCCCATTCGTATCATTCCATAAGACTTCTTATTAAATGCATACCATACATTGATCCATCCTTATTTATTAAATTTATTAAGTTTATTTTTTACGATGTCCAAAATTTAATAAATTTAATTATAACACTTATCATAATGAATGTATGAAATAAATTATTCGAAATCATTATATCTTAAATATTTTCCACTTAAAACAAAAAAAGAATTTATTATTTATATATACATTGTAACATAATATTTATTAATTTTATTTAATTGTTTTTTGATTTTATAGTTTTGAAAATAAAATATATCACCATTATAATAAAAATTTTTTAAAATGAAATCATAATTATAATAACATTTTTGTTTACAATTAACTTTTAATTTAAAATATCATATGTAAAGATTTTCAAAAGATTCTTGAGAAATGTTATACAGTTTCGTAACTATTTCTAATCGATCGCGCTAAGAAAACTGAAAACCAGATTCCTATTGCCTGAAATCAATAACAATTTGATTGTAATAACTAAAAATAATAGATTTTTTTCATATATGAATATATTTTTACTAAGTTTATATTGCAAAAGTTATATAATTCTTATTTCTTTATGTTATTATTATAATCTATATTTAATTTCTAATTATTTTTTATGTTTTATTTTTAATTTATACGGTATATTAATTACCTGAACGAAAGCAATTCCGATGGCAACGCCACCAAGTTGCAGAGCGTGAGAGTTAACAAAAGAAACAAATTCAGAATAACAACCTTGAGAATGCAATGTTGGAGATCCAAGAGTACAATTTACCGATCCTACAGCCCCCATTTCAATGTTACAACATGAGAGGGGAAGTGCAGATATAGTATTCATCCAATCGCTTGCGTTTTTTGTTCCACAACAATTAAACTAGAATAAATAACATTTAACAAATGATAATTTAATTTTATATCAATTTTATATATCTATAATCTCATTTTAATTTCTACATATTTAAAATATTAAATTTACCAAATTTATTTATTATTATTTGAATTCAGAAATAATTGATTATAATAATTATAAATATAATATAAATAATAATAAATGAATGAATAAAAATCTTATCAAAAATAAAAGAGAGAGAAAAATATTTTACATCTTGCTGAAGTTTATCCCAAACATAAGTTATTTCTTTATTATCAGTATACATCTTCATTGTATCTTTCATTTTATTTTGAATAATCGACGATGCTCTAGCTCTCAAAACATATCCTGATATACCACCCGAGAGTTCCAAAATAAAAACGATGATCAACAACGATGTAAACTAGAATTAAGAAATTAAGTTGAAAATTATACAAATATTTATACTTTATAACATAAACATAATATTATTTCACTATAATATAAGTGAAAAATCTGATTTGTAATTATAAAATATTTTATTAATCAACTTTGTATAATAAAATAAATGAAGAAAAAAACATTGATAATATATTAATTATGTAAAATAACATTATATATTGAAATAAAAGTTATAATAGTTCTTATTTGATTCTGATTATAATGAAATTATTCATTGTAATCTTATCCATGATATAATTATTAATTATATTTTGAAATTGTAAGAATAGAAATTTTATAAGGTAATATAAATAATATTATCAAATATTTTTATATTATTAATAACTATAAATTACCGTAATTATCATGCAATAATTCTCGCGTACAGCACCACAACATCCGAAAAAGGCAATAAAAAAAATAATTGCACCGATTGCAATCAATAAAGAAGGAACTGATAAAAATTTATTATCCAAGAAATGTTGATAATTATGATAAACTCCATGAATTACAATTCCAATGGATAATAAAATTATACCGGTGATCTGAAAATTAAACAATATTTTGTATATAATATTTTTTTGTCTCGAATTAATTATAATACAATTTAAATTTGAAAAAAAATATAATAATAATATAGTAATAATATTTTATAAAATTAGTAATTTTTTCTAACATACTTTAATCCTTAGTAAATTCTCAGTTTCTTTTTATCATTATTTATCAAAAATATAACAGATATATGAGAATAATATAATCGATAAAGTAATCAAAATTAGATATTTATTATAACTTAGAAAATAAAATAATGTCTAATTAAATTCCATTTAATTATTTTCATAAAAATATAGTTATTCGCAATCTAGTTATTAATCTAGTTATTTATTTATTGCATGTGATTGTTAACAATTCGATTTAAGCGTTTATCGAATCAATTATTTAAATCTGTTTACATTGTAAATTGAATCAATAGAAAATCAGATTAAAAGTTCTATTATATCCAATTATACTCACCGAGAAGAGAAACAAGGCTAATATGAAGCCATGATTTAGAAAAATGAGAACGACTTTTATAAATTACAGATATTTACAAATTCTTTTCAATTATGTACATATATTAAATATTTTTATGTATTATATTATGATTTTTTTACATTGAAATTAATATATACATGATAATTATTTTGTCTAAATAAATAATTATTATATTAAAAATAGTTACATAAAATATTAATGACTATAAATTATTTTATAAAGTTATATTACAAAAGCAAATAAACGTTAGATTAATTTTTTTCAGTTCAAATACAACTAATTAATGTCAATTTTTTAATGTATAAATTTCATTTTTTTTATTATTGAAAGAAATTGATCGGAAAAAACTATATACAAAATATAAAATTAAAATATTTACTTTTTCAATATATATACAATTCTTATTCTTATACAATAAACCTTGACATTAAATGCTGCGGTGTCCGAGCGGTTAAGGAGATGGACTTGAAATCCATTGGGTTCTACCCGCGCAGGTTCGAATCCTGTCCGCAGCGGAATATTTTTTTTATTTTCATAAGAAAGTAATTTTTAATCGAACAAACTTAGGAAAGTTTTCATATTATTTTAAAGTAATTTTATCATAACATATTTAAATTTTATAAATAATTTATTATAATCAACGAAATATATTGAAAACTTAATTAATAGCATTTTATTATTATTAAAGTTTATAATTTTATTCAAATTTTTATCATTTAAAACAAAAAATTTTAATAAATATTTAATGTTTTTATTTAATAAGAAAAAAAAATTTAAATATTCAAATATATTTTTACTTTTAGATATTGATATTGTTAGATATGTTATAATATATTATTAAATCATAAATTATAATAAAATTATTGAAAATAACAAAATATTACAATATATTTATTATATATATATTTATATTTACATATTTATAGATATATTTTATCCATTTCCAATTTTTTTTATAAAAATATAAAATATAATTTATAATAAAAGAGCTAAAAATATTTTGTTAATTTTTATATATACATATTATAATTTTTATTTTGTTATAATATACTTATTATGAAGAAATCAATCTATATATAGCTAAAAATAAAAGTTAAATTTAAGATAAATAAATCGTGAATGATACGCAATATCATTAAACGGATCACTATGACAAATATTCATAAACTATTAATTTTATAATAAACTATTAGTTTTACATTTTTAAATAATAATTTAAATAATAATTATATTATAATTTAGATTATTTCACTATGATATTGATTGGTAGTTTTTATAAAATACTATATCGATATTTATATCGATATTTAGGTTATACTTAGGTTAGTATGAAATTAATGTGTTTTGCGTTATTAACCACAATAATTTATAAAAAGAATAATGTAACAATATATCGGATTATTATGTTAGTAATATTTTTATGATGTAATAAATAAAAAGTAAATAAAATCATATAAAATTGTCTAATTATAACTTTTTGAAATGCTGCACTTTTATTATGATTCATAATCAAATTAAAAGAATATTTCATTATTTATCTAATATACGAAATGATTTATTATCTTTAAATTTTTCAAAAAATCAAATATGAAAATTAACACTAATAAATTTATTATGAGAGTATTCAAAATAACTAAAAGTTATTAATGAAGAAAATAAAAATTACTCACAACGAAGAATAGATTGAAGATGAACATCAGATATTTGACACATCGTGAACCAAGAGATAATTTCATAGCATTGACCATTTTTTCTTAGAATTATTATTCTTTATTAATTATAGTGATAACAATTTTTTCTTTTCTTATTTTATCAAGATTAAAAAAAGGCGCACAAACTTACTAACAACATTGCAACAATGATTCACTACTTTTAGACAGTATCGCGTGGCTGCGTGTTCAAGCGCATGCGCAATTGTAATACTCTCAACCAAGGTTACGAAACTTCAAAGGTTACCAACCGCAAATTCTTTTTATAAATCTATATATTTTTTTTATATAACTATTATATTAATACCTATTATTTATTATGATTAAAATATCTCATAAATAAAATTATTGTTACTTAAGTTAGCATTCACAAAAACTGATTCAATAAATAAAAACTTTATATTTATATGTATTCATACATTTCATATGTTTCTTATTCAATTATATATTTTGAATTCAAATTTTATTATTAATTTAAAATATTAATATTCATTCATTATTAATAACGCAACATTTAAATTCTCAGTTTATTAATTAAAGATTCAGAATAATAAGAAATTGATGCAGTAAATCAAAATTATAATAATCAATACAATAATCAATATTATTTCAATTTCAATATTATTTCAATATTATTTCAATTTGTTAAAATCATATATAACATCAAATTAGAATAATTAACAATTATAAGTTGCAACTTATTTATTTAATTTTTTTCAAAATAGAATAATAATATAAAAAATCCATGTTAAGAGATTTTTAAAAATAGATTACTAGTTACATATGTATATAAAAATGAATAAAAATGTTGAAAATATTACATATATATATATATTATATATATATTAAAAAATTGTTAAAATCAGTATAATATAAAATATAAAAATATAATATAATAATTTTATATTTATTTATTATTCATTCATTCGAAGATCAAATAATATAAAAAAAAACTTTTATGATGTTTAAAGACATCTAGGAATATCCTAAAAAAGTATTAAATATATTTTCTGATCGATTTATATTAAAATCAAAAATCAAAATATTATAATTTAAAAATTTATAAAATTATTTATATTATTAAATATTTGGAAAATTTTAATAAGACACCTTTCTTACAAAATATTAATAATTAATAAAATATTATATTTATTTCAGAAAATGTTATTTATAATATACATGTTATTATGATATTATCTAGGATATATATATAATTAATATAAAATATATATGATAATATTAAATATTATTTAATATAAATATTATTATAATATTTATATATATTAAAAAATTTTATTTATATATGTATATTTATATATACATTTTAAATATTACTTATTATATACTTATATATGTGTATATAAATGTACATATGATGAAAATTATTAATTGATATGTTATCTTATTATTAGATTATCAAATATTTTATTCTATTCTATAAAAATTTTTAAAAATTATTATATAAATATTATATTTATCTTTCGAACAAAAATTTTTATAAGCTTATACAAATACGATATTTTTATTATTAATCTTATTATTAATCTTATAATATTTTGATTTTTATTATTAATCTTGAAATGAAATTATTTTTTTTCTGGTTATAATCTACAATATATGTTTATATATTATATACATATATTTTATATATATATATTTCTTTTGAAAAATATTCTTATAATAAAAACAAGTATTACAAAAAAAAATTTTTTTCATTAAAAATTTTATACAGATTATACAGATTATCACGAAAAAAAGAATATATATATATATGCTATATATGTACATATATATGAGAAAGAGAATAAGATGGAAGAGAGAAAAGACAAAAACAGAGAAAGAATACAGTTATCAATTCAGGTATTATGAATAATATAGAAAAAATAGATCAATTTTTGCTTATTGTTGTACATTGATAAGATATAAGTAAATGAAGTTCCATCGCATATAGAATATCTCATATTTCAAATAAATATTATTAATATTACTTAATTCTCTAAAAAAATATAAATTGAACGAAAAATAAAATAAAAGAACAATGAGATTCAATCATAGAAATTTATTACTTATAAAATTATATCAATTAATAATTTATTTATTAAGGAAATAATTTTATTTATAAATAAAAAATAGCATTTTATGTACATATATTAAACATACATACTTATATAATAAAATAATTCATTTCTTTCATTGTTTGCATATTATTGCGCAATATATTATTCGTATTATATTATATTATCAAACTATATATATATATATATATAAAGCTAGGATGTTTACAGAATGTGATTTATATCTTGAATTTATAAAGCATATTTTTTAAGTCATTAAAAATTTCAAATTTGATATTATTCCGTAATAATAATATTACATATGAATATTTCATACTTATATAATTCAATATGATCGATTAAAATTGAAATTAAATGTAATTCAATATTTAATTTGTACATATTTAATATTTTATTTATCTTAAAATACTATATATTATATTTTACATAATGATGCTACATATTTATAATGTAATTTTAATTAATACAAATGTTATATGTCTTAGTATTTAGTTATATAATTGTTTTAAAAATGCTAAAGAGATAAAATTAGAAATTCATAGGGCTCTATGAAAAATATAGTCGGTTCTGAGAAAATTACCGGGAAGGTGCGCACGCATCCAAGTCAGCCAGGGTAAACTAATGAAAATATGATTATTCCTTGCTGAACTGTCGAACTGTTTAAATTGTGTAGGAATCAATTTAATTCTATAAAGGATACACACAATTTTATTGTCTTTCTATATTAATATATACCATTTTTATACTTGAATTTGTTTTTCTCGAACAGTAAACAATAAAAAATGGTGTCCGGTGGAATGGCTTGCATCAAATACCTGACGTTTCTTTTCAACCTAATATTCGCAGTAAGTACTCCATGTTTTTCTCGCGACTTATATTTTCTTCCATAAGCTTTAATTATATTTGATGTTCTTTTCTTGATGTTAATTCTAATGTTGTTATTATAATTTTAAATAAATTAAAAAGAAATAAAATAACGATTTTAATTTAATTTGAAATTTGTTATAATGATAATAGAGAATAACAAATAATGTAAAATGATTATAATAGATAATATACAGTACATACAATAATTGTCGTTCAACGAAAACTACTTTTGGTTTATTTTTACATTTATTATTTACATTTAATTCCAGAAATATGTTGATTATACATTTGATTTATGCAAATTATAAAAATTATTATTTGATTTTATTAAATTTAAATCTTTAATTTAACAACAGTTTCAATATTGATATAAATACGATATATATTTATCTTAAAACAATAAAATAAAAAATAATTTAAAATGTCAAAATACAATTAATTTTTCATTCAAATTTGTATTTTTTAAGTATATGAAATATATTTTATTATTTGTTTTAATTCAGTTGTCAAAACATTAAATATTTTTGTATATAATTTCAATATATGCAAAAAATATATAAATATATTTTCAAATATTTGTTATTTTTTTTAATATTAGTAAAATTTTTTATTATGAATGTTTTAGTTTTTTTTTTTAATATTGTTTTATTATAATTATAATAATAATTAATAATTATAATATTATTTTATTATTATATCAGTGAAAATAATTGTCAAATTGTTTTGATTACAGATAACTGGAATTATATTTATTGCTGTTGGTACTGTGATTCTAGTAGTTTACAGTGGCTATAATAATTTTATGGATAGCTGGTTCTTTGCAGCACCAATATTGATAATTATAGTAGGTGTTATTGTATTTATTGTATCATTCTTTGGTTGTTGTGGTGCAGTCAAAGAAAATCATTGTATGATAATAACGGTAATGATCATTTATTATTTATGTAATAATTTTTTTTATATCAGAATGTTTTTTAATTACTTAATTATAATAAATATAAATTTTCAAACAAAATTAAATTCATTTTGATTTAAAGGAATTGTTAATTTTAATAATAAAAAAAATAATATAATATAATATATAATATAAATTTTTTTAATTTAGTTTTCTGTATTACTACTCTTAATCTTTGCACTTGAACTTGGTGCTGGGATTGCTGGATATATGATGCGTGGAGATGTACATGCAATGGTAGAAAATCGATTAAATATTACTATGGAAGAATATACAACCAATGATGATATTCATAGGTCTTGGGATATTATGCAACATGATGTAAGTATATATAGTTAAATTTATTTATTAATGAAATATAGAAAAAAAAAGATATATTGAAATATAATAATCTCATAGATATATTAAAATATAATAATCTAATTCAAAAATAATTATATATCTTATATATAATATTGTTATGAATAATTTACATTATTTGTATTTTCATAAAATTAATTAATTTTTAATAATTTTTCACATATTTTTAATAATAATGCAATTAATACTACTAATATAAAATATTTATTAATATTAAAAAATAAGTATATTAATTTAAAATATTTACAAAAAAAATGTTATTTATATATAATAAATTATTATTTTAATTAAAAATTCATTATAATAAATTCGAAATATTTATGGATTTAGTTTTAATAAATATATATTTAAAATAAATTATTAAATTCTAGTTACAATGTTGTGGAATAATTGGTGCAACAGACTGGGCTCATGTTGGATTCTCAGACAATATTGTACCAAATTCTTGCTGTAAAGAAGTACCAGAAGGAAATAAATGTGATTCAAATTCAATTCATATACATTCGAATGGTTGTATGAACAATCTTCAATCTGCTATTGAACATAATGCTTTGATTTTGGGTGGAGTAGGCATCGGTATTGCTGTTATTCAGGTAATTTTTGTTTATTCTGATTTGAAATATTTTCAAATATTATATAATTTTAAATATATATTACATACATAAAATAATTAAATATTTTTATTAAATTAAGATACTAAAGAAATAATCTTTTAAAAATATTTATTAAAAATATAACATATTCATGAAATAATTAAAATATAATGCTTTTTATTTTATATTATATACAATAATTTATATGTAATTTAATATTTTTCATATTTCTTATTTATTATTATTATATAAATTTTGATAAATGAAAATAATATTAATTTGAATGTTTAAATAATATGATGAATTTTTTTTATTTCAGTTAATTGGTGTAATCTTTGCATGTTGTCTGGCACGTTCAATTCGCCGTGAATATGAAACTGTGTAAGCAGACAGATATCTCCAATTTTAATGCCTAAAAATTGCACCCAAACTTCAGAATATGCTATCTTTCTTTCACTCTTATGTATTCTTATATATATGTGTATATATGTATATTTTCATATACACACACATACACACACCCATATATATATATATATATATATATATATATATATATGTGTATATATATATATATATATTCTTTCTGTTCTTCTTTATGTAACAGAGTATTGCACAAAGCACATTATATATATTTTTTATTATGCTGCACAAAATAATATATAAAAAGTTGCTTTTATGCAAAATAATTAATGCTTTATTAGCATTAAATGTTTTATATTTAGTATATATGTAAATAACCATTTATTATTTTGTTATTATAATTATTTAATATTGTTATTATTACTATAATTATTATTATGATCATTATTATTATTATTAATACTAATAATGGTGGTAGTAAAAGTAGAATTACAATTTCTTTTTTACATACAAATGAATTCATTTTTAAAACAAAATTTGGTATCAATGCAACAAATATTTTTGTGCAGTATCATACATTTTATGACTGTTTCTTTAAGACTGATCATTTTTATTCTATATTAATTAAGAAAAATATTTTGTACTTTCTTTATAAATTGCACATGCAGATTCAATTAAAAACCAAAAATAATATATTTATGTTAAGATTTCAATGTTAAATACATAAATATTAACATGTTTGTCATAATATTTTTATTTATAGTCTTTACTTTTATTCATAATTGTGAAACATAATTATGAATAATAGTATATATTACTTTAATTTCTATTTGACTTTAAATATAATTTTGTGCGTAATTATTAAAAATATTATTTAATGTCAAATAGTTTTTGTTTTTTTTATCATAATTTTTTTGCAATTCTGAAAAATAATTTAATACCATAACTTCATCAATTTTTGTATGGTATTTTTTATTATATTTTATGAATTATAAATATAATTTTTCTAAAATACCAAACAAAATATAAAACAAAGATGAAATATAAAAACAATATAACTTTTAATTGAAAAGTTATATTCGAATAAAAAATTAAAAGGCATTATGGTTAAATTATCAAATAAAATAAAATTAATATTTATAATATATTTATAATTATAATGACCATTTAATTTATATGAATTTTTTTTTATCTACTTTTTTTAATTTGATATTTATACCATCATGTCTTTTAATCATTTAAATCATTACATTTAAAAATAATATATGAATTATTATCATAAAAAAATAATTTAAGAAAATTTCTATTTATGTAAAAAAATAAAAAAGCGTTCTATTGTTTATATACAAAGTTTACATAATGTTAATGCAATAAATTAAGATTACAACCAGTAAATAAAATTATATGATTACACAGTTGTATGTTTAAAAAATTTTGAAAATAGTTCCATTTTAAATATGGAATAATTCATCTTCTATACTAATACGAGTTCAATATTATCAATAAACAGCTGTGTTTTATTAATACTAAATGTATATTTCTTTAAAAATTAAAAACTACGCTTTCCTTTACATGGATGTCAAATTAAACTATTAAAAATTCAACTATTAAAAAAAATATACAATACAAATAATATAATTTTACGTGAAAAATATTAAATATTTTTTTTCTTCTCTTTTAAACATCTTTCATTATATGTAATATTTTTTTACTTTTAAACTGAAATAATTATGTAATGACATATGTGAGTTTGAAATATAATTCAATTTTCTCATTTTGTAGTTATTAATATAAATATTAATTTGTAATTCATATAAATATAAATAAATATATTATATTTTTATATCTTTAAAAAAATTTCTTTTATCTTAAAGAATTTTTCAGTTATTTTAGAATTAGAAATCAGAATTTTTTCAATAAATCCTTTTTTTGGAAAGCGTAGATATATATTTTCGTTTTGCTACATAAGGTATTCAACATAATTTATTAAAAGCTGCGTATTATTACAGAAGACTTAATTAATTTCTACTTCCAGCGAGACTGCAGCGCACTGATTCAACACCGAATAGGAGGCATTATAACTAAATATTATTCGTCGTGCATTCATTAAGAAAATAATTCTAGAGTCGTCGCAAGACCATTTATTTAGAATATGACTGTAGATTAATCGATATTTATCTGCAGTCTAGATTAAGAAAAAAGAAAATTATTGGAAAATATAATTCTATGTACTGCCATTATCTGCCAAATGATTGAAACCAAATATCTTTTTCTTAAACTATTGTTTCTGAAATTAAAACTTATGGCATAAAAACATGAAAAAGACTTAAAAAGATTACTATATATTTGACTTGATGTTTGTTATAATCCAAAATTGCAACATTTCTCAAAACTTGAAAACAAAATCTTTCAAATTTTAATTATAAATCTGAAATTGATTTCAATTATTATTATAAAACATATATTTTTGCATATATACACAGAGCTGGATAAATATTTTGTTTCTAATTTTATTAATTTAGTTAATTTAAAATAATAAGTTTCTTAGATAAAAAAATAAGTATTATTTATATAAATATATTTATATATTGATTAATTTAGTTAATTAAAAAAAGTAATTATGCTTTTAAGAATTAAATGATAATTATAAAATTATATAGATAGATAAAAAAGAAATGAAATATATACAAACTAAAAACAAATTAAATTAAAAAAAATAGTTTTAATTTTTTTACATCTAAAATTATCTTTATTTTTAAGATATTAATAATAATTTTATTCAGCTCTCAAATTAATTTAAAGATTTTTTACTATAAAATAAAATTTATTTTTATTAATAAATTTTAAAAAGATAAAAATTTTTCATTCAATTACATTTATCTTCACAATCATATAAAAATTAATTTTAATAATTATACTTGTATAATTATATACGTGTATAATTTGCATAATTTCAGTATTAATCAAAAAAAAAATATTTTTAACATATTATATTTTTCAAATAAATAATATTAAACAAGAAACATAAATTTATAAAATTTAATAATATTAATTAATTTTGTCGTAAATTATTGCATTACAATTTTATAAGTAATTATATATTGGGACCAAAGTTTTAATTTCTACATTAAAAAAATTAAAGGAATTCAATATATAATCTAATACGAATGCTAAACAAATTTGCGACGATAAATGATTTTTATTATTCATGTAGAACAGCTTCCAGAAATATCACAAAATTTATGAAATAAAATTGCAAATTTATGGCATTGCGTCGATTTAACGAATTCTATTATAATTATTGCAATTGTAATTGTAATTGTTTTCTTCGTTTGAAATCTCGCATATTTTGATAAATAGAAAGAAATAAAATCTAAAATATAAAAAATAATTATTTAACCGAATTGAAAATAATTTAAATTATTTATTATTTTATTATGATATATGTATAATAATTAATATTAATATTAATAATAATATATTAATATTTAATTTTTTTGACAGTATAAATTATTATTTTTATAATTGTATATTTTATTTTATATCTTATTTATTTATAAATTTTTTAATTGATATAATTATTTAATCAAGTGATCTAAATTTAGGTTACTCGTAACTAGTAATAACTAATCAAATCATTTGTTAAAAAAAAATTATAAATTTGTCTTATAAATGAAAGTAAAAAAATTTATTTTTTTCACGTTATGTTCATATAAATTATAATTAATCATCAAGACAATCATGATTCGAAAAGAATATATTAAAAAATAAGCGAGGTTTCAATAAATTTAAAATAATGAAAAACCACAAGCGGAGAAAAATTTTTCTCAATAGATAATATTAAAGCATTGAAGTGTGCCTAATTTTTTGCAATATATAAATCTTAATTTAATTGCGAATTATTTTAGTTAAAAGTTTAAATTTGTTCCTATAATAATTCAATATTTGACAATTATTTGCAATATTTTATTTTTACCTTAACTATTTATTTAGTAATAGTTCTTATTTTTTGACATATTATTGACATTTTAAACAAATTAAATATTATACAAATCATTTAAATATTTTTATGGTTTTTAATGTATCTTTTTTAAAAATTTTTGATTTTTATAATTTCTATTTCTCCCTTGAATGAATATAATAAGACTTTAATCTGTAATGTTAAGTTGTATAAATGTGTAGGTTTTAAAATATTCATGTTAAATTAATTTCAATATATAAGCAATGTATAATTTCAATAATACAAGTATTTGATTTTTAATTATATTAAATTTTACACAATAATAATATATTAAATGTTATAATATTAAGATCTTATCTGATAAGAAATATTCTCATTTAATGATAATATTTGATCTATCAATTTCATAGAAAATTGTAATTCATAATTTATATGTAATGAAAACGTAACATTTAAATGTTACTTTAAATAATTGGCTGATAGAAAGAAAAGACTGATAATAATATAATAAAAAAAAAATGAAATCAGTATTAAATGAGAAATAAATAATTGTTTTTCGTGGCATTTAATCGCTTACAATATTTTTCTACTTGTAATTTAATTCATTAATTAATATATTATTAATATTCTTTTTAAGAGTTGATCACTTTAGCACATCTTGTTCATATAGCTTTTATCTATATAAATAAAATATATATTAAATAAGCATTATATTTGTATTCTCAATTTTAACCATTATTTCCATTTAATATAATTTATAATCATTAAAATAAAATTATATTTATCATAAACATATACTAATTAATTATATTTTATATTTTCAAAAAAATCTTATTTATATTTTATTTTTTTTCAAAGAAAAAATACTATTTTAAAAGGAAATTTAAAAAATAAAAAGAGATTAATAACAATTCTATACGACCAAATTTACTTTTTTTTTTATTTTGTTTTATATTCACTTATAAGATTAGTAGACTAACATTCAATAATCATATAGGATGCTCTCTTATAGCGTCTTACAACTATTTGTTGAAAAAAAAAAAAAATAAAAATAAAAAAATGAAATTCGCAGGGAAAATGGAGCAGGAATCCATTTAAACGATCTTTTATGTCATAATTTTTTTTAAACTATTGATTTAATCAACTAACACTCTTAAATTTCATTATTATATTTTTATTATAAAAGTTAGAAAGTTATTTAAATGTAAAATATTTTGAAAATTATTAAAATCTTTTCTCTTCTTTGACTGATTGAAAGAATCGTTTAAACAATTTCCTTTACATTATTTTTATGATAAAACACGTTTCATTAAAAATGTTTTTACTTTTTTAAACATTTAATTACAAAAGAACAAATTTCTACGTACGACCTATATACAATTTCAGGGGTCCAAAAGATCATCTATAGATCATTTTATTAAGAACCTCACAGAATATATTTACAAGAATCTCAATGACAGTAATTTCAATCAAATAAAGAAAATACCTTTGCGCGACATAAACTGTACAATAATTAATGATTGAAGTTAATTAAGACAATGAGTGCTCAGTTTCTATAAACTCTTAATTTTTTCGAGTTTTTACTATTATTAATTTCATTTGTGAGACACTAATAACTGAAAGATTTTTATGCTAATTTATTTGTTAGCAAAATAATAATAATTAATTGATACAAAATATGTTTAAATTTATGTAATTCATTTGTTTTCTATTTTCTCATATAAAAGAAATTTTACAAAGATATTTTTTCTTTTTAAATTATTTGTTAATATAATTGACAAAAATTTGAAAACTATTTTTTGTCATTAACATAGAGAAAATTACTTTTATTTACAGTTATAGCAATTTAAGTATGGGCCCGATTAAAACATAATTTTGAAAGAAACATCTTAAATTTATTTTTACTAAACTAAATTTATAACAGATTGATCAAAATTAATTTTATTTTATATGAACATTATTTTTATCAAATAAATATAATGTAATAAATTAAAATTTATAATAGTCTTGAAAAAATATGTTTCTTTTTCTTATTTTAATAAAATACATTTAAATCATACTTAATTTCAATGAGTTAATCTTACATAATAAGATTTTGTAAGTTATATTTTGCGTAAAATTGATATAAAAAAAAATCTAAAATTTTAAAGGGACCCTTAGATATTTCTACCAGCCTAATTTCATACAAGTCAGATTATTCGTATTGTTCATAATGTTGCCTAACCTATCAATATTATTATTCGGTATTTTTAATGGACATACCAATTTAAATACTATCTCATCGCAAATTTTTAAAACGAGCAAATGAACAGAAGAAACGAAAAAAAAGAAAACATAGAGAAGCCTTTACTTTCATCTTTTCACCCTTAAGCTAAATATTTACGAAAATTTGAAGAAGTAAATATTCATTATTATAAAAATAATTAATATTACACAAATTCAAAATTTCAGTCCGTTGTTCTTTGAAAAATAAATCATTTCTATCTTTGGAAGACATCATTGAATAATTTTTAAGAAAAATCTGGGCAGTTTGAAAAAAGGATATATCATTAATCATCTATTAATAAAATTTATAATTTATAATAAAAAATTATTTTTTCTTGGATTTAATATATTATACTAATAGCAATTATCAATATTAATATCAAATATATTACTTTATAACAATTCATTTCTTAAAAGAATATATAATTCTATTGTAAAAATTTATTAAATTGATATAAATATTTTATGTAAATTAAAAAAGTAATATCTTGTCATTTTTTTTCCAAAAATTTTTTACAAGATATATATCTATAATAGAAAAAATTAGTTTGAGATTAATATTGAGATTATTTTTATTGTATTCATAAGAATACATTCTGGAAGATATTTAAGAGCTGTAGGGTGAAAACGAAAGTAGTAAGGTAGCTCATGCACGCACATTCATTCATCTTAGGCACATTTACATACTTGATATAAAAGCACATCACAATGATCGTATCGACGATCTTAAAGAGTCTTTCTTTATAGCAATCCTTCGATAGATACACATATACATACGATAATTTTTCGAAGGTGCAAAAAATTTAAATTATGATTATTCGAATGATCATTTGTTATTATATTTCATAACATAGTTCAACTATAAAAACTGAAAGATTATAAAGAAATTTTTAGATATTTCTTCGAATAAACAAAGTTTTAACTTTTGTTAACATTACTTACTTCTCATTAATTTTATTATAGTATATAATATTGATTCAAAAAAGCGATTATAAATAATGAAGAAAAATATATATGTATCTGTACATAATTTAGCAATTAAAATATATATGTATGTAAAAGCATAAAGGAAATCGATCAAATAATTGATACTATAAATTGATTAGAAAAAAAATGCAAATAATTTTAATTATAATGTAAAGAAATATTACTATATTAAACAAATATAAACTTATAAATAATATTCGATTAATTGAAGAAATTTGATTAATTTATCAAAAATAACTGATCAGTCCGAATAATCAAAATTTTAATGTAGTTAAACAGTTTTCCTTAAGTTCGTTTTGAAGGAACAAGGAAGTTAACTTTTTTCAAAAAGTTATTCATGTGGCATAACGCTTAGTCCAAAGCCGTGCTATACGATCGTGCTCTTCTCTATTTTGTAGATACTGTGTTGCTATACTTCCTACTAAAGGATCCGCTAAAATATGTAACAGTTAATTTATTAATTTTCCTATATTACATAATATATTTATTGAACATAAATATATATATATATATATGTATATTTAATATATATGATGTATAGATTTTACCTGGATTACAGTCTGTTAAGAGAGAACAAATGGATAATAGAACCTTTGAGATAGTTAATGCAGGAGACCAATTATCTTTTAATATGTCTAAACAAATTACACCCTGACTGTTGATATTACAATGATAGATTCGTGTCCGGAATGTAACCTAAAAACATTGTATTAGTGTTTAATTATATATTAATAATTTCATAATATGTTTTTTCAGAACTTTAAAGTAACTTGTTAAATAAGTTATTTGTAAAAAAAAAAATATATTAAAAAATTATTGTTATTATTAATAACAGATTTTTTTATTCTATTATGGAATATAATTTATGAAAAAAATAAATAAATAGAAATTAAATGAAAATTTTATTTAAAATAAAAATATGTTTTATATGTGTCATTCTATATATATTTGCATTATCTTTTGCATTTTCGCATTGTCTTTATAAATTAAATGTAATATCCATTATTGAAATACAAAATATTTTAAATATAAATTATTACTTTTTTTTATTTTAAAACTATTTCTATTTATTTAATTTTAATGAATTATAATTTAAAGTTATATTATTATATATTAATAAATAAACAATTATTAAAATTTAATTAATTAATTTTATATAATGATGATGATGACTATAATAATATTTATATATTAATTTTTTTTAATAATGAAAAAAGAATAAAAAATAGTAAATAATTTAATTTGCAAAATTTGTTGAATAATTCATAATTAATCATATTATAGACATACCTTTGGAGGTTTAAAAGGATATTCTGGAGAAAAATGTATATCTAAAAAAAATACTCCTCCTTCATAAACTGAACCAGGAGGTCCAAGTATTGTTGATACCCATTCATATAAATTGTCTCCCTTAGGTCCTGCACTATAAGATAAATACTAAAGTTATATAGATTATTCAATAATTTTAAATGTAAAAAATCAGATTTTAATTTTAATACAAATTATTTTAAAATAATAAAAATATTAGAATAAAAATTAAAAAAAAAATCAAACCTGCAATTTGGTGGTGGGTCTAATGTGATTTCTGCCAATTCTTTTTGTATCCTGCGACAAGAAGATTAGTTTAAGCTCTTGTTAAGTCTCCATGGCAGAGTCTTTTTAATTTTGGATGATGGATGTGCTACCTTTTGGCGGATGTTCCTAAAGCTTTTGACATCTTTGGATTAGGCTTCGCTTCTTTGCTCTCTGGCTTATTGTCTGCCAGTGATGAACCACGCCCCCGGCCAGTTCCACTGGAACCTGCGCCTGATGACATGGCTCTAAAATAATTTATTTTTATTATAAATAATATAACATATTTTTTTCAAAAAGTAGACTAATACTTGACAAAAACCTTTTTAATAAAATATTTATCATTATTTTTATTAAAAATAAATAATAAATAAGTAAAAAATTATGAATTAAATAATTAAACAAACCTTGTGTTCTTAACTATGAATATTGCGAATCTCTTCAGTCAATATACGTAAAAGAGAAATACTTTTAGTATTAACGATAGTCTATCTTCACCAAAAATTAAGGAATGAATAATTTTTACCTAAAATTTGAATAAAATATAAGAAAATTATATATAAGAAAATATTTTAGTACAATTTATTTTTATAATATAAAAATACACATTAATTAATAAACATATAATAGATTATGCTAAGGTTAACTAAAAATATATTGAATTGATAAATATAAATTTATATTAAAATTCAAATAGAAATTATAAAAAATATAAATTATAAACATATTTATAATTATGAATAAAATTAAAGAGTTTTTGAAATATATAAAATTAAATAATAATATCATAATATATAAAATTATAATATATAAAATTAATTAATAATATTATAATATGAATATATTTATATACATTTACATATTTATTTTTGAATTTTTATTGAAAAAATGAAAATTGAATTATATAAATCAAAATAATTATTACTTAAAATCAAAATGAAATAAATTCAATATACAAACTAAATATAGTTTATATATTTCTGAAATACTATACATAAACAAACATTAAATGAATAATTAAGCAATTTTAATAAAAAAAAATTAAATAAAATGATTTTAATTTAAATTATATTTTAAAAATAAAATATAAAAAAATAATTAATTAAATTTTAGTAATATTAATAAAATATGTAGACATATTTCTTAAATAAAAATCTGAAAAATAATTGTCATATATACAAATCTATATAAATATAAAAACTTTTATAGAATAAGTAAAAATATATTTATTAACTTGTACTCATAACTAATTTAATTTGTAAGATTTTTGAAATATATATTCGCATATGAATAAAAGGATTTAATAATTAGACAACAAAAGATCGTACAGTAATTATTAATAATTTCTATTTAAAAAAGAGAATCATAGAACCATTCACGATTCAAAGGAAGAGGTGTGTTACCTCGTTGGTAGAAAAGGTAGCCTTTCGATCGTTTCAGAATAAACTTTAGGACCAAAGACCGAAACCTAGGTAAATCCCAAGTAAACCGGCCAAATTCCTTGTAAAACGTACTGCTGGAAGCGAACGTGCTCCTCAGGTGCTGCTGTGTAGGCTGATGGGCTTCATTGTCGCTCTCATGTCCCAAAGTCACGATCGCGGCGTCCCTTTTCCCTCGGCGAGCGCCGAAACGTGCGCATCTCTGCGTCGCCGGATGTTGACTCTGTCGCCGCCGCGGCGGACATCGGTAGCCGACGCTCGTAGATGGATGCACTGTAGCTATGATTACTATTTAGAAATATATACGTACATGTATATATATATATGTAATACCAATTATTACCAATAAATTCCCTAATATTCATTTTCGCTTTTCTTTATTAGGTTAAGTTACATTAGTTATATTAGTTTATAAAATTAAGATTTTTGCTAAATAATATATTTAACATGTATTATTTATATAATTGATAAAAAAATAAAAAAATACAAAAAGTTAAAATATTATTATTTAAGAATATTTGTATAAATAATTTAATTTATATATAATAAATATATATAAATAATTTTTGAATTTATTCGTATTTAAAAGTTAGAAATATACAAATTTTCTTACAATTATTTCTTTATCATTATTTTATAATTAAAAAAAAAATATTAATAATTTAATTCAATTAATTATTCAATATATTAATTAAATTACAAGAATTTTATTTGTAATTTTATTTCTTTTTTCTTTATAATGATTTATATTTAAAACAATGAACAATCGATATATCGACATCCAACATAAAATCGAAATATTTATATGGATTATATATATTTATATATATATAACGAAATTATTTTTTCCTTATTTTTTAATTTTAATTCTAATAATATTATTTTATTATAATAAATAAAATTATAGAAATTATAAAATACTATTAAATTAAATTAAAAATTCATTTTATATTAAATTTTTATAAAATATTTTCATTTATAATATTTTCACAAAAAAAAAATAAAATATAAATATAAGATAATTATTAATATCGCTTTGCATTGTATGAACTTTAGTCGAATAAGATATCTTTTGGTTATAGTATTAAATTCCTATAATTGATCTTTTAATTATAAATACTTAAGTAAATAAATAATATACACACATATATATATATGTATATACATATATGTTTATAAATATTTGCAAAATTTTATTTTAACATTCATAAAATGCAAAAATTAATATTTATAATTTTTTTTCTTTTTCAATCCTATATTGTCGGTGAGTTATTTTTGAATATTACTTAAAGATAATAAAAATTTAATAAAATAATATTAATTGATACTAATAACTAATATTTTTAATTATATTTAAATTTAATTATAATATAATTTTTTTCAATGTTAAATTTATTTATTATATTATATTTATAATTTTTATAATTTTTAATAATAAATATTAATATTAATATTAATAATTTTTAAAGTAGTAATAGTTATAAAAAATTCAAAATTTTTATAATATAATGGTATAATTTTAAGTATAATTTTAAAATAACACTTCAAAGAAATCTTTGAAATACAATTTTTTTATATGCTTTTTATATTCTTTATCTTTGTGTATAATAACATATTGTGTATAATAACATATAACTTTTATGCTGAGTATTTGAAATTTTTTTTTTTATTCTTATTCTTGTTATTCAATATAAATTTTTCCAAATTGTTCGTTGTTATTATCTATTCTAAAATATAAGAATTATATGTATATATTGTTAATAAAAAATATACAAATATACTTATAGAAATAATTTGAAAATTATTTTGTAATAACATATTCATTAAATTCAAGTCAATCTTAAAAATATTATTGTATGTTAAATAGAATGAAATAAAATAGATAATTTTAAATAATAATTAATAATAATTAATAATAATTAATTAAAAATATGAATCATAATTATCTTAAAATTTTTATTTTCTAGGCGGAGATGAAAATTGCTCCGAAATTATCAAACGGAACGAATGGACTAATGTACAAGCAAAAAATATAAATTATTTAATTATTCCCATTCCATATGTTATAATTCATCATACAGTTAGTTTAGAATGTAATTCCAAAGATACATGTATTTCTAATATCGAAAATATTCGTTCTTATCATATGGATACCCTAAATTGGCATGATATCGGATATTCTTAAGTATCATTTTGAATAATTATCTATATATTTTTTAATATAATATAATATACTTATAATATATAATAAAATATTTAATTCAAAATAATTAATAATATATTTTATTTTATTATCAAAATTTTCTTTTTTTATTGATTATTTTTATATCTTATTAATTCTTTAATTATATCATAAAAATTTGTTAAAAATTATTTATATTTTAAATTTTTTATAAAATAAAAATAACAATTACATAAAATAATTAATATATTATTTATTATTATTACTCAACAGATTTTTAATTGGTGGAGATGGAAATATATACGAAGGTTGTGGCTGGAATCATGAAGGTGCTCATACATATGGATATAATAAAAAATCTATTTCAATTGCTTTCATAGGAAATTTTCAAAGTATTTTTTTTTATACTTTATTTTATAATTTAATTTTAATTATAGTAAATTTATATTAAATTTAAATTTAATAATTTATTATTTAGATAAGAGTGCAAGTAACAAAATGCTAAATGCTGCACATAAATTAATTCTTTGTGGTAAATCAAAAGGGATACTTAGGGAAGATGTTCGGGTAATCGGAGGTAAACAAGTTATAGCTACGCTAAGTCCTGGATTTGAACTTTATAAACAGATTCAAAATTGGCCTGAATGGGTTTCTACTCCATAATCATATAATTTTAATTAAATGTAGTAAACTTATTTAGTAATTACTTTTTTTAACAAATAATGTATTTACATTATACATATATTTTCAAATAAATTGATGCATCATAAAATCGAATATTTTTTAGCATTTAAATTTTTTTCATGCAGATTTATTAAATAATTTTCTAAATAAAATTTTATTTTTTTAATGAAATTATATTTTAATTAAAAATTTAATTTATTCATATTCTCCATATAGAAAAATATTTTTTCTATATGGAGAATATTATTTTATATATATTTTATATAATTTTACATTTTTCGTATTTTCTTCTAATGAAAAGAAATTATATCATATGAAAAATTTTTTTCTGTTTTTAATAAAGTTCTTCTATTGTATTTTGCAAATGATTCACATTAAATTCATATTAATTTTATGACTAACAATAAAAGTTTATATATTAATATATATTAACAAAACAAATTTTTATCATCAGAAATTATAATTAATTTGAACATAAAATCAATCTTAAGTGATTTAATCTTAATTTCTACTGAAAATGTTATGATTGTATATTTAATAAATGAAAAATCCATTGAATTTAAATGTTATTATGTGAATGCAATACAAATGAATCATTTCATTTTGAAATCAATTCCAAAATGTTGTAGAAATCTTTTCAAATAAAAATAAAGAAATATTAGTCTTCAAAGTTGCAAATTTTTGCCAACTTTTATAAAAATTATTTTTATAAAAAGAAAAAAATTTTATTTTTATAATTAATACCATACAAATTTTTTTCTGTTTTAGTTTTAATTTAAAAGAATAATTTTTTATATTATAATTATTTTTAATATAGAATTTCAAATTTATATCTAAAAGAACATATTTTTATATTCTATGATCTTATTTTTTCAAATTACGCTTTTTAATTTTTAATTTATTTAAATTTTATTATTTTATCATTACATATATAATTTTTCCATAATATATAATTTCATTTATATATCCAAATTATTTTTTTTTCAATTATCTTTCAATTATACGAAAACAATATTTTTAATATATATAAATATATATAATTATATGTAAATAAAAAACAAATTTATATTTTTCATATATTTTTTTCTAATAATAATTCTAGCAGATTATTTAGAAAATTCTTTGATATTTGTTTATTCAAAATGAACTTTCTTTAAACAATTCCAACGATTATAAATGCTGATGCAAGCTCTTATAAATATATTAAAATGTATCAAATTACAAAAATCTAGATAATCTACAGTTTTTAATTATATAAAATTTTAATATTATAAAATTTAATTCTTTTATATTTTCTATATATTTGATGTTTTTTTTTATTTATTTCTAATTTATAATTACATATATTATTTTTTATGAAGATATAAATAAACTTTTTTTATAACATATCTTCAATAATTAATTTGAATGATGAAACAAAAGAAATAATAATTATTATATATTTAATAATTCTAATTAAAATACAAATAACATAATTTATATATCACATGAATGAAAAATATAAAAATCATTTTGAAAATAACTATTAATAATAAAATTGATAATTACTTTATTGTTATTTTTAAAAAAATAAAAAACATGCTGATTAGAATAGATGGTACAATGATTAGGATAAACATCATGGATACTATGGTGATCATTAAACCTTGATATAGTTGAAAAAAAATGGCTACTTATTGTTAATAAAATTTTTAATACGAAATAAAATTATTAAAGTTATTAAAATATAAAATTATTGTACAATATTTATTAATTTTTTTTTTATGATAATATTATAATTTTTATAATGCAATTATTTCTTATAAATATATGTAATATTTGCAATGTAATTTATTTTGAATTTTTATATGATATATATTAATTGTGTATTTATTTCTAACTGTATTAATATTATTTTTTATCAAATTATCATTATCATTAAATTCTTTGTCCTTTCGTTTCATTTTATTAATTGTATTATTATATTATCTTCAATACAATACAATACAAATTAATATTACTAGGGAAAAATTATAATATACAAAATTGAGCAAAATTTATTTGTTTAATGAAACAATTGTATACTTTATACAAAATTTCTATATAATATAATGAACGTTTACAAAGAAATACATTATTTAGTGCTCAATTATGGAATGAAATAGAACACTTATGGTTTTAAATTTAATTTCACTACTTCTTGACGAATAACAGAAATTAATTCTTGATTTATTAAAAATATAAATCTCAAACCTGCAATCTAAAAAATAACATAGAAAATATTATATCTCTTATAAATATAATGCTATTATAATTATATATTAAATATATATTTATATACACTATTATATATATATATATATTACAAAAGAAATTACATTAAGAAATTCAATTTTTATTTAATATTTTACTCTATAATAAAATAAAAGAAAAAATGCAATTTAATACCTCAATTACACTATTATTATTAAGCTTCATTTTATTTCCTGCAAGAATGGGTCTACTATCTACAAAAATTGGTCGTTTTCCTTCCGAAGAAAGAAAGAAATCTCCATTATTTCTTAATCGAATAGTTCCTTGTCTTCGTGAAACTTTCCAAGCTGGACCTTCTAATGTCAAATCTACATCCACATTATGATCTTTTGTTGAACGACCTACAGTGATCTAAAATATGAAGTAGTTGAATAATAGTAGTAGAATAATAATAATGAATAAATAAGAAGAATAAGAAAAATAAATAATAAGTTCACATAAAAAGTATATTTCGCATAATGTAATTCTAAAAAGAATAAAATCTTACTAAAATTAATATTTCATTTTTTAAAATAAATAATTATTCTAAATAAATATATATATATATATATTTCTCTTTCTCAGAAATAATATAACGATATTTTTTTTAAATTACCTCTCGTGATCTCATTAAATATCTAACAAGTCTTCCTCTAAGTATTGCCAAAGTTTGATTATCAAAATCTGGTGAATTTACTCCTGTTACACTATCAACTAAAACTTGCCATCTACTCAATTCATTTTCCAACACTTTTATTTCTCTTTTATTTCTCCTATCTGCTGCAATAAGTTCTGCATCTACTAATTCATCTTTTTGTTCAATTAATTCTGTATCATTAATCATCTCTTCTGCATCAGAAAAATTAAGAACATGTTCACCTCGTGGTAAACTTTGTACAGTTTGGTCAGGAAGAAGATGATATTGCTTCATTAACTGCCAATGAGCTAATAAAGCTTTTGCTGTTCGAGCAGAATAAAATGTATGAGCATTAGCTTCAAGAAGTTCTTGAAATACTTCTACTGTTGGTTGAGAAGTCTAAAAAAATAAAAAAAAATCTTATTATTTAAAAATACACATGAAATTTAGAATAATTATTAAATACATCTTATATTTAATATAAATAAAATAATTTTATTAAATTAAAATATTTAATTACCGATTTTATTGTACCCAAAAGATCTTCTTCTGCTTTGCTATATAAAGTTCTTGCTTGTACACTAGCAATTAATTCTGGATGTAAATTACGCATAGCTTGAACTGCAACTCTTGAAACTGCACTATCATATAGCAAAGCATACCATCTTTGTTGTATTTCTTGTAATGTAAAACGACAAGAAAATTTTGTACCTCTATGTACCTGTATTATATTAATTAATATGTTGCATTAATGAATTTTTATTATCATTTTTATTTAACAAATTTTTAAAGAAAATAATAATATCAATTAATAATAATGATTTTCTATATTATTTATAAATATTTGTAGAAAAAAAATAAATACCATTCTTAAATCATTTGTCTGCTGTACACCAGTAATTAGTGCCAAATCATCTGTTGGTTTCCATCTTCCTAAATCTTTTGTTGCATTCACAGAATGTGAATGATTTTTATTCTTTTTATTTTTTCGTCCTGGAGCATTTGAAGCTCCTGGTCTATTTGTTCGTCTATTACATCTATCTGATTGAGAAACATTTGTAGAAATCTGAATGGGACTTGATGCATTTTGTTGTGGAACAGTAGATTCTATTGGAGTAGTAGAAAGTGAGACAGTTCTAGATCTAGCAGTAGATTTCGTACTTGTAGCTGGAGGTTGTAAGTTAAATGTTGTTTCAACAAGTTCATCATCAAATTTTCTACGTTTTATTGTACGTGAAGAACTAAAAGTTTAATAAAAGATATAAACTATTGTTATTAATATATTTTTTATTTAAATTTATTTAATAAATATATAAATCTTTAATCTAGAACTAAATTTTATTCATTATAAGTATAGATTTACTATCAAAAATTCAAATAAACTATAATTATGAAAATTATAATTTATTCAATAATATTTACTTTGCAAAAATAATTATAAAATACTATATAATTATTTCTAAATATACGTATTTTTTATAATAAAAATATACTAATAGAATAATAATCTATGAATTCTATTAAATGGTTTAAATATTTGTATTATTTATATATATTATTTATATGTATTATTTAATCTTAGAAAAAGAGAATAATATTTACACAGAGAGTTTAAATATTATTATCTTTTATTAATAACTGTACAATACATAACTGTACAATAATATAAATTTCTACAATATAAAATAATTAAAATATCTTTTAAAATTATAAATATCTTATAAAATATTTTATAAATATTTAATGAATTTTATATTAAGTAAAATATAAAATAAATCCCAACTAAACAAATGATTTATTTTGCAATAATCACATAAATTACTTTCTCCAACAATCATAGATCTAATAATTTGTATAATAAACATTATAATTCTATAATATTTATAATTTGCTTTTAAAGTTTTTGAAAAATTTTAATTACATTCTTATCAATCTCATATTTCTAATTATCATTTTACTTTTTTATAAAAAATTTCAAATTTTTATTAATATTATATTATATTATATTATATTTTATTATATATTATGCTACATAATATATTATGATTATTATAGTATAATTTACTACTATAATTAATTTTGTGTTTCTTTACCACAAAATAATATTCTTTAATCACAAAATAAATTTTATTTTATAAACATGCATAGAAATTTTCAATTATAAAACATAAAACATTCATTAAACAAAACAAAAATAACTATTAACAATTGATATGGAAAAGTATTTCAATTATCATAATATGTGAAATATAATTTGTTAAAAATTATAAATATTACAATACTACAATACTGATCAAAACTTTAATCTCATATTTTTATTTTATATTTTTATTCTTTCTCATATTTATATTCTTTGCTCTATAGATATAAAATCAGTTTTATTTGTAAATACATTATTTATATGTAAATGTAAAATTAATAAACACCTTCTACGTTTTGTTGATAATGGATCCAAATTTGGAGATTCAATAGATATATTTAAAAATCCATCAGTATTATGCGAAAATCCATGATTTACATTTGAAGGAGTTGGAACATCCATAATTTTATAGGTTAGTTTATTATAAATAGCTAATTACCACATATACATCAATTATGTCATTATTATGTAAATAATGAATCATTCACAATATTTTAATAAATAAAGGTTATTAATTAATTTCACAATATTTAATGTACATTTAAATTAAAATGTTCTACGCATCAAATATTTTAAGTAATTTTGTTTCAAGAAGAGAAACAATTTTAGTAAACATAATGGTTAGTATAGCCAATATATACAGAAAATAGAACTATGAAATAAAATAATAGTATTTCATGTTTAATAGTTCTTATATTTAAAAAACATTATTTGTTATATATACTATAATTTTTATTTCATAAAATACAGATTTTTTTATTTTTTTTTAGAATTATTATACAAATATTTTGACAAAAATATTTTAAAAATAGAATAATATATCTATATATATATAATATTTGTATTATTATTAAATAAATATTTTTAAATATATATTTTAATATTTATAAAACATTTTTAGAAAATCGATTCTAAAGGATAAAATAAAATATCGATTAAAATTTATTTAATAAATAATTATTCAATTTTAATCAATTTATTTATATAAAACAAGATAAAGATAAATTGAGATAAATTGAGACATCAATATAATGAAATCATATCATTTTACTCTATCTATGTCTATCTGTGTTTTATTTAATGCAAATCTAAACTTAATAAATAAATAATCTTAATAAATAAAATTAACATTAAAGAAATTAACACAAAGATATTACAAATATATTAACATTTTGTATGTAAATTTAATTATTTAAGCATTATTATTTGAAATAAAATATTTTAAATATTTATGTATTTATTTAAATGATATTTTACTTAATTAAACTGTGATTTATATATCTTTTTATTTTCGTTTATATATCATTTTTTTTATTAAAACCTATCATTTACGTAATTTAAAAGTTTATTATAATTATTTGTATTCTTTTTTATAATATATGAATTTTTATATAAATAAAAGAAAAATATAAAAATTATTATAAATATAATAATTAAATTTTTAAATTTACCAAATTATTTTCAAAATTCATAATAATCTGATAGTAGTTCATAATAGTTTGATATTTTAATTGTAATTAATTTATTTACTTTTTAAAAAAAATAATTATTAAAAATCTTCATATATTTGAAATATTTGTAAAGATATAAATTTTTAGAAAGGTAATAAAAATAATTATCCTCAAATGCTAAAATTTAAATATAAAATAATTCATATATAAATTAAATTTTTTTACAATGTAAAATAGAATAACAAAATATAATTTTTTTCTATATATATATGAAGTTGAACTTTATATGAAGTAATTACAAAAATTAAATAAGAAATAATAACAATAAAAGAAATTTACCAATATTATATCTATTATTTTCATTTCATATATAAATATTTTCATTTATATATGTATCTCTCATGCAAGCATGTATCATTAATTTCAAAATGTATAATTTTTTAAAATATTTACTTCTATCATGAAGAATAAAATTAAATAATATATACTGCAGAATCATATTGATTTTCTTATTAATAAAAATATGATATTGAAAAACACATGTACTCATAATATTTATTATATCAAATTGATATTTTTTCAATATCGATAGCAGTCTGTTGGTAATATTCATTTACAAATTAATTAACATTAGCTTTTGTCTACAATATTCTCACGATCAAACTTTTTTTCTATATGAATTCTTTTTAAGTTTGTGTAAATACATATCATGCAATCATTTGAAATAGTTTCTTCTTAAAAAAAAAAAAAAACATTTGGAAATATTTTAGTTTATGCAGTCATTTTTAATTAAATTTTTTTTATAAAAAGTAATCAGCCTGGGGCTTTTTACTAGGTATTCCTCGACTTTCTTGTGGTGCTGCTTCAAATATTGTGAACTCTCGTTGAAGATGTTCATTTAATTCTAATATTGCCGCAACATTTCCACACCTATTAAAAAATTTTATCAAAATTACTTGAAAAATTACTTATGAAAAATCAAAATCATTCTTTTATATTTTTAAAATATATATATATATATATACCTATAGCAGTAATTAGGTGCTGACCAAACGGTCAAAACAGTCTCATTAAAATGCCATTTATATCCTTCCATAACTAATTGATGTGCTCTACAAATCATATCAATGTCATTTGCGGAATTAAACTGTGCTACAACATCACTTCCAAAAAGATAACCAGCTCCACGTGGGGATACTCCCCAACCTTGAGTATCTTCAGGATCTGACCAAAGTAAATCACACATTGGACCATCATGTGGTACCTAAAAGAATTTATTAAATATTCTGAATCATATGTTTATATTAAAGACTTATTTCTTTTTATTATGAACTTAAATATAATTCTTACTTCTTGTTTTCTATCTATAGTTCTTATTTGATCAAGCGTTTGAATGCTTGGAGATAATCCGCCATGAACACAAAATATTTTTCCATCAATTATAGCAGAAAGAGATAAATAATCAAATATTTCAGTACAATATCGCCAAACTGTAATGCTGCCATATTTACGTAAACATTCATCATAGAAACCATAAACTTGTGTAATTTGTCGAGACTCATGATTTCCTCTTATTAATGTAATCCTATCAGGATAACGAACCTATAATTATATTAATATTTTATATTTATATTATAACTATTATTATAAATGTAAAATAAATATAATACACATAATATAAAAAAATATAATAAAAAATAAAAAAATGTTATATACCTTTAATGCCAAAAGAAGAAGGAATGTTTCAACACTATAAAATCCTCTGTCAACAAAGTCTCCCATGAACAAATAATTTGTCTCTGGTACATCTCCTCCAACCTTAAAGAGTTCTTTTAAATCATAGAATTGTCCATGAATATCTCCACATACCTAAAAGTAATTTACATCTTATACAAATTATAATTATTATAATTTTTTACATTTTATTTTTATAAAAACATACAGTAACTGGAGAATCAACTCTTTGTACATTACTTTCTTCAATAAGAATTTCTCGTGCCTTTGCACAAAGAGCTTTAACTTCAGCTTCTTTGATAATTTCACATTTTTTTAGTTGTTCTATTTGCCGATCCAAATCGCTGGATTCAGCCATCTTATGAAATAATGACCTTCACTGAAAATTAAATAAAATATTTTTTTATTTTTTTAAAAGCAAAATATTATTATTCAATAATATGTTATATTTATTCAATAATAATACATACTTATATAATTTAATTTATTATATATATTTATAATAATTTTAATAAATTTAATATAAATAATAAATAATAAATTTATATATGTATATAGCAAACAAAAAAATATATAAATAATATATAAAATTATTAAATAGATAAAAATATATAAAAATATATGAAATTAACATTATTATTACTATTTGTTATTTATTATTATTGTATATATATATATATATATATATATATATATATATATATATATATATACACATAATATTTTATAATTCTTCATTAAATAATTATAGTTTTATCTTAAATTATTAAATTAAGAATTTTAAATAATTTGTGATATACATAAATATGTATATATTTTATATATGTACAATATATATAAAAAATATATATATAAAATAATATAATATAATAAACTAAATTTAATGAAAATTTAATAGATAATTAAAATATGATCTACAACTTTATTTTTTATAAAATTATTAAAATACAAAATTATTATTAAAATATATAATCATATATAATATAACTATAGTAAGAAACTTTTTATTGCATAATGCATAATTTCAAAAATATATATAATTACGCAGAAAGATAATAAATATTAAAAATTTTTTAAATAAAATTATTGATTTAAAATAATAATTGTGTTAAATATAACACACATTAAAATGTTTAAAAAAAAAGAACAATATATATAAGAATTTAAAAATCTTATATTTAAATTATATTTATATAATATTTATGTTTTTATATATTTTTATAAATATAAATGTTCAAAAAATTGCATATTTTATAAAAATGTAATATATTCAATTAAAATTTTATACAAAAATGTCACAAAAACAAAAAATAAATAATAAATTTTTAAGAAAATACATTATATAAATATATATTATACAAATAAATAATATGTGATAAAAACGATAAACGTACGTGATCTTATAAGGAAAGCGAGGTTTATTTCGCTTAATAAATAAGACGCATTTAAACAATACACGTGCAGTTAAAACTCTTTACTGTTATTTCATGAGTATTAAAACATTAATAAATGATTATAAACAATCAAAAAGTTCATTTCAACAAGTATAAAACATTACGATGTAAGATGTAACTGACATTACAATCAGAGAAGCCGAGAATAAAAATTCGAGTGTGTTGGCATAGATTAAAGTAAACCGAGAAAAGAAATTTGTTGTTACTATTCTAGATTTCATTCTATAGTGATATAGTTTGTTTAATCGAATTAATTGTATTGCGAATCCTCCTTTAATTTATATCTAGAATTATATTTATATTTGAATTTCCCTAAATTTAAAATTAATGCATAATATAAAAAAATTAAAATATTTTTCAAAGTGTAAAATAATTTTATTATATATATATATATATATATATATATATATATAATATATATATTAATAATTAATATAAATAAAATAAATTGTTTTTATTTGTAAATGAAAAAACATGTTTAAATATATTTTTGAAATATGTTTAATATTATAATTAGCAAGTGTTATATTATAAATATTATTACATAGCTTTGAAAAATGAATATATAAAAATAACTTTTTTAAAGATATATAAATTTTACTAAATTTATTAAATTAAACAGATTTTGAAATTAAAATATTTCGAATTTTATTATGAATTTATTGATATTATTATTATAAATTAATTTGAACTTAAATTTAATAAATATAAAATTCTTATTATATATAATTATTATATATAATTAATATATAATGTATAAATATAAATAAATATTACAAATAATTTAATTTTAATATAATTTAAAATCATACTATAAATTATTAATATAAATATTATTCAAATAAATTTATTAATAATTTATAATGTAATTAGATAAATTATTATGATTTCTATATTTTAAAGTATTAATATATTATTTAAATATTATAAATTATAATATTATAAATTATTTATAATTTTATAATTTTAATAATAATAAAAAATATATATGTAATATAAAATGTAATAAACTATTATTTTTGTTAAAATTTATATTTTAGTTGATTTAATAATTAAATTTAACTGAATTTAATAATTAAATTTAATTTTTAAATGATATAGTTTTAGATATTCTATCATAATTCATTTTATATTTATTTATTAAATAATTCTATGATCAGTTTATATTACATAAATATTAAAAAAAAAATTGTTATTCTTTTTTAGTGTAGTCTTAATATTATCAAACGAATATAACTTTAATATAACAATATTATTTAAAATTATAAAATAGAAGTAATTTTTCAAATAAAATAATTTAAATACAAATAAATACAATTAAATACAAATTGAAATATTTTAGTTTATAAACTAATCACATGTGGCGCTAAATTTGTATCTTCTACTATTAGAAGATAGTGATTCTTACTCTCTTTGTCTTTCTCCCCTCTCGCGTCACAATATCCTTCGGTTTTACTCTTCCTCTCGACTTCTCGAAGATTTCCACACATAGAGTTAAATTCAACGCTAATTTATTCTTTTAAAAACATTCTTTATTTATACAAAAAATCACTGTGTTAAAAAAAAACTAATTATTACATTCGTGTTTTTTTGTAAGATACTTAGAAAACTTAAAAAAAAGTTTTGTGTCTTTCCGTCTTTTCTATTATTTGTTGAGTTCTTCTTTCTCTTGACTGAACATACGAGTGCGAAAATATCAGATAGCGCAACGGAGTTCAACATCGATGTATCGATATTAAAGACTCCCGGGGGCGAGGTTTTGAGACAATAGTTTCTGAGTGAGGTTACATGGACTCATTGAAATGTCGTGGCTCCTCAAACAACGAACTTACGATTAGCTCAGGTAAGTGTAATTATCATAAAATTAAATTTTAGTAGGTTTCTTAAAATAGAAAAATATATAATTTTCATTAGTTCAAAAGAGTAGGTTTGTTTGATTGTCGCTGGCCCGATTATTTTAGACGATGACGTGCTGCTAATGTATACTCGACACCTTGTATTCTTACTCTACCCGTGCCGCATTCCTTCGATGCAACTGTGTGATATTTGAGTTAAACAGGATATAATCTGTTGCATTTGCTGTTTATTCTATTACTATATTGAAAATAAACCAAAAATTAATTAATATTTTATTTATTATATTATATTTAGATACAATATTTTAATATAAACACATATAATATAAACAGTTTAAAATATTATTTAAAATAATTACTTTAAGTGATAATGAAATCAAAATTATTATATTTTTATAAAACATATTGATTTTTTTATTTAAAGATTTTTATAAAACAAATTTTTTATATTAATTTTTTTATTTAAAGTTTTGAAATAAACTTAATCTGAAAATTATATGTTTTTAATTACTTTCATTCTATTCATTCAATCTGCAAAAATATAAAATTTAAATTTTTATTTATATAAAAATATGTTTATTGAAATTATTTAAATTATGTTTTTTAAATTATTCAATATTTTTTTTTAGTATAATTATAACATTATATCGAAAAAGATTTCTAAATAAATATTTTTTATCAAATTTTATATTGTTTACATTTCACATTAATATGTAGAATTCTTTGTTATCAGAAAAATATAAATATATATTATTTAAATATTATATAATAATAATTATTAAATTTATATTACTATTTGTATAGTTTTATTTTACAAATTATATTTTTTTAATAATATTTCTTATATTGAAATAATTTATAAAAATACAATTGTTAGTTTTAAACAATTATGTATTAATTTTTAAAAATGCGAATTATTTAAAATTATCATTATTATTTATTATATGTATTATAAAATATTAAATTATTTAAAATATTTGATTAAAACAAATAATATAAATTGTCTTATATATATTCTGTCTGTTTTTTATTATATGAATTTAACAATTTTTTTTGTAATTTTTTCATAAAGATTTTGATTGAATTAATAATTTATAATATATAAAAAATTTACCAATAGTTTAAATGAATATTTCTTTATTTCAATAATTTTATTAGATTTTTAAATTTGTAAAATTTAATTATATATATATATATATTAAAAAATTTAAATTTTTTAAACGTAATTGCATAATTTTTATTTTATATATGAAATATTTATAAATGTAAGAATTTATGATTTTATTATTAAATATTTTCATTAACATATTTAATTGAACTACTCTTTTTTTGGAATTCTTTATATTTTTTAAATTATATTATTTATAACATATATATCATAAATTATATATATATTTTATTTTGATTTATAATAAAATATTTAATTAACAATTTAATGATTAACATTTAATTTAACAATAAGATATTACGATTATTTTTGTAGAACAAAATTTTACATTCAATTTATTTTTACAAATCTTTACATAAAATTTTTTAAAATTTAAATTAATTTATATTTATATATATTTATATTTATTTATCAGAAAAATTATTTTTACTGAATCATTATCCTCATTAAATAATCTTTAATGAATTAATAATAATAAATATTATTTTATGTATAAAATTATAATTAATTATAATTAAAATTACAATTACAATATTTATTAATAATATTAATATTTTATAGAATTTTATCTTTCTTTTTTATATAAAATATTTTCTTAATTTCTACGAGAAAATTAATGAAAAATTTATTTTTTTTGATAAATTTATAATAATTTTTAAGTTTTATATAATATTTTATATTATATTTATTAATTTAATAATAATTAATATTAATAATAATAATAAATAATTATAATTATAATCGCTAAAAACTATTAACATAATTTTTCTTAATATATAATTTTCAATCTTTAAATAAAATTTCAAAAAATAATCATATAGACAATAATATTGAATAATTTTTTCTTTTTAAAGAACAGGTAGATAGTTCATTTCTTAGAAATAGAATGCTTTTCTAAGTACAAACTCTACTTTGGAATTAACTTCGTGTTTCGAATGCTTTTTGGATGGCTAAGACCATGCATTCCTTTGACATCTTAAAAATTATATATATGCTCAATATATTTCAATATGTTTATTTCTTTTAAAGTATATAATTTTATTCACTTTATTTCACTATATTATACTAGTAATATAATGTTAATCTAATATTATTTCATTATATTTTTATTTTTTTCAAATATTTCTTATTCTATATATTATCTTATTCTATTATATTAATTTTTATTTAATTATATTTTTTTTGCAATAAAAATATATATTTGTAAATACAATAAAATTATAATTTTTGAAATATTATTATATTATTATTTTAAATAATAATTTTGTATCATCGCAAAAAAAACATGTCAAATATTGTTTATATTTTTATTTCTTGTTTTTTATTTCTTTATTTTTTATTTGTTTAATTTATCGAATTTCATAATGTGGAAAATAATTTTAAAATTATAAACAAAATATATCGTAGAATATAATGTATTTTCGGATTATAAATCTTTGTTTCCATTATGAAATTTTTCAGAATGTAACATAACAATTTTTAATAATTATAAATTTAATTTGATATTTGAATAATTGATAATTGAACAATTAGTATATATATATTTTAAATATATATATTTTAAAAATAATATTGTATATGTAATTGACAAAAATTTTTATAAATATTCATATTATAGTACATATTATAGTTATTAATAAAATTTTAATATGATTAAATATAATTAATATATTTATAAATTAATAAATATATACGATGAATTGAGAATAAAAATAAATAAAGAATATATAATTTTTTCATTTAAAAATTTACTAAATATACATAAATGTGAATTAAATGAATAAATGGAATGAATAATTAACAAATTATTTTACATACAAATACAAAAACAAATAAAAAATTTAGAATAAAAATTTGAAAATTTCATAAAAGTTCATAAATAAATTGAATTTTAAAATTTGTATCTAATTGATATAAATATTTATATTATATATATTTGTAATATGGAATATGAACAATAAAAAATAGCTAAAGATATATTATAAATAAATTAATAAATTTTTCATTAATTTTTAAAATTATATTATATATAATAATTAATTATTATTATTATTATTATTTCAATTTATTTCAACTTATCTTATTAAATATAATTTGAAGAAATAATACATATAATCATAAAAAAATATGGTTTTTAAATACTTGTGAAACTGCCATAAACTCAATAAGCGTGGGAGCATACAAGCAAGCAGTTAAGTTGAAAATCCGTGACTAGATTAATCTCACAATTATTTAATAGCAGACAGCTAGATTTTAAATATTTTTATTTTTATTTTTATTTTTAAGCAAGAGTACAAATTTCTCGGCAATTGTCAAATTTATATTTAATTATGTAAAAATATACAAATATTTTATATTCATAGAAATATTAAATAATAATAAAATTTATTTTTAAATTATATATATCTTACATAAACTTATGTATATATAATATTTATAGCATGCATAAATTTTTAATAAATTCGTATATATATTTTTTTAATAATAAGATGTTAATATCATTTTTATCATTTTTTATTTAAAATTTTAATGCACGTAATATAAATTTATTTTTCTCATATAATTATTTTAAACTAATAAAATATTTAATAAAGTAACATATTTTTTTATTTTTGTTTTCTATGTAAGTAATTGTATACTAAATTATATAAATAATTACATAGTTCAATTATACATAATAATACATTAAATTATAATAAAAAAAATTATAGAAAAAATTTTTTTTTATAATAAAAATGTAGATACAGTTTATTTATTTTTTTGTTGTATTTTTTAATTCATATTTCTGTAAACAACTTGAAATATATAATATTTTTATTTAAATTATAAATATATTTTTTTCATTATTAAATATCTTTGATAGAATATGTTTATAATTTAAATATAATATGGAAAATTTTAAATTTGCTTTCAGGGAAGCAACATCCGTGAGCAACGACATCACAATGCGCATGTTGCTGCCACTGAGGTTGGTTTTCGTCGCAGCAGGTTTGCTGCTGGCAACTACCAAAGCAAATGTTCATTTGCATCTACATTCTGACACTGCCAAACATTTTGCCATTGGTGAACGTGAACAAGCAATTGCTGGAATGGAAGCTAGCCTTTTATCTCTTCTTGGTTTTGCTAAGAGGCCAAAACCACAAGGTCCTGCTTATGTTCCAGAGTCATTAAAAAAACTTTTTATCAAACAAAATACAATTGGTACAGCTGATATTGCAAAACCAGGAATACATACCAGATCTGCTAATACAGTGCGTTCCTTTTCTCATGTTGGTAAGCAAATATTTTTACAAACATGTATTTAAATCTTACATATATAAAATTATTTTTTATATTATAATAATTTGTATTTTATAATAAATTATATTGTATTTTAAATTATAATACTTTATTACATTAAAATTTACTGTAAGGTACTTATTATCATGCAATTTATAATTATAAAATTTGAATATATACAATATGTTTGCATAATAGTATTGCATAATATAATTAACTTATATATATATATTAAATATATTAGTATATTAATATATATATTAATTTTTTTTTTCTTATTTTTTTCTATATACAGAGAGTAAGGTGGATCATAAATTTCAATCTCCAAATCGCTTTCGTCTTTCTTTTGACTTAAGTAGTATTCCTTCAGGAGAAAAATTACAAGCTGCAGAATTGAGTCTTTCTCGCGTACCTATTTTAAATCAAGATGATTCCAATCCAAAATTGGGTAGAATACTTATATATGATATTTTACGTCCTGGTGCAAAAGGATATAGTTCTCCATTATTACGTTTAATTGACAGTAAATTAATAAATACTAGAAAAAATGGCACAATTAGCCTAGATGTTCATCCTGCTGTAGAAAGATGGATAAAGGATCCTAAAAATAATCATGGACTTTTGGTGCATGTACGTGGAATTAAACAAGAGCATGTACGTTTGAAAAGAAACATAAATGAAAGAAATGATACATGGGTTGTTAATCGCCCAATGTTATTTACTTATACAGATGATGGCAGGTATAAAATAGTCTTTTTTCTTATAAAATCTTCTTCTAAATAAAATAATAAATTTATTTTATAAATTTATTATAATAATATTGCTCATAGAATATCAATTATATAAGAAATTATATTAATTATATAGATATAAAATGTCTTCTGCAAGTCAAATAATGGATCGCCGTGCTAGAAGAGCAGCACTTCGAAAAAATCGTCGAAAAGATGGACGTGAGAATTGTAGGCGACATCCGCTTTATGTTGACTTTGCTGATGTTGGTTGGAATGATTGGATTGTTGCTCCCCCTGGTTATGATGCCTTTTATTGTCATGGTGATTGTCCCTTTCCATTAGCAGATCATTTAAATTCTACCAATCATGCAATTGTTCAAAACTTGGTTTATTCAACAAAACCAAGCATGGTGCCTAAAGCTTGCTGTGTACCTACTGCTCTTAGTTCGATATCCATGCTTTATCTCGATGAAGAAAATAAAGTAGTATTGAAAAATTATCAGGACATGTCTGTCCTTGGATGTGGATGTCGTTAACTATTCATTAATTGGTTCAACAAATTATCCTAATAGTGAAGAATGCATGTGCAATAAAAATGAAAATAGATAAAAAGATATTAAAAAATAAGAAACAAAGAACTAAAATTGCAATAATGCCATAAATAATGTTATAAATAATGTTTTGAAAATGTTGGATTGTTTATTAAATATTTATATAATTGAGGCATTCTTGAAGGATTTTATAAATTTATTATGTATGAAAATTTTACTTATATGATTAATTGTTAAAAATTCCGATAATTCTGACTGCCTAACTTATTTTTTATTCACAAAATAAACTAAAATCTGAAAAAATTATCGTAATTTACTATAACGAAATTTTGATCCATTGATTATTATAAAAAATTTAAATCTAAAATTAAAAAGATTTGCTATATTTCCAATTATATATACATAAGGAATATCTATAAAGAACATAATAATTAATTTTATTATCAATCATATAAAAATTTAAAGAAATGTTAGGCAATTAAGATTTTAATCTCATTTTTATTTGTGCCTTATATTAAAATATTTTACAAAAAAAATATATATATTTTCAGAATAGAATTTAAATCGAGATAAATGCGCGCGCCAAAATTTTAAATATTTCCTTGTGTAAGCTTTCTAAATTAATAATTTGTTACTATTGAGAACTAATTAATTTTTTGATCGATTGTTAATTGTTCAAAATGATAAAATTCAATTTGAACAAATATGCAATTGATTTTTATTGACGGCAGGAATATAATGATAGAATAATTGAAAATCCTAAATTCATATTTGATTACTAATTTCCTAATAAAAATTAGTAATTGGTATATTTATTCTTTACAATTTTTTCTTTATCATTTCATTTATATAATAATTGTTTTTAAGGTATATTAAAATTTTTTTAATATTATATTTACATTAAATTTAATAAAATTATTTTTTTTTAATATTAACATTCCAAAAATTTATTTTTTCAAACATTTTAATTTGTAATTAAATAATATATTGTATTATGAATTCTTGAAACAATTGTATTTGTTTGATATTAAATTTTTTTTAATATTTTTAAAATATTATATGAAATTTCAAAAGTAAGACATTATTTTTTATGAAATATATATATATATAAAGTTATTTGTATAATTCATTAATGATTTAAGTTTTATAAATTCATTCATAATATAGATAATACTATAATATATATTATAATGTTAATAGTATATTTCTTTTATTTTAAATGAATTTAAGATATCAAGAGAAAGAGTGGGTGAGAGTGAGAGTGAGAGTGAAAGTGAGAGTGAGAGTGAGAAAGTGAGAGTGGAGAGAGAGAGAGAGAGAGAGAATCAGTAATAAAAATTTATGAAAAAAACATATATATTGTACTATAAGTAAATATTATTTGTAAAGTTTGAAAAATATAATAATAATAATTTATCATTTCAAACAGGATATAAAATATTTTAAAACCTAATTTTTCCTAATTTATTTAAACTATAACAATAGTTTAAATTTCTTCTTTTATTATAAATTTGAATTATTACTTATTGAATTTTTTTTTTAAATTTAATTCCAAAATTCTTCAAAGTTATAAAAATTTTTTTAAAGCAAATATTTCCTGCCGTCAAAAATAAATCGTACCTGCCCGAGGAGCAATTATATATTACATTATTCAAGAAATTTAAACATAATATTTGTATATTTGTATATTTAAAAAGAAAAATGATATTAAGAATCATTTATATTTATAGCGCGCATTAGTTTGTAAAATCTGTAAAATAGAATAAAAAAGGACTAATGTAAATAATGCGTTTGTATAGTAAATTAGTATATAATAATTATATAAATTAGTATATAATATTCTATTTTATGTTTTTATTAATATTTTTACGTTTTTCGATTGTACACAAATATTGCGTGTGTAAATACAGTAAATAAATTTTAATAAATATATATATATGTATATATATATTTATTATATATATATATTATATATTTATTATAATATGTATATATATATATTAAATTACACTTATATTTTTGTACTTAAATAAAAAAAATAAATAATTACGGAAAAATTACAGGTAATTAATTAAAAATAAATCTAACAATTAATAATATATATTGTTTAATTATACTAGAATGCATTTTAAAATTATTTTGTATATAAAATAATAAGTGTCATATAAAATATGTAACAAAAGTTTTATTTTTTTATACATTTATACTACATATATAAAATAATACATGTTTTATTGTAAATATAAAAAAAATATAGAATTATTTCAGTCTTTAATGCCAAATAAGAATAATAATTTAATAGAATGTATTCAAGGCTTGTATAATGGCAGTGCGAGGTAAAAATTATTTTCACACATTATACATTGTACATATATATACAATAATTTTGAATTTCATTTACTAAATATTCTAAATGTTGTATGGCACAGTCTGATTATACACTGCAGGAACAGCATTACTTTATAAAAGTATTTAAAAATTGTAACTTATTGATTTTTATATTCTGATTGATTATTAAAAAAAATAAATGCAATAAGTATGTTTCATATTCATAATAACAAAAAAAAAATATTTTTTTTTACAAATACATTTTAAATATACTTAGATTATTTAATTATAATATTCATTACTTTTTTGATTTTTCTTAGAAATAATTTTCAATTTTTCTATCTATTTAGATTTTGTAATACAGAATTTGATATGTCTTGTTGTAAATGTGAAATTTTCGTAATTTACTTTTTATACATTACATTATATATATATATATATATATATATATTTTTTTAAAAAACAAAACAATATTAATTACAAATGTAAAAATAATAATATAAAAGAAGAATCTTCCTAAAACAACCTATATCTCAAAAACTAAAAATCATATACAACTTTTATACATTACAATTATTACAATATTTACAATATTTTATGATTAAATCTCTTACATTATAAAGTTAAGAGGCACAATGGTATACATTTTTTACAGAGATAATAATAATAATAAAAAGATTTATTTAAATGTAAATAATACTTTTAAAAAAATGTATTAATGTTGCAAAAACTCAAGTATGACTTCAAGTATAATTCAATAATAAAAAATAAATTTAAATCATCTTTAAATAAAAAATTTTAACTGAATTTAAATTTCTTTACTAAAGAATTCTTTCCTTTTGAAAATTTTCAAAAGGAAATATTAAATAAGATTTAATTTATGAAATTTAATTATATTTAATTATAATAAAATTGTTCATTTATATTATCTCAGTTAATATAAATAAATAAGAAATATTCATTATTTATTTTTTTCAATTTTGAATATTTTAAAAATAATTTTTTTTGTTTTTTACTTATAACATATAAACATTTTAATAAAATAAATTTTCATTTTCTAAAAAATTTTTAAAAACCTACTAAAAATGTCATTTTTTAAAAAATAGAATATAAATAATTTCTAATATAAATTTAAGGTACAGGAGAAGGAGGTGGTGGAAGTGGACTAAAATATGTAGAAGATCGTGAACTAGGAGAAGGAGGGCAACTAATTCCAGCATCGCTTTGGTAAACAGATCTTGGAGTAGGGGGTGGAGGATAAGGTTCACTTTCATATCGATATCTTGCTGGATAATTGCTATCTGACTCATCGCAAACATCTGTACTACAAGGAGTTGGAGGTGGTGGTTGATTTATACTTTTATAATATCTATAAGGTTTATACCTAGATGCATTACTACTTGAGCACCTTGTAGAATTGGCTGTTGTGGCAGGACTTGGAGGAGGATTTAATGTCTCTTGAGGATAACCTGTAGAACTCCCTCGAGTTGAACTTGATGCACCTTAAATTAGAATATTTATTACAATCTAAAAATATTTTTTATTTTACTTTTATATTTATATTATTTTAATATATTTTAATATAAAAAATGTATTTTAATTTTCTAATTCAAAAATCAATATTTAAAAGTTTACACGTGAACGTTATAAAATTAATTTTCTATATTAAATTTTTAATGATTATTTATATTATATGTATTATATATTTTTGTAAAAAAACTACAATATTTATATATTTTTAAACAAAATTTTTGTAAAAAATTATTCATGAAATTATTTATTTATTAATAATTTTATTTTTCAATAAATAAAACAAATTAAAATCTTACCAGTAATATGACTGCGATCATAACTTGATCCAATACTACTTCCATTTAACATTGACATTCTTACAGTTTCCATTCCTATTTTCAAATCTTTTCTACAATTTTTTTGTGCAAACATTGGTTTTGCTAATCTTGCAGGTTTTGGTGATAATGGATCTCCAGCCGAATCATGTAAAATATCAGGCAATTCTTCGTTATTTATAAATTTTCTTCTACAATAATAAAATCCAAAAGCAATTGCAGCGATTGTTGCAATCAATCCAATAGGTACAATAATAACATAAGTAATTTTTCCAGATTCTAATGAATTATTCTCTTGTCTGGGATTATTTGCTGGTGTACATGCAGATGCAAGTTCATCACTTCCATCAGCACAATCCTCCCAACCATCACAAAGAGCAGAACCAGAAATACAAACACCATTACCAATGCATTGAAATTGATCTGGACGACAACAATGTGCTTCATCTAGACCATCATGACAGTGAGTTGTTCCATCACACACCCAGGACATATCTACAAAAATTTGATAATATTTTATAATTTCATTCTTTTTAATTTATAATCGAAATAATTATTTAACTTTTTACCAATGCAATGACCACTTTGACATTTAAATTGTTCACGATTACAAGTTGGACAACCTAATTCATCACTTCCATCAGGACAGTCAGTTTGACCATCACATTTCCATGTTGCAGGTATACAATCTTTTGTTACTGCAGAACTAGGTGCAGCACAAGTAAAATGATCTGTTCCACAAGCTGGCGCAGCTCTACAAGTTTTTTCATCTTCGGATAAAACCAAAGATTTTGGACAAGAACATCTAAAAATAATATTTTTATAATGAATTTTTCTAATGAAAAAATGCACAGTGACTATATTCAATTTTTATTAGTTTTCTTCATTTTTGTAACTTTTTGATTTTATATTTTATTTAATAACTTTTATATATTAAAAGACATACCTAGAAGAAATAGTTCCTATACAAAAATGTGAACATCCTCCATAATCTCGAAAAGGACTACAAATATGTGTTTTCATTATATCATCTTGTGGAGTATTTATTGTAATTAAATCTGTGAGCACTTTATTCATGATTGTTTTTCTTCCATTTCCAGATTTATTAATACGTTCTAAACTAGATGTTTCTTTATCAAACCAATAAATAAAATCAAGAAAAACTGATAAATAAATAGTTGATCCTTGTCCAACGGGAGAAATTAAAATTCTTCTATTATTTCCATCAAAATCTGCATATTCTATTTGATTGCCATGTGCCCAGTATACAATATTTGAGATTGGATCTACTGCAATGCTTGTTGGTTGTTCAAGATCTGTTGCTATTACAATTCTTTCTTTTCCATCCATTTTACTGCGCATAATTCTCATTTTTCTTCCTATATCTGTCCAAAAAAGGAATCTTTTTTCTGAATGTATAGCGATATTTCTTGGTTTCTCTCCATCACCTTTAACAACAACACCTAAAGCAGAAGCATTGTCAAGTTTTGTAACATTAATTGCATCATTTATAGCACATGACCAGAATAATAATCTTCCTAGTGAATCTAAGGCAAGATCCACTGGATGTCCTGAATTTCCAGAAATCATTATACTGGAATGGGTCTTATTTTCCAAAGTTTTTCTAATAGATAAAGTACGTCCATCTATCCAATAAATATGTTGAGTTATGGGATCAAATTCTATAGATCGTACATGTTTTAAACCTTGTATTCGTAGAACCACATCTGGGCAATCATTTGTATCAGGTAGAAAGCGAAATATTGCGTTACGCAAACTATACATCATAAAGCTTTTCGGTGCTGTAATAAATATATACAATTATTATAATAATAATAAATAAATGTATATTTTTTATTTTTAAAATTTTATTCTTAAAAAATAAAAATTAATTTTTTAAATAATATAATAATTTATATTTATATTTATTTTTATTAAATATAATGATTTATATTATATTTAATTTTGAACATTAAAAATATTTAAAATATATAATTAAATATTATTAGAATTATAATTAAAATTTATACTAACCAATACATGTTTTATTATCCTCTGCTAAATTATAATGAGTAGGACATTCACATTTGAAAGAATTAGATATGCTTTCATTTTCTCCTGGTAAAGCAATACAAAGATGAGAACAACTTCCATTTTTTGATGCACAAGGATTCCATCCTGCTTGTCTAGAAGCATGAAAGACTAACAAATCTGTCACAGATTCTAATTTATTATGTATCTTCTCTCTATTTGCTCCATTAGTCTTATTAGCTTTCTCTATATCACCTATTGATTATATGATATTATTTATTTAAAATTTGTTTAAAATATTTATATATTTAGAAAAATAGATATTTAATTTAAAATCTAAATTTATTTATACATGATAAAATGATTATTTTATTAATCAATATTTTACTTTCATTTACCTGTATTCCAATCTGTCCAATAAATATAATCTTGATATTGAGTAATACTAAATGGATACACAATATTTTCCGTTATAATTGCATATCTTTTTCTTGTACGTAAATCAAAACTATCAACAGCTGGAGTATATAAATCTGCCCAATATAATTTTCGTGCTGAATGATCAATTGTTAGACCATTTGCTCTACCAATATTGGAAAGTATTATTTCACGATGTGTACCATCCAAATATGATCTTTCTATATTTCCAGAATTTCCCCATTCTGTCCAATACATATGGCTGGAAAATTGTTAAAATATTAAAAATTATATAAGAAATATTTTATAAATATTTTATATTTTTTATCATGTTATTTTATATATTCTAATTTCTAACTGTACATAAATATTTTTTTTTAAATAAATAATTAAATTAATTACTAATGATTTATTATAAGAATATTTTTAATTTTACTAATTAAAAAAATATATTTATATATTATTACTAATTAAAAAATATATTATTACTAATTATAATAAATATATTATTAAATAATATAAATATATTATTACTATAATTATTACTAATTAAAAATCAATCAATATAATTACCCTTTACTAGGATCAAGAGCTAAACATCTTGGTTCAATAATATTATTCCAAATAAGAACTTTTCTGCTACAACCTTCTAATCGAACCATTTCTATTCTTCGAGTTCCTGTATCACTCCAATATAAATTATGAGCAATCCAATCTATTGCTAAACCTTCAGGTGTTTCTAAACCAAGATCAACAACTCTTTCTATATCAGATCCATTTATAAAAGCTCTTGTAATTGTTTTCAATTTAACATCTGTCCAATAAATACGATTGTCTACTATGTTAAAATCTAAGGCGCTAATAAAAATAAAATATATCAATAAATATTTTAACATAATTTTTATGTAAAAAATAAATATATATTTTCAATAATAGATTTTAATATAATTTTTTATTTATAAATGTAAACTTTACCTTGCATCTTTAACACCAGTTAATGGAATAATATTATCATTATTTGCATTTTCAATGCTAATTCTCCCAATGTTTTCTTTCCTTGCAAATAACATAAATGCATCTGGGACAACACAAGTCTTTTTATCTTTAGTTAATTCATATCCAATTTGACATGCACACACATATTTATTCCCTGGTCTGTTTAAACATAGATGACTACAACCTCCATTGCTTTTTACACAAGGATTTGTACCATTAACTTTTCCTAAATGCACTGCTTTTAAACCCATAACATTTGGAACTTGATCAACTATAACTTCTCTTTCACCACCTGTAAGTTTATGTGCTCTATCCACACTTCGTCTTTGCCAATCAGTCCAATATAAATAATCTCCTAATAAACTTAATCCAAAAAGATGTGGTAGATTGTCTGTGATTACTTCTCTTCTATTTGTACCATCCATATTACATACTTCAATTTTATCTGTTTTTGCATCACACCAATAAATTTTCCACCTTGCAAGATCTAAAGCAATTCCATTTGGCCAAACAATATCTTTATTTATTAAAAGAATACGTTCTGTTCCATCAAGATTACTTCGTTCTATTTTTGGACGTTTTTCATTCCAATCTGTCCAAAACATCCATCCTAATTCTGGAGCTAAAGCAATTGCTCTAGGTTCAATTAAATCTTCATTTATTAATACTTTCCTACTTGTACCATTTAATCTAGCTACTTCAATTCGATCTGTTCCTGTATCAGTCCAATAAAGATTCCGTGCCAACCAATCAACAGCTATTCCATCAGGATTCTTTACTTCTGTTGTTATAATATTTTCTTGATTAGAACCATCGAGAGAAGCTCTACGAATTGCACGAGCTTCTTCATCTGTCCAATAAAGCATTTCTTGCACAGGATCAAAATCAATTGCTATTGCATGTTTAATTCCTAATTTTATTAAAAAATTATAATATGTATAAATTTTTTTAAAAAACACAATTGATACATAAAATATTGAAGAATACCTGTTAATGGTAACACAAAGTTGGTATAATCTGGAGAATCTAAAGAAATTCGACAAATTTCATTTCTTTGAACTATTAATAACAATTCTTCTGGTCCTTCTGCACAAGTCAAATTATCCACTAATTTCACACCAGTAGGACATGCACAACTATATCCAGGTTCTGTCATACTAAGAAGACACAAATGTGAACAATTTCCATTATTTTTTTCACAAGGATGACTACCATATGGTTGTCTTTTAACATCCCATACTTCTATATCACCAGGTATATATTCCCCATGTAATAATTCTCTAGGATGTGCTTGGTTTTGACGAACATCATATGAATGTACACACCATGTTTTCCAATCAGTCCAATATAATCTATGATCAAAAAATGTTACTGCAAAAGGATAATCTAATCCTTGTTCTATAACTTTTCTTCTGTTTTTTCCATAATAATCCATCACTGCGATAAATTTAAGTCTTCCATCTACCCAATAAACCAATTCATTTTCATAATCTACAGTTAAACCATTTGGCCAAAATATATCATCAGAAATGATTACTTCTCTTGTCGATGGATCTCCATTCATTGCAGCTCTTTCTATTTTAGGTACATCACCCCAATCAGTCCAAAATAATATACTTTTCATTGGAACAAGAGCAATAGCTCTTGGTTGATAAATATCTGTCCAAAAAAGAACTTTTCTATGACGTCCATCAATGCTAGTTACTTCTATTCTATTTTTTTCTCCATCTGTCCAATATAATTTTCCTGTATACCAATCACAAGCTAAACCATCAGGAGAAATTAAACTAGAATTTACTACAATTGTTTTTTCACCAGTATGAGTACCATTTGTTCGAATACATTGAATTATTTCTAAACCACTATCTGACCAACATACTAATTCATGCTCAAAATAAAAATCTAATGCTGCACCTTCTGAGAGATCTTTTATGACAGTAGTTACTTTGTTAGTACGAGAAGCATTAGCCATTCTAATATCTTTTTGTGTGACAAAGAGAAGAGTTGGTGTTCCTAAAAATAACAATTCATATTATTAAAATTAAAAAGATTTATATAGTTATTATAAAATTATAAATTATAAAATAAAAAGTAAAAAAATAAGATTTAAAATTATTTTACAACATAAAAATCAATTAAATGAAAAATAAAGTTTTACTAATACCAGAAATAAAATTATTAATTAATCAATCACTTAATTTTATAATTTTTTAAGATTTAAAATTAACTTCTTTCTATTATTTATTTATTTATTTTCTATTATTTTTTTTTATATTTAAGTATTTATTATTATTTATAATAAAATAGACTACAATCAGGAAATTATTATATTACATTACATTTACATGTAATATTTTAATTGAAGATAAACCGTAATATAACCTCTATTATAAAATCATATAAAAATAAAACAATAAACATTGCTTACCATTAGAGAAAAGGACAAGTTTGAAAAAACATGCAGTTAGGATAATTATTAAACTGATTATATCCATTCTGTAAGGCAGAGAAGATCAACTGGCGACTCGCGAGCCGCATGCGGCTCCTTCTCCTACTTGCCTACTTCGTTGAGCCATAGAATCCCGAGCTCCTCAGCAGCCATTTGACTGTTTTGACTATGTTGTATCGTTTCTAAGGATCGGACTCAAAAATACCACAATATAACTTGAGCAAATTTTATTTGAAATATATTGCAATTTCAAACAATAAGTTAATTGAACTAATATATTATCTTAATATTAATATATTATCTTTATTTTAAAAATAACTTACAAAAAATAATTTTATTTTACATTAAGATGATTTATATTTAAATATCAAATTTTATCAAATAATTTTTTTTAATTCAACGTTTAATTTCTAAATAAAATAACAAATAATTTAAATTTTAACTTTTAATATTAATTTTAATTTTAAATACTTACTACGTTTTGTATGTATCGATATTATAAACAATAAATATACGTGTCCAAGCATGAAGCAGTAGGGAAACAAACGAATTAGTATTTAACAAATTTGTAAGTTTCTATATCTCGAGATTTTGAACTCAAAACAAAAAAGTTAATCAGATCCAGACCTGTTATAAGAGATTCAGGGCTGATCCTTCAGTCAAGTATGTAAATTGAAGCAAGACTTCGAGAAAATGGCGGGAGTCCAGACTTGTCGATCAAACTGAATTTAATTCTTCATTCTTATTTATTTGTTTTCATATATATTTATAAAATATACTTATAACATAGTTACAATTTAACATAATAGAAAACTGAAATGATCTTATATTAATTAATCCTATTGCGTGTAAAATGTATAAATAAAATTTCATTTTCTTATCTAAATTGGTACACAAGTAACATTTAATATCTTATATATATATATATACGTTATAATGTTAATTTCAAACAAAGAATATGTAAATAAATTTTAAGAAATAAAATTTATAATTTATTTAGGAAATTACAGGATAAAATTTTATTATTTTATTGCATTTAAAAAGTAATTATTTATAAGTTTCTAAATAAAAATGAAAAAAAAAAAAAAAATTATTAAAACTAATATATAAAAATCAAAATATTTTTATCTAATAATTTTTAAATTATTTTATCAATATTTTTAAATTATTTATCTTATATAAGTTTATTTTATATTAATGCCTGTAATTTAGGTATATATTTCTTTTTCTTTTTTTTTTTTTTTTTAGTTAAATCACATTAGATACAAAAGTAGACCAATCATCTTATTTTCGCTTAAACTAACTGCCATACCGACTTAGAAGTTTGACATTGATTTCAGCGTCCTCTGTTTATAAATAAAACAGCCACGATAAAATAGTTTTTAAAGTATTAATAAAAATTAAATCAAGAAATATATATTCATGTATTTGACAAATAATTACTATTCAATGCAAAAAATTTTTGTCAAAAAATTAAAATTGTATCAAAATAAATCCAGCCGCTACAATTATATATTCTGTTGATAACGATGAAAGTGATATGAAAATGATAATGGATTTTACAGTTCAAAAATTTAGATCATAAAAACGTTACATGATTATTCTATTTATCTATAGTCAAATTCAAGATAAGTAAATAAACAGATTTTTATATTACATAAAAATTCTAAAATACCAACTTTAAAAAAATCAAAATTTTTTATACGCCATCTATATTTTATTATGGCAATCCTAGATTTGGAGATGGCAATCCTCCAGATTTATTTTGAACTCAATTATTAAAAATGATATATTTAAAAATTTTTATTTATTTTGGACAAAAAATTTACCACATCGCGCATAAATCCATTTTATTAAAATTTCATATTATACATATTAATTAACATTTTTTTTTTATAAAAAATTACTAGAAAATTAAAAATAAATAAATATATGATAATTTATAACAAATACAATATAAATGAAATAAAAAATAATATGAAGAAGTCATACTATTTTCAAATGCAAACGATGATTATAAAAAGAAAAATGTTTAAAATAAGAATTGATATTTTGGAAGCTGAAATATAATGAAAAAAATTTAATAAAAATTTAATAAAAAAAAATCGGGAACAAAATTATATTCTTCTGAAGAAGAGAAAAAAAAATTCTTCTCTTATAGGAAATTTTTTAAAATTTTATATAACCTTAGTTATATTTTACTTATTTATATTATATATTTTATGATTATTGTTTTTATTATTATTATTATATATTTCATGATTATTATTTTATTTTGTTATTTTTGTTTTGTATAAAGTAAAACTATTTTTACTTTATAAACAATATCATTATATACGTATACATATATATATATATAATATTGAAATATATTATTTTAAAGTTCAATTTTTTATCATTTATTAATTGTTAAAATTTATTAATTGAGAAGATGTGCATATATCCATTTTCCATATGAAATGAACACAGATTTTTTTAAAACGATTAAAAAATTATACATATTTATTTTACAATGATATTGCTTAAATCTTATATGAATTGCAATTTAGTTTACAAAATTGATGATAATTAATAAATTATACAATCAATGAAAAGTTGTGTAATAAAATTTAAATAGTTAAATATAAAACTAATCAACAAAAAATCATAATTTTGTTGAAAGATCTTATGTCATGTTGTGTAGATAAAATCTTTTTTTCCGTTATATATAAAATACATGTATATAGATATGTATATAGATATGTAAAAATGTTGAAAAGCATCTCATTGTATACTTGAGATATTTGATCTGTATAAACCGAATGATTTATAATATTATTTTTTTTAATTCGAAAATTGATAATATATACAGATACATATTCAATCAATCTTCATTGAAAGCAAATCAAGTGTTAATCTATCATTAATTACGAGTGCTTATGTTTTTTTTTTTATTTGAATATCTTATATAAGATTATTTGCTTTACTTATTATTATTATTTTTTTATATATCAAAAGTTTTATCGTAAAAATTCGTAAAAATACAAATAAACGAACAAATAAATAAATCAATATTAAAAGCAGAGCGAAAGCAATATTAAATCGGAATATAAAACGAAATATAAATTGAATCAATGAGAAATCTAAATGAAACGATGAAGACGAACTAACGAGATCGAGATACGGCAAACATATTATTTCGAATATTTTTCTAGGAATCGGGAAGGATTTTCATCCAATTACGGAGAGAGCGGACAACACTCGATTCGATCAACGATGACCGGTGGACCAGAGTGAGACGGAAACGGCTGTTGTAACTCTGGCGACATATCAACCGAATGCAAGAGACGGCAACGCGTGGGCGCGCGCGCGCGCTGCCGTTTCTATCGACCAGATTTTCGTCTCTCCTCCTCTCGTTTCCTCACACCGGTCGCGGCCAGCCCTATGCATTCCGCTAGAATCCTAGCCGTGGCAACGCCTCGTCACTGCCTCGATCGTCTTCCGGGAATTACACCTAACTAACCGGTCTCTCCACGTGGCCACGTGGAGAACACGAGGAAAACAAAATTGTACGATCTCTCCTATCCGAACTGCGATTTTTCCCACTCGGTTCAAACTTCCCAGTTTCCCGTCCTCCCGTCCCGTGTTTCAGATTCCACGCCAAGTTTCATTCGGCCAATTATATAAAATTGTCATCGGGCAACTTGTACACATATATATATATATATATATATACACACACACACGCACATATATATATATATATATGCACGAAGATGAAGATTGAACAAATGCGATAACGTGACAAATGGTGATAGTGTTGGTGAATACGATTCCTCCTATATTTTTCGTAAATGTCGTCCATGCGGTTCGGTGGATTTGATCGGTTCTCGTGCAGGGATTGAACGGAAGGGTGTTTCGCCAGTGGCAGGAAAATTGGACGAGAACGATGCTGATTCGAATCTGATTCTTTTGGGGAAAAAAAAAAAAAAAAAAAAAAAACGGTGGAGAGATGGAGGGGATAAAGGGTGGTAAGCGAAAGTGACAAGAAATTTGACTCGACAATCAACCGCCACCCATTCCATTTAAAATGCATCGAAACGTCAGTTTCGTTACGTTCAAGTGCGCAAAATTGAAATCTTCCTGATGTTGGACGACGGTCGAATCAAGGCGTTTAGTGATCCGTTAAACTATGCCAAATTGAAAGATCGACTCGAATTATGCCGACACACATACGAATTATCATCAACTTCATATAAAGTCAACGGAGCGTTGCACAACTATTACAACACTGTTAACGCGCTTCGTATGTACACGTTTTTAATTTTTGTTTTTTTTTTTAACCGAGAATATATTTGAAAAGTGTGGGGATACAAAGTGATTTTCGGCCGATGTAAAAATGTCTCGAAAACGTCTCTGATACGGGCCAATCACGATTGATTAATAAAAAAAAAAAAAAAAAAAAGTTATGGAACTGAAAATTTTCGATTTTTATATATACAACAATAATGATAATAATAATAACGAAGTGTGTCGGAACTCGATCAGCCTAAAATATATCGATATACACATTTTTTTATTTTAATCCATTTTAAAAGAATCTAGGTCATGCAAACTCGTAATATCATTTCCAAACAATTAAATTGATTGAATTGAGGAAAAAAATATTTTTATCAATTTATCGATCACAAGACCACACCTGAAAGTTAAATATTATCGTTACAAATGATCCTGATTGATGGGATGACGCAGGAGGAAAATTGATAGAACAGTGAATATATCAAGAATCCTGTGTGCAATTTTAATCAAACATGCCTGGACTTGGGATCATTTCGATAAAGGTTGATGGTGAAAGTGTAGGAAGTGAAGGTGTCAAAAAAATCGATCGGTAAGCCAAATAATTATTTTTATAATTTATATAATATATATATATATATAACGAGAGATTTCAATTTTTCAATAACGTTGCAATAAATTAACGTATCATCAATAATTAAAACTACTCTATTAATCCCTCTCTTTTCTTTTCATCTTTTTTTTTTTTCTTTTATTTTCACCTCATGAATTATTTCTAATTACTAATAATAAAAAAATATTCAATAACGATTACATTATATTTACATAATGTATAAAAGTATATAAGTATATTTACATATTATAGTTCGAGAAGAAGAGCTTATTGTAAATTTCCATACATATCACGACGAAGGAACGATAACGATCGAAAATACAATTTGCGATAAAATTTTATATCGGATAATGCATACACTCATTCTCGCAGTATCTTTTGATCATTCGATAAACGAAAAAGGTTCTCCTGGTATGTGCGATCAATCCCAAGACGAGGTAAGTCGTCGAGATGCCGTTTCTATCCTTTTCTTTCTTTCTTCTATTATGAAACGAAGGGCACCTTCTAGCTAGCTGGCTTTCGCGAGACAAGGGAATCAAATTTCCTCTAAGCAATTCGCCGCACATCTGTCCGTATTTTTCTTTCGCTTGCGAGTTTTTGCTCGTCAACACACAGAACATTAAACATTTCGTCGACGTTGTTTCCTTCGCATTCTATATATAAATATAAATACCGGGCGATCTTTTCGCAAACAAAACGAAATTTATTTAAATAAATAAATCGATAATCGAAGTTATTTTATCCCGAAAGCGAAACGAAATCAAACTGTTTATAATTAATCACAATTCAAATAAATTAGAACGTAAAAGAACGTAAAATTTTTCGCAGATTGTTTTATCCAAAAATCTCGATTTTTACGCAAACGCAACTAACGTACTAAGAAATTAAGGAAATAAATTGTGGATAAAAAGTGATAATTGTACAAATTTTGCAAATATTGTTCGCGAATCTTGATATCTATCATTGGTTATTGGATACAGTGATACGTCCAAAAAGAAATCGAGTCGAATATTCTAAATTATTTCGAGCGATTCGCAAACTTTTTATAACTGTCACTATTTTCGAGAATATTGTTCGTATAACAATATTTGCGAATAGTCGCTAACTTATCAATTTCACAGGTTTATCGGTCGTGTTTATTTCCTATCTTTAGAACACAATTTGTAAAAATGTATCAAATAATTGGCAATATTGAGGATAGATAAACAATCAGAGAATACATTTTTTTGTGAACGAACGAGCATTTTTTTTTCCACAAAATTCCATCGAAATTTGATTGAAGAAAATCAAAAAAAAAAAATCGATCTTTTAATCAGAATGAAAATTAATTTAAAATCCTCGATATCCAATAGCTATATAATTCGAAATTGTTAAGTTATTTAATATGTTGATCGTATTCTTTTTCTTTAGTTATCTTCAGTCGTATAATTTATTTATTCGATTTATTTTGACGATTCTTAAAATTGCGAGATCGTTAATAAATAAATAAATAAATAAATAAAAATATATGACAATTATTTTCACATATTTTAATATATAATATTTAAATATTATATTGGCGCCTTATCTTTTCATTTTATAGGGGAAACGAAAATAACATTATTATCTTTCTATTCTTTTTTCTCACGTGAAATATATATATTTTATAAATCATTAGATTAGATTTTGTAATTTCAAACACAGATATTTCATTAAATTTTTTCCTATCCTTCTTGTTCAATTTTTTTAATCTTTTGAAGAAACATTTAAAGTAAATATACATTATGTACATACTATTTTCAACTATAGTATTCGCATGATAAAGCTATATCTGTACAAATTCTATGGGCGGAATATGTACATAAATTATATTTGATCAATTAATTATCTAAAACGATGATAAAATAATGAACTCGTTAAGATAATGAAGCGATTTAAATTATTATTATCTCGTAAATTATTATTTTGCAAGGATGAAAAATTTAACAAAAATTATATCAATTATATCTTGTATCTTATATCTAAAGAAAAATTTTTATGTTCAGGTTGTGTTTCGTGGTAGCAAAAGAGTGCTAAATAATGAACACAGCACTTTCAACTTCGAATTCGATAATAAAATATACACGAGTCATTTACGGTTACGAAAATGGTTGATAGGATTGCTAATCTTCTTGTTTGTCTCGCTAATTGTGATCAACACGTTCAACACGGATCAATTTCGAGTGATACGATATGGAGCCATTGTCAACGATAGTTTACAAGGTATTTAAAAAAAAAAAAAAAAAAAAAAGTAAAACGATTCTTTTATAAAAGTTCACAAATATTTACAAAATATTTTGAATGAACATTTCGCGTTTTGCAAATTATTGGACGGAACAGAAATATTGGAAAATCCTGTTTCGCTTAACAGCGAGTTGAAAATAAAAAAATTATCGATAAACTTGAATAACAGTCAAATGATTGATCAATGCTTTTTTTCCTTTATTTTCAGAAAATTATGTAGAATTGAAACCTTTCTTGGCTTCTATAACCAACTCTGGTTTCCTGGTCCGCAACAAAGGTTGCCGAATCCCAGATATGGATCCTTTCGATTCGGCGATCGTACAATATATTCAAAGGGAGAAACCACTTGTCTGCGAGCACGGAAATCATTTACCATTGGTCGATTCAAACGACACTGCATTGCACGTAAATCCAGACGCGATCAACCATTTTTACAACAATTCCGAGGAGATCGATTGCTGTTGGCGCCCGTTCTGGCGAATGAAAAACGAGGATAACGTTGTTACGTCAGTAAGACTAATCGTTCTATATCTACTATAATTCTAATCCCTACCAGATCTCTTTTTATCAAATTGAAAAATTCAAATATCGCATCTCGTTTGCGAATTTAAAGATAATATAAAATATTCAATCAATAAAATAATATAAAAAATTCAATCAATACCGTGATTCATTATTAATCCGATCATTCGATATATTACAGATATGGAAACGAGTGTTTCAAATTCAAAAACTCGACGATTGTAAACACCGAATTCGTGAAGGTCGAGTGTTCGCGCAATAACGAAGTGATATACAAGGATTATCACGCATTCGTGCCTCGTTTCCGATCAGTGGAAAAAAAATGCGAGAAAGCCAGAGCTACCAATTCGAAAACCGAACATCTTAGCGTGTTAATAATCGGCCTCGATTCGGTTTCCAGATTAAATTTTCATAGAATGATGCCGAAAACTGTTCATTCGTTGGAAAACCTTGGAACGGTAGAATTATTGGGCTACACTAAAGTGGCCGATAACACTTATCCGAATTTAGTACCTGTTCTGAGCGGGTTGTCCGCTGGCGAATTGCACGATTTGTGTTGGCAAAAGAAAGACAAAACATTTGACGAGTGCCCCTTCATTTGGAAAAATTTTAGCGCGTCTGGTTATCGAACAGCTTTTGCCGAGGACGCTTGCGCCATGACCACGTTCAATTATTTGAAACGAGGCTTTCGAATCCAACCGACCGACTATTATCTCAGACCATTCTGCATAGCATCCGAGAAGGATATCGGCAATACTCACAAGTTGAACGCGAATCTCTGCGTAGGGACCAGAAAAACGTTCGACAATTTGTTAACTTACGCGAAGAAAATCGTTTCGCAATTCTCCGCGGATCCGTACTTCGCGATGATCTGGCAGGCTAGCTTAACCCATGATTTTTTCAATTATCCACAATTGGGCGACGAATCTTACTACAATTTGATCACGTATCTTTACAACGAACGATTGATGAATAAAACGGCATTGATAGTGATGAGCGATCATGGAATGAGATGGGGAAGCTTTCGACAGACTTACCAAGGTAGAATGGAGGATAGTCTTCCCTTCGTGTTTCTCGTATTGCCCCATTGGTGGAGAGAAAAGTATCGAATGGCTTGGACAAATTTACGAAGAAATACGCGGAGCCTAACTACAGCCTTTGATTTGCACGAAACTTTGATGGACATGATGAATCTCGAAAATCTAGAAGAATCACGTCTTAAAGCTCGTTCAAGAGCAATGCCGAAAGATAACAATTTGCCACGCGGGATCAGTTGGTTCTTGCCGATTCCTGACTATAGGACGTGCACTATGGCGGGTATTGCCAGCCATTGGTGTATGTGTCACAACAGTTATGACGTTTCTGCGCAGGACGAGAATCTTAGAGATAAAGCGATGTTTTTGGTCTCGGAGTTGAATAACATGTTGAAGAAATTCGTGCAATGCGCGATTTTGAAACTGAAAGAAATTAAAGCCGCGAAAGCGTGGAGAGACGAGGATGAGCAGAGTCAACTCGTAGATTATACGATCACGATTGAAACGGAACCTGGTAACGCGATATTCGAAGGCACGATACGGTACAGAAGCGAGAACAAGACTAACAAGTTGGTAGGATCGGTTAGCAGATTGAACGCATATGGGAAACAGAGTGCCTGTGTCGATGAATTCAATATGAGGCTATATTGTTATTGTTCGTAACTTTCAATTTGTTCGATATTTTTTATCATTTTTCTTTCTCCCTCTGAAGAACTTTCTCTTAAAAAAAAAAAAAAAAAAAAAAACGACTTTACTCAGGATTTTGGTAGTATTGAATCAAGTTAGTACGGTAGCCAGTATACTGGTACAAAAAAAAGTCACACTGTGATAAGATACTTGCTTTAAATATGTAATAATAATTCACGGCAATTTCGTGCTTAACAAATGAAGTGTCAACTAATGATAATATCACTATTTTTATTTTTATTGTTATTTTTTCCATGATTTATTTTTGGTGAAAATTCGTTCGATGCCAAATCATATTAAATATCATTCAGTTATTATTATTATTATTATTATTATTTATATTTTCATTCCTGTGCTTTTTAAAGATTTTAAAAATATTTATTTTTTTCTAAAAATATCTATTTATTAAGAATAATATATTTTTTTTTTTTTGTTACGATCATTTCCTGATCATTGTTCAGAGAATTTGTTTCTTATACTAATACAAATGATTGAGAATCAATATTCAATATTAACATTATTGTTATTTATTTTAAGAATTATTTTATACCTCTTGATAATAATAATTATTATTATTGTTGTTGTTATCATTATTATTTCTTCATTACATATAATATAAAATATGCGTTAGTAATTAATGCACAAATAAATAATAAATATAGTATAAGTGTATCTGATGCGGTGCAACGATATTATAGTGATATAGTGAATTCAAACTTAATCATGATAGCATTGGTATAAAGGTGTTGATATTAACACGTTCAAGTATTTAAACACATTAAGTGCCGCGCTTTCGATGTGACTTTCCGTTCAAGCTATGATGCATATATTGTCATTTGTTTAAAAATATCAGCGGCTTGAATGGAAAGTTCAATATAGGAGTACATATGTGAATACATACAATGAGGTTCATGCGCTTTTCAATATGTTAAAATTGTGTGCATTGTATGCATGCACTTGGTCTCTACTTCATTATCCTATGTATGTTATGCATTGCTAAAAGGAAACTTTCCAATGATTTTTCGAAACGAGCTAAAAAAAAATATTTTATATGTATCATATATTGTTGAAAAGAATATGAATTGGTTCCGGATTGATTTTCGGATAGATGAAACAATTATAAAAAATAGATACGAGTATTGATCAAAAATCTTCTATTAATAAATTACATTATCATAAATTAATATTGCGTGATAATAAATGAAAATGCAAAATATTATTTTCCTTGCTTTTAGCAAATACAGCATTTTGATATAACTTTCTAGCAATGCATAATCGTACGTAAATAAGTATGAGATTTTAATTGTAAAATTTCCATTTTTTTTTATTTTAAATGGTTTATTAAAAAAGATAAGATAAATCTTTAAGCAAGAAGTATATTCCAAAATATTAAAAATTATTTTTTCAATAAAATTACACATTTAAAAAAAGTAATTAAACGAAGATCGCTTTATACATCTTTCATACGATAAGTTTTACAAAATTCAAATTAAAATATCTTAAATAAACTATAATAATTAAGTTTTTGTTAAAAATAGATTAATATCTTTTTATAAAGAACAGTGTGCTACATCGATTGATTAAAAATTATGATTCTGTTTAAAAAAAAAAAAAATTAAACTTACAAAAATTAAACATATAACCTTTATATGCTGTAAAGAAATTATTAATATAAGGTTATGTCTTTTAAATTATTTTATTCATCATTTATATAAATTAAAATACGATAAAGATTTTTATATTTGAAAAACTATTTCTTTTTCTTTATGAAATATATTATTATATTTACATTTTTTTTTTTAGTAAACCATTTACGATTGTAATAATAAATATCAAAAACGTAAGTATTATCATCTATGTGCAATATAATTAAAAATACAATTTTTTTAGTTACAAGAATGTTTTCTTTTTATATTGGATTAAATTGCGAATATTTTTAAATATATTTTTAAAATATATTTTTGTTAAATATACTGTGATCGACTTAAATTAAATTTAAAGAAACAATTCTGTAATAGTACATCAGAAGATAGAAAAGAGAGTATTTCTTTATTTCAATAGGATATATATTCATTTCTATTATTATATCGCAAAATAATTGAAAATGTAAAATTTATTTAACTTTATTTTAAACATCTAATTATATACTTAAAATTAAATATTTAAAAATATGACAATGAATTTTTTCACAGTTTTTATATATGATGTAAAGACATGTAAAAGTCGTGTCAAACCTTAAAAAGTCCAGTATGTCATTTGATGTTTCATTATAAGATTAATATTTTAATTATGAGATATAACTTAAAGATAATTTAAATAAAAATTTTTTTAATGTTTTTATAAATCTAAAAATTTTTTTATAATTAATTTTATATATTTGACAAGTTATGATGATGACAACACTTGTTGAATAAAATTGATTTTATTTTATTGATTTTATTGATTTTGCTTTAAAAGATGATATAATAATTTATAAATTTACAAGCTTTGAATTGAATCATTAATTTTTTTTTTTAATTTATTTATAAAAGAATATAAATTGTTATATATTGCAATTTATCTATTTGTGATTTTAAAAAAATTTCTGAAAGTTTTATTAACAATATTTTATTAACAATATTTATTCAATTTTTTTTTAAATTTTATTTAAATTTAAAAAAAATAATATTACTTGACATACTTACATATATTTTTCAATAATCTGCAATTCAATCAAAAAAATGTTTCATGATTTTTGTTATATTTTCTTATAATTGTACAAAATCATATTTATATTTATTCGGAGTTTAAACACAAAGATATAAAAATTTTAATGAATTCATTTAAAATTTTTTAACACTAGTTTTTAATATAATTATAACGGATTGGTGATATATTTGGAACAGTCATATAAAGTGAAACTAATAAAAAATATAAATATGTATATTAAAATTATAATAAAGATACAAAAATTATTATTTATCTATAATCTTCTTTTTATAAAAGGATATTTAAGATTACTCAATAAAATAATATAATATATGTAGTATTTAATAAAAAAATTGTATTTTAATTTTTGTAAATGGAATGTACACAAAGGTACTGAGAGAAACCTTTGTAAAATATAATGTAATATGTAATTTAATATAAAAAATTTTTTAATAAAAATCTGAAATGGAAGTTAAATAATTGAATAATTCTTATTTGTTATAGACGTTGGATGATGTTTTACATTTTATTGCAAATAATATCAATAGAAAAATTGTAATACAATATTTTGCTAGTTGTTATTAAATCATGATTAGTGAGTATGTCTCACTTTTTAAATGCAAAATTTTTTTATGTAAAACACTCATACATTACCCACGCATATTAAACATAAAATAATTTATTTTGTTAAATAAAATGCTCAACCATTGCTGATGTTTATGTAAGTAATTGATAATAATATACACATTTATATATGACCAGTCTCTTATAATAAAAAAGGAAGTACATGTACTTGCAATGGTTATTGTGTTTGCTATATGTATTCACTTCAACTGACTTAGTAATTGGTTACCAAACCTGTTGGTACCCACTTTTTAAAGAAGTGAAAACACTACTTGGTGTAGATACACACAAGTCAACACACGCATTTTAGTTGTATGCACTCTTTATAGTATCACCTTGTACATGTATTGCATTTAAAGTTCTTAACTTCCACTTATTCCATTATAAATTCGGTTTACAGAGTCTTGTTGAAGTAGATTTTTTATTTCTGAAAGAAAAAAAAAAAAATCAACAATTGGAAAATTATACGCTTAATAATAATTTACCTTCTTTCTGTATATCTGTGAATTCCGTTTCAGGGAATGCAACATCAAATGTAATATACAAAGTACCATGAAGATTGTTATTCTCATAATTAGGCATTCCTTCTCCTTTTTTTCTAATACGAGCTCCTGGTTTAGTTACTTTATCCCTTTGAATAGTCACTTTATGACCATCCAAATGTTCTATGTCCATTTTAAAACCTATTAAAGCATCTTGCATAGATATAGTAATATTTGTATACAGATCATCACCGATTCTTTCAAAAACTGGATGTGGTTGTGTTCGTATCTTTAAAATTAAATCTCCAGGTTCTCCATCTAAATGTGGTTCACCTTCTGCTGTAAATTTAGTTTCTTGGCCATCCACCATTCCTGGTTCAACTTCAACTTCTAATATACGTTCCTCAGTAACAAATTTAACATTTGGACATTCTGAACAAACTGATTGTTGCATCATTTGAAATCTTCCATTCCCTAAATTGCGAGTAACTAATTCTTGTCTACAATTACATTTCCTTGTTCCTTTTGCAGCTTTCATAACTGGCTTATTTCTTGTTATCTAAAAGAAATACAATTTTTTTTTTACATATTCTACTTCTTTTAAATAAATAAAAAATTTTACCTCTATGAAATTTCCACTATATAATTCCTCTAAAGTGACTACTAAATCCATTATGATATTAGAACCCTTAGGTGTTTCTTGCTGATGATGAGATTCTCCACCAAAGTGAAAGCCAAAATCACCAAAAAAACTTGCAAATGGATCAGCATTATTCATCATACCATCTTTTTTTAAACATTCTTCTCCACATTTATCATACATTTCTCTCTTTTCATTATCTGATAGTACTTCATAAGCTGCACCCAGATCTTGAAATTTTTGAGATGCATTTGGATCATCTTTATTTTTATCAGGATGTAATTCTTTTGCTAATTTTCTGTATGCCTTTTTTATTGCATGTTGGCTTGCTGTTGATGATATGCCTAAAATGGCATAAAAATCTCTTCTGCAAAAATTTCAATTCTTATTTAAAATTTATTATATATTACAAATATGTGAAATTAAAATTTGAAATATTATAAGAAATTATTTGACATCAAATGTCTATGTATGTACGTGTGTATTACGAGAAGATATCGTATAAATAATAAAAAAAATAATATCATTTAATAAAAATATTTAAAAATTCTATTATTTATTGCTTTTCAAAAAATTTATTGTATGCGTTTCATATTAATAGCTTTTGTAAATGATTAACAAAATAAGAGGTTATAAAGTCATCATGTGGCAAATATTTTTACAAATATAAAAATAATAAATTTTATAAATAAAAAGAAAGTTTTTTTACGCACCCTGCTACAGTAAGAACCACACATATTATTAAATTTATGAAAAGAGACCAAATCAATTTTATCGCTGCCATTCTAGCAGACGTTACAACAAACATCGGAGCTTAGATGTGGGTATTCCTGATTGGTGCATCGAATTCAATTTATCCGATTTTGATCGACAATAAACGACTTTTCAGGCGTATACATATTTAGCGAAAATATTTAGATTTCACTCATATCAATTAAAAGTAATTGGTCAAATTTAATTCTTATATTTTAAAATTAATTTCATATATCAAATAAGATTTGAATAAATTTAATTTTTTCAATGTTTTATTTTACTTTCATTTTTATTGGTTAAATGAAATAAATATTAACATGCAACAGGTGGGACATAAAATTGTTTTAAAATTATTTTGTTTTAGAAAATTATTTAATTATAAAATTAACACTAAAAAAATATTTAATATTTATTTGATCTATTATAATTAATAATTTAAATGCATATGTATTCTAACTTTCGTGAAGTAATCAACAAAATATTAATGTAATAAAAATTAAATATATCATTTATATATACGCATTTATACATATAATTGTTACATTTTACATTTTTTAATATAATGGAGAAATTATTAATATTTTATTATCTTTATATTGAAAATCAGACTTAATAATAAAAATTTATCCCCTCTCTTATAATTTAGGAAAATGATCATGTGATAGTATCAACTAAAGTGTTCGTTGCAATATAGTATAGTGTAGTATATAGCCTTATCATAAATGTGTTGAATTAAATTTTGGAATTGTAATAAGGAAATTATTAGTTTAATCATGTTAATATGTAAATTCTCTAGAGTACTATTGCAAGAAAATTCAGTGAAAGAGATTCAATCACGAATCACATGACGAAAGCGTTATTGATTAAAAACTTTACTTTTTAAAATAAGATATCTCTAGGTTATGCACATCAGCTTATCTGTCAAATATCTTATAAAATGGAGAAACACATGCATTTATGGAGAGGTGTTGATAAGTTATCATATGCTTTTGGTGACAAACCAAATGGTATAATTTGTAGGCTAGTTACTATTAAAGATCACATTTTTATAGCAACAACTACTAATAATTTATATTATGGAGAGGTTTCATTTTTGGAAAATAGCTCTCCGTCATTGGTTTTCAAAAGAGCTCAATTTGATGTGATCGACATAGCATCCAATTCGGATTATTTATTTATTGTAGATAATAATGGACATGTTTTGAAAGTAAATCCTCAGGATATGACCATAATAGATACAATAATCTTAAAAGAAGAAGTTAAATGTTGCAGTCATGGGTAGGTTTTGTAAAATTAGATATTGTTAAACAATAATATTTAAATAACTTATGCTATTACAGATATAAACAAGAAAATGAAATTGTTAAAGTAAAATCAATAGCTGTTAGCGATCAAGCAGCATTATTTGTAACAGAAAATGGACAACTTTGGGCTAATGGAAACCAATCGCAAATAGATATTAATAGCATAGAGCCTAAAAAAGTTAAATTTTTTGAAGGTAGAACTGTTTCTGCTATTGCATGTGGTTCAAATTTTAATGTAGTTGCAGTAAGAAAAACAACAACAGCTTTAAAAAATGATACTGATAGTGAAAATGAACTAGAAGAAGAAGTTTTTGTCAATTCATGTCCTCAATGTCTCAACACTGTATTATTAAGTCCTACAAGTTTAACATCATCAGATACTTGTCCTATGGGACTTCATATGCAACAATTTAGTGAAGATCATTCAACTAATTCTATTAGTGCTTTATCTGTTGCTAGTAAAGAACAAGAAACTTCATTTGCAGAAAGTAATAAAAAAGAAAAAAATTCTGAAATAGTAGAAAATGGAGAACTGTGTTCCAATAATCCTATAGATTCTGACAAAGAAGAAAAAAAAAATGTTATCTTTATAAATACAGAGGCTGCAAGACAATTTTTAACCAGACAATTATCTTGGGTTTCATCTTATGGGAGTGTTAAAGAAGACATACCTTTGGAAAACATTGAAAAACCAACTAGATTAATAAAACAAAATGTATCTAATGTAGCTAATTTAGTATATGAAGGAGTCAAAAATGTAGGGGGTAAAGTTGTTACATTATCAAGACATATGAGTGGAAATTCAGATATAAATGAATTTAAAGATGATAGTAGTGAACATTTGGAAGTAGGAGAAGAATATCTCAAACCTGCTACTACTAGTTTGGCTTTAAGTTTACGCTGTGAAGAATTTCCATGGTCATCAAGTACTGGTTCCTCAGAGCATGAATTGTCTCAGCAAGGTTTAAATGAAAGGATTAATATTTTAACTCGTACTGGTAACAACATTTTATCTACTGAACTTTGGACATGGGGTGATATTGAATATGGACAATTAGGAACAGGAGATATTGTTAAACGTTCAAGACCTATTTTAGTAGCAAAACTCAGTAATACTGGATTGAGAAAAATTTCATGTGGTGCATTTCATGTACTTGCTCTGACATTAGATGGAAGAGTTTTTGCTTGGGGCAGAAATAATTATAAACAGGTGACATTGGAACCATATTCATATCAAAGTGCACCTCGTTTATTTACCACAAAATTATTTCCAAATGAAAGAGCCAAAGATGTGACAGCTGGTAGTTTTCATAGCTTAGTTATGATGCATCATGGTTTATATTTTATTGGACATTCAAGGTAAATAATTTAACTCTGAAAAATAAAAATAAGAAATTAAAATTCTATTTGCTTATAAAAAATGTTGTATGATTTTAGTAAAACTGGTGAAATGTTCCATCTTGATATCGAAACAAATATTAAATATAGTCCTCAACAAATTTTTAGTTCTGGTAATTACAGTTGCTGTTCTGTGATAAATGAACCTGAAATAAATATTTCCGAAGATTTGATAAGCGACCAAATTTTTTTGGAAGAAATATTGGTTGTTTATCAAAATTTAATCAAACCATTCCAAAAAAAAGGAGGTGCTATGCAAGAATCAAATGTTTATGAAACATTATGTCGATGTTATACCGAATTATTAAGTTTCAGTGCTTTAAATGTTATTAGTTTATGGGATTATTTTAATCATATTGGTGAAGCATATGATGTAACAGTTATTGCTAATGTTGAAGAATATATTACTGTGTATAAATATTATTTAAATGCAGTGTGTGATGTTATTTCTTTGAGTGGATTTACATATATTGCAAAAATAATTGAAGTACCACAAATAATAACAAATTTATTTATAGATAAGTTAAAAACTAATGAAACTAAAAAAATTACTGATGAAATCATTATTACAATGGCATTACAACATCCATTATATAAATTAAATAGGTAAATATATTTAAATATATATAAAAAATAATAAAAAATAACAAAAATATTTTTTAATTATTGAATATTAAAATTGAAAAAATGCTTAAATTATAATAAAATTAATTAAAAATTATTCGTTTTTACAATAAATAATTATTTTAAAAATTAAAATTATTTTTATACAATATTATAAAATGACATATTAAAAATATATCATAAAAACTAAAGACTATTTGATTATTAAGAAATTAAATATTAAAATTATATTTAAAAAATCATATTTAATATATTATTTAAAAAATTAATATTACAATAATTATAATTACAATTTACATTTACAATTTATCATTGATTTATTATTTTCTATTTATGATAACAGACATTATATTTATATACAGATATAAGAATATGATTTTAAATCTAATGAAGTGTAATGGTACAAGAATGGGTATAGAACGAATGCAAGAAGCTTTAATAAAATGGGAACAAATATGTGATGATCAAGAAAAACAACAAAAAGAAGCTGAAACAACTAAATTATTTTGGGAGAATTCTGGAAAACTTGGAGAATTATTAAGATCTCCTGATAGAAGACTTATTAGAGAATCACGAACACATCCTTTATCAATACTTAATTCTGGAAGATTTTCTACACACTGGTTTGTTTTATTAACTGATATATTTATTCACGTTACTGGTACTTCTCATATGGTACATCCACTCAAAACTTTATGGATAGAACCTTTACCAGATTCTGAAACAGTACAAGTATGTTAAATTTTATTTTATTTAAATATATTTACTTACAATGGCGGTTATATATTTACAAACAAATTAAATATACAAACATAAAGTTAAAATTTAAAATTATATATTTGTATATATTTGTTAATCTTTATTGAATTTCATATTAGATATATTATAAATAATTTGCATCATATTAAAACATAATAAATTGTTCTTGTCATTCTGAGATTTATAATAGATATTGGAAATGATTAATCAATATCTATAACTCAATAATAACTCTATAATATCTACAATTTTTTTATAATTACAGAAAGAGTTTATTATCTCATAGAAAATTTCTCTATCCTTTTTGACTTTTAAATTAAATGTAGAAATCTATTTTAAAGATTAAATTAGATAATTTTAGTTTGTTTATGAAATTTTGTTTATTTGTTATTTTTTGTTTATTAAAAAATAATTTAGTTTATTTATATATAAAAAAATATTTTAAATAAAAACAGAACAACAAAAATAAATACAATTAGTACAAATAAAAAAATAGAAAATCATATTGCTATGTATTATTATATAAAGTAGAGATTATATTTAATATGTATATAAAAAAATTGTATTTTATTGCATCTCAGTTTATGAATAAAATTCTAAATGTATGTAAGTATATAACTATCACTGTATATTGATGCATAATTATGGTAAAAAGTTTTTATATCTCATATATCTATATTTTAGAATGCTATATCAGTAATAGCACCAGAAGATACATTTGTATTATACACTCCAACACCTTTTGATCGAAATGAATGGTTGTATGCTTTACAAAATGCTATAAAATGTAGTTTACAAAGAGTTATTGGACATATACCTCCAGTAGTACGTTCTAGCTCATTTTCTTTCACAAAGCACAGTGTTTTTAAAGATGCAAAATATACTGGTTCGTAAGATTCATCATCAATAATAATATATATGATAAATTTTATATTATTATATATATAATTTTATATTACAATATTCATAAGACAGTAACAAAATTTCTTTAAAAACTTAAAATCATTGAAAATTATTATAGTTCTAATTTTTTAATAATTAGAAATAATTTAATGTAAAGATAAAATTGATTACACAAAAATAATATAAAAAAATAATTTTTTATATAGGGCGGTGGCTAAATGGTAAACCACATGGTTCTGGAAAATTAGAATGGTCTGATGGACGTAAATATGCAGGACAATTTCACAAAGGTATTATTCATGGTTCTGGTAAAATGGAAATTCCATCACAAGGTGTATATGAAGGACAATGGAAAGATGGTCAACAGAATGGATATGGAACAATGAAGTTAGTTTCTAAACGATGATTGAAATTTAATGCAAAATAATATATTATTTTTAATAAAATATAAAAATATAAAAATATTCTAGATATAATAATGGAGATTTTTATGAAGGATATTTTAAAGATGGTTTACCGCATGGTCATGGTGTTAAAAAAGAAGGTCATTTCATGGCATCTGTAGCATCAGTTTACATTGGAGAATGGGCTGCAGGTGTTAAACAGGGATATGGAATTATGGATGATATTATGACAGGTATTTATTATCTACAAATATTATTTACAAATATTTATAAGTTTTTTATAATCTAATTAAAGACAGAAAAAAAAATTGCTATTTTTCTAATAATTAACAAATATAAATATGCTTATATAAATATTAAATATTAATTAACTAAGTAATATATTATTTTAGGAGAAAATATATATTAACTAAGTAATATATTATTTTAGGAGAAAAATATTTAGGATCATGGAGTAATGGTATGAAACATGGTTGTGGTTTAATAGTAACGTTAGATGGTATTTATTATGAAGGATTTTTCATGCAAGACGTTTTAACGGTAAATAATTAAAAATTTTCTAAATTTTTATATATGTAAATTTAAAAATATTTATATGAAATGTTTATAATAAAAGGGTCATGGAGTTATGGTATTTGAAGATGGTACTCATTATGAAGGTGAATTTAAATCAGCTGGTATTTTTTATGGTAAAGGAACATTAACTTTTACAAGTGGTGAACGATTAGAAGGTAATATGAATGGTTCATGGAATGAAGGTGTAAAAGTTATTGCAACATTACACATGAATAAAGCTAATGGAAATATACAAAATTATTCAAAACCAATGTAAATAATTTATCAATTAATAATTTATCAATTACTTTAATGAAGTTTTAAATCTATATATTCTTTATTATATAGATCTTTCGGAAAATTATGTGTATCGCCAGATCAAAAATGGAAAGCTATATTTAGACAATGTTATCAACAACTTGGTGTACCTGAACCAGGTTCAAAAACTATGAGTGTAGTTGATAAATCTGCTGAGACTCAACGTGTTTGGCAAAATATTGCTAGCATAATAACTAAATCGCATCAAAAAGCTTTACAACGAAAAAAGCATCTGACAATTACTAGTATTAATAAAGAAAAAAATAATGAAGTAATTGATGAGTTAGATAAGATTCCTTGTTTTGGAAGAGACAAACTTACTATTCAAAACTATAGTGAAATTCACAAATATTTAATTAAAGCATTCGATAGTTCATATCACCCATTAGGAGCACTTTTAACAGAAGTTGCTGCTGTATATACAGCTACCTATGGTGGTGTAAGAGTTCATCCTTTATTGCTTAGTCATGCTGTATCTGAACTTCGTAGTATTACTTCAAGAATATATGAAATAGTTATCTTATTATTTCCGGCATTACCACGAGGTGGAAAAGAATACGTATTGGAAACAGAAAAAAACGAAGAAGAAAGGTATATTTTAGTTAATTAATTATTTACATAAATTATAATTTTTTATTTTTATGTTATTTTATTTTTTTTAGTCAAGTTATAAGTGCTGCAGCAATACTTCATCCAATATTGTTACCTCGTGTGCATTCGGCACTTTTTGTACTATATGCTTTACACAATAAAAAAGAAGATGATGCCTATTGGGAAAGATTAATGAAATGGAATAAACAACCTGATATAACACTTATGGCTTTTCTAGATATTGATCAGTAAGTAATATAATTAAAAACATAAAATAAATAACAATAATAAATATTATTATCATAAATGTATTATATTTTTTATATTATTTATTAAATATCCAAGATTTATAATAAAATTTTAGAAAATTTTGGAAAAATTCAAATGTTATGAATTTGAATGAAAACGGATTACCGTATCAAAATGAACCATACTTCAGTGAGGCAATAGAAACATTACAACAACTGAAAACCACATTTTCTCCGTTAGAGAAATTATTAGTCGTTAGGAATACATTTGAACAAATGACACAAGTAAGTTAGCTTCTTTGTATATATGTAATTATCATATCATTATTTATCCATTAAATCTTATATACTATTTATAATAGGCAGTTCAAAAGCAATTGGGGACTACATATTTATGGACAATGGATGAATTGTTTCCTGTTTTTTGTTTTGTGGTTGTTCGTGCCAGTGTATTACAGCTGGGTAGTGAAATACATTTTATAGAAGATTTTATGGAACCCTATTTACAGAATGGAGAACTTGGAATTATGTTTACTACTCTTAAGGTAAAATATCATTTTTCTAGAAAAATTAATTAATATCTAGAAGTTTAATTAATATGTGTATTTCTTAGGCCTGTTACTATCAAATATTACAAGAGAAAATTAATGTGGGTGACTAAATACAACAAAATAATTTCTATACATAAATAAAAGTATAAGTTACAAAGTAAGTTTTAGTAATAATTTATTAAAGTACATTGTTAATATAATAAATAAATAAAATATATGCATTATGTCACAAATTAGTACCTCAAAATATAATATTTAGTTGAAACAATATAATTTAATGAAATGTTAAATATTGTAAAACGAATCATTTGTGTATCATAATTGTTAAAAGTTATAAACATATTTATTATAAATAGTAAAAATTGATGCTATGATATAAGTAAATATATTATTAAATCTAATAATTTAATTTAATAGTGAAATTACATATCAAATTCTATAAAACTATTAATGTACAGTGTATATATATTTAAAATGAATTTAAAATTTTATTTATTTATGCAAATGTATTTCTATATTATTTTAATTTTCAATTATTTATTTATATATTTTTTATACATTATTTTAATTTTCAAAATAGACTAAATATTTGTAAAAAAGAATCATATACTTGAACGTATTGTTATAATTTTAAGCATTAATGAATTTCAATTTCGATAAGCATTTATATATCGTTATTATGAAATTTAAGGGAATTATTAATTTTTAATATTTCTTCAACTATTAATTTCAATATTATATATACAATAATATAAATTGTATAATTGTTTAATTTATATAACTGCCATAAAATATTATTTAATATTAATTTAATAATCTTTATTCTATATTATATTATCAAATTATGTCATTAATATAAAATGAATTATATTTAAAGAATGTTGATTGAATAATTAATGACATGTTATATATTTATGTTATACATATATTTTATAGTAATATCATTGCAAAATTATATGCAATATCATAATCCTATATAATAATAATAATATAATAATGATCAATAGTGATTAGAATTTTATGTTATACATAATATTGAATATTTATTTTAAATGTAATATATATAGCTTGTAAGTATCTATATTAAATGAATAAAATTATATGTTTAAAAGCAAATATATTTCATTTGTCCATTAAACATTATATATATATATATATATATTTTATAATTTATTTACTTTTATTAAAAAATATAATTTATTTTTTATAAAAAAATGATAAATTAATACGAATTTAAATTTTATTAATTTAAATTTAATTTAAATATACATATTAAATTGTTTATATAAATTAATATTTAGTACTTTATTTTATAAAAAGTATATGATATTATTTATTAAAAATACCAATTAAAAAATACAAATGCTTCATTAAAATGTAAGAATAAATTTTAATAAAATAATTGTTTTATCATATATATTATTTATACATATAACATATATAAAATTAATATATTTATATAATATTTTTAATCTATTCTAAAGGTCAAAATAAACACAAAAGTTGATATAATAAACAATTTAATTTTATGGAAATGTTAATGAAAATGAAGTATACAAAGGACGAAGATAAAACTATTTCATTATACCGTTCTAATGCAAATTTCAATTACTTATATGTTAACTTAATAAATAAGTCTCAACTAATATTTCTGTTTTTGTTTGATCTCTAAAATTGATTCTTCAAGTATGTCTCTCGAATATATTATTATGTTTGCGTGAATGCGTGCGCATGATGTATATCATTACTCAATACATGCGAATACACACAAAACTATATATATAAATATAGTATAATAGATATTAATGAATAAAGAAAAACTGAGAAAGAAAATAAATCAACTAATAATAAATAAATACATATTTTATATTTTGTTATTCTTTTTATAACAAATAAATTTCAAATTAAGAAAAATTTATATATTTTTCTGATATTAATTATTTAAAAATATTGTACAAATTCTATAAAAACAATTTTACATATTTTTAATTATTATATAGCTAATATATTCTTGCATACATATATACAATTAAAATTAAACCAATGCTAAGAATATCAAAAAAGAAGATAATCCAATCTGTGAACTCTTGATGTTTATTTCTATAGTTACTATTCTTTTTAATAAAAAATTCTTAAAAATTCAATTTATATATGTTTGTCTACACATGTACAATAGTTCTATGTAGAATATTTGTTGAAAAACTTTTGTAATAAAATATTTCATATCGTTTGTGATGCGCAGGTTTAACCAGCAACATGATCACGAAGTAATTTAAAGATTATACGTATATCGTTTTTCTTACTTGAATTAAAACTGTACGTTTAGAAATAGTATATTAACGTAATTATATTTAGATTTGATTATTATAGATATGGAAGTAGTTAGAAGTATATGGAAAAATCCTGTTTTATTATATAAAACCGGACTACGAGCATCATTTAGAAATAGGTATATGACAAGAATATAACCTAACCATTATTTTATTTCATAATATAGTATGGATTAATATTAAATTGTAAATTCTTATTTTATAGCAGTATTTTTTTTTTTTATTATATTCTAGTAATATTTATTGAAATTATAAAATTAAACTATTGTATAATATTTAATATTGTATTAAAATATTGATTTAGAATATATTTAATTATGAAAATAATATATATATATATATATATATATATTTTAAAAATTGTGTTCTATAATCATATTATAAAATAAAAATATAGAAATTTGTTTATGCATAATCTATTTTAAAAAGTTGAATCATATGCTATAAAAGTATAAAAATTTATTTGAGAAAAAAATATTTGTTAATAAATTCTTTTGTATCATAAATAATTATATCAAAATTTTTCCAATAAAAAATATAAAAAAAAATTCGTAATGAAAAAATTAACGAACATCTAATAAGTATGGTTGTTAAAAAATTATAGATGTTAAGATGTATAGTATTATGTCTCAAAATAAAATAATTTTTTTGCAGTAGTAGTTCTGCATCAAAAGTGACAAAAAAAGAAGATGTTTCTATACAAGACAATGATTTACAATTATCAAATATAAATGCAGATATAAATACACAAAATGATGTAACATTTAATGCTCTTGTTTCAACTGAAGAATTACTAGCACAAATAGGATTGGCAAGGGAATTTGCAACAGATAGTAAAGTTGAACATCCTTATGTTGATAAATTAAAAAGAGTGCAAATGATTTTATTTGATTTAAGTCATGCTATATTAAAACCGATGCCAGGAAAAAGTAAAGCATTTGAAAGTAAACACATCAATGATTTGGAAGAATGGATAGCAGAATATGCCAATCAACTACCACCTCAAGAAACCTATATTATTCCAGTAAATGATATTTTTATTTTACATATATTTTATTATATAAATAACTTTATTATATTTTATTTCATATTTTAATAGGGTGGTGGTAAGGCTTGTTCTACATTACATTCAGCGAAAGCAGTATGCAAACGAGTAGAAAGAAATGTTGCATTTTTGGTTCAAGATGGTTTATTGAATAAAGAAGCACAAATATATCTAAATAAATTACAAAACTTCTTACTAACAACATCACGTATTGCAGCCAAATGTGATCAACGTACAGAAAATATTTATATTCCTAGAGTAGAAGTTGAAAAAAATGAGGAAAAGTAAAAATTATGAAAAAAATTTGTAGATTTTTATTTTTATTGTAAAAATAATATAACAGTCACAGTTAATAATATAACAATATACATAATATTGTATGCAAAATTTATGCGGTAATATTTTTTCTAAATATATCTTCATAGTAGATAAGTTGTAAATATTCTTTGATGAAATTATAAGTATCAGTTATTGATTATATTTTATTATTGTATTATTAAATGTACATAGTAATTAAAACATTAAGTAATTATTATGTAAAGACTTTTAATAAAACACTATAAGACATATATTTTTCGATTATGATATATTTTTAAATATATCATCATAAAATGATTCTGATTTATGTGATATTTTGTTACTTTTGTTAAATAATTGTATGTAATTTTATTAAAATATATATATTGATTAATTTAAGTAATAAGAAACAATTTTTCTTTATATTATATACATATATTAAAAGATTGTTAGAAATTTGTTGTCACATCAAATTTTTAACTCGTATGTGGTACAAAAAACTTTATGAAATAATTATATTGTAAATAAATATATAGTTTTAAGTATAATAATAAATTACATGAAGGAATATGTATAAAAAAAAAAAAAGGTTATAAGATGATAACAATAATAACATTCAGTAAAATTAATTATTTATTCCAAAACTTCATCTCCTTCAACAATTTCTTTTAAATTAAGTAATTCCAATAATCCTGAACCTTTAGTTTCAGATCTTACTAGTTCATTTATCTCTCTATAATGTCCAGGATCAATCAAACAAACTAAATCTAACGTTCCATTGTCCCATTCTTCTGTTTCTAATTTTGTTACTAATTTTTCTATTTTATCTCTTAATTTTTTTGCTTCTTTACCCGAAACCAAAACTCTAAGTCTCATTTGAGCTCGTTCAAGCGGCATTACAGCTTTTAATTGAGGAATCACATCTAAAGCTTGCTGTTTTGCATTTCGATTTGGTTTTACAGAAAAATGTACATCTTTCATAGCTTTTTCTATCATAGTTATCGTATATGGACGTTTAGTTTCTGGATTTATACATTTATTAGCAACAGTTGTGGCAATATCTTTGAACATAGAATCTAAAGCCGAATGCCTTTCTTTGTCAGAAACTTGAAGTTCTCCTTTTGTGAGAATTTCTTTACAGATTTCTGTTTGATTATCTGTACCAAAAGCTTTTATAAGATCTTCTTTTTTTGCTACTTGACCTTTCGAAACATTTATAAATACAGTATGTGTTTGTAAAACTTCATCAATGTCTTTTTCTCTGAAATGTAATTTTGTTATTACAATTATTAATAAAAAATAAAATATATAATATGTGTAAAGAAAAAAAAAAGAAAAAAGGAAAAAGATAGGATACAATGACAAAATTTATTTAGGTTAGATGTCAAGTATATATCAACAATGTAACGTACATTTTTGTTTTGATCGGCTGTCAAAGACTTACAGTTTATTTCTCCAAGAGATAACCTTGTTCCTATAACAAGCGATCTCAAATCGTTTTCCTGCTTTTTTCATACGAACCACGGCCACGTTGGTTAATCTTATTTGATTCGTTGGTGTAAAAATTTTAGACGTTTTCGACATTTTTTAACAAGTATGTATATACGTGATTATAAAATTATAATTCACGTAATTCGTATAATATTCTTTTTATTTTATATACAATCTTATCTAACAATAAGCCTTACGGATGTTTCAAAGCGATTTCGAATTCTCGATTTATAATCGAATGGTTATCACATACAACTTCCTTTGCAATATCGATAGATTTTTGAATTGTTTTAAGATGTAACACGTAAGTCTATTGATGTAACATAAAAAATTACATTTATAATGTTTATTTAAAATTTATAGAATAATTTTGAATATTAACTTTTAAAAGTATGCAATTGTGAAGATATTTTTTTAAAAATACAAATTATAATTATAAATAAATGTATTATTAAATATGTTTATTAATTATATAAAAATTTATATAAATATAAGTAATTAATTTCGTGAAAATCATGAAAAACAAAAAATTTTATATCGATACAATATAATATTAGAATGTTTCTCGATAAAACTTGTCTTTAAAGAAAAAGAAAATATTTAGTTTCAGTTAATAATAATATAAATTAAAAGTACAAAATATAATATTTAAAGATAAAATTTATTATTTTTGTTTTAATCAAATGAAATTTCATAACTTTCCATTTCATAATGTTGGTAAAAGTATCGAAAACTGTATGTTAATATAAAAAATAAAATACGAAATTATGGGTTAATTCAAAATTATATGATTGTAAAAAAGCTATATAGAAAAAAATGATTGTTCGAGATTTCGAAAAATTGTAATTTTCTTTATTTACGGTACATATGTAAAAATTATATAAATAATTTTAATCATCAGATTTCTACGAGTTGTTTAATTTTCAAGTTACTTTATTATTTAAACAAATGAAAAAGTGTTAGTCACATGACGTCATTATACGATAAGCAAAATCGCGGGCGGTGCGCACGCCGTGATTGTACGCATGCGCAGACTGACCGCTACGTTAGACTGTATCGAATATGGCTGCCGCGAGCGTGATGCCGTTAGAAGTGCGTGAAAAATGATCGTTTTTTCGTGGTTTAAACGATCCGATCGTTTTTACATGAGTGCACAGTGGCAGTGAGTGTTATCTCCAACATTTCAACAACGTGGGAGGTCCTTATCATGGCGTTGGTTACCGTGCAGCGGTCTCCAAGTGTATCCAATTCCCCGCAGAGTTCGGTGAGTTTTTCTGCTTTGTGCGTCTTTGTCGATAGTTGCTGTCAATTTTGACGAAGAATCCATTGTTTGCAAATTTATTGCTATCATTATTCGAAATACTATGGATTCTAAACACATCACAAATTGTTTGGCTTTACTCAAATAGCATTTTCTTATTTGATTTATTATTATACAATCAATCGGAAAAAGGAAATTTTGATAATTTGAAATTCTTTTTCACGTAAACGTGGATAATGACAACAAAAGGAAGAAACTTACGATCACGAAAAAACTATGATATGTTTTGACATTTCTTTCTGATTAGACACAACGTTGCACGAGTTCGTGGTTAATTGTCACTTATCTAATTCGCAAGAATCTCATATCTTTCTGTTACCAGATCATTTGCAAAAATCTATATCTAGCAATTTATTATACGAAATAACTGTACGCTGTAATTTATCATTTCTAATATTTTTTGTATCTCCTTGAATTATACGATTATACGATTGTATGACACGCTTGCATACATGTAGATGCAATACAATTTATTTAATGTTTTATTAAGAAAAATTATCATATCATATTGACGAAAAACGAAAGCAGGACGCATAGAATGAATATTTATTATTTTTATAAACTTTGTTAAAATTATTATCAATTAATTGTTAATTACATCTTGTCTTTAAAATTATTAATAATTAATAATCTGGAAGGTGTAAGAATATTTCCATTTAAATAATTAGTTTTTCGTAATATATTCGCAAATTCGGAATTAAACAATTGATTTGTTTATATTAATTTCATCGATAACGGGAAGTTTCACTCGTGATATTCTAAATTCCAAAGTCGTGTTTAGTTTTTTTACACGTTCGTTGTTGGTTGAAAGAAAACACGTTTCCTCTTTTTTCGTTTCATTTTCCGAGATGTTTATCGTTGTTTCACGTCGAAATCGAAGTATCGCGATCCACCAGTTGTTTGTTATATACACACGTTATATGCGTGTAATATAGTTAGCGTTGCAACAGTGGCTGTTTCAGTATTAATTGGTTTACTCCACCTCGTCACACAGTATACTGAGGAGCGACGAAAGAGAGTTGAGAAAGAGAGCGAAAGGAACACGTGGTTCTCTGGTGTATGTATGTATGTATTCAAGAACGAGTACCGTGACGAGCGTGTTTTCTTTTCTTCGACCGATAAACTGATTTTGCTAAAATAAATATGCTACGTCTATTCTTGCATTTCGTCAGTCCAACCGTGATGACGATCAAATCTCGAACGTTTGTTCATTCCACGTGTTCTCATTACGAGTTTATATTTTTACAATCTCGGAAAAAAAATTGTCAATAAAATATTCGTCTCGTCAAAAAAAAAAAATCTCTTCTTAAATTTTCCCACTCCTCGTTCCTTTCAAAATTGTTGAAAAAAAATTACGTGAAATTTAACGAAGGAAATAAATTTATCGCATTTATCGTATCACGAATAAAATGTCGAGTTTGCAAAATTCGACTAGTAATTTTAATATCGGACATTTACAATTTTTATTATCACAAAAATTCCATTTAAAAATTTGCAATTAGATAGATACTCACGTATATACCTAATTTTTTCAAATCAATTTGCTTTCGATGTTTTTAAAAAGTTGCGTTTTTAAAAAAAATTTTCAATCGAATTTTTAAAATTATTAAGACATAACTCGAAGAAATTGATATCGTTATTGTGACACGTTAGAAGGAGAAAAAAAATTAGAAGAAGTAAATAAAAGCAAATTTATCAAATATCTGATATTTGCTTTTTACTTAAAATTTCAAATAAACAATGATTGGAAAACAACCGTAATTACGTATTTTATACGTAAGAATCTCTTTTAATATTTTTCAATATTATCGTAATAAATATTTAAGCTTCGATACTTTATTTCTCTGATGATACGAGATGGCATTTTTTTCTTTTTCTTTTTTATCCATCAGGGTCAATTTATCCAGATACGAGAATTTCTATACTCTGCATAGAGGAGAACCGTTAGAGAAATAATTTTGCTCATAAACGCGACTATCAACCAAGACGAGTTCTAAACTCTGAAAAAAATGAATCTTTTTTCTTTTCCTTTCTTTCTCCCTCTTAATCTTTATCTTACCTGCAACGGACAAATCTCAAGGATATAATACGACTCACTGAAATATATAAATAAAGATATCGATATGCCATTTGAATTATATCGATCGTTTTATTTTATTTGGCAAATAACTTTCGAAATCACGGATTTAGGAAAGTTGGGTGGGGATGATAATGGCAACGTGGAACGAAAGTCAGGAGAGAAATAGAACGGAAAGTAGTGCTCTTGTGTTTTCAACTTGTAAAATAAAATAAGAAAATATTTAAAAAAAAAAAAAAATAACTCGTTCGAAAACTGCAGAAGGAAAAATCAAGTAAAATTGATAAAAATGAAACGTATTTTTTTTTCAAATAATTATTAATTATTATAATATTAAAATATTATATATATATTATATATATATTATATATATATTAAAATATTATTAGTAATATTATTATTATAATAATTATAATATTAAAATATATATATATTTTTATTTTTAAATAAATATATATATTTTAGTATTATAATTATTATAATGAATAAATAATTATTATAATAAAATATTCTTAGTTATATTATTAGTAATATTATTATTATAATAATTATAATATTAAAAAATATATATATTTTTATTTTTAAATAAATATATATATTTTAGTATTATAATTATTATAATGAATAAATAATTATTATAATAAAATATTCTTAGTTATATTATTAGTAATATTACTATTATAATAATTATAATATTAAAATATATACATATTTTTATTTTTAAATAAATATGTATATTTTAATATTATAATTATTATAATAAATAAATAATTATTATAATATTTAAATAAATATGTATATTTTAATATTATAATTATTATAATAAATAAATAATTATTATAATAAAATATTATTAGTAATATTATTATTATTAATATATATAATAAAATATTATAATAAATAATTATTAATTAATAATATTAATCACTTGGCGATGTTCGAATTCGCCCGATAATTCTAACGCAAGCTCGAATCAATGGGGAAATGGGAGGAGGGGGGGTGGGGGGTGGGAAGCGAGCGAGATAAAGTTGGATAAAAAATTATTCGGGTAGAAAGTTTGGATCGGTGGAATTTTGCGAAGGAAGAAGAGACGTGGAAGAGTTGGAATCTGTGAAAACGCGATACAATGAGAAATCGAGGGGGATGACTAACTGCCGGGCCCCCTCGAGAAGCGAGGGAGTTGGGGAGGAGGAGGGTTCGCGTCTCCCCGGCATATATACTTTGCATGCGCTCAATGCTCCGCGGCCTACCAAGTGCACTCACCATCCGAAAGGGTAAGTTGCATTTTTCTAACGTGTCCACGAGGGGGTGAATTCGACAGGGACACACACACACACACACACACACAGCTCTATTGATTTTTAAGGGCTCGTTTTCTGCATCGTACGCACCACTCACGCAAAGCGTGAGCCCGATTTTGCTTCCTTCGTTTTACTTTTGTACGCAAAAAGTAGCTCCGCACCGTGTTACTTTATCCTTACTTACCTCGTCGATAAGGTAGAGTGGATCAATTGTATCGAAATGGAATCGAGATTTTTCGATTTTCGACCATCTTGAAACTAACCTATTCATCGCTCGAAAAATATCTTGCGTGATATTTAATTGTACGATCATCGATACAGTCGAATTTCGAGGTTGATTTGACACATCTTTATTAATTATATTTAAATTGTATCGATACGCAGGGAATGTTTAAACGAATGATTGAACGTGCCTCGCATTATATCGTATTCGTGAAAATTTTTCGCGAAACGATCGAGCGTGATATGGGATACGTACGTGGATAAATGGAAATGGAATTTTGATGGACGATGATATAGATACCGTGTGACATTAACCATTGTTGCTTTAATGTTCAAATCATCGCGACACAACGACCCGCGAAAGACAAGTGGCTGGTACTTGGAAGCACAATGCGTAAAATCGTTTAACAAAGGCGGTCTTAACAGGTGCTTGGCTGACGGCGTTTTGCCTTTTTTTTTTTTTCTTCCACCACGCACACTCGAATATATATCGGACACGTGTGAGCGCACGTGTGTCTTGATTCGCTCCCGTCACGTTGTATACAAATAAAACGATTATCAAAATTTCTCTTGATTCGCGGATCCTTCTATGTATATGAATTACAATATATACACAACTCATAATTAAATTCATTAAAATTCAACTTTTCCATTGTCTTCGTTCTTTCCATATCCTGGAAAGCAATTAATAAAATCCATATCTTTATCAGAATATCGATGTTATAAATGAAAATTGAATCTTTTTTTTTTTCAGGATTCGGGTGCTGGCGCACCGGCGGACGATGACGAAGCGGCGAGGAGCTGTAAAAGGTGAGAGTAGATAAAAAAAAAAAAAAACACTAGGATAGAGAATTGTTACTTAACCAATAGGCGGGTAGAGATGTTCCTCTTTGAAAAGACGGTTCTCATCGTCGCCGCTTCCTTCTTCTTACAAATAATTCAATTAAACTGGCTCCACGACTCTCCCGAGTAAAAGTCTCGTGCGAACTTCCTTCATCCTTCCTTCGATGTAAACACATCGGTTAATTTGTGCAGGAAGTGGAAGCGAGCGCGTCTCTTTTCTTCCCTTGATCGTACGACTTTCTACCTTGCCGGTTGCGTAATATGGTATATACGGTTAATATCGTGCACGGTATATAATCGCACCGGTGAGTGAGAAAAACGGACGGAAATGAACGGCGCTTTCACGGGTTCATGGATCGCGGATATTGAACGAAAGAACCAGAGACATTTTCACAGAGAATATTTATCCGTCGTTTCCGCGAACGGCCGCGGAATCGCTCGGTCGAAATACGTTGGTATTTTTAAACTTATCTTAATTATCGATCGGTAAAGTAAACCCTGTCGAAAAATTACCGTCTCTTATGGTTGGGATCGCGGATATATCGAACAATGGAGGAAAAAAAAAAAAAAAAAGAAAGAAAGATTGCACAGACGGTTAAATCGTTTCGAGCTCGTGTTAAAATTTTACACGATGGAAATATTTACCGTTTCTGCTCGTATAACAAAGATTTGGATTTATTACTCTTAACGATAAGCGAGCATTCATTTTGTTTCCTTTTAATAGATCGATCACCAATATCGGTTTATTTTGCGCGTTAATTCTCCTCCGTCCCGATATATTTTTTTTTCAAATTTATCACATATAATTTATTACGATACATATATTGAAACCGTTATATCGTTATATTATAACAAAATCGATTATATAATAAAATTTTTTTTATCCATTCGAAAGAAGAAATTAACGAATTAATTTCCCGAATTCCTACAACTTTTAGCTTGGATGAAAAGGAGTAAAAATACGAGGATTTATTAAGAATTTATTCAAAAATTTATTCGAAACGTGATGCACGCTCGAACGTATCGTTTTCGATTTTGCAGCGACTGTCGATAACTATGTTTCGTGACCGCGCATTCCTTGATTGTTTTTTTTTTTTTTTCTTTTTTTTTTTTTTTAGTTTATACTTCTATTAAGGGTCATTCACCTTCGACTCGTGCAGCCGCCAGCTGCTGCTAGATTCTCCGGCTGTACTCTCTCTGTTTATCGCCCACTTGTCAATGGGCTTGGTAATGAGACGGACAAAACACTTGGCGATTTATGTTTCTATCGCGAATTTTTCCCATTGGCTGTTCGAAAAGGTCGCGCGCATTTCTTCTCGATTCAACGTGTTCGAGTAAATATACAATTATTTTTAAACGATAATTTTTCAACATTTTTAAACAAATTTCCTTATTTTTCGTTATATATCCCGGATAAACTAATCCAAATCCGAAACTGGTTTGTTGCGCAAATATTCGTCGTTTCATATTTCAGAGCGGTATATTTAATAGATATGTAATGTATTCCTTCTTGTTGACACAATAATCACCGGATTCCTGGATAAGCGACACCGGTTTTCAAGGATTTCGTTGCACGAATATAATCTATATCAGTCTAATACGAATGTAAGGAATATCGGTGTGGAAGGTTGTGGTCTCTTCTTTGTTTTCGAGCAATGATTCATCGATTTATCGCGGGAGATCGTTTAATCGCCGCACCGTTGTTTATTCGCCTCATTTTGCCTTTATTCCGTTTCTATTCGCAGATTTCAATTCCTCGATTGAACGATCCACGAGAAAAAAAAAAAAAGAAAAGAGCCCGGTGCGTAGAAAGAGCAGCAAAGGGTTGTAGACTGGCGAGGGGAGGGGGAGGGGGAAAAGAGGGAAACGCGGCAGACGACGCGGTGCGGGTGAGCGAGTGGATTAGCGATCGAGTTAACGATCAGACGAGTCCTCCTCTCCCTTCCTTTGTCTACGTTCACTGGGTGGTAAACATTTTCGGCTGGTCACCGTCTGGCGATTGAAATTGAAAGAATAGAAAAAAGAAAAAAAAAAAAAATGGAATTAGAAAAAATACGGTGGTTCACGCCTTCTTCGCAGACGCAGATCTTTTGTGATTATGAATGGATGTATGTACGTGAGAAGAGGGAGGGGAGGGGAGGGAGAAAAAAAGACTACGGTCTGCGAATATCTGAAATCTCTCGAGACTGGTGTTCCCTCGAGGGTGAAACGCATGACAGAAAATCCTCAAGGTCTTCCTTTGTATCTACGCAGATGGAGATATATGTATACTGCGCATCGATGTTATACATTTACTTCGCCTACTTATTGCTTTTTATCGAAAAGAAAAATTAAAAAATAATTTCGAATAATTTTTTCGCGCGTTATACTTTAAACCGATCGATCGAATTTAAGAAATTCATCGAAATGAACGAAGATCGAATTTTTATCAATTTTCTTAATCATCTTGTTCAAATTACGCGTCTTAATATTCGTTAATTTTTTCCTGTTAAAATTTACTCGATACTGATTCCTTTTATTTCATACTTTATTTACGTTATTTACTTTCGAGAAAAGAAGCATGTTCGAAATAAAATGGATATTCGTTTCTTGTATAAACATATCTACGCGAGGTAATTTCTACCTTCGATTCGCATTTCTTCTTATCTTATATTTTTACGAGTTTGTCGCCTGCTCGAGAATCAACGTTATACCGGGATTCGTCCGAAATTACAACAGAGACGAACGTTCGACGGATAAGCCATAAAAGTACAAGCGGTATGTTGCTGGAAGAAATTTGATATACACACACACACACACACACAGACAGAGTCGTAAACAGAGGGCGGAAATGTGTTATGGTGCCATGGAGCACGTCTTTCCCTCCGTTTTCCGTGCTTCCTTCCACGCTTTCCTCGCGATCGACCGACCGACTCGCATTTTGGTCCGGTAGGTTAGGTTAGGGTCGTTGCGATGCGAGCACGGTGGGGGGAAAAGCGGGACGGGGGAGGGATAACCGGACTCCCACTGTTCCACGATTCGCTTCGCACTTCAGTTGCCTCGCGTACGTCGAATCGTGAACGTGTATCCCGGCCCCTTCCTTCCCAGTCACTGGACACGTTGTGCTGTATCTCGTTTTATCGCGTTTCCTTATCGAATTCCGACATCGTGAACTTGGTGCCATCGAGGTTTCAGCTCTTCCTTACCGACGGACTCGAAACTCGAAGTCGACTCTTTCGTGCGATCAGTTTTCGAATGTAATTGGCCGAGATTTTCGGCGATGGTGTTTCGACGATGTTTCCCCTCGGAACAACGTTTGTGAACGAATCTGTGAGCCATGAAGTGAGTCTATGTGCAGTGTATAGATTCGTCGAATGATCGAATCTCGTGACTCGTGGAAAGAGGTTTACGATCGCTGGCCCGTGGCATGTGTTGACTTCATGGTGTTCGAGAGCGTCGAGATGCGGAACCCAGGGTTCCTCCTCGAAGACGCCAGACACGGATATATTCAATATATCAGGTAGAATTTTTGCCGCGTTTGATTATTTTTTTCTCTCTCTTTCTCTCTTTCTCTCTTTCTCTCTCTCTCTCTTTCGTTCACGGAGAATCGTGTTTCTTTGTAAACGCGTGTATTCGTACAATAGGTCTTGCGTACGTGCGCCTTGCAGCGAATAGGATAATATGTCATAAACCAAACGTCGAGTGTATATTGTTCGCGGTAAAGATGATTGTTCGAGGAAAGATCGATATTTTAGTATCGATCGTATCGTAACCAATCCTCGATTTCTCAATGGTGTTCTTTAATTTCATTTCCGGTTTGCAAAAAGTTAATACGAATTATCGTATTCGAAAAATGGACAAAATATAAATTATTGTTCGAGCTTTTATCGATATCATGAAAATCAAAATGTACAATTAATAGATAGAAATGTTATATAATTTATACGCGTATATGATTTTAACTTTTTTCGAGATATATAACAAAAGTATAATTTCAAGATGGAAAAATTTTGACTCGTGATAGGTTAGGTTGATTTCACGTGAAATATATAAAAAAAATACTTTGAAAGAAAAAGACGAAATTAATATATATTGAATTTCAACTCGTTCATCGTTTTCGTATTTCAAAAAATTATTATTTATCGATGTATATTATCTGATATATATTTCGATAGATTTCACCATGATTGACACCATGTTTTAGTTTTTTTTTTCGTAAAAATCATGTTTATGGTGAATTATCTACGACAAATTTTTACCGTAAACGAATTTTGCTTTTGGAACTGATGTGAGATAATATTTCTTCATAGGTTCAAGTTATTTTTTTTAAGACTTTATAGAATCAAGTTTTTTTTTTCTTTTCCAACAAGATAATACCAAGCGATTCCAACGAGTATTACCATCATATCGGTAAAATTATTTTATTTTTGTATCAACGTTGAAATAAGAATTTTAGAAATATATTCGGAATCGTTTTCAAGAGACGAGTAAAAAATTTTTTACGTTTAATATTTAAACGGAAATGTGTATGATGGAGAATCTTAATATCAATTTTAAAAATAACTGAGGGGAAGAATAATAATATTCGGAGTTTGTAGCGTTTGAACAGAAACGATACTGTGCGAAGCGAGGTGCGCAGAGGTCGAAATCCAGATTTCATTCGTTTTTCTCTCGGTGGAGATTTTATTTTCGGAAATAGCATGCAAATCGCTGTGGCTGGCTCGAGTAATTCTCCGAGTCTGTGCCGTGGTCCTCAATGCGGATTCACGTGCGCATAAAATCTATTTTTGAATCGTTCCTGTAAAATAAGTCGAAAATATATACCAAAAATATAGGCGCGTAATTTTCTTTCCAGGACAAAAGGAACATTTCGGAGAATCGTAATCGAGAGCGTAATGATTTATTTCCAACCGATTCATCAAGTTCGAAACTAACTAATAGGTATTTCTTCTTCGTTTTGAATAATGCCACGTTGCCGTAATGGTAACGTTTTAATTTATACGAATTTTCGTTCGATTTAAATAAAACTGGACGTTTGTTGACGCGGGTACTCGTGCGTCAAAACTATTGTTAGAAATCATCGTTGAAACAATTATAAAATCACGCGTATGCACTTGGAATTTCGCGTTAATATATATATATCTATATTTACCAGTAAGGTGGTTACTTTTCACATCAGCTGACTGTGGAGCAACAGCTGCACGCTTTGTATATACCATGGCAGACTGAAAGGGGACCCTCGAAAGCAATTATTTTTCAAAGAGGAGAGCGCTGTCGAGAAGCTGCCTAGCTTTTGTGCAACTTTTCCATTTCTCACGGTAGCCGCTTTAAATTTTCGATCTCCATTCTTTTAGTTAGGCGGTCGTCATTTTTCAAATTTAATTTTACCTTAAAATGTAAATAACTGTCTTCTCCTAGTCTGCGATACGTCATTTTTTCTCTTCTTTATTTTTTTTAACACTGTCTAAAATGTAAGGAAATATTATTCTTTCAAAATTTCTATTTATCGATCGCTCCAGTAAGTTTCGGGAGAATTATCGAAAGGCAGGGGCGTATCTAAAAATACGTAGGAACAATTTTTTTTTTTCTTTTTTTAAATATAATACGTCGATTGATATAAAACGTGAAATTCGCAAGTGACTCAAGAGTTTGTTCATCGATCGAAATACTTGCGCAATAACGTTCTTACTCACTACTGTTTATTATTGCCTTTGAAAGTTAATACCTTGTTAAGTTTATTCACTCGTAAGTTTCACTAGTTTCAACATCGCGCAGTCGATCATCGGTTTCTTACCAATTGTACGTAGCAATGCGGTGTTGCTTGGAGACGGAGAGCACAACACCGAGCTTTGCAGTCGATTAGATAACCCTCCTTCGATTTCCTTCCATTCCTCTATTCCTTTTTTTTTTTTTCCACCGCATTCGATCGAAAAATTTCTCGCCTCGATTCTTTCTCTCGTAGATAATTTCTGGTAACATATATCGTACATGGATTAAGATATATCGTAAATTACATCCGTTTATTAAGATATCGAATCGATATCGAGCGTTTACAAGTGGATTAGAAATGGCGATCTTTAAACCGGAAAATTTTTTTCAACGATAATTCGGTGGACACCGATGATAAATAAATAATCATCTTGCGAAATTGGTGAAATCGCTTTTCGGACGTAATAGCGCCCGATTGTTCCAAGTGAACAGGAAAATAATCGTCGTTTTCGCGATCGCACACCGTGTTCGTAAGAAAAAAAAAGAAAGAAAGAAATCAAGAAAAGAAATCGGAATAAAGTGAACGTGGATTATAACACGTGGATTGCTTCCTACTTTCGCGCAGCTAGACAAGCCGACGCCGTCGACTAGGATCGATACATGTGAACGGGATCTGAATTTATTTCGGGATCTCTCGTTAATTGCCCCGAATCGAAACTCGTATTGAATATTTTCAACGATAATCCTCCTCCAACTCTCTTTGCCCCAAACTTTCGATCGCTATTTCGAGGAGTCCTTCGAGAAGGATGCAGGTAGGTAGAAGAGAAGCTGGGACATCTGTCGTCCCGTCTTTCGACATAGATCGGTGGAACGAAGAGGAAGACGTATATACAGGGGGCGCGGAGAAGGAGAGGAACCGGTTCGTTGTTGTTGGGCCGCAGTTCCCGAGAAACACGTGTCGTCCTCGCGCTTCCCGTCCGAGGGTTAACATCTTTATCCCTCTCCCCCTCCCCTCGAAAACGCTTTTCCCCATTTTCTCTCTCTCTCTCTCTCTCTTTTCTCTCTCGAATCCTTCGAAGGAGATATACGCCAATACGGAACGTGGTTGGCCGTTTTCCGCTCTGGTTGGCCGTGTTCCAGTCCTTCGCGTTGGACGCGTTGCGCGCGCCCCCCTCCCCCTCCCCCGTCCCCGGCCGCTTTTATTTTCTCCGCGCTTTAAACGCCGCTTTTCCCGTTCATCCGTCCGCCCGGCTGTCGTTGCGTCACGAGGAATCACCGCTCCTCGGTGAAAGCGATCCTTCGATCGAGCCGTACGTCGAGGCGTATGTCGCGGCGCTCATGTCTCGTCTCCCGAAACGCGTGATATTTGCGCGATAATTCTTCTTCTCTCTTTCTCTTTCGTGTATGTGCAACAAGCGTCGGAAGGAAATATTTTAATTCTTCAGATGATTTCTGATTATTGAAATTTCGATTTTCGAGAGAAGAGGCTGGTTTTTGAAAAAAAATAGTGTTCTTTCCTGTTTATTAATTTGGTTATTAATTATATTTTTTGTGTTTCGATATTTTAATTTATTAGTGTAAATCTTATAAATATAATAATATAAGAAGTAATTATTTATATTTAATTTTACTTGATTATTTAAATTTCGATTTTTAAGAGAAGAGGCTGGTTTTTGAAAAATAGTGTTTTTTCCTATTTATTAATTTGGTTATTAATTATATTTTTTATATTTCGATATTTTAATTCATTAGTGTAAATATTTTTTGTTTATATTATTAAATCTTATAAATTTAACAATATAAGAAGTAATTATTTACATTTAACTTTACTTGATTATTTAAATTTCGATTTTCAGGAGAAGAGGCTGGTTTTTGAAAAATAGTGTTCTTTCCTGTTTTTTAAATTCCTATTTATTAATTTGATTATTAATTATATTTTTTGTTTATATTATTAAATCTTATGAATTTAATAATATAAGAAGTAATTATTTATATTTAATTTTACTTGATTATTTAAATTTCGATTTTCAAGAGAAGAGGCTGGTTTTTGAAAAATAGTGTTCTTTCGTATTTATTAATTTGGTTATTAATTATATTTTTTATATTTCGATATTTTAATTTATTAATGTAAATCTTATAAATTTAACAATATAAGAAGTAATTATTTATATTTAACTTTACTTGATTATTTAAATTTCGATTTTCAAGAGAAGAGGCTGGTTTTTGAAAAATAGTGTTCTTTCGTATTTATTAATTTGGTTATTAATTATATTTTTTATATTTCGATATTTTAATTTATTAATGTAAATCTTATAAATTTAACAATATAAGAAGTAATTATTTATATTTAACTTTACTTGATTATTTAAATTTCGATTTTCAAGAGAAGAGGCTGATTTTTGAAAAATAGTGTTCTTTCCTGTTTTTTAAATTCCTATTTATTAATTTGGTTATTAATTATATTTTTTATGTTTCGATATTTTATTAGTATAAATCTTATGAATTTAATAATATAAGAAGTAATTATTTATATTTAATTTTATTTCTATTAAATAATTATTTATTCGTTCTAAGATTAAAATAACAAGTAATAAAATAAGGAAAATTGAAATTATTCTATTATTCTATTGTTCTTGATGATTTCAAATAAAAAAATAATTGGAAGAAGTAAAATAATTTCAACATCAAAAATTAAAAATATTAATGTTATTAAAAAAAAAATGGTAAATTTGATTTGATGATTGGATTAAAGCCACGTTCAAATAGAGATAATTTTTTCATAATCTTTTTTTTTAATTGAAATAAATTTATTTAGTGCTAATAAAAGAAATTAAAATAATTAAAATAAAGAATAAATTAAATCTTATTATATATATTAAATTTAATTAATTTTTTTAATTAGTATATTTTATATACTATATATATATATAGAGGAAACGGAAAAGGAGGGGGAAGGCAAAATAAATAATTGGAATAAATGATATCACACATTTTTAATAATTTTTATGGTAACCGATTCGATATAATCTCGATTTTTATTCGCCAGTGGTGGTGGTCGTCATTTCCGATCTGCGCGTTCACCGATTTGCCGGAAGTTGGCGCCTCGATCACATCCGCGAACGTGGTGTGTTTTACACGTTCGTACATCGATAGAACGATTTCCTTCTCTCTCCTAATTTGAACAATTTTTATCGAAGTAGAAAATCGGGAATTATTTTTCAAATTATAACAACATTATTCATTTTATTTTCCTTGGCGAATAATAGAATAGGATAGAAAGAAGAAAAGAGAAGTCTCGCCTTTCTTGCGTATACTCGCTTATCGATAGTTCATTCGTATCCAATTAGGAATTAATTAATCTTACTAATATTACGTTTGACAAATTTTCTATTCTCGATTCACTGTCAAAAGGAAATATATATAAAATGGCGTGGCGCGCGTATAATATCTATTTAATTTGTAATTATGGTCGCAGGTCGGCTCATCGATGGCCGTATCCGATTCTCGGAATTGATATCGATATAAGTTCGCCGATAGCCGTGAAATAAAGCGAGGGGATACTCGCGAGGCGTGAAATCAGGCTGGGCAGCGCGTCGGTACCGGTAGACGGCACACTTTAACTCGGGTTATGCGGATTGCATTCCGCTTCGAAAGGTCTCCGACGCGGCGATCGATCGCGGATCTCGCGCGCGCGACCGCCCTGCCACCGTCAAATCCGCATCGTCGCTCTTATTCGTATCTCCTACCTCCTCCCAACCGCAGCGACATCTCGCGCGAACTTTCCATTTCTCCAACTGTAATATCGCTCGTTTCGTAACGTGCCGATCGTTGGATTACAATTTTTCGGAACGAACGAACGTCGAGAGCGAAATTTTCTCATTCTTCGATGCTTTATTTTTCTATTTTCCTTTATATTTATATTATATTCTCGAGAAAAAGTATCCGTCGAGCGAATAATTAATTCGTTTCGAGAAGAAAAGAGAGAAGAAAGATTCGAATGGAAAGACGGATGTCTCTTTTCCACGAATTCCTTAGGTTTGGAACGCGTGAAACGCGCGCGACAAGCGGAGCGCACAATCTCCTCGAAAGCTAATAATACGAGCTGCAAAGAAGTTCGCTTCTCGAAAGATGCGCCCACGCGACGACGATGCCGTTTCTAGTTCGAGGCTCGAGATCATTTTAGTGTTCCATCGTCTCTCGGGTTAATCGCGCGCGCACGCGCATGCGCAACACGCGTGCGCCAAGTCCAACGTTTTTTGTCGTGAACGCGTTTTCACGACAAACGCCTCGTCCGACCCGTACAACCCGTACATACAACAATATCTTTCTTTCTCTCTTCTTTTTCCTTTTTTCAATCTCTTCGACCGGTTACTTTTCTCCTTTCCCCATATAAAAAATAATAAAAAAGAAATCTTTTAATTAATTTCGATAACTCCTCGGCTAGAAACTCGGGGAAATAATCGAGGGTTCCCTTTCCTCGCGGCTAATCTAACGATCGCCGATCGTTTAATTCGCAAGCGCGATTGTCGCCGTTCGTGAAAGTTGTTCCGAGAGAAGTTACTACCATCACGGAGAGGCGCGAAAAAGATATCCCTGCGAGGGAAAAGGCAGGGATACCAACTATTCGCGTGAACGGGTAGGTGGGAATTTTTTTCGGCAAAATTTTTTTTCTTCTTATCGAGACGAGGTTAGGTTAGGTTAGGAGAAAAAATTAATCTACAATTTTAAAAAATTTCTTTCTTTTAACTTTTCGTACTTAATATTTATAGTTTTGGTAGAAAGAACGAGTGAGAGAGGGAGAGAGAGAGAGAGAGAGAGCTTCGGTCAAGGATTCTGGTTTATTTCTGACAAGAAGGAACATTTTTCGTCGTATCGCATCCGCTTTCATGAATGCAAATCTTGTAAACTCTATTCTTTTTCTGGAACGAAAATTACGCAAATTTTTGTTTCCGTTATAGTATTCTCGATGTTTACTCGCATATATTAGCCAGTTCATTTGAATACACTTTCGATTTCACGAATTAGCATTAGCCGAGGAAACGTGGCCAAAGCGTGTAAATTTTAAACGGATTGAGTCGTTGATAGACTCGTGTCGTAGATTCTTATTTATCAGCGCGTTAAAAAGAATATCTATTTCGCGATATCATAATTTGAGAGAACGAGATTGACCTTCGCTTCATAACCATCTTCTATGTATATATTATTTACATCGTAAATAAAAAAAAAAATCGTATCCACCTTGATAAAACCTTGATGCGAACGATCGAACCGTTATTATTTATTATTACGAATAGTACGAAAGATAATTACGTCCAATGGGAGCCTGTGTAAAAACTGACTTATCAGCATACGATACGGTAGAGTACTTCTCGGTAAACGAACCGCAAACTTATTACGTTATTTCCAAACAGGAAACTTAGTCCGCGCGTATATAACGCGCATATAACGCGGCAAATTAATAAATCAATTAGAACCAGTAGTTTCGAAGTGGTTGCAATAATGGCTTGTTATTTGCGCGTACGTGTATGTACATATTTACTTGTAAAGAAAAAAAAAGAAAAAAAAAAGAAGAAGTAGATAAACTCGAAAGTTGCGTATAACGAGAATCGTAATTTTTTTTTTTTTCTTTTTGTTTAATTTTATTTTATTTTTTTCTCTCTATCTCTTAGACATCGATTAACTCGGTTCGAAAGGTCGAACGATACGTAACGTAAAAATAATCAATTTTAAAATTAGCTACGCGTTTCCGGACGATAAATCTTACTCGTTTCGAAAGAATTGTCCTCGTACTTGAACCAAAGAGAAAAAGAGAGAGAAGCTCGTTTATTCCACGATCGTTGAAAAATCTTATACATATAAATATACGAGTTTCGAGGGACTCGGTTCGATTCAATTTCAGACTCGGCCGAATCTCTTAATAATCCGCGGAGAGGTGGGTTGGGGGGGATGAGAGGCGCGAAAATGACCACAGAGAAATCAAGCCGTTCCAGTTTCGCTAATAAGGCCGGTGCGCCGTCGTTAATTGCCCTCCGTCACGCCGGTTGCTCCCTTATCGTGTGAAAGTAATCGTCACAGCTCTCGATAACGAAGGATTGTGAAAGAGCGCGTCGAAGATAGATTTTCAGGTTTCTCTTTTCTCCGGTTACACGCGTGTAATCGTTACTACCCTCGTGAAAGAGAAACTTGCCATTGTCCGTCGCGAGCGCGGAAGTTTACGCGGACAGAGAATCCACTTTTTCCACCACTCGTTCTCTCTCTTACGCCAATCTTTCTCGCCTCTCTCGTCTATTTAACCTTGATTCTCGTCCAATCGCTCGTGCACGTGACCTGGATCTCTTTCATCGATCCCTTCAACGTTCTTCCTTACATCTTTTGTTTTAAGCAAAATTATGCTCTTCACACACACACACACACACACACACACACACACACACACACACACACACACACACACACACACACACACAGAGTTCTCGTGAGCACACACACCTCTCATGAACACACACACGTAAACATGCGCCCACACACACACACACACACACACACACACACACACACACACACACACACACACACACACACACACACAGAGAGAGAGAGAGAGAGAGAGAGAGAGAGAGAGAGAGAGAGAGAGAGAGAGAGAGAGAGAGAGAGAGAGAGAGAGAGAGAGAGAGAGAGAGAGAGAGTTCTCGTGAGCACACACACCTCTCATGAACACACACACGTAAACATGCGCCCACACACACACACACACACACACACACACACACACACCCTCATGAACACACACACGTAAACATGCGCCCACACACACACACACACACACACACACACACACACACACACACAGTTCTCGTGGACACACACATCTCTCATGAACACACACACACGTAAATATGCGCGCCCATATACACGCGCGCGCGCGCGTAAACACACGCATACAAATACACACACATACGCACACGCATGCAAACACACACACGCACACACAGAAGGGGGGGGGGGATTCGTATATACGTGTACAAAGAGAATTTGAAGAAAATGATAAATCGTCGGGCAGAAATTGAGATGCATATCCGGCATCGAGTGTATAGAATCGAAGAGAAGATAGGCGAGTCGTCCTTGAAACGTGCTAATAGACTCACTCGTTCTTTCTGTTGCAGCCTCAGCGAATGTTACTTTGCAGGCAAGGGGGCGGCCTTGGTTTTACCTCCGAACGAAAGGGCCAGACCCTCGAGAAGGGTATCCGCGGCAGGATGCGATATTCAACAACACTTGCAATCCATGTTTTATCTCCTCAGACCGGAGGAAACTCTGAAAATGGTGAGTTTTGGTGGTCGGTCGTTCCTCCGACTAAATTCTAAATTTTTTCCTTTCTTTTTTTTTTTTTTTTTTCATCGATACATCTTGAATCGTGAACAAACGACGCGTGAAATAATAATAGATACGAATAAAAATATTCGCTCGTTATATCGATCGAACGCAAGCCGTGACATTTTAACGCGTGCAAAAGTTCAAGGAGAGAATCTATTTTATCCGAAAGGGATATACGCGTCGCAATCGATATCGCGAATCGCTTGCCAATTCTCGGATCATTGGCGTTTCGCCGATCCTAATTTATTAGATACACATCTTCCGATGTATATAAATTCGAAAACACTTTTTTAACGCTTTTTTAATTCCCTTTTCTTCTTTCGAAATGTTCGAGAGAGAGAGAGAGAGAGAGAGAGAGAGAGAGAGAGAGAGAGAGAGAGAGCGGAAACGGTGATTTCCGTTCGGCCGCGACCTCGATGCGTGGCCGATCTTAAGCCCGGTTGGCTACCAGTTGCGTGGATCCCACGTGTCGCGCGTCACGTGGTCGGTCGATCGAGAGGGATCGAGTCGAAGCGGCGCATTTCGCGGGTGGGTGGCGGGAGGAGCGAAATACGGTAATCGGGATGGTGGTGGCCGGTGTAGACGCGACACGCGTTCACGGTTATTAAAGCTGTCGGGATTCCTTGGCGAGCAGCGGCAGCAGCAGCTCCGTCGACTGGGAGAAACTGGTCCCTACAAGGACAACGAGGTAAGGGGGACGTACGATTCGACGCGGCTCGTTTCGTCCGCCGCTTTTCAGCAGGGCCCCGTTACTTTTTACGTACGTACGTACGTACGCGGCGTCCCCCGACTCGCCCCAACGTTTTACGCGGAAACTCAGTCGGTAATGTCAGTGACCCGTGGCCATTCCGATCGTTCGCTCTTCTCCGGTTCCATCTTCCGCCCCTCCCCCCGTCCATCTATTCCACTCGTCCATCTCTACTTTCCTCGTTCGGGATCCCACGGATTTTCCTCGGATTCCCGCAATCCAGGGAAGACGAATCGGCGAATTTATATATTCGAACGATCTCGGGAGAAAAGTGGGCTATCTCGGTACTCGAGCTCCGCTGAAACGGGTTTTACGACCGGCTTCTGGCCACCACCTACCTTGCTCCCTTTTGCCCTTCTCCTTCGATTCTTCTCTCGCTGCCGCGCCCCCTTCGATTTCGCAATTCCTCGCAAGCGAAAATTTCTCCGCTCCTCTCTTCCTCCCTCATTCTCCCGAAAAACAATCGATCCAAATTCGAAACACGATCAAGAACGCACTTTCCATCCTTTTGCGAGAAATCGAATTTTTTTTTTTTCAATTTTTTCTCTCCTTCCGTCCGTTTTTCGCGTTCTTGAAAGAAAGAAAGAAATTGTCAACTCGGGCTTGTCTCGGAAAATGACGTAACGCGTCTGCGCGGAAACTATCTCTATTTCGCTCCGAGACGAATCCCGCGCATGCGCGAATCCAAGGTTCTTCGAACGTTTTCGGTTGGACAGAGGCCAACTACGGCTCGGTCCACCTATTACGCGATACCGTGAACTTGGAACTGATCTTTACGTACTCGGAGCGGAACGTAAAAGCAGTATCTTTGCCCTCACCCGTTCACCTCGAGCGTACCGGATATCGCGAATTTATATATGCAGGTGCAATCGGCGGCCTTCCTCCCCTACGATCGCGCTCGGCTCTCCGCGTTTTTCGCGTTTCGCGTCGGAAAAACTCGAGATTGGAATTCGAATGCGCGTGGTCACGATTTTTCACGGTCGAGACCATTGAATGTTAATACGACGGATGTCCGTCGCGCGATCGAACGCGTACGAATTTTAAATGATTTTTGCGAGCACGCTCATTAAATTTAAGATTATCGCGCAAAGCTGCCTGTATCGAGCGGACGGTCGATGCCCGATTCACGAATCGGTGCCTCGCATATTTGCGGTGCCGCTCCATTGTGCGATTTAGTCACGACACACTTTCGTCACCGCGAGAGGGTCACGTGACGCGGGTAGGGCGCACGTGAACCAAACTGGACGGTGCGATAGACCACGAAATCCACACTCGCGCCAATCCATGCCATCTCCGTCCTCGAATATGGAACGTTCGCTTTAGCTCGCCGTTTACGAATCGCTGTGTACACGGAGGGGGGAGGAAAGGGCGGGGGGAGCGGGGAGGGACGCGCGATTGCAGAAACGATGGTATCGCGGCGGTCCGTTCGTCACGGTCCCCGACCAAATGACTCGGGATTCGAGCGATTCCCATTCGCCGACAAAAGCCGTGCGATTTTGCAACCGAGCCGTGTCAAAATGTGCACGCGTCTTTTTTTTTTTTTTTTTTTTTTACGTAATCTCGATTATCTACCTCTATATATGTATGTATATACGTATAATAATGGTACGTGAGAAAATGAAAATATCCTCGCGCAATCCTCCTCGTTCGCGCAACCTGATTTCGATCGTCGTTGGCAAAGAGTGGACAAGTTTCCGGATTTCGATGACGAACGAACAGACGATTCTCTCTCTCTCTCTCTCTCTCTCGACTTGTAATTAATCGGGTTTTTACCGCACAAGCATCGTAGAGGGACACAACTGCGCAACTAGAACGAACAGTTCTCGGACAGTGCGTGGACCGCACCTCGCAGAACTGGCGTTCGTTTCACCGATCCGTTTATTAGCTCGATAAAAACTCGTTGGTCGAGTCGGCTTGGCTTGCTCGGCTCCTCTCTGTATACGCGTAAACCACGAGTTGGAAGAGTGCTTCCACCGTTTCACGACGAATTCTACGTTTAATCGAATAATGGGGATACAAAATCGATCGTTTCTCAACTCACGCTTCGGAGATGTTTAATCGAGAAGAAAATTAATTTGTTTTTCGTCCGTTCGCGAGAGAGGGCATTCGAACAATTTCGAATAATATTAATCTATGTTTAATCGAGTCGCGGTTACGCGTAAGTCGTTACACGATACCGTTACTTACATACCGTACCGCCTTGGGAATCTTATTTATCGTCAAATGCTCGTTCGTTCGGGGATACGACGAACCCGATATTTCTCGTAATAACGATCGCGCGATCGATCGTAAAAATAACGCGTCTCGAGAGAGGTGTTAATTTTAGACTGATATTTCAAAAAAAGAAGGAAATTGTAATATCCATGATAATAAATCATAAATTACACGGCGAAGAATGATGTTGGAAAAGTGGAACGAGTTCGTAAATAATAGCAGAAAACGTGTAATCGAATAAACGGAATGATTTTTCCACAAACTTTGTCCTTTTTTTACGTACGATTCTCTCTCTCTCTTTCTCTCTCTCTCTTTCTATGCCTATGTCCGCCGACTTTCTCGACTATAACGGCGAGTGGAGAGATATCGTGGCGACAAAGCGAACGTTACGGCCGAGAAATACGCGTCCGATCCGCGTTGACCCCGATGTCTGTTTAACGACGTCCTACGAGAAGGGGACAAAGCTGGTGGAATAACAACGATCGGTCGGTTTAAAAGTCGCGGCGCGAAACGCACGAATATCCGAAAATCAAACTCGCTCCACTTTCGAAAGGGCTGACGCCGCGCTTTAACGTTTCTTCGTCCACTTCTTCTCCTTCTTCTTACATTGTCCACGGTCTCGCTTTATCGAGCAACGGAACAGACATCGCAGAGCTCGATGCGCGTAATTATAATCGGTGAAAGTAGCGAGAGCTTTTTCTTCTTCTTCGGAATATTTTTTTTTTTTATTCTTCTACTTTACGATAGACGAAACGGAATAAGATAAATTCGTTCTCGAAGAGCGCGCATCGGTTATTATTCTCGTTTTTTCGATCGAAAACCGACGGATGTCTGCGGTAAGCCCCCGATACTCGCGTCACGCGTAATTGGATCGTTCTGAGAAAGTTCACCGACTTTCGGTCCTCGCATTTAGTTTCTCGACGAAAAGAAGAAGAAGGAGCTATCTTTCAAAACCGTCCAAGTTTATCACACCTCTCCTTCTTCTGCTAGAAGAAGAGTCTAGAAACGTATTCCTCTTTAAAATTACACGTCGAATTTTCCTATCCCAAGGATGGATCGAACGACGAGTTATTCGGTTCGATGGGGAGGCGGTCGCGGCAACGTGGGAACGTATCATCGGATAGAAAGGGAAAAAGGAGCGATCGGGGGACCTTTTAGACTCGCTTTCGTTTCGCGCGCGCGGCCATATCTTGCAATACACTTTCACGGTGGCCTTTCGCGATTCCTCGGCGAGGCATCCATTCGGTCCAACATCTCGAAAGGGGATCTCTTCTACATCGCCGTTAACGTGCAATCGAGTGGCTGACGAACACGCGACCTTGGATAACTCGTCCCGCGTTAATCTCCGCCCCAAGGACGCGTACCACGTATGACGAACGATCCAACGTCGTTGTACGTGCAGGTACTTACTCAGAAAGAGAGAGAGAGAGATTCGTTGCGCGCTTTCGAGTGTCGTCTGAGAGCGCGGCGGAAACGTCTCGAGATGTTATCAAACTCTCCCTCTCGATGTCCCAGCGTCGCTTAGGAGTCGAGAAAGGAGAGATCAAGTTTCGGATTTTCGGATGAGAAAAATCGATTAAGTAAGTCGGATTAAATGGACGGATACTTATCGATTTAGCGGATTCGATCGATTTTGTCGGCTGGCCGATGAACCGTAACGCTCGATCGAATCTCTCTCTCGCTCTCTCTTGCTCTCTCTCTCTCTCTCTCTCGTTCTCTCTCTCTCGCTCTCTCGTTCTCTCTCTCTCTCGCTCATTTGCTCTCTCTCTCTCTCTCTCTCTCGCTCTCTTGTTGTCTCTCTCTCTCTCTCTCTCTCTCTCTCTCTCTCTCTCTCTCTCTCTCGCTCTCTTGTTGTCTCTCTCTCTCGCTCTCTTGTTGTCTCTCTCTCTCTCTCTCTCTCTCTCTCTCTCTCTCTCTTGTTGTCTCTCTCTCTCTCTCGCTCATTTGCTCTCTCTCGCTCTCTCTCTCTCTCGCGCGCGCGCGCTCTATCGCTCTCTCTCTCTCTCTCTCTCTCTCTCTCTCTCTCTCTTGTTCTCTCTCTCTCTCTCGCTCTCTTGTTGTCTCTCTCTCTCGCTCTCTTGTTGTCTCTCTCTCTCTCGCTCATTTGCTCTCTCTCTCTCTCTCTCTCTCTCTCTCTCTCTTGTTCTCTCTCTCTCGCTCTCTTGTTGTCTCTCTCTCTCGCTCTCTTGTTGTCTCTCTCTCTCTCGCTCATTTGCTCTCTCTCTCTCTCTCTCTCTCTCTCTCTCTCTCTCTCTCTCTTGTTGTCTCTCTCTCTCTCGCGCGCTCTATCGCTCGCTCTCTCTCTCTCTCTCTCTCTCTCTCTCTCGCTCTCTCGTTCGCTCGCTCGCTCGCTCCAATCTCGAGAACCGTTTGTATTGGGACAGCAATCTGGGTCGTTGTATGTCATACGCGATTATGCGCGTAATGCGGCTGGATAAAACACGAGGAGAAACGCAATCGTGACGAGATATCGATCGCGAAGCGACCGAGTTTTAAAACTTCTTCGTCAATTTATTTAAACGAACGAATAATAGGATAATAGATATTAATTGTTATTATCGTTTAAAAATTTCGAAATCTTGTCGAATTCGAGTGAAAAAAAAAAGGAAGGAAGAGAAAAATAGAACGAGGAGAAAGGTGAACGACATTATATTTCGTAATGTGGAAAAATTTTGACGTATCGTAGCCAAAATAATTTTGATCGTTGAGAATGGTGGACGGTTTATTCTTATCGCGGAAGGAAATCGCTCGTAAGGAGACGTAGGTTGTTTAATTAACCGTTTAATGGAGTCAAGTGTGGATAATTATTGGGCCCGGAAGTGCAACGTCCCACCGGTTGAACGCGGCCGAACGACTCCCAACAACTCCCCCGTTTAAACTCTGTTCCACCGTTTAAGTCGCCACTCTTTTCCTTCTCTCCTTCTTTTCTATTTTTGCCCGTTTCCAACGTTTATTCCCGTCGTCCGTGCCAAGTTTTATCGCGATGTCGTTAAAACTCGCCCGTCGCGGACGCGGAGCGATCGCTTTTAAAGTTGTTGTGGTGTGGCTAAAAAAAAAAAGCTACTTGTGCGCAGGCGCGAGCGTGTGAGCGACGAGGATGTGTAGATAAGAAAAAGATGGAAAAAGAGAAATAAAACGCAGGATGTTCTCTCTCTATAATTTCCGACTCGGCTTTCTTCTCGCTAAACCTTCGCTGCAAAACCGTTGAAAGTGACTTTGCGCGTATAAACACGCATAACCGCGGAACTTGAGTTTTTTTTCTCTCTCTTTGTTTTTAACCAAACTAGTCGGGGTCCGTCCGTTGCTGCGCACG